>NC_089801.1:24827744-26277744 GCF_029633855.1 Hoplias malabaricus | reverse complement strand
ACCTACGGACACTTTTGAGTCGCCAATCCACCTACTAACGTGCGTTTTTGGACTGTGGGAGGAAACCCGAGCACCCGGAGGAAACCCACACGGACACAGTGAGAACACACCAAACTCCTCACAGACAGTCACCCAGAGCGAGAATTGAACCCACAACCTCCAGGTCCCTGGAGCTGTGTGACTGCCGTACATTTGCTAAAAGTTGTTAAGATATCATAATCTTCTATTCATATGTGGAGGTGACCTACAAGTCATTGTGTGCTTTATATCCCATAAAAACAAAAATATATTATGTCACACCCTTGGTGGCATTAGGGTCCACTCCCATCAGAGGTCAATCTGGACAAGTGAATGGGATAATAATATATGATATTTATATATACTGGATATGTATATCACTATACCAATTTAAACAACATATAAAATGTTTAATTATATCATTCTTTATATTAACATAACCAATCCTACAAAAGCTCAGACTCACTGTGTAATATTTAAAGGCCACCAACCCCCTATTCAGAATTCAGTGGCTTTTTTGCAAAATAAATCTACTTTAAAAAGGCATTTTCACCAATCCTAGACCCGGTCAGTTTTACTATAATTGAAATGGGGCCTAACATTATTGTAGTAATACTCTTGATTTAGTTTTGGGACCAAATAAAACTATACAGTATAACAAACTTTTTAGAAAACACATTCCAATCAACCTCAGACAATGCAACATCTCTAAAAATAAAATGATTAGACTTTTTAATCTGTAATATGTTTACTGTACTCAGTCATAAGTGATAATAGCAATTCTAAGCGAGCACACACTAAGGAAGCAAGCTAAGTTGAAGCACTGACATCCCTGAGAGCAATGCTGAAGTCAGTGTATTCTGTTTGAGAAGTGCCCGTTCCAGAGCGGAGCTCTTTTGGATATTTGGCCTGAGATCTAATGTTGTATTGGCTAGAGGATCTGAGATCCAATCACAGTCCAGTCCAAACCCATCAAGCTGCCGTATATACAAGTGCTGACACAGAGTCCTTCGGCATTAATTCATCCTTCATTCATTCATTATCTGTATCTGCTTATCCAGTTCAGGGACGCGGTCAGTCCGTAGCCGCGACACACACACATTCAGTCACACACTCACACCAATGGACACTTTTGAGTCGCCAATCCAGCTACCAACATTTGTTTTTGGACCGTGGGAGGAAACCGGGGCACCTGGAGGAAACCTACATGGACACGGGAAGAACACACCAAACTCCCTGTTTGCCCTTCTCTTGTGTATTCACTCATCTGCCTTTGCATGCATATGAACTTGAGTGAGATCCCACTCTTAATCCATAGGTGTAAATATGATCTCGGCCCTCCTTTTGCAGCTCTATGACATGATTATGGCACATTCTTTTTGGCTATTATGGTCCAAAGTTCTTAAACTCTTGCTTGTTTGTTGAATTATCCTCAAACTGGAAGCCTGGTCAAGTTTCACATCTGGAGGGGAGGAGGCAGACACCTCTCTCCACTGTTTTGAATCTGTACTGTATTTCCCATTTTAAACGCTTGGTGTCAGCATTGCAAATGGCTTATTATTATTTTTTTTATGAACATAATGACAATGACAGAGGAAATGACAGCTGATCAAGCTGGAAGTGTTCCGCAGTGCCTGGAAGACAGCCTCATTCATTATAGAAGGGCTTTTACTAAAGCATACACCTTGCATCTAGCTTTGATAATTGAGAACAACAAAAACAATTCCTAGAATATAATTATGTAAATATATATTTATATTTACATAATTATATATAATTATAATAAATTATATAATTATATAAATATAATTATGATCTCAGACCTTACAAAGAAACAGGCAGCTACTGAAACCCAGATAGCAGCTATTTACACTAGTAACGATTATGGATTATTTTTTCAATAATGAGATCAAAAATATTATACAGAAAATCAGTTAATAACTGTTTCCAATCCGTCCTGGAGTCTCTGCACAAAACATGACTGATGCAGAAAAGCTATAAGCATTGTCCCCACTTCAGCAGCTGCAGTTATAACTAGCAGCTATTAAACCTTTGATCAGGAAATCAAATCTTGATCCTAGTAAATTATTAAATTATAGAACTATTTCTAACCTGCCATTCATATCTAAGATCTTAAAAAGCTGTAGCCCAACAGACCAGCACTCATTTGTTTAAAAAAAAACCCATACAAATCAAAAGATCAAAAGATATTTTTGCTTGTTTCCCTGTGTATTTGTATTGGTGCTTCTAAAACTAAGTGCAGTTTTGATACTACAGAGAGCACATATACTCTTTGAAAGATTAGAAAGCATGATTGAAATAATAGAAACTGTTCTATCCTGGTTTAAATCCTGCCTAATCGAACATGATCAGTTTCTAAATGTAAACAATGTAACACAGTTATGATTTAAATTATATATGCTGCAACAGAGCACTATTTTTTAATTAAATATGGCTTCAGCTTCCACTCTTATGGCAGCTGTACATATCAGGCAAACCAGGTAACAAACTTAGATTAAATGAGATCAATAACTGCATAAAAGTTATAAAAACAAAGGACTGCATCATTTCCTTCTTAGCATTCTGAATTAAATGTACGCAATATTTTTTTCTGTACAGGGAAGGCATTATTTTGAAGATGAATATCTGTCTTACTAACATTACCTATGTTTTTTTTTTCAAATTATAGATTTACAAGCCTCAATAGAGCAGTACCTAACTAAACATGTCACCTTTAAAGAGTGATGAAATTAGATATGAGGCCAATTTATTCCTAGGAGGCCCAGACTGCTTAAGTCCTCTGAGTTGATTTGCGTTTGAACCCTTGGATTACTGCTTGCAGTTAAAGAAACGTTATAGTTCTTGCCTTAAAATGACAGATTACGTTGTTTTTTTTTCGGTGTGATGCTCCACCAACCTGTAATAGGGAGAATTGCACCTCTCATTGCTGCACCAGGTCCTGTAGGACTAGACTATGCAACTTCAGCATGGGCGAGGGAACCCTTGCGAGAACTGCGTACAGCACACGTACATACGAGCTACTACGGGTGTTCAGCCTGCTACAAGAAGCAGCTAGCTCAGTATTCCCAGCATGGGTATTATGGCAGAGGATGCAGCAAGAGTTGTCAGAGGTAGCAAGGAGAATTAAAATTAGTGACAGAATGAGAGGCTATACAAGAGTAATATTGGACTGACTTATGATCACTGGCATGAGCTGAAAATCATGTTACTGATAACTCAGTCACACCCCATACATTTCCACAGGGCTTTAGTGGCTTTTTGGTGTCAGATTCTCTCATTGTTTCTGGCAGGTGCACTTCTGTTGGCTGCTGTGAAGTTGTATGGGCTACACTTGGTGCCCATGGAATCTAAACTTGGTTTACAACATAAGTGAGTGATCAGGTAGCACCTGCTCACTCAGAATAGCAAGTTTTTTTTAGTGTTACATTTAGACATTGCTTCTGAGTTATTTTCTGTAAGTTACCGGCTAGAGTGCTACCAATACAACAAATGAATCCTAAAATGTCTCCCTCTACCCTCTGTAGACACTGTGGAGGTTATAAAATAACGGCTTCTGCACTAAAATAACTTTTAGTAAGCTATAAGTTTGTTTCCCTACCAAAATAGTGTATAAATACTATCTGCAATATGTTAAGTTTTATTATATTTTATTATTAGCAGATTGAGCTGTCACAGATGAACATATAAAAATGTGACAGAAAAACGAGTAAGGGCTCCATTATTTATTGATTTAATTGTAATGCCTAAATGAGGACTGAAATATTTCGATTGTAATGAAATATTTAAAGAAACAATAAAACAATTTGAACATCACAGTTGTGTATGAGTAAATGAGTAGGTATCTAATACGACAGTTAAAATACACAGTGAGCCCCAAGGTTAGTGCATGCTAACTTTAGCCAGATGAGCAAAACCAGCTGCTGTTTGGTTGTATTGGCTAGAACAGGGTTTCTCAACCTGCAGACCTCAGAACATGTACATTTTTTGCAACTCACACACCACACCACACTTATACCAGCACAGCTGGAATCCAACTTTTGTATTAGTTTTATAGTTACTGATCAGTGAGCCCCAGCCTGCTAACGTTAGCCATATTAGCTAACTTTTCAGGGTTGCATTTGGATGTTTTGGTAATAAATACTTTGTCAGTTGCTGTGTGCTTATACTGGCCACCAAGTTACACTTTGTGCTGCAGAATCCACATTTGACTACATGTGTTCATAGTCAGGCTGGCTATTGAAGCAAGATATGAAGAACACAGGCAACGAGGAGAACAGCAGCCACAAGCCAGCTGAGCAGAAGCAACAGGCTATGTGGGTTTTTTAAATGGTTATTGGGATCAAATGTGGATCGCAGCATATTACCTCTAGTTCAGGATGTTAACTTGGCTTGCTATGGTACTTGTGAAAATTATGTACTCCATCATAAAACAGACTAACGTGCATTTTTAATACATTATTGCAGCAAATAACTCGTATATCAAATAGCTTGGTCAGTCTTTGTAAATTGCACACTGAAAAACAACTTTTGAGTTTGCAACCATGCAAAACTATCTCTATTAGCTTGTAATATGGTCCAGTGTATGAGCAAGCTTTTATCATGTTGTCAACAACATTTTATTCAATTACACACATTTTCCAGGCTCTATATTCAAACACTTAGCAAACACTGCTGTTTAAATAATTTGGAAATGCAGGCAGCATTTCAGGTTATGCATAATGTGAATTACACTCAGGTAGGGGAGGCCAAAAGCCAAACCAAACCAAGAAAAAAAATTCTCAACTAGCGGTCCTTTAAAAAGGTACACAGGGTAAGATTTGGGGTTCTGGTTCCTGAGGCCTCCCCCTAGTGTAATTCACTCTTACAGCACTGTACTGAAATCAATTGTAAGGGGAACGTAAGGGGTGTGATTTCCTGCCCTCCACTGAAAGTTACATAGAGCAGTCAGGGGTGTAGCACATAAATTTGGGCCCTAGGTACAGTATTGTGCCAAGGGCCCCTTCTCTGCCCCCCAAACCAGTTATACTAACAGAATCCACTAAACAGAAAAACTGACAGGCACTGATTTAAATGCCTGTGCTTTTGGCTTTCAACTTTCCTCTAGAGATGAAATAAAAAAATAATAATTTGACTGAACCTTTCTTTTTTTTTTTGCAGATTCCTATATGTAATAATATTACAAAATATTTGCCAACATGCTGTTTTTAATCTATGAAATAAGTGGCTTGACAAATACAACATAAAACCAGACACAAAATGCCTTAAACACAGCAATCAACAGCCACTTTAAATAATTTCTTTAATTTATTTCTTGCTATTATTGCAAACAATTTATTGATTATTTCTATAATTTTTTATTTTTTTTTTGCTTTTTGACAGTAAAACCATGAGCCTGAAGCTTTGCTATTCCTTTTCAGGACTGTTTCTGCAGAAGTATTATTATGATTCCAGAAGGGGATCATGAGATGGCTGCGATATCTCATTAGGAGCGCCATGCCTAGTTGAACTACCTAGAAGCGCAGAGCTGTAAATTTCACATGTGCCAGCAAGTGTCTCATATGTTTGCTCATTCTTTCAAACATGCAATTAATATGTTAAGCTCACACTATAACAGAACAGTACCTCATCATCTGACAACAGCATGAGGCAACTGAGGGACGAACTGAGATATTTAATCCCAGAACCTGAGCTTGTTAGCTGCTACCTTTCATTACTACAGTATATTTAAATATTGAGTCTCTTCAAGCTCACCTAATTTCTGAGATAAACATGTTAGATGTGTTTCTCTCTCTTTCCTCACATTTCTGGAAGCCTAATTTTGAGCACATTTTAGCGAGGTCTGAACTGCCAGACTTCAAAGCCCACAACACAGAAGTGCTGCGATGTATTTACATACAGAAGGGTCAAATCCCCTTCCATTTTGAGGCAGTGGGTGAGGGGTGGGGTGGGTGGAGAAATTAAACACAACGTGCAGATAGACAGAACCTGTCACGAAACATGCAGCCTGATATCGTTTATTTCTATTATAACAAATCATAAAAATCAGAAACAAAATTAAATTGAGGCTTATTACCCGCAGTCCGACACCCCTGAGTTCAGATTTGCAGTGCTGAGCCCAGAGTAGCAACAACAGAGGCCCTATTCTCCCTATTACAGGTCAGTGAAGTATCACAATTATTTTGAAGCTGTAATTTTAAGGTAAGGATATTGCGCAGTGTTCCTCTAAACATTGAACCTGTTGTAGCAATGGCCGCAGTTCACATGTTTACTGATTTATTTGGGGTTGACATAGTTCAGTCTGTAATTTCTATATTTGCCTGGGAAATGTTCATGTTGACCAAAAATGCTGAAGAGTATTTTCAATAATCCATACAGCAGTTAAATTGCAAAGAAATTCATTCTAAACCACCAAGTAAAACCCATAAGTGCCAATTTCCTCATTAAGACATGTCTGAACCTTCAGAGTGATTTTTTTAAGTGCAATAAAACAAGCCAAATTCAGTCAATATATAATTATTTTTCAAACTAGGTTTGTAAAACAACTTCAATTAGGGTTTAAAAACAGATAAAGCAGATGGTGATGTATGGAATAAAACAGTCACAAAAATTAAAAAAAAAATGTATCAGTCAACTATAATTATCTCAATACAAATTATCGTCCCATTTAAATCACCGATAAATATATTTGCAAATGCATTTCTTATTATGTAATTAGATTTATATATGTAAAATGTGAGCAATGGATAGAAATAGGCTAATGTGACATGAAAAAAATCTAGGTTTTCTTTTAAAAATCAGTGACATTAATAGGGAGAGGGGGAGGAAGAAAAAAAAAAAAAAAAGCAGCACTCTCTTTCCACCCCAACCTTTATGAAAACAGCTAAAGGCAGGATCACTGCACTTCCTCCGATTACATGGGTTAAGATTGGCCCACACAATTATTCTCAACTCTTAAAGTTGGCACTTTCTATTACAGGTCTACTCAAGAATGGCCTCTTTGCAGAATCGCATGCTTATTATAACATTGTTCAACAGAAACTTCTGAAGATCTGTGCAAAATGTTTCTTGACTCATAACTTCTCTCTTCATGGTGATATTGTTTACAGTACTGCTGACAGTGTATAACTGACATGTAAATACACATTCATATCTATATGCCTTACTCTCTGTGAGGAAGCCAAGTCAAACCCACCAGAATAAAACTGTAAAATCATATTCTACTGTTATAATAAAGTGGCTTGTCCACCCTCTCTCCGTTGTATTATCTCTGCTGTCACCTTCCTGTTCACCAATCAAACAAGCTGTAACTGATCACCAATTGATCAGCTTTCTCATGCATACAACAAGCATGGAGGCTTGAGTTTTCTGTTTGCATGCTTATTGCTCTAATGACAGAGAGAAAAAGGAGATGCAGCCAAAAACCAATAGAGACAAGTGATACAGCTGTAGTCAACAGAGAGGTACAGAGAGAGGAATGGAAAAATATACAAAGAGGGAGGGAGTAAATAATTAGAGGAGACAAAAGATACAGTGAGGGGGAGATTGGAGAAAAACAAAAATTACACAAGAGACAAGGCATCACAGGAGCTAAGATTTATCGTGCCAGCAGCTTGATGAGGTTGGCACACATCTCAAAAAACTCAATAGTATGGCTGCCAGGCCGGGGGTAAGATTCTCCTCCAGTCGAGTCCACTGAAGAGGTGAGAGAAGAGGTCAGACATCCATCTGCATGCTTGCCTCCAGTCACTGGGGGGGTGGAGGGAGCAGAACTGTCCTTTCCTCCATCCTCACAATCATTTCTTTCATTCTTGTTCTTTACGGCAGTCCGATAGTTTCCCACAGAGCCAGAACGACGAGGGGTGGCAGTTCCAGACTTTGTCTCCACCACATCATCTAAAAGAAGGAAGATAAAAACAGAAGGCAGCAAGAGATATGTAAATACATTCTAGGCATCTCAAAGATCTGCAGCAGAGCCCGTTAAGATCATTTTTAATGGATCATATATTAAGATGATTTCATCATCATAGAAGTGACACAAATAGACATAATCCATAATTTGCAGCATGGAAGAACATTTCAGAAGTTTGTCATGTTATCTATAACATGTTTTTAAAATAGTGTTGATCTCATATACTCCATTTCATCTGCAGGACATATGTTGTTATATTTTACACAGTCCTATAATGAAATCTTACAAATTTCACCTCTCCTTCTGGAAAAGAGAATGAAATGTAAGTTTAGGAACACAACTGAACTCTAAACCCACTGTTGTACCCATGGTCACACCTTTTTTTTTCCCCCCGAGACTGTATTTTCTTTTTATTTTGCGTATAAGTAAAATATTATGTCACTGACTCATTCAGCCCCTCCTCTGTCTGGAACTAAAGGATTAGCAAAGCACAAAATTAGGAGTTCACACATGAGGAAGCTGAACAGTGTGATTAGCAGTTAATTACTTTTGAATATTTCTGGGCTTTAACCAGTGCTGCTTCTGCAGCTACAGAGGGTCCGGAAGAGGCAAATTGAACTGGCTATTGAAGCAAGATATGAAGAACACAGGCAACAAGGAGAACAGCAGCCACAAGCCAGCTGAGCAGAAGCAACAGGCTATGTGGGTTTTTTTAAATGGTTATTGGGATCAAATGTGGATCGCACTAAATACAAGTGTAATTGTCACCACAACGTATTGTGATGGAATCACTCAAACCAGTTTTGCCGCATAAAAAAAACGAATCCTGATGCATCCCATACAGTGCAGCAACATAGGAGATAAAAAAAACAACAACCCTGAACCCAAGTGGTCAATAGGACACTTGAGGTGGGAAAAGCTGATGTATTGACTAGACATTTGTGACCTGACATTTGTGGTATCCATATACCACTTCAAATTAAGATTTTTTTAGGTGCATACTTCAAACGAAGGGCTTTACGTATTTACAAAAACATGAGTAACTGTTTTCCAATAGTAACCATGTAAATAGTCAGTATTTGGAATACATTTCCATTGGTAAAATTAATGGACATCATTAATATTACAGACCTTAGAGCCTTGTTAGTGAGGGCAGAGATGTAAAGTCTATTTGGAAAGGGACTGTACATATTCTGAGCTACAAAACGATGCGTGTCAGTTGTTTACCTTCAGACCGTTTTTGCCCCACTGTGCATGAATGTTCAAAATCTGTGTGGATCTCTGTGTCAGATTCCTTTAAAGGTTTTAGGGGGCACAACTGTGTACACTGGCTACACGCATATCTAATGTAGCAAATTTTTACCAAAGTTTAAAAAGATTGCGAAATTTGCTGCAATTTATGACATTATAAAGTATGTAAAACATGGCACTAGACTCACGAAAATATCCCTATACTGAATTGTGACATTACATCATATAATGTGCAAGAACACATGCATGTGTAAAGTTTCATGAGTTTTCATCCAAAACACCGAGCATCTCCAAGATGTATCCATTTACTGTTTTAAAATGGTGTCTCAACAGTTGCCTGCCATTATGCCCTAATTTGAAGTATCCACTTTTCCGTCGTAGCTTATGATTAGATATGTTGGAAGTATATTCCTACCTAATATCAATGGAATCCAATGAATTGCCTAGGAGGAGTTCGTTTTTAAAAAAAAAAAATAAATAAATAAAGAATGTCTAACACTAATACATTTATAATGACATTGGTTATGTTTATATAAAATTGAATGAATTTCTAAGCTACTATGTTGTGACCATGTTAATGTTTCCATTTGGTTCAGCGTTGTATCTTGGGTAAATTAATTGCCAGATATTATATCATAATTACATTGTTTGAGTAATTTTATCCGTGAAAAATATTAAATTTGCAGTTTATCAGGAGTCTATCCTGACTGAATTTTGAGAAAATCTGATCAAACTACAATGAGTTCATCTGAATATCTGAAAAACTGGGGGTAAAAAATCCAGTATGTCTGAATTCCTGACATGTTGAGAGCAATGTTCCTATCAAAATTCATAAAAATTAGAGAAAGTTGCAGGCAAGCACAACTAATTTTTTTAATACGTTAGGGGGCGCTACAGGGTCATCTAGCCACACACAAGAATGTATTTTCGAGCATTGGAGATGCCTTAAAGTGTGAATGTGTTTTAAAAAACAACAACAACAACAAAAAAAAAAACAAAGTCAATATATAAATAAAAACAAACAACAAAAATGAAGCTCAGATCCTAATCATTACATTTAATTTTCAACTGCCCCCAGCCTCACTGCTCATCAAGTACAATACCCCTGTAGAGCTACAACCACAAATGGTATCTGTAGAAAACACTGAAACATGACTACTAGAAAATTTTAACTGGTGTGGCTTTTAAAAACAAAAATGCATCTCATACTCTACTACCAAAGTAGGTGCAACAAAACAAAATTGGGACACATCACATTTGAGAAAAATAAGCAAAATTATACGTAATTTCAGTATTAAGAAATGAACATGCATTGACACACGATGTAACATGTGCTGTACCGTCTATGCTCCTGAAGTCAAGAAGGTAGGTTCTGCTGTCCACCTGGTAGAGCTGCAGACTCATCTTGGTCTGCATGCCCGTAACTGGATTCTTCCTCCGCACCCGCAGGTAATAGGGATTTACCACCTGGCAACATACAAGACAAGAAGTTAGGTTTTTCCAAATAGCAGTTTTCTTAATTTGACTTCGGGTAGAGTTTAAATGTACACATTTCCCCAGAGGAGTTTAAGCACCTAGGACAGTGGTCGCCAACCAGTCGATCTCGATCAACAGGATGATCTCCAAGACCATGCAAGTCGATCGCATTAAATCATGGCTGCATTAGTTATGGCATTTAAGTTAATATAGTTCAGGGTCAGAGTATGGTCCGGAGCAAACCTGGAATCATCGGGCGCAAAGCAGGAATACGCCCTGGAGGGGGCGCCAGTCCTTTACAAGGCAACACACACAGTCACACCTACGGACACTTGAGTCACCAATCCACCTACCAACGTGGTGTGTTTTTGGACCATGGGAGGAAACTGAGCACCAGGAGGAAACCCACGCAGACACATCAAACTCCTCACAGACAGTCACCCGGAGCAGGACTCGAACCCACAACCTCCAGGTTCCTGGAGCTGTGTGACTGCGACACTACCTGCTGCGCCACCCACACATATTTCATGTGTTACCTTGTGGAAATGTGCAACCATAGTGTACTTAAACCACTCTGGTCATTGGTACTGGTTCCTAATATTAGATAAGTTAGTTTTGTTTGTAACTTAGGATATTTTGTTTGTCGTTTTGGCATTCAGCTCACCCTGAGGTTTAACATGTGACTTTTAAAACCTGCCATGTGATATTACCAATACAGCGTTTGTTGAACTTACTTCTATTATTTCTTTATTAATGTTACTGACTCTTGAACCCTAAACTAGACTTGCATGAGCCTTAGTTATTAAAAAAGGGGTCGTAACATATTGGCGGCGTGTTTTCTTACTGGAATTGGACTTGGTCTTCTTGGCCACTAGACACATACTATATGCACATGTCCATCACAAAAACAGTACTTATAATGATCTACATAAACCTACAACTAACATCAGACAAAGAACAAAAACAGGATGGGAAGAAAGAGTTTTAAAAAAGTAAACAGATTAGTTTTAATCAAAATGTTTTCTTTTTCCTCCAGATGTAATGAAAGATATTTGATGTTTAAATCTGGCTTACAAAACTTTTAAAATAAATTTATCTTTAAACTCTCTAAACTAAAAACAGACTTGTAAAGATGTTGAAAAGGTTTTATTTTACCTTCCACTCATAGTCCAGCTGCTTCATGGCTCGACACACCTCACTCATAATATCATTGGGTCTGCTCTGGCTGCGGATGCCCAGATGCCACTTGGCACGCCGGACGCCCATGTGCTTCGACTTCTGAGGGTTGAGCTCATCCAGTGTATGCCGTGGCCTTGGCTGTGTTTCAGCCACGAGGAAGGGAACTCGCTCTGGGTGAGGCTTGGCGTGGTGATGTGCCGGCAGGTCATCCAGGAAGGAGTCAGGAGGGCTAGAAGCCAAGTAGAAGTCCTTGGCCTCGCTCATAATGCGGCGGTTGTCTATAATCAGATGGTATGCTACAGCTAAAGGGTCCTGGTGATTACGACTGTTTGAAAGCAATAAGAAAGAAAAAGATCTTGTTCATAACACTTTACCAACAAAACAAAGAAAGATAACACAGTGCAATATAAAACAGATTAGTGACGACAACTGCAGAATGAAATCCAAAGTAAAACTAACATAATGGAAACAAGGGGGGGGGGGGGGGGGGCAGCACAGAAATATCAATTTAATAACGTATTCCATTGGTTTTAACCTAAATTTGTACCAACCATGGTTTTTAAATTTTAAGTCAAACTGGCCAATTTAAATATATAGAACACTTTGTACTCAACAAAATTAAAGTCTATTTAAATTACATTTATCATGAATTAAAACAGATTGGCCATAATGAAACAATTAAATGGCTATGTATTTTTATTTGTAATTTCTTATGTATGATTTGTAAATTTACTCTACTCAAGGATTATGTTAAAATGAACCAATACATAACTGATGGATACAAACAAAACAGATTCAAACCTGTAAAGGCAGCTGAGGACCTCTTCTTCAGTACACTCAAACTTCTCACATACTTCCTTCAGTGCTTCCTCGTCAATCATGGTGGTACTACATGAAGCATCCTCTGGAAATAGATACTTAGGTAGGTCCTCCTTAAACCAATCATCCTCTCTAAATAAAGAGAAATTAACAAATAAAAATGGTTCCAGTTATGTTCATTAGAAATAAGGTTTTTATAATTGAAAGGTGTAATGGGGACCAGTATAAAAAAAATAATAATAATAAAATAAAATAAAAAATAACCCCCTTGGCTGAGTGGAAATGGCTCATCATAGTTCAACTAAGTAGTTTATGTTCAACAGATTTCCTACCATGTGTCAATTTCTAAAAACATCAGGATGATTTATGTCCACCACATAACTGACAAAATACCTCACTGCATAAAATATTTAATAAAATATAACACTGACATAGTACATATAGTTATACTACCACTTAAAAAGTATAAGAGATAAATAAATGTTTCTTTCTACAGTAACACCTTTCAAACATTTAAAATAAAATAACCAGTTAAACATTTAATCTATCCGGGTTGCCCAATATATATTAAAAATGTAGTTGCTTTTTTTTTTTTTTTTTAAAAAAGAATGGAACTTTTTATAGAAAGATCTTAGTCAACCTGTAGTTCAGTGGTCACATGACATTGTCAATTGAATATTGTTTTGCACAGTAAACAATCCTATTCTGGCACTGACATTTAATAAACTCCAGCAGCACTGCAGTGCACCCATACCAACACATTACACACTAACACCAACACCACCACCATCACCACCATATCAATGTCACTGCAACAATCATGTAAGATCAATGCACCTGAGTGAATGCAGTGGATGCAGTGACAAGCTGTGCTCAAAAACAAAAGTTTGAGATTGTGAGGCATCTCACCGGATTTCTTTAATGGTGGCTCTCTTCATAGGGTCCACCTGCAGCATGTGCTTGAGAAGGCTGATAACTGAAGCGTTCAGGTACTGCGGTGTGAAAAATATGCCATCACAAATCTTTTTAAAGAGTGTTGGCACATGGTCATCATCAAATGGCAACGTCCCACACAGCAGTGCATAAAGTATCACACCACTGCTCCAGATGTCCACTTCAGGACCTGCATACAACCTGAGTATGAACATAACTAGGTTAGCCAAAAGACCTCAGAATTAAGAAAAGCCACAAGACATAACAGGATGCATAATAAAAATTCAGAACTACTAAGTTACATGAGATTTTTATAAAAATATAATTTTTTAGCAAAATTAACGAGCAAATAAATTTTAATTTAATTTAGCAAAGCACGGAGTAAAGGACAGTAGATACTGAGAGGAAAAAAATACAAGGAGCAAGTGCTTCATGAAGTGGATGGAGTAATTAAAAGTAAATAAACACGGTACCTTCCAGAGATTACTTCTGGAGCTGCATAGTTAGGGGAGCCACAACTTGTCCGTAGAAACTCACCATCCGACATCATGTTTGACAGGCCTAGGACACAATTATCAAAAAGATGTATTTTATATATATATATATATATATATATATATATTTTTTTTTTTTCCCCCCACTTTGTCTTGTAAAACATTTATTGACAGAAATAACAGTGCATCATTGCTCACCAAAGTCAGCAATCTTTGCATTCATATGAGCATCCAGCAAGACATTCTCAGGCTTAAGGTCTCGGTGTACCACCATGTGTCTGTGGCAGTAGTCCACTGCTGAAATAATCTGCTGGAAAAGACGCCGACTCTCCTTCTCATCCAGCTGATAAGAAGAACAAATGCTCAGATTAAGGCTTAATTATACTTGGATAAAGAAAAAATTGCCAGTTCAAAAAGAATGAATTTAGACTTTGGTCATTATGTTAAATATTATTAAAAGTCTCAAAATTCATTAAATCTGCTAAAATATAATTTACTTTAATCTAAAACTTTAATTTTATGTTTCTTTACAGAATTCTAGGTCTTAGAGACAAACAAGCTAGACAAGATGACAACCACAAAGGAAAAATCTCAAAAAGTAAACCAACTCTCAATGACTCCAGAGAGAACAATAATAATACAATAATAACAGCTGATAAAAAGGTCACACCTTCCCATTTTTGCAGATGTAGTCAAAAAGTTCTCCTCCAGATACATATTCCATGACCATAAATATGTCAGTAGGGGTGCTAATCACTTGGTACCTGAAAAAAAAAACAACATGGAAAAATAGTTGAGTTTCCAGAAAACATTCATAATCCTGATTTATAAATTGGATAAATCTGGATATTAGTTTTAAAGAGCTACGCAATAGGGGCGGGGGAAAAAAAATTCTACATCGATTAATCTCAATATACAAACCCATTTCCAAATATGTTGGGACATTGTACAAAATGTAAATAAAATGCAAGGATTAGCAAATATTTGCTTGTGATATTGGACTGAATTTCAGTGCCCTGCATGGCAGTTAACCAATCCAGGGACAATAAACACACACAAATCTATACTCAGTTCAAAAATACAATAAGTACCATGCATAACCTGCAGTAATGTCTACAGGTAGCATATAACTTCACCCACAAGTGCTAGGATAGAGTTGCGGACCCTGGCAGATTTTGGCTGTGGCTTAACCACATCCATCCTCTACATTTCAAATGGAAAATCAGTTATGAACTGTGGTATGAGGGCAGCAGCTTCCTAGAGGTACACACAAATCTCTGACAAGGAGTCCCACAAAGCTTGCAATAAAGCTACTGAATTCTGAATAGGACCCTTGTGGTTTGTAAATATTAAACAGTGAAACCGATCTCTGGGAAATTTGTAAATTAGCAATAAAACTCATTCTAAAAATTTGCAAACCAATCTCATGAGCAACAGAAGTCTGTAGCACTCAGTCTGCCTTCTGTGTGCATGCACTCCAATGCCCGCGTCTCAGTGTAACATTTGTGAGCAAATACCTAGTCTGTGTTCTTTTATTTTGCAGAGGTCAAATTTCATTTTATGGTTGTATAATGATCATGAAGCATGTCACTTATTCATTACTGGTTAGTGAATAGAGTAGAAGAAACCACTGCTGACAACTCAGAGCAGAAGCCAGGCAGCAGCAAGACATAACCAACATTCTGCTTGCTCCCTTAAAACATAACCTATGTACAACCCTATTGAGAATGTGCCTGTTCTTTGAATTAAACATAAACTTGTGGAGAACAAACACTTCTTCCCAACAACTACAGCACCTCTGACTTAATATTTACTCTGCAAATTAATTCAAACTGTCATTGTTAATGAAAATTTATCAGAAAATTGAGGTTTCATGTCCAACCCAAACTCCCAAACTTGGATTAGACCCAATGAATATTTCATATTAACCGAAGATATAATTGTAGGTAATAATTATGTACACAGCCCAAGGTTATCAGGCAAAGGAAGCAATGTAGGTGGAATTTACTGTAATACCTTAGCCATTAACCATAAAAACAGTTGTACATTTACCTCTTGTGTAAATCTTTCTATTAACATAACCAGTCATCAGAGATCGGTTTCACTGTTTAATATTTAAAAAACCACAAGGGCCCTATCCAGAATTTTTGTAAGAATTCAGTGGCTTTATTGCAAGCTTAGTGGGACTCCTTGTCAGAGATGTCCCCCCCCCCCCTAGGAAGCTGCTGCCCTCATACCACTGTTCATAAATGATTTTCCATTTGAAATGTAGAGGATGGATGTGGTTAAGTCACAGCCAAAATCTGCCAGGGTCCACAACTATATCTTAGCACTTGTGGGCGAGGTTATATGCTACCTGGAGACATTACTGCAGAGGTCGACCAATCCCAAGCACCTTGCAAGGGAGCAGGTCCTCTTGTACAGCCTCATGAACACACCAGATGTTCTCACCAACAAGGGCAACCCATTTGTTGCCTGGTTAATGAAAAAGGGATGTATGTTTCTCTGGATTAAACATTTACATACATTTGTTAATCATTTACAGTCAGATGGACTTGTGGAACTTTTTAACCTAACTTAAAACAAATTCACCACCTGATCAATGAGGGTGGCTGGAATTGGGATGTTCACCTATACATGCCCTTTGCTGTCAGAGACCCACCAGCCCTTCCATGTGCTCACCCCTTTGAACTCCTTTATGCATAGCATCTGAGTGGCAACCTGGATGTGGCAAAGGTACCCTTCCTATTTAAAGAGTAATCTGTGAAGCACATGCAGAGCTGCATGCAGAGTGTGGTGCTCCCTGTAAAAGGAGCACATAGAGGAGACCCAGTGGGCTCCGCAACACCTACAACTGACCAGCCCAGTCCAGACAGTTCCACCTAAGAGACCAGGTACTTATCTTTATGCATACAGCCAACTACAAGGTTCTTGAAAAGTGTCCATGGCCTAATACCATTAGAGAGCAAGAATATGAAGTGCAATATTGAGTACAGTAGCAGAAAGAATGGCAGTAGATGGAAGTCTACTAACACACACATATATATATATATATATATATGTTTTAAAGAGAAGTCACAAGAACCAATACTTTGTCTACAAAGTCAATCTAAAGTTGTTTAAAATGTACATTTAGCGGCAATAACATATCTGTTATACCTTTATATCTGTTATACATATCTGCTATACCTGCACTACCTTTTTTCTGAGAGTGAAAAATAGAATGCAGTGCATCTTTTAGGCTTGGGGGATAATGTTCATTTAGACAAAATATTTAATCTGCATGATCTCCAGAATTAGAGGTAAACACTAATATGATATCATAATAGTTTATGATGTACCCACGCAAGACTTTCATCTATTCAAGTGAGTCAAATTTTATTGCAGCCTAAATAAACGCTCTGCACAGCAGATGCATAAACACAGCATCAGGTGTCTGAACATGTACTTTCTACTCATGGGGCTATTTACACTTGTTTAATCTCTTTAATGAAGTGGGAAGTGCTGTCATTGGTTTAAACATTTAATTTATTCAATATCTAAATATGAAGTCACTGCGAACTACATACACTAGTTTAGAAAAATAATGTATTCAAATCACATATGAACACTCAGGAGGAGACAAAAAAAACATTGATTGAAGGGCAAAAGAGAGAAAGAGCGAGAGAAATAAAAATAAAAATAATAATTCCCGCACAGGTTTTGACTCCAGCTCTACATACACTTGCTTGGGGCAGACAAACCTGCTTGCTTTTTTAAGTGACAGGCCCCAAAGCGGCCAGCAGATGGCAAAGACTGCCGTCACCTCGCTGCAGTGTGAAGGCAGCATCATGAATTTGACACTTCTACAAAGGCATCAGGGGATGTTGCAGAACCATTGTCTTCTTTTTTAGAGATATTTCTTTCTTTAGATATTGTTGTTTCATAAGCTTGTGAGTGACAGGATGCGAGTCCTGCATAACTATCAGTTTGTAGACTGTAGTTGAAGCCCAGCTTTTCATTTTGAAATTTTTAAAAGACACTTTTTATAGTAATATCTGCAATGTAAGAGTTTATGTATTAAAGCACAATGTGTAATTGCTCCAGGTCATTGCCCGTTGCAAAAATATCCCAATCTGTGCAGTCAAAATGAAAATACTCTCATCTACAAAAGGAGGGCACAGCAGAAAAATTTGGGAACAACGGGGTTAAACATTCCAGCACTGTGAGGGAGGGGCGTAACCATCGGTGGGCCTGGGCCAACCCAGTGAGCCAGAGCCAATTTCCTAGGTGTGAGTTCATGTGCGCAGACACCCTCCTTTCTGACTGTTCTGCACAAACACACATCCCGTGAGTCAGATTCAAAACTGTCCCGTATTTGGACACTAAAATCAGTGTTCTGTTTTGAGCTGCCACTGGAGGCATTTTTCCCATATTTTTGAGGTGAGATTGTTAAGATGATGATTTGTTTGGCTAAATTACATTAGATAATTTATGTAATTGTAAAACTTATGCTGGAAAATTGATTTATTCTAAGCATTATGTACAATTATTTTTTATTTCATACTTGATTCAGCAAAGTAAATCTGTTCACAGGCCAAAAAAAAAAACACCTCTGACTTTGAGGAAATTACTGTATGTAAACATTACAATCTCTGTCCATCATATAACATATAATTTTTATCACTTATCTCTGTTAGGAAAATATGTTTAATAGATCTGTATTTTGAGCACAGTCACTATCTAATTTATTTATATTTTTAAGCATTGTCTACTCAATTTACTCTCAAAAACATTTACTTGATCACAGATTCTGTGGAAGATATAGAATGGAAAACTAATTTCATCACTTGCAGATAACATGAACCACTCATCTAAATGTAGCTTTTCATATCTGCATACTGGCCATTAAGCTAAAGTTCACCTAGTGTTCTACTTACAGTTTAATTATGTGTGGGTGCCGGAACAGCTTGAGGTTCTGGATCTCACGCCGAATCTTGCCCACTACATCCAGACTCCGGATCTTCTGCCTGTTAAGGATCTTTACAGCTACTTGGTGCTTTGTCAGCTCATGTTGGCCCACTGCAAGAGAGTTTTTGAAACAGACATCAGACTCCTTCCACATGGAAAATTACTACTCATTTAATGGTCAAATAAATCTGTGGTCACCATTCTAGGTTAAATATAATGTCCCTTTCACACATGCAAGAAAATCCAGAAATTTTACCCAGATAAGTTGTATGTGTGAACAAGACCCCCTGCAAGATTCGTCCCGGACCTTACCCGGACTTTATCCTCCTGGCATCCTTGTAAAGACTCCGGGTGAAATTTGAGTCAGCGCATGTGAGAATGGTGCAGAAATGTTCCAGAGTTTCTCCTGAACATGTAGCCCAGGCGCTGCACAACACCTAAAGCCTGTGTTTCATTTCCTGCTGTGAGAGCGTGCACCATGCAGAAAATCTCCTGCTGTGTGCTCTATGTGTGAATGACAGCTACGGAATACTCCGGAGTTCCTCTAGAAACTCATGTGTGAAAGAGGCTTAAGAGAGAAGAATCACAACCCCATTATTCAAAGTTGACAGGAAAGAAAAACTATGTAAAGGGTTAACCTTATTTGCTTAATTGATTGTGTAAATACTACTTAGAATTAATGTCTGCAACAGGTTCCAAACAACTGGGGACATGGCAATTTTAGATTAGAAATATTGTAAAAGGGGTCAAAAACCTCCATCCATTTAGCCAGAGCCGGCAAAACTGTCACTTGTCATGATTCTTCTAGATATTCCTGTTGCCTTCACAGAGAACCTCATGATCCTCATCTCTGTTCACTTCAACCTCCGCAAAAAAAATCTGGAGAGGTGGCCCTCTCAAGTAAAATGGAGTAGGTCCACTCCATGTAGACTTTTCACTGCTGTCCCTTAGAGCCGAGATATACTTGCTGTTAACTATGTGCTCACAAAAGCATGATGGCCGCCTTACATATAATGAGTCTGTTTGGCACATCTGTTGTGCATGTCCTCAGTTTTTCCCACTGCATGGAACCTACAGGACTCGGAACGGCTCTTTTGCTATTCCATTGGCCAAATCTGGTACCTGGCTCCTGGGAACGCGTAAGTTTTCAGTCCCATCTCACTCTGGGTTCCAGCCGTACTGAGTAGGTACTAAATGGTGACGTGTAAACCCTGCAGTGTGCTGATTGGCCAGAGAGACATGTCTATCATCACGAAATGCAGAGCTCATTCAAATCCAGCACAATCCACCACTTTACTCTTAACTTTACCTCAAAGTGTTTTGAAGGGGTTTATATGCTTCTTGGGCGGATGGTCAACAAAAATTTCCTGTGAAAGCCGAACGTGCAACATACAAAACCAAATTTGATTATTTAACCAAATTAGTCTGCGAAATTGTCTGAAACTTAAAGTGTGCTCAATATTAAACTTGAAATATTTTCAGAAGTCCATTCCAAATCTTGACTTCCTCCATTATAATCAAAATAATGAACTCCCAGCACTTATAGACACCTTGCTGGGCTTTCAAGATCAAGAAATCTTTCCTTTAGGAGTGATTCCTTCAGTATGATGTCGCTGGGCAAAGCACTTTTTTGTACGTTTTCTTAGTTGTGTTTGTGTGTATTATATTACACACAGTGTTGGGTTACTTTTAAAAAAGTATTCAATTACAGAATTTAAAATATATGCCCTAAAATGGAATTTGTAACATATTCCATTACATTACTCAATATGAGTAACATTTTCTGAATACTTTGAAATATATAACATTTTTTGTGCCAACTTAAGAAGAATAATCTGTTGTGACCTGTAGCAACAGCTGAATGAATTAGGGATTACCTGGATGTAATTAACATTAACTGTACAGGATTAAAACTATGGAGTATGTAAAAAAATAAAATAATAATAATAAAAATATAAAAATAACAATAAAATACAATGGACATACTCTGGGCAACGTACGAGACTTCTAGCCTGTTGCAATTAAAGTTTAGAATTTAATCATACAATGACTAATTCTATCTTTAAATCTATTATGTACAAACTGGAAGTGACTCAACATCTAGTCTGCAACTTCCTTAGTCTCTTTGTGTAAGACTAAGGCTTGCAACTAAGACGGAAAATTGTGTCCTCCAGAAGAATGTACTTGAGAAGTCACCTTGATAGAGTAAATTGAATGGCATGGGATTTTCAGGCCGTACTTGTTGACAAGTGATGAAACCTATGTATCCTCTATTTTGGGCTTTTCAATTTTTGGATATTTTTTATTTTTTGTCTGGCTAAAAATTAATCAGTAAGATAACATTAGCCTGCTCTAATACACACTTCGTACTACAAATGCTAAATAATATAATAATTATATCAAAATATTATAAAATATTAAAAATATAACAAAACCTATTTTTGCTGTGACTGATAAACTTTATGGGTTCTGAATGCAGTGCACAGAATCAGTTATTTGAGACTGATTGGACAGACACCGGTAAGACAATCACACTGAAAAACTGCCAATTCTGGTAATCAGCCAATCAATCAATGCATTTCTATTAAACTTTCAAACTTGTGAACTGATGTTAATAGGCAATCACAATTTATGGTAGAAATAGGAATCCAAAAATAAATTATAAAAGTAAACTATACTGCCAGAAGTATTTGTTTGGCTCCCTTCACATGCATATGAACTTGAGCAACATCTCATGGTTAATCCAATAGGGTTTAATACGATGTCAGCCCACCCTTTGCAGCTATAACAGTTTCAGCTATTCAGGGAAGGCTTTCCACAAGGTTTAGGAGTGTGTTTATATGAATTTTTGACCATTTTTTCAGAAGAACATTTGTGAGGTCAGACGCTGATGTTGGACGAGGCCTTGCTCACAGTCTCTGCTCTAACTCATCCCAAAAGTGTTCTACTAGGTCTCATCCATGTCTTTATAGACCTTGCTTTGTGCACTGATGCACAGTCATGTTGGAACAGCAAGGGGCAATCCTCAAATTTTCCCACAAATTTGGGAGCATGAAACTGTCCTAAAGGTTAAAGTATTAAGAATTCCTTTGATTGGAACTAAGAGGCCAAGACCGACTCGTTAAAATCAACCACACACCAAAATCCCTCCCAGTGTTTGGTGATGTAAGGCACCTCTGCCATGGAAACCCATTCCATGTAGCTCTCTACCCACTGTTCTTTAGCCAGTCTGAAGGTGAAGGCTGAATTGGAGAACTGTAGTGATTGACTATGAAGAAAGTTGGTGACCTAAGCACACCATGCGCCTCAGCATCCACTGACCCTGCTCTGTCATTTTACGTGGTCTACTACTTCATGGCTGAGTTGCTATCACTCCCACTTCCACTTTGTTATAGTACCATTGACAGTGACTCTGGAATATTTAGTAGGGAGGATATTTCACAACTGGACCTAATACATAGGTGGCATCCTATTACAGTACAAAACTGGAATTCACTGAGCTCCTGGGAGTGACCCATTCTTTCACAAATGTTTGTAGAAGCAGTCGGCATACCTAGATGCTTGGATTTATACACCTGTGACCATGGAAGCGAGTGAAACACCTGAATTCAATGATTTGGATGGGTGAGTGAAAACTTTTGGCAAAATAGTATATACTGCAAGTTGCAATTGCTTACAAATTCTAGCTATGCCGAGAACATATTATTCTCAACTGTCTTTGCACTCTATTAAATCTATAATTTCTCCAAAATAATCTGTGATTAAAGATAAATTCAGCACAATTTTGACCAGCACTGATTAGTAAAAATATAATAATAAAAACTTTCCAGGGAAAGTTCAATTAAACTGTAAACACACAGAAATAATTTTTGACAACAATGCTAACATTTGGTTAAAACGGCCCATAGCTACAAATAAAAAAAACAATATTAACAATTGGTACTAAAGCCCAGCCCTGAGGCCGATTTGCTCTACCTGACAATTCAGGTTTTTTTTAAATCTTCCCCAATTGTTCTGAGGTGAGGGGAGTCCATAATACAGTTTTACTACTTGTGCAGTCTGGGATAAATATGGAAATAAATGTTTAAAAAAATGGTAAATAATAAATAATAAAAAATAGGTAGATTAGAAAAAAAACAGCCAAGCTGAATAGATCTTGTTAGTGTGTGTGCATCGCAAGCCCTACTGACCCTTTTCACATTTCACTGTCATCGGCCATGTTTGTTTACTTCAAGTTTGCAAGAAACACAGGGCTAATCTCACAATCTAGTATGTGAGAAACTCTCGTGAGATTTTGCTCTCAGTGCCACCGTTCAGACGAGAATAATCTGACAGTGTTGACAGTGTACTTTTATTCATATAAAAGCACTAAAATGTCACAATATGTGAATGCAAATCTTATATGGTCCTCGATGACAGTATCCATTGTCTCCTTGTCTAAAAATAATGACTTAGTATCTCAAAAAAATGGCTGTGTCTCAAAATAAACTTAATAATGAAAAAAGTATCAGATGCGTTAAGGAGAATGTTATGGGAAATAAGGTATAGGCCCATAATGCCTGCGCGATATTACAAATCAAAACGAACCTTCAGGAACAAATACACGAATTTAACCCGCGTGAGGGTGAACGGCTATCCAGTTTATCCTCTGACTACTTTCTGCAATAGTTCTATATTCCCTCTACAGCGCTATACGTACGCATTAAACTATTGTCCTGCTATATCTTACAAGAAAACTGGGTACACTGCTGCTAAATATCAATTTTGGGATTAAAAAGTGTGTGAAAATTTCTATACATTTTAGTTTTAAAACCAAAATAACTTTTAAAGTCTGCGTAGAAACCTGAGAGTGAGTCCTGTGGGTTTGCCGTTTCGTACACATCCAATTGGCTGACATATAAAGCCAAATTAGCTGTCTAGCTTTCTAACCGCGTAACAGCACCCAGTAATAAAAAAACTAACATCGTGCTATGTACTAAACTCCAGAAGAACCCCATCAATGGTTAGGATATTATCGGCTAAAATACCTTGTTAATACATTTTCGAAAGCTGCAAAGAAGTTAGCTTTATAGCTAACTATGGCTAACACCTTAGTTCACCACCTGAAATCTCACCGACATCATTGTCTACGGTACAACTGAAAGACAGACAGGCAGAATTACCTTTAACTTTTCCGAACGTCCCCACTCCGAGCGTGTCTCCGAGAATATAATGCCCGATTTTCACTCTGCCTTCATGTTTGGGTTTGTCCGTCGCCATCTTCCCCCGTTAGACTTGGCTGTAGCGGTAGGGCGAACAGTGGCGCCACACCGGCGCTTCAGCTGATGTTTTGCCCAATCTTACATCTCCGTCCTGACTGCACTTCCCAAGGACCAGGGCAGTACCGCGTCCGCCTGATTAAAAATACGGTAAAATGACAGCTGGAGAACAGAGTCTCTAATGTTGCTGCTCTGGGCTCAGCACTTTAGAAACTAACATCACTTTGTAACTGTTTGAGGAGGTGGGGAACCAAACCCCCTCCGTATTCAAGGACAGTGCTGTAAAATGTTGCATATTCTGCAACTGTATTGGGAGCAGGAGCAAAAATACAAAATCTGACCTAATGCTCCGTTAAGGGTTTGACCAATTAATCAATAAACGGTGTGTAGACATTGACTTAAGGATGCACTTAAGTCTTATTGCACAGTGTGTTACAAGAATGAGATATTTCTCTTTCAAATAATTATTTGTTTAAATTAATAACTTTGAAAAGGTAATTAGCTTCTGAGCTCAGAAGGTTTTGACAGTGGCACCTGCTCAGCTATTGGCTCATTAATTCGTTGTCTGTAACAGCTTCTCCAGTTCAGGGATGCTGTTAGTCAGGGCCTACCTGGAATCACTGAGCTCACGGCAGGAATACACCCTGGAGGGGGCACGAGTACTTCGCAGGATGACACACTCATGCACTTACACTTTCGTGTAGTCAATCTGCCAACGTGAGTTTTTAAACAGTGAGAGGAAACCCACGCCAACACGGGGAGAACACACCAAACTACTCACAGACAGTCACCCGGAGCAGGGCACGTGTTACAAATATTCAAGGGGTCGGTCTGAGAGCGGACCTCAGATCCATCAGCTATATCCACAGCTGAAAGTATGTGAGGCAAAGCAATTGACAGTTTTTCTTTTACTCAGACTCGCATGCAAGTGTGGAGGTATTTCTGTGACTCTCTAGGCTTTAACTGTCTGTTCATATAATGAATGACACAAATAACCCTGTACAGACCAGAGCATGCCTGATACTGATTGTGCATCTGCATATCTTTTGTATATCTTAAGTGAAAACAAGCAGAATTTTCCTAAAGCCACAGCACCAGAGAAGAAGTGCTCAGAACTAATGTTGCTAGTATACAGATACTAGAAAAATATCTTAATACTTTGTCATTAAAAACAGTACAATACCGTTGAATTTATTACTTTTTCTGAACTCCTGAACTGAGATCACATAATCGATTGAGGTATTCAACTTTATTCAAACAGTAAACAAGTCTTATGAATGTATGACACGGGTGCGACTGGACCCAGAAATGGTGAAACGTCATGTGTGGCGTCACACTTAACAAGCAGATTCCAGAGATTCTGCCAACCGCCCTCAGCTTGTAGAGAAAGTACATTACTTTTCCTGACATTTTAGGCTTTTGTCATGGTATCGGTATTGAAATATTTAGGAATGTATTGTATTGAAAGCCATAATTTTGTTATTGTGACAACACTACTCAGAACATACGTGATTTGATTACCAACCACAATTTTTCAAATAAAAATGAAGACCATCAGTTATTTATTATAAAATGTAAATGTTTCATGACTATGCTCCATTCCTTTATCATGTATACATTTTGTGGATGAAATGCAAAATTTACTTTCATCTGAAAACAAGACTCTGAACCAAGACTCTGGGTCATGAGTGGCTTAACACAAGGAATGTGACAATTGTGGCCCATGTCCTGGATACGTCTGTGTGTGGTGGCTCTTGAAGCACTGACTCCAGCAGTAGTCCACTCCTTGTGAATCTCCCCCAAATTTTTGAATGGCCTTTCCTTGACAATCCTTTCAAGGCTGCGGTTACCCCTGTTGCTTGTGCACCTTTTTCTATCACACAATTTCCTTCCACTCAACTTACCATTAATATGCTTGGATACAGCGGGAGGTGTCAATGACTGCCTTCCGGACATTTGTCAAGACAGCAGTCTTCCGGTGCTGATGGTGAGAATTTTGGTGTGTTCTCCCTGTGGGTTTCCCCCGGTGCTCCGTTTTCCTCCCATGGTCCAAAAACACATGTTGTTAGGTGGATTGGTGACTCAAAAAAATGTCCATAGGTGTGTGTGTGGCGCCCTGTGAAGGACTGGTGCCCCCTTCAGGGTGTGTTCCTGCCTTGTGCCCAGTGATTCCAGGTAGGCTCTGGACCCACCGTGACCCTGAACTGGATAAATGGTTACAGATAATGAAAGAATATTATTGATAGATCTAACAACAGTTAACATCATACCTAATAATTACAGCCAAAAATGGCTTTAATTATGATAAATTAATAGATTAATAGATAATTTATTATTACTGAAAATTTGCAAATCTGTTGCAAAACACATTGCGCATTACTAAACTAATTAATTTATTAATACATTCATTCTCTATAATCCCTGTAGCCAGTCAAACGGTCATGAAAAATCTCACTTTTTTAATCAACAAATGAACAATCTGAACACCCAAAGAACCTGAGCAAGTTTATGATTTTGTACTCTTTGCTACATTTCTGTTAATGCTATACAATAGGCTTAATTTAATATTTATTTTTTTATTTCTGAGCTCCCACTGTTAGCAAAACCCATACGCTTAAGTTCCACATAAACAAAACTGTTTAAAAGCCATTATAGAAATATATTTACTGGCCCATTTGTGAACAGACAACTGCATCAACACATGACAGACAAAAAGAATTTACTACACATGTACTAAACCAACCATTCCACAAAAAAGATCCTATTTTTCAGGACAACATCATTGCCAAAATGTGCGAAACATTGCCTGCCTTAGTACACGTTCCTAGATTGAGCTGTTCCTTCAAACTTCATTAACTGTTACATGTGACAAAATAGTAGTTTTAAACAATTTAGATGATCAGTAAAAATCAAACATGGCCTGTACAAACACCAACTATATCTTATCCTTATCAAACATATTCCAATTTCAGTGAAAGGTGCTGTGCACAATGCTAAATTTGGACGGTTTTCTCATCTTTCCAACTCTATGTTCAAAATGATGAAAACTTATTTTTTGATTCTCCACTGTTGCAAAATATCTTCTGCTGCTTTCAGGGTTGAATCCTCCTATTCACAGAAAACAGAACACATTACATATAGTAAGAATCTCACATTAAGATAAGAGTGATCATAATCTGCTAAGAGAAGGTTTATATTTATATTAAAAATATAATATCTCTGGTGCAGCCTGTTATTTTTCAGATTTGAAATAATTATTGGTTATATTAGTACTCTCTCATGCACATCTCAGTATCACAGTATCATTTGGGCTACTTTGAAATTAACTATCCTATTTTTCGACCCCATGATTTTGGAATCACATTTTTGAATAACAGCTGTGTATCAATTAAACTTCATTTATATAGATATGCACATATACTATGAAGAATTTCAGAGTTGTTTTTATTTTTTTAAGGTCAGTTTGAGGCCTTTATGTGCAATCTGGAGAAAACAAACAGGCCATCTATAACAATGATTATATTCAAAATATATGGTCAAAGGTTTGTAGACTCTCACTCACTATGTCTCTAGTGGTTCAAAAGTTATTAACCCAGAAATTTAAAAACTTTTTTGTCATTACAGGCTTGTTACATGCTCAACCAGACCTTAAATGCTCAGTGCCATCTTCCGCCAGAATGGATGGCAACACTGATTACTGTAACACTTTCAGGTAGCACTGAGCATTTAGGATCTGGTTGAGCCTGTAACAAGCCTGAACTGACAACTAAAGTTTTTCAATTTCTGGGTTGATAACTTTTGAACAACTAGAGACATTCTCATTCAATCTCATTGTGGCAATCAATGTCTGAGACATTTGGTCTTAGATATTGGCCTTTTTTGATATGCTACATGATCACCTTCCTATTGGAAAAACTTGCTTCATCCAATATAGCAGCTTTCAAGATGAAGGCCATGTTCTAGACATAGCCTAAAACATAGGCCCCCTCACCCATTATTGCTAGGGTATTCAGATATGTAATTTTACAATTTATTTCTGAATTATAAGTGTGTCCTGTGACTTTAGACTATGTGTATGTGTGTGTGTGTGTGTACTTTGGCAAAGCAGAATCTGATGTAGTTCTGGAAGTTGCCTCTGTGTTCTGGGCTGTAAAAACCAGATACAGGGATAGTGGCCAAACCCTGAGAGGAGACAAATTTTCACATTTCACAATAAACATGTCAATGGTATTTTCCTTTCAATAATTATTGCACATTTGATTCCAATAAATTTAAATTAACCTTCTCTTTGATCAGCCATTTGACAAATCTGAAGTCATAGAGCTCGTCCTTAGTGCTGGGGTCATTCAGGTCAATGTCTATAGGAAAAACATAAATTGAACACTAGTTTTAGCCTACTCTGAAATGAATAGAATTTGTTCACTGAAAGCAACGTTTGTTTTCCCTAAAACAATAGTTAAAGAAACACTTGGTAAGATTTATTATTATTATTATCATTTATACTGAGGCTCCCACTAGCCTTTTTTAAAGCACTTTACTAAAATCATTGGGGAGGGAAAGGGTGGTTTTTGGGAGGGTTAGATGGTAGTGTAGTCTTGTCAGTGTTGAGCCCATTGTAGCAATCAATGAAAGAGGCCCTATTCTTGTTATTACTTGTCACAATGATTTTTGAAGCCATAATTGTAAGGTTAAATATAAGATGTGGAATGATAAGTGTTTCTTTAAATACTAAACCTTTCTTGTAAAATGGTAGAGTTAATCATTCATCTTATTGGTGCATCTTCACTCTCAGGGCCACTACTAACTTGAACAAAATATGGATTGTTAATTACAATAATTATATTGATGTAATACTCAAAAAAAAAATACTCACTCAAACTGGAGATGTCTGTAATCATGAAATATCCTCCCTGGGGCATGATAGGTTCCAGTCCCACATTCCTCAAACATTCAGCAAGCCTAAGACGTTTAGCTTGGAGTTGTGCAGGTAACTGTTTAAAATAGCTCTCATCTGTGCCGAATGTGTCATATTCCCTCTGAAAGCCCACAGCCACAGCTTCCTGCAGAAAAAAAAAAGTTAATGCACTTATACTCTAAAAGCCTATGTAGGTACAAATGTAAATGTTATCTACTTTATAATATACAATAATGTATAGTCTTTGAACCAAAAACGTGCATATTTAAAAAATTATGATTTACACCATATACCAAATGAATATCGTTTAAATTTTGGATTTTATATAAACAAAATGCAGAGATGCTATATAAAGCTGATTTCAGATAGAAGACATGTCATCCTCAAAGTGTGTTTTACTTGAGCAGCTGTAGCACAGTGGTACACTGAGTTCTGATGGACGGTTTTCAGGTGTTTTATGATGTTCCCTGGTCCCATTGCCCAGCCCACCTAAAACAAAAACGTTAACTGAACAACGTATATTAACTTTGAATATCAATACTTGTAGTAATACCAAAGAAATAAACTACACAAGCCCTTTCTGAGCCCAACAACAATAATATAAGTATGGCTTACCTTCCATCCTGTGGCACTGAAGGTCTTGCCTGCACTTCCAATCGTAACAGTACGCTCCCACATACCTGGTAGACTAGCTACATTTAGATCACAGACCATAAAGTCTAAATTAGAACATCCACAAACAAAGGTGCTACTGCATCAGTAATCAGTCTAATGGAGAATATTTAACAACTCTCTATTTTTTTTATAATTTAATAGTTACAATAAAAATTTCAAATGTAATTTGAAAACAATTTAGTGCTTATCATCCCACTAATGTTAGCAAGACCAATAAAGCGTTACAGAAGTATGTGATGATCTCCTGTGTTAATTTCCCCATCTCAGAGGAACAGGGGTAAACCTTCAAAGAACTGTTGTGTATGACTGAGACCTGAGGTGAGTGTTAGTCAGAACTATTTTCAGAATTTTGCAGGCAAATGTCATCTGCTTTTTACTCCAGTTTAGAACTGAAAATGTCTGAGTTGGGTCAATCCCATCCTGTATTATGCACGGTGATATATCAACCATTAAGCAGAATAAGGACTCAGTGACTTTTCAGAATGTTTGGCTAGTATTATAACAAATTATAATCCACAGGTCAAAGATTTTTTAAATCTTGAGTCCTTTAATATTGTAGTGTGATAATAATCTCTACACAAGAGATTGAGTTTGTAGATCTTACAGCATTATTGGAGCAGTGTGTTGCCATTAACACATACATCTCGAGTGGTTTAAATGTTATTTGTCTGACAGACAGCCTTTTCTGTCAGCCTTGATTATTTTGTTTCCTCCTCAGCATCTCTCTCACATGGGGTACCCCAGGGTTTCATTATTGGGCCATTCAAGGATCCATTCATAGGATGTATGATGTTTAATTTGATTGTAATGCATATAATACCCAAATTAACCTGTCCTTGAAGCAGAAAGATACAAACACTTTAAAACCACCATTGTCTTAAGGATATCAAAGTCTGGATGGCACTACATCTTTAAGCTTAAAGGAAAATAAAACTGTCATGATTACTGGAGGCAGCTGTGTCTCTAAAGCCCTCTATAAGGACTGATTTGGCTCCATATATTAAACCTTTTGGGGAAAAAAAAACAAACTAGGTGTGATAATGGCAGTGATTTTAGACTGAAAAAAGAGAAACTCATTCATTAAATGTAGCTTTTTCAACTGATCTTATCCAAGGTCAAGACTTTTTTTGTCTTTTAAAGGTTTTGAAAGGGTTATACCAGCTTTTATTGTTTCCAGAATTGACCACTGTAATGCCCTTTCTGTTTGTGGTGGTCAGAACATATTTCTCACATACTGGCTTCCCTTCACTGTATTCCCGTACATTTTAAGATTGATTTTAAAGTTATACTGTATATATTATATATATTTGTTTATTCAATGGGATAGCTATCCATTTCTCTGAACTGTTACAAACATATACTTCTTCAAGGTCACAGATCCACTGATCAGCTTTTTGGTGGTCCTTAAATCTAGGTTGAAGTATGGGGAAGATCAGGCGTTCTTATTTATAGCCCCCAAATTATGGAAAAATTTGCCACCGCATGTTAGGCAGCCTCCACATTTGTTTATAAAGCCCATCTTTAATCTTATTTTCATTCTTTGCCTCTTTATTCTGTAGAATATTTGCTTATATTTTAGTTTGTCTTTTGTAATGTTATTTACATTGGGTTGCTTTAGCTGTTTTGTTTTTTACTTTTACTAAATTCTTTTGACAACATTTAGATAAACCACTGCTGTTTCTAAATGTGTTTTATGAATATATGACAACAATATATAAATGTTATGACTGTGAAACCAGCGGCAAACTTGGTTGAAGATTTATGTGGCTAATTTTCTGCCGACATTACACAGACAAACAAAACTGTTTGTAAGAACGGTCTGTTCTGTAAACAGGATTGGCTACTTAAAAGTGGCCATAGGTGTAAGTGTTTAAGGGCAACATTTTGGATTTTGCATTTTGGATTTGTAAACAGTAGTACATTTACATTATACGTTCTGTTTATTTGTGAATTTTGTCACAGTTCTATAGAGCAATTATTTATTTACAACAATTCTAACCTATTTTTATATGTTGTGTTCCATCATATGTAAGCCATTCATACACCTCATCACTGATGCAAATAATATCATGCTTTATACAGAAGTCAGCAATCATCTGCAACTCATCCCTTTGAAAAACCTGGGGAAAAAAAAAGAAGAAGGGGTTATTAAAACACACACACACACACACACACCTATATAGACCTATTATAATCTCAACCAATTTGTCCTTACATTGATTGAATTTTTTTCCTCAGTGTCCTTCATGTTATTAATCTCATCTGAGCTCATCATTTTATCTCCTTAAGCCAATTATGTGTTGTGTTAGCATCAGGGAGAAAAAAAGAAGCCAAATCAGTCCTCCACAGCTTCCTCTAGGTGTTCCAACAAACACAGGGTATACACCTGGGCCTCCTCCCACTAGGCCTTGCCTGGTATATCTTCAGTTTGAGGCATTCAAGGGATACCTTATCTAGCTTCTTTCAATGACAAAAGGGCAGTAGCTGTAGCTGTGGGCACACAGGGTCTTCCCATTATGTTTTTCAGGCAGAGCCTGGCCAGGATTCATGCCACCCCTAAGACCTGCCTCAAGGGACAGGTCCTGGTGAAACTCTTTAGGCAGAGTAAATGAGACCTGTTTGTAATAGGAAAAACTACTAAGAAAGAGCCAACTGCTCCTGAATACATTGCTCTGGAGGGCATTAGACCACACATGCCCTTCGGCACAACAAGGCCTCCATCAAGGACTGTCATATTGTTCACAGATATGATACTGTTATTGACATGTTCTCTTGGTTTTAATATACTATTATACCTACTAAATGTACTTTGATTATGCAAATGGTCCTTGGACAGTAAATATTTGAAACCTGGAAGAAAATCAAACTCACCTTGCCTAATGGGTTATTGGGAGTATTTATAACGATAGCTTTTGTGCAAGGGGTTAATTTACTGGCTAGTTCTTCAGGACATAATATCCAATCTGCACTGGACAAATCTTGGCCAGAAGATTTTTTCTGTGGACATATACAATAACACCATTTTTATTTCAATCTTTTTTAAATGTGATGAATAATGAACCAGTAAGATTCACTCACAGGTTTTAGTGGGACATACACAGGTGTTCCTCCTGCCATAGTCACCATGGGTTGATAGCAATCAAAGAAAGGCTCCACAATTATCACCTAACTCACAAGTAAAGACAAATGGAGAAAAAGGACAATGATAAATCTGATTTGATTCATGTCATTACATAAAAAACCTGAATAGGCCACTCCAGGAGTGGAACTATGCCTCCAAAAGAATAATAATAATGTGCCATTATTTGTTATTGTACAACGAAATGTGGCTTTCACATTTAACCCATCTGTGGAAGTGAAACTGCATACACTAGTGCACTAGGGGCTGTAAACACACACCCACAGGGGCGGGCAGCCATCCCCGGTGCCTGGGGAGCGTTTGGGGGTTCAGTGCCTTGCTCAGGGGCACTTCAGCCATGGATGTTTCTGCCAGTACTGGGGACCTAACTGGCAACCTTCTGGTACCACACCCAGTTCTCTAACCATTAGACCAAGTGGTTCTAAATGTAATGCTACTAAATTCAGGAATTGTGTCCATGTGAGAGGACAAGTTTGAAATTCTAAATGATGTCAATGTTTACTCCATGACTGAATTCTGCAGAAATTAAGAAAAGTACGATATATTTTTCCTTTAAAGTTTGTATGCTATTATCTTTAGATTTCTACCAATAAAATGTTTCATGACCTCTTTTTTCAAATTTGGACATGTTCCATTTTTAAAATTAATTTCCTTATTTTAAAAATGTATATACTTTTTAGAGCTTCCCAGATTTTGAAAACAAAATGTTTGCTACATTATGCTTTAAATCTATAACACTACTTCACTAGACTGATAACAATTGATGTGGAAAAATTATCAAATAAAAAAAAATTGCAGTAACCATATTTATCATTATTTTATTATATATACTATAAAACATTCAGGCAGCAAAACCATTGATCCTGTTAATATTTTTCTTTCTCTGATGGACTAGCCTATGCAGTTAGGTTACAACTATAATGTTACATCATGACTCTTACAGATCTAAAGACAATCAAAGCTTGTAAACCTTTTTCAACAATCTTTACTAATGTTTTAAAACAGTAACTGCATGTTGTCTTATGCAGGTTTTCAATGATAATGGCTACATAAAATCCAGAAAAGTATTCTTATCCATTTAGGCCTCTTGATATATTTATATGTGTTAAACAAATATACATTCTTAAGCACAACTTCTTAAAGGAGCAATCTGTAATACTGACACCAAGTGTTTAAAATCAGAAATACAACACATTTTCAAAACATTGGAGAGATCTGTCTGCCTCCTCCCTCTCCTCTGTAGACTTGCCCAGGCTGCCCGTTTGAGGAAAACTGAACAACAAGAGGCAAGTTTAAGAATTTGGACCATAATATCTAAAACAAAATGTGCCCCAATCAAACTATTTACATTGAAAAGTGTTCATCATTTCACTAAAACATCTACCAAAGCTAGAGCAAGGCAAAAACAAGTGACGAATGAGGAGCCACAATTTCCCCAGCATTTACAAGCCTAATCTGCCTCGAGTTCTTCAAAACAAATAATGGTATTTACACCTTTCAAGCAGGTTTTTATTAATCTTCTTCATATAAAATGCACAAAGCTCTGCTTTAAATAATTACACCTTTAAATCATTGCAGTACCTCACTTTATATAAAACATGCAACCTATGGCACTTACTCCTTTTAATCTATACATAGGTGTCTGTAATTCTTTTTTTTTTTCTCCCAGAAATGATTGCTGTTACCTGTTCAGGAGAAAATTAGCCAACTCTGGATTGGTCTTTAGTTTTGCTGCTTCTAAGATGCTTCTATCAAAACCATGTCCAATATTTCCTCTCATTTTACTCTGTCACTGGTCATGGAGATTGTTAGAAGGGCACTCAGGCTTTTTGGGACGGATCAAATCTAACATTAACTCTGTTCACATGTTCACTTCATATCTGCAAGACGCTATGTTTGTAGACCTGGTATCTCAGTGACTTGGGACTGTAATGTGACTGGACAGAGGGCGAGATCTCTGGCTGAAATTCAGGTAGAGCTCCACTCGGGACTGGGCAATTCTCAAAGTGAATATACTGCTATCAGGGATGCCAGAGCTTCAACTTAGTTTCCTTAATATATGATCACACACCCTGGACATTTTATGACTAAGTACAATAACTATTTTACAGATTACTTCTTTAAATTGTTTCAGCAGCAAATAATAATGCTCCAAACCAGATATTTAGCAAATATTACATCCTAACACAAACCTTACTTCATGCTTCATATTTCAAACATTCACAAGAATGAACATTACTCTGAGCTGGACAAACCCCCCAGTATCCTGTCTGCAGACTGGAATGAAGATTAGTGAAGGGGCACCCACTCAATTAAATACCTTTAGGATGTGTTGGTGTGGGTTTTATGATCCAGACCTAATTATTCAAAGGCTCTGGCTAAATGCAACTGACAGCGAACCGCAATGTTCTAAGATCTAACTGCAGCAAAAATGGGAATAATCTAGCTCTAACTACAAATAAAATTTGGATGACTATGTATGCATATTGTAAGAAAATGACTTTGTTGGACTTACCTCATCACCCTCATCAATTAAAGCCTGAAAGGTGCAAAAAAGAGCCTGATAGGCTCCCACAGAAACCAACACGTCCTCCATGGGGTCAATTTCCTGGCCAATAATCCTTGTAAAGAACTTTGCAAGGATCTTGACGAGTGGCGGATGGCCCTGTAAGTCAATGCATTCCCCTTCAATTAATTATATATGAAAAAGGCAGGAATTAAGGCCCAATCCCAATTCATGTATTTACCCTTACCATTTGTATTTTGAGTGTCATCTTGTCCTTTGGAATGTAAGTATATATGTAGTGGTTAATTATCCCATAATGAAATGGGACAACCATTTAAGTGCCTGATAAGTTATCTGCAGTGATATCAGAGGAGCAGTACAACAATGCAATCTCATTCCTGGACTTTGGTTAAATTTAGGGCATCATATGCTTTTAGAAGCATTCACAAATCATGTATTATTGTGAATTCCTCACTCTTCTCTGATATGAATCTTTGAAACCTCCACCTAAACTAGCAGTGTTTTAGTCATGTTGTTAAGTAACAGGTGATAACACACTGACACTACATGTAATACAACTGTTAACATCGTTTTTAAAATAAGACCTAGAGACCTTTGTTGGTTTCTTCAGAGCTGTAATGCCAGTAAATCACGTCATCCTCAAACCTCCTTATGGATTGTGTCTCAGATAAAACTGAATTTCAGTAGCTATATAGATGTAGCACTAGGCTATACCCCTCTATCTTAAGAATAATTGAGACACCCTACCATTAGGCAAAAGCAAGACGCAGGGCTAAGTTGTAGTGGCAAGTTGTGAAATGGGATTCGCCCTAAGCCAGGTTCATTTTTAATAATAATAATAATAATAATAATAATAACAATAATAATAATAATGTCAATGTTACATTAATATATTAATTTTCAGTGTGATCTTTTCAGTTACTGAGGTTTTTAATTACTAATGAAGGTATGGAAGACATAAAAATCTACACATCCTTATGGTGCAAACTGAAAGTCATCATCATCATCATCATCTTTTCCACTTTTCCATTTCAGGGTCGCGGTGGCAAACTGAACGTGATAAATAGATAAACTTACGAAGGCTCGTGTGTACTGGTGCATGGAGGCACCTCCACTGATGGCATTGCAGAAAGCCTTGCAGACAAAGCTGGGAGGAGAGAAGTCGGGGAACCCCTGACCCAGGTTCACTACCTTATATTCAGCAGCTAGCTGTGTGAATTCCACCCTAGCAGATATACATAAAGAGTCACAAACAGATTCAAGACCATGAACAATGAACAATACAATGTTGTCAACAAGTTGAACTCTGATCACTGACAGAAGGGCTCAATGATTCTTCAGATTATGCTGTCCTATATAGGACTCAGTTAAAACTAAGCCCCACTAGACAATCAATTCAGGGAGTGCAAAACGTGTGCCTGAAAACAGTATCAATGAGGCTAGCAACGGAATGTCTGTGCCACAGCCAGTTAACCAAAGCCTCAGTCTGAAAGACCTTTACAAAGAAATTAGCAAAAATGAACATGACATTGCAAGGAGTAGCATGTGATGTTGCTGCTATAAAGTCAACAACTACTGAATTACAAAAAACATAAGTGCTATTCAGGTGAGACTTGAAGAGGCTGAGAATTGCAAACCAACTGGACAGCAATAATGGGAACTTGGATAAACTGCTTGAGAGACTTTGGAATCAGGCAGTGGACCAAGAAAACAGCATTTTACAAGTTAATCAAGAAACTAACATGCCATCTAACATAGAAGAGTTTTATTTCTGTGGTCACCATATATAGAAATACCACCCGTAACCATTAGATTCCTAAAGCATAAACCTTCTCATTATCTACATATTGTAGAATATTTGTCGATAGCTATGTGCAGGAATTCATTATAAAAGTCTTTTTTAAAAAAAGGTTAATTTACCTCTACAGTGATTGAACAATAAGCAATTTTAAAAAGTCACTTTGCCTTTACAGTGACTGAACAGTAAACAGTGGTGATAAACATAAATTGCCATTTAGTCACCTTCACAAATATTTTGAAGAAAAAAATGCTTTTTCATTTGAATCTTCTTATAACATTTTATTTTAGGGGCAGGAGATCTAAAATAAAGAGTATTGTGAAGTACAGTAGCCAGATCACTAAGTGCTCTGAACCTAGCGCTGACTGAACTGTGATGCTCAGAGTCTGGCAGAGCTTGGTTAATACCAGAGCTGGGTAGAGGGTTAATACAGAGCCGTGCAATATTTAAGCCATTTTTCTGCACTACAGGAAACATGATGTTCTGTCAAGCATCATTCATGACAAATTGTTAATTGGCTGTGTAGCCCAAACATCTCAGGCATAACATTTTTCAGTGTTTGAAGTATATAAAAATATATCTATATTGTAAGTAGAGGTCTGCTCAGGAACAACTTTTAGGAACAGTTTATATATAGGACCTTACAGCTTGCACCAAGAATAGGGAAAGTGTTGAAATATTAGGAAACAAAAATCCATACTTTAGAAAATAAACTGGCTTGGTGTTATAAAAGTGAGACATTTAGGGAAATCTATCAAGCAAAATTCAATTTTCAGAATATACATTGTTTAGACTGAACACCAATTATTATGAGAGTGGTACATTTGTTGCTACACAGTTAAAATAAGAAATACCATGTTATTTCCACTGTTAGTAGATTCATTGTTTATTTCTGATGCAATCATTAATGGTTTATTCTACCAACACTATAATAATTTATATACATCATAATACAAATCAAGCCAAGATTAACTGGAGTGCAAGTTCTCTGATATACATTGTCTATCTGCCGGTGAAAAGAACAACTATTTGACAGGGTAGAGAGGTATTTGACAGGGTAGAGAGGTATTTGACAGGGTAGAGAGGGGTTCTGCCTTGAGGCTTTTGGGAAATTATGCTTTGGAAAATGTATTAATGTCATTAACGATAGTATTGCTCTCTGCGCTGTTTTGCCGTGTGGAATGTCTGAATATCGTGAACTTTGACTTTCTGGGTTTCCTTCTAGCACCACGGTAAAGTTAGTTTTCTTTTCGATATTCGGTTTTCCGGCGTCAATAACTTTTCAAAATAAAGTTATATCTGACACAGGGTTACATATTCTGAATGGTACGGACACAGAGAACAATGCACACTGTTTTTATGGACGCTCCGGTGCATTTGATATATGCTCCTTTTCCTTTCAATAGCTACAAATCAGACCGTTTTTGACATCGCAACAAAGTGCATTCGTATCTAGACTCTGTCTACAGCAATGCACACCATCGTCTTTCAGCCTAATTTGCTTAAATACGATTAAATACGTACTTTCCTTCTAGCAACACGTGAGAAATCTTGGAATTCTAGGTAAATAATTACCAAATGTTCTTGTCAACTCCCTCAAGCCTCCGCGCGTGTAACTCACGAGACATGGCTGTCTGAAAAAGAAGTAGAAAAGTAAACCTAATACCTTAGATAACTCCTCAAAGGATTAATATTAGAAAATTATCTCATTTGGCACCATTCAATATACAGGTCTGTAGCTCTTACCTTCTTACCGGAGAACGTGAAAATTGATTGTTTATAAATCGAAGCCAAAGTCTCCGCTGGCCTCCTCAGCATTACCAGTAACGGTCCCGTCTGACGTTAGGAGTCACGCCTGAATTCGTGAATTTATAAAAGCTTTTCAACGTTCAGTTACTTTGACTATCAATGCAATACCTTGTTCTTTTAGGGACCAGTATATTCACACAGTTTAATGTCCTTTCACAACATTTTGCTAGCTAAATGCATAATTTTGTCCCCTCTGCTTACAGCATGTTAGCTCTTTCTTGTAGTCCCGAACGACTATAAAGGACTAGCTCTTTACGGAATTAAAGCCCCTGACAGCTTCTGTCTTGTAGACTGACGCTTACACTGTTTTGACTCACTTACGCTACGCCTCCTGAAACTTGGCTGCGTCCAAAATCAAGTTTTCCTGTGCGAGCGGAGTATTAGGCGACCTCTTATTCATTCTCTAGAACACTTGGGTGTGTTCGGAATCGCTCCCTGTTACAGAAATAGTGCACGGAAGGGTTTTGAATTGTTGTTCGAAACCATAGCGGTACATTTCACAGAAGGTGCGTTGAAGTCTCTGCAGTAGTTCCCTTGGAAGCGGACTACGCCGGGTATTCGGCCATCTTAAGTGAGATTCCCAACCGTAGGAAGTGAAAGCGTTCAATTCGAAGGGAACTACGTAGGGAGTAGTGAGCAAGGTTTATCACTGCACAGGAAGTTTACAGACCTTATGTATTTATATATATTGGTGACCACACGTCTTTTTTTACCCGGACATATCCTCTTTTTTAGACTTAAAAAAATGTCCAGGCGGAATTTCACAAACGTCAGGGATTTTGTTTTTCTAGAGCTTACATAGAATTTCGAGAAGCGTTTCGTTCAAACTAGTCCCGCCCTCCCTTACTCCGATTGGTTCGCTTGAGAAGGGGGCGTGGCGAAGTAGTCTAAAATCTTCTGATTGGACGCTCGGACTGTAGAGCTACCGTTATTGGTCGATAACCTTTTCTGTAAACATTTAATTGGTCAGTCAGTCACTAAAGGACTTCAAACAAAGTGCATAGTTCTTTTTTTATCTACTGCTTGGCTTCAATTTCAAGTATAATAACAGTTTTAAATGATTTAATTTACACTTGAATATGACATTTGGCCTAAAAATGATCAAATTAATTATGTAATATTCTAACTAAGCCAAACATTTGATCAACTAAATAATGTCTGAATCAATATAATCAATAATAATGAGACAGCACGGCAGCACAACAGGTAGTGTCATTGTCACACAAGTCCAGAGACCTGTGGTTGTGGGTTCAAGCCTCACTCTGGGTGAATGTGTGGAGTGTTCTCCCTGTGTCTACATGGGTTTCCTCCAGGTGCTCCAGTTTCCTTCCACGGTCCAAAAATACACACTGGTAGGTGGATTGGCTACGCAAACGTGTCCATAGGAATGTGTGTGTTGCCCTGCAAAGGACTGGTGCCCATCCAGGGAATGTTCCCACCTTGCGCCCACTGATTCTGGGTAGGCTTTGGACCCTTTGTGTGGGTACAATACCAAAAAGATTTAAGAAGCATTTCTGGGTGTCAATCAAAAATGAGCATTTATTTATGTTCATTTTAAACATAGTAAAATATGTATTTACTGGATAACATCTGTGAATATCTATATAATAAACTCTTTATATGTTATCAGATATTTGGTAAAATCCAAAAAATTATCCAATCAAGATCATTAACCAGGGTGCTCCAATAGCTGAGGTTTGGATAATATATATTTCTGAAGTAGCATACAAATTTTTGTATTATATTTTTTAGAAGATAAATTGCCCAATGAAAGTATATAATACATATAAAACCAGCTGATGTGTGGATCACTCTTGGTTTCCAGAGGAAGTGTCTCATTTACCACTGCATAATCTTTCGAAGTGACACCTTAAATGATGCAAAACACAGGCTTTATTCAAACATCTCAACTCGATCCCATTGCGCTACCTGCAGTTCAACCAGTGACATGATGTCTTCTGCAAACAAACTATTCCCAGTTCAAAGGGGATTAAACACCTTGGGGCTCCTGTGTTTTCATTTCTATCCTAGAGTCACTATGGTGGCTTATCGTGGAAAATATTAGACACTTATTTCCTTCAATTTAGTTATTTGTTCCCTCAATTTAAAATTCCTTTTCAGACAGACACAAGAAACTATGCATTAGGACACATTTGATCAGTGTTAATTCCTTATTTACACATTATATCCACATTTTGATAGACGAAAACAGATGTTCGGGTAGACGTAGGAATTAATATTGATAAAACTTTGAATTTGATGGAACATAGCCATGGCCAAAATCACATCTCATTCTCAAGCAAATGATTCTGTCAAATCCAATTCATCTGCTATTGTTTTTTTCTTCAAGAAAGAATGTTTGAAAAATGAGCAAACCCAGAAAACAATAAGCAGAGTACATGATTATGCCTGTCAGCATAAAAGGCTGCCTTTTTAATTGTAATTATCTGATTAATTTAACCTATTGCATAGCTTTATTTTTATACTAATTTACTTTGTTCTGTTTTCTGCAGCAAAAGGTACAATCTTTGAATTCATCCTTTGTTTTTATTAAAAATATACAGCCTGTTTTACAATAGTTAACAATATGTAATCAATACTGTAACATTCTGAATATTTATGTAGGTTGATAGCAGAGTTTTGCAAAAAGAATAGATTAGTGGACCATCTTTGTTGACAGTGTTTTCCTTCCCAATCAGCACATTAACATGTTTGCATATTAACTTAGTAATCATCCAGCTTTGTTTCTATTTCTTTCTCATTCTATAGAGCAGCTTTCTTTAGATCCTCAGGCAGCACTCTGCCCTTTTTCCTAGCTCTCTGTTTGCGCTTTTCTACCTTGTTTTGCTTGCGTCTATTTATGTTTCTTCGTCTTTTATCTTGTCTCTGCTGTATCTTCTCAACCACTTGCTGACTCCTTTCTGCCCATTTTTTCTTCCTCTGGGCCTTCCTCTTCTCCTTCCGTTTCAATGAAGCTCGTAAGAGCTCTTCATTGTCTTTGATCTTCATGCCCTCTGCCTTGTAGAGAACATTTGTCCACCTCATCTTCTCCTCCATCTTCTTGGCTTTCTCCTCATCCTTCTCCCTCAGCTCCTCAAGATGAGCCTTCCTGGCCTCTACTCGAGACAAGAGCTGTTTATAGTTCCTCCCAGTGAGTGGGGTGAGGGTTCCTTTTATCTTTCTTTTATTCTTCTTCTCCATTAGCTTGGTTCCCTTGTCAACATACACATCCCCAACGTCCACCTTGTTGAAGAATACTGAGGTTGTATCCTTTTTGGCAGGTTTGATTTCCGCAGAATTGTCAGGAGCCACAGGCACTTCCAGCATGCTGCTTTCATTGTGCTCTTCATTGGAAGCACTCTCTGCTAACTTTTTCATACGGAACTCCTTTCTTTTCCTCTTTTTGCGCTCTCTCTCCTGCTTTCGTTTTGCCCGTCTCTTCTGAACCTCTTCTGAAAAGGGATCTTTGGGAGGGCCCTATAAAAGAAGACCCTAGTTTAATTTTCAAAAGTAAGATACAAGCAAGTGTTTAAATACACAGTAGGCTGAAATTATTGTTTATACTAGGTATTATATTACTTATGCTGATATGACTTGAGCAATATAATGGTTATTTTGATGATTAAGTGAAAAAAAAAATTCAAAGAAATGTTCTTCTGAATAAAAATCTGACGAATGCCAAAAATTAAATTTACAGAATATAAAGACTCAGCTCTATATTAAGGATACAGTCATTTGAGCAGTACATTGGTCTATTACTTTTTCCACTTTAGATCCTTCTTTTTGGTTTATATACCTGTCCACGAAACTCCTCAATCTTCTGGTGAAGTCTTTTCTTTAAAATATCGACTGCATTAAACTCCCCCTCTGAGTTTGCACCTTGAAAATGAATTAAACAAGTTAAATATACAAGAACACTGAATTCACTATGGTCTAAGAAATTTCACTTATTTATTTAAATTTAGGCTCTTGGCTTACCTTTTGTTTTCTGCTGTATGTGCACCCGATTCCCATTATGAGCTTTGGCCTGGGAAGTATTTTGTACAGTGCTGGTTGCCTTCGGTGATGTTTTCTGAATGCCCTTCAGGGCTGGCTTCTTATCATTGTTGTTCAGATTATTTCCTTTATTAAGTTTCTGTTTCTTCTTTTGTTTTTTTTCGGGTGGACCACCTTTACTATCCGCAGCACCTCGAAATGGAACTGAGAAGAAGAATAAGTGTTATTGGGTCAAAACTAATATAAGAATTCAGTACTGCCGTTAAGGGATAAGATTTACCTTGTAAAAATGTAATCATAAAAACTGATCAATATTCACCATGAGTACCAATTCTTGTCTAACAATACTATGTGTAACCTTGTAGAGATTGTGGGTATTTTTTAAATCCAGTGTTAAACTGCGTTGGGTCACAACTGCATGATGTCATAATCATAAACCTTGAACTGTTTGCAAAATACTATTCGATAAGCCTCACAACTGAGCATGATTTCCTTTAATGAGCCAAGACAATTGATAGTGTCACACAGCGAATTTAACTTTAATGGGACTCTACCATATGCCCTCTTCTTGGGTTCTTGAGGTTGGGTATGGCATACTTTACGAGTCAGCTTCTCCAAGTAGTCGTACTTTTCTGCGAGACTGGACATCGTAACCTAAAGCCTAAACAAATGACAAAATAGACAAGACCAGACAAAAAAATCAGATACATAATCAATGCACGAAGCTTCACGAACCAAACTGTACAATTACAAATCGAAAAATAAAGATGAAGACAACAGAAATCATCTCGCCCTATTTATGTCAGTCTCTAAACAATTTACATTAAAAAATAAAAGTAAGAGTCGGTTCCTTGGTATATTTACCTGAGTAACAATATCCCACAATGACTGAAGCTAAGAATCTAATGCAAACGGGCTAAAGGAAAAGGACATAAATATATTTTACATCACGTTTATCTTTCTTTCATTTCAAAACTGAAAGCGTTCTAATTTCTGACATTTTCACCGTAAAAAGAAAAAAACTATTTAAAAACAGCTCCAAGTCTTCCCACGTGCTTAACAAAACGCATGCGCACAACTGTTTTTCTTCCGGATAGTGTTACAGTGAAAACGTTCCCTCTGAACACAAACACACACGCGCACGCGCACACGCACGCGCCGAATCCGAATTGTCTCTGTACTCCCTACATAGTGCAGTTCGTGAGTTAAAAAAAATATATAAATATTATTCGTTCCAGTTGCGCGGTATGTCCTGCTGTAACGTGTGCTGTTGTGGATGAATTCCAGATATTTCGTAAATTTGTAAATATTATTATTATCTGTTTAGATGTTGCCTAAGATCCACTATTTTAAGACATGTATAGAGTTTCTATTGCCCTACATAGGACATATGGGGCTGTTTGAGATTGAACCATCAGTAGCGTTGTGTTGGTGAATTGACCTGTTCACATTAAATAGACATCCAAGACAGCGGAGTTTTCAGATTTTGGAATAATGACTGTCTTTAATTCCATTCTTACATTATGTAAAAATGGCAGGATTATGAGCATTAATGTAAGTTACTTCTCACATTAATTATTATTATTAAACATATTTCTTGCTAGTTAGCAAAAGTAAACCAAATTACAAGACATTTGTCTGTGTGTATTAGTTTTATAGTAACTTCTGTCATTTATTTTTTCCCCAGGCCTATACAGTGATTCCTAGGAGAAATCTTTTTTATGGGCCAAGACAGGACATGTTCAAATGTAAAAAGGGTAGGTATAAGCAAATGTTTTCTTGTTAAGCATTTAGATGTGCATTGTATGAAAGTGTCTCCCAATTTGTGTCAGAATATAACACTTTTGTTTAGGCACTGAATGTATCCAGACAGCTCTTATAATTAGTGAATTAAATAATAAAAACAGTTAACTCCACTCTGCTATCTGACAGTTATGTGTATGAATTTTTGTTGTATTTTGCAGTTGAAATTATTAACGTAAGTCGAGAGTTCAGTGGCACTGCTGGGCAGGCAGAGAAACGTGAAGACTCTTTAATAAAATGGCTCCTTCTGCTGATTCCTGTCACTACATTTGGCCTTGGAACATGGCAGGTAGTCTCATTAATCCTTTAAGTCAACATAAATCTCACGGGCCAGGATTTGTCACATTTTTTTAACACCATTCATATGTGTTTTAGGTGAAGCGCAGGCAGTGGAAGCTAAAGCTGATAGAAGAGCTGCAATGTTTAACTACTGCAGAGCCAATTCCACTGCCTTCAGAGTGAGTTTGTCAGCTTTGTCCTACCCTATTCAAAACTCACAAAGACTTGCAATTTAGTACGATAATCTGTGATATGATTATTTTATTTTATTTTTTAATTTAGTGATATGTCTTAGCTCAGAATAGTGAGTATTTTTAATCATAAATGTTGATATATGATAATTTTCTTGAACATCTGTCTAAAAGCTAAAATTAAACAGTTTTAAAAGGTGTAGAAGTTGACACTGCATTGATCTCCCTTAGCACTATAGAGAAATATTAATTTCAAGAGATTTACAAATGCTGTCCAAGGCACTTTTTTTGGGTAGGCCAATAGAAAGAACTTGTAAGTAATTTATCATGTTGGAAGTAATCACCTGGATGAGATCCTAAGCTGGCATAAACAGAAACAGTGCTGAATTTTATAGTAATTCAAAGATTAAGAAACAGGGATGGGTATTTCAGTCAGATTGGTTTAAATTACTTTTTGTGGCATAAATAAATTAATGCCACATATACCCAGTTTATTTGGGTTTAATGCACTGGTTCAGTCTTAGTTTTAGGTTTTATTTTTAAAAGGGACTTCACAAAATCCATTTTCAAGGACCTTGGCAAGACACATTACACAAGGCACACATTACTATTTGCAGTAGTGTTTTATAGCAATTGAATACATATTTTAAAAATATTTTTTGTGTGTGTTATGTATCCTCAAGTAAATTATAGCGCTGACATATATTTCATGCAGGACAGTTTTTATGACCTTCCTGCCTGAAAAAGAGACAAATCCACAGCATTTTCTTTTATGTAAAATATACTCAGGGCATTTCAGATTTATTTAAAGAGCAGTTTTACATGTGGTGTTGTCACAAACAACTTTACACAGTTCCATGTCCTAGCCCCTAATGCATAAGCTGATGCAATATCAGGCAAAGAACTCCCTCAGAGAATAAGGAATAAAATTTTAGAAGACTCCAAGTGTAACCCATCCTCCAAATGAAACCAGAGCTAAACAATCAAAGAGCAGTATAAAAGAGTGAGTGAAGACTTAGTTATAATTACTGTAGGTCATTATAACACCATGTTCTGAGTGTGTTAAGTGGAGGTATACTGAGAGGCACAGTTATAGATATAGTGAACAATTATAGTTAAAGCCCAGTCTCACTGGTAAGTTGGTGGTGTGAAGGTGAAACATTTGGCACATGAAGAAGGCTCCCCGGTAGATGAGCAGGGATCATAAATCTTATGATCAGGAACCATAAATCTTGAGGTGTGTTCTGGGAATGTGTAGGTGCTGTCTCAGAGGCAAAGCTAGCTCGTGGTGCTAAATAGTATCCCCAATTTAGACAGTCTTTCTCCAGCATCAGGTCTAAGAGAAAGGGCAGATGTTGTGCTAAGCAGAGAATGGCACACTCCAGGTGACCAAACAGTATATGAAATATTTGAGTAACTAAATTAAAACAGCGTAACTTAAAAAGGAGAGCCAGAAATGTAGCATGGGCACGAGGACCTCCTGGGATATCAGTGCACAACTGCCAACAAACCAGAGTGAATGTGTGAGGGCAGTGGGATGTCAAAACAATCAACTCAGATTGCCACAATTTTCTCTGTACATGAAACCATAGACCTGCACAACTTATCTAATGGGAACCTAGTTACCAAATGCTTGACGTACCTTTTTAAGCAGGCGTTTGGATATTTTTTTGTGTTGTGTGCTTGTGTCTGTGGAAAGTGCTGTATAAATAAATTTCACTTGCTTGCTTTCTTGTCAAAATAAGTTGTTTTTTTTAACAGAGACTGCAAAATCACTGTTTAGTCTTCTTAAACTTGTGTATATATTGTTTTTTGTGTGCTCATATTTCAGTCCAATGGAGCTGAAGGATCTGGAGTACAGACGTGTGAAGGTTCGTGGGCGGTTTGATCACTTTCGAGAGCTCTATATCCTCCCCCGTTCTCCAGTAGATCCTGTAAGGGAGGCTCACGAGGCAGGAAGGCTGTCCTCTAGTGCGGAGAGTGGAGCTAATGTCATCACACCATTCTACTGCACTGACCTTGGGTTTGTACAACCAGAACATATATATTGAAGTCTATTACCTATAACTTCTTGGGGCAGTTGTGGCTTTAAGGTTACAGTAGCAAGCTTGAGACCACATGGTTGCTGGTTCAATTTCCAGGACCGGCAGGAAAAAAAATCCATTCACAGCTGTAGTGCCCTTGAGCAAGGCATCTAACCCAAACTGCTCCCCGGGTGCCGAGGTGGTTGGCAGCCCACTGCTCCGACTGTCAGTTTTCACTGCCCCTAGTGTGTGTAAAGAATTGCTCACTAGTGTGTGTTTTGTATTCACTGCCACAGAGGGGTTAAGTGTAGAGAAGCAATTTCCGTGAGGGGATTATTAAAGGTGATTCCTCTTTCAGATCTGGAACTTATCTTACAGCATCATTACGTAACCTTATTAAACTTTTTGAAACTGAAGGCAATCAAATCCTCAGCAATGTTCCATTACATTATTTATGTATAAGATATTTGACTAGTTTGCAGAAATAAGCATTAGATGCAATTATTTACCAACTCTGTGATATGGAGTTTGTTTTCTTTAAAATTGATCTGGAGAATGTCCTTGGAACCTTATGAAAAATTCCTACTACTTTCTAATAGAGAAACATGTCTAAATATCAGCTTCAGCTTACTTTGAACTGTTTCTTTAAATGAAATGAAACACATGCTATAGAAACAACAGATTTATTTTCTTTTTTATTTATGTTTTTCCATGTGTCAGGATCACGATCTTGGTGAACAGAGGTTATGTCCCTAAAAATAAAATAAAGCCAGAAACCCGGACTGGGGGCCAGGTAATTATTATACTACTACATAATTTGTTAGCAGCTGTCATTACAATATGCAAATCATTTAAACCCTATATTTAATTGATAATAGTACACAGACAACAAATCAAATGATGAAATTGAGAAACTTAATTAAAAAAAATATATATATGATTTCGTTTTGAATTTGATGCCTGTAATATGCTTAGAAATTTGGAACAGGCTCATATTTACCAGTGTGTGGCATCACCACTACTTTTAAAAACACTGTGTTCGGGAACTGAGGAGACTAATTGATTTAGTTCTTAAAATTTAGAACATGTGTTTTTGTTTGATATAAGATTTCAGCTGCTCATCATTTAGTGTCTCTGTAATAGTTTAGTTATAGTTTCATGTACTGTGTGTCTTCAGTGCGTCTGAACTAGTTTAATGGTGTTACATCAAGTGAAAATAAAGAGCACAAATAACAGGTGGAAAATATAAAGCTGTAAGTTTTAACAGTTCACATGCAATAATGCACCATAATTTTTACATATTCTTGTACTTGTGTGTGTACTTTTACCTTATTATCATATATAGTTGATTTATCGTATTATCATATATAGCAACTATTGCTGCTGACTGTTTTAATGAGAAACCTATCAATGCTGGTTTTTATTTTACGATCTGGTTTACAGTTTTGCCAAAGAAATTAGGTTTGTTTGTAATCATATTAAGTGTTTACGTGTTCCATCTGTAAGGTGACAGAAGAAGTGGACTTGGTGGGTGTGGTGCGTTTGACAGAACAGAGGAAACCCTTTGTCCCTCAGAACAATGTGGAGGCAAATCGGTGGCACTACCGAGATTTGGAGGCCATGGCAAAGGCTACAGGTGCTGAGCAGATCTTCATTGATGCGGTGCTAGGTAAGAGCTAAGCTTATAAGATTTCCTATTCAAAAATGATATTCATAATTTCCCAGTGACATCACATTTACAGCAGAAGTGCATCTAGTGGCTGGGATTTAGGCTTAAATCTCATATGTAGAGAAAGAGCTTATCTTTGTACCTTGAACAAACTGATGTCTCACCAAGCTGAATTTGTGTGATTACCTGACAGAGTTGAAGACTGATATGGCTGGACTAAACTGTTGAATGTTATGTAAATGAGATATAGGTTGTCACAGAAATGGCTAGTTTTTTTTAAGCTGAAACAGCAACTAAATGGGAAACATCCTTGCAGAAAGTACAGTACCAGGAGGACCAGTAGGAGGCCAGACGAGAGTAACCCTGCGGAATGAACACATGCAATACATTCTTACATGGTAAACCATCAACCTTTATTAGTTTTATATTGTATATTCTAAGTCTCTCAGCAGACATATACTACTACTGTAATTGTAAAAGTTAAATTTTAGATATGCAATTTGGCCAAAAGTGCATTCCTCTAAAGTGAGGCATATTTCAAGGGCATTTGTCACTTTTGCTGCAGTATTGGTTTCTACACTTTGGTAAGGATTACAGTCTATGTCTGCATGAGTACATTTTACTTATATTGAATAAATTGGACATTTAATGTCTATAAACCTTTGAAAATAATTTATTAGTTTTAATAGTTTTTAATAGTTAATAGTTTTAATAGCAAATAATAGGATGTGGTCCATACTAGCAAACCATTGTTTAAGCATGCATCACTAAATCAATTATTATTTTTTTCATGCTGTCCATCTACTATAGATCTGATTTCACTTTCTGTCCCATCTAGGTATGGACTATGTGCAGCCACTACATACATGTGGTATGTGAAGTTCATCAAGCGGGTTGTTGTATGATTGCATCCAAACACTCTCCTGGCAAAGGTTTTATACAGAATATACTAAATAAATCTTCTGAATATGCAAAGTCACAATCTGAAACTGGTAATGATTTTATGTGGAAAATCTTTTGCCAGCTAGTAGCTGATCTTATTCAGTGAACAGCCTTCACGGCATTCTTGAATATATAGCCAATTTCATGTTTTCCAAAAACATTAGACTTGTGTCTAGAGCACAGACTGGAGCGCTAGCAAAGGGTGAGGAAGGTTTTGATTGTTGCCTTAAATGCTTCAACTATACTGTATGTATAAGTACATACTGCAGCTACATGTGTTCTTCAACCACTTGCAGATATGGAATACTCACACTCAGGATATTAAACCAGCTTCTTTTACTTGGTAAGATGCAAAATTAAACAGTAACATACTTTTATAGCTGAATATTCAAGTTTAATTTCACAATTATTGGCATGTTTTTACGAAATCACAGATTGTCAAGACACCAAACAAAAAGCAGGATGCCTTAAACACTAAATCTAAAATATGGGTGGAAAAGAGTCAATGTTTGCAACAGAACAGCAATAAATTGGCTGAATGAAATGTTATATCTTGTTGTCATATCAAAAACTAGCATTAACATGTAAACTTGAAAATAAGGCTAGTGGCTATGGAATGGAGTCCTGGGGGGAACCATGACTCCATGGAGAAATTTAAATTTTTATTCAATTGGGGAGCAGTGGGTATTAACACCATAAATCTATGCCCATCTAATTGAAAAATTTGGATATTAAGTCATTTTCTGGATAATACACCAACAGCTTTTCTTCTGGAAAGGTGTACTATGGAAGCAATCAGGCCACATCTATAGGCTTGAATTTATGCTAGAAAACATGTCCATACCAAGGATCCCTCCTACAAACTTGAATTAACATTTAACAAAAGTTGGAACCAGACTGATGTAGGGTTAGGGATAGTATTAATTTTGCCAATTCAGGATGTCAGAAGCCTACAAAAATTCTTCCCCACCTTCAACATGGCACAATTTTCCTTAAGTTGTACTGTGCCATTTAACATTGAATGTCAGGCATAATTCAGATGCCAAATAACTTCAGCACAGAATTGGCCATCTATTTTATAGCATACATGGCCAGACAGTGTGGTAAGGGCTGTAGTTATTTTAAAAATTAACAGGTTTTATTTCCCCCAGAAAAAATTAAGCTTGAGGTCTTGAATCTTAAGAGTTCAGCTACTTATATGCCCTATCAACTGAGCAAACCTCCCAGATGGCATCCATCTGGCACTACAATCTGATTTGACTTATGGGTTTACTTAGGCTTCAAAATATTCCATTTGATAGACAAACAATTAAGAGAACAAACTGACCACCCAACAAGGGACATCTTTTACTTTTTTATTGTTACAGAAAGGTGTGGTAGGTTTAGCCAAGCTTGGTAGCAAGCTCCTTGGCCTTTGCCTTCTCAAGTTTAACAACACGTGCCGTTGACTTAGGACCCATGACGTTTCCTCCCCAATGACGGCGTATCTGAGAGAGGAGAGAAGTACATTAAAATGTTGCCTTTGGTGGAATTTCTGCAAGAACTTTGAAAGAAAATGTAATTCAATAGAACTGTTAGGAAAGTACTTCATAGCAATAATCACAGTCAAACTGACCTCCTCATATCTGTCATTGTAGTTGGTCTTGATAGCCTCCACCAGTTTAGCCAGAGCAGCTCTGTCCTCACTAGAAGATGGGAAAAGTGTCACTGTTTTGATCCTTTATCTTATTGAAACATGCATCAATTCATCAATAAACCTTGCTCAGTGTTAAAAAGCTCATTTGGAACTACATGGTGGTTCAGGTGAAGAAATTCAGACATCACAGCTGAGGTCGAGTACGTTTTTGAAAAGGAGGGAAATTGTTTTAATGAAAAATTCCTGCTACTCACGGATTTGTCTGTGTAAAGCAGACAGTAGTGCAGGTCTTCCTGTGCACCAGTCTGCCCAGCCTGGCCTTTCCTTTGATGATGCAGTAAGGGACACCCATCTTGCGACACAAAGCAGGAAGGAACACGACCAGCTACACACACAAACACAATTAAGGTAGTTGGTTAATTTTAAAGTGCAGATACATCACTGGCCTTAGGCAAACCACTCCCACAGTAAAGAACTACATTGTAGTTGTTGCTCAGGGTTAAAAAGCTCGTGTTTTTGATCTTCACGGTAAATTCAGGTGAAGAAATTCAAAGCATCATTGCAAACAACCACAGCTCCCCTAATAAACTTGCATAATACTGAATCTTTTTCAAATAAGGGAATTTTGTGCAGTCACCTCAATTGGATCTACATCATGGGCGATCACAACCAGCTGCGCCTTCTTACTCTCCACTAGTGAGGTCACCGTGTTTACACCTGGGGGGAAAAAATGCAATACAATATTCAACTACAGAAAAACAAGTCCAGCAAGTAATCTGTTGCATATTAAGTGCACATCAGATCTCCCAAAAGACTAGAGTGTAGTTATACTGCATAGAGAAAGTGCCACAAATACAGCAATTAGCTCCACATAAAGCAATGCGTTCTGGGCATGCACGTCCTAGGCGCAGAACACAACCAAAATTAAAAGTTACACAACCTGAAGCACTTGCAGCTCAAGACTTAATTCATACATCAGTCCTAACTAAAAACCTTGATAGCAACATCTAAATGGTAAGTATCTTTTTTTTGAGCAAGTTATTTAAAAAAGGTACTATATCACTAGTCTCTGACTCACTTAAGAACATACAATCCTTACCTGCACGGAGAACTGGTGGACGCTTGGTGGGAGTGTCTCCCTTTCCAGCAGCCTTTTGTTCAGCACGAGCCAGCAGCCTGCGCTTCTTCTCTTGTTTTGTCTCAGGTCTGTATTTGTGAGCCAGTTTGAACAGCTGAGTGGCTAGAGAATAGATAATATACCTATCAGTTGAAAGTTAACTAGTACTTAAACGGAATTATGGTGTAGTATAACTTGATTAAGATGTTATACAAAACAGTGATCTTGCTGGAAAAGAGTCAGATTACAATATTTATATAACGTGAAACAATACTGATCTAAAGTTACAAACTGGACCTTGAACAAATCTAGACAGCTGCTGCACATTCCAATACCAACAGCCTTTAATCACTTACCAGTCTGGCGGTCCAGTGCCTGGGTGAACTGGTTGATTGCAGGGGGGACCTTTAAGCGCTTGTAGAGAATTGACCGCTGGCGCTGCAGGCGAACATACCTTGGCCATTTAACAAATCGGGTGAGGTCTCGCTTTGGCTGGATGTCCTGACCTGGTAAGACAAGAAATTGAGTTTGTGAGTATTTTTTTAGTACCACACAAATCTAAATCAATGTCAATGTGCATCAGCGATCTTGGTGGAAGAATGTCTGCATTGTTGATAAGATAGCAAATATTCTGTTACATCATCTGCACCACAACTGGGCCAAAGTGCCTGACACCTGAACACCTCCAGGGGTGATTTCCCAAACAAGAATCAAGACAATTCCTGAACTACAAATTAATCAGTGTTTTTCCATTGAGAAAGACAGACAAGAAAACTTGAAACTACAGGAGAAAACTCAATTCCTGTCTGGGAAAATGTCTTAAAGCTAGGCAATGCACAATTTCAAACTGTAATTTTACGCACCAATGCCAAAGTTCTTAGGTCGCTTCTCAAAAAGGGGGTTCACAACCTTCTTAACTTCATGCTTCTTGGCCACTGAAGGGGCAGGTGCCACCTTCTTCCCCTTGGCCTTCTTTCCTTTAGGCTGAAAAGAAATGCAGTGATATTGTTAGATGATTAGGCACAAAACGCAAAACAAAGGCTTTGCAGCTCTTGTTAAAAATGTAATTTAGTTTACAATTTCAACATAACTGCCAAAATAAATCTTAGGTCTTCATTTTTTACATTACATCTTTCAATGAACAGATTTAAGCATGATAGCGTAAGAGGTATGAATGATACACTAACAGATTAGCTATGATTTCATAGTGCAGTATTTTAGGCTCTTGGAGGCCCTTCTGGGACTTTTTTCAGAGTGTTTTTTCTTGTACTATTCGCTTACATTTATCAAATGAACAGTGCCAGAATACTAGACGTTTAGCTCTTGTGCGGCCTAGCAAGTTAGCGTAAACATTAGCCAACATCTTTATATTTAAGAAGCGTCTCTCAATTTCTTATTACAACTTTTCACCCTAAAACGCAACGCTGTATGAACTGTGAACGACAGCACCTTAAATATTTTCTTTTGGCACGACCCGACATAAACGGGCAGGCATAGCGATACAACCCGTTAAGATGAAACAAAATATTACATTGGAAATTTAAACGCATTTCAATACTAATTTTAAAAAGATACTTGACTCGCCTATTGTGCAAATACATAATTTTTGGACCAATAAACGACAGTAGGCAACTGATGTTTAAAGATTTCCAAAAGTGTCTCCGAGCAGGTCGGTACAGATACTCACTCACCATGTTGGTTCAGACAGAAAGGAAGAAGAGAAGATTTCTGGGTAATTTTAAGGGCCGGGTGGAAATGACGTCAATGCCGCGCGACAGAACAAAGCGGAAACTATTTGTTTACCGCCACAGAATGCGCGGAGCTGTGAGTATTGTTAATGAAATATCTCTGAATTCAGTTTTTTTTGTTTGTGGTGCTATATGAAAAGTTACTACGCGTTTTCCGATATGAAGGGATTCCATTAACTATGAACTCATATAGTTACGTGATAATTGTGGATAAACCAACGTAAATGCATTAGTATTTGCTTTGTTATGATTACATTACAGTAACCAAAAATAATAATGATTTTATTCTTATGAGATTTCAAGTCATAACTAGGTATCAAATCATTATTATGAGATGAATCATATGATATTTTACCAAAAATAAAGTATATTTAATTATGAATTATTTATACAATAAAGCCAGAAAACCTAGAAAAAGAACTTTCTTGTAATAAAAATGCAGAAAAATTAGCTTAATGCTTAAAAACATACAGCTTTGTAATAACCTGTAGTTTTCTTTGTTCTTCTGTTATGTCAGTATATGTATATAATTATTTATTTCTGTTTCAAATACAATATTTTTTTCAGAAGTATTTTAGGTTATGATTTTGAAAATTGTCAACACAGGGACTCAACAGGTAGTGCCCCTGTCATATGGTTCCAGCGTTCTTAGGTTGTGTGTTCAAGTCCCACTTTGGGTCAGTGTCAGGAGTTTTGTGTTTTCTCCCCATGTCTGTGTTGAGTTTCCTCCCATGGTCCAAAACACATGCTTCTAGGTAGACTATTCAAAAGTGCCCACAGGTGGTACCCTGTGATGGATTATAAGTTTACTTTTATTAATTTCACTACCTACTTCAGATAGATCTGTGTAGCTAAATCTATTAGAACAGGTTTCCCACAACCAGATGAATTTGAGCCCATGAAGCTATTCAAATGATTAATTTGTACTGGAATGGCAGTGTAGTCCAACACTAGGCCAGTCACAGATGAATGGGGCATTTTTACTTTAGTTCTCTTGTATTTGGATAAAAGCAGGAATTATTCATTGTTGCATTATAGTTTCTGGTCCTTCACACGGAGAAAAAAACAGAAAAAATGAGTGGACAGATTTTGTTATGTATCTTTGACAGCAATAAGTGCCATTAATACCCATAGAACATTCTGAAGCATGATGTACTCTGGCTTAGTTCTTGGGTTTTATATATACATTTGTATTTTCATAATCTGTAAAATTGACAGAATATCCATTATAACCTTATTCTTTTTTTTCCCCTAAACAGTGAAGTGAGTGTTAATATAATGGCCACCCAGCGAGTCCTCCCACAGAGTAAAGAGACTCTTCTTCAGAACTATAATAAGAGGCTAAAAGATGACATCCGGTCCATCTTAGATAACTTCACAGAAATCATAAAAACTGCCAAGGTATGCTTCATAGAGCTGGAAGATGATTTATATATTTTGTGTGTTTGTATGCATATTGCTTTGAAAATAACAGCTCATTATCTGCACAGGTAGAGGATGAAACTCAGGTTTCTAGGCCAACACAGGCAGAGCAGGACCATTATGAAATGCATGTCCGAGCTGCTAACATTGTAAGTTACTGTTTTGGTTGTAAATAACGACTTTCCACAAAATTATCTAGAACTTAGTTTCATGGAATTACAATCTGAAGTGCTATGATAAGCTTTTGACTATATACTGATGCTAGGTTTTATGGGCTTCATACGATGTATGTTTGTGTGTATAAAATTAGGTCAGAGCTGGAGAGTCTCTGATGAAGCTGGTATCGGATTTGAAGCAGTTCCTGATTTTGAATGATTTCCCATCTGTGAATGAGGCTATTAACCTGCGCAACCAGCAGCTTCGTACACTTCAGGAGGAATGTGATAAGAAGCTCATCTCCCTGCGTGACGAGATTGCCATAGACCTGTACGAGCTTGAGGAAGAGTATTACTCCTCCAGGTACAAATAGTGTCTCTAGAGACCCCGCACACTTGTAGCCAAGCCTTGTGATGTCCAACACACACAGTCAAATATGCACAATACTTACCTTTGTGCCTTAAGAAGAGCAATTAGCCATATTCTACAATCCTGTATGGCTGTCATTTTTGCTCAGTGTTGTCCATGAATATACACACTTTTTATTCACTTTTACAGTGCCTTGGATATGGTCTGTTTTATCAAATTGTAACATCAGTTTTATCTAACAAGTATAATAACAGAGGATAAATTACATATGATAAAAATAAAAATGTACTATGATAAAACTCCTAGTTTAAACTTTTACAGTGAATCAAAATAAATATGTTAAATTTATTATAAAATGACATTATTTCATAAAATAAGCAAGACTGTAATTTTTTATTAGTGATTAAATAGATATTTACATAAGTGAAAAATTGATTTATGAGGTCTGGTTTGTGTACATTGAAATCAATTCTCATATGCATGTAGACAGATGTATACAGAAAGGGGAAAGAATAAGGACTGAAAATATAAAGAATAAACAATGAATGTTAAATAAAAGCATGAGATCACAAAAAATCTTAAATAAATAATAAAGAATGAACATAAATCTTAAAATTATTAGTAAAAAATGAAAAAAAAAACCCAACAAATGAGTAAAAAATAAAATATATTTGAAAAATAATTAACACCGCGACCCTGAAATGAATATGTGGAAAAGATGATGATGAAAAAAGAATTAAGTGTAAAAATTTTAACAGTAAATAAATACAAACAAACAAGATTGAAAACAACAGACTTATATAAGATCACCTTAAACAGTGGTAATGATTTGAGATTAAAAGTCTAGAATGAGCAGATCTTTATATAATGAGTTTAAAAATGCTGGTGTACTGTAGTAACATTAAAAAAAAAAATAATAATAAATTTCCCTGTTCAGGAAAAATGTTGATACCTGAAGCATTATTCTGTTACTGGAAAGAGTCTGATAATGATTGTTTTTTATGGTGAGCATTGTTTTGATATATGATAGCATAATGCCTTAGAGGTCTTTGTGAATGGAGAGAAGCCAATGTTTCTCTACCTCCAGCCAGAAATTACGCACTTTTACGTAAAGTAAACAGTGATGGGATTGAAGTAGTCACCAGTAATGAATCTCAAAGCTGAATTATAGGGTTTAGGTGTGTTAGAAGATATTTATAGCGCTTTTTACAACTTGGTCTCACAGTGTCACCATAATCTAGTGACATTGTGACTTTCTTTTTTTTTGAATCAGGACATCATATTTTCTCTCAGTTTGCATGAAAGCTTATTTGGTATCTAAAAGTACATTTATTATCAAGCCTTATTCTGAAGGTCTAATATTCTTTATTACTCTTTCAGTGATGAATTCCTTCAGAGTTGTGGTATTTAAAATGTTAAAATCAATATATAAAATATACACAATGCAGTGGAATTTTTGTTACAAGTGCCTTATTTTTAAAAAAAAAAGAGGTTTAAATAATTTGCTTTTGAGATTCACATCTTCAACTGAATGCTATCTTAACTCTATGTCCTGCATCTATATTATAGTCAGTTTAGATATGTTTAAACACATCAGTTGGCTCAAATCTTATTTTTAATAAAAGCCATGGATTTTACATATATTTCAGTCAATTAGATTAGATTTTTTAGAGACTTAATTTTCCAGAAGACTAATTAGGCCTAATAGCTAATAGCTAATTTGTGGTGTCGTGCTCCCGGATGAAACCATAAGAACAGCTGAAGTTTGACCATTTCTCATATAATATATTTTGAATATTTTTTTTACAGAATTCATCACTTGCTCTGTGACTAATAAAAATAGATTTTTGAGTTAACAGACTAATTATACTTTTGTAAGTAAAGTCCATCAAAATTACAGTCCTTGATAACTGAAAAGAAGATAGAAATATTGTAGACAAAATGAAAAGATTGATGAAAATCATTAATGAGAGGAATTCAGTAGCTGATTTGACAAGTTTAGTAAACAAAGGATTTGCAGATTATAACAGCTGTTTGTGTATATTGTTGGTATTTGTCATGTTGCAGAACTTTTTTTTATAAAATGGCTTGCAAAAAACATTGTACTGTGCAAAGATAATTATTTATGAACAGATTAATATCAAAATTCATTTTAATAATATGTAGTGTTTAGGAAGACAAAAAAAATCTATTGGTTTAGACAATCATGTTGGAAGACCTTAATTTACATTAGAGTGATTTATTTAATATTACTTGATAATTATATTTTTAATGAGATTATTGTTGTTGTTGTTATTACTATTATTGTTAAATCTAGATAAATGGCATTTGGCATAATTATAAAATAATTATAGCTTGCACTGCTAAAGCATAAATGTTACATGATTTTTATTTTTGTTAAAGCAGAGATGACCCTTTTTTAAAAAACGTGAAATACACATTGTCTGGCCATATTTTCAAACTTTATAAATAAAGCAGAAAGGAAAGAGTCCTTTTTAGTGTGCTTTTTATTTTTTGAACTCCTAGAAATTGATAAATGTTTATTTCTCTCTCTGCTTCTGTCTGAATACACATGTCAACGTCATTCTCTGCTCAAAGATTTGCCTTACAGCTAACCATCAGAAAAAGACCTTTAGACTAACCTTGTATAGTGTAACTGTTTAAAATTTTAATGTTTTACCATTTTGCTGTGTATAATAAAAAAAATATACATCAGGTAGTGTCGCTATCAGAAAGCTCCAGGTTTCTGGGGATGTGGGTTTGAGCCTGGTCTTAGGTGACTGTCAGTGAGGAGTTTTGTGTGTTCTCCCCATGTCTGAGTTGGTTCTCTGGGGCACCTCTGGGTGCTCTGATTTCCTCCCACAGTCCAAAAATACATGTTGGTAGGTGGATTGGCTATACAAAACATAGTGCACTTTGTAGTTCTACTGTCCACATATGTTCTTTACCTTTGCCTACACTGCCTCCACCATTTCCAGTGGTACTGCACCATTCTGTCCGTGTCAACAATCTTTCAGGGAATGTGCACAAATACAGATGAAATACACACAGAATACAGACAGATGGATTTGTGCATTTAGTTGTGTATATTTTTTGGCTGGTGGGCTATTCTCAGTCAAGCAGTGATATTTAGTGGTTTAATAATTCCAGCAGCACTGCAGTGATCTATCATATCCTCTGTTGTCATCTTGTAGGGGGTTCCTAACAATTGAAGAATAGGGTGAAAGGGGCAAATAACGTATGCAGAGTAACAGATAGACTACAAAGTGCTCCTGTATGGTCAGTGGAGCTGAGAAAATGAAGTATAGCTGAAAAACACTGTTGCACTTATAAACACATTCCAGGAAAATGAAGTAAAGAATCTATGATTTTGTTAGTTCACGTGTACATTTAACTGAAAGCACATTAAATCATTTTTTGTAACTGTTTAATCCTACCTGATATCATCAAGCACAAGGCAGGAACACATCCCGGACACAGCGCCAGTCCTTTACAGGGCCCCTCTTTTGTGTGGACACTAGCCAGTTGACTAGCCAGTCCACTTACCTGAATGTGTTTTTGGACTGTAGGAGGAAACCAAAGCCCAGATGAAACCTACAGAGACACAGGCAGAACACACAAAACTCCTCACAGACAGTGACCTGAGGCAGGTCTGAACCTAAAATCCCAGAAGCCTGAAGTTGTATGACAGCAACTACTCTTGTCACTTTTTTTTAGATATAAACAAACTTAGAATTTGACTCCTGTAACACACTCCGGAAAAACTGGGACTGGGGCAAAAAGAGAGTGAAAAACTGCATTCTGCATAGAGCATCCACTCAAGGTTCAGTTTCTGCAAGCAGAGTCTGGTGGTTACTCGCTCCTGTTCACTAGCCTTTGTGAGAGAATTATCCAGCAGTTCAAATAATTCCGCAAAGAATTTAGATCATTCACTATCAGCCATACATCATAGTTTGAAATGATTCAGAATATCAGGAGACATGTTAGTCAGAGTAGGACATGGCTGGACATTACATATTAAACTGTGCAGAAAAGACAGTGGTCCGAAAGACAGTGAAAACCAACTATGATAACGATTTTTGGTTCTTTATGTCAAGACATGATAGGGACCATCCTAACTGTTATGTGATAGTTGCCAAATCCAACATCTGTGTCCATGGCGTGGACAATTTGCAAATGTGAGATAATATTACTGATTTGAATGAGTAAAGTGGGATTTGAGAGGCTCATTTGCTGCTATCAAGGTCATGTCTTTTCTTTGGATGTCCATGGTTATTTCTGCGAGACAATGTCAGACCTTATTCTATAGTATGCCACAACTGCGTTATTGCATAGACACGATGTGCATGTGCTTGGCTGGCATAACTCCAGATCTGCTTTACATTTAAGGCAAATAGCAGAGACTCTCTTATTCGAAAAGCAACTTACCAAAGTGTAAAAAGAGTTTTACAAAGTGTACCAAAGAGTTTGTACTCCAGCTAGTACAAATAGGTAATAGTCTAAAATACTCTTGAGCTCATACGCTGCAAGAGCAAGGCCAGTGCTGATGCCTAGAAGGAAAAAAAGCAGAGAAATAACACAGCATAACTGCAATAACAAACAATAATACTTCTGTGGCAAATCATGAAGAAGAGGATCAGAAAACAGCAACTGCAAATTGTTGCACAGCTTAAGTCTTCTAAGTAGGAATAGGAAATAAATTTTCACAACTGCAAAAGTTTGCCCTCAGTTGCCATATTTTAATAAGTGTAGTTAAAAGGAAAGGTAATGCAACACTGGTTAAAATATGCCTTTTGTTCCCGATTATTTTGAGTGTGTTGCAGGCATCAGATTCAAATTTTTTGTTGACAAAATACAATCAGTTTGGTCAGGCAAAACAATGGAAAACCTTTCTACATACTTTTCCTGTTACATAAAGCTTCAAGAGAATTTACATATAACATATCCTTGTTTTTATTATTGTTTTCCCACCTTTTCTTCAAATGTCTGTAGGTAAGTGCACAAATGTTATTCTGTTATATCCATTTAATTCATTACACACAGCAAAATGGGGGATTATTCAATACTCTGAATATATAAAATTTAGAATTTGATTAAAAGGGACTGATACAGATACTGATATATTATATATATATAATTTAGCCCAAGCTAATATGCATTTCTTAATACAACTACTGTGACATTTTTTCTACATTGCCGACCCTAAAGGCTCATTTATACTCATTATCTATGTAAAAATGTCCACTTCAAACATTGTAACTATCACTCCCCAAACACTTTGGTTCAACCTATACATTGGCATGAATGTTAAGTAATACACCTATTAGAAGGCAATTCAGAGTCCAAACTTTCTGATAACAAACATGATGATGGTGGTGGTGATGATATGTATTTACTACAAAAAAGATGAATGAATCGTGGATGTAAATGGTGGTGGTCTGCAAGGCCATTAAAGACTTCATATTATACATGTGGACGGATTTTTAACTTCACTTATTATATTAATGGTTGTGATTCGCTTTACCTATTGGCTACACTGCTCCCAGTTTTCTGTGGTACTGTAGTTATCTGTAAGCTTTCAGAGACCATTCACATGTAGACAAAAAAAGTGCAGAATAAGGACATTTATCTATGCATATCCATATTTAGCATTTGAGCATAAATGTGCCATTAGGATATGTTAATTTTACTGCTTCAGGATTTTAACTACCTGTTGCTTATAATACTGTCTGACTCTTTAATTTGGGTGACACTTGTACTTTATCGGGATTGCAAATAATTAGGCTATATATGTGTTCAGAAAATGAGCTTTAAGGGTGAAACGGAAATGTGTGCATATCTGTAATTTATGTGTGTGTAACGTTTGTAGCTGTGGACAGTGGGACAGTGTTGAGTTGCCGCTTTGCGAGGCGTTTCATCGGCAGGACAGTTGGGGGTCACCCCCAGCAACTTCTTACTCCTCAAATGACAACATGGAAGATGCAGAACAGCATGTTGCCCAGGAATCAGTGGCACATCATCTCAACAGTCATGACAGCAACTCAAATGAACAGTCCTAAAAATAAATCAAGCTGTGGCCCTTAGGATTATTGGATCCAAGTATAAAAATGTGATTAAACCTCTGCTGTGTAACAAACTAGATATTAGATTATCTTCATTCACCACAGTACATTCCTCTTATCATACCTCTCAGTATTATATTTTGTGTTTACCTTCCTTGACTGATATTTCTGATGTTTGGCAGCCATTTAAAGTTGTGTGTGTGTGTGTGTGTTTTTTTTGTTTTTTGTTTTTTTTAGGGATATTTTCTTATCTGAGCCATTGCTTCATATTTCAGCACATAGAATCTGTTTGTAAATATTAATTTTACTTCTACTGGACAAATTCTTGTTTTTTTTCTGTGTAGTTACTTGCAGTATAAATAAAATTCTTCAAAAATGTAATAGAAAATGTAAGTATTATTTACTTCCAAAAAAAGCAGCATGTCGAGTATAATTGAGTGTTCAGTTTTATCTGAGTGGGTGTTATTTGGTTTGATTACAAAAAGAAAAAATACACTATGGAACAGTGTACACATTTATTGTAAAAAAAAAAAGCATACAAACTATACACAAACTGAAAATAAACAATCTGTATCACCTACCAGTTAGAAGAAAGCAAGTCAGACAAAATTAATAAAATACCAGCATTTAAAGGAATACTACCTAATATTTTTCTTAAAAATCTAAACTTACAAATAATTGTGATGCCCAACTGACCTGTAATAAGTAGAATGGAGCCCCCGTCATTGCTACTCTGGTCTCAGCACTGCAGAATCTAACTTTTTGAGGAGTGTAGGAAACTACCCCCTCCCCACTGATTTCAGTACAGTGTTATAAAAATAAATTACACTGAGGGGAACCCTCAAAAACTCAGAGTTGTTCTTTAAAAAGGAAGACAATGCTGCCTTCAGCAAACCAAAATACAAATTAGATGAGGTTTACATAAATTACCCTGAAAATGGAAGATCCAATTTTATTTCTATTGGTGCTTTAGGTAGGGTATGATTAACTGATAAAACTTCAAATTACAACGATATATTGCATATTTATATAGAAAAATCAAACATTTCTATCACTTTTTACACAGGATGTTATTACTCAAAATGAATGATGAAAGCCAGATGGTAGATTTAGCTTTGTACTTAGATCACAGTTATAAAGTTCCAGCATATTTGTATACTGATTTGTTTCAGTTCTTAAACTTTAAAGATCATTTAGTAAAAAGAGATGTCCACCAACAATTATAATTTATAAAGACCCCGTGGAATTAATATCTTCGGTTCATCTTCTTGAATTTCTCATAATGGTAGTCATCTGTGGCCTTCTCATTGTTTGGCCTCTTACGGTAGTTGGGTGGTGATTCTATTGGGAAAGCAAACATTACAGCAACATCAGGAGCCATTTAATAACGTTTCTGATATACACCATTGTGTATGGAATTACTAGAAACAGAAATATAGTACTTGATAATATTCAGTCTCTATAGTCCAACCCTGTACTCAGAGATTTATATAATTTGCCCAACACCAAAACAGTTAACATAGCAGTGTAGCGGCCTCACATCTTCAGAGTAAAATATGTTAACAAATATTTATCATGGGTGAAGATTTGAAATGAAAATCTCTCCGTCTATGCCAAAATGCTAAAACTGGGCCATGGCCCTTTTAGCAGCATAATGATCCCCAACATGTGTCCAATTCCACACAAAAATGACATGTTTTTTCGACATGGCTATCCCAATTCCCATAAAAACCTGTTATGTAAGCTAAATTTCATGTGTGAAATGCTCTTACTGTCTGGTCCTGGTTTCTCAGTGTCTCCAACACGCAGTGGTCTGGCTTTGGGCTCCTCTCTGTGGCGTCTTTGGGGTGCATTTGCATCTTCATGGTAAACTGAAAAAAATTTTCATATTTAAATACACAGAACAAAGTTCTTCTTGGAATGCATTCTAAGCAAGATTATGGCAAACATAATGAATGTTTATTCATTCATTCATGGTCTGTAACCGCTTATCCAGTCCAGGTCCGGAGCCTACCCGGAATCACTGGGTGCAAGGTGGGAACACACCCTGGAGGGGGTTAATGAATGTTTAGCCTTCTCTTAAATATTATAATGTAATTAAAACATTTAGCAGATGTGGAAAAATCACGTTTCAGTGTACAGAAGGATCAACAAATTATGTAAAGAATACATTAAAAAAAATTTTGTCAATGTATTACAAAATAGTTTAGTAGCTTCCTTACAGCGGTTATGTTGGACGTAGTTTACTGCGACGTTGGTGGGAACAAAAGAGGTACTGCTATCTTTCTTCTTATTCCTCTGCTCAGCAATTAGCTTAGCTTTAGCTTCTTCTGTACTGATGATGTTCTTTATCTTTGCACTGAAACATAGTAATCAAACAAAAGAAAGTATATATTTATACTTGTACAACATGCAATTTAATGCAGGATTCTTGCTAAATAAAATAAGGAAAATTAGGGGTGTAAATATTCATCAGTGGATTATAAAACATTCACATTAATGTGATTCAAACCATTTTTAGTTAATTATGATAATATTAAATACAATGCTTAACTAAATATATTTTTTAGCTATTTATATACATTTTATTTAATTTATCTTTGCCCATTTCAAAATTGTTAAATTGTAAAATAAAAACATTTTTCTAAAGAAAAAATCTAAATCGAAAAACAAGATCTGCACTTACTCAATTCCCAGGTCAACCTCTGGAATGCCACTAAGCATTTGATTGGACAGCATCTCTTCTGTCTTTTTTGCAGAAGTAACACGTATGTTCTCTGGCAACTCGTACAAGAGGTCCTCTGCATTCTTTGCCTTCACCTTCTGTTCCTCTGCTTCAACTAATCCCTTTTTTCTCTTCAGTTCTGTTTCAATGTATTTCATCCTGAAGAGCAAAAATTAAGGGGGTTAAAAGGCAATCAAAAATAATACAGAAAGTATACTACATGACTAATACATACATATCTGCATCTTCATCTCTTCTGTTGGTCTCTGCAGAAAAAGAGGTTCCCAGGTTCAGGTCATTTTCATCCTCTGTCCTTTAATGACAAGAAAACACTAAGCATTATTAACAAAAATACTTCAATGTAAATTTGTCCATTACAGTAAGGCTGGGATGCAAATATACATTTTATTTTACTTGCCTGTCCCTGTTTCTGTCCTTTATTTTTTTCATGTCCACGACACCACCTGTCTTGAGCTTAAACGGATCATCCTAAAAACGGCAAAACACTATGTTAATTCATAATGTAAACTCAGGTTGATTGCTAGTTTCCTTTACATTTTCATATAGTGTACTACAAATGTGACCTGTCTGTAGCTTTTCATATAATATACTCAAGTGTATTTGCAAAGAACCAAATGTACTTTTCTCTCTGTTCCATTTTAATCCAAGTTAGTTTTTGGTAACTTTTCATTCTAGTTCAGTATCTAGGTTCATCAAAATAGAACTACATCTCAAACATTTTTTTATATTAAACAAAAATAAAATATTAATTTTTGACAACTTGAGTCATTACTTAAGTTCTCACATAAATAAATACAGGCTATAGAACCATAATATAAAAATGTAACTGTAAACTAAGCTTACCTCAATTTCTGCTTCCAATGGTAGCTTCTCTCCAACAAGCAAAGCTGTTAAACTTAGTAGGGAATATAAGCAACGTCAGTAAATCCAACAGGTTGAAATGACATCACAACCAATAAGTCACCATTATAACAACTATAAAAAAAAATGTAATGTTAGAAAATAAATGTTAGATTAAATTATTCCTACCTTACGCCACTCTGTCTCTTCCGCAAATTTTGGATTTCTTTTGCTTCATTCAGTTTAGCTCTGTGGGTGACACACAAATATAGCATGGTAAAGTAAAAGTTGTAAACGGGCAAATTATGTCAACTCCCCATCTCAACTGCTAAATATTTACCACCTATTAACCTAAGCTTGAGATGTTTATTGACACATCTCTGATCTCTAAGCAACAAAAGTGATTGTTTTACTGAATATTCCTTGTACTACAACACATCCCATCTTATTTTGTTAGAATAAAAATCTAAATCTCTCTTCAAATAGTACATAAACCATTCATCATTAAAATATAGTGTAGCATGTGACTTTGGGCATATGAGGAGCGGGAATCGAACCCACAACCTCCAGGTCCCTGGAGCTGTGTGACTGCGACACTACCTGCTGCGCCACCATGCCACCCGCACAGACATCACCTTTACAAATACAGAAATAGCATGGTATCTGTTTGTCTACCTTCTCAAAGCTGGCTCTAAAATGTCGCATAAATACAAAAGAATGGACCTTGAAAGTCAAAAGTGACTAACCAGCAATTCATCAGTCTCAGCTAATATATCTGTAGTGTAGTTTAAACCCTTCGCACAGGTGGCAGTTACAGATTTTAAACTCTCCCATATGAAACAATTCACATTAAATGACTCGCCATATATGTAATAAAATAATTTACCACAATTGCCATGTTGCTCAGAATAACAGGCTGTATTTAAAATGGACAGCTTGTTGAGTATATTTTTATGCATTATTTATTTAATAATATTAATACATATGTAATTAATTTCAATTAAAATGCAATCCTGTCAAATAGCATTTTCAAGGTCTTTCCGTCATTACACACACTTTACGCATGGACTGGAGCCAGTGTAAATTTTGTTTGTGCTTATTAATGTTTGGAGAATACGAACAATTAATGAATCCAGGCATTTACAGAAAAAATAATTTATGAAAGATGTGTGCAAATTCACTGTTTCATGAAGGAAGCCCAAACGAATGAAAAACCTGAGTCTGAAACAAATTCCTTGTGTGTGTGTCAAACTTGGCCAAAAGCTCTGATTTTGATTCTGATAGTTAAACATTTCCCAAGATGTGCTGAATCATTTTCTTCAAGAATGGTGAAAATGGATGTTCTTCCTAGTTTGCCGCACACACCCTCTCATACACTCAGTGATCCCTTTTGCTCATTTTGATGACCAAATTGTTTTATTCAGTCTGTAGTTCCTTAACACGCACTGTAACTCCTCTGTCAGCCAAGTCTTCTTAAGTGGTCCTGAGTTCATCCGTGATTGACAGGGGATGTTTCTGGATGTTCAGGTGAAGCCAGGCCTTAGCACTTGATGTTTCAGAGACCAGTGACATAGTGCCCTCTGGTGGCAAAATCCCACCTCTAGCTGTATGAGAGGATAAAACATCTCCATGAAGCTGACCCCTCATATGATTTAAAACAGAATAAAATATTTCTATTATTTAGTGCTGACTGCATTTGTGCTCAATTTTGCCAAAAGGATCATCATTTGTGCTGGTATAGTTAATGAGAAATTAAACATTACATTACATTCTGACATCTTGACACAGCCTGGCCAAATCACACCAAAATGGACTAATTAATTAGTGCTGTGTTTGAGCTGGGAAGAGCCATTAACAAATATTTGCTATTTTAATTATTGAGTTATTAAGCTATAGTATTTTAATGAATGAGGTCACCCAGCCTCCCAGTCAACATCCAAATTGCACCAAAGTTTTCTCATTCATTAGTTATATTTGTGCAGGTTTTTGCCATAAAAAATATTTTTGGTTTATGTTGGAATAGTAAGTTAGAGGGGAAAAATAATGACTGATATTAGTACTTGGCTGAAATTTAACTTGTAAGTTTTCATTCACTGTTTGATTTACCACTGAAACTATTGTTTGTAATGAGAGTTGTATAATTTATTAGAACTTTGCCATAATACAGTTTGCTGTCTCTTGAATTTGGAGACCTTTCCACTTTCCAAGTGTTCTGAAACAGCAAAAAAGGGCCAACCCACCTATGGAGCAGGAATAGAGCAATGTCCTCATCTCAGTTTGTGCTTTTTTTCTTTTTGTTGTCTAAAAACTTCCAAATGCTTTTTACTGCCATGAACAGAGAGAGAAAGCCTAGCAGGGTTTCTGGATGCTGTTTATTTGTGGTTTCCTCTTTGCATTTGTGTGATTTACTTGCATTTGTGGATGCAGTGAGGAACTCTGTTCATAGGGTTTCTGAGTCCATGCAGTTATTTTTAAAGCTGAGAAACATTTAAACGCAATCTTGTCATTGACCTGTTGCAAATAAACCTAATTGGTTGCTTCTGTAGTATTACACAACTTTACCAACTTTTTTGGATTGTGTTTTTGCCATCAATATATGAAAATACTTTACAAATAACAATAGTTTCTCATTTTCATAGTTTAATATATTATGTATAATTTTCTATTAAATGCAGGGTTAAATGTTTTGCATATCATTGCATTCTGTTTTCATGTACATTTGGCTTAGTGTTCCAACTTTTCTGGAAATGGGGTTGTAAATTGCATAGGCCTCTGGGGTGGATGAGATTCACCTGGAAGGCCCTTGGTGTGGTTTGGATGGCTTGTCTGACAGGCCTCTAAAACATTGCATGAATGGTGTCAATGGGCATGGACTGGCAAACTGGGGTGTTAATTCTGATATTCTTTTAAAAGAGTGGACCTGAGAGTGGATGCCAATTATCAGGGTATCACACATCAGTCTCCCTTGGAAAGGAGGAACCTAGCAGCAGTATTCATTGCTGTGCAAGTTTAATTACCTCATAAATTTAAATTAACACAATTTCAAATGAATTTGGTTAATTATTTAATTTAGTATATAAAGGAGCAATGAATTGACCTGAAAAAAGGACCGAAAAGCCCATCTCCTTCTATAATTTAAATGATCAATAAAATAACCTTATTTTGTGTTTAATTTGGTTATTTTGTTAATAGTGTCAATATTTTGTCAAAAAAAATCTAAATCAAATCAACAGTTGGTGTGACCACCCTTTGCCTCCAAAACAACATCAGCAGTAAATACAAGTGTGTGTTCAGAGGGCCAGAATCAAAAACTGTAGAATTACTTGTAATTAAGGATTTTAGATTTTAATGTTCCATACAACATTTTACGTAGACACTCTGTTAATGTGTTTCTACCTACAATCAGAGCGTTTGCACATTATTTTCTGTGATAAACTGCTGCTTCGAATCAGAAGCTGGCGAAAAACTGCCATCGTCAGACACTGAGTAAACTCACCTGACTTCAGTGGTTACATCATCAGATTCCTCTTCATCTGAAGACTCCTCTTTCTTTCTTCTAAAGTTTTTACCCGCCGGCATTACTCACGTTTTCTATTGTTTACAGATTTAATAAATCCACCAATACTTTTCCTGTTATCGCTGAGAGAGGAACTGTGTTCAGCCTCCCCCCAAAAACGGGAGCGATGCAATGTCGTTCCGCACAACCCAGAATATTCTTCACACCAGCAGCTGCGACTGACCCCGGGTCTGACAGTTAAATCAATTTTACTCGTTGTTAAATCTATAAACTCGAATCAGTATGATGTTGTTGAAAACTTTTTTTTATGACTGTTGAAAAGAATGAAATTTGCGCAATTAATTAAAAGATGCTTCTAAGTTTGTAATTGGAATTGACCACGAAACGCATAAATTGCATCTTCTGATGTGTTGAAAATATTCCTGCAGGATTCTTTGAACAACTAAAAAAGAAATTCGTGAAAATGTTATTTTAACTGTATTTGAAAAAAAAAAAGCAAATCTGCCACGCAAATTAGGCACTACATTTCCCATAATGCCCCAGCATTTTTCCAAAACTTGGGCTGTCAGTCAGAGCCAGTTCGTTTTTACGCGGAGTAATGAACATTAAATGTTTAAAATAAAATCAGTTAGACAAAAGATAAGTAGCTCATATCTATGTTTAGGTTTTAAACGTGAAAGCTACCAAAATGTAAGTACACGACAAAACCAGTCTAATATTTCCAGCAGATAATGGCAACATACCACTCAACCTAACTTTTCATGTTCATGTTAAAAACTATCCTTTCTGAATCGTTGAATTTTAGCTACGCCGTACTAAACTGAACAACAACAACCAATTACAAAATTTTCTCACATGTTCATGTCAGAGGAAGAAATGTGGAGAGCTTTTTTTGGAAAATGGTGCAAAACTGAGGAGGCTATCTGTATTTCTGTTTGTTGTTCAAATAAAAGTAAAAAAAATGCTTTAATTTGTTCTTCATTTCTCATCCATGCGTAATCCATATATCTAGTGTTTAACAGGCTTTTTATTAGATGCACATTTGTGCCCCCTGCGGTAGGTGGATCAAACTCTGTGAAAAGAGCACTTTTGCAAAGAGCTGGTCCACTATAAAATCCTGTATGGACCGCAGTATAATTATTAGCACTAGAGATTTGAGCCCCCTGCTCGAATAATTAAAAATAGAATGTACAATCAACGTTTAAGACAACTTTGGGGTCTTGAAATTATTATTACTGCACACTGTTAAAAACAGAGCCCTGAAAACAGTGAAAGATTAAAAAGGCTGGACTCCGCAAATACTGAAAAATAAGATGTTGAGGCCCAGAGAATGCTGTATTTTTTTGTTAAAATATTTACTGCTTTACTCTGGGGACCAAAAAATGGAAAAACGTATGAAGATAGCAATTTGACGTGGATTGTTATATTTATTTTTTTATTATTATTATTTGACTGCCTTTGAGATCGCTCGTTATTTGTGTTAATTTTTTCTCTAAATTCGTGCAGTGAAGGGAAAAGCTTACTGCTGCGAGGTGGAGCTGCAAGGGACCGCTTCGCTTGCGTTGTTAGTCTGCGTTAGCCCGCTGGAGGCTAAAGTCAGTGACTTTTAATGTTAGTGTAGGATGTAGCTACACTTTCCACAGTTTCTCTTGTTCGTGCTGAGGAGGTAAACATTTGGTTTTGCTTTTCGTTTGACTTAATACGAATGTCAAACTTTATTTTATTACGTAGTAGTCATTGAAGCTGATGTTAACTTCTCATTTTCAAGCTTCTTTTTGAATTTCTTTTCCACCTTAAATGGCATTGCATCTACAAACGAGCGCCTGCAATTGCAGCAGTGTTTCTTAACCCAAGTCCTGGAGGTAACCGACCCTTCCCTTTGCACATTTATTTATTGCTTTACCTTTACCAGCAAACCTGATTCAACTAGTCCGTTAATAAACAAATCCTTTCCTAGTTGCAGCCGGTGTGTCACAACAGGGAAAACGCTAAATATGCAGGCTACAGCAACATTTAAGGTGGAATTGGATGTTCGAATAAGAAGCTGGTAAACTGGAGCCTCGCCGCTAGGTAACGGTAAATGATGTCAATGGTGTTTACGCGTCGAGGGCGGTGTAAGCAGTTTATCAGTGAAATGATAGCAGTTTGCTCAGTTATTAATGCTATGTTTTTTCAACATGAAATTGCAACAGTACTGCGGACATTTCAACTGCATTTCCTTCATGTGTGCCTGAGCTGTCAGTGGCATTAAATATTGATCACAGTCGACTAACGTGTTTTCTCCATATTTGTTAGCACCATGTACTAGTCTGTGGGTCGTTTGACATTATGCGTTAACATTAGTCGGGTTTGCGAAGTTTTTGTTCTCCTTAGAAGCAGAACGGCTGTTGTATTTGCACAATGAATCTGCAAGGCGAATGAAACAGCAGTTTTTTTTTCTGTGCAACATGGTTTGTTTGCTATTTTTAGATTAATAATAAACAAAAAATTTATTTTAATTACAGTTGAATGTCTTTCAAATATTGCTTTGGAGTTAGCTAATGTATAGACCTTTTACGTTTTTATGTATAACTATAGATAAAGTTTTAATACAATATCAGCTGTCATTTAATATGTGTTTTTCTGTTTATTATGTATGATTCTGCCACATGTAGCAGTGTATTTAATTTATATTGTTAACTGCAAAGCTGCTGTTTCAGCTCAATGCCTCTTCTTTCTTTTAGACTGATCCTGGTAAAGACCACAGTATGACAGATAGTAGAGCTGCTTGTCCTCACCTGGACTACATAGGTGAAGTGACCAAAGAAGATCTAATTCAGAAATCAAAGGTGAGGCATGACTAAATATTAAAGTCTCTCTCTCTCTCTCTCTCTCTCTCTCTCTCTCTCTCTATTTGCTTTTTTTGCTCTAACTCAAGATGTAATATAAATATTATAGTACTTTCAAATTATAGTATTTTTAATTATGCATGGAAAAAGTATACTATATAGTGTAACATTTATGAAATATTTAATTAGTTTTTGTGTTTTTGCAAGGGCACCTGTCAATCATGTGGAGTGGGCGGTCCAAATCTCTGGGCTTGTCTACAGGTGAGGAAGGAAAAGGGAATTTTTTTAGTCTATTTACTGTACACGAATAAACTATTTAGTGGGTAGCATGATTATGAAACTGGTAATGCCACTGTCACGCAGCTCCTGGCTTTTTGGTTGTGGTTTCAAACCAAGCCTCAGTTCACTGTATGCGAGTAGTTTGGTGTGTTGTCCCCATGTCTGAGTGAGTTTTGTTCTGAGTGCTAGTTTCCTCCCTCAGTCCACCATACACACTCAGTGATGCCAGGTGGGCCCCAGACGAATTGATGAAAATATTTGGTTTTTGGCACATGCTCCTCTACCTTGAATGGTGCTGTTTACAGAGTAAACTTAGCCATGTTTGACAATGTTTTTTTTTTTACTAGATAAATGCATTTGGATTTATAGTTTTTACTGTGTATGCCATATACCTCATACGCAATGCTTTATATTCCATGTATAGTTTATATAACCCATAATGCACAGTGACGCTACACTTAGGGGGTTTACTGTGATGATAATGATTTTTGTTTTTATAGTGCATTTGTAGATGTAAGGTTAATTTCAACATGGAATGTAACTTTGGTTCCCAACCACAGGTCCACAAATTAGTAGTGGACTATGGATTTTGTGCTGCTGCTTCAAATAACCACACAACATCATCTTGAGGAATTGACAACATATCCATTGAACTTCACATTCACAACATAAACATTGAACTTCATTATTAATGGAGCACCCACAGAGGTTTATTGTTTGCATGTGGTATATATGTGCTTGTTCAAATGTGTGTTTCCTCCCCTCAAACTCAATGTTCTCTCACCCAATAATAATAATAACAATAATAATGATGATGATAATTAGTAGTAGTGGTGTATTTTATTTAGAGTTTTTTGAACATTTTCTCTGTTTTCTTTAGTGTGACTGTTCCTATGTGGGCTGTGGAGAATCCTACTCTGACCACAGCACCACACACGCAAAGGTACTTCACTTACATGACAGAAGTATGGAGTATGTGGACTTGTTTTCCAATTAAAAGTGTGCATATGTGCTGTGAATGTCATCCCAACACAGGTTCATGAAAACCAAGTATATGGAGGCAAGCCCTGAGTTTCAGTTCTGGCTTTAACTTGTCTTTGCCGACTTTGCTTCGCCACATCCCCTTGGGGAATCCAATGCATTGTGATGCCACGCAATTACATAGCAACGGCGAAGGCAACGTTGGACAAAGTTTAAGCATTAACTGAATTAAAAATCTTCACAGTGATTATAATATCAAAAACATTCCAATTGTACATTGGCTGTGTCTGAAACAAATTCAGCAAACTTGATGTCTTGCTACCTGTGCTGTCTCATGAGTCAGTGCCTCAGAAGGTAGTGTATTGACATGGTTCTGTAACCAAATATTGCTCGAGTCGAACTTAAAAGGCAGAAGAATTACATGCTTTCCCAGGAAACCCATGCCTTCATGTTTACTAGCCAGTATAATTACAACTTGGACGTAATGGAACATATATTGGAGCAATGTATGCATTTATTTAATTCAAATACAGAATTTAGGAGGTTTCAGACACAGACAAAGACTTTTTGAATTATTTATAAAGCCATAATTTAAGGTACTTGATGCATTACATGAAGCCCTTAGAAGTTTCTGAATGGCATAATCAGTTACAACTAATTCAAGCTACAATTAAACTCTAAATTAAATCACCATGATCCAAACAAATATTTTACATTTATTTATTAAAGAATTTATTAATTGTGTGCTATGGTACTGTGATATTCAGAGCATTCCTTTTCTGTGCCATAATAATGCATAAATTTAATTGTATTTCTTCCCTCTTCAGGCAAAGAAACACAATCTGACAGTCAATCTGACAACATTGAGGTTGTGGTGTTACGTGTGTGAGAGAGAGGTTTTTCTAGAGCAGAGGCCTTTAGTTCCAATGTATGGAACTCATCGCTACAAACCTCTTGATCAGGTACATCTTCAGAACCAATCCTACTACAGTTAGGAAGTACTGCTCTAAAGGATCACAACAGGCCTTTATATACAATATGTTGTACCCCAGAATGACACACTATAGGCGTTCTTTGCTCAGGACATTGAATTTAGTTGTATGCCGTGAGCAGAGAATGAAGGTTGCTGTGAAATGGGGAAATACATCGAATTTTAAATCTCATCTAGCTATCTACTGTACTGTTGTACTGTGCTATTATGTTCTAAAGCAGAAGTAACACAGTGGGAATTGCATTTGATTACATTTGTAGCTTTTATTTATGTTTACTAAAGTAACTTGACATAAAAACCAAGACAATAGAGGGTATGCATGGGATATCAAAAGCTGGGTGGAGTCACTCCAGTTATGCCCACTGAATGGCAGTATCAGCTTTCAATGGAATGGAGTAAAATCAGCCAAACATCTAAAATGGAGGAGAGCTCTTTGTGACTGTGTTTACAAACTGATTTCACAAGAATTCAGATCTGTCTTTTTAAAGACCTAAACCTGACAAAAAAAGACAAGCAAATGACTTAGAAATTAAGTATACAATGTCTCTCCTCACTCCAGACACAACTGCAGATATTTAACATGGCTGCCTGCGAACACTCAGACTCCCTGTCTTTTCTTCAGCTATCTACATGTATGTTTTTCACATGTACAGTTCTCTCTCCTAATTGAGTGGTGATGTGCTGGATCTTTGTCAAGTCTAACTGCCTTTAATCGAAACAAGTACATTTAGGGTTATAAATTTATTATTGCTAATTACCTTTTACACAAAGCCTAATATAGATGACTACTATCTTGGTCTCACGTTATATTTACAGCTTTACATAAGGCACACAGAAAAATACAGCTGCAGAGTTATTGTTCATTTTGGGCTGTTTTTGGTTTATCCATCCATCCATCCATCCATTATCTGTAACCGCTTATGTTATTTAAATGAGTACATAGTGCTGCTTAATTTGTGTTGTTCACAACTTACTGAAATTATTTCAGCACATTTGAAAAATTCTGTGATCATACTTATAAATGTGATCATTTTGGCCACTAAAATTGTGATATTAAATTTTCATACCATTTCATGTGTATTAATGACAGTGGTCCTATATAGAACTATGAGCAATCAAAGAACCAGTGACATGTTTACAGTATATTTTGCATTATGAAGGAGTTCTTTGGATTGATGGATAATTTATTGTAAAGCCTTTGTGTAAAAAAAAGGGTTCTGCTATTATGAAATATATTAAATGCAACCAATAGTTTTGCCATTCAGTCCTTAGGGCAGGAAACAACTCAAATAAAGGTTTTTACATGTCTTCTACACTGTTTGGAGTGGAGGCATTGAGTTAATTACCTGGTCACGTCCATCTGTCTTTTATACTCCCTCAACTTTCTGTAAGATAAGATGACACCATTTGCTTGATGGGATGGTGAGGTGTGGCTGAATATACAGCATTTTTCCTTGTCTGAGATTCTGATGCTGTAGTGTGACATCGACTGGCAGAATGTGGTGTTATGCAATTTAAACAGCCTTAAACCAGCAGGATGTATCAAATCAAAACAGGTTAAATTAAAACAAGTTTGAATTTGAATAATGCAAACATTGATCACATTTACTCAGGGATTTCATCCTGATTTTAATAAGTTGTAATAGTGTAATTCTAGCAGAGATGCACAAGCACAAATGACAATACAAATACGCATTTCAATTTTTTCCCCTCCCAAGGATCCTCATCCACAAAGTGCTTGTCTCCCCTTAAAGGCAGTGCCAATTGCTGTTGCAGATGAGCAGGGCTCTGATTCTGAAGATGATGAGCTCAAACCAAGAGGTAAATAAGCAAGTATATTTTATAGTATGTGTATACAATCCACCATAATGTTACATAATGTTAAAACAACTTCCTTGTCCATTATATCAACTCAACTATATATATTTATATCTATGTATATTTACACTTACAAGCTATGGTAGTGTCATCTGATATTTTTAAGCTCACTCACTTTTACTATTACACATGCCAACCTTGTTAGTCCACAGAGAAATTTGATTTCTGAGTAAGTCTTCTGTTGCTGCACACTTCAGGTTGGTTATTTTATAGTTCTTCACCAGTGGTCAGAGTATACACCAAAGGGATATTTTTGGTTGGTGGTCTATCCTCAGTCTAGCAGTTACACTGTTTAAATTTTCAAGCATTCCTGCTGTGTCTGATAACACTTTCATGCCCACCACCACATCAGTGTCATTATATTGCCGTATTTCTGCCAATACAATGTGAGTGTAACCTATTTTCTCTCTCTCATTTTAATATTAAAGAAAAAATACTTTAAAAGTCACTATTGTCCAGTTATTTATATTTTCTATGGTTAATATATTTTCTACCAAAACATCCCTGTCCAATGAAACACATATATGTTCTTTTTTGTCAGTTTTTGGTTTACTACATCATTTGAACACAGCAGCTGTCCTTCACACTGTGTGAACATTTCACATTTCACACAGTGAACTATTTACCATCCTTCTATTTCTCTCACTATATTATTTTTTCCACAGGTCTCACAGGGATGAAGAATATTGGGAATACATGCTACATGAATGCAGCATTGCAGGCCCTCTCCAACTGGTGAGTCTAACCCTGTTAAACTGGACATCTTCCAGTGAGTCAAAATTTATAGGCATTCTGGTTATATTAAATCTTCTCTTGGCTCCACTGTCTTATAAGTGTTTCTGTACAAGGTTGCTGTCTCCCTGCTTAAAGCTGTGCAGGTTTGAATGTTACTTCAGTTTATTTGTGACTGCAGTGGTAGAAGCAATGGCTGCCCCACTTGTGGTTTGCTCGAAAGAAAAATTATACATTTGTCTTTTCTGAAAGTTGATTAAAATAGATTCTATAGCCAGAGTGCGGAAAATTTCTCACTGTCATATTAATGACAATGGATGGTGTGTAACCTATGTTTCTGTTTGCATGTTTTCTTGTTCAGAAATATAGTTTGTGACTAACTAAATGACTAAATATCAATTAAATGCTGTTATTAAAGAGTTAAGTTCACTTGACTCTTTGTAGTGAAAGATTAAGTTGCATATTCCTTAATCATTGTCATGATATCAACAGAAATATGCAAATTGGCCTTTAACCAATCATTTATATCACATTTATTAATGTATGCTATGGGTCTTTTGACCTTGATCTTTGGTCACAAATGTATTTTGTCACTATATGTGCCAATATAACAGAATACATAATGCTCTAAACACACCCTTATTATCCTTATTAAAACTAGTGTGATTTATTAATTTTAAGACTTGATTTTCAAGTATGTTGAGTTTTCACATAAACCTATAACACACTGTGTAATCTGATTCTTTCTATCCTCTAGTCCTCCATTGACTCAGTTTTTCTTGGAGTGCAGTGGGCTGGTGCGTACAGATAAGAAACCTGCACTCTGCAAAAGCTATCAGAAACTCATCTCAGAGCTCTGGCATAAGAAACGGTATAATGAAACCCCCCCCCCCCACGCACGCACGCACACACACACACACACACACACACACACACAAACTCTTGTGTAATGTGAGTCAGCTGTTTATTATTAATGGGTGTTTACTGTGTTTCCACCTTTAGGGTATAATGTTATTTTTGTCACTTTTTTTTCTTTTACACCATTCTCCTCCTCTCTCTGCATAGGCCCAGTTATGTGGTCCCAACTAATTTGTTTCATGGCATTAAAATGGTGAATCCCATGTTTCGAGGCTATGCCCAGCAGGTTTGTACAACATATTAAAACTAATAATGTCACAATATTGTTTACACACAGATTTCTATCTCCAAAACAGCCTTTCTTTTAAAATAACTATTATTTTTATCATCAGTCTGAAACTGGGTACTTCCCTTGCCGCTTGTAAAATCTCCAAATTACAGTAGTGAGCACATTTGTTTATATCCAACTCACAATGGCAACTTGTGCAATCACGCCGTTGTTTTATTAAGAGGTTCAAACGCTCCTTTGATTTGTGGCTGACATGTAACAAGTGAAACTCTGCTGATCTGTGAGAACAGTGGTGCGGAGCCATGTTAAATAAAAAAAAACCAAAAAAAAAACCACACAAATACATGATGAGTAAACAGCACTTAACGTTACCGTCACTGTTGTTGTTTTCAAAGCCTGCGATTGCCATTAGAAAAATCCTGTAAAATACACTCTTACCTATATTTAATAGTAAATCCAATATTTTCATTTTAAGATGACTTAAGCAAAGAAAAGGTTTATGAAAACCAGATGTGCATACTTTTTTTAATACAAAATTTTTTCGTATTGATTTTATGATATTTAATTATTTAAACTTGAATTTAAACTCAAATTTGAACAGCAAAGAAGGAGTGTATCTCCACATGTGTGAACTCATGCAGGGAATTGGCTGTGGCTGACTGAGTAGGCCTTGGTCCAGTGGCTTATGCACCTGCCATGAAACTAGTAATAGTGTCCCAGCACAGCTAGAAAATGGCAGGTGATTAAGCACTGGAATGTGAATTTGAATGAGGTATGAAAGACTTTGTTGAACAGTTAGTGTATTTTGTCTCAATGTATATTAAACTTTGGACAAGCATCATACATTAGTATGTGGAGTAATATTTCAACGTTAGCTGTTAAGCTTGTTTAACAACCAGCCTTCAACATCATAGCTCCAGACCACTCTCATATTACAAGCTACTTTTCAGTGACACTTTAATTCACTGTATGCATTTGTTGTATTAAATACAATTTAAAATACCAACGAAAAGCCTATTTTATGTAATTAATCATTTTAAACTCCTTAGAATTCCAACTCCCATTTTCAGAAAATTAGGACATGGTGCAAAATAAAAACAAAATGCAATGATGTGCAAATCTTTAAAAATTAAAATAGTACTAATACAATATTGTATAATGTTGAAATCTTTTTCAATTATGAATTTGATGCCAGGAAAATGTTCCAAAAAAAAAAAAAAAGCTTTTAACAACACTCTTAGTGCCTTCACAGATGTGCATGTCACAAAAGCAATGTGTACTATTTCCCACTCATAACATCGTGGATCCTGGCTTTTGAACCGTTCCAAAATTCCAAATTTTTGCAATTCCTATTTTTCTATAATTTCCAAAATAAATATTACATTTTGATTTGTCAAACCATGGGGCACATTTCCAATTTGCCTCTCTCCATCTTAAATGAGCTTGGGCCCAGAGAATGAGGAAGCGTTGTTGGATCCTGCTAATATAATTCTTGTCCCTTGCATATAGAGATTTCTCTGGATTCTCTGAATCTTTAAATGATATTATGTATCGTATACATCATGAGACCCACAAGTTATCTTGCCAAGTTCTATTGCCAATTAGCTTTCTTTTTGTAACATTACACAACTTTACCAGTTTTTTGTTCCCTGTTCAGACACTTTTTATGATGTGTTGTTGGCATCAAATTTAAAATGGGCAGATATTTTTCAAAAATTCCAGTTTCAGTTCCAATTTAAAATATTGTTTTTGTTTTATTTTAAATAAATAGAATTGATTTGCACATCATTGCATTTTTGTTGTTATTTTTTTGCTAATTGTCTCAACTTTTGTGGAAATTGGGTTATAAATATCAGGAAACTGCTGATACTTCTGAAAAATGTGTTATTTTTTAATTTTTTTTTTAACAATCTATTTATTGGATTTTTTTTGTCAAGTAATACATAGAGAATAAAGATAACATTACATATTGCAGTAAAATACAAATGATAAAAACAAAAATGTTAAATAATAAATAATAAATATTAATCCTGAAATAAAAAACAGTATACCAATATTAAAGCCATAGATACAGAAGATTTCCATTTCAGTAGTATTAATCTTCTAGCTTTCTGCTCAGTGTTTCCAGGTAGGCCCTGGAATGGATAATCGGTTATAGACAATAAATAAATGAATGAGTAAATAACCTTCTAGCTAGAAGATATCACTGCTTATGAGATTCTTACTTTTTCCATATTTTTTTGTATTCAGGACACTCAGGAGTTCCTGCGATGTCTGATGGACCAGCTCCATGAAGAGTTGAAAGAGCCTTTAGCCGACGGTAATGACAGCAGCAGTGATGCTGACCCCGAAACAGACCACAACCTTGACAACTGTAACAATGGCGATGGTGACCGCAGCCCTTCTGAGGATGACTTTTTGTCATGCGACTCCAGCTCAGGAAGTGAGAGGTGTGATGGGGAGAGAGGGAATGGGGCTGGAGGAGGGGAGGCAGCGCTTCAGATTCAGGACGAGTGTGTGGGAGCCAGAGGGATGGAAGGGATCTCTGAGAAGGAGAAGCTGAAGGAGAAGCGGAAGGAGGACAAGGGGGAGGAGAGGACACAGGAGGTGGATGAGGATGCGGATGTGGACACAGCAGTGCAGGAGGATCTTACTGAGACAGCAGGGGAGCAGGCAGGGTTAATAAGGAACATCCAGTCTCTAGGGAACACAGGTACACTATAGTGTTTGTCTGATATGGGAGTTACAATGGCCATTGGCAATATTTAGGGAAAATTCAATTTCACCCCTTATCCCTACCATTTAGCCCTACCACTCTATTTTGCCTAGAAGTAGGGGCATCTCAATTCCTGTTGGGAAAGAGGAGTAGGGCCAAGGGGTAGGACTATATACCCCTTGAAGAAAGAAACCAAAGAAAGCCAGAAATGTCCCTATTTTGCCTTTTCAAAATAATGATAAACGTGTATTATCGTAGTTTAATGTAGTGTCAATGTATTATGTCCCTATACATTGTAACAAGCATAACACATTGACAGAAGTATGCTTAAGTCTCTGAATTTCAAGTTCCACATTAAATGGTAAGCAATAACAGTCTAGTGCATGTAGCTGCTGCAACATTTAAGGTGGAACTGGAAGTTTCAAACAGAAAGCTGCTGTTTAAAGAGCTGAATTCAGCTTCATATCACAGAGAGTTAAAAGTGCATTATAATATGGGATTGTTAAACACTTTTGAAGGCACATGATGTGCTAAAGGTAATTATGTTAATGTCTAGTAGCACTTTTCTGATATAACTTCAGACCAGCAGCAGAGACCTTCACTGGAGAGCTGCTATTTTTGTGTTCTAATAATGGATAGGTGTTGTCTTGAAGTACTGTCTCCTATTTTATCGCAGAAGGTTTTGACTGCTACAATTTGTAAATGACTGATATATAATATAGATATAAACTTTTTATATATATTTTTTTAAGTGTTGTATCTGATTGCTTAATTAGATAGTCAAAAACTAAACTCTTTAGAAAAAAAACTATTCCTGCTCCTATATACAAATACAACAATTTATAAACAAACAATGGTCTTTAAATCATGCCATAATTTTAGTAAAAGTAATCGCAGAATAATTAGTAAATGTATAATTTGTGTTTATCTTTTGAGTATAAAGTTCATGTATAAGGATAAATGCATAAACAGCAGTTACTAAAACATTAGTGCATCTTATATTATACCCAAGTAATTCTTTTTGGCTGCCATTGTAGATACAAACATCACAAGGAAAGAGTAGCCTAGATTGTCCTATCATATAGAATCTCATTTTTTTCATGGTTTTTTTTGTCTCTCAGAACCCAATAATGAGGCATCCATGCATCGTCCATACTCTCGTCCCTGTAGCCCTACCCAGGAACGTTACACAAAACTGTCCAGCAATCTACCCAGGTCCAGCCCAAAAAGAGCCAGTCCAGTGTACACCTTTAAGAAAGGTCTGGCCCTTTACAAACACTTGCTGAAAGCATTGTTTTATTCTTAAACAACACTGCAGCAGTTTTAATTTTTTAATTGTTTTGCCCTGCAGCTCAGATGCTCCTAGGTGCCAAGAAAAAGAAGCAGTCTCGTTTTCGCAGTGTTATTTCAGACATCTTTGATGGTTCCATTTTGAGTCTGGTCCAGTGTTTGACTTGTGATCGGGTGAGAGGTCACTGAAAGGGCAACATCTGTACTATGTATGAGAAAATGTGGTAGTATACATGACAGAGATCCATCACATATAAACACCATGCACACTGCAAAGTTTAAAGGAAAACCACAGTAATATTAAAGCTATAGTTTGGCCAGGTCCACAGACTAATTTAGTTTTTTATTTAATCACTCAGTTTATTTTGTGGCTTGTTACATCCAAAATGTTTATTGTACATTTGTCCATTTCATAGGTAATACCTTTCTAGCTTTTGTGTTCTTAAGATTTTTTATTTTGTTCCTCTAGGTATCTACAACTGTTGAGACATTTCAGGACTTGTCATTGCCCATCCCCGGTAAGGAAGACCTGGCTAAACTTCACTCATCCATCCATCAAAGTGCTCCAGCCAAGGTGGGCGTCTGCAGTGACACTTACACCTCCCAGGGTTGGATTTCCTACATCATGGAATCTATACGCAGGTGGGGAAAAGAAGCACAGCATATATATATATATATATATATATATATATATATATATATATATATATATATATTGTGCTTAAACTTTCTGTTCTTAATTTGGCACTCTTTTTTTCATTTAATGTTAAGAAACTGAAAGGCAAATGATATTGAGTAAGGACTCATGTTTAACAGATATTTTAGGTAATATAAGCCATTTAATCAGAAGGCTGGCAGATGTTGTGGGCAACAGCTTTTAAAGTGTAAAAGTCCATAAAATCTGGTTTAAGTGGGAGTATATATATATTATGCTGTTAACACTAGAAATGCCATCCCTCTATGGCCTGTTTATTCTTAGAAGTGCTGAGAGCCAGACGTTTCTAAGAATCCTAAGAACCTGAAATCTAATACAATCTTAGACTTTAATCAATATGTGGATTCAAGGCTCCACTTAAAAACAAGTGTGCAGTTTGCCTTCTGAAAGTTATACAAAGTTTCACCAAATTTATGAAACTGCACAAGCTTCTTCCCTATGTAAATACATCCCTAGGTGGCGCTATAATCTAAACAACAATAACAGAATAAAAGACTTTCCAACTGTAGCACCCCATGTAGGTCAATTTTGATCGTATTTAGCATACTGCTTCAAAGTGATGATTTACATATATCTACCAAGATCGGTTTTCTTTGGGCCTTATTTGTTTGTGTTACAGTTCAGAGAATGCATAGAGGTCCTGCCAATTACACTGGTTGACATTTTGAATCAACAGCATGTCCCAAAATCATACATTTTTGATTATTAATTACCTAAACTACTACTAATAAAGGTTCTACAAAAGATTATTCAAATGATGCCATAAAAGAACCTCTTTTGGTTCCGTAAATAACGATTTATGCTAATAAATTGGAATGGGTAAAGAATGAGTAATGGATATTTAATCTTTTAAAAGGTTTTTCTCTCTCACACGTCTCTTAAACACACATTTATTTTTAATGGAACCAAAATTAGTGGTTCAATGGCATCGTTCAAAAAACACTTTGGAGCAATTTTATTTTTAAGGGTGTACAGGCAATAAACATTGCCAAAAGACCAGTTGTTTGTTTACAAGATGCAGAAAACAAAGTTAGAAATGATCCATTGTCACATGCCTGCCCAGTGAAGAAATATGCATATAATGACAATAGCTGCAATTGCAAAGTTGAGATAGTTAACAGAGCATATAATGTTGAAAGCATGAATTTTATCCCCTTGTGTTTTATTCATTCATTTATTCATTGTTTCTGAGCCTACCCGGAATCACTGGGCACAAGGCAGGGACACACCCTGGAGGAGGCTTGCCAGTCCTTCACAGGGTGACACATACTCACACCTACTAACACTTTTGAGTCACCAATCCACCTACCAACGTGTGTTTTTGGACCGTGGGAGGAAACCGGAGCCCTGGGAAGGAACCCACTCGGACACAGGGAGAACACACCAAACTCCTTACAGTCAGTCACCCGGAGCGGGATTTGAACCCACAACTGGAGCTGTGTGACTGACACTACCTGCTGTGCCACTGTGCCGCCCTCACCTTGGGTTATCGTTAAAAAAAAAATTGGAACTTAGAATGTGTGTCCATGGGCAGATTGTTCATGTTGCATAATGTTTGGTCATTGTTAAGCCTGCCAGACATCTGATTTCGGTAATAAACTTAACCATATACACTTGTCCATAATTCCCAGTTATAGCCTGCTCCAGTCTAGTTTGTAGTCAAAGTGCACACCCAGGTATTTATAAGTAACAGCCACCTCCACTTCTCCACATCTCCAACGACTTTCCTCGTGTAAAAAAAAAAAAAAAAAATGAAAGAAAGAACACAGAGAAAGAACAGGCTCCATAATGTTAGGAGTGAAACATTTTAGACAAACATAAAATATTGTTTTATGTATCGAAATTACTGTTACTACACATTTACAGCACCATTTAGGGTGGAACAGAACATGGAGTTTTTAGCTCTGGCTAGAACAGATTCTTTTCTGTGCGAGATGTCTTGTTTGTCATTATAAATTATTACTAAATCATCATTTTCTTGATTAAACTTTCCAAGACAGTAAATTCTCTACTGGGCATGTCATACCAGCTCTGTGACCTTGAGTGAGCAGGCAACTAATGGAACTGCAAACATTACATTTTTTATTTCAAGGGCTTTAAGGCAATACATGATTGCTGTAATTTAATTTGAAAGTGAATAAACAAGGTTTAAACACCACAAGAAAACAGTATTGTCTCTGCACAGCTGGGCAGGTCACAGCTGAGAAGGAAATCTGCTGCAGCAACAGAGAAACTTGACCCTTGTTTTAAACAGATAAATAGTTAATATATTTCATTAATTTCACCAATGTAACTTTATTCTGAATACTGTCTTTTTCCCTTGAAACAAAAACAGCATACAGTTTCTTATATTTTAAATACGTATGTATTCGGCTACAGCCAAACACTGCTCAGTTACGAGGGCATCCATTACCTGTGTGTGCATGTGCGTGTCTGTCTTTCAGATTTATTGTGTCATGTATCCCCAGCTGGTTTTGGGGTCCCATGGTAACACTGGAGGACTGCCTTGCTGCTTTCTTTGCTGCAGATGAACTAAAAGGTGAAATAGATCTAATGTTAATTTATTAAAATTCTCCTCCAGATGTGTACTATCAGAGCATAGCAAATGTTTTGTGTTTTTTTTTTTCCTCAGGTGATAACATGTACAGCTGTGAGCGATGCAAAAAGTAAGTACCTACAATAGCCATACTATACTTTTATGTCCCATTTTAGGAAAAGTTACATTTTGTAAAATGCAGTAAAAACAATGCTCTGTGATTTGTTAATTCTCTTAAGCCTTTATTTAACTGTAAAACATACAAAGAAATGTTTAGTGACTAACACAAATTTCGCAGTAACAAATGAGCTACTTTTTCTGATTTCGCGAGAACCAACAAGAAGTTTGTGACCAGATAGTAGCCAGTTTTTACTATCTCATATGATCCTGATGTGTCCCCAATAGGGTGGGGCAGATTTGGAAAGGCAATAAGCATAACAGTAATACAGGTCACAGATAGTTTGCAAATCAGTGCATTCTTTTTTAAAATGCAGTATAAATACAGATTCTCTAATTTTACGTTTTAGATGAAAGGTAAAAAGATTGTAGCTCATCTGTTGCCGAACAGTTTGTGTTAGTCGTCCTCTAGTCTTTAATCATTGATTACAGAATGCAATTATTTTTGATTGGTGGACTACTCTTTGTGACACTTAACTCCAGGAGCACTGCTATCTGGGTCACTAGTATCAGTGCAACATACACTAAAACAACACCACCCATCAATGTCTCAAACAATCCCTGTTCTTTAGTAACCCATTATGGGTCCAGACTGTTGAAAAACAGGGTGACAAATTGTGCGGAGTAACATATGGATTACATTTTGCAATTGTAGAACTAAAAAGAACTTAAATTGTATGTGGAGCTGATAAAATGGACAATGTGTAGAAATTAGGTCAGTTTAATTCTATGGCTCATTCAGGCTTCAGTGTAAATAGGAATATGTTCTTAATGACTTGCCTGGTTTAATAAAGTTTAAATAAATGTAAGTTTTTGTTTGTTTGTTTTAATTATTTATATTACTATTCTGTACTGCCATTAAAGATTCCTGTAAAACAAAACAAAAAAAACATAAATAATAATGTATTTGTCTTCACAGATTAAGAAATGGTGTCAAGTATTGTAAAGTCCTACAACTACCAGAGGTAAACATTTATAGTCTTTAACAGTTTCAGATTAAACATAAAACATGAAATAAGATGCTAATTTTTGACTTTCTATTTGTTCTAAAATTGTTCTAATTTGACTAAAATTTGACTTTCTGTTTGTTCCTGTGTGTTTTGGGTTTTGTTATACAGATTTTGTGCATTCATCTGAAGAGGTTCAGACATGAGGTGATGTACTCCTTTAAGATCAGCAGCCATGTCTCTTTTCCATTGGAGGGTTTGGACTTAAAGCCTTTCCTGGCCAAAGAGAGTCTGTCACAGGTCACAACATTTGACCTGCTTTCAGTCATCTGCCACCAAGGCACTGCCGGCAGTGAGTCATTTCTCACGTTACATTTATTTGTTGGGCAGGAGTAAATATTTGAAGCATAAGATGCAATATGAAGCAAAATAAAATTCAGTTCAAAGGTTAGTACTGTTTTGGCAATTGGACACGGGTGCAAAGCATACGCTAGATTGCACTAGTTTGTAATCAGTTTTTATCAAGTCATTTAAAGATGTGTTTTCACTTTGCTGTCTTGTGTCTAATGCACAAGAAAATTACCTGCAGTTATTTGGGTAGGATAACCAATAGCTTGCTAATTTTTTGGACATAGGATGCATTTGTGTTCCAAAAACCTTGCTTTACAGAGAAAAATCTGCTTAATATTTTGTGCTAAGACACCTATTTAACCTGCTCCAAAGCTGTTTTAAAAACCTGTAAAGTTTGAGTGTTATGGATTGTTGGCATCAAGGGGATAATATGCAGTTGCCAACTAACAAACTCATGTTTATTATTTAAATCATGATATTCCTTCACAGCAGTGTGTGAAAACTGATCTTTATAATCGCTTCAACATTTTTTCTTTCTTAGGTGGTCATTATATAGCATATTGTCAGAATGTAATCAACGGGCAGTGGTATGAGTTTGATGACCAATATGTAACAGAAGTTCATGAGACTGTGGTACAGAATGCAGAGGCCTATGTGCTCTTTTACCGGTAAGATCAATGAGATAAAACTGTACTTTCCAACTTTGCTTTCATTATAATTAATTGTCCAATAACCCCTTATAAATACAATCATTGAAGGGTACACCTAGGAGTATAAATTAAAAGCTTTTATAAGTGATACCTGCACCTGCTGTAGACAGGACTTTGAGTAATGTCTGAGAAGGGTCTTTTTATAAGTATTTATGTCTTTCTGTATCTCTCTCTCTCTCTCTCTCTAGGAAGAGCAGTGAGGAGTCAGTGAGAGAAAGGCAGAAGGTTGTATCTTTAGCTAATCTGCAAGAGTCTAGTCTCCTTCAGTTTTACATCTCCAGAGAATGGCTAAACAAATTCAACACTTTCACCGAGCCAGGACCCATCACTAACCATACTTTCCTCTGTCAGCATGGAGGTACACTCAACTACAGCTACTCTCATACTCATCTCCTAAGTATAATGCAGCTGAAACCAATATATTTGTGTAGATTTTCATTTTATTGTTAACAAAGCTAGATTGTTAGTTTTTGCCTCAACACAGCCTCAAAATATGTAGAGTTAATCATATCTCAAAGCAGGACACCCTTGTTTGTCATAGAAATGTTTGTAACAGATGACACAGTCTATAGCTCTTTCACATATGGACTCCTTAGAAACCTCCTCAGTATCAGGTCCAGAGATGTCCCAGAGTGGTCCTTTCACACATGCAGCACACAGCGGGAGGTTTTCCGTGTCAGACATGCTCTCACAGAGCAAACTCACATGTACATAGCCGGATAAAGTTATCTGAAAAAAATTTGGCAAAATCATACAACTTAATTTTCTTATATTTATTATATGACTTATGGGTGGAGCAGCCATCTTAGCATTGACAATGTGCTAGTCAGATTTATAAGATATGGCCAGTTAGCACTCTCCCAGGTATTGTGTGTAATTATGGGCGTCCTCGGTAAATGGATGGAATTGGCAACAACAAATGATTGGAGAGAAAATTGTGATAAAATCTGATGTGTATATAAAAAAAGGAATGCATGATTTTAAATAGATGCAAACTTATTTAAATCCAGTTCAATTTTATTTCTGACAGTTGCAATGCCACATCTGTGTTGTTGACAAGATGCCCATTTGGGTTGTTGTGTTGTTCAGGAATCCCCCCAACTAAGTATCACTATGTTGATGACCTGGTCGTGATCTTGCCTCAGAGCGTGTGGGAATATCTTTACAACAGGTGAGTTATTGCACAGGCAGCTCTTTTTTTTTTTTTTTGGGGTGCAGGTTTTTTAATATTCATGTTTCACATAGCAATTCATTCATTTTTGTGGCTGCTTTAATGTAGATTTACATTAACCTTTATCTTGGACATCTGGTTAAGACATGTTGTTTGAACAGGAATTTGTGTTACAAATTGTTTATCAAGCTGCAGTCAGGTTGGTAAGATTTTTCAGGCTATGGTCAGGACATCCACTCTGTGAGGCAGATAGGCCTGACACCAGCTAAAGATGAAAGCCCATGAACAAAATTCTTTTTCTGATCTAATATAAACACAGTAAATATTGTTTAATTTCACTGTGAAACATGTTCCCTTATCCTCACTTATTCAAAATCTTAAAGGAATGTGTTAATGCAACATCGTCTACTGTGGTTCAGGTTTGGAGGGGGTCCAGCTGTGAATCACCTGTATATATGTGCGATCTGCCACATAGAGACAGAGGCCCTAGTCAAACGCAGGAAAACGGAGATAGACACCTTCATTAAGGTAAACATGTCGACATAAATTTGATTGAAGGATCAACGAATACAGTACATTTGGATATAATTACTCATTAGGAGATATTTCAGACCTCACAATATAATTTAATTATAATTAATGATTTTTTTTAATGTCTTAATTATTTTTTAAAAATACACCAAAAATTCCATTTTTGGAATCAATGAGGGCATGTTTTGTTGTATAGTATCATAAATTGATTATTATTTACACTAATGTGCAAAAGTAAATGCAGTTAATGCAAAAAGCTCATTTACTCTGCAAGGATATTGAGGCCATGCACTGTGAGAGAGAGAAAAAAATTCTGTCACATCTACATTTTTAATGAAGAGAATATACATGTAGATACAGTTGGTGGATATATATCTGGATATTAGCAGTGCAGAGCAGCTGTTTGAGAATAGATTTGTAAGTGTTGTTCAACGTGTCATTTATATGCCAATTTATGCTTCTGCATTCAGTACAGAGTTTAGTGTAGAGTCTAAATCGCAAGTGCTTTACGTCCTTGTGAATGTTTATACTTGTGCATATGTGTCTGCGTCACTCATCTATTACACCGCTAAACCAATAGGGCTGAATCTCAAATGTTCCTTCACCTTATGTTGTATTTAGCATTATAGTAGAATTAGTTGTATAATCTGTGAAGTGCACTATGTAGAAAGTAGGGTGCTATTTGGAACAGGGCATAGCTTACATGTAGTGCCAGAAAGAGGGAAATACGCTAGCATGTTTTCCTTGTCTGGGTGGGCACTCCTAGTGGGTTTTGTTTTGGAGGCGTCCGTATATTTTCTGCTAAGTTGTTCCACATTTTAATTCATTTCGTGACATCCAAATCAATGTCACATGTCTCAATAAAGACACAGCTGTAGGCCACTTGAAGTTACTCATTCCAACCAGAAATGCCTACAAGTTGAGGTAATGTGGAATTTCATGTTCTGATCAATTAAGCAAGTTATTTTTCTGTTTATCTTGTTTGCATTGAACAGGGTTAAATTATTGTGCTATATCAGATTGTGGGGGCGGGGGAAGATATGGTGAGAATATGTTTCAGGCTGCTGTGCTATTGTAAATTTTAATTGAATTTAAGTTTATTTTATTGAAATGTGATGGTGTTAAAAATATTACTTGAAAGTTTCAGTAATTTTGATATCAATCCTTTGCCAGGAATTGAAAACAATTTTTAAAAAAGGTATTCTATTTTTGAAGTAAATATCAAGTATTTTAGAACATGCCTTTAGATTAAAGTCAGGTTTGTATAGATTTTTACTTGATACTGTACATCTTTAATTGCAAACTAGTCAATAATGTAATTGTATGGTTCTCACCTGTGGATGATGATTCTTAAGTAGCATTCCTTCATCTCTTTCTGTAGCTGAATAAAGATTTCCAGGCAGAGGAAGCTCCTTCAGTTATTTTTTGCATCAGCATGCAATGGTTCAGAGAGTGGGAAAGCTTCGTCAAGGGCAAAGACAATGGTAAACACCTCAGCTGTAAATGAATCTTGAAATAAGTCTCCATCAGTTTTACTCATGTTTTTCTATCTGTGGATGGAACAAGAGGGCTTATTTGTATTGCAGTCTAAAGTTCTTACTAATTAATAAACTGTGTAGCCCTGTGTTTTTCAGACCCCTGATTTGAAGTGTTATGAAGATTAAATTGGGACATATTTTTTATTAAATAATTTACAGAAACAAGGAAGTTTTAACATATATGTATCATTTCAGGCAAGCTTAAAAAAAGTTGTTGCTTCTCTGACCTGTATTAGTAAGAATAGAGCCTCTCTTGCTGTAAAACGTGCACTATGTAATTTTGGAAACCACCCCTTCACCCCCCGACTTTTAAGCCCCCTTATCAAGGGTTATAGTTTATAGTTATAGTTTTTGCATTATGCTTGTTTTGCAAAATGGACATGGCTGCCAGCATGGCTGGAAATCAGTGCTGTAAAATGTCTTCATTTAGGTTCATCAGTTTTAGATCTGAAGAACACTAGTATTGTAGAAGCAGAAGCAGGGTGGGCCATTTATATGGATACACCTTAAAAAAAATTTCAAGATGGGTGGTGACCATGGTGGCCATTTTGAAGTCGGCCATTTTGGACCCAACTCTAGTTTTTTCAATGGGAAGAAAGTAATGTGACACATCAAACTTATATAAAACATAACTTTATTCTTTCATGAGTTATTTACAAGTTTCTGACCACATATAAAATGTGTTCAAAGTGCTGCCCATTGTGTTGATTGTCAATGCAACCCTCTTTTCCCACTCTTCACACACTGATAGCAACACTGCAGGAGAAATGCTAGCACAGGCTTCCAGTATCAGTAGTTTCAGGTGCTGCACATCTCGAAACTTCACAGCATAGACCATTGCCTTCAGATGACCCCAAAGATAAAAGTCTAAGGGGGTCAGATCAGGAGACCCATGACAACCAATACACTTTCCAGGAAACTGTTCATCTAGGAATACTCGGACCTGACACCCATAATGTAGTGGTGCGCCATCTTGCTGGAAAAACCCAGGGAACGTGCCAGCTTCAGTGCATTGAGAAGAAAACACATCATCATGAAGCAATTTCGCATATCCAGTGGCCTTGAGGTTTCCATTGATGAAGAATAGCTCCACTATCTTTGTACCACATATACCACACCATACAATCAATATTTTGTTCCAACAGTTTTGGAGGGATCTATCCAATGTGAGTTAGTGTCAGACCAATAGCGGTGGTTTTCTTTGTTAACTTCACCATTCACATAAAAATTTGCTCAACACTGAAATCTTCTGTGTAAACTGAGGGTCCTGTTCCAATTTTTGTTTTGCCCATTCTGCAAATTCAGTGCGCCGATCTGGGATAGCATTTCTCCTGTGGTGTTGCTATCAGTGTGTGAAGAGTGGGAGAAGAGGGTTGCATTGACAATCCAACACAATGGGCAGCAATTTGAACACATTTTATAAGTGATCAGAAACTTGTAAATAACCCATGAAAGAATAAAGTTATGTTAAAACCAAGCACACCAGTTTTTCTTGTGAAATTCCCAGTATGTTTGATGTGTCACATGACCCTTTTCCCATTAAAAAAAACTAAAGTTGGATCCAAAATGGTAGACTTCCAAGGGGCCACCATGGTCACCACCCATCTTGAAAAGTTTTCCCCCTCTCATATACTAATGTGCCACAAACAGGAAGTTAATATCACCAACCATTCCCATTTTATTAAGATGTATCCAAATAAATGTCCCACCCTGTACTTTTATTGTTACACTCACTTGTGATGTATTTTGCACTCTGCATGAAAATGTTGTATAACATTTCCTGTTTCGAAACTGCCAGAGAAGGTTCTAAATGCATCAGAAATCATGCAGCAAGAGCAGCAGCACTATTGGTTGGAGATGCAAATTTGCAAGTCCCCAACACTGTGCTGTGCAAAATACAATGCAAGGGAGAGGTGGCATGGTTCTGAGAAATTATTTTCACTACTGTTGCTAAAATACTAGTTCCAATATGGAGGACTGTTTACTCCACTTCTTTCTGGACCCAGTTGCAGCAATGCCCATTTTGCGAGGTGATGAGGCAAAATCTAGTGTGATCTAGGTTTGAAAAGTAGTATGTTGAAGTTCCTCATATGCTTATTCCTATATTATTACTAAAGTGATTGAAAAGCACAATAAGGACATGTATCATATTTTTTATTATTATTATAGTGTTTTGGTGCACTTCACTAAATACCTAATATTGTCTCCCCCACACTCCTCACTATTCTTTCTCCCACTCACTCTTCTCTTTCCCTTTCCTTACTCTTCTGTCTCCTTTCCTCACTCTTCTGTCTCCTTTCTTCACTCTTCTCTCTCAAAAGTACAGCAACAGCAAAAGTACAGAGCTTCTCTCCTTTATCTTCTCTCTCCCTTTCACCTTCATTCTTTTCTATCCTTATTATTCTTTTCTGTTCCTCTCACTCCCCACATTTCTCTCTTCCTCGCAATCCTAACTCTCCCCCTCCACTCAATTCTCACACCTCTCTCCCTCTTACTCCTCACTCTTCTGTTTTCCTCTGATTGGTCACTCTATTCTGTCCCTCTCATGCTACTCTCTTCCTCTCATGCTCACTCATCTCAATCCCTTTCACTCTTCTCACTCTTCTCTTTTCCACTCCATCCTCACTCTCACTCCTTACTCTTACATCTCACACCACATCTTTAATAAATGTATGTTTAAAATGAAAAAATTTCTAATTTAATTGAATGGATGAATGTTCAAAGATTCAAATTCTTATTGCTTTTGATGATATCATCATAGGCCACAGTCTCACAAAAACACAGCACCTCTCTTCTCTCTCTCTCTCTCTCTCTCTCTCTCTCACATCTCACACACACTTTGAATTATTGGTTCTCTAATTATATATTTAAAAAAATATCCATGGTATTTGTGTTTCGCTGTAATGTGACATCTGTTATGCTCTTCCTAAAACCTTTTAGAGTGAGGAAATCTAATGGAAAGACACAAAAGTGATTGGTTTGTGTTGAGTGTTGTTTTATGGAGTACTATGAAATTTTTTCTAAATGCACAAAGAAGTCAAGTCTATGATGTGAAGTGTAAGCAAACACACTTTTGAAGCTCCAAACGCTCCCTGTTCTTGTTGAATCCATTTTGCTCTGGCATACATTTGCATATATTGTGTGCACACACATACATTCTTTCTATAATACAAACATTTTGAGACAAACAGAAGCTTGCCAAGACCACCCATTTCTTATTCCTTATTTGTGATTAACTGTAAACAACAAATTCTTCACAAGATTTACTATGTTGCTTACTGTCATTATCTTCCTGTATCCTTCTATCATTTCAGACCCACCAGGTCCAATAGACAACAGCAAGATTGCCATCCTAAAGGGGGGTCATGTCCAGCTCAAACAAGGTCATTGCTACTTTTAAGGTCCTTTAGTGAATATATTAAATGACTCCTTTATTTTTATCAGTTTATTTAATTAAACATCATAATTTTCACCTAAGATTATATCAGATAATCACTGACCTAATTGAGACCTAGCATTTTCATTTACCATTTTTTTTTTTTTTTTAATTTAAAACAACTATTAGGTACAATTTATTTACTGTTCGGTGTCAGAAATAAAGCACAAAACACATTTAACATAAAATTTTTAACATAAAATTGGAAAATCTCAAACACTGAGTGTAAATTTTTATTTTGTCCATGTAGAACCACTGATTATCATTTGTCATTCTAATCTTACATACTATAGCTGCTCCCAGAGGTGCCACAGATATTTTGTTGCAGTTCTGTCTGACTTGTATATGTATTTTGAAAGCAAAAAATGTTTTCAAACACTGAAATTCAAGAAAAGACTAAAAGATGAGAAAATAGACCTCTAACAACCATGAAAGACTCAATAGATCCTCATTTGGGGGTGGGTAGTATATGGCAGATATAATCACAATATTTCAGGGTGTTTTGCAATAACCATATTCTTGCAGAAATTTAAAAAATCCTAAATCATATGTTAATAATTTCAAGGACACCCCAATGCAACAAAATGAATGTAAAATCATTTATTTTACTATAATCTGCTTCTTTCTGAGCTCAAGAACATTTTCTGCACTCTGGTTTTGAAATGGGTGGGTTCTTGACAGTTTGGGAATAGGGTCAGGGATGTTTCTTTCAGTGAATGCTTTTGGCAGATGTCTGCTGCTTCTGTGACTGCAGCCTCATAGACTGTATATGGCCTGCCTACTAGGAGAAGCCTTCACTGGCTCAGCAGGACCACACCAGAAACATACATAAACAGAGTCAGTATAGGGTCATATAATCCACTGTTTACAGCTGGATCAGATCAAAGTAATATGTGATATACATGTGGAAATGATGCTCATTGTAAGATGGCATTAGAAAAGAGACTGGGTTGACTCTGGGATTTGAGTCTCTGAATTTAAATAGCTTTATGTCTTATAATGTAAGAGATAGTGTAAGCATCTTTACAAAGTCAATGGAAAATATATCATACAGTTTTTCTTGTTAAGGCCCAGCACTATTTAATGTTTTTATTCTTTAATTTTATACTATCTATGCTGCCTGAAATATCTAAGTTAATGAATACAATTAATTTATATTTCTGTATATTTTACTGACCATGCCCAGCTTAACCAATAATCACAGATAGGAGTGAAATATGTAGCTCTTTGATTACTGTCCCTTTGAGGCTTTTATGGTTGGTCTTGTGACCTGCAGGTTTGTGTGTATGTTTATGTACAGGAGCTGACTATGGACAGATTTCTGAGGAGACATGGCAGTATTTGTTGGAAATTTATGGGGGTGGTCCTGAGACTGCTGTGAGGCAGAGTATAAGCCCCCCTGACCCCGACACACATGGAGAGAGGAAGATAGAGGCAGAAACCAGAGCACTCTGAGCAAGTAAGTAACAGTTACACTGTTTTAGGAAATTGATTGTGTCACAGATATACAATCCAATTTCTAGAAAATTTGATAAAAACAGAATCTTTTAAACCTTATATACATATTCATTCCTTATCAAAATGTTATGACCAGTTAAAAAAAAAATGCAAGAATTTTGCACTATGGGACCTCAAGAAGGTTCTAAGTAGAGCTTACAATACAAATGGGAGCAAGAGACAAGAATTTGAGCAGGCAAAATTCTTTTAGAGTTGATTAGAATTATTTTAATAATATTTTTACAAAAACATATAAAAAATACTATATATATATATATATATGATTTGAATTTGATGCCAGCTGCATGTTGCAAAACTGCAGTACATATTCTTTTAACAATACTGTTTGTGGCATCTGAGGAGAGCAACGATTTAAGTGTATAATGTGAAATGTCTTGCTGAATTAAGCAAGTCATTCCCTGAAAAAGACCTCTAGATGGCAACATATGAAGCTCCAAAACCTGTATATATTATTCAGAGCTAATGATGTCTTAGCTAATGTGCAGGTGACCCATGTTGTGTGCCCTAATGTGAACTGTCTGTTGGTAATAAGCGTGATTGTCCTTCAACTCTGCAGATAATAAGTTGGGTTGTCCTCTGCTCAAAGTCATGTCATCCAGGTTTTTGAAAAGGATATTTAATTTTGATTTTTCAGAACAGGATACTTTTCCACTGTGCCTCAGTCAGTCTTAAATGAGCTCATGTTTAGAGAAGCCAGCAGCATTTCTGGATACTTTATTTTTATGGTTTCCTCTTTGATTGGTAGAGCTTTAACTTGCATTTGTGCAAAGAGCAATGGACTGTGCTCAGAAAAAGAGTTTCCCAAAGCCAGTACAGTGACTTCCTTTGCAAAATCATGCCTGTTTTAAATGCCATGAGATTTGAGGGCCCAAAATAATATGTTGGATTTCAGTCATAGAGATTTCTCCAGATGCTCTGCATTTTTTTTGGTCAGCATTATGTGTAGTAGATTATAAAATCCCCATGTCCGTTGCTATTTTATATAGGTAAATATAAATCTAATATTGTTATAGTCTTCGCCCCTCCCCACCCCATTTTTTCCACAGTATACAATTCTAATTTTGTTTCCCATCCCAACTGAAATTCATTGCTGGCATCAACTTCAAAATGCTTATGTTTTTCATACAATAAAATTTCAGCATATCTTCAGGTCACAATTGTTAATCAGCAAGGTCAGATATAGTATTTAGTAATTTCATGGGCCAACATTTGCATAACATTATCAAAATATTAAAGTTTGTTTATTTATTGTATATTCCTATTCAGACATTTCAGCTTTAAATGATTATATTTACCAACAAAGACAGTCATAATCAAATCTGTGTGTGTGTGTGTGTATAACTGACATACTCACCATTCAGCCATATGGGAGCCCTGTGAACCTTTTTTCCCATTTTATATATATATATATATAAAAGAAAACATTTAGGATTCATATTTTATAACTATTAAGACTTAATATTCAGCTTACCATTTACTGATCCCATTCTGGCCATTGTTCAACCCAGAGGCCTGCAGATGACCTCAGTTTAGCCTCAGCCTGGAAGCTGCAGACAACGGACATGAAAACAAAAACAGACATGGGGAAGGTGAGCTGGTGTCCAAGCGAGTGTAATGAAGCTAAGAAAGACACCCCTTCCGAGTCTACAGCTCCCAAATATATAATTGCTAGAGAAAAACTGGACGAACTGAGACTCAGGTTCACACAACACAGCAGAAGAAAATGGTTATACTTTTTTCAAATTCTGTGCATATCCATTTTGTTTTTATATCTAAAGTCTGTTTGTTTTGCTCAAGTACAAGATTCCATTAATGTAGATGCCCCGTGAATGTGGCTGAGCATTTGCACCATGTTTATGCCTGCTTTCTTGTAAGCATTATGTGAGCACATCCAATGCCATGATCTATTACCTGCAGAAGGCATGGATATCTAGTAGCATTGTAGATTAGGAAGTCATATTGTATCTAATGTAGAATATGTCACTGTCTTCCTGTTGGGAGATTGAATTTATTCCCCTTCCCCATGTATTGTTCTATACACACTCAAATGCACATTTAAACTTTCTTTTTCTACCCTGAAAATACAAATCTCATTACCATAAATGTTGAGACAATTTCTAAAAATGAAATAAAACTGAAAACTTTATTTTAATTCTCCAAAATACCAATACAAGCCTCTGAATCAATGGTACCTTCACATATATGCAGATCACCCATGCTGATGCTGGTTTTTGCACTTTTGGCACACAGAATCTGGTGTATGTTTTTGCAAGCTGAAATGTGTACTCGTCTGACCACAAAATAGGTTTCCATTGTCTTTTAAGTCATTTCAAAGATTACTTAAGATTTTGCTAGTGTTTCTGCCTAAAAAAACAAATATACTGCTTCATCTTAGGATAATACAAAATCAGGGTGCATTTTTGATGCAACAGTGAAAAATCTGCTGTTGATCATCATGGTAGCATGACGGTTTCTCAAATAGTGCTGCCTTAGGGCTTGGAGTTTGCAAGCAAGTATAGGTGGTGGTTTATCACTTTGTGCCAAAGACAACCTTGGGTGGGTACCATCAGTTAAACTGTTAATTGAGATTTTCTGGAAATAGAATTATAAAATTATTATTTATTTTAATAATACAAATTAAATTAAATGGTTAAGTATGTCAAGTTATTTTACAAAGGGCCTTAGAAAAAGCTCTACAAGGGATAAAATAACATGTACATGTTTTATGCTATAGTTTCCTTGTGAGATTAACCAGATAAAAATTGAGCAGGGGCAGAAACGCATCAGTGTAGAATAAGTTTTATTGTTAATATAATTTAATTTACAATTTCAGTCAATCAATTTTATCATTATTTATTTTGTTTACCAGGAAGTACCAGGAATTCATATAAAATTACACAAATGTGCATAGGTGCTTTGCTAAGACTTTAATGCAACCAAATATATAATTAATTAATTAATTAATACTTAACCAGGCAAGTCATTAAGCACAAGTTCTTATGGACAAAGTCAGCCTGGCAAGCAGCAGATGCCTCTTGAGGGATAGGAAAATATAAAAAGTAAGAGTGGTGGATGGGGTCACATATAAAACAGCATAAGATGACAAACATCAAAAATTAACAGGACTGTCAGTTAATGGATAAATAAATACATGATGTATCAGTAAAAAAAATCTTTTATTTGATTCTTGAAATTTGAAAACGAAATAAATAATTGTAGTGGTCCATTGGCGCAGTCACAAAAATCCAAGGACCTGGAGGTTATGGGTTCGATTCCCACTCCAGGTGACTGTCTGTGAGGAGTTTAGTGTGTTCTCGCCGTGTCTGTGTGGGTTTCCTCCGGGTGCTCTGGTTTCCTCCCACAGTCCAAAAACACACGCTGGTAGGTGGATTGGCGACAGTGTTCATAGGTGTGAGTGTGTGAGTGAATGTATAGCCCCATGAAGGACTGGCGCCCCCTCCAGGGTGTGATCCCACTTTGCGCACAGTGATTCCGGTTAGGCTCCGGACCCACCATGACCCTGAACTGGATAAGAGTGAATGAATTAATAAATGAAACTGCAGTTTTTTTTGTTTTTTAAAGTGTGTTCCTGCTGTGTGCACTGACAGACTGAAATGAAGAGGAGCTGCAAGAAGTGTTGTTTTAGTTGTTTTAGATGTAAAGGCAAGAGTGTTTGTTGTAGTTAGCAGATAATGGCTGTGCTAGGGTTTGTAAGAAGAATCTTATAAATTAATGTAAGCTGGTGTATATTGAGAGGGGTGTGTAAAGAGGGCCAATTAACCAGAGAGTAACAGAACAGTGATGTTTTCCAGTGATGTATGGCTTTTGTAGCAAAACCGATAGCGAAATGATAAAGTACATCCAGCTTCTAAAGCAGGGCAGTCTGTAAACTGCATCACTGTAATATAAAAACAGAGGAAGTGAATAATTCGATTTTTTTTCATTGTTTACTGTGGCCCCCATTTTTTTTTATTACAGCTTTCATTCTTTTCAGACTGTCTTTCTGTCGTTTGGGGACATCAGCAGGGAGAATTTATCAAGTTTAATTTTAGAAGTCATTTTCATTTTCTGCTTCTTGTGATCCAGGAAATGCCATAAGAATTCAGTGTGCTCTTGTCTTGTATTTTTCTCAGTAAACATATTTGGATGATGACAGTTTAGGTAAACCATTAGAAAATAGCAAATATATAATTAAAATATGTAATATTTGAATTACATGAAGTATTTATTTTTTTATTGAGTATTTGTGATTCAAAAGTATAAGTTCACCAAATCCTCATGCACATACACACTTCATACACACAAAGTGTACTGCCTTAATTTTGCACCCCATTTAGTCATAATACTGTGACTTTACTGGAAATAATGGCATTTTATTCTCATTACTAATTTATTATTTACTTTTTTTTTCAAAGTACTGTAACATTATTATTACTACTTTTAAAGTGAATTTTATTTAAGAAAAAGAATTCATTCTCAAAAAGAGTGTATTTCTATTATTCAGAAATACCAGCTATTCATAGCCTTTTTATTCCTTTCTCTTTTTTTCCCCCAATAATGGAGCTATACATTTTTGATCTATAAATTCTTGCCGTGCAATGTTCCCAGTGTCGCTATATCTTTAAATAGGGTTTTGGTTCACTTTTGTTTTGTTTTTTTTTGGTAAATTTATTGTCCTTTGCCCTTATACAATAGTTTATCTTATTTCTAATCTTGTTAGAAAATCTGTACATAATGACCAGATTAAATCAATGGGGGCCAGTGTTGTGCACAGAATCAAATACAGTGCCTTCTGAAAAGTTGGGTACAAAGGCACATTTATCCTTGATAAGCCCCTCTGCTCCACATTGTATAGTTTTAAATCGAACTAAATCAAATGTGATCAAAATAAACATTCCAGACTTTGCATGTGTTTTGGTTTCATCTTCAAATTACAACTTTTTTTTTCACAGAGTGCTCCCATTTCAGAGCATCATATGCTTGGGACTTTTGGCTTCCCAGATGTGTATGATTGTTCATGTGTGTTCCATTGCTTCATTAGTGCAGACATTGGGCTTATGCAAATACCTAGACTTGCTTCTAAGGTTTCAGGCCCTTTTGTAGTCTTTCTTTGTTCAACATGAGGGCAAGAGATTTCTATCCTCAGAAGACTTCATCAACAGAAATACAAAGGCTAAACTGCAAGACACAAACAACTAATTAGCCATAAAATCAAAATTGACAGATTTATGTTTGGAAAAAGAACTTAAAAGAGCCTGCAAACTTCTGCAAAAATCTTTTGTAGACAGATGAGTTTATGAATAGCCTGTATCAGATTGATGGCAAAGGCAAAGTGTGAAAGGAACTGCCCATACACAAAAGCCTACTCCCTCATCTGTGAAACATAGTGGTGAGGGTGTCAGGGTTTGGGCTTGTATGTCTGATGCAGGTACTAGTATTATAGCGACGTGAACCTAAGTAATATCGGTTTTGCTTTTCATTTTGGTACGTATTCTGCATGTACAGTATGGAAAAGCAATGACGTTTTTATTTCACATTGTCTTACTGCTATGATTGCTTTTAAATTTGGCACTAATACTTCTCCATAAAAGGCAGTATCACAATGAATTCTGAAGTTTGTATAAACATCTTATCTGCTCAATTTCCAGTAAATGCCTGTAAATTCACAGTGCACAGTGTGTCATCATACAGCAGAACAGTTATCCCAAACATCCAGCCAAGGTATTCTTCAAAGTCAAAACATTACAAAAAAAATAAATAAATAATGGAATGTTCTTGAATGGCCAAACCAGGTAACCAGTTTAAATCCAACTGCATTCCATATACTAAAAAAATAGAGATAATAATAAATAAATAAAGAGGGGGATCTTTTATAAAAGAAAATAAAAAATAAAATTCAAAAGTAATTTAAAAATCGTGAAACTGAATAACCTTAAATTACAGCTTGGAATATGTACATTAGTCATGTCTGATTGGTTTGATTTTAAACTGTAAAGCAGAGGGACAGATGACAGATCAATGACAGATGTGTTCTTGTCTCAAACACTCAGAGCACTGTACATTTGGAATATAACGATTTCAGTTGGCATTGTATAGTCACATCTTTCAATTAGTTGTTCAGGAATTTTGGGAACTTCTCAATGGCATATTATTAGAAGCAAATGTTTGAGTCAGATTTTCTTTTCTAAAACAAAATGCAAATTGCTGGTTTACTCATTTATGTTTCGTTTCTGTACAAGGTATGTTAGTGTTTATCCCAATGAAAAGAACTTGCAGAGAATAACAGAGGTGAAATGCCAGTTACCTTGACTGTAGACATAAACAGACCCATGAGTCACAGTACATCAGCGTTTATCCTTCATGTCCACATAATGATGATTTCTACTGTAAAGTGAGTCATAGCTAACTAAGACAATGTTAGTTAATCCATGCCTTACTGTGTCTCTTTAACTCTTAAAACACTTTTGACTAATGTGGGGAAAAGACATCATACTTAAATATTTCCTCATTAAAACACTGCTTTTTCCTGATATATGAATTTGGGTAATAAGCATTGAGCAATATGTGAGCTCATAATATCTTGAGAAATAAAAGGGATTTGCTTTACAGGAAGTCGTATTATATCATGTTAGGACCAGTAGTCTTTTTCTGTACTGTCAACTTGAATTATTCCACACTTTTACTTGTTGTTGGTCTTGGAGGCTAAAGTTTGCAGTAGATGTGTTCACAAAACAGTTGCATTCATTTTCAAAATTTGTACAATTCATATATATGCATTTATTTGTCATTGTGCAATATACAATGAATTGTGTCTTCCACATTCCTATTCGTAGCAGTGAAACACACACTACGGCACTAAGGCAATCAGAACGCAGCAGTGCATCCGGAGCAGTGGGCAGCCATCCCCAGCACCTGGTGAGCAGTAATAGTAGTTACCCTGCTTGCAACAGAAATATAGGTATTTACTATGCATTTAGAACAGTACATTTAACATCATATCACTGACATCACATTTTGTGAATCTGTTTAACTCGTAAAGATTAAATTATGTAGAAATGCTGAAAAAACTGTGGAATTCCCCGAAACTGACCATTCTGTAAGTGCATTTACCCAGTGCCTGTTTTGTGAAAATGAATCCATGATGGAGTGCTCAGATATGTACTTTAAAGAAAAGTGTTGAAAGGTAGCATCACTGGTTATATTAATGAGTTGCTGTTTGTGCTCATACATAATAGGTTTCCTAGCATAGAAATGACAAAGAGTGAGGAGGGGTTTAAATGTGCACTAATTTAACAGATCTTCTCCTCGCTTGCATTTGATCACTGACACAGAAACGTTGTTTGTAGATAGGACTGAGGTTGTGCTATACAGTCAATTAGAAGCGAGTTCTATGGGGTGAGTGGGATAAGTTGCAGTAGGTGTTGGGTGGTTTATAAATGAATATAGGCCTTTTTTTTGTGTGTGTGGGTGGGGGGGTCATCAAGTCTACATGTTCTTCCCATATGTGATTAAACCATGCTTATTTATGTATTGTCTTAATTATATATATATATATATATATATATATATATATATATATATATATATATATATATATATATATATATATATATATATATTATTTCATTTATTTATTTATTTTCTGAGCAGAACGATCAGAATAGTTGTACAGTCTGGACAATATGATTGTTGGCTATTGTTAAAACTGTAAATACATAAATTATTATATCTGAGCAAAAATGTCAGTAATGCAAATTTAATTTAAAGTTAATTTAAGCCAAATGTAATTCTGACTCTTACTTCTCACTTACGTTTGTGTTTTTAAATGTCTGTTTCTTGACCAATAAACGTACAATAATTTTTCTCATCATTGTGTTCACTTAATGTATTGAGAATACTAGTTTGTCAAAATAAATGCTCTGTGTTTTAATATAAGGATTTCTGCACATGCTTAAACATATTAAGTTTGATTCATTTCTTTGTCTGCCTTTTATATTGTTTCCTGAGTACAATACCATACCCTGGGTGGAGAAAAATAATAACTGAAAAGTGCATTTGATGATAAGGAAATACCAGTGCTTGCAAAGCATAAACATGAAATAAAAGAAAAAAATATTTGTACATACAGAAACAGAATTTTCTCTGTCTTTATAGTTTTCTTCTGTCCTTTCAGTATACTGATGTTATGCGATGTAAAATGGTTGCTCGGCAGTTGCTATTGTATCTCAGGTGCTTGCTAAATGTTGCTAGGCCCCACATGGATTTGTTTATTTTTAAAAATTGAGATTTTCCTAGTTCCGTTTTTGAAAATATCCCAGTACAGACGAATACAAAACCTCTTTATGAGGCACATCAAAACATGCGAAAAAGACATTTTACACATTTTGGGTTTATTCCCAAATCGCTCCATATAAGTCATGATATTACTCATATTATCTTATATTGATTTTTCTTGCTACTGGGCAAGGCCTTTCAAAGCCAAGTTCCTGCAGGAATTGGCTAGATAAAGTAATAAATGTTGAAAACTATAATATTTATCTTGACTTTATTCAGAATAATATATATATATATATATATATATATATATAATTGCAAGTAAGAATTCAGACATTCTCCAGCTCCTGTCATTTTATGAAAGTTATGTAGTATTTAAAAGAAAGTCAATGTGGAATGGAATGCAACTAGAGTTATGCTTGAAAATCTTTCTTGGGGGATGTTCTAGAAGAACAAGTCGTATCTCTGGCAGCTAGAAACTGCTGCTACATTCTTTTTCCCAGAACACACGGCAGCTTTACACAGGTGTTGTGCAATACATGCTTTGATGGATCAGAGCTGTTTTGGCAGCAGCAATATAAATCAGATGATTTTAAAGTTATTGCTGATCAGTATACACTTCTATTTTTAAGTATTTTTTTAGTACAAACAAAGCTATCCAATAGTAGTCCTATAATGTTATATTTCATTATAAACTTTCTAAATTATTACATATTATTAACATTTTTACTGATGCAAGGTTAACACACAGGCAAGGGCTCCAGTAGAGTCTGGCTGCAGACTCTGCCAGATGCACTCTTTGCCACGGCGGTGAGCAAACCTTCTACAGTAGACATTAGGTTTTTACAATATAATACCAATACAATATAAGGTATTTGACATGTTTCTGAGGTAATGAGAAAATAAAACAAGTCCAAAGTGAAATGTTTAACTAATAAACTCCTAAGACTATTGGGTGACGGCAAGGCATTTTGCCAGATGGAGGACTGGAAGCAGAAAAACTAGACATGTGCCCGACATAGTCCCTGGTAAAGCCTTAACTATTGCTGAGCAGGTGTCCAAGAGAACATAATGAACTTGGTCAACAATAACGGTTGGTATTAGTATTATTATTTTCACTAAATTCAAATGCCTTTTAGCTCACACCTTCAAAGCTAGAACCACAATATTTTGCAAAATCATTAGTCTTATATGTATTGCATTTCTAAGTGCTCCTGTATGGTCAGTGGAGCTTTAAAATGGACAATGAGTGTAGATAAAGGTAGGTGTTCTTAATCCAGTGATTGTTTATTGTATAGCAGCAAAGAACTAATATGTATGTAAAGATATAGTGATTAAAATTGTCCTAAGCAGAGGACGAATTAGACACTACACTGTGCTGATATGGTAATTCTAAAATACTTAATGTACTAAAATATTGTTGCACCTTCTTTCACAGTTGTAGCATTGCACTGTTGTTTACCCTTGCTTCTTCAGTTTACCTTATGTTTTATTTTATTTTTGTATATTCTTATCGCCTGGTCTGCTTTATCATGTCCTGTATATGGTATTATCCTCTCTGAGGTGGTCTACTTGGTTGTGTTTGTTGCTACTGGTTGTTACCTTCCCCTCAGGATGAATAAAACAACAACACCAAACTTCACTCGTGCATTACTGTTTTTAAGTACTCTCTACTGCTGAAACAATTAACTTGTCATCCAAAAGGAAAGTAATATATTTGTGTTGAGATTTTATTCCCCATTTAAACACAATATAAGGAAAAAGCTTACGGTAAAATGAGTTTGTTTCAGTTTGGAAATTCTGTGGGTGGCAGGTAACGTCACTCTATATTAGCGTCTCACAACTCAATTAAAACCCTGTGATGTTTAAATAAATTTACTGTTTCGTCCATTGATATGTTAAAATAAAAGAAATATTGTAACCCTGGCCCATTTATCCACGTCACATTTTCAAACAGAGCTCTGTTTATCTGTCCGTCGGTGGAGAGGAGTGTAGGCCACATCCCAAATAGCTTCATACTGTACATACTGTGCACATCATCACAGATAATAACATTTATATGTTTTCACCCAGACACTAATTTGAATTTAATAAACAGGGAATGTAAACCTTATCACTGAAAATGTATTTTTGACATACAAGGAACTACAAGAGCAGCAGGTAGTGTAGCAGTCACACAGCTCCAGGGACCTGTAGGTTGTGGGTTCGATTCCCGCTCCGGGTGACTGTCTGTGAGGAGTTGGTGTGTTCTCCCCGTGTCCGCGTGGGTTTCCTCCGGGTGCTCCGGCTTCCTCCCACAGTCCAAAAACACACGTTGGTAGGTGGATTGGCAACTTAAAAGTGTCCGTGTGTGTGAGTGAATGTGTGTGTGTTGCCCTGTGAAGGACTGGCGCCCCTCCAGGGTGTTCCAGGTAGGCTCTGGACCCACCGTGACCCTGAACTGGATAAGTGGTTACAGATAATGAATGAATGAATGGACTACAAGTGCAGAAACCGTTTGGGCCCACGCTGCAGCGTGGAAATTCTCATCGTTCTCATATTTTCAGACAAGGAGAGTTATTATACTTTAGGAATTTCTATATATATATATATATAGGAATTTATTATACTTTAAGTCAAATCAGAGGTAGTTTAGTCAGTTGCAATAAAATATTATCCTCCAAGAAGCTGTTTCACATTAGGAGCACAGGGAAATTGGGATTCGATTATCTGCCCTAAAACCGGGGAAGAATGAGACAAAAAATACTTGTGAGCTATAATAAGTGAGAGAAGTTAATCATTAATGCTTTCTCAGTACTACCAGTTTCATGTGAGCTTTACATAATACACCATCAACAAACACAATAACTTGACAAAACCCCCATTCGCTTGCCCTGTCCTTCATGTTCCTAAAACAAACCTCAGCCATTTCACATTTACTTTATATTTACTCAGCTACTTTGCACTCACTTTATCCACAACCACTGACTAGTCCTTTCAGCTACTTTGTAATATTAACCATATAGCCCAAGGGCAAAATGGTGGTACAACAGGTAGTGTCACGTTCACACAGCTCAAAGTTCCTGAAGTTGTGGGTTCAAACTTGCCGCGGGACGTAAGGGCAGGAGCTACGAGAGGACTGTTCGATAGTTGCTCTCCATTCTCTTCTATACATTTCACGGTGTCTTTGCACCAGTAATAAAGGTATCTCTGAGCCGGTTTCAGATTACGACACAGCCCAGGTTATCTTCTGCAGAGAGTAGACTTTTGAATGTTTTGAATGGTAATTTGATCTACAAGTTTAACAAACTTTTAGAATGCACATTTTACAGATAGTTTACGACTAGAACATATATATTCTTCAGTAATGCTGATAACTAATGTCAAACTCAGCACAGTAACACGCTCTCACTAACTAGTCCATGCTTCTCCATTCTTGGTAAGAGTTTAATTTTTTTTTTGTTGGTGGGGGAGGGGTGAGAAATTCGCGTCTATCACTTTGTCTGTATTCATTGCACTAGAAGCCAATTAGGAAGTGACACCACTGACCACAGGTTTCCCCACTGACAACAGCGGCATCACTGGGTCCAGTTTATATATACTATACATTTTATGTATATAATATATATATATATAATGGTTCAAGCCCTTCTCTAGGTGACTGTCTGTGAGAAGTTTGGCGTGCTTTCCCTGTGTCCACATGGGTTTCCTCCAAGTGCTCCAATTTCCTCCCACAGTCCAAAAACACACATTGGTAGGTGGCTTGGCTACTCAAATGTGTCCATAGGTGTGAGTGTGGGTGGCCCTGCAATGGACTGGCACCCCCTCCAGGGTTATGCTCCCGCTTTGGGCCCAGTGATTCCAGGTAGGATCCAGACCCACTGTAAACGTGAATTAGAGAAGCGGTTACAAAAATGAAGGACTGAATGTAGCTCAATAATATATTCTTAATTGTAATCTACCCCTTCGAGCCCATTCTCTAATCAATGGTAAAAGCAAAAATAACAAATTAACTTTATTTTGCTGATCCTGGAAAAGAAACTTTGATTGAAAAAAATTCCAAAAAGAAAGAGAACATAAATATTTACATTTGGTCTGAGTGTGTACATCTGAACTGGGAAAGTGGAAGAGGTGCCATTTTTGGACTATTTTTCTCACATATTTGTGTATAAAAGACATCCAAGCATAATGCAATAGCAGCTTAACTCCCTGACATTTTCTCTCTCCATTTTATTCAGGCAAGTATTTTCTAGGCATAATAACACATTCCAAGTTTTTTTAGCCTTCCTTTCCACAAAACATTCTTCAGGCCAAACATGCACCAGCATGCTAGCCTGCTACCCCAGTTGTAGTGTAAGTAGAACATTATTGACGACTGACATTTTTAATGGTTTATAGTTAGGTGTCTGTGGTTACAGCTTTACTAGGAGAAATATCAGACGCATCTCTATAGTAATGCTGTATGACATTTAGAGCTGGAAAAAAACCCCAAAAAACTAAATAGGAGTTCATTGAGATGCAACAAACACACATCACAGTCAGAATGCCATTTCCAAAAATGTTGGGACAATATGTAGAGTTTAAAAGAATAAAAATCTGTAGTTTGTTAATTATTTTGAAGCTTTATCTTCATGTTTGCAACACAGAACTAGTTTTTTTTGGTCACATGGTTTCATTTTAATTACACATTATAACTGATGATACAAGCAGTTAGTAATGCAGAGTGAGGCATTAGGTAGTGTCACAGTAACAAAGCTTCAGGGCCCTGGGTTTCTGGATTTAAACAAACATGTGTCACTGTGTCTGAGGAATTTTGTGTGTTTTCCACATGTCGTTGTGAATTTCCTTTAGCCGCTGTGATTTGTGGTTTCCCACAATCCAAAAAGCATGTGCTGTATGGTAAATTGGCTATTCAAAAGTGTCTATAAGAGTCTGTGAATATGATATACCTTGTAATGGACTAGCTTCCTGCTTCTGCATAGCTTCAGGACCAACTCTGATCATGAAAAGAATGAAGAGGTTACAGAAAATGAATGAGGGAAATCATTTTTGCTTTGTTAGCAATTGTTCATAATGTACCATGGAATAAAGCTCTGGGCTGTAGGCAGGCCAATCAGGACACATTATCTATTTACACAATTCTATGCTGTAGTAACTTGTGCAGAAAGAGGAATGGCATTTGCTTGCTGAGTTACACATGACTTTTCCAGGAAATTTGTCTTGGATGCAGCATGTCTCTCTGCCAGTATACACCTCTATATCATCAATACCATCACAAATAGTCACCCATGGCAGATGTTGGCCTTTGCTAATAGCAATCATGCATGGTTCCTTCTGCCTTAGGCTCAAATATCTAGAAAACAAGCTGAAACATGGATTCATCTGACCCCAGTAGGTTTCCGCTGTCTTTCAGACCATCTGATATGAGCTTGACCCCAGAGAACTCAGCAGCATTTGATATATGGTTTATTTAAACATTTTGTCAATATATTTGTTTATTAAATTCAATTTGCAAATAATTTCAGTAAAGTAGTGAGATGACTAGAATACAGTGGCAAATATTTGCCAAACTGGGTACACATGCTCATTGTTTAATGATGTATTTTGTGGGCATAATTTAACATGGGAAGCTATAACTGTTATTCTAATGGTATTGATTTTGAGCCAAACAACTAAAACTTAAGATTTCTTTTCCTAATTGTAAACAAAACGTCATGCAGTCACAATAGGCCATTTCTTCTGCCAGTCTATAAGAGCTGAAGACGAGTATTTATGCAAAACAGCTTGATATCTAAGAAATTTCACTTGGTGTAAAAAAAGGTTTCGAATATACAAAAAGATCTATAACTTAGATCTTCACAGGAACATGTTAGTATGTTAGTACCCCTTATCACATCTTATGTGAGTTAGGGATTATCACATGGTTTGCCTATGTTAACTGGACAAGCTTTTCCTATACAGTTTAGAAATAACATAAATGTAACACGCTGACTTTTTATGTCGCTTTAATATAAAAAGGGAAAAATCAATTATGCTGTTGAACCTTCTGGAGGTATTGCAGGCTTAATTCAGTAAACACTGACAAAGGGCATACCTGAAGACCCTTGAGAAGAACTTGCAATGTTATGGTTGTTGGTAGAGGAAAAGTAGGTTGTTCCCTGTGTGAAGCACAGCATAGCATATTTAACATCTTATTTTGTATTATGACAATGTGTTTTAACTAGAGAATGAGAATGTCTGAGAATAGTGACTAGCCATGTTTCATTTAAAACAAGAGGCAAATGGAGCATAAGCAAACTAATACATAAGCATGTACTAACACAAATTTTATATATATATATATATATATATATATATATATATATATATATATATAGATTCTGACACAAACTGTTACGCACAGGTGACAGTTGTGTAACTTTCATTTAAAATATTTTAGCAGATATAGTAGTATATATGTTTAGCACACTAAAGTTGTTTAGATACTGTAAAAAAAAAAATCCACTGTAGCAGCTGCTTTCTCCATGATCTGGTTTGATATAAATAACTAAAAGCAGGACTCAGTTATGTAAAAGATCGTTTGATACAGTATACAGACAACCATCTTGCATTATATATTATCTACAGGTGCTGGTCATAAAATTAGAATATCATGAAAAAGTTGATTTATTTCAGTAATTCATTAGTTGTCAGTTATAATCATCAAATTAAAGGAAAAATAAAAACTTGAAATATATCAGTCTGTGTGTAATGAATGAGTATAATATAAAAAAGTTTCACTTTTTGAATGGAATTGCTGAAATAAATCAACTTTTTCATGATATTCTAATTTTGTGACCAGTACCTGTACATCTAAAGCTAAATCAGTTACTTTTTTAGGGAAAACGAGACAACCACTTTAAACTTGGGACTGTTCTGGATTATTCTGGGCATCTGCTCCCCATACTCTAAACAATAAAGTCATCTAGGGTGCCCAGACGTCCTCTTTTAGGTGAAACATCTAGCTCCTTAGGTTTAATATCTGCACACCATAGGTCTACCAATGGCTCAACACCTAGCTTCTGTCTCAAAAAAATCAGATAGCTAACTCCTAGCTAAGAGCAACAACTAATTCTCTGTGACTCTGTGCAGCAAATGAGAAATGCTGCTAATGATTATATTGTGTAAAAAGGGACAGCTTTTCTTCATCTTTGAAGTATTCCTATGTTAGGAAATGCCTTATCCCTACATAAATAAGATCAAGGGATCTTGTTCCAGCAGGAAAGTGACGTCACAGTGTCTGCAGGGCTGGAGGCAGGTCCAAGTGGGACGTACAAACTAATACTAACCTATCACCACCCGGAGCCTGTCTCTACCATATCCCTCCCACTTGCTGGTGTCCGCCTACTTTTATTCTCCAGCCTCGCGAAATATGTATTTGTTCTCCTTTGAAAGCACAGTTGAGTTCTGTGGTGAATCAGAGCAGAGCAGTCAGCTCCTTTACTGAGTCAAGAGCAGGACGAAGCCATGCTGGGGAACCCGGTTTTCTCGTGCTTTACGTTCTACGGCACGCTTTTAATCCTCAAGATGTACATCATTGCCATCATCACCGGCCAAGTGAGACTGCGAAAAAAGGTTAGAGTGTGAAAACTGGCTTTTTTTTAATGTTTGCCAGAATATTAAAGTTTACATGCTCGAGCTCCATCTTGCGTTACATTGTGTATTCAGTTGCAAACAGTTGCTATTGCATGCAAAAGGTGTGTTTTACGTAAAATATGCGTTCTTTTCAGAGTTTCGCCAATGTGGAAGACGCGATTCGGCACGGAGGCGAGCAGTTCTGCCGTACAGATCCATACGTAGAGAGGTGCAGACGGTAAGAAAGCTAACATAGCACTGAAAACTTTACATGTTGCGCATAAATATATGACATTGTCATTTTATGATTTGACCAATCTAGAGTTTTATTGGTTTACTTACTGAAAATACTTAATAGGTTGCTGTTAAAAAAAGAAAAGCAAGTCTTACTTAACTTTAATTCACTTTGGCTTTAAGTGCGTTATTTATACAAAACGTAATACCTTTCACAGCCAGTGTTCTGCTCAGTAGTGAGAGGGCTGGTGGGTTACTGTTGAAGCTTGCTGGGAAGTGATACATATGCCCTGGGGGAAAGTTTTTTCTTCACCCGCATTTTTCCCCTTATCTGTTCCATCTCTTACTTTCACTACTATTTTTCTGACTCAGAGTAATGTATGGATGCAGAGAGAAAAAGGGCGTACTGAATTTTGATTCAGGTGTTTTTTAATGCTGAATCTTGCAGTGTTTGTAGACAATATGTTGTTTGAACTGTTACAAGAATTCTAAAGTAGTTGAGCTACATTTACTCAAGAACCTGTTTTCAGGCTACATAATACTAAACTATGTAAATTGAACTTACAACTCAAATTACATATCTTTAAAATAAGTAATGAACTATGTATTAGATTCCATCAACAGGATTTAAGTAAGCACTGTGAGCATTTAACTCTCAGAGCTGCTTCTGCTAAATCAGCTAGCACATATATTAACACAGCGCAGCTCAGTCAAATTTTTTCCACTTCAAATTAAGAAATTATAAAGTATTTGGTCAAGTTTGTTTACATTTGAGGTATACATGCACATCACCTTCACTAAAACATGGTCATAATGGAAAGACTTCGTCGTGTTGAACATGTGTAGCATTTACAGAGCATTTTCACATTAATCAACCTTCGCAGTTTAACATTTTTAACAGCATTAAAAGCAATTTCCACCTTTTTTGGAGGTTGTTTTTTAATTGCTATTATTAGTAGTATTATTTCTTTTTGTTGTTTTCACTATCCACATTTTTTTTAAATAATTATGAAACCACTGGTGACCAAGCAGTGTGTTTACATATTGTTATACTGTTGTGACATGATTTTTTTGAGATTAAGAACGCTGTAGTTGTGCTATCCTGTTTATTTCATCATGACTGCATTAGTGGAGAGTAGTAAGTTGTTTTTAAATCTGTGGTCGCACCCCTCCCATTTAATCTCTCATTACGTTCTAGCCACACAACACAAATTCACATTATGGCACACAATGAAAGTCAGCATGTTGTAATCAGTTTGATCTGATCTGACTAATGTGTCATAAAAAATTGTATCTCATTATTTTTATTTTGAACAATCAAAGGAATTAAAAGGTTAACATTTAAAAGGTTAGCAGAAATATTGCAAGCAATAACTTTTTCAGATTCTGTTATTATTTAGATGTTACAGACTTCAAGAATCAGGCTTGTAACTCACTCAGTCATGTTTAGTAGGCTGAAAAATCTCTGCAGTGGTGCAGTTGCTATTAACACTCAAATGTATTCTAGGCCATTCTTGTGTGTGTAAAAGGGAAATGTATACATGTATGTGTACATGATGGGAGAAAGAAGTCTTAAAACCATATTTATAAAACCAGGTCAGATATCCTGGAAGGAAGGTCTCCATTTAAAGATATTTGTACGATCATTTGCACAGTTGAGCCTTTTGATATGCTACATATATTGTTTAAATTGGATTATAATCTTTTGGCACACTGTTCAGACTTCAAAAGTAGAGAAGAAAACAGGCCTCTTTAAACTAAGCCTAATGCTTCTTTTGACTCAGTTCCAAACTCAGGAAACTCCACCATAGAGTAACAAGCCCATTAAACACATTCTTCCTTCCTACCGAACAGAGGATTTGAGCTGATTGAGAAACATATCATAAAATCCATTTTTCAAAAGCTCCACTCCTTGTCTTCGCTGCATTGTTGCCAAGCTACCATTTGTTGCACCATTTAAAATAGTGTCTGCATTATATGTATGAATGTAATATAATAATAAGTATCATGAAGAAACCAAATTTCAGTTTCTGATATCATCTGTTAGCTTGACAGGGATCTAACTAATATGGCATTCATGAGGTGTGTCATAGAAGACTTGCTGGGACCAGAAAGTGTCTGTTGGTATTAACCATCTTTAGACTTTAAACTTGGTTGTCTGGTTGTGGTGGTGGTAACAACATATCCTTAATTACAACATATTACTAATATACTAATGACACATTGCTTATAGTACTATTACCTTTAAGTAGCTTTAATATTGAACCTGAATTCTGTAATATTTTACTTTAAAATTCAAATCAGTAATATTTGTATGTGTGGAGGGGAAATATAATTAATTGTGTCAGTTGGACCATCCCTGCAAAGCTATATGTATTTATTCTAATATAGAGGGTGATGATAGGTTTTCACTGGAAATGTTTATGTCTAAGTCACAGTTCTTTGCATACATATGTAACAAAGGCAGTTTCTGAAAGAGGATCCGTCATCTTTTGGTTTTAGACCTCCAAGAGCTGTTAGATTCAAGATCAAAGCCAGGTCATCCCAAATTGAACTATGGCCCACTTATTCAGCCAGAGCTATTTCCCTGTGTGCGAATTTACGTGCATGGACTCACTGCTGTTTTTCAATATGAATTCTTGTGTATTTACCTTCTTGTGTTCTTGCTTGATTTCACGTTTCACTGCTGAAGTTACATTCCAGTATTCAAGAACAGTTAAATTACCAGGATGCTGTTCTCCCTTTGCTCAAAATAATGAGGATTCATTTGTTCACTTGCTAAATAGAACAGCCTGTAAATCCCATCATTTATTGTGGCATATCGAATTCTAGCACTAGAGCTTGAGCGCGAGTGGATGAAATATATATTTCTGCAGGCCGGAGACCAGCAAGTGGAAGGGACATACACAGTAAGTAGGTGGATACTAGCAAGTGGGAGGTTATGGTTAGGGATAGGTTTACTGTTAGGTTGTATCTCCCCCTGGGAGCTGTACCTCCCATTTGGAGGTGCCTTCAGCCTGCAGAGATACCCTTCTCATGTGATGAGAGCACATGATATGCTGCGTAAAGTGCATCCCTCACCCCTCTCCTATCAAGAACATAGGTGCAATGGCTCAGCCAAAACCAAAAGCATTATCAAAATTATTTCCTCTGCACCTCTGAGGTTTACATTTGTCTTTTATTCTAGGGAGAATAATTGTGCTTGCCCAATTTTGGGCCACCTAAAGGTCAGTTTCTGGCTATGCCACTTGTTTGTATGTCTCATCAAACAAAAAGCAACATATGCTCACTGCTTTGCTCTTGTCAATACCCTTACACCAAACACTGACAGAAACTGCGAAATACAAATGGAATCCAGATGAAAAGGCTGAAATGCACAGAAGTTAAAGGTCTTTAAAAATACTTTTAACTTAAAGACTTTAATGAAAGTATAGTTTGAATATCACACATATCTACTCTTTAATGTAATCTTAATATTAATGCTATCCATCTTTAACCCTAAAGGTAACTTAAGTTTAGAGCTGTTAAAAATGTGATAAAACTGTCAGTCAAACATAAGCACTGGCAAAATGTGACCAGTTATTTTGTATAATATATAGCATAATCAAGCCCATTGATAATGTATTAGTTTACATTTAATATACTATAAAAGGTAAGATGAAATACCACTTTATTACTCCCATAGGAAATTGCAGAATTTAGATTGCCGTTATCAGATTTCCAGCTCAGATTTCAAACTTGTAATGGCCAACAAGTACAAAGCAATTTCTAGTATTTGTTCAGGCTGCAGCGTGCCAATGCTTAAAAAGGGAAGTAAAACCGGAAGACTCAGCATATATATATGATGCCACTTCAGCAAGTAACTGACACCAGTGTATTTATCATTGATGGCTGCTAAAAAAAAGAAAAAAAATAGCCTCTATCCAAATCTCTTCCTCTAGTATTTTAAATTATACAAAATCTGCAGTGAAGAAGGATAGATGGCCCCATAACAAGTAACCTCATTATTACATTTCTGTTTTGTGGTATTATTCAATGTTTAAGTGGACTTCTGAAGTGAATACATTTAACAATTTAACAAAGGTAACATATATCCAAGATAAGGCACGGTGGCACAGCAGGTAGTGGGGCAGTCACACAACTCCAGGGACCTGCTCTGGGTGACTGTCGGTCAGGAGTTAAGTGTGTTTCCTCCCAAAAGTGTTCATTGATGTGAGGGAATATGAGTATGTGTGTCTATGTGTGTCACCCTCTGAAGGACTGGCGCCCCCTTCAGGGTGTGTTCCTGCCTTGAGTCCAATGATTCCGGGTAGGCTCCGGACCCACCGTGACCCTGAACTGGATAAGCGGTTACAGACAATGTATGATTGAATATATCCAGATATGGCTGTCATCCACACATAGATCTATCGATTTAGTGTTTAAAAAAATATTAATAGAAGCAATGTGTAAAGTGAATAAATAGAAAGTAAATAGAAGCCATTGGTAGAATTTAGGAGGAAATGGTTCATAAAGGAAAGTGCTTGTGGCTTTGCTGAGCAGAGGTAGTTGGCTAATGCAGGATTTAGTGGTATTGACTTACGCTCTGCAAGAAGGGAAAATCCCCAGTGAGACGTCACAGTTATGAGCCAGCATGAATTTTACCACTTCTGAGCGCTTTGGCAACACCATCCAGTGTTATTCCCTGCTTGGAGAAAGTGACGTTCAAATAGTTACACAAGAAAACTTCCTATGCTCCAAGATTGAATATTTAGTCACAGATTGTAAAGATTCAGTGTCTTGGCATGGGGCCAAAGAGTCTGACTCATAACTTCTATCTCAATCCCCTGATCTAAACCAGATGTCAGGACTTTCTTGTGTGTGCATGTATGTCACGAACAATGTCACGAAGACTGTAAATGAAACCAACAGTGTGCAAAATCCAAAAGCAACTCCCAGTCAATACAGCAACTGAGTATAAATCATTGACTTTCAGGAGACCTTTATAAGGTGAGCAAGGGGAAAGACAAACAAACAAAAAAAAGTACAAATGCAGGAATTTTTAAGTTGAAGTAAAAATAACCCAATAACATTAAACACTATATAGTGGGACTTTTAATTTATGCAAGAGCCAGTTGATGAACAAATTGGAATTGTTAGATCAAGAGAAAAAGGATAAGCAACCAATTAACTTTGGATATACAGAAAACAAATCTCTGCAAATTTTAAATGCATATTGTAAAGAACATTAACAAACAAGTCAGATGAAGATAGAAGCTGTTATTAAATAATATTATTAATAATAGTGATGATATCTTTAGTTTATTTCTCCAGCCAGTAATACATAATAAAATTGTAATGTAATAACTGTCAGATAAATGAAGCTAGATGCAATATTACTTCTGGTTCTCTGTGGTATATACTTCACTAAGTCATTTGTATAGTAGCAGGAAATGAAATGTACTCTATATCACTGGAATGAAGTCTATAAGCACCTAGTGTAAACTAAACAGACTTATTTGGGAGTGTTTACAGACTCCTTATCAGTGGCGTAGTGAGAAAACGACCTTTTTATGTGCGCCTGGGGAAACGTGGGTGGGCACAATTGTTGTATTGTGTATAGGGGTGGTTGTGTGCTTTATGCAGCGTCTCCTGCTCATATATCTTGTGTTTCCATCAGATATTCATTTGCCAACTTCCTCAACTGAATGTAGGAATGTCAAAATTGTTGATGTGATTTTTATGTATAAAGAATTACTTTGATACTAAAAGTCTGTTAGCTTTATTTTCATCAAAGACGTGTTGAGAGAAAAATGAAATGTAGTTCCTCCAGGACACAGTGCTAACATTAGTTTTATCTAAAATCAGAGCTGTAAGTTCCCAGCTCTGACCTGCTGCTCTCAGCGCCGCTGCAAAACAAACGTCTGTTGGAGGCCCTGTGACTCCATTGACTACAGTACTAATGATAGACAGCGAACTCTGATTGACCTAGTAAAAGTGAAGACCACATTCTCTGTTTAGGAGTTTGGGAGCTGTGGAGTATCTGGCCCTCCCTTCTTAACAGTCTAAGCTCAAATATATGGAATAAAGTATTGGTTCAAAATGGAACATGGCTTTTAGGGTCCAAAGACATCAGTGTCTTGTTTGTTTCAAACGTTTGTTGCATGTTGTCACTCTTCTGTTATAAACCAGGATTTTAAACTCACTGAAGGCTACCTCTAAACCCCTAAAGCCACGCTGCACTGCTCTGTTGACTTTGTTCACCAATATCACGCTCATGGATGATGACGCGGCAAAAATGAAAAGGGATTTGTCCCAAATCAATTACATAAAGGAAAGAGATAGAGATGGGGATAGAGGTATCTTTCCAGTCCCCCAGGATTTGTCTTCCAATGCGTGCAACAGTAAGTGAGTGGTGGAGCTACGAGAGGGCCATTCAATATTCATTTACTCCCATTCATTTTGGGATGTGTTTGAACCAACAGTTAAACTATTGAAGTAGAGTGGTTTCAGATTACGACACAGTCCAGGTTCTCTTTTAAAGAGAATGGCCTTTCTGTCATTTGATCATCAAGCTTAACAATCTCCTCATAGCTTAAAAATGAACGCTTTCCACAACAATGCTAAAGATAAAAACTAATGTTATGGTTGACCGGTGTATATATTTATATACACAACCAGATCTCTTCTAAAATTTATACAATGGCTCAGCCAAAATAATTTGGTGAATAAAGTTTGCTTCTTAATTTTGTGCTGGAACAATGAAGTTTCTGTTCCTAAGAAAGATATTAAACAATCGCAGAAAGGTTTGGTTTTGTGTTTTCTGGAACTGTATGTCATACTGACTGTAAAAATGAACAAAATTCTACGCGCCTTTAAAGTAGTTGCTCTTGTCTTTAGCCAGGTGATTTACCTTTTGTTTTTGATTATTTGTTACTGACCCTTTTAACGTTTAGGGCACAAGAAGTAAATACATTTTCTGTGGGGGTTTTTTCAACAAAGATATGCATAATTTGGGCTATAAATTATTGTTTTGGAATTATGGTAACATTGTTCTATTTCTGTTTGTTTTTCAGAGCTCATATCAATGACATGGAGAACATCTTTCCCTTCTTGTTCCTGGGGGCCATCTACACTTTGACTGAACCCTCATTGGCAGTGGCACGGGGTCACTTTCTGGTCTTCTTCTTGGGTCGAGTGGTTCACAGTGTGGCTTACCTTTTAGCCTTAAAAGCACCAACACGGTCACTAGCATACATCATCGCTCAAGTGCCCTGTTTCTCCATGCTTGTCCAGATACTTATATCTGTGGCCTCATATGCTTGACGGTTTTCACATCACTGTAAGAAGAATTGATCTTTGGCTACTGCTTGAAAACGATGACCTTGAGGGTCGTGGTGGAATGATGACTGATTAGGAGTGCTTTGGAGGCTTCTAATCAGTAAGACATACTCCTCAATAAGCAAAGTGAATCATTTATTTTTAACATGTGTTTTTTTTTTTTTTTAGTGCTGTCAGAAATAACATGTTAATGTAGCATATTAACGCATGCAGGACATTAACACGTCATTTTTTTTTACATTAATTAAGCAATTCAACAAATTTGGCCACAAATTCCTCCCTTAATTCACTCTTTTTAGAGAGCGTATAAGTGGTTTTACCTAGTGATGTAAACACAGCATCGCTACTGTTGACTTCAGAAGGTATATTTCATATTTATGCTAAAATATGTATTAAATATAACACTCTCTCTTACCCTTCCTCCTTTCTCACTCTTTCTTTTTCACATGTGCACACACAAACACACACACATCTCCTGTTCTGTTTTTGAGCCTTGAGCTGTGATGTAGTGTTAATTATCACTATTAAAACGTGTTTCTGATGCTATCCCTGAAGCTTTTACACAGCAAATTAAGAGATTCTAATTCTAATTCAAAAACATAGACAATTCTCTAGGTTTTCATACATTTTACACTTCCTCCCAAAAATACAAGGAAGTATTAGCATTTTAACATTATTGTTGTGATTACATTATATAATTAACACTACTAATATACTATAAATATAATGTTGCATATTTTATGATAAATTGTATGTATGAAACTGAAGTTTTGAAATTCAAATGAAGGTTATTTAATGTCCTCTCAGCTTTAATGTTTTAGAATATTATTAACACACTCGAAAACCTTCTGAGATCCACCTTCATCAAGTTTGTAGACCTGAAAGAACCTCCACTCAATTTACAAAGCAGTATCCACCATCAAAATATGCCACATATTCAAGGTCATTTTGGCCTGGCCTGCAAAGGCTTCCTAGTTTTGAAACAAACCTTCTGTCTCAGCCTGGCAAAGTCCAGCTCTTTCAGAGGTAATGTAGCGTTAAACAAGCAATGTTACACAAACACAGTGTCTCACTTTGTGGTTTAAAACTCATCGTGAGTGTGCTTAGTATGAACAAAATCAAAAGAAATCTCCAGAATCAAATGAACAATGTTTATCAAACAAGTAAGGTTAACAGTGCTGGTAAGAATTGTCATTTTGGTATTATCTTGGAAAGTTAGATCCAGTAAAGTTCTGTAAATATTCAACACTGCAGCATATTATTGCAATATGAATCTTTCTACTTGGTCAGTATTCTAAAGACTATATTGTGTATTAAATTATTATGGCTGTTTTTATTATTTTACTCCTCTTGGTGTCATATTGTTGCCAGTGTAATCAAAAAGATGCACGTTTTTATAATAAAGGCATTTTCTAAAGAGCTATGTGACAGTGCTCATGAATCCCTTGTTTATTATCTAATTTCCTTGGAATATGGTAATGGCCCACTGGACTAAACCAAGTGCTGAATACCAACATTCAATAGAGTTATGCAAGAACAATCAAAGTAGGAGAGATGGAAGATAGGATGGAGATGACCCACCATGGCACATACACCTCAGAATCAGAATCAAGCTTTATTGGCCACATATGTTCACATATACAAAGAATTTGGTTTAGGTTACAGTATCTCACAGTGCACATAGATTGACAAAATTTCACAGCAGTACAAAAATAGTACTAAAAATACTATCACATACATGCATTCAGTCATATCTGTAAACTTTACATTGTGCATGTTTTATATTCAAGTGCTGGGTGCAGCATTTATGTGCAATAGTGACAAAGTGACAAGGGCAGGCGAGAGAAGATCCTGAAGTTGCACTAGATGGAGAGTTTAAGTACAGAGGATGGAGTGTATAGTTTGTGTTATACACCAAGAATTTTAAAGTGCAGAGGAAAGAAGAGACCAGAAGATATAGTGTTTTGTGTAATAGTAATGTCAGCTGTTCAGGAGTATGATGGCATGTGGGAAGAAGCTTCTCTGTAGCCTGGTTGTCCTTATCCTAATTTTGCTAAAGTGCCAGCCTGAGGAAAAGTGCTGGAACAGGTGGTGCCCAGTGTGTGAGGGACTGGAGATGATTTGCCAGCAGTTTTGGCAGCTTAACACTAGTGGTCTTCTCCGCAGACCTGATGGTGCGTTGCAGTCTATGAATGTCCTGTTTGGTGGATGAGCTGCTCCATACTGTGATGGATGTGATGACAGACTCTACAATGGCTGTATAAAACTGCACTATTAGCTCCTGGGGCAGGTTGAACTTCCTCAGCTGACTCTGGAAGTACAACCTCTGCTGAGCTCACTTGATGATGGAGCTGATGCTGTTGTCCCACTTCAGGTCCCTGGTGATCATTGTGCCCAGGAATTTACGGGACTCCACAGTCATCACGGTTCTGTCAAGGATGATGAGGGTTGGCATGGCTGAGCGGCTTCTCCTGAAGTCCACTCTCATCTTCATTATTTCAGCTCAAGATGGTTGTGGCTGCTCCAGTGGACAACTGATCAACCAACCATCTGTAAGCAGACACATCACTGTCATGAATGAGGCCGATTATAGCGGTGTCTTCTGTGAACTTCAAAATTTTGACAGAGGGGTCAGTGGAGGTACAGGCATTGGTGTACAGGGAGAAGAGCAGTGGGCAGAGTATACAACACTGTGGAGCACCTGTACTGGTGAAAGCCAGCCATTACGTTGCCCTGTTAAAGGGAAATCCAACATATTTTTCAGAACGTCCTTGTTTTCTCCTGATCACAAGCACAGTTAGCCAACACAGGCTTTTGTAAGCTGGCAAAGATGATCTGGACAATTCAAATGTTTTCCAAGCTTACTGAGATGCCCGGTGCCATTGTATCAGCAGAATTTCTAAAAAAAATGTACATGAGCAAAATGTACCAAAGTTGAGGTAATACACTGAGGAAGTGAGTAATAGAGAAAGGGGTGGTGGGGGGGAGTGAGTAGTATGAGGGATAGAATGAGACTATGATTAAGCAAGGGATAGAGGGAGTGTTGAGGGAGAAAAAGAAGAAGTGAGTGAGGGAGAGAGGAAGAGAAGGTGGCAGTGCGTGAGAAATGAAAAGGAGAGAATGAGATGAAAGGGGAAGGAGGGAGAAAGGGAATAAATGAAAGGAACACCAAAGGGAGGGAAGGAGGGACAAGCAGTTAGGAATTATGACTGAGAGGGAGAGAAGGAGGAAGTGAGGAAATTAGGTATTAAGAAAGGGAGTAAGGGGTTGGATAGTGGGGAAAAAGGAGGAGTGTGATGGAAGGAATAAGCCAGAGTGAAGGGTAATGGTAGAGACTAAGGAGGAAACAATGGATGAAAGGAGTGCATAAGAGAGTGAGGGATTGGGAGGGAGGGAAAGTGCAATAGAAAGAGTAAGAGAAAGGTCATGAAATTAAAATAGTTTGAAGGTGAATGCTACAACAAACCTTTTTTGTTGTACAGCCATTTTGTACAGCTAGTGCCAACCCTGCTTGGGTGAGGATTACTAGGACTTACCCTGGAACTGCACACATGTATATACAAATAGATACAAATATATCTTCCCTAAAGTACTGCAATCTTGCACACAACACGCTCATATTTGTTTCTTTAGTAAAAAAAAAAGTAATTGAGTGCAGCACTTATGCTATACAGCTGGGAATAACAGATAAATTTATCTTACAACAATCAGAAGTACAGATATCCACCACAATTTTGCATCAGTGTGGTTAAAGAGGAGAAAAACACTGATAAAATCTGTTAGCTACATTAGCATTTTCGTGATAGGATCAAATGGAAAATTTTGCACGTCTCAAATGCATTCTCTGCACTTCTGACCGGATTTGTTATTCATACACAGGTTATATACAAGCTTCTGAAACGGCATTATTAAAGTTTTTGAGTGTTTGAGTAATGAATAGGGAATGTAGCAAACACATAAAACGTGGTTATTGCTGCATGCCTACAATGCTACTGCTGAATTTTAGGAAGGTTAAAAATATGTGAGAATTACGGGAAAATATGGGAGACAGGAGGCCAGTGGTAGAGAAAAATAAAATAGAGAATCCACGGGAACTTTGAAATGTGTCTGTACACGTTGCTAAGATTTTTAATTCACAATCACTTAATTAAGATTTCTAAAGAGAATGTTGACTGTGGAAATTTTGTTATATAAGGCGCTGGATAAGACTCAACTCTCTGCTAAGTAAAATCGTGCCCTCTGCTGGTCGAAAGTGGAATTACTGTTAAGCCTGAAGGACAAGGACAGTGATGGAAGTCACCCACAATAGTCCGTGGTCATCGTCACAATATTTTTTAAATTATTATTTCCACCACTTTGTCAAATAAATATATGTTGTGTAATAAAATGCAGAGACAAAAAAACACATTTAAACGATCTAGTGTCGACTTTATATTGTCTCGTTTAACACTGAATATAAACATACGGAAAGCTTGGTAATGGGAATAATCCTCTATAATTATTTCATTCCAATACAGACATTTAAAACACAACACTATCGTTGCGGTTAGTGATATATCTACAGAAGGTCAAACCATAGACAGTACCCGTCAAAATTGTCGAATCTGAGGCGGTCAAATGTAACGTATTTATGCGCCAAAACGTGTAAAAATATGCAAATTTATAAATTGTATATGTTGCAACTCCTCAAGTTAAGACTTCTGTTTTTACTGGTTAACCGGCCAAAAAAACGACTTTCGAATAATAAATACGGCTCATGGGTTTAGTCGAATCTGTGGTTACATTCTGCAGCTACGTTTACCTGGTGACTGTTGTATGATGGCGGCCCCCGCAGGAGACACCGCTCCGCGAGGAGAACAGCAGAATGAACACTTACAGTACAGCCTTTTATTGGAGCACCTCATCGGGAGCAAGAGGCAGGTTAAAGAACTCAACTCTAGCGTGATGGGGGGCTTACCGAGCCCCCATAAAACAGAGGAGCAGAAGATGATTGAGCGCGCAATGGAGAGCTGCGCCTTTAAAGCAGCCCTGGCCTGTGTAGGAGGTACGTACTTTACTCAGATACTCTCAACTACGTTGTGTTAAATGAACTACACTGTCCTCAAACACTCTCAGATAACTGAATAAAGATATTAACTTCACTGTACTAAAATACTCTTAACTACTTTGCTCTCAGTAACCACTGTTTAGACACTCAGATACACCAGTCATACTCTCAGCTGCAGAGCATGCTTTCAGTTCAGTTTTAATTTAATTATATTCACATAGCAGTATTTACTAGTCTATACTACTCTTAACTTTCGACTACACTGTAATCAAGATATTCTGTCTAACTATAATTTATGCTCATCTGCACTGTACTCGGATTTTGAGTGTGTTGTTTTTTTTTTGTTGCTAGGTTTTGTGTTGGGAGGTGCTTTTGGAGTGTTCACAGCAGGAATTGACAGCAATGTTGGGTTTGATCCCAAAGATCCACTCAAAACACCAACAGCAAGAGAAGTTTTAAGAGATATGGGACAGAGAGGAATGTCCTACGCTAAAAATTTTGCTATTGTCGGTGCCATGTTCTCATGTACAGAGTGCATCATAGAATCTGTAAGTTTCACGCATTATTTATTTTTCCTTCGCAGTTTCACTTTGTGGAGTCTCATGGGATGTTCATGACATTAATTTATATATATATATATATAAAGTTTTAGGCACCAGAGAAAATGAGATTTGAAAGGCTATTTATTTGAGCAGTAGGAGTTTGTTTGTTGCTAAAAATCAAACAAAAAATTAATAAACAACCCCCAAAAAATCATTATATTAGAATAAAGACAACATTACTACTATAAGTAGTTATATTGTGCATGTGTTGGTTTATCTTTTTCCAAACCTTTACTCCAAAGAATCCAGTATTATTTGAGGTTATCCCCAATACTTAGTTTTACCTACGTTATAACACGGATCACTGCCTTATGATCACCAACCTCGTATCTACACCCACTGTCCAATTTATCCTCTCCACTGACCATACAGCAGCACTATTTAGGAGGACTCTGAAGAGGAAAATAGCTGTAGTTGCAGTAAAAACTATTCAAGCTCCATTACAATTTGCTGTCCCTGTTTCAAAAGTTTGGATGCTGTATAAAATGTAAATGAAAGAGAATACACTGAAGAAATGTCAGTGTTTTCAGAACTGGGGCAAAATCAATTTAAATGTTTTCAGAAATATGTATGTTTGTAATTTGATGCCAGTGACACATTCCATAACAGCTGCAAAGTGGCAACACAAGGTTATTATAATCATGCAATTCTAGATGAAAAAATAATTACGTTAATCTGCAACAGGTCAGTGACATGGCTGGGTGTTAAATGAGCATCTCAGTGAGGCTTAGTCTTTCAGAAATGAAGATAGGGAGGGGTTCATCATTCTGTGAAAGATTGCTGTGGGCAAATTTTATAACAGTTTTAGAATTACATTTCTAAACTTAAAATAGTAAACTTGGATGGTTTATAATGTACAGTACATAATATTATTAAAAGCTTAGGAGAATCCCCAGAACTCTCTACTTGCAAGGCACAAGACCAGTATTGGCTGGTTGTTGTCTTTTGCACCCTCAGGTGGAACTATGTTAAAGCAGACATGTTTCTGTACTGGTAATGACTGCATAGGCTCGGTAATATCTCTGGCAACCATTGTCTTTGAACGGTTTATTGTTACATCCACAGGTTAAGATTATATCACACATATATAAAATGGGGGCGGCACGGTGGTGCAGCAGGTAGTGTCGCAGTCACACAGCTCCAGGGGCCTGGAGGTTGTGGGTTCGATTCCCGCTCCGGGTGACTGTCTGTGAGGAGTTGGTGTGTTCTCCCCATGTCCGCGTGGGTTTCCTCCGGGTGCTCCGGTTTCCTCCCACAGTCCAAAAACACACGTTGGTAGGTGGATTGGCGACTCAAAATTGTCCGTAGGTATGAGTGAACGTGTGTGTGTCTGTGTTGCCCTGTGAAGGACTGGCGCCCCCTCCAGGGTGTATTCCCACCTTGCGCCCAATGATTCCAGGTAGGCTCTGGACCTGCCGCAACCCTGAACTGGATAATCTGTTACAGATAATGAATGAATGAATATGTAAAATGGATTCAGAAATGCCTTTGAAATTCTAAAATATTAGTCCCTCATATACACTCATGTTGCATGTGTTACACAACTATGTTAGTTGGAAATGGTGTTTGTAGGTTTATTAGCAATTTCTTTTTAACATTCGGCTGTTTGCACTAATCCAAAAAAACAACAATTTAAATATCTAAGCACAGTTAATGTAACAAGACATTTTCTACAAATTTAACACAAAATTCCACTTTAAATTACTACTGCAGTAGAGCACACATTTGCTCTTATGACCTGCTGCAGACATGATACATAACCAGACACCTTCTTCTAGCAGAGTCCCTGAGGAACCTTAGCCCATTCCTCATGAGCATTTCATTAATATTCTTAGGTTTGTGTGCTGCAACAGCCTTCTTCAATGCCACCAAATATTTTTTTATGGGGTTCAAGTCAGCTGACTGTGACAGCCATTCCTGAATCTTCCAGGAGTACTGCTACCAAGCCTTGGTGAACTTTGAGGTATGCTTGGGATCATTGTCCTGTTTGAAGGATTAATGACATTCAACTCACAGAAGGCATGAAGTTTTCTGCTGGGATTTCTTGATGTTGGATTGAATTCATTTTGCCGTTCGCATGATGCTTCATTCTTCATTGTCCAGACAAACTGCACATCCATAGGCCTGAAACGTACTGTTTTTAATGCTTCATAGAACAGATTCCAAAAACCTGTAGCTTATAGTTTCATCAACTCATTTAGATCTTAAAGGCAGCAGCACCTCTCAAAATTAGGACAGAGGCAACAAAAGGCTTAGTTGCAACATGCTTCTCCAGCTCTTTTTTATTTCTAAGTCACACGACTTGGTATAAAAAGAGCATTTTAGAGAGGCAGGGTCTCTCAGAAGCCATATATCACCACTTACACGGGATAAAATCATAATGATTGATTCCGAGTATCCCTGTGGACAAGGTTGATGGTCAGTATTAGATGCTTGTGATTTTGGGCCCTCACACAGCAATGCATTAAAACCAGGTATACTAGGATTCTGTAGAAGAGTCTGCAGTCCAGACCTTTCCCCAATACAAAACATTTAGCACATCATGAAATGAAAGATCTGGCAATGAAAACCCAGGAGTGTTGAGCTGTTAGAATCCTACATCAGACAAGAGTGGAGCAACATTCCTCTCCCAAAACTCCAGCAATTGTTATTTTCACATCCCAGAAGTTTACAGACATTTGTTAAAAGATGAGGGAATGCTACGCAAGGGTAGACATCCATGACCCACCTTTTTTGAGATGCATTGCTGCCATTGAGTTGCAGTCAAAAAAGCCCCATCCAGTCCATGTGATTGATTTATTTGATCTCAAACACACCTGATGCAACTAATGAATGCTTTGTTACCACACGTGATTCAGAAATGTGTGCTCTTATGAGCTGTTCTGTTAAAAGTGGCATTTGGAGTTGAATTTGGAGAAACCACTTGTTATATTAGTTGAGTTGGACACTTCAATTTGTTTGTTTGATTAGTTTATTGCAAACAGCTGAAAGTTTGGAAATTTTGTTAATAAACCTAATTTGCATTGGGGGTTGAATAATTTTTATTATTAACCAATTTTTTAACTTCTTGATGTATTTGTTTGATTAATTAATTCCCCTGATGCATATAAGGTGGATTTATAGAAATGTGATGTATTTCTCTTTCAGCACCGTGGTAAATCTGACTGGAAAAATGCAGTGTACAGTGGCTGTGTCACAGGAGGTTTAATTGGATTCAGAGGTATGACTCATCTTAAATTTATTCTATTAGAGTGACCCTAATTAGTTTGTAAGTCCATTGGAACATATTATATTACAGGTTTAAAGAAATTTTTTACCAGGTTGCAAAAAAAGATCAGAATTTTGGATTCAAAAACAGTACTGCTCAGTTTGTTTGACAAATGTCTGGACATCGTCTAAAAATGAGAATATTTGACAGACCAGTATTTCCAAACTGTTATGCCACTCGTAATGAAATGTTTCACCACAGGGAGCCCAATGGGCACTCCACAAATAGGTTAAATCAGTAGATTGGACCCTACTGTGTCCATGACATCCTAAAGCATAAAGATACTTTGTGTCAAAGGCTTGAAGCATTTTAATTTGGTTTTCATTAAGTTTTGATACTATAGTCTATACAGAAGCATTATTTTTGAGTACTCTCACGTCAAGGCCCAGCATAGATTTCCCAGATATATCGTGCAATTGAGCTTAAAGATATTAAGTATAATGTTAAAAATATTAACAGATTATACTATTATAAATATAATTCCATTGTGTTCAACTGACATTCTTTAATTTTACATTTTAATATCCATTATTAGAACCTCCATGTTTAAGAAGAGACAGCTTGATTAATTGAGATTAATTAAAGCAAACTGTGCCATTAATGACTTAATTTATTTTAATCAACAGCCCTACTTGGTTATCGTTAAAAATAATTTTTACATTAAAACAAAAAGTTTAATTTCATAATATTTCTAGTATATTATCTTTGACCTGGTTCCAGCCAAAATACACATACAAGTCTAATAAATATTTTCTATTAACAAAAATTTAGCAAGGTTATGAATATATTGGATAATTTGGTAATCGATGTCTTTGCTTTACTCAGTCACCGATATCTGCCTATTGTTCTCTGTCTAGCTGGTCTTAAGGCTGGAGTTCTTGGATGTGGAGGTTTTGCTGCTTTCTCTGCTGCCATTGAGTACTACCTACGATGAGTGTATGCTTCAAGACCTAAGTCGGTTTGGACCTCAGCCTGTCAGGACACACAGGAGCTCACCCAGTCGACAGTGGTGACTGAAAATAAGGCAGGCTTTACTGGCTTGTGATTTTTCTCATGGAAAACTAACTTTCAAATGCATTTTCCTGAGTGGACCTGGGGTCGACAAGTGTTTTTGTTTTGGAAGTGTTGGTACAGGCTGATCCTTGCTAAAGTAAACTGAATGCACAAACCATCTAACAGCTCACACCCTTTTTGCAAGGAATCAAAGGGAGTACAAGATGAAGTTTAACACCATTATGAAGAAAAAAAGAACAAAAGCTATATCATGAAAGTGAGAAATGGCATTCATAATGTGTCAGTGAATACTTACTCTGAGTTCTGATCATTAGGAGCCAGAAACAACCCTGAATTGTTGTTGTACACAACCAATTGACCCATAAAATATATTTAAGAATTTTTAGGTTGGCTGGTGATGTAAATGCTGATCAGTAAAAGAGAAACCATAATTTATTTGTGATTCTTCCAGCAGTAGAAAAGTAATAGCAATAAAGGATATACAAATGACTACTGTTTTTAAACATAATTTCCTTTGAATGATTTGGATAAAGGTATGGATAAGCTTCTACGTTTCTGGTTTTATACCCTTCTAGCCCAAGAGTTTCATTGAGTTTGGTAACATTAGGCTCAGGTATTGTTGCTTCAGAGCTTCCTGTTCTGTCTGTGGTGCTTTTGCTAGAAGTTGCAACTGAAATCTATGTGCGCACAGTGGAATGTCTAATAGTGCACCGTTAAGAAGCTGAAAGCACCAATTTGAAGCAATGTTACTGGAAGAGATTGGTGATGCCAAAACTATATGTTAATGAATGTCACAAAAGGTCACAGCTGTGGAGGACATTCCCAATGAAGGGAAATGGTATGAATACTTTCTGGGCTTTGGCAAGAGAAATTTTGTTCGCTAAGATGTTTGCCATCCTTGTTTATTATGTCTGAAAATGAGCAAGAATGCTATTGTGGCTAACAGATAAGGGAAGATATGGTCATGGCCGTCATTTGTTGGTTTGAGAGGTTTGTAGTTTTGTGAATTGTTAAGGCAGCATTCAGATAATAGTATTATTAGTTTAAATGAATTAATAAATATCATTGACCAACCAAAACATCCCACCCTCAAGTGCCTGCTGCTAAATGATTTTGCCCCAAGGCATATTTAAACAAAACTTTCAACATTTTGACACTTGACAGATCATCTGATGAATTCCTAATCTTTAAACTCAAAAACCTTGCTCTAGAGACTACTATGTCACCAATGTTAAATTAAATTGAGCATATTTACAGCAGATACAGACGAGAAACATTTTAGTTTGGCCAGAGTGTCTCTCTAACTTTGGAAATGAATTACATTGTCTTAAGCACACATAATCAAGCAAAAATCACACTCATTCAAAGTTTCAACAAATAAGATTTTACTTCTCTGAAAAGGGTTTCTGAATTCACAATATTCAAAAAATATATTTGTCTCCATTAGCTGTAGATTATTTTTGTGCAGTAGTTCATTCTCTTTCAAACTCATTAAATGTCAAACACTATAAACAAAACTTTAATACAGATCAGCCACCCCATTAAGATAACCCTGTTGATTCTACATTCACTGTTCATTTTCTCTGCTCCAATCATCATAAAGGTACAGTATTTTGTTGCTCTGGATATACTGCAAGCCCCTTTTCACCCTCTTTTTCAATGGTCCCTACCCCCCACAGAGCAGGTATTATTTGGGTGTGATGGATCATTATTCACAATGCAGAAGTGGCATTGATGTGGTAGTGGCTTCTCACTATGTTTTGCTTTGGTATCAGACACAGTGGATCGGACACAGCAGTGATTCTGTGGATTTTTCGCACCATCCATCAGCCAAAAATATTTGGCCAACTGCATCCCGTGAGAGTTGTGCACCTACATGTGAAGCAGATTAAATTCACAATGAATTTAGAAAAAAAAGGTAGCTTTAATGTTATTGCTGATCAGTGTACATCAAATTTGATATAGAAATATATTTGAAAAATAAGGATGTTATCAAAAATGAGGCATGGACTGTAATAAATGTGAAAAATCTATATGTAAAATTTGCAACCAAATATGAAGTAACTCAAAGGATTCAAACACTCCAAGAAATGGAAGAATGCCACCATGCTCCAGTTGTGTTGCAATGCTCCAAACAATTTCCTTCCTCCCATACTTGCTTCTGAGCTTTGTATTGTGGTCTCAAAAGAGCTGAATGTGAAGATCAAGGAGCAGGGGAATGTGTTTGAAGAAGTGCTGAATAATGTGATCGTCTTCCTCTTGCATAGTAAGAAGCTGCTACACTAGTTCAAGTAACGACAGGGCCGTGAAAACTTTCAGTCACGGCAAACAGGCTGCATAGCTACAGTAATCATGCACTAATAATTTCGGGTCCTGCTACAGCAAACAAGTTCAGAGAACTGGGAGGTATGTGGGATGCTAAGTTGATATTTGTTAACATGAAAGACGGACAGTGATATCCTTTTTGTTTTAGCCATTCCTTAAAGAAAAGGTTCAACAATTTTTCACAAAACATTCACCATGTGAACCAAGTTTATTTTGCCGTTGGAAATGTAATGCTTTATAACCTGCAACGTTAACAGTCAAAGTCAAGTTAAAGCTCCAGAGATGTTTTCATATCCAGATATTTTCCATGTCAGATGAATTCTCACAGCTGGAAATGCTCCACATAATTTCAGAAACATATCAGCGTTATTCACATATGGGGGTTACGCAGACAATACCTGGACTTTGTCTGGGCACTGGCATGTATGACTGTTACGGACATTTGCATTCAAATATACAGCTTCTCAAGGCAATGTCCGGGAATGTTCTGGGTTACCGTGCATGTGTGAAATGGCCTTAGGAAAGTTATTGCACTCACCCATTTGTTAATCTCGGGGCAAGAAAGGCGAGAAATCAGAAATGTTGAAAAATTCATGAACTTTCCCTTTAAGTGTGAACACTACCTGACCAGCTGCTTTGCACAAGGCACTAGATTTTAAATTTGTTACAAGTCCAGATTCTTCCAACTGGATAAATCAGCTGTTCAAAAGTGAAACATTGGTCAGACAATGTAAGTGATTATGTTTTGAAATTTTTCTTCAATTTTCAGCCAATTTAGATTTTCAATTTGAATCTAAAGAGCTGCTGCTGCATTTGGACCGAAACCGCTAATGGTAGCTTTACACGACAAAATCATTCTTAACTTGTTTCTTGTATATGTAATGTACAAATGTATAAAGTTTAATGCCAAGAAATTTCAGACTATTTCTATTCCATTGAACATACAATTTCATACAATGTAAAAGCCAAATGGTATTTTCAAATAATGGCATGAAATTATAATTTGCCCCGTCTATATATAAGCTGCTGTATCTATGGTGAAAACTGGGGGAAATTCTATCTTCATGGTTGTCAGCATATGTAATCAGTGTAGAACTTCACTTAGATCAATGTGTATACAGCACTTAAATCACTGATAACGAATCAGCTTAACCTGAATGAAAGCTCCAGAGTACCATTAAATGCACAAGAATTCAATGGAACCACAAATATTCTTAGTCTTAATCTCTGTACTTTTCATTCTCAGTCTTGACCAGCAATCGATTAGCCAAGAATTGTTTAATATCATTTAGCTTTGCACTGAAACCATGAGGCTAATGTAGCTTACCAAGAATATTTCACAAGCTGTGTACTGTATTGCTGTATGGCTGAATCATCAAACAGATTTTCCTTTTTTTTTTTTAATGTATTTTTATAGAGGGTTTTAATTTTTTTTTACATGATTTGAAAAAGCTAGCTGCACTTAACTCTTGCTCATAATTTCATAAACATCAGACTAACACAAATAAACCAAAACCTGATCCATCAACATCCTTTCAAAGTTAATGTAGTTACTATTTTAGAGAGACAAAAATGTTATTTCTGTTGTATAGAGAAATAGACCAAAGTACATAGTGCGCAAAAAAAAAAAAAAAAAGACACCTCACTCAAAAAATACAACTGCTTGCACAAGATCGCAACCTTCAATAAAAAAAAAATAGCAAATTGGCCACAACTGGGAAAAGCCCTGCGTAGTTGTGGAGATATATGCATATGTAGTAATTGTAACTATTTAAAAGCACATTGTGTGCATTACATGAAAGCATGCTTTTATTAGATTCGTGGTTGGGGTGTTTTGGTCGGATCAAATCACTGAAATGCTAATATGTTGGACACGATTATTCAATTAATTGAGAAATCTCTAAAAATCACTAATGAAGGACAAGTATCTTTTATACAGTTACTCTTTCTCTTAAGGTCTCATGACTGAACTCTATACTCCACCACCGGACACTGAGCCTTTAAGGAGTCTCTAGCCTGCTAAATAATAATAATAATAATAATAATAAAAACCCCCAGAAACCCGGTTAATGCCAGTTAACAGCTCTCAAATAAACCTGAAGCTTTTGGAGTAAGCTTTTTTCTGGATCAGGGCTTTTTTTTTTTTTTTTTTTTTTAATATGAAAAAACTGAGCTGCGGATGGGTGGATGTTTGTTTCTCAAATCAGAACAGTTAGTTAGCACTAAAACAGCTACATATGAAGTACAATGGTAATTGTGCAAATAATAAATTTTCCCCAACTATATATATATATATATTTTTTTTTTAATCAGGCACAGGAAGTGCACTTGAAACTGTAGAAGCAGTGACCTAGAATGTGATTCATATACAAACTAAGTTATAGTACTACAGGACAAATGCTGTTGTAATTTGTTTGTTATTATTGAGTAAAGTGCCTGACAAGTATTTTTATACAAATCCTAGTGTTGCAATATCAGAAAGAAATGGCAGAAAGCCAGCCAGCAAAAACACAAATGAACAGCACAAATCAATAGCAAAATATTTAATCACGTTATCCTGGCTGTTTTCAATCTCAGGTTTTGTGTATTTTTAATGGATTTAAACTCACAGTTTCATAATTTCGTATCTAAAATAAATCTCTATAGACAGCATTTAACATCTTTATCAAACCCTGAGCAGAGAGGAAGTCTTTTTCAGACTAGACTCATAAGACTCATATTTCGGTTAAATATATCTCAATATAATAAGATGATTTTCTGGATATGTTTACATGTCTGCAGTAAGCTCACTGAAGCTGATATTTGAGTAGCAATGTCCAAAAAAGACAAAGATTTAACTATGGTGTATAAACCTCAGTCACTGTGGGACACCCTTTCCTCTTCAAGAATCAAAAATCAAAAGTGGGATAAGCACCAAAAGCCATCCATTAGAGACTGATATATGACTGCAGGAGTGATATTCTCATCCCCACTCTTACCCCTATAAGTATTACTTTACGTCTGAGTATAACGAGTGGGAAAATTGTAATGAGGTCCAATGCCCTGTGAGACAGAGACATTGACAGGTAGAAACCAAACAGGGGCTTAGGCTGGACTCTTAAACGGAGTGAATCTGACCAATTATTAGGAAGTTACTGAGCATGCAAATATGTTGTACTTCACTTTTATGGTCTAGCTAATGTAATCCTGAAGGGAGAAACAAAGCTTTAGTTGTAGTGTAAAAGGTGTTGTGTTGTGTTGGCTGTTGATATATTCACTAAACCATTTATGCCAGAAGCATTCAGTATTCAATCCAGAGGAAAAAGCAATTTCTAGATTCACACTTAACTCCTGTTTTTACAAACAACACCTAGGCGACAACTAGATTGAGCTTAGCTTAGAAATGTGTTGGATCTAAGATGCAAGTCATTTTTCTAGAGAATTCAGAATTTTTAAATATGTGCTACAGAAAGTACTTCAACAGAATGTAGATGTTATTGAAATAATAGAGCATATTCATGTATTTGCATTCACCAAAAATATGTTCTAAACAACAAATGTGCAGAATGCTAATGCCCTTTGAAGGATGTCTCCAAGTTACGACGCTATTATTAAAGCTGATTTGCACAAAATTATTTGTACAGAAAACTGGTTAGCAGCTGCTTCCTCACTATTTGTGCACCACGAGGTATTATTTCTCTTAGCGCTGGCTTTCAAAGCAGTTTGTTTTTAAGTAAAAAAAAATACTTATAGCCTTAGTCTTTTGGAAAACCAAGCCTAAATAAATATCCATGCTCCGCTTGTAAATGTGCTGTTGAGAATTAAACGCTGCATGCTTCAACAAACGTTACAGAATGTTGACAATATGGTTTTCAAATGCTATTCAAAATGCAGACATTTAAAGTACTTTTACCCAAATATTATATCGTCACTGCCCAGTGAATAAAATGTTTCTCCAAAATAGCAACTTTACAGAAGGGAAAAAAACACTTCTTTATTTTCAATGGAAGTCAATGTAAAAAGATTTTATTGCAAGTCATTTTGAAGCAGTTGTAAAGTAAAATGTGGAGAAAAATGGAGATACATGTTTTTCATTGGACAGCAAACAATACGTATATACAGTACACAGGGAAGAGGCGCTGTGTTACTATCAGATGTAAATGTTTTGTAGTAAAACAATTTGACTGACTTTGGTCATATTTGGGCACTATAATTCCTCAATATATTTTTTCTGAAATGTTTTGTAAAGCTAGTTTAACCTTGCAACTATTGCTATGAAAGAATACATTAGTGGGTGGAGCATGAACATTTCTAATGTAATCTACCTTCAGTTCAGAGATTAAACTACCTCATGACATCACAACATTTTCTGGCTCACGCAGTAAATTTCTGAACTAATTGTCATCTAAACAAATGATTTCAAGAAAGGAACTAGAAGCAGTTGATTACAGCCACGTGGTCTTTCTTTTTTTCTTGATGGAAAAATAAACTCAAGTTAAAAGCACAGTGCAATATAGCGTTTCAGTCTGACAGCACTATTACACTAACTACGCTTAATCCCTGCCTTTCATGTTATTACAGTGGTTTTGCTTTATCTGTTGCCCAGAGATGCCCCCAGGAGTTAAGTGACCTGAAAAAAATATATGCCAAGTTCTGCATGCCCCCTTTTCTTTTATACAAGAAGCCTACCCCCACTATGTAACAGTCATATAAGTGTTAGTCACCATGGCAACAGAGCAAAAGCTCTGAAATCACTGGAGTGATATTCCACAACGAATGATTTCTCAGTGAATGTGAACATTAAGGTCAAAGCGCTAACTGTCATACGGAAAATGTGTTATAGCTGTTGATATCGGTCTAAAGAAGCCATTTAACTAAGAAATCTTGATTTGCAAATATCCTCCAAGTTGTGGGCTCTTGTAGTCCGTAATGTAAACATGCGGCCCGATATTCTACTGCCCAATTGCCGACTCAAGAAGTGCTACATTTTTAGGAAGCCCTTCAAAATATGGGGCAGCAGGTATGATGCAGCAGTTTAAGACTGACTACAGCGATAAGCTGCAAAGACGAAAACAGTACACGGTTAGGTGAGGATATGCTTACTGTTGGAACTGCTGAGGCTTTAAGAATGTAACTGGAGTGTTATGGCCAAGCAGTGCTGAATGAAGATGGGGACAGGAAATGTAATATATTGCAAAGAAAGGAGTGATCTGAGATCATTTTCCCCATGGAAATCAGTGCTGGTGCAAAAGGATTAGTAAAAGTTGAAATTAAATTCACTCATAAACCTAAACTCTAGCATCCACACGCAATTCAATAATACGTAAACAGACCCCTTAAGAATATCTGAGGAGAGTGGAATATGACCTAATGACTTCAAAAACAAAGGAAGGTTTAAAAAAAAGAAGAGGGAAAAAAAACCAAAAAAAAAAACCAGAATGCAGTTCTATTAACATCACTCCAAACTGTGAACAATCTTCCAGCCTTCAGTATGTAACAGCAATGAGAGGGCACATGCCTTTTGACCTATATCGCTTATTCGGGTAGACTCTGATTTCACTATCACTGCTGCATTTTAGCCCCTTGCATCCACATAGCTGTCTTTCAAAGGCAGATAAAATGGGCAGAGCTTCAGATCACACCCACTGTTGGGCATAAAGGAGCTGCGCATAGGGTGAGAGGTCGACCTGTGTGCCTGCTCAGATAAATTGAAAGAGAGCAGCACTGTAACAGTAACTGTAATACATGTATGAGCAGACTAGAGAAAAATACCAGTAGTTCTTTCATAGTATAAGTGATAGTGGAAGCGGTTGCAGTACTAGATGAGTGATTTGTGTTGACATGGGTTGTTTTCTCCTAGCCTTGCAAGCTCTGCTTGCTCTACTCTGCTTTGTAGAGTGGCTCTGTTGAAGACAAGGGTGACTCCTGGCCCTTGGCACTGCGCTGACGCTTGTAAAGCCTATAGCCCTTTCGGCAGAGCAGAATAAACCAATAGACTTGAGGCGCAAGGATGCAGAGGCTTCCCAGATTGGTTGAGAGTGGGATGTGGAAGGGCACGCTGTAGACAGGGATGCCGTAGTGAGTGCCGTACACCCAGTACATGTAGGGGAAAAGCACAATGCGACACAGGAAGAAGCTGAGCAGCACCATGCCTCCATTCACCTTGTGTAGCCAGCCGTCCTGCATGCTCAGCTAGAGAGGGAAAGAGAGAAATGTCTTAAAATGCATGCTTATTATTCAATGTTTGCTAACTACTAATATGTAAATATTCAATTGTTTGGGGTAGTGTAGGGTAGTATAGATTATTTTCATGCTGCTGCTTTTGATGAGAAAAGGCTGGTATTCACTTCTCAACCCAGGTAACCACACCATATTAAACCTATATATTTATATATAACCCTAGAGTAGCCTATATCTCTGACATGAATAAAACCGTAAGCTGCTCTAGCTTAGAGTGTCTGCCAAATAGTCATTTATGTAATGTAAGTGTAATTATGAATTTGAAAAACTGACTAAAAGTGTAAAGTCAAAATATGTTATGTCCCAACTGTGCACTACACACTAATACTATAAAGTATATACTCATTTTAATATTGTGGGTTTGGCAGTTTATTTCACACAATAATAATATGCTGTTCCGTTTCTTACTAGTAGAAAGGCATTGTGTGCTCTCTCTATTACACACACAAAAAGTTGTCAGATACAGTTACACTGCTGTTTTTAACATTTTTCCAGTCTACTTTATGGAAAGGGGGATTTGGGAATTGCAGAGGGATGGACAGCAAAGATATATTTTTAACAGTAGGTTTGCATCAGAATTGGGAGTAATTTAGCATTGTTGCCAACTTCTTTAGTTTCAATTAGCTAAGATAGTATATCACTTCTTTAAAAAAAAGTGCCCTACATTTTTTGTCAATGATCTGTAAAACTTGTCCTGTCTTTCAAGTGTAGCTATGACTTAAGTGAGAAGAGACAGAGATGAATAAATACTTTATTACAATATTCAGTAGAAGTTAGCACTGGCCAAACCGCTGAGAAGAGCCACAAGAGGTAAATATAGACGTTAATGTGTCAAATGCTAAAGGAAAAACATGGATTAAAACATTGAGAAAACAGGAGTGGAAGGAAGAGGAAAAGAGGGATCACAAGGAATGAGACAAAAACAAGCCAAGTGTGAAAAGAAAGTGCTGGATTGCACACAACCCAACTACATTGTTAGTTGTCAGGAAAAAAAAAAAACACTTTCACACGTGCAGAAAGAGCATCCTGGGATGCAGTCCTTGTGTGTGTGTGTGTGTGTGTGTGTGTGTGTGTGTTCGTTCCACTGCAACTGCTGTAAGAACAGTAATCCATTAATGACTGAGATTTCCACAAAGGTCAGCAAATCTGTAAGCTGTTAAGCAAGTCATTATGGATATGTGTTTGTGTGTTACCTGAATGAGGATTTTGCCCAAGGAGACAAAAGGTGTGCTGAACTCTGTGAGGAAGAGACAACCAATGAAGTAATCCCCCTGATCCTTCCTAAAAAACTGAAAAACACAGGGAAAAACACCTCATAAGAAAACAATGCCTAAAAACAGAAGAATTTGTTGTTACAATTATTCTGGATAAATTAATTTGAACAAGCTAAAAGCTTAACATTTTCTCACAAATAATTATACTTTTTTTTGGCAAATGCAGTGGATTTTCTGACAGGAAATAAAAAAACAAAACAAAAAACCCTGAGCTCTGTAATTGTAATGAGTTCCACTCCAGGGGCTATATACAAACCACAGGGATATAATTCTAGACATTATTTACCCATTGAATATGATTTCAAACTGAACAGCCAAAATCAGATTTCAAGCCACTCTTACAGCAGTCTGTGGACATCCCTGTCATTTCCCATGGAAACAAATACAGGTTAAAGTGGATTTACTGTCATTTCACCAGTACACAGTGAAACAAATCAACATTCCTCTAGGAACTAGATCCTATATAAAACAACTCACACAAGACTACATAAGAAGCATGAGTGCAAACGTGCAATCATGCAAGACAGGTCCAATAAGGATGGGAGACAATGTAGTCTGACCAGTCACATTTCCCATCACATGGGAGGTGATGTAGGTGAAATGAAGTGCGTTATACTATAATGATATTGTTGGAGGGGAACAGAAATGTAAAATATGGAACACAGTGGCTCAGTTTTGACAGTTATTTAGTTAGCTATTTAGTTAAAATAAGTAAATTTAAAATGAATAAATGAAGAAATTCAGTCCAGTCTCTAACTGAAGAGTCTGATAACTTGGGGGAGAAGCTGTTGAATTGCCTGGATGTGAGGGTCCAAATGATATCGTTTTCAATACAGTAGGAGTGTGAAGTATGTCCGTTTGTGAGGTGTGAGATTGTTCTTAATGCTGTTGCTTTATGGATTCAATGATCTTCTCAGCTGTTTTCACTATCCCCTGCAAGGACTTGCGATTCTAAATGGTGCAATTCCCCAGGCAGTGATGCGGCTGCTCAGGATGCTTTTGAAGGTTTACATCTGAGGTGTTTAGCAGATGGAACAAAAACATTTTTTGTTTTCTAAAAATAATTGGAAATTAAAAATATTTGAAATTTGTAAATTCGGGTTCTTTTCACTCATTAATGAGAAAACATAAAATTTGTGGAAGTTGGCATGAACTGTTTTGAATTAAATATAAATGAGAACAGTTGGCTTCAAATTCATTAAATGACAATAATTGGTGATAAAGCTAATTGTACTGAAGTTTACACACACAGTTTACTGGTCTTTGTCTGTCAGTCTAAAATCTCTCCACATGAGAAATTTTAGACTGACAACACAAAACAGCCCAGGAACATTCCCTTCCAATTCTGTTAAAGGTCTGTTTGTTTTAAGCTATTTCAGCATTCTATAGTGAAAGTTATTTTTCTTTATATAAAGTAAAATGTGATGTGAACACATTTGCATATTTTAGTTGCCATGAGCAGCTTACATTATCCTGGTATTATTACTACTACTAGTAATATTATTATTATTATTATTATTATTATTATTATATAGACATTATAATATAATTTAACAATTTGATTTCAATTATCATTGAAAATTTAAAATACTCATTGTCTTATTTTGAGTATCTCTAGCAGCCATGCTGTGTCTGATCCTCTCATACCAACACAACCTAACGCATCACCACCACAACAGCTCATGTGCAGCTGCTGCAGAGTGTAACATTTTATCTCATGATTTTCTTTGGAAATTAGTCAAGAGGTGCATACGCAATTGTTTGCCTTTTTCCAAAATACCTGAAATTACCTTAAATTAGCCAAATTAACAATGTTTGTAAACACAGCAGCTTTTTTTTGGGTTCAAATTCTTGTCAATTTTAAACAGGTTACTGGAGAAAAGTGCCACCAATACTGATTTAAAAATTAAAGTCGATACTAGGACACAGTTTTCAAGAGGGTTTAACTTGTACTTGGTATCCCTGCATATTTGCACCATTTATCTTTCTTGATAATTAATTATTTTAAGTACCAACCCATGATTTTTGAAGGCCTTTCTATTTTTGTTCTTTTCTCTCCACATTTGCCATGTGGAAACAGTGCCGTTTGTTGGATTTTAAATTGATGTGGAAACAGGCTTCCTATACTGGTTAGATTCATAATTTTTATGGATTTAGTTACATTTTATAAGTTTATCAGCATGAGGAACATCAAGATATCTGCATAAATTTCCAAATTTACAGCTGTTTTTCATTAAACATATGTAGACAAACAGTTTGAATGTTTCCTTTGTTCTAAATGACCAATAAATGTTACAACAGATTAAGACAGAACTCATCTGTGAATAGACAGTTCATGCACTTGTCTGCCAGTAGCAAAGAAGGGATGATGAATAAAATAGGAGCTGGAGCCGTCACTGGAACACATAGTGGCCACCCACAATGAAACCTTATAACACCAGACTGCATAGTCCAAACACCACCCTATACAGCGCAAACACCAATCAGCCATAACATTAAAATTACCCCCTTGTCCATTTTATTATGTGCACTTAACTTACAGATGAACATTAGTTTTACATCTACAGACTTTAGTAAATCTGTTGCTGCATAATTTGCAATCCCTATTTCATCCTGTTCTTCAGGCCAGGAACCCCACACAGCAGGTATTATTCATGTGGAGGGCCAGCCTCAGCCTACATTGTTAATCTACTTTATAAATGTAAAATTATCTGTAGCTGTATAGTTTGTGTTAGAGACCCACTAGTTTTTCATCAGTGGTTACAGGACTTTGTCCACAGGACCCTAATTGATGGATATTTTTTGTGGGTGGACTATTCTCTCTACAGATATTCAAAAAGCTCCTGCAGGACTAGTGTGTCTGATTCACCTGTACATGTGCCACACATACTAACAAACCACCACTACATCAGTATAAATGTAAAGATGACAATGGCACACCATCCAAAAATCATCTGCTCCTTAGTGGTCCTTTGGAGGTTCTGACCATTAAAGAGCAGGGTTAAAGGGGCTAACAAAATATGCAGAGCAACAAACTATAGGCTGTAATTATATAACTACAAAGTACATACAAATTGTAAGTAGGGCTAACAAAATTAAAATCAGTTTATAAACACAAACCCCTTTTTGCAGAAATGTTGGGGCATTTTGTAAAACATAATTAAAACAACGAATCTGATTTGGTTTATTGTCTTGAAATTCTTTTCTTTAAACTGACAAAAAAAAAAAAAAGACAAATGTATTGACCAGCTTGATTGTGTTTGGTTAATATAAACAAATTCTATATTTCATGCATGCAGCACACTCAAAAGGGTGGGACGGGGGGAAAATAAAAGCTAAAATTAAAAAAATTAAATGACAGCAAAATGAATCACAATAAACACGTCATTGATAATGACAAGAAAAATGTTCGACAGAGTATTCAATAGTTTCTTTTAAATACATCATATTCTAACCAGCAAGAAAGCACATAATGACTATGCAATGTCTGGCTGTATGAAATGGCTCTGCTTGTGTTTAGACACAGTTTGTATAATATCCAAGCTACTTGTTCTTACCAATCACAAAACAGCAGCTCAGAAAATTATGCTATGGCCGTTTAAAGAGGTACAAATTGTACCTTGGATTGGTGGCCAACAAAAGGCGGCGAGAAATGGACAGAGAAACAAGGAACAAAAAAAACTTTATTTATTATGATATTCTGGTTCCTCTCAAGGTTTCTTCCTCCAGCTTTGAGGGAGTTTGTCCTTCCCGCTGTTACTGTGAACTCTTTCGGAGTTGTTTGTCTCTCCTCTGCCTGTGTATCATTGGTTTATAACCTTGATGCTTGGGGGGATTGTTTATGGAACAATTGAGGGTGATATGAGTTTCTATAATATGTGTTTGCTCCCACTGACGGTGAGAGAGAGTAACCAAGTTGCGACCAAGAAACATCTCTGTAAACTTTTCCATCTCTACTTTAAAATTAAACATCTTTACTCTCTTCACATGTGTGTGACTCTGTCTAATTCATTCTCGACAACCTCAACCATCACCTCAATCCAACACTTTGGCTTGTTCATCTGGGGTTTATGTGAAATATCAGGACAAAATTCCAGAAAACACACTAATTTCTCATGACTTTTGGTGACATGTCAGTAAAAAGTGGAAATTTTTATATCAAATATGTTTTCATCCCAAAAACTAAGAGTAACAGCATTTAACCTTATGACTAATGAAAGTCCTAACAAGAATAGATGTGTAGATCTATGTGTGTGTGTGACAGAGAGAGAGTGTGTGTGTGTGTGTGTGTGTGTGTGTGAGAGAGGGAATTACAGCAGCAGCTGCATGTGAATAATGGAAGCGAAGGTAAAGTGATCTCATATCACTACTGACAACACAGCTTTCCCCAAAACAAAAGACCAGGTTTCCTCCACACCACTCTGCTCTCTAAAGCAATATTAGATTCCTGACTTTGAGTGCATGAGAGAGAGAGAAAACAAGTTGTCCATCACAACAACATCTAGCTTTAACCCATGGTCCCAAACCAGCCAGACATAGTCTCACCAGTGATTCCTGAGTCTACTTCCTTCCAGTTGAGATGCCCAAACCACCTCAACTAGCTTATTTCGAAAGAAAGGAGCACTGGCTTTATTCTGACCACCCCATGAATTAGAGCTCCTCACCTGATCATGGAGTGTGTGCCCAAAACCTGCCAGGGAAAACACATTTTGGCTGCTTGTATCCATAATCACATTTTTCAAGTCATTACCCAGCGCTCATAATCCTAGCTGAGGGTGGGGATGTAGATCAACCGGTGAATTGAGAGAGTTGCTTTATTGTTCAGCTCCCTATTCACCACTACAGTCTCGTTTTTACAAACACATTACTGCAGCTGCTGAGCATAACCTATGGTAGATCATATAATCCCTTCACGTACAGTCATGAACTGGCTACACAATAAGAAACACAAACAGCATTTTACAGGAATACAGTGGTCTTTTCAAACTCATACTTGTTCTTAGCATAATTTGAAGCTGTGCATAAGGTAGATGCACTTCCCCTGTCAATAAAAATCTGTGCCCCGCTATTTGTCCTGATACTTACTGCATTAAAGCAAATACCGACCAACAATGCTACAAAAATAAACAGCTTGAGTTAAAAAAAATGTTTCTGTTAATTCAAACTGTCATTTTCTTTTCCCTCATTACATTTATTCTCCTGTCTACTCATGCTTCTCTCACCAGTGTAATAGGCAGCAGGATGGTGAGGAGTGCAATGTGATGAAGGACCAGCAGGAACTCTTTCCTCACAAATGAGTTGAAAGTCCTTAGAGAGTGGCCTTTGTAGTCCTCATGGCCTTTGACCCAGAAACGGGAGTAGTGGCTGAGGTACATTGCAAAGATGTCATATGACATGTAGGGAACTCCGTACCAGATGACAAAAGAAGTGGCCAGCCAGTGCCTAAAATGAGAAATACATACAACAGTCAGATTTATTCAGATAAATAAATAAACTGTCCTTTATATTCTGTGAAATATTATGATCAATATTTTAATACAGTTTACAGAATCCTTTAAAACTACACAATGGGAAAACACAAAACTAATAAATTTTATAAGAAAAATGTGTGTAAATGTGTTGCTATGCATAGATACTTTAAATAAATAAAAATCATTAAAAGCCACTTCGCCTCTGAAACTGGCATTATATAATATCGTATATTCATTATAGATTTGAGACAGTAAAGCTATCTTCGTCTGGGGATTTCAGAACTTTAAAACAATGTATTCCCTAACTTTTATTAGTTATTTTTATAAGGCCTGATTATTTGAACTATAAAATAATAATTAATGAGTTAACTATACAAATAAATTTAAAACACAGGATTTAACAGGAGGCTTATGCAACAGAAATAATGCTCTTGGTCATGAGAAGAGTACACCCTTATAAAAGCCGACTGCACAGGTTAATTATGCAGACAGATCCCTGCGTGAGAGCACACACACACACACACACAGGTCTAGTCCGGTATTTCTGTATGCCTGTCTGCTACTCAAATAAACATTCATGCACACACACACACACATGTGGTAAGTGACAAACTCTTTAATGACTGACTAGGTGAAGTTACAGTTGGCTGCACTGGACTTTAGTTGGAAAAAGGGTATTCAAGTTAAATAACTATCGTAAGTACAATACTTGATTATTTGCTAGTGATACACATGTCTGAGTATGCACATAAAGAAGGACACACACACACACACAAAATCGCTTCTGTTCACGCACCCGATTAAGCCCTCAAGTGGATTACCGGGGCAGCTGGGAGCTTTCGCTTGCCTGCTGGATTACTCTCTATTACACCACACATAAGCACACGTGCACACAAAATGCCCCCTCTAGGCCAGACAGGTGGCAAGTAACACTGAGGATGTGCCTCTTTGGTTTCAAAAGGTGATGCATATAACTGATTGGTAACAGCTGTGAGACTCTGGCTTTTTTGTATATAACCAACTCTCAACACACACACACACCTTCCTTTGTGTAGTACGCTGTGTTTCAAGAGTCTTCAAAACAGAGTCTGGAAGATTGCTATATCTGCTTGTGAGAATAACGCACCTCATATGGCAAAACAAGTACCTCGTTCATAAAAGAACGGTGAAATCAGAAGTTAACGGCACAAACGAAGGATGTTTTCTCAAATGAGATCAGTATGAAATCAGCATTACTCTAATATTTGCAGTACTCGTGTCAAAAGTGGCAAAACTAAAGAACTGACCAACATTTGGACTTGAGGGGAAAAAACATGAATCTACAGAATGGATATGGATTAATGGATTTTCTGATGAATTACTGATAATACAATTTAGAGTAACATTCATTGGATACGTGTTAAGGTTTTGATATCTGAATTCGGTTTTGTTGCTTCAACACAAGCAGATTACTGGACCCTCCAGCACGACTGAAGTTGGCGTGCATGGAGGTGGAGTGTGGTATTGGATGACTTACCTGTCTATTATCACATTGCCTCTGCAAGAGGACACCACAATGATTCCGACTGTAGTGGCCATAATGGCATGAATAGAGGAGACCAGCCTGAAAGAAAGAGAAAAAGAACATTTAAACACATGGCTCTTTAAAGCAGATGTGTGTGTTTTTTTTTTAATTTATTATTTTTTTTTTTATTTATTTTTTTTTTAACAGTGCACGTTCTGCATTACCAAGTAGAAGTTTGAAAGGGATGAAGGTGCATTGCCTTAGGTCTGCATACATTTTTTAATGTTAGGACAGAAGATACAATTATGCAATAAAACGTGCTAACTGTGGACATCTTTTTGTCTTTTGATTTTGAAAACCATTTAAAAAAAATAGCTTTTACCTGTTAAATGTGAGATTCTTGGACATAATGCAAAATTACTAGGAATTAAATTGCAATAAATCAACAGATGTTAAGAACATTACTGGTCTGATAGAAATATTATTAGGTTAACATTAGCAGGAAATTCTAGAATGGATATCAACAAATGAATCTGATCCAATTCTATAGCAAATATATCATTATTTACCAGACTTTACACAGTGTAATGACTAAATGTACCCTGGGAGCCGGGGATGGCTGCCCGCCGCACTGGGTGAGTGTGCATAGCCCCAAGTGTGTGTGTGTGTGTGTGTGTGTGTGTGTGTGTGTGTGTGTGTTCACTGCCACAGATGGGTTAAATGTGGAAGACACATTTCATATGTACATTTTCATGTACGTATCTGCAAATTATCACATTATTTATTATATTAAAGTTAGTTGTGGGGTTGTTCTATTTAATTTTCTATTTAGTACGGTTGAGTAGTTTTGGCATGATATTATCAAGTGAAGGAGAAAAAAAATTACATGGATATCAGCGGATACTCAATGTTTCATAGTTGGTATCAGAAAAAAAGGGAGCATCAAGCCATCTTGAATCATCACTACCTAAAAGTTTAGCCTAACCTAGCATTGCTGGATCGGCACTGGCCAAGATTGAAATTCACCAATTAACTGTGCTGTTCTCTGGCCACCTATGTTGTGATTTCATGAGTTGAAAAAATATGGGGTCAACTCTTATTGCTCATATAAATAGCTTTGTTAATATCACATTTTCTCAGGTGCCTAAAATGTCTGCAGTGCACTGTATGACAGGAAATTCAATACTATGGAAAGAAGTCTGAATTTTCAAATCCAGGTTGTCAGTGCACATTTCTGCACTCTGGATAAACCCAGTGGGCTATTGAAGAGTGTTTAAGTAAAATCCAAATAACTGCTGTAGCTCTTAAATGTTACTAAAATACAAGTTTTCCATTAAGAATTCTAAGTGAGATATTTGTTAGAGAGTGACTCAAGAAAAACTGATGCTGGTTGTGTGAAGTTGACTCAGCACAGTGGAACAGTAGAGGAACTCAGTGGAACTGAGTGTTAATCAGAAGTCTCACTGACGTCTAGGTTAATGGGGTTAACGTTAAAGTCAACCAGGAAACTAAGTCATGTCCCTTCTTGAAGTTCCAAGGGAAACACAGTCAGTGTGTGTGTGTGTGTGTGTGTGTGTGTCTCTTTTGACCACCAGCAGCCCTACACAAAGCTCTGCATTTATTATTGCCACATAAATTGTGAATAATTCTTGAAAAGAACAGCAACAGAGAGAAAAAGAGTCATGGAGCTGCAAGTAACAACCCCTATTTTTTTGTAAAATGCCATCAAAAGTATTTGATTTGTCAATTCTCTTTATTGATCAACTTGAAATTACCATTTATTTATTTTTTAATCATATAAATACACTTAAAATTTGATGCCTGCAACAAGCTTAAAGAGGTTTGAATGGGGTGATATAAGTGTAAAAATTTATAGGATATTCAAATAACACTCTTTTGAAACTTTACACTATACACGCACGCACGCACACACACACAATGCTATAGAGTCATGTGCCATACAGTGTTCTGCAGAACATTGACCAGACAGTACCACAGTCACATTATAATTGTAGACTAACTCTACCTTAGTGTAAGAAACCTTCACTTACTCAGTAACTTATAAACTGTGCACACTGCTTTAAACCATACTATGGATTAAAACACATTATGTATACATTTGTAACGTGGAACTCCATAATATTATATAACTATGACTATAAAATTGTATGTCAAGCAGTGCATAACAATTATGCATACAATTTTGTCAGCTGTCCGCCTGCGTTGGGGCTGTTTATGGCCACTTCCGTTGGCATTAAAATACAGATTTTATTTCCCATTGAAAAAGTATGTAATGTGAACAGCACCAAACCCTATGCTGCATTCCATATTAGTAAATTAATCACAAAACTGTTCCATTATAAAACTGTCAGTGTGAATTAGGTTAGATGTCGGCATAAGGCCTCCTGACTGGTTATCAAAACCTCAGTGGCTGAGGCTTCTGAAAGGGGTGACATTTGTCCGCCCTGACAATGCCAGCCACATAACCTGGGCCTGCCAGCTTACGCTTGAGTTAGCCACCGGATAAGCGTCCCCTTCCTCAAACACACACACACACACACCACAATAACCATCAGTCCATGGAAACTTGCAGACTGAACACTGTCACAAGACCCAGATTTCCACAATCCATTCTTTGTGTTCTCGTTCTCTCTTACTCTCATAGCTAGTTCGGAGTGGAGGGGTGAGAAAGGGAGGAAAGGAAAAGTTGTGTGAAAAGTTGCTTACATGTTTGTGTATTTAATTTGCTGTCTTTCGATTTATTTTCAAAAAATGTTTATATATTTTTATTATTTATTTTTTTCCACTTTTTTGTATTAATTTTTGACGTTTATTAATTTGTTTCTAACTATTTATTTTTTTGCATTCATTTATTTCCTGATTTGTTTTTTCCAGTTTTTCTTTGCTCTTATATGATAATAAGGGAGCTGTCCATCAATGATGTCACAGAGTCTAAACATTTAGTTAACTGCTGCCTGACGCCATAGATCACCTGTACATGTCTTGCTCCATCAGCGGTATAGTAATGACTGCCTTGATATACCCATAGCACAACTCGAGGGAACACCAGTATTGACCGTGTGTGGGAGAGACAGCAGTTATTCTGCTCCCAGAAATGGAACTGCGGGAGACATGTCTCTCCATGCAGCCCCTCTGCTCCAAGGATGGAGCTGCGGGAGACACTGGTCTCCCTACGTGGTTCTTCTGTTTCCAGAGATGGAGCAGCACTGTCAGTCTGCCCAGCAGCTCAAACACATCAGAATGAACTGTGAATGTGCAAAAAGTGCTGCCAAAGACATGTTTGCTTCCTTTTACATTGAGGTTACCCCTTTTTTCTGAACTACTGAACTGAGATCACATAATTAATTAAGGCATTCAGCTTTATGCAAACAGTAAACATGTTTATGAATATATGACACAGGACTGAAAATGCGACAGGACTGAAATGGTGTGGCAGCACACTTAACAATCGGATACATTCATTGCTCCATTTCATTGAGGCGAGCAGCTGCTTCTCTGAGCAGATACGACACCAACCTTGGCTCCGACATTTGTGCTCTCTGACACTTTTATTAGAATCAACTGCTCGGTTCTGGACTTGAGCATGAACGTGAAAAACATGCCTCCTTCATTAGCATACATTGAGGTGGAAATAGAAATAAATAAATGAAAAAAATTATAACTAAATAAGTAAATCAAACAAAAGTTAAAAATGTAAACAGAGAATAAAATATATAAAAATGTATATAGAAATTAATAAAAAGAGTAAATAATACAGAAAAGCACAAAATAAATATATATATATATAAATTATATTGTATATTATTATATTATAATTTGTATATGTGCATAAATATACAAATTATAAATCCATTTTTTTTATTTTTGGTTTTATATTTCATATCCTTTATTTATTTTTTATCTGGTTTTACATTCCTCTTTTTTCTTTAATTCCACTATTATTAATTATTTAATTTAAATTTTGGCAGGTTTGTTTCACCATAACAGTGTAGCAATGCATCGCTGTAATGCAAAACTGGGCTATGACAGGATGCAGATTTAACATGCCATTAATTATGCCAAATAATACCATTATATTGTTTGAACAACAAATATGGCATACAGTGAAAATCCAAAAATATCTCCACCAGCTTCAAAGCCCATGTAACATGAGCATAAACTTGACTATAGTCTTCATTGTTTTTACAAACTTACATTATCAATTTAACTCAACATTGACAAGAATTCTGTTTCTTCATTTCTCTTTCAGTACGACTGAAAGTTGGAAGAAGCTGACCTCACAGATCTTGACGGCCTCTCTCTGGCTAATGGAGTGGAGCACACACACACACACAGGAAAATAACACAACCACTTTAGCTTGAATGATTTAGAAGACTCCCAAAATATCCCCTCATACACAGACAGTCCAGAAAGCACATTTCTGTCAATGCCCAGACAATAATCCTTCTCTCCACATCACTTTTATAATAACGTGCAGCTAATTATTAAATATTCATGATGTGTCATGATTTGCACATAGGGACAACCTTGCCCTTTGTGAGTCATGTGACTCTCTGCACACTTTTATTATACAAAATTGTTTCGCAATATTCTAACAAATACACACTGTAGTGTAAAAAACGCATAATTCCTCAACAGTAAATGGCCTGTTTTGCCCAATTCTGTCTCCCATTTGCCTGCATGTGTGTCACACAACAGATTATGCATGTGATTCCTGTTGTTTCTCTTGTTATATAACTATTAATCTTGAATTTTCCATTGCAGCAAACAGAACATCACCTAAAGCACCAATTGTATTTCATTTAACAAAGTAAAGACTTAATGGAGCTTAATGTGTGATATTGACAGCAAGCGTTTAATGTGGGTACTGCAGCCCAAATTCAAAACAGTTGGGAGAGTTGTCTGCCCCTCAACTCATCCAAATCTTTCTTTGCAGATTTGGCACTAAATAAGCTCCATAATTCCTGGTTATTGCCTCCTGAATAAAAGCAGGAAAGTACAGCCTTCCTCTGAACCCTGCTAATGCACAGACATCTTCAGAGGAGGGGGGAAAAAACAAGGAGTACTGCATACAGCATTAATATTAAACATACATTCAAGAACAATAATCATTAAGGTTGGATTTTAGACCACTTATAGGATCTGTTACAGGACTGACTGATATATAATTTGTTAACCATATTCACAATACTGTTCTTTGCAATGCTGATACTACCTTGTGCATTCAATATACCCAACCAACCAGCAAGTGCATCCTGACCAATTACAGTGCCAGGAGGGTTTTTCTTTGGGTGATTTGATGAATCTAGATATTCAAGTAATTCAACAGAACCACTTTTAACCATAAATTAGTTTCCACTAAGAAAGTCATGTTTAACATGTTTCAAAATTATTTAGAAAATAATAATAATAATAATAATAATAATAATATTTATACAACAACATTTTTATATTTTATAAACAGAGACCAGAACAAATGAAGAATAATAGTGTTATATGAGTGTACAGTGGTATATTATGGCAATAATACATGATTGTATGAGGAGCTGAATTAATAAACAACCCTCTGAAGCAGATGAAGAATGAACAATTCTATTTTGTTTATTTGAAAAATAGTGGCTATATTCTACATATCTGACATATGGATGCAGTCATCATCTCAGAAGCAGTGAAGATACCTTAAAGAACACCAGACCACACTGTGCTGCTGTTGGTTATTTCCAGTCAAAGGACACTGAAAGACTGATATTAGTCTTCACAGCTTTCCCAAAGATAAAACAGGAGATAAATTTGGGAAGCAGTGTGTGTGCGAACACAGCTACCAAATGACCTGCGGCTTTGCTCTCGTCACTTTATTCCTGATGCATTTGAATCATTCATTAGACCACAACTGCTAAAACGTAATGCAGTGCCCACAGATTTCCCACATATAAAGAAGTCCAAAAGCCCCAGACTATGGATGAAACAGCACGAACAATCACATGAGGAAACAAACTGCCTTGATATTACTACTGCAACATTTATGGTTAAAAGAGATATAAAGTTAGAGGAGGAGTGGCTGATAATATAGGACTGTTGAAAATTCTGAAGGCGTATGATGCCTTAAATTTACCTAAAGTTCAGCTGTACTCTGATATTGTGGAAAACCGTTGCAGAGCTACCTTAAGAGTGCTGCTAGTAGCCTGGGAGTAAAGTGCTGTTGTTTTTTCATTTGTGGTCTGAGGATTAAGCTCTTGAAGAGCCAAACCTTTTTGTAGAGTACCACTACAAGGTGTAAATATAAGAAATGGCAAAAGTTTGCACAAGGGGGCATTTGCGTATATGCTCATTTTGTATTTATATGCCTGTTAAATTTCAGTTATTTATCCTAATTATTATTATTTTCTTCTGTGACCCTTTTTTTAAAAACCCTGTTGTAGATGATTTTAGAAATGCTGCATTCTAGCTGAAACTGAAACAGATGCACTGTAGTCAAGTGTCAAGTTTACCAAGGTTAAAGAGTAAGGGATCAGTTTTACCACAAACATTTGATGTCCTACCCAATATAAACTTCAACATTAACTTAAATGTAGCAGGATTTTATAAAAAAGCAAATAAATAATCTATTTTTACAATATGTCTTAATTTATGGTATATGAACCAGTACAGAATGGTACCACTGAGCCAGATATTAGAAAGTCATGAGATTAGACTTATGATAGTGTGGCTGTGGTGAGGCTGAGAATAGAAGCAAGTGGAATACAAGCAAATCAGAATGAGAGGAGAGTAAGAGGTTGATAAGAAAAGAGAGAAGAGCTGTCTCAATGATATAATGGGAGTGAAAGCCTGAGTGAAAGGTCTCAAACTGGGAGCAACAACACTTTCAAAGAATTTGGAGACAAAATGCAGGTTAGAATTAGGTGTAAACATTTCTATAAGTGAACAGTCAAGACCTGGTTTCTTGAGAATTTGGAGGAGGGGTATAAAAGCCTCTGCATTCATAGGAGGGGGAGCGGAACCAGATGTAAAGGAAAGATTGTTGTGGTAGGTGAGGCAATATCAGAGAGACAGTGCTCTAAGCATGAGGTGGGGGCAGGGTCAAGTTGTCATGACCAAGCTAGCAACTACTTCAGTCAAAGGATGAAGAAGTTTTCTAATAGTGGAAAAACGTTGCTTGGGATTGTGACCTGAATTGTTAATTATATTTGAGATACAGGAAGAAGCAGCTGCATTTAATATAGCTTTATATTTAACCATATGATCTGAGAAAGAAGGGAATGCATGTGTAATAGAGTTTTATATATATATATATATATATATATACACACAAACACTCTTGCCTCTGTTTTCAGAGCATAAAGCTCAGGGAGATGAGTGGACAGAAGACTTGGTCTTCAGAGGAGCTAAAGTATCAAGGATAGCAGAAAGAGACTGACTGTAAAGTTAGATGGTATGAAGATGCAAGAACATTAACTTTAGACAGAGAATGATTTTAGATGGGCAGAGAAGGACATAGGTTCAACATCAGAGACGTTACAGAAGGAGAGTGAAGTATTGGAACCAAATTTAGAGTAAGAGAGAGAGATATAATACATTTGTGGTCTAAAATACCGATACTTAGCCTTGACACAGCATTTACTATATAACAAATAGTGCTGATTAGATCCAGAACATGTCCCTGATCATTGGTAGGAATATAAACATCTTGCATTAAACCAAAACAAATTAGCAATGACAAAGGAATTTTTAAAAAATGTAAAAATAAGGAGAATACTGAGTAAAAGTGAATGTTAAAATTACTAAGCACTTGCAGGGATGTAGGCATAGAATTAGTGATATTTAGCATGTCACGCAACCAAAATTCAGAGGATGAACGTTTTTGTATGCAACACAAGTAAAATTATTGTGGAAATGAAGCTAGAAAACATTAACGCCATATATTCAATTCAGAAAACCTTGTGTAATTTAAATAGGCTGACTCTCACACCTTCACAAAAGATGACAGCCAGGCCACCATCCTTACCAGTTAACCAAGGAGATATTTAAAACTGGGTGAAGCAGCTGCATTTAGATGCATAAACTCCCCTAGCACTGGCCAGGTTTCAGTTAAAAACAGTAAATCCAGATGTTTCAGTCCGATAAGGTCACTGAGCAGCATGGCTTTATCAGTAAGTGAACAGCAGTTAACTAGTGCTAAGTTAAGCAAGCAGGGTGAGGCCAATGTTGGTGAACCAGAAGACTGTAGCAGGGCATCAGCTCATGGAAGGAGTGATCCCAATGGAGAGGAAGTAGTTGTAGGTAGAGGATTCGAGGCTACAACAAGAGTTAAATACAGAATTTAGCTCAAGTGAAAAACATTAAAGGTGAAATCATGCTTTATGGTCATTGTACAAGAGTACAACAAAACATGACCTCTTCATTTAACCCATACATGGCAATGAGTGCATACACACCAGCACGCACAGCGGGCAGCCAACCCCCAGTTGCTTAAGGCATTGAACCAGCAAATTTCCGGCCGAAAGCCTGGGGCACATATTTACCATCAAGTCTCAGACACCAACGCAAAGCTAGTTCTATTTTAGACAGACACCACAACCCAAAACCAATGATTTAGTCGGTCAGCATGCGAACGCAGCAGATCAGATGTCTAAAAGCAAGCACCTGAATGAAGAGCTGTACAACAAACGGTGAACAATCCTCTGATAACAGAGTATACAATCCGCAGGCAGCATCAGTAAAATAGGTCGTAAACCACTGGGAGTGACAAAGAGACCAGACATTCAGTTAAACAAGATAGGTCCAGCCAAAGTGCAGAGGACGTAAAGTTCTTAGGTAGCACTGTTAAAGGAGCAGTCAGTAATCAACTTTGCATACAACAAATGCATAAAGAAATTTCCCCTGCCTCATTCTGCAATAGGAAAATGGGTCTCTTGATAAAAAGCTACTGTATTAATTACATTTATAGATTTCAAATAAAAAATGACTTTATGGCAAAGTGGAATTTTAAGAGAAGGCTTATTTTCAATAAACCTACAGAACTAAGCGGAAAGACATTTAATTTAAAAAACTGTTAGGGAGAATGAGCAACCAGTAAGTAAAGAAAACAGAATCAGAAAGAATTAAGCTTTCAAAATTAGTCTTAGGCCAATAGGAGGCTTAAATTAGATATTTGAATCCTGGTGTTCACCATGTGCCTTCAGGGGCCAAAGAAATGCACATAACTTAGCAACCCTGGTAAAATTTGTGCGCTATGTTGTCAAGATTAGTCACAAAATTTGGACAAATCCATGCAGGAAATTCAGCCAAAGTGTAACATGTAAAATGTACAGTTGGAAAAGGAGTTCCTTATTTGCACAGTCACTAGAGAGAATACACTAAACTAGGGTAAGCAAAAACATTTTTTTTTGTTTGTTTTTAACATAAACCGAAAAGGAGGTTTCACTTTATGAAGGAGGGGGCGCCAGTCCTTCACAGTGCGACACACACACTCAGACATTTATACACACACACACACTCACACCTAAGGACACTTTTGAGTCACCAAACCACCTGCCAACATGTGTTTTTGGACCATTGGAGGAAGCACCCAGAGGAAACCCACGCAGACACGGGGAGAACACACTAAACTCCTCACAGACAGTCACCTGAAATGGGACTTGAACCCACAACCTCCAGGTCCCTGGAGCTGTGTGACTGCGACACTACCTGCTGCACCACCATGCCAGCTTGTATAAATTCTATTAGTATTTTAGAGATTGTTTTGTAAATAAATGAATATACACATTTGTGGAATATACCCGGAGAATTTAGTTTGGTATTTTTTATATATAATTGAAATCATTTCTATATTTCTAAATCTGTACAGCTGGATCACCTGCTTCACATCAATGCATCGGTGCTTTTTATATCCTTAATATCTGTGCAATCCCAGCAGCCACTGGCATTTTGTATTTTCATCAACTGAACCAGAACTGCAGCCAATTAGAGAAAGTGAAGTTTTTCAGTAGAAAAAGTGCATGGGATGTGTGTCAGATTAAAAATCACAAAGTGAAACAAATGCAAAGCTTGCAAGTTTGTGGACGACTGAGCAAGGCTGAAATGAAACTTATAACACTTTCCAAACCAAAGCACTACCAGCTGAGCCGTGGTTAAAAGTGGGGATGTTATGGAAGTCAGAATTCAACTGCCTATCAAGAAACAGTATTAGCACAGCCTTTCACAAGGTGAGTGGTAATTGGTTTAACAATAGCCACAGAGCTCACCCCTGCAAGGTTACAAATCCAAGCCAAGTACATGAAAAGAGAAAGCACAAGGAAGGGGCAAGGTACTGCACTCACAGTAACAATACAAAATTTTGCTTACAATATTTTTGTAATGTAAGACGAGCAGAACATTTGTGCACTACTACACATTTGATCCATTTTAATGTATATGTATCCCTTTATTAGAAAAATTTAATCCAGACTTAAAATCTACACCATAAAGTGCAGAGTAAAGCAATGAAAATGTAAAATGTTAAAGCCATTATAGAGATAACAATAAATTATAATTTTAGCATATTGTGGATATCATTTGTACTTGAACAAAACAACTGCATGTTTCATAACATTATAAATATAATCACTATAATTAGTCCTGTTTATCTGGGTTAGGTCATGTGCAGTCTCTGAAATGTTAAATAACATCAGTGTTCACTTGTTTTATTTTTTTAGATTTGAAGTAAATTTAAAAGGGTCATTCGGCTGATTTTCCAAGGTGTCTGCATAAATCTACGCCATAGATTCTTCTCATTTTTGTTGATAGAAACAAGACATCTGAAGTGCTATAAGCGCTCTGACAAGTTGAAGCATGAAACTTTTGCATATTTTCTGTTTTTATGTAATGAGGACGTTTATGCAATGTGCTTTAAGGCAAAAGAGTCTGTGTTCAAACAGTTTTTTTTTTTAACATTATCAACATTTCAAATGAAAACCAAAACAAAAAGCATAGGTTACTCATAATTTGTGTAGTCAATAGTATGGCTGTATTTCAGTTCTAGACATCACAGCCCCTGGTATTTCAGTACTCCTGAATAAGTAGATCTTTCAAATGAGAGCAAAGTCCTTTAAAATGGTTTTATGAAATGGTTTGTTGTACATAAACTACAGCAAGTACTATAAAAAGGATAACGACGCACATATTGATGCATGATATATTTACCATATTGTATAACACATTGACAGTGTGCCTGTTAATTAAGCCAGAATTGTCCACCATGTTGTCAAATTGAATAGCAGAGTCTGAGCAGCAGAGACAGTAACAGACACTTCCTCATTTGGGTAGCCCCCTTTCTTACAGAGCTTTAAGTTTCAGACTGCCATGTTAGCAGAGCTGGAGCAGAGCAGATGCTAAACAACTACAATTTCTCATTATTTTCATATACGTCTAACAGGGCCACAGTAATTTCAGCCCCATTTAAGATCGAATGTAATGTCCTGCAGGGGGCGAGAATCATTTGAGCCATTAAAGGTGGAATAAGTCTACCTGGGCCACAGTCCTTTCTGCTTTATTTAAGGTAGAATGAAAAGTTCTGTAGATGCCAGAATGTGGCTGCATTTAAGGTGGAACTGAATATTCTGCAGTCAACAGAACAATTCTGCTGCCAATGCCAGAAATTCACTGCTGACCCATTTAATCTGGAATGGAAAGCTGCCAAACACCAGTCATTACTGCAACTTTTAAGGTGGAAAGGAGGGTTCTAAAAAGTACTGTGTCTGAAGCCTATATGCCCATGAGCATGGTATTATCATGGAATAGCAATTTCTAACACAGAGCTTGTTTAATGAAACTAAAAGCAGAACATGACATGGCTGTCAATGTCTCAATTTAATAGCTATAACGAAAGATAAATAACATTACAATTAACTAACTAGGTGCCTGACTCCACTACAACTAACTTCCCTTTCTGAACAGAAACGTCTAGAAAAAGGGGGCGGGGTCCTGCAAGTGGTCTCAGACTAGGGCTGTCAAACAATTAATTTCTGAGTGTAACCCCAACTTCTCATGATATAACAGAATAATATTTAAAAACTGATCCTCGAGGAGAAAAAAATGCGCCAATGACAGCACAAGGACAAATGACTGTTGGAATTAAACATTGATAATGGAAAGACAGGATAAAAATGAGATTGAAATTGGGCTGCTTTACAACAGAAAAATGTTTTTTTTTTTTTTTTGGGGGGGGGGGGGGGGGTTGTAGGCGGAGCTACAGATCATACTGCCATCATTCAGCACAGGCGAGGGACCTGTAATGGCTTCATTTTTTAGAGACGTTGTGCTGTCCATGTTTTCTAGTCACTGGACCACACTTACATAAGGACGCTGGTTCGGAAGTTGACTATCATCGATGGGTGAACGTTTGGTTTACGCCTCACAGTCATTCGACCACATTCAACCAATCAGACACCAGCATGTTCAGTGGTCGCTGAATGGGAGAGGGGCGTGTAACGTACTGAGATATTTTAAATGTCTGCAAGATAACATTTTTATGTAAGCACATTTACCTAGCAAACAAGCAGAACCCCAATTCAAACGACTGACAAAACTATGGTGCATTCAATTGAGTACGGGAGCTCTACATGGGGCGTCAGTTATGTACTATTAAGGCCAAAAAATAACCACTACTATTTCATGTTTGGGCATCGCATTGTTTCTCAATGGGTATTTAGTGCATTTGAAAGTGGGGGAGTTTAAGCGAGAGATTATCACCTGAATGGATAACATGAGCATCACGAGACATCGGGGGGGAAAAATCGATTAGATGTGTCACTGCGATTTAACATTTTATTTCGTGAGTAGCGTATTGGGGACGCATTTTCAGTCCAGATAAACGTTCACAGACTGAATAAACTAACGTTATTATGAAACCACGAAGGGGTATTTAGCGTTCCCATTCCACCTTAAATGGATGTAACTAGAACTCTATTTAAGGTGGAACGGGGAAATATCGAATGAGAAGCTAACTTCGCCTTAGCGGTTTGACCATGAACAGTTCAGATGGGGAAACAATAAAAGGTTATTTGTATTATCTATATCTCTTTAAAGATTCTGAATCTGTTCTCACATCGTCGGTTATACCATGACGGAGTTTGCGGATACAACTCAATAAAGATCCTCTCGAAAAGAACTTTAAAACTGTTCACACTCACCTCTCACTGACCAGCACAACGTCCGCCTCGGTCCAGCTTTTAAAAGCGCGCGGCAGGACCTTCCGAAAAGCGAGAAATAAACCGGGAAACAGCACGACACCGGAGACCAGCAAGCGCCACATCTTAGGCTTCGAGAGGCAGAGTCCCGTTAGACAGCCTTGTGATTCACCTAACGTTAGCTAGCGTCGGTTTATCTGTGGTTATCTTGCCTGAGCTTGCCGTTTCACCACAGCAGAGCGCATTAGAGCCTCCAAGCTCTCACCTATTTTACCTTAGAATCACGCCACTCTTAGCAAAAAACAATCGGTTGGATCGATTAGTTTGTCTTTAAATAATATCGGATTGAAGCCTCGGCCGGCTACCCATCCTATCTCTTAACTGATATAACCGCGGCCCGGCAGAGTACAGCTGGTTTAAACGCCGGCTGCAACATGAGACTTGTTTTCCACGCCGGCGCAAGCGATGAATAGTACACTGAAAACAGCGAGCGTAAGCTGCTGTGGGCTCCTCTAAAGAGTTGTATCGAATTGAATGGAAACTGTTCTAACTCGACAGCACCATCTATGACCCAAAAAGTAGAATACAGGGCCCTCCACAAATATAGGGAAAACAGCTTGGACTCTGTTTTTACGCTATATACCTTGGCTCATTTTCATCCGTACAGAGACCACCTCTTTTAGGCCTTACCGAATTTTGGGCCTTTGGACCAGACCTTGGGCCGAGGCACCTTACACAGGCTATTTTGTTATGAAAAATCTGAAGGCCTGGGAAAGTACCCTCAGTCAGTTCTCTGCACTCTTCAAACATACATTTTAGGAAACAAATAGCAATCTGCACAAATGTTCTAAATTTGTGTGCACAATTTCTGTTTCACAATTTAAAAAACATTCTCTTGTTGTCTTTATATAATATGCTCCTATTATTTTATTTGTGGTCACAATTTTACTTAATTTGTTCCCAAAATGTTCAAGTCAGTTAAATAAAATGATGAGAAGCAGGTGGTGTTGCAGTCGCACAGTTCCAGGGTCCTGAAGTTGTGGGTTCAATCCTGCTCAAGGTGACTGTCTTTGAGGAGTTTGGTGTGATCTCTCTGTGTCTGTGTGGGTTTCCTCCCACGTTCCAAAAACACACGTTGGTAGGTGGATTAGTGACTCAAAAGTGTCCCTAGGTGTTAGTGAATGTGTGAGTGTGTGTCGCCCTGCGAGACCGGCACTCCCTCCTCAGTGTGTTCGTGCCTTGTGCCCAGTGATTTCAGGAAAGCTCCAGAACCACTGTGACCCTGGACTGGTTAAGCGGTTACAGACAATGAATGAATTGTACATTTCAGACCATGTTTAAAATGATCATTTTCAATCATATTTTATTTGTAAATGATCTATCTATCTATCTATCTATATTCATGTTGCCATTTTGAAGCAATATGTATAGTCAATTACATTCATTCATTCATTCATTATCTGTAACCGCTAATCATTGGGCGCAAGGCGGGAATACACCCTGGAGGGGGCGCCAGTCCTTCACAGGGCATAGTCAATTACAGTAGAATACAAACACTTATAAAGAAAATAAGTCCTAACTAATTACATATTATAAACTTAATGTGAACACTAGTTAAAAGCTGTTAAGGATTGGTGAGCTTTAAATGACGGAAATTTAATTAATGTGTTAATAAATAACTTTTTGGTGGCAATAAGGGGTTTCTGAGTTTGAGCTCTGTGTTATAATGAATGTTGTAAACATCCTCATCTTCATGCATGACTGTTGATAATCACATTAATCTGCCTACTTTCTGTAATAACAACAAAAAAAAAAAAAAAAAAAAGATTATAGTCAAACTACGCAAGCCTGCGTACATGTGGTTTTTATTATGTGGGTGTGTTTTACAGAAAATAAGAAGGGCAGCTAATAAATGCAGAAATGAAAAAAGGAGCACAAAGATTTGTTCATAATATATAACACAGGCATTAGTGTTTTTCTTTTTAATTTCATTTAAAGATAAATACTAGACGATATACCACCAAAAAAACAAAGAAGACCAAGAACTTTTTGTTGATTTTAAGAATTACAATTACTTATTTTTGTAATGTAACTGGTTAAAGTAATGTATGTGAAGTTTAATGTGGCTGTGAGCAGCTATATGAAGTTTTATAAACACCCTAACGCCACAAAATGTCTCCCCACTACAAAGACACACACTCACGTTACATAAGACAAATTCAGCAGTCCTCCTCACTCTGTGAGATATAATGTGTGTAAATGTTGCAGAGTTCCAAGCCGTCATGCTGAGCTTGTGAACAGCAGAGAAACGTAACTAATGTAGAGCCAAACACAACCACAGAAACACACACAAACTGAGCGTGTTCCTGTCTTATTTCCTATTATTCAGCCACGGTTCGTGCTGAAGAACCTACTGTTATTGGGTTCCAGCTAGCAACAAATTTTTCTGGTTCATGTCGGTGGAAATGCGCTGGACGGTTCCAAACTTAGTTCACAAACTGGAATGTGAAACAACAGATGGTGTAGTAGTTCCACTTTAAGTTCTGTCGGTGAAAGTGCATTATGTTTAAACTTCTGCATATATAGTTTACTTACAGAGACAAATATGATGGGATCAAGTGAGTTAAGCTTAAATAATCTCATCTCACTCTCTCTACTCTCGTAATCCTGAGAACATGGTTGGTCTTTCTGGAAATGTGCTAAACTACTTTACCACATATTTAACTGGAAGACAGAATTTTGTAAGTTTAGGTGATCATTTCTCAGATAAACCTGATATGCTCTGTGCTGTACCACAAGGCTGTTTACTTAGTATGCATTAATTTCTTTTTGTAAATCTTGCAGACTATGCAGAGCAGGAACAGAATGTTAAGTAGCATTTAATGAATTTCCATACTCAATGCAGATGATACACAATAGTTACAGAAATCAGCATTAGCTCTAATGGAAAGGAGGCTGTTTCAAAATGAACACAGATATAAGACTTTATGACCCCTCCATCATAAATGCATATGTGCAGTGACATGCCTTCTAAGCTAATTTACAGAAGGACACTGCAGAGCAGGCCAGCACTCTGCCATGGATACAGGGCTGAGATATGGGATGTTCTAAAGTGGGATGGTGTATAAAAACCCAGGGAAAGAAGGGTTCAAACCTCACTCATTGCTTGGGATAGAGAAAGTCATCTGTCTGCTCTAACAGGTCAGTTTAAAATTAATCTGTAAATATTGTGTCCATACTGTGAAATCATATTTAGTGATATGATTTTTAAAATAAACTTTTATCACCTGGATTACAGTAGTATTAATTTCTGTACCATTTTGATGTTAAGCATTCAGCGTCATATAGCAATATAACCTCCAAATCTTTAAAAGAAACATTTAGAAGCAGCAACCAAATGTCTTTGCCAAGAAGAATTATTGTTGTGTCAAGAATAGCTGGAAATACATTTCATATGTATCCTTCTCCAATGCTTTCACATTTCCATATTTTGGATGTCAACCCCAGAACTCATCTTGGAGCTATGTCTGGAAACCTGTGCATCCTTTTAATCCTGTTTGGAACAGGTATGTACGACCTCTCACATCTATAAAGAAATAGTTTTAGGAGATTTTATCCAATTTGCTTCTCCATTATAATTTGGGCATTGTCAAAAACTACGTTATGTTTTGATAAAATTTATAGTGTGTGATAAACCCAAGTGTATCACCTCAGAGTAAGTACACTTATCTAGAAACAAAACCCTTGTAATTTCATGTACAAATTGCATTATGTAAACAGCAAGATCTGTGTTCTTACAAACCTGTTCCAGTTTACTGTGATGTGAATTATATTAAATACAATGAAAAATGGTTTGCTGTAAATCACTCTAATAAATATATTGCTGTATACATCCATAACATTATATTATATTTTCATATATATATATATAAAATACATGTTTTTTTATTATGGCTAACTGGACAAGCCAAGACATAATGAAAAGCTGATCTGATCGTCACAATAATCATGATCTTCATAATGTTACCTCTTAATTCATGTCTGCGTAATTAATTTCCCAGCTGCTTCCTCCAGCTCCTCCTACGGGTCTCTAGGCACTATAAACCTTCTAGTGAGGCCTGGGTCTTTCCCTGGGGCCTCTTCTCATTTGGCTTTGTCTGGTTTTAAATTAAAACTCTATTGTTTGTAATTTGTTTGACCAGGATGAGTCTCTCTTGTGAGTCTTGGGTCCTCCCATGGTTTCTTCCTGTAGCTTCAAGGGAGGTTTTCTTGCCACTGTAGCCTTTGGCTTGCTCACCTGGGATTATTAATTTTACTTTTTTGTTTGTTTTAATTTCCAATATCTGTTGAGCTGCTTGAGACACCGTGAAGTTATAAAAAGAGCTATACAAATACATTTGACATGATTATTACAGCAGATTATGACTTGGCATTGCACCTAATGGCTGGTCTCACAATCCATGTTCCCCATCATCTGTGAAGTTTAGGAAATCTGACTCAGTAAATTTCTCTAGAATGCATTATTTCACATGAATGCACTCCAAGTGATTCTAACCCTAATCTTAACTTTGTCATACTAGTTAGCTTTTTTCTTTACTCTTACTTTCAGCAATATTACATGGAACATAAAAAGTGTCATTCATATCCCCCAATCCAGATGCAGCAGTCCTTCTTCTTTCCTCTACTGTTGAAACCTCTGCTGCCTTCTCTAAGTCTATTGCTACTGCTACTGCTGGAACAGACCCAGTCACCTCTGAATCTTCAGTTACTGAGTCAACTTCTACAGGCCTCAGCTCCACCACAGAAGCAACAACATCTGAAGGAGTGACAGAAGAGCCAGGAAGTGGTTTAAACCCGGCTGAGGCAGCAGGAGTGGCAGTGGGGACCATTGCTGGAGTGGCTGCACTGGGTAAGTCCTCAGATCACATTACTAGAGTTTGTATGCTACTGTTCCAATACATTCATTCATTGTCTGTAACCACTTATCCAGTTGAGTCCGGAGCCTACTCGGAATCACTGGGCAGAAGGCAGGAACACAGTCCTTCACAGGGTGACACACACTCACACATTCACATCTATGGACATTTTTGAGTCGCCAATCCACCTACCAACGTGTGTTTTTGGACCGTGGGAGGAAACTCACGCGAACACAGGGAGAACACACCAAACTCTTCACAGACAGTCACCCGGAGCGGGACTCGAACCCACAATTTCCAGGTCCCTGGAGCTGTGTGACTGCGCCACTGTGCCGCCCAATTCCAATACAATGTTTTTATAATGATATAAAGGAATAATAATTGGATTTTTCCAGCTTTCATTAATACCACAGTGTTATATATTATATACTGCAAAATATCACATATAAATGATAAAAGTATTTTAAAAACAATGTATTTGCATCCAGATGTGCTGACGATTCATGAAATACATCATAGGTATTATGGATATTAATTTTTTAAAAATTCATTTTTGTTTCATGTTCATTCATGTTTTACAGCTTTCACAAATTGACAAGATGCTAAATATTAAAAAAATATTTTTAATAAAAAGATGAATAAGATAAATCATTTACAGTCACTATTCAGGCTTCAGTTCGCTTTATTATACTGAATATTTGAGAGGATTGTTGAAGATGATTAGGTGTCACTGTAGGTGTTATTTCACTGGTTTGATGTGTTCTTTGTATTAAGTAAATAAAAAATGAAATCACATAGAAATTCGCCAATTAGAAACATGCCATTACTTATTCAGTTTAGTTGTATCTGTACATTTTCCAGTAGAGCATTAATGTATCTGGCATTTGGCTTCCATTATAAGTCCAGATTTTGACATGATTTTGTAACTGTCTGTATATTAAAAAAGTGACAAATAGACCTGCTAATTTTATTATAATTAATGTACTATGCTATAGTTAATATAACATGTTAAAAGTGGCAGTTTAGGCCCTGAAATGTTAGTGTTCAGTATGACACACAAATGTGTTGTATTTGGCAGCGTGCATCGACATCATTAGTCCTTTTTTAGGGGGCTATATTTCCCTGAAACCTGAAACAAGATTGGAATGTTTAGTGGATCTGTGATACCACTGGATATCGCTTTACTATAGTACTTAAACAAGTAGTGTCACTTTATGTGTAAGGGGGAATGTATCTGTGTGAATAGATGTTCCTGGAGGTGAATGTAATTTCAACACAGAATTAATGAAAATAATTTAATGACGCAATGATGGTTTAGTGGAAATATAATTAATATAGCACAGGAAACCTGAAGATTGACCAACTTAGTTAGTCTACAGAGATAGAATAAACAAAGTTTATGCATTCAACATTGCAGTATTTAGTGTAGACATTTTATATTTTATTACTATTTTTAACAAATATCTGTTTATAATAAGTTAACATCTAATGAGAGACCCTAGACCCCCCTAGTCATCGATAGTCCCCCATATTTCTAAATCTACAGTGAACCTCAAGCAGGTGGTATACAAGAGATTTATGACACCAATAAACTGCAATATCCTGAAAATATTGTTGCGTGTTTAACTATTTGTTGAACTCTAAATGACAAACAAAGACCAGTGCAGGGTTAATTGCACCTTCCCAGTAACCAAACGCATTCATATTCCATTTAAATGACCAGTGAGAGGAGAGTACAAAAGAATCTAAGAACCTAACTTTATCAAATCAAGGTTCGAAACTAGATTTTGTTCATGTTTGATCACTCTCTCTCTCTCTCTCTCTCTCTCTCTCTCTCTCTCTCTCTCTCTCTTTCTTTAGGTGGAGGAATTTTTGCTGGTTTGAAGTTCAGTGGAAAACTGGGCTAACTTCACAGCTTCATGCTCTTATTCTTCACTGAGAACTTTCCTACAGAGTCTGGTTCCAGCCACAGTCTTTCATACTATCTCCAGCGGATTATATTAGATGCATAAATGCTAAGTACAGTTGAGATAAACACTGACCACTGATTTTAGAGAATAGAGAGTATATATAGAGAGAAATATAGTAATGACTCAGTCCGATAAGCTATGCATATGAATTTTAATGTATAAATCAAGATTTTCCCATTTAAAATTGATAGTAAATGAAAGAAATGAATCACACTGAGAGCAAAATCATAAATAGAAAAGAAGTCCCATGCATCAATTCAAATATATCTTCAAATATTTCATTTATATACATAGTTGTATTAACAATTTCTTTTGCAGCTTGGAATAAAGCAGCCAGTGCTATGGTGTAATAAACAGTGGTGAAAGCAGTTGTAAAGATGCGGTAAAGAAATCATTCTGTTATTATCAGATTGTTATATAAGATTAGATAGCAGATGTGGTCAAATATGCTGTATTTTGCATTAATTCTGGATAAAAGAGACTACAATGCTTTTACAATGCTACAATGATTTTTATTAAAATGTGTATACTGTGTATTGTTATCAGATTCCCTATTTATTAGTTGAAACTGTGTGTTCTGTTTCTGCTGGACTTTATTAAGATCAGTATGAGGCTGGCACAACTTTTATGACACGATCATCAGTAGCTGTATATGACTGATGATAACTATACAGACCATTAAGATTACATAAGAACAATTATTAACACAGCCCATAAAGTTGGTACAGGATGGAGCAGATAGAGAATCTTTCTCTCTTTCTTTCTCTCTGTGTGTCACTGTCTTTCACACTCTTTCTTTCATCCTCTCATACTCTGTTTCTTTCTTATTCTCTCTCTGTCTGTCTGTCTCTCTCTCCATCTATCTCTATCTATCTATCTATCTCTCTCTCTCAACAGAACAGCGTATGAAATATTTAGCCTAACCCACGCAGCTTTCTAACCCAAGTGCATTTAAATAATATATTTTGTTCCTCTCAAACTGAAATAGGCAGGGAAACAGGTAGGGAAAAGTGATACTTAAAGTAATAGTTTTTGCCCAAAGAAAAGATTAAAAAAAAAAGTTGAAGCACATTTAGTGTCATAGGTGTACTTTGAAAAATTCTTTGAAAAATCTATTTGAGACTATTAACAGTTGAATACACTTTGAGACAACAGTGTGGTGATACTGTTTGTTGCTAAATAGATTTGTAGCAGCTGTATCACCTGCAAGCTAAATTAACTTTGAAACACACCGTTTTCAGTCCCTGGTGATATCTCAGCAGTCCGTGGTGTGTAGTCCAATAGAGCAAAATTATCATTGCTTTTTCAGGGTTGGTAGAATTGACAATGACCACATTTGAAAAGACAAACACAAGACACCAATTATGTGTTTACTGATTAGCTACTTTTAGCAGAACCGGAAAATCTTTTATCATTTCAGCAACAGTTCTTTGACAAAATCTTGAAAACTAAAAAAAAGTAAATAATTGTAATAATAAAAAATGTAAGGGATAAATTAGAACATTTTTTTTTATTCTCCCAATTTTCACAACCCAAGGTATGGCCTCAAACACATTAAGAAGGCGAGTGGTTCTACAAATGAACTCTTGACGAGGCCACAGCTGTTCACTGAAAACCATTCCAGGTGACGACCTCATGAAGTTGACTGAGAGAACGCTGAGAGTGTGCAAAGCTGTCATCAAAGATAATGGTGGCTACTCTGAATAATCTGAAGTATAAAACACTTTCGTTTAACACTTTTTTGTTTGCTACATAATTCCATATGTTATCCTTCATAGTTTTAGTTTCAATTTAGAGATTAATAAAAATAAAAAAAATTGGAAATATCCATTGGAAAATAAAATTTGTATATATATATATATATATATATATATATATATATATATATATATATAGAGAGAGAGAGAGAGAGAGAGAGAGAGAGAGAGAGAGAGAGACTCTTTCATTCTGAAACTGCCAAAGATGGGTTAAATGTGGAAGAAACTTTTTCTTGTGTGTTGTACAGTGACAAATAAATGCCCATTTGATATTTGTCACATTTTACTGAGGTAACTGTTGCACCAGATAGGCGCAGTAGAACTAGATTTCGCAACAGTGGTAGAATATATCCCATTATAAATTTACATTTATGCATACATTTGCTGCAAAAATACTGTTGGCATCTTTACTAGCACTTTTATGACACTTATGTAGAGCAGTATGTGTGTGAATAAAATGTAATGATGTAGTGATGTTGTAGAAGCAGTATCATCAGGTAAGTATACCAGGAGATTCCAGAAGCTGTGGTGTCAAGCTCCAGTTCAAGCTTTTTCACTCATCTTCACCTCACACACAGATCATCTGTCTCAGCCTGTAAACCTGATCTGCACAGACTCACATGGCACTCACATTAACACACATTTAAAGCGGATTCTTGCCAGTGCTCCGTACTGACTCTTGCACCAACAGTTGTTAGTTCTCTCACACCTCTATTATCTGTCTTTGAAAACTGACGGTCTGAAATTTTTTAATAGCTTTTTTACTCTGTGTTTACTCTATTTTATTTAAATACATTTTCTAAACCCATCATTACAGTAAACAATTGCTGTTCAATCAGATCTCCTTCGATTGGTTTCTTGGTTTCTACCTCTTCTCTCATCTTTTTCCAGCCTGTTCCTCAAAGGCTAGGGGCCCCACAAAGTAGATATTATTCGGTGGTGGATCTTTCACTTTGAAAAACTCTAAAAAAACATTTAAAAGACTAAAGTGTGACACCCACTTATATCTAAAGGCAATGCCACAGTTTTTTGTCAAAGATGATGATTTTGCAAAAGGTAATATTGTTATAATATTATTTAAAATAATATTAAACAGTTTAATATTAAAGTGATAATATTAAACATAGTTGATTTTATTGTAACATCAAGAAAAAGTCTATGTTAAAACAGCCCTCCAGACCACTTTACACGAAGCAAACAAGATGACGGGAGCTCGCTGTAACTACAACAAGTCTCACACAATTTAATTCTGACATTGGAATAAATGTCCCATAAAAAAGTCATTAGATGTAATGTTGGCATGTGTATTGTTTTGTGCTGGTACGAGTGGATCAGACACAGCGGTGCTGCTGGAGATTTTAAACACTGGCTATTCACTAGCCAATCTATTAGACACAATTACCATATTGGTCTTCCATGTAGATGTAAAGTCAGAGACAGTAGCTGTTCTGTTCATACCCAGTTTGCGTTGGTCATTCTCTAGTTTTTTAGCAGTTATTACAGGGTGCTGTCCATATGACAAATAAATGTCCACATGCTGGTATGATTGGACACAGACACAGCAGTGTCGTGTGAGTTTTTGAATCCATACCAGCATCACACAGACAGATGTGTACATGTTGTTTCAGACATATCTAAATCTTTGTAGTACAAAAAAATTATATTTTATTATTATAATACTATTATATATATAATTTTTAATAAATTAACTAGTAAAATAAAATAAAGAAATACGACTTAAACATGGTTTCTAAATTTTTATATGAATCTATCACTTGGCTGAAAAAAACAATTAACCACATATTCATGAAAACTTCTTTAAAAACATTTTTGTGATTATGATGTCTTTAAGAGTAGAAAATGTGTGGTCAACAGATTTAAGTATAATGTGGGAAACATTTATTAAATTATAAAACAAATATAAATAAATAACAACTTCATCAACTTCCAAAATGAGAGAACCACTGTTCACCGACATATGTTTGCTTCTAATATCAGTTCCCCTTTAAAATCGTAGCTCTGCAGGTTTGACATTCCCACTTCTGTAGCAAGTCATAGAATTACTGCAATCACTCACCAGCAGAGGGCGGTAAAACTGTTCTAAAACTGAGCTGAAGAAGAAATTGCAAGAGAACTTGTTCGGTGTTCTTTACATTCATTATGGGGAACAAGTTTGGACATGTAGTCTTAACGTTTTCACCTGACTGTCAGGGCATCTATTATAGCGTCTTTGAAGAAGAGGTTTGAGACACACCCAGTTACTGCTCCAGTAAACTTTATTATGCGTTCAAACCGATATAAGGGTGCAAAGAAACGGGAACATGAGCAGATTGTGCTGGCTGTGTGGCAAGGGCCAAGAGGGCTTTACTCAACCCAAACATCTCTGCCCACCTTCACACACACATACACACACACAAACACACACACACACACACACCAAACCCCAATAACACACATTTCCAAAACCAGCAACCATGACACACTCACCAAATAATCCCAGGGGAGCCACAAGGCATGCAGGGAGCTACCCCCATTTCCCAGGAAAGCCTCGTATTATATCACTACAATTATTATTAATCATTCAGTGTTAGAAGTCCTAAAGAGCCCAGTACATTTTTATTAGGTATTCAAATTAATTAACTTCATTAATTATTTACATCTTACTCCAGATAATCACTAATACAATTTTGCAATTATTTTAATGAAATTGTGAATAATCAATCAATAATATACAAACTTATTTAAGTTAAAAAAATGCAGTGGACAAAAGGTTCGTGAAGTGAACAGGGGAAGGGAAGGTTTCTGTAAACACTGTTTGAATTAGTCTACATACAGTTTGAGGTGATTTTTTCCAAAATCCGTTAGTGCTCAGGTGAAGGTGGGTGAAAAAGGATCAGGGCGACAGGTTCGCATTAAAGTCACTAAACTGCAGCAGTAACTCAGTTCAGACAGTGTTGGATATGTTAAGTGCATGAATACATTCTAAAAGAAAACAAGGAAGCTTAAGCAAATTTGCTATAATTTTGTTTTTGAATCTAATATTTGGCTGAAATCACATACTCAAGAATTTTTTTTAGGTGGCACAACAGGTAGAGTTACAGTCACACAGCTCCAGGGACCTGGAGGTTGTGGGTTCAAGTCCCGCTCCGTGTGACTGTCTGTGAGGAGGTGTGTTCTCCTCATGTCCGTGTGGGTTTCCTCCCATGGTCCAAAAACACATGTTAGTAGGTGGATTGGATTCTCAAAAGTGTCCATGGGTGTGAGTGAATGTTTCACTCTGTGAAGGACTGGCGCTCCCTCTAGGGTGTGTTCTTGCTTTGCACCCATTGATTGCAGCTAGGCTCTGGACCCCCTGCAACCCTGAACCTGATAAGTGGTTTCAGAAAATGAATGAAAACGAAGAAAACTTTTAAAATAAATTTGAAACGATATAGTTTCTAAGACTGAATGAGTAGTCATTATATTCCCAGGGCAGGAATACACCCTGGAGTGGGCACCAGTCCTTCACAGGGCAACACAGACACACACTGTTTTGGACTGTGGGAGGGAACCAGAGCACCCAGAGGAAACCCACGCAGACACGGGGAGAACACATCAACTCCTCACAGACAGTCACCTGGAGCGGGAATCAAACCCACAACCTCCAGGCCCCTAGAGCTGTGTGAATGCGACACTACCTGCTACGCCACAGTGCCACCCCATGTAGTTTAATGAATACCTTATTTCAAGCCATAATGTACAATGAATGTAGCCTGGTGGATACCCATAATACACTAGACTGTTTGGTTAAAAACTCACATGTTCCAAATCCAGCAGAAAACAAGACATTTGACGTTAAGACTTGAGGCTAGCTTTTTGTGTAACACTGACCTGACAAACCAGAATACAAAGACACACCGTGCCAGGCTGAACTGAACTGAATTTTTATATTATGCTAGTGTGGTATAATATAGAACCAAGAAAGAATACACTGCACTGATTAGCATCTCCTCCATCTTGAATTTTCATCCATCTGCCTGTGCCCAGACAACTGAAGTCAGTGTAAAAATATTTTATTTCAAGTAATTTTGGAATTAACCTGGCTCATTAATTAATGTGTCTGTCTAAAATGGTTTGTGTGCATAACCTTTTTGGTGTAGTAAAAGCATTACGGTTTAAAGAAAAACTCTCAAACAATTAAAATTATAAACCCATCGGTCCATCAATGTTTTTCATGATTTAACCATAAAAAAATAAAACATTCGGAACTAATCCTGTGTTAATGGTTTATTTAAGCAGGATTTATTAAAGAGCGGCGAGACTCCATCTCGACTGGTGTGCGAGAAGACATCACACACAAAGAAGTTAGAATAGCCCTCAGAGGATTTTGTGTGGAGGGCAATGTGAAGTTCATCACAGCCATATTTAAAACCCACCGCACCATTTTTAAAAACCCCCTCGTTTTGATGTGGAGTTGTTTTTTTCACCACGTCACTTCCAGAGTAAAGGGGCGCTCTGATTGGCTACTGTACTCCGAACAGCAACAAAAACAACCCGAGCGACCTGCACAGCGCTCGCCAAGAACACACAGCAATATAGCTCATCCGTTTACACTTTTACTACGTATTTCACTTAGTGGCCGCGGTTCGGTGGTGGTAAGTGCAATGTGAAAAATAAATCAGCTTGTTTCCACTTGACGTTGAGTTTTAGGCGAATGCATTTTTTTCCATAAAAAGTCAACATAGGAATATTTGCATATCAGTGAAACAGGTAAATTAAACACAGCTTTGCGGAGTCTAAGCATAGTCCATTGTGTGTTTTTTTAATGCGATTTTAATAATTCTTTTGTGTTGCTGCGGTGTCTTACGCTTGTTTCCTGTCATGGTAAAAAATAAACAAAATCTCGAGCGCTTATTGGCTCGCCTCGCCGTCGCGTGTTACGAAATAAACATACTAAAATGTGATAGCTTTTAACCAAATTGTATGTAATTTACCGTTCATGACTACTTTAAACACTAAAGTCGTGCCTTTTATGTTGTATAAGTGTTGTTTTATTTTAAGTTCGCTCGGTTGTACTTCGAAGTCTTAGGTAACTAGAGGGCAAAATGACAACGACCCTCTTGGTCTGCTGTTCACGAACTCGAACCGCGTCGATATATTTATGTTGATTAAATTAGAATTAATATTATTATAGACTTTGTTGCAGGTTCTCGTTAAACGTTGCTGATTTGAAACAAACTCCAGGGCTGAAAATCAGTCCCAGAAAGAATCGATTCACAGATTACAATTATTTGAATCCAGAGTCGACTCCGAAGTTTGACGTTCAAGTTTGCCCACTCTCGCTGAGATGTTGTGCTGCCACAATCTAGACATTTCACCTGGGAAAATGATTGAAAACCCAATACCCATCATTAGGTTTATCGTTTTATTGTTTAATGTCAAACTAGAGAGCATACACAGTGTATAAATATTTGCACGCATGATGTAATGTTAACTTTATTGGTAGAGGAAATTACAAGCGTTGGTTAGCCAAGCTTATTGGGCTATATTTAATTCCAAGAATTTCTCTGCTTAATGCAATACTCTTTACCCCTTCTCCAGATGACATTTTTATTTTTATCGAGATTTTTGTGAGGCATTGATTCTTTGAGTCGACTCTTTTCGTTTCCGTCACTGGGAATCGGAAAGAGAGTCGACTCCAAAATATCCGGAATTGAACAGCCCTTATAAACGTTGTCATGACAGCAGTGCATTTGAAATTCAACAACATTCCACAGCTGTTGCCAAGACGCTCAGTTCCCCTGAACCTGGATGCTATTTCAAGTGACGTGCTAGTGCTTACATCTCACGTTTTGCTGTAAGAAAATCGAATTACAGGACAAGAATTATTAAGACTAGACGCTTCAAAACGATGTAAACCGACGCTGAATTAGAAATCTTGCGTCACGCGTTCAAAGTCTAAAGTTAGTAGTTTGAAATGTACCTATACTGCCAACTGCAGTAAAATACAAACACGTTTTCAACACAAATATACAGACGTAATGAGATGCTGGTTTCATTTGTATACTGCTGATGTAGATTGATTGATAATAAATATAAAAGACAATTTATACATAAGCAGAGTATCCTTGACAAGAGTCTATGCACATGTTACAGATTAATAACTCAATATATAAAACAATCTAACACACTACAGGACCTGCATGTGTGCCTGTCAAGAAAATAATATAGTATGCTAATTAACTGTATATAAACTGAAACTGAAATCCAACTATTCATTTAAAACATTGAACAAATAATTAGGATATCCCTAATGTCCTCCTACAAGTAACATATAAGAGCTTGATGCATCAGGTCCGAGTTCTTCAGCTCATCCTAAATATATTGGTTTGTGCTCCCTCATTCAGGTAAACACAGTTATACAGGTCCACAGTCCAATACTGAAGGTCCTTATATCTCTGTAATCAAACTTTGATGTTGACTTTGCAAGGTTGTGTGGCCGTTCTATTGGCAGTGCTTTTTCATGGAGATTAAACAAGTGCAAAGATAAATGCCTGTTCATTATAACATGGGTTACAACATGTAGTGCAAATTTGTGAGCATTAAGTAGGCGTATTTATTACTGACTGTCAGTTGCATCTTAGTGTGAATGTCAGATATGTATCTAAAATTGTCTACATTGTAACTCAAAGAGGTCTTGACATACTGAGATATTTGAAATGAAGAGATTGATTCATTCATTTATTATTTCATTAGTGTGTGACAACAAAGCTCTTCATTTCAAATATTATCATAGCATGTCAAGGGCTCTTTGAAAAGCAGGTGGTGAATGTTTAACCAAGTGATGGACATTCCCAGCCTCATAAGAATGTGTAAAATCACAAAGCCCCTTTGATGACAAACTCAGGTTATTGAGGGTCAATGCCCATGACAATTTGATGATTTTCATGCTCTAACACACCTGACTGAACAGATCAGTTAACAGGTTTTTTAAAAAATGCATAAAGTCTGTATTGGAGCTCTAAATTGAGAGTTGTTGATTTTTTTCTGTGGAAATCCATTAATGTTTTTTCATAATTCAGTATTTGAGGTGATTTTCTGAGATAGAGTGGAGCATTGTAGAAAAACTTACTGATTGCTTTACAGTGATGCTGATGGGAGTCCAGGGTTGTGATGTCTGTGACAGGTGTTTATTGAGTTTTTAATAGTAATATTGATAAAAGTACAATAGTAATGTGATAAATTTAGTTTTCATTAAACACTATTTTGCTTTACAGCACTGTGCATGTACATTTTTGCAAGATTGTAAGTTAAAAATATGTTTTAAGCTAAAGCTTATAGTGTAGTGTATTCATAACCATTTTTGTACATTTTTGTTAGCTTCAGGCGTCTGTTTCCTATCACCACTACTGTAAGAGTTACTCAGCAAGTTTCTCTAAAGTGATGCATCTCATTTGAGACCACGTCAAATATCGTGTGATTTAAATCTTCTCACAATGATTTAATTATCAAGCAAATCTGAAAAATCAGTGGAATTTCCCTTTAATGTAAAAAAAAACAGACCGAAAGTTCGTATCTGGCTTAGAAGGCAAAACTAAAAATATTACAATAGTTTTAAAATGGAGATTTTTTTTCTCACAAAAAACAGCCTGTATTTTTTCTTTTTTTAATCTTGTTTTTTTTTGTCTTTTTATCAAGAAAAATGCTTATGAATGTTGAAAGAGCACTGCATCCAATAAAATAAGCTTCTATTTACAAATTTGAATCAGATAAATGTTTTCAGTATTTAAATAAATATTTACATACATTTCAACAAGAAAACTGCAGTATAACTGACATGAATCTGTAATAAAAATTATACCAATTTAACAGGAATAACATACATCAAAATATATCCACATCGGTTTGCTTAATTTGGACAATATCTGCTTTGATATAAAATAATTCTATCGAAAATGATGCAAATATTTGATGCAAAAATTAAGTAAATTGAGTAAATTCAGATCATCCCCATTCTCAGTGTAGGTCTCTAAGTTGTTGATATTGCATCTCCAGCAGCATATGGTAGTTGGCAAAAGTGTTGTAGGATCTGATTTCAAGTCCAGTCCATTTCTTTCTGACTCTAATGTTACCCCATTGTGCAGATGTCACAATAGTGCAAGAAGAATGCCCATTCTGTCACTGTTAGTGTTTCATGTCACGTCCTCAGCCTCTCTACTTTTCTTTATCTCACTCTTTCCTCTTTTACCTTCTCCATTTTCTGCTTTGTTATTGTTTGGGAGTTAGAGGGCTTGTGTGGGGAAACCCAGCCTTAGCCCCAGCCCCAGAAGACCTTCTAACCAGATTTTAGGCTTCATCCCTGCATGGATGCCTGAGCTTCACGTCCGTTTGTATGACTGGGGCTCAAACACAGCACTGCAGTGTGTAGCCATCGGGTGGATGTCCAGAGCTGGACAACAGCAGAACATTCAGCAGTGAGGTAAATAAGTTCAGTTAGTTCCTTTCAACTCCACGAGTAATAAACGAGTAATTATCTGTCATTTTCAGATAATATAGTAATCAAGATCAGTAAAAGTATTCTCCACAATAACCATGTTGTCAGACATAGGCCTTTTATTTCACACCTGTCTTTACACTGCCTTCTGGGATCAGCACACTCTTGACCTTTGTACTCTTCCAATAAAGGACCCCCTTTTTATTAAAAGTTGGTTTCCTAAAGTGCATTCTCTATCCCATTATCAGTTAAACTACTTGGAAACTATTGTAAGCACCAAAGGTAGTTATTGCTGTTTTGTTGTTTGTTCAGTTTGCAGCGTGAGAGAGCAGTGGACAGATGGAGTCAGACGATGAAAGTGGACGTGCTCTAGTACAGGTCATCAGTGAGAAATACAGCCCAGACAACTTTCCATACTGCAGAGGGCCTGGTGCTGGCGTTGTGATCCGCACCAGTCCTCAAGGTTCACCTGTTAAAGGTGAGAGAGGCCTGTGAGAGGTTTTACATTCATGGCTATGTCAATCAGAGTGCTCATACTTAATTGGACACATGATAAGGGAGGAGATTTGTCACTGATTAAGAAATGAATGGGAGGTCTCTCTTTATAGGTCTCTCCACATTCAAGCGACAGGAGCTTGGTCTTACATGAGTAGAATAACTGCCCACTGCCATTACCAAGATGGCCATTGTGTGGAAATATCAAATAGCGTTATGCAAAATATAAGGTCACAACCCTGCGCCACACAGTGTTCAGCTTTAAAGCGAGTGAATTTTATTGTATCATAAAACTTCAGTTTGTGGGGTTCTTAGCTAAATATTTTTGTTCAATGACAAGAAGTCATTTTGGGAGAAGGTAAAGAAAAATGTAATTATTTTTTTCCCCCACTGATGCAGGGTAATATAATCAAAACACAGAAGACATTAGTGGACCAAAGTCAGTACATTTCTAACAAGAAAATCTTGTTTTTTTTAATAATATGGCATAGTGAACACGAACTAACAAATTAAAAAACAATCTGTTTTAATTTCTTATTGACTAGCTTGTAGTTAAAATTGTAATAGCAGCTATTTGAATGTAGCCTCTTCTGTTGTCCAGATGGTTACAACCTCCACTACTGTCTTTAGTTGTGCTATATAATATTTATATTATTTAGCAAAATTGTCTCAATGTGGAGAAGACTGTTTATTTTTAAATTTATTTCTTATATTACAGTGCATGATTAAAGGTTTGCAGACACATACTTGCCCAGTGATTCCTTTGATATCAAAGGTATCAGAGGTATCAATGAGAAGCTTGTCTGCAGTTCTCTAGTCTTCTATGAACAATTTACATGTATTATTAGAACATGTGATTATTTCATTGGATTTAATGGTGAAGGAAATTCTGCACTCATCTAGCTCATGCTTATTATTTTGTGATAGTGACCTCACAGTAAAGTGTGTAGCCCTATTCTTATTCTATTTTTACTCTATTCCTCTGTTTTAGATCGCCTGAACCTGCCTAGTGTGCTGGTACTCGATGGCTGTGGAATCAGTCATGCTGGAGATGAAGAGGAGTTGGCCACATTCTGCGCTCATGTAGTTGAGCTGGACCTGTCTCACAACCAGTTCACAGACTGGGGAGAGGTGAGTGCAGTGTGTGTCCTACAGTTTTATTGTACACAGGAGTTTGCATTGGTAAGAGGTCTTGGTCTGATTTGCTAACTGAAGTCATTACACATTACACTACACACTTAAAAGAGAGGGTTCTTTAATGGTTCTTTAATAAAGGCAATGGTTCTACATAGAACTGTGAGTTTGGTCTTAGAAATGTGCCAAAGATGAATATTAAAACAGTTATGCACATTCATTTTATGATCACATATGACCATGTTCAACTTTGATATATTATGAGCATTTATTTGTCTACATACGTTGTGAAGCATTTTATGACGGATCTGGAATTTTCAAGGCATTTAGAGATAGCTTTTTAAACTGTTTAATAGACAAAGTAGCAGTTTTTTATTTTGTAGTTACACTTTAGGCAATTACTGAAAAATCTATTAATTTGTAAATGTAATTAATGTTAACAGCAAGCACATTTTTGGGTGGGTTTTAATCTTAAACTTTAGTTTAAACAGTAAATGCACCACACTGCTGAAAATGATCCATAGCTCCTTTTTTTTTTTTTTTTTTTTTTACAGAGCGCTGAAAAGCTTGTCAGGGTGAAGGATAGCTGCTGTTAACATTAGCCCTCAGCTTGCTTGTGTCCCTATGTATTCTCACTATTTTTGTCTTATGTCAAAAACACTCTGGGAGATCTTACCAGCTCAAGTTGACTGTGTATATGTGTGTATGCTCATTTATTGTAGTGTTTACTGAAATGCCATGGACTAATACATGTTGCAGTGTATGACATTTTACATTGCCATTCTTTTTTCAGCAAAATAATGGCAAAAATGTTGCAACCCCCATGGAATCTTACTTTGTGAAATTCTGGTTCAGCTTTGTTGTATAATATGGCTGTATTATGTATCCTTTGTTCGCTGTTATTATGATACAAAAGTGAAAAAAAAAATTATGCACAAAAGTACTGGGACACCTACACATTACACCTACAGGAGCCTTTATGACAAATGTTATGACTTTTACGCACTTTGCATTTCAGCACACTTCGGCACACTGCTCTGTAATTTTACATGGTCTGCTACTTCCAATGCTTCCAATAAGAAGCTGGGTGATCCATCTCCTCTTTATACTGGAGGATACAGTATCCATAATTTCCAAAATAAAAGAATTTTACATTTTGATTTGTTTCGCCACTGGACATGTCTCTACTTCACCAAAGTGCATCTTACATGAGCTTGGGCCCAGCGAAAACAATGGCATTTCTGGATCCTGTTTACAGTTTCTGCTTTGTATGATAAAGTTCTAACTTGCTTTTGTGGGTGCAGCGATAAATTGTGTTCATAGACAGTGGTTTTGGGAAGTGTTTCTGAGTGCATGCAGTAATTTGCACTATAGAATAATGGCTGTTTTTAACGCAGTGCCTTGTGAAGGCCTTGTATTTGTTTTACTTCATAACTAGATCTAAATTGCATTGTCCCAATTTTTTTTGGACTGTTTTGCCTCAATGCCAGCAATGTATGTATATACAAATTGTGATCACAATCTCTTTAATGAAATACAGGTCAAAGAAATGGTTTTATTTTCATTTGCATTTTCCATAGCATTCCAGTATTGTTTATTATTGGGTTATACAAATACATTGGTAATGGATTTGACTGGCATTTCAAACATATATATAATAGGGCTGTGCCATATTGTATTGTTCTTAAAAAAAAAAAAATCTGTATCGTAATGATAGTGATATTCTTATTGTTTACGTAATGACATCATGCAGTTACACATAATATGGCATATATAATTTAGGCACAGGAAAACGTCTCTGAGGTGGAGGAATTTGCTCCAAAAAAAGGGGAGTGACAAAATATCAGGTGTACAAGAAGCCATGGTATTATGTTAGAAATGAAAGAAGCCTTTTATATTATTTAATATAATTAATATTAATATAGCAGATTTGTTGCAATAGTCTGTTCTTGAAAGTAATAAAAGTATTTTTCAGTGTTGTTTTATATCGCCAAGAATATCGTTATTGCCAAAATATCGTGATGTTATTTTAGGACCATATCACCCACCCCTAATATTTAGTGCAGGTGAATGTTCTATTTTCTGTTTCTCTTATGTTATCTGCCTTAAGTCTTTATCTGAAAAGCCACAGCAGGCAGATGTTTGATGGGGGTCCATGAGTGCTTTAATCACTGTGATATCCTTCAGAATCTTACAGTCATCCTTTTGATGTTATCTTTCCAACCATGACTAAATTGTGTTTTTTGTGTTTCTGTGCAGATCAGCAAGATCCTGTCTAACATCCCTCACCTGGACTTTCTGAATCTTAGTATGAATCCCCTGAATGGCCCCAGTCTGGAGCCTGGGGCTGCTGAAGCCTTCTCGGGACTTCGTCGCCTTGTTCTCAATAACACACACGTCTCCTGGGACATGGTGCACACACTCACGCAGGAGATCCCTGAGTAAGGATCCCAAATTAACAAATTTAAGGCCTGTTCAAATGACACATTTTCCTAGGGAAAAATTAAATATGCAAGTTTTCTTCATATTTTAGTGAACAATTTTAATTTACTAATTTTAGGATAGTTCTGAAACTTTAGCCTTTCCTCAAATCCTATATAAAATCTGTCCCAGGTGGAGGGATATAATTCAGAATATTTGCATCATAGACATCACAATCTCTGGTTCCTGTCACCAGAACTGAAAAGAAATCTGAGGATATTCTTTAGAATGCACCAGTTGAAATGTTTTCGATGGATATTGCACTTGTGTATCGTGTTAATAAGTAGAACAGCAAATGTTTTATTATTTGAATTAGATAAAAAGACAACTCTACATTTTAGTGTTGTGTCATTCATGATTTGAACGTTTCAACAGAGAATTTAAATCAAATGCAAATGAAATTCATTATATAAGTAACTACCCTGTATGTTCTAGAAGTTTAGACACCTGCTCATAAAGTATTTCTTATGCCATTAAAACTAAATATAAGGAGATTGTCTGTTGTTTGATGCATAAAAGCCTTTACGTTTTGGTTTGTGGTTTTACACATGGCTGTGAGAATTACATTTTTTTATTTTTTCCATCCACTGGGATGTTATGGAATTCAGATTCATTCTAAATTCTATCTTATGCTTGAGATTGTTATGGTGAGGTTTTCATGGTGATGTTAAGTTCATGAATGGCTTCTTCACAATGCTCCATTCTATTGTCAAAGCTTTCTAGTAATGAGTTCCTATTAAAGTGGCTGAATTGAGATGGGAGGTGCCTAAAATGTATGTAACGAATTACATAAAAATAATGATTAAGTGAAGTAAATCTGATATACAACAAAGCCACTATAATAAAATAAGGTTTAAGATCCCATTACCCCATCTGCATGCCAATATTAATTTCTTCATATGTGTACGTGTGTGTGAATATATGTGTATATTTTTACTACTTGTCCTGCATGTGGGTTTAACATTTTTTGTCTATGTATAAGAGGCCTTGTATCCTGACCCAAATAGTGTATGTCTCTCTTCTTCAGACTTATGTATTTGTGCATGTGCAAGAGTGTGAGCCCAACAGTATGTGTCTTTGTCTGTTAATTTTCACCACACGTTTATCTCTGCTGCAGGCTGGAGGAGCTTTTCCTGTGTCTGAATGAGTACGAGTGTGTGAGCTTGTCTCCGGTGGCATGCCAGTCTCTGCGCCTGCTGCACATCACCGATAATCAGCTGCAGCAGTGGGGTGAGGTTCGCAAGCTGGGCCTCATGTACCCTGGCCTGGCCTCGCTCATCTTGGCAAACAACTCCCTGGTGTCCATCCATGAGCCAAAAGACTCACTGCAGCGCCTCTTCCCCAACTTGCACAGCATCAACCTGCACAACTCAGGTTTGCCAAACCCATACAAAACTAGAAATATCTCAGTCACATTTTTGTGCCCCATACGCCAGAATACGTTTCAACCTTTAGAGACTTAAAATTCCTGTTTGCAGATTTTAAACTGTATTAAAGTACTGATCCCTGAGAAAATAATAGTATGATATATTCGTTTAGTAATCATGCTAATGAATTCATACTGAATCAGACATCTATTTTTACTTTATTTGACAGCAATACAATGAATTGCTGTTTAACCTATCCATGGCAGAGGACAAACACACTATTGATTATGGGAAGTGAGTACACACACATCCCCTGACCCCATTTTCCTGAAGGACCAGTGGATTAATGTGGCAAACTTTCAGTCCCATGCCTGCTTCCGCTTCTGGCTGCCCATAACACACAGACTGTTTCTCAAACAGATGTTGTAAGGTTGATTGTCAATACAAATTTGTCCAGAGGTGTGTGTGTGTGAGTGACTGGGTGAGTGTATGAATCCCTGAGATGACCTGGAGCCCTGCCCAGTGTGAGTTCCTTAGTGCCCTGTGATTCTGAGTAGGCTTCTGACACACAGCGACTCAGTTACAAATGAAATAATGCATTAATTTGTGGTTTGAGACACATTTGCAGAATGTACCTGCCCACTGAATATTTTGTCACCGAAATCTACTGCACATGCATGCCAGAGAGAAAGAGACAGTGAGAAAGAGCCAGAGAGAAAGATTCAGAATGACACTTTATCTGCTTCAGTAAATGGAAAGCATTTAGTGCGAGACATTTTAACGTCCGGTACCAACCAGACACCGGACAAATAAGCTCAACACCTGACCTGGCAACCCATCCAGTAAGGTGTCTAAATGTTGCTTTTTTTTTCCCAAGTAGAATTATCACCTTGTGACAAATACTTTACCACATACTACTGAAATTGTTCAATAAGTTCAAGTAGATTAGTTATGTGCATTTTCAGACTGCACTGGACAAAAGTAAATGAACAATGTGTGTCACAGGGTTAACCACTGGTCATAATGTCATGTGAGTCTCACAGCTCCAGGAACCTGGAGGTTGTGGGTTTGATTCCCACTCTAGGTGACTGTCTGTGAGGAGTTGGTGTGTTCTCCCCGTGACTGTGTGGGTTTCCTCCGGGTGCTCCGGTTTCCTCCCACAGTTCAAAAACACACATTGGTAGGTGGATTGGTGACTCAAAAGTGCTCGTAGGTGTGAGTGTGGGAGGGAATTTGTGTGTTGCCCTGTGAAGCACTGGCGCCCCCTCCAGGGTGTGTTCCCGCCTTGCGCCCAATGTTTCCAGGTAGGCTCTGGACCCACTGTGACCCTGAACTGGATAAGCGTTTACAGATAAAGAATGAATGAATAAACATATCAGGCAACTAGATTCAATTATAACTAGAAGGTTCTAGAAACTATGAGAAATTATGGACAACAGACAGAGAGAAATGCATAGAAAGATAGAGAGATAGACAGACATGCTAACCAAAAGACACAGAGACACAAGGGAAGAATGAAAGACATGAAAGAGACCTAGACAGAGAAAAGCAGGAACATAGAGACACTAGAAACTAAAGACTAGGACTGAGAAAGCTGAATTTGAAAGAGTAGAAACAAACAGATCTTGCTAAGAACATGGAGACAGAGACATGGAACCGGGAATAGATACCATACTGAAACACAAAACACCTTAGGATAATTAGGACACATGACGGGGATGTAACTTACAGCACAAGGATAATGGGATGGAAACAAAGAAACACATGGAGAACATGGACAAGAGAACAAGACCAATTCAAAGGGGAACAGAAGTGAAGGGACACCAGTTCTAACACATAGACATTTTGAACCGTACCTTTCACAAGCAAGTGTATTTAAAATTATTTTTGGAGGTGGAGTAAAAAACATGAATATCATAGATTTAATATTATTTCACCCCTGTACACAAGTACACAAGTGATATAAATAAAAATCAGTGGAAGAAAAATGAGCTAGAAACATGAACAGTATAATAAGGCTTGTTTTTATTGCAAGTTGTTTCTGTAGTAAATCGGTTTATTTTAGTATGTTCCTAATGTGATACTCTGAACTGAATTTTGTATTGATCTGAACATACTTTTACATCTAACGTTGTATATAGATATTCTTACTAATTAGTGTAGTGGCCCTCAATTCCACACATTTTAAATATTCCTCTGATTTCACAGCACCTGATGCAACTAATGAAATAAATAACAACTCCTTCTGAAGTTGAAGTGGGTGTGATGGAATGAGGAGAATACTACTACATGCAGAGCCGAGACCAACAGTGGTTGAAATAGGTTTTGAAATTTCCACTTTAATCTTGGCTGCACACTGAAGATGTATTGATTGTTGGTCTGTCTCTGGATCTGATCAAAGTTGTAGGTCCAATAAAATGTGCAGATCCAATAAAATATGAATTGTCTCCTACATCAGAGTGGGACCTCTAAACTATGAGCAAGGGTTCTAATTAAACAAGTGCTAGATCTCTTCCTTAATGTCATAAAGTTCTAAACACAGATTGCACACCCAAACGCTGAGGTCATACTGTATACTGCAGTACCTGTTCATCCACTTCTTTGTTTGTGGCATGATATACATAATAAACCATTACTGTTGCCGTATTTATGATATGGAAAAAAGACAACAAATGACAATTGCGTTTGTCCTTTATGGGTTGAAGGCCTGAACTGCTGGGAGGACATTGAGAAGCTAAACTTTTTCCCAAAACTTCGAGAAGTTCGTGTGATGGGTATTCCCTTACTTCAACCCTACACTGACCAGGAGAGACGCTATCTTATGGTGGCCCAGTGAGTACAAACACTCTCGCACACACATACAATATTGCATAAATCATTACAATGTATTCATATTAACTGATGCATTCTCAACAGATAGATGGATAAAAAAGCATGGTCTTATAGGTTAATTTTCCTTATTTGTTAGTAACAGATAACTAGCATAATTAACTAGTTAGCTCCTCCTGGAGATGGAATATACCTTTAGGCAACACAACTGGTCTTTAAAACCACGGTTCTAACTTTAAAGGTACAATAACAATGTTTGTACATTTAGTAACAATAACAGTATCTTTTTTTTCTGAAAGAGTATAATGGAAAGATCTTTATGATTTTGTGTCTGCAGTTTGCCTTCTGTTACTGTTCTGAATGGGAGTGTGGTGACTGATGGGGAGAGAGAAGATGCAGAACGCTTCTACATCCGTTTCCACCTGGACTGCCCAGAGGATGAGTTACCACAAAGGTACATCACTAAAAGCATGCACACACAAACTACTTTGCCCCTTAAATGCTCACAATTCTTACCATTTGGATGCGTGTTGTTGGCATGAACTGGGTCTCAGTCTCTTTTAGAAATCACTGCTGACACTTACTGTGATTTTAATGGTATAGAATTGCAGCATATGACTGTAAAATACTTCACTGATATTAGTGCTTCTGTCCACAATTACAGTATATTTTTGTTTTGGTAATACTTTATTTTAAAGATACAGTCTCCATGTTTTGTAAATGTATTCTGTTAAATGCAACTTAGCTTTAAGTTGAATGTAAATCGCCTTGGAAGTTAATGCTAATCTTATTTCTAAGCCTAGCGTTTTTTCTCTAGATTGATAACAATGAATGCATCCATGAATAATATAGTAGGGAATATCAAGATAAAATTTAGTTGTGATTTCTAAGAAAAAGTGTTTGAGCTTAGTTGTAGATACAGAGCTATGAGTAGTCAGACACTGGAGTGATGCCATAGAAGAACTACTTTTAGCTCTCTGTAGTATTAAATGTTGTTTAGGGAACTAAATGAATACTTTTTAAAAAATAAATTGTGGATGTGATGAACCTTTGATCGACCAAAGTAGCTTTTTTTGACACCTGCTTATCCACTATGGAAAAAAGCTAAGCCTACTATATATATATATTTTTAAAAAATCACTTTTCACAGCCCCTAGTGCACTTGTGTGTGTGTGTGTGTGTGTGTGTGTGTGTGAATGTGTTCACTGCCAAAGAGGGCTTAAATGCAGAAGACACATTTCGTTTACATTGTACAATGACAAATAATTGCACATTATTAATTGTAATTGTATTAGCCACTGATCTGAGTATCTCCAATCTATGAAAACAGTTTCATGTCGGACCACAAAGACAAGCATACACAGAGTAAAACAGCCTCAACGAGAGCAGAGAAATAAGAGAACTGAGAAAATGCAAAAAATGAGAGATTCTGTTCCTCACTTGTCGCTGCTGCTTGCTCAGGGCTGTGGTGAGCCATTCAGAAAATGTCTGTTTAGACAGGTGGAGAATGGTGTTTAGACAGGTGGAGAATGGTGTTTAATACTTCATACATTCAGACCCCCAGGGAACTGTGTTAAAGTTCTGTAAGAATAGGGGTATATAATTTGTCACCTTTTATGGTTATTAATAATAGAGGTGATTATTCCTTCTCTGCAACACTAGGTGTTGAAACATTACTTGGACTTGATAATATTGAGCCACGAGGGGATTAATGAGGTCAGATTGTGTTGTTGGATTTTTAGTTCTGGGCCACAAATGCCAACTCATTTCTCGGTACTGGATTGAGCTCCATCACTCCATAACACAGTTCCACCACTCCATAGTTCAAATGCTGAATGAGCTTTATACCCCTTGGGCTCATGTTGAGCAATGACCATTGGTACAAATTTTTTTTTATCATTAATTTTAAGGGTAATATGTTTTGGACATATAGCACAGCTCAATAAAATGCAAAGGCATAGATTTTTTTTTTCAAATATCCAAGCCAAAAGTGAAATTAAAAATGTCACCTTCACCCTGTGGGCAGATCAGTCACTATCAGTTGTCCAGATCTCTTCAGATGGGAAAACTTTAAAAGCTATTGTTCAACATGGCTCTCTGTGTGCACTGATCCATTTAGAACAGTCTAGAGATCAGTAACACACAGTGTGAGCACGCATACAGAGAGCACAGACTGTGTCCTTTCTTTTGTCTTATTTTGAAATTGATCTGAATTAAATATTGGTTATGGTCACTGTCCAGCACATTCTGCTGATTTAGTTTTTTCATTATCACCTGACTCATGCTGTCCATCGTGATCTTCAAGCTATCTGAGCGATGTCTTCCACTTGTCCCCTGATGATTCCTCCCTCTCTCTTAGTCATGACTCTCTCTATTTCCTTCTCCCTGCCTCTTTGTTGAGTGAGGGTATTTTCCGGTGACCGGAGGAAGAGGGATCACCCCTGTCCTTTAGCCCACCGTGTTGCATTTTAACATGGGAGAGTATGAGGGAGGACATTTTTCTGACTAGAAAAGCCTAACCTTTTGGAGACAATGTGGCTAGTCTCTGGCTCCTCAAAGACGCCTTTGTGCTGAAATACTCCAGCCAGGAAACCGATATACGAGGTGGTAGCTTGATTTTTTCCCCCCCTTCTTCTTCTTTATATCCCCCTCTCCACTACTTTCTTCTCTTGTATTTTCTTTATTCTTAAGTGGACTGAGGTGGCAGGTGGATTGTTTTTATTACAGCAAGATGGGATGATAAATGTCTTTAACTCAATTTATGAATTGATAAAATTATGTTAAGCAGTGAAGACAGTGCAATGTCTGTCTGCAGAGGAGATTTTAATGTTGAAATATGTATGGATTTCCCCCCACAGTGTTTAGAACAAAGCAAAGTCTCCATTGTACCAGGTGGTTCAGTGCTATTACTCCAATGTTCATCATTCATATTACCTGATGCATCATAAAATATGGTATGCAGTTAAAGTTGGAGCACTGAGCAACATAAAAGCAAAAAGAAAATTTGACCCTAAATAAAAATCCATTATTTATATTATACCTGTATAAAATTAAATGTAAACTTAAAATTATTTATTTTAAACCCTGTATATCCCTAAATTGAATGGAAAACTATACAAAAGCCTGGTGAAGTTGTGTAATTCTATAATATATATAAGGTAAATTAGCAACAGGTCAGTGATATGGCTTGGTTTAGAAAGAGTATCTCCGACAAGCTGAGACTTTCAGAAATAAACATGAGAAGGGGTTCACCATTCTGTGAAAGACTGCATTGGCAAATAGTGAAACAATTCAAGAGTCACGTTTCTCAGAGTAAAAGCAGAGAACCTAGGGGTTTCATCTTTGACGGTACATAATATCATTAAAGGGTTCAGAAAGATTCCGCATCATCTATGCTAAAGAGGAGAAGGACCATCCAGGTTGTTATAAGCGCACAGCTTAAAAGCCAGCATCAGTGGTGGTGTGGAGATACATTAGTGCACATGGCATGGGTGACTTGCATATCTGCGAAGGCACTGTTAATCCTGAAAAAAAGTAGAGGAGATGCAACACAGTGGTAAACATACCCCTGTGCCAAAGGATTTGAAATAGGTTGCTAGCATAAAATTCAATATGGCCATACATTTGAAAAAATATATATATAACTTTTCAGTTTCAACATTTGAAACATTGTCTTTGTAATATTTTAAATAAAAAGTAAGGTTTAAATGGATTGCACATTATTGCATTGGTTTTATTTACATTTTACGCAGTGCCCATTCATCGCAGTGTCCATTCAACTCCCACTGCCCCCCCACTCTCTCTCTCTCTCTCTCTCTCTCTCTCTCGTCCCCATTCCTCCGCATTAGGATGTTTCCCAAGAGAGAGTGTTTGAGTTCAGTAGGGGGGCGTGGGAGGGCAGGTGCTGAGTGGGTAGCACTGGTGTAGGGTAAACACTAGAGGTGAGTTAAGGTTGCCCCTTTTCTGACCCAGACAGCTTGCCCTCCCCACTGGGCTTTGGGCTGAAGCAGATTTGTGTCCTTCTCATGAGAGAGTGATGTGGAAATGGTTGTAGTTGACCTTTAACCTTTGTAGTATTGGTGTCATCATTTTCTTTATTATTTAGTCACATGTAGCTAATTGTTTAATATATAATTAATAATAGAGTTACATAAACAGCCATCACTATTTACACATTTTTTTCTTAAGTGAAGAAATAAAATCAAATATAATAACAAAACAAATTAATAGATTGAAATTAAAAAAATATTTTCTTTGTTTTGATTTTGATTTCAAATGAAGAATCTGGAAAATACAAAGACACTCTCTGCTTGGTTCAGTGAGCTACACGTACAAAAATGATCACTTTGGTTATCAGCAACAGTTTATGTGACCTATGTGAATAACTGGGTGATATGTTAAAAAATACATTGAAATGTTTCTATCCTTGTGTCCTTATATCTATCTTTTTGTCAAACATCTCACTGCTCATACATATATTTCAAAAATGGGTCCACAACCCATTTTAGGCCAGTTTCCTAAAATACTTGTAATGCAAAAATGCCATTTTCTCACTCAACACTTTTATAGAATTAGCCAAGGAAGAAAAATTGGTACAGAATTGAAATCAAACCCCAGGGCTTCCATATTGGAAGCTATCCATTATAATGTTGAACCACTTTAGTTTTGTTGGTGCAGTGCTATAGGTGGTTGCTCATTTCAACTCTGGAAGGGTTTGTTGATGAGCTCATTATTAGGAACCTGTGTAAGGAAAGTAAGGACAACTGTAAAATGTGTAAAGCAGAAAATATTCCAGGATCAAAGTTTGGACCCAATGATGGAAACCATGGGAATGAAATGTACAGCTTGACTAAAGTTCTTCAGCCTTCATTTGAGACCATGTTTACTGAACTCTGTAGGAGTAGCTTTCATGTACTAAATTTTACTTTGAAGGAATCGGAGAGAACTTTAAAGGTTTTGTAACCCCAAGCTCTGCCATGGTTGCTTAGGCGAGGGCACAGTAGCCATGGTACTGTTATCTCCATGAAGGTGAGGGGATATAGGGAGTGGGGCACACGAGTAATCCTAACCCTGTACTGCTTGGTTGCTTGCCTTCGTAACGCAGATCAGGCTTTTGGACTATAGCTTTCTCCAGCAGAGCATAAAAAGAATTCAGTGTAGGTACTGTCTGAAGAAAAATAAGAAGAGAAGCAAGTTAGAAAAAAAGGAATGGAGGAGTGAAAGAAGCAAGGTTGAGGTGATTTAATATTTCACCAGATGCCCATTTTACTGCAGCCTGGTGAGAAAGAGAAAGACATTGCCCAGGGAGTTTGAGGGAGACACTTCATGATATAACTTGTTTATATCTAGTAAATAATTGATTATTTGGAGTAATGGACAGGGACTTGATAGAAAAGAAGAAGATTGAAGAAGCGCCCCAAATTTTCACAACCATTTGAGACCCCAAAATCACAGCTGAGGACAAATATAGTAAATCCAATTCTGAGAGGAGTACAGACAGAAGCCATTTTCACATAAGAACTGTGGACAATGTTTCTGGGGTTGCCCTTTCATGCATGTAGCATACAGCCAGAGATATTCCATATCAGATGCATTCTCAAAACAGGTAATGATCTGCATGGTTAGGCATGGGGTGGCACCAGTCTAGTGCATGCAAGAGGCTTGTCATATATTCCCTCTGAATTACTCTACTGACACATGGACCTACTCGTATTTTACCTGGCCTTTGTACTAGGGGGCTGGCAGGACATTTGCATTCACACTTAGAGCTCCTCTGGGTAATTTTCCAGAAGATTTGTGGGTTACCATTCATGTGTGACAGGGTCTAGAGAGATGAAAGACGAAGGAGTTAGTGCGAGAAGAAAGTAATCAGGAGCATAGAGTGAGAAAAAACAGGACTATCTGTCACTGTGTAACTGTGCCCTTGTTTTTGCCAGTGGCAAGAAAGATAATTATGGACAATAATAAAAGATGAGAACGATTTGTGCTGGCTTAAGGGATGAGATTATGAAAGACGAGGACATAAATAGTTAGAGTGCCCAATTAAAGACATTTAGTTGTACCTCAAGAAAATATATAGATTTTAAAAAACTATATTACAATTGGGTACAAGTAGATTGCGAGATCAATTTTACAATGTCCACTGACTAAAGGACCTGGACATGTTGTGGTGCACAAAAGTAGTGCAGACTCGATACTTAAATAATATTAATAGAGAAAACTTAGTCCATTTTGGTATTACTGTATTTGAGTTATTCCTGTAAACCTTCATCCTGCAGCTTTCAACAGCCTTCAACGAAGCCCTTCATACAGAAAAAAAATGTTTTTTAGTTCTGTCTAAAATGTCTAAGCTAAAAATGAAGCACTTGCACAACCTAAGAATGAAGCAGTTAATGAGGTGAATGAGAGACATTTCAAATGTTAGCACATAGTATGTACATATTGTCACTGTCCAAGGAAAAACCATGTTTATCCATTTGATATCCATTAAATACATTAGCTGGCCTTCACATTGTGTGACAATTTCTTGATCTATGAACCAATAGAAAAGCACTAAATGACTTGGAAAAAAATCTTTTTACGTTGACTTCTCATATTAAGTTGTTATTTTGAAGATGTTTTGGGTTTTCTTTGTACAGTAATGTTATACAGTTTTCTGCAACCTAGCAAGCATAAAGATTAAAGATGGGGGTGTACAGCTCTCATCTCTGAAGACCATTGTCTGGCATAGGTTGGTGATTTGCTTGCTTAAACGCATCTGCTCTTAGTTACCAAGTTTTGAGCAAGGAGTTCCCCAATCAATGGATACGTTCAGGATTTGTAGTTCTGAATATAACTAAGATATGGATATCCTTATATTTGCAAAAATTTAGATCATGTACGGGTGGTGCTGATTCTCCCATGAGAAGTGATCTAGCTAAAAAGCAACCAGATCTTTGTGTCATCGTTCTGACTCAGTAAAGGAGACGAGTCATTGTATCCTTTCTCTTTCTGGCTCTTTCTCTGTCTGTAAGCTCAATTGGTTACCGTATTACAGTGCTTACTGTACACTCACTGTATATCTCCTGGTATGAACCCGTTGTACTTTCCACTAGTCATTGTCCAGTCTCATCTCTGGGGCTGATCAGAGAACAGTGTGTGGGAGGAATTCAGGGCAGCCGTGTTATCAACGCCAATGCGATTTCCCTGCATTTAAGAGAGCTTAGTCCTTACTAAATAAGACCTTTGAGCAAGACTTGCTTTTTTTCCCCCCCGTCAGACAGAGTGGCACTTGTATGGACGGGGCAGTATTCCCATGGCGAAGGCTCAGAGCCGCAGGCACCTACCCATGCTGGGCTTCCACTTTGTGGGGACACTTTTCTCAGAAGATGGGGAAGGCAAATTAATTTGATTGGCTCACCCTGTACTGGAGCAAACCCCCAACCCACAGCATGGGGCTTTATGAAATAATTTCTCTCATTTCAGTCTTATTCCCCACAATCACTCACTAAATAGGGGGTAGGGGGTAGGCTTTCCCTTAGCAATGTGACTCATGCTTCACAAACACATGCAAAGAATACATAAAATCTCTTATCCTATCCAGACCTGTAGACACATAAACGTTATGTGTGCATTACAAAATCCTCACCGGGCTGATTTTTCTAGGCTGAAAGGTGGAATTCATGTTGGGCCAATTGGAGACTGAATTAAGACTTTGCCCCTAAAATTACAATGAAATGTATATGTCGTACTTAAAAATAAATAAATGCACTTTAGACAAACAACATAAAAATATAATATAAAAGTATAATATAATGTTTATTGTTAGTAATACATAGTTCGTGTTAAGATTTGCAGACGTGGTGGAAAAGAAAACCATGAGGTCTTGCACATTTGACATGATACTGAGCCCTATGAATAGCACATACTGGATGGCACATAGTGTCCGTTCAAATGTGTGAGAGCAGAGGCCACACATTCAGAGTTTTAGACTAGGTTATTATTGGCACTCAGTCAGCTAATGATAGGGGAGAGGGAGGGACAACTTTCTCTCTTCCACACACACACACACACAGAGAGAGAGAGAGAGAGAGAGAGAGAGAGAGATACTCTTTTGGATTCCTGGCCACAGATAACAATGACATTAATAGGGATTGAGCTTGCTATCTTCCAATGATAGTGCAAACACTTAAAGAGTTTGGGCATTGAGTCATTGAGTCATTATATATAGCCTGTACGATCAGTGAAGCTGATCAAATGGACAGTGAATGTAGATACAAGGTGGGTGTTCTTAATCCAGTAACCATTCCTTGTGTGTGTGTATATATATATATCTTGATCAGATTTCATTGTCCTTTTACTTCTCCCAGGTTCCACACTCTGGTTGCTCGATATGGGCGTCTGGAACCACTGGCAGATGTGGACCTGCGTCCACTGAGCTCTGCCCAGGTGGAGCTACGTTTTGGGGACCACAGCGACCAGCTGGAGCTTCGGCTGGATCAGACAGTGGCTGAATTAAAGAAGCAGCTCAGACCTGTGGTGCAGCTAGCAGCCAACAAGATGCGTGTTTACTACATTGATCGGCAGCTAGGCTACGCCCTAGCCCCTCAGGAGCTCAAGTATGGAGGCCGTGCCCTTCATTCCTACAGCATTCGGGATGGAGATGAGATCCTTGTGGTACCCAAGTCTCAGTGATTCAGGAGATACTATAATGTGGATGCTACTTGTGAAAAGGGAGCAGTTAATCTGGCTCTGACCTTCTAGGCAGAGGCAAGAGGGATAAAGTCTCCCAATAAATCTGGTGTAAATCATGAGTTCTGAAATAGTGCATAACTCAATGGACCGGTAAATTGTTAGGAATTGGGGAGAGAGATTGTTCTGCTTTTTAAAAAAATGCTGAACATCTATCTTGATGCTTTACATCAGACCTGGATTGGAGCTCAACCTTTCCTCAATTCTTCCGCCACCATCTCTTGTGAAGAGAAGGGATTTTTAGACACTGGTGATTTTTTTAAAAGTTGTTTTTATTGTTTGGTGTTTGCTCAAATTATAATAATGTGCATGTGTGGGTGTGTGAGACTGTTCCTCAGGAATAACAAATGATCTATGTATTGTTTTTGATCAGCAATAAGCACATTTTGCCAATCCAAGTCAAGTAAAATTAATTTGTATAGCGCTTTTTTACAATGGGATAGTGTCCAAAAGCAGCATTCATAAGTCCAAAATAAAAGCAGAAACAAATGAATGACCCCATGTGAGCAAGCCAAAGTTGACAGTGACAAGGAAATACTCCCTCAAAGCTGGAGGAAGAAACCTTGAGGGAAACCCAAACTCACAAAGGGGACCCATCCTTCTCTGGTTAAACAAGTATAAATCACCAAAATAAAGCACCAGAGTACCCTAAAGTCTAGCAGCTAGCATAAACCTGCCAACCTTCCTTACCTCCAGTCATGTACAATACGGTACTGTTAGACAAAAGGCCAGTGGGGAAGGTGAGATTGCCTTGCTTTTTCCTACAGTATATCCTTGTATGATGAATGAATGGAGTAGTTAGCTCAGTGCTGGGGGAAATGGGGAAGTGCACACAGTAGATCCTAGCTGACAATAGTAACACAGCAGGGAGGCTTGGATTACAATACTGTTGCCCAACACATTAAAAGCCCACTGGGCTATTAAATTAGCATATTTTTGCTTAGCTTCTATTTTAAAGAGAGAATTCCACACATTTTTCATAATGTCTCATAAATAATTTAGCATATAAACATATTAATTTAGAGTGGTCAAACAGCCACGTCACTCTCTTTTTATTTTATTTATTTATTTATTTATGTATTGTTTTTACATTATTATTATTTTTGCCCACCACCACCCCACACTCATCAGGAGACTATTAGAGCTTTATTTTTATTCCTAAATTTATACTGAATTGTTCATGAGGGAGGAACAAGTAACGTGTGCCAACAAACAATGTGAATATGAACAAACAGAAAAAAAAGTAATAATAATAAAGTGCAAAAACTATATATACAAATTTAATATTTTAAAAATCATACACAGTTTTGATCCCTTTGTCTTGGTGTTTTTCACCACTACAGACTTTTTAAAAGGGATTGTTTAACATGTATAGTTACTGTGAGGTTTGTGTTTAAGTAAATGATTCTGCACAAACAGAGTAGTGTAGAATTTATAATCGCTTATTGTTCACTGAACATTGTTTATGTTGAGTTCATAAATGTTTGTTTCCTGTTGCGGTGTGGCAGTTCTTATGCATACTTCATACGTCATGAGATTCTTGGTTCCTATCACCTACTGTGTGACTCCGTGGCTCTGTGTCTGTAATTCTGACACAGTATGCTTCTTTAGTTTCATGGAGCTTTTCTATGAGGCTTTTTTGTTATTATTTATCACACCACTCGGAAAGACTTTGTTCTTGTCTTTTTTTAATGAAGATATTATGAACAATTTATGGAATTCTTATTAAAAACCTTTGATGGATTTCAGTGGGGTGAAATTCTGCTTCACATCAAGAAGAATCTCAAGTTGCCAATGAGCCCATTACACTCTCTACCATTTATGCAGATATGTTTAAAGCAGTTCTTGTAAATGTTGGTCCACTAGATCTTTTCTGTGTGTAATGGTCCATTAAGAAGTCCATGTGCACAACAAACGCTTTTGTCTTGCCTTGTAGGTGTTTGGATCAAAAAATAAAAGGATCATTGTGAATGTAACTGCTTTTAATTGCTGCGCCATTGGTTGGCAGCCATACTTAAGACGCTTTTACAGGTCAATATGTTTTATCATTTATTTAGAACTGATTTAATCAGAATATTCAATATATTTAGGTTGCAGGCTTAATGAGTGAGTGCTTTTATGTCTGAGTAATATGGTAAAAAGAGCAGAGTTTACATTTTCATGTTATTAAGTGCTTATGGGTTTGGTATAGTTTTATGTGTATAATAGATTTAATAATGATATAAATGATAAATAATAATATTACTTATTATTATAACAAAAAGAGTAACAAAGATTGTGTCTAGGATCTTAAGCATTTTCAATAATCCTCTCAGCTGATTATTGTTGTGTTGTTCAGCCTTCAAAGGAACATATTGCAACTTTTATACTCCAATATCATTCAGATGATCTTCAAAGAGTTCAAAGAGACATTTCAGCTAAGACATGCTCAGATAATACAGGTCTTGTTTTGTCTTTGTTTTTCGGGAACTTCCATCATGTAGGGGCTTGTGAGACATTTGACCTTGATTTCAATAACAATTACCCATAAGACAGACTCGCTGTTGTATTCCCTACTGAGGCAGCGAAGCTTCGCTGATACTGATGATTCAGCTACCTGTGGAGTCTTTTTCTAACACAGTCACTGCATGCCCATCAATACATTTTAGGTTTTGGTTTACCAGGTCTTGACCCCTCTACTCCTCTGTCATTTCCCAGCAAAGTGGCTCTAATCCTGGTTTAGGTGATATGGGCTACAGCTCCTCTCTGGTTACAGACAACCCTATGCAACCCTACACTAGACAAGAGTGTTAACAGAGAGCTCAAGACCCATTAAGAGTATATTTTATCCCTATTGATGAGACAAGATCATGGAGTTTGCTATACGCTTTGTCTCAGTGTAGATATATTTGTCACACAGATGAGCCATTATTGTCCTATTACTGTCTGAAATGCTGTCTCTGTTTAACAGCTACCATTGCTCTATAGCAACAAATTGGCCAACCACTGTTGTCATGTCAACATCCCATTCATGTTCAGTCGCTTCCATTAGAGTTCCTTCAGAAATCATTTTTGCTCTAATCCTTTGATTATGCCATTTACTGATTCACCTTTGTCACTTTGCTTGGTATCTGATGAGATTGTTCTTATTTCAGCGTCATGTTACTCTGGGAATCTTGCTAATACTTATTGATGGTTCTTAAATCAACATGTCATCACAGCTGCATGTATCCTCTCCAATTCTTTTTAATCAGTATTGTCTATTCGCTTTCTCTACAGCTTTCCGAACTGAGTCACCTTGCTTTTGCCTCTGTACTACTTTTACAGTGGTTCGTTGTTTGTGTTTCGCTCTAGATATGGTGTTGATACTAAGTCTTTTCAGAACAACTCCCAGAGGGCTTTCCTCCCAAGCTCCGAAACCAAAGTGTTGATTAGCTGGTGAAAAGGCAGCAAGCGCTACTGTGCTCCCTGTCACTGATGAGTCCAGGCTGTGTTTCTGAGTGAAAAGACACCGGGGCTGTCACAACAGTGATAAAATTGCCATGAATAAGTTGATATTCATTTTTTTCTGTTATGTGTGGTCAGTATAGTTAAATGAGTGCTGTTGTAAACTTTCTTGATTTCCTGTTCAAGAGATGCTTAAAAAATAAAATGCTGTTCATCTTCATATCATCATCCCTGCTCCTTCATGTTCTTACATACATGTGTGTGTGTGTGTGTGTGTGTATTGTTTTCCCAGCATTTGTTAGCTTTCCGGTTTGCTTACATGCTGGAAAAAGGTCCAGTGTTAAAATGCAGCTGTGGCTCGGTAAATGGACCATTTCACTTTAAAAGGTGCACCAAGTCTGCAAACTGCATGAGAGTAAACACATACTGAAAGTGGTACAAAACTAAACAGCTTGAGTGACAAATGAGCTTCTGTGATATTTCAAACAGTGAACAAAATCTTACAGGCACTCTGGCCATAACTTGATACTTGGCTTCCTTAGTCATTTTTCCATACATCCAGTCATTTCTCTATACATTCCACCTAATCCCAAAAGGCCATTTGCATATTAAAATATATAAATTTAAGTCTATGCCTGGCAGACTGAGATTTAGTTCAGTTCCTGGGCTTTAGCAACATTCAAAATTTTAATCAAAACTGTCTTTTTATAAAATTCTGAGGATGTTTCTTCACCATTTGCAGTTCTTCAGTCTATTTGCCTGCTCGTAATTGGTCTAACGTTTACGAATCCCCAGTGTCTGTAAACGGGCAAAAGGACAATGTGCCTTGGTCTGGTATGCTAGGTGTTATCTTTCTTCATGCCAGAGAAAAGGCACCTGGAGGTTTTTAGACAACGGAGACTCCAAACTCCAAACTTTGAAAAGCATGAACCGAAATGAGGATATTGCTCTATTCCTGCTCCATTTGTAAGTAATATTGACTTCTCTGATTTGGATTACTTAAGGTGGAATTGTCTCCAAATTCAAGAGGCAGATAACTGCAAATAACCGAAAGTGCTACAAACTATTAAACAACTCGAGTTACAAATGAATTTATGTGGTAATTCAAACTGTGAATATAAACTTACAGACAGGGAAACTTTTAGCCACGTATAAAGAACAGTTGTTTTTCTCCTCGCTCCACCTTACAATACAGAGTGCTTTTGAATGTAAACAAACCAGAGAGAACAGCATTTCCTTACAATCATAGACATCCCCTTTAATGGTCCTTGGACTAAACTAACTCAACATGTGAATAACAGCATCCGTCAAAATGACTTAAAGTGTCACTACTTTTACTAATATTGCTATACCTTTCAAATCTAGCCTGTACCATACCATTCTGTACCCATATCACAGATCAGTACTGTCTCAGCAGTTTAGCTTTGCTTTTTGCCTGTTGTTTCTTAACTGTACGAATAGTTTTAGCTGCAACAGCACTTTTGGTCCTTAGACACTAGGGACTAGGCACAGTGAAGACCTATTAAACACTGCCATCCAACTGGAGTCCATCCAGTTGCCCAGCTACCCACATGCCTGCCTCCTGGATCAGTGCAACAACTTGGCTGAAAAAATAATCAGGTTTAATTTGTGTCACCGAGGCCTGAGGTGCTGAGGGGCTGGACCTGCCCTGTCACACCTACAGGTGAGAGCAACACATGCCGAATCTGGCAGCTCACTCACACTAACACACACCACTTTTAAATCACAGATGAAAATGCCCACCTCTTTAGCTGTTTCACTATAACACAGCAAAAGCTTTCCTGAGTAAAGCAAGAGTCAGAATTCACCACCATCTTGGCAAGAGCAAGTACCATGCAGATCTGAAGGAAGAGTGAGGCAGACAGGGGGTTACCAGGCCATGAAGGCAGGGGCAGACCACAAAAGAAAGGTCGTGGAAAGGATGGCTGTGGGAGTTGGAACAGTTTGGAATGGTAGGGACCATTTTTATAGGTTTGCGGTGTACCAAAAGCAAACGTGTTCTGGCTAGGGTTCTGGTAGCCTGATCCACCCAGAGCACCACAAAGCTGGAGAGAGGGCATGAAGGGCTGAAGGAGACTCATTGTGTGACCAGGAGAGGGAGTAATTTTTGGTGAAGGCTTGGGTTACTTGAAGGTGGGCTGACATTGTGGACTTTAGGAAAGAAAAGTAAGACCAAGTGTTAAGCAATAAATGGGGATAGGATGGAAATGGAGATATTGGATGACCCATCTGTGTTCCTGGCCAGGACCTTCTCCCCCTTCGGAGGTCAGACCTGGTGGACCCACCCGAACACTGTGACAGCGTTGGAGCTCCAGAATACATTTGACCCCTTTCCCACGGAAACGGTTCCTTGCCTCCACAGTTCTTTGTTTTGCCTGCTGACATTTTAGTAACACAGTCAGCCTGATTTTGATCTGCCAAGATTGGTTGGCAGGTGGTTGATGGGGCTCATGATTTGTGGCTGCGTTTAATCGGACACTTGACTCCTACACCCAAACAGCAGAGTTAGTGCTTATCACTAAGCATGTCTCAGCCTTTTCTATGTGGGACAGAAACCGGCTCAAGACGACGCAAATCCATTTTGCTTATGCTGACCTTTTGAACAAAAACCTAGCTCCTGTTCTGAAAAAAAAAAAACAAAGATGGAGATAAAAGACACAGGACGATGTCTTATTAGCAATCCCATTACACCGTAAGGAAGACGAGATGGTGAGAAGATAGGAATCACAATCTCGCTCTCTCGTGCCACATCTTCTTCTCCTGTCTGTATTTTATCTCTTCACCTCAGCTCAAGAGCTGAATCTACTAGCAGGAATCATATGGTGCACTTTATCATCTTTACTACTAAAATTTTGGGTGCATTTACACAACAAGGCAACAAGGTGTAACAGAATCCTCCTCTGGGACTCCCACGTTGGTCATAGGGAATCCAGGTTTGGCATTCTGTCCAGCAGGTTTTCACACGTCCAGCCCCTCTTTGGTCTCCGGTTACCTCCACTGTCCCTCTGTGAACAAAGCTGCGTCTGACTCCCATCTCTCTCCCATCTCCTTCCCAGACCCTATCACCACGGATTCACCAGGCAATTTCCCCGCCTTTCAGTTCTATCGCAGCACCAGATCTATGGAAATCAACTCCCTCTGAGACTGACCTGGCCTTATGTGTGCTGTGGCAAACGAGACTGTCCTTAATTTGTGTAGGGAACCAAGCAGAACAGGAGGGGGAGCACTCACACACATCACACACAAACAGTCGTTGACTAACACACATACATATTGAGTGTCCTGATTGACTCATGTTAATGCTGTAATTCTAGCCACCCTGTCTTTATTTTTACAAACAAAGAGACTATTTTTAAATGCCCCAAGGGTGGGCAGAAGAGCTTTACGCTTTCTTGAAGGGATGCCTTGGACAATATGGGGCCTAAGAAGGGAGCTGATGTCTAGGGAACTGGGGTTTGCTCCAAGGACGGACATTTTCTTCAGAAACACTTTTTGTTCTGGACAGACTTGTTTCAATATTTTCCCTTACTTACTTACCAAGCACTAACCATTCTGGCTTTCTTTACCTTCCCTTTCTGGCTTTACCGTTCTTCTCTTGCTCTCCCTCCCTCCCTCTTCAAAAAAAAAGTCTTACCTCTTTCTCCATCGCCCCCACCCCTCCCTCTTCTGTCTCCTCTTTGCAAAAAAAAAAAAAAAGCAACAGATCTCTGATTAACCTTAACACTATCTGTAGTGCAAGAAGTGGCTTCTCCCTTCAGCACAGCAGTAAGGGACTCACAAACACTCACTTCCCACTTCTCTCATCCCAGGATCATTTACTCCAAGCTCTTGCCTCCTTGTAAATCAAACAGGCGCCACACACTTAGATTGGGCTGGGCTTACTACTCTTGCTCTCCTCGGTAATCCTGCAGACTTGGACCAGCAGAGCGCTCGTGTGAGAGGGACTTAGGAGGGCTTTCTTGGGCACACACCCCCTCCCCTTCCCTTTCCCCTTCTCCCAGCACAGAACCCCTCCACTTCTGAAGCTGTGTGGATGGTACCCAGTTGGATGGGACTGGAAGGCTGATGCCACAGGTGAGGTGCTGAGCTTCCATCCTCTGAAGGCAGGTGAGCAGATAATTACCTTTGCCCTATCCCCTCTGGTACAATCTCTCAAACAGCTGATATGTGAGGAATAGACTGATGATCCTGTCTTTTAAGACCACCCTGGAGCAAGCTGCTTTATCTCTAATAGGAGATGTTAAGGTTCTAACTCTGCCTTTCTCACCCTTTTCTTCCATTCGTTTGGAATCGCACGTAATGCGTGAATATGTAAATCATCACTTTTATCTACCAAAAAAGTAGACTGGTGTTTTCGATACCATCTATCTTTGGCATAAATGTCAGTCTTGATGTGCCATCAAGAAGACAACTTGGTAGAGATCAGTTTCTCTTGGGGTTAGCCAATTGAACCCTGTCAGCACATGCAATGTGATGTGAAAAGAGATGGATTTACTCCTTTGGCATCACCCACAATCTTTTGTGATGCACTTGGGATTGCCATCAAACAACAATTTCGACCGCACTCGTTTTCATCACAGAGGACATCAGACCTGAGTATGTGCTTCGAGCGCCACACTTTCCCTGGAAGACTAGGTTTCAGTTATGTTGGAAGGTTGACATTCACACTCATTCGTAAGGAAAAGAGCTGTTTCACTGCAACCTCAAGGAATATAATCCTTAAGACATCAACAAAATGATTCAGAATTCATCGTTCCTGAAAGATTAGGAAACATAAAACTCATAGGGCCCGCTGTCTAAATGCTGCTTAAGAATCTAAACTGATCTTAACCAACCGCTGAAATGCAGGTGAATTCAGCATTTCAAAGACATATCTTGTTTGTTTGTTTTTTCAAGGGGTGAGTTAGCAACAGATTAAAACCTCCACAAAGCCATTTCAGTGATTAATGAATATCCAAATGGCATGCAGGTCTGTATTCTTACATTGGATCTGAAATGACATAATTAAGGAGAATTTAGGTTCAGATTACCAGCTTTCAATTTTGTGTGTAGCCTGTAAGAGATGTGCCCTTTAAATACACTTCTTTATATTTGAGAATCTTAAACTAAAGTGTACGAAGTGCAAACTCCTGTAAACCAAGTCATGATATTGTTTGACTGATGTGGTGGAGGGTTTGGCAGATGTAAACACTTGTTTGAACAAAGAATGGCAAAGTTTATAGGGTGAAAATTCAACTCATACTCCTAAACATTATTTTAAAACAAGGCAGCATGATGATGTACAGCGGTGAAGTACTAGCTCTCTTGTCTTGATGAGTGATGAAAGCAGCAGCAATTCTGGACTGTACAGATGTGTTGTAAATGCTCAAATCCAGATGCTTCAAAAATCATTTTGAGATAATGTTCATTTTTCCTAACCACTATTGCCCCCCCACAAAAAAAAGTTCCTGTATGGTGCAATCAGTTGGGCTGCCAGATTTAAAATCATAGTCAGTGTTTAATTCGAAATACAATGTGATTAAGTAGAAAACAACAAAGAAAATAAATCCTCTCCACTTTGTCCACGTAATTACAAACTGGACTGTAAGGGGTTACATATACTGGAATAAAACTGTGCACCAAGTAAAACATTATTGCCATTATACAAGTGAATATTATTATTCTAATTTTACACTGTGCAGCACCAAAGATCTCATTAAGATAATAGTTGATATCCTTAATACTAATATTCATGCTTTAGTCAATCATGGTAGATACTATAGAGACTGGATTAATTAATTAAATCAACACCACCTGATTAAGTGTAATGAAGTACTGATTAGCTGAACTAGCCACTTGATTGTAATGTAAATAATGGATGCCCTTGAGTAAATGTTTGAAAGTGGATAAGCTACTATGCTGAATGATTTAAATGACCATAATGGTCATATGTTGCTCAACTTTACAGTGTTGAAAGTTTATAGAAAAAGCCCTTTTGGCCTTTCATGTTTTTTGAAGTATTTTGAGAAAAAATCTGGATTGGATTTTGCTCCTGCTGATTAGTATTACAATTTGTTTACCTCAGTGTTCTCCTCATTGTGTTTATGAGTTAATTGATGGTGGATATTAAGGTCTTCCAGATCAAACAGAACAGCAGGAGACAGAGGGATAAAACCAGTTATGGACAACAGACTATGTAAAAAAAATGAACACAGGACGGTAGACAGTTACCCAGAGCAGAGGACATTTAGGTGGTTAAAAGGAAAGTAACTCAGCATCAATAACAACTGAAGAAGAACCAATGAAGGCACCCTCTGTGCCTTGTTAGTAAGAACTTCTATGAAAGCACACCTAAGAAATATGCTCAGTCAGTCTGTACACTAAAGATCACAATAATATAGAAATGCCTGCTATTTCCTGTGGGATTTAAAAATTGGTTTATTTGAATCCCTTATCTTCAATCCTAGAAATTTCAAAGAAATGACACTTACGTGAGAATCCTATTCAATAAATCGTGTATCATAAAGTCATTTGAATTCTGAAATCTTTATGCTATTAAGCTGTCCAATGAAAAATATGTATCTACATTTTTCTCTCATATTTCTAGATAATTATAATCCTTATTATATGTAATGTAGTATATTTACACACACACACACACACTACATTAACTTCCATTGAAAGTTAAGGTTTTTCTCCCTTTTCCTACTATCCGACTTGTTTTTCTTTGGACAGTGAGGATATGTGACTATACACTATATAAGAGTTCGACTTCTCAGTGTCAATAATACTTCAGAAAAGAACCTATCATCTACAATGTTCTGTAGAATTTAAATTTCTAAATGATTGTTATTTACAAAGAAATATAAATACTAATCCTTAGTATATATAAAGTCAGAAGGCTATTTAAGTGGGAAAATACCAGAGGGCATTAATGAGCATTTTCAGGCTTTATATAAACTTTTTTTACTGTGCTCATACTTTGGTTAAAATGATTTAATTATGCAAAAAGATGGCTAATAAAATAATGCAGTGCATTTTTAAACTGATAAGATGTAAACGGCAAACACATTTCTGAGAAGTAGTCTTAAATATTGTTTATTTTATTACAGATTCATTTTAGCTTAAATATATCAAACATTTTTGTTCGTCATGTGTTGTCAGTTGGAACAGTAAATCACTCACTGGAATCTTAGTATTAGTATTATATATTATTAGTTTTATATTTTAAGTACCATTTGGTGTTCTGCTGCCATGTCATGCCTGAAATGCACCAACATGTCCTTGAAAATATGGTTATTGGTTATATGTTTTTTTTAAAGATTTCTTTTTTTAATGGTAGCTTTTAGAAAAACCTTTTTCAAATTCAAGAAGAGTGAAACTCATACTTGAGTCTCTTGGGTCATTGAAAAGATCATGGCAACTCAAGCCTCCTCAATTAGAGCCATTAGCTGAACTGCTCACACCCCTTCTCTGAAGCCAACGAGACATGGAACACAAACATGCGGTAATAGACCCCTCTAGATGATGTAGAGCGGTTGGTTTGAGTCCCAGCCAGAAGCTAGCTGGCAGAGTAGAGGCCTAGAACTGCTCCTCCACAGCCCACTCACACAGTAGTGCAGGTGAATGTGATCCCCACACATTGTTCCCCATCACATAATGGGACCTTTTCAGCAAAGGGCCAACAGGCCCACCATGGCGGGCAAGAGAGGGGGAGAAAGCCCCAAGGGAGATCTGGGAGACTGCTCTTAAAACCAAGGAAGATTAGAGGGGACATTACTTGGTCTATTTGCCTTTTTAATGTCCTTTTATAAATGCTTGATGGATCAGTTCACATGTGTAGAATATGCTATTTGAGAATATTACCTATGCACCTTCATTGGCAATATATGATATTGGGAATATCGCCTTCAAACCTTATAACCTTATGTTGACATTTGAATTCAAACTATTTTGATTTCCATGTATGTGTGTTTTAGGTCTTTAGGATGGTCAAAACAAGCACTTTAGTCTCTCTACTCCAGCTTTTCAGCACTCTTGCTCCTGGAGGAGGTGAGTACCAGCCTTGTAATGATTCCAGTGATTCCTGGTAGGGGCTGAATCCATCGTGGCCCTTGAATTAATCAATGAAGCTAAGTCTAAATGAATTGAGTGAAAGACAACTCTAGCTGAGCTAAGAACAACTTTGTCTTCTGTAATGAATCTAGTAATCTGTTATGACTAATAGTTCACTGTCTTCTCTAAAAGCTTTCTCTCAGGATATCCTCTATCCCTATGGACCAGCTTATAGGGACTTAGAAACCCCAAAGATGGATGATGGCAGTTCAACAGAAATTGTTCTACAAATTCCATTTGTTTTCTTCAATATCCCCTACCGCTCTTTATACGTGAGTATAAAACATACACTATTTATCATTACATAAATTGCTTAATAAAAGAGTCATTTTAATGTAATACCAGTAAATTACAAGTGTTCAGAACCCATTTAAATCAAGCGTCAAATTTATCAACATTCATTATCTTTAACCACTTATCCAGCTCAGGGTCGCAGTGGGTCCAGAGCCTACCTGGAATAATTGGGCGCAAGGCGGGAATACACCCTGGAGGGGGCGCCAGTCCTTCACAGGGCAACACAGACACACTCACTCACACACACTTTTGAGTCGCCAATCCACCTACCAACGTGTGTTTTTGGACTGTGGGAGGAAACCGGAGCACCCGGAGGAAACCCATGCGGACACGGGGAGAACACACCAACTCCTTACAGACAGTCACCTGGAGCAGGAATCAAATCCACAACCTCCAGGCCCCTGGAGCTGTGTGACTGCGACACTACCTGCTGCGCCACCGTGCCGCCCAAATTAATCAACAGTAATATGTAAAATGATGCCTATTTTAAATCCAACTATGCCTCTTGCCCTACAGGTCAACAACAACGGAGTGATCTCCTTCAACGTTCAGGTGAGCCAATTCACTCCTGAGGCTTTCCCCCTCAGTGACAGCCGGTCCTTTATTGCTCCCTTATGGGCAGACGTGCACAATGGTATCCGTGGGGACGTGTACTACCGTGAGAGCACAGAGCCAGAGATGTTGGAGAGAGCCACTCAGGACATCAGGAAATATTTCAAGAACATGCCAACCTATACTGCCACCTGGGTCTTCATCACCACCTGGCACCAGGTCACATTCTATGGAGGAAGCCAGACCACTCCGGTATCGCAAAAATGATTTCATAAACTTTCATTTGGCAGTCATACAGATTGATAGAAAAAAACTAGAAAATCCATTCAACCTGTTTCGATATGGATACTAATAGTAGCTTTCCTCATGTTGCACATGTTGAGTTGTAGTATATGACAATAGGATTTTGAAACATTTTTAAACTTGTTACAGGTGAACACATTCCAGTCAGTGTTAATCTCTGACGGCATGTCATATTTTGCCATGTTTAACTATGGAGAAATCACATGGAGCACAGGGACCGCTAGCGGGGGAGACCCTCTTACTGGCCTGGGTGGAACAACTGCACAGGTATCCCAGTGTCTCTGGAAATCTGTTGCACGTAATGGAGCATGTTATGAAATGTAACAAGGTTCCTCTTATATCTTGCCTGTTATTGACCTCTTTAGGCAGGTTTCAATGGTGGAGATGTCAGCCACTTCTTTAACCTACCAGGCTCGCGCTCAAACGAAGTAGTCAACATTGAGCAGACAACAAATGTCAACGTACCTGGCCGCTGGCTGTTTCGTATCGACGCTGAGCAGATAGACCCAGCCAATGGCTGCAGCTATAACGGTAAAGCAGTGTTCCTCAGTATTTCGAATAAATTCACATTCATGTTCTTTTGTTCTTATCTTCAAACTATGCCTTGTTGTCTGAACATATTTGGTATGCATCCCTTTACCAGATTCCTATTCAATTCTCTCCCTTCTTTCTTTTCTTGATTTTTACAAAGTAGGATAAAAGATTAATATCTTAAATAATGGCATTGAATCCTCTGTCATGTTTAGGGCGGTATTATCGACGTGGGGAGGTCTTCTGGCTCTCAGACCAGTGTTCTCAGCGCTGCAGGTGTTTGGATTTAGACAATGAAGTCATATGTCAGGAAGTTCCTTGTGGCCAATTGGAGACGTGTGAGCAGCAAGAAGGTGCCTACTACTGCCAACCCACTCGAACCAGCACTTGTGTAGTGTTTGGAGACCCACACTACCACACATTTGATGGCTTTCTCTACCACTTTCAAGTAAGGCTGCACCTCCACACATCCAGTTAATACAAATGCAAAAGCAAGACCGATCATCCTACTTGGCATGAGGGGCACACCTCCAAACTGTGTCAACTGTTTAACTGTCTACTCTACAAAAAATTCCTACATCAGCCAGTTTAATGCTAGACAATATGGGAATGCTATTTATGTGGGAATGCTGTAGTGCTGTATATATGAATTTTATATATGAAATATTTTATATATGAATTTTGCACATGCAAAACTTTTGATGCCTATTATTATAGAATGATCAAAAATTATTATTACTTTAATACATAAAGAAGACATTTTTAAAAAGTGTATAAAAATCCTTTTCAGTTCATTAGCACATCAGTCTGGGTATAAAGTTATTCATTTCATGATACTCTGAAATACTATCTACCTTATTTTATATTTTAATCCAATTCTCTAGGGCACATGTTCTTACTTACTGGCTCGCCCATGCTGGGAGGTTCCTGGTCTCCCCTCCTTCAGCATTGAGGCCAAGAACGAAAACCGAGGCATGACTTCTGTGTCCTGGATAAGAGATGTGACTGTGGAAGTGTATGGTCACAGAGTAACACTGCCAAAGGGAACCCTTGGCACTGTACAAGTAAGTTTCCTTCCAGTTCCTGACAGTTTTCTGCCATAATGTACCATAATGAAAAGGGCTGGCAAAACTACGTAATTGACATTATCTTTGCAGTGGAACATTGGTTCTTTGTTCTGCTAAACAAAATGTAGTCAAATATCCATCGTCTTTTGACACATGGCTTCTATTCACCATCATTTCAGGTGGACAACCTCTTGAAGACTCTACCTGTCCACCTCCAGCTTGGTGCTGTCAAGGTCTACCAGTCTGGAGTTGCAGTTGCTTTGGAAACTGATTTTGGTCTCTTAGTAACGTATGATGGGCAGCACTACGCTTCAATCTCCCTCCCCAGCTCATACTTCAACAACACTTGTGGCTTGTGTGGTAACTACAACGATGACCCTGCAGATGACCCTGTGTTGCCAGATGGATCATTAGCAGAGAGTGTTGTTGAATTAGGTGGCAGTTGGCGAGCTGAAGACACTGATTTTCGCTGTACAGACGGTTGTGCCCAGAATTGCAGTTTGTGTGAACCAGCTGCTGAAGCCTTCTACTTCCGGCCTGACTACTGTGGCCTCATTAACAAGACTGATGGGCCTTTCAGAGACTGTCGGTCTGTGGTGGACCCCACTGCATTTGTCTACAGCTGTGTGTATGATATGTGCAGCAATCGGGATAATATTACAACACTCTGTCAAGCTATACAGGCATATGCTCTGGCTTGTCAGGCACTAGGGGTCACCATCAGACCCTGGAGGTCACGTTCTTTCTGTGGTAAGCTACGTCATGTTGTTAGATACAGACCGATTTTAAATACTTTCTCAGTTCTGTTAATGAGTTATGCTTTTAAGCACTGGTCAGTGAAAATAGTCTCCCCATTGTTTTTCAGCTTTGACATGCCCAGAGAACAGCCACTACCAAGTCTGTACCAGCGCTTGCCCTGCCTCCTGCTCAGACCTGACTTCTCACCTGTACTGCACACATCCATGCACCGAAGGTTGTCAATGCAATCAGGGATTTGTGCTGAGTGGCAGCCAATGTGTACGGCGCTCAGATTGTGGCTGCGAGAGTGATGGCCTCTACTATGCCCTCAATGAGACCTTCTGGGCAGGTGAGGGGGGAGAGGTGGGCAGCGAGTGTGTCCAGCGCTGCATATGTGGCCCAGCAGGTGAAATCACCTGCTTTAATGACTCTTGCCGAGAGGGGGAGGTATGCACAGCAGAAGTAGGGTTGCTAGGGTGCTACCCTCGTAGAGATGCCGTGTGTTCACTATCTCAGACACATGTCTTGGCCACATTCGATGGGTCATCCATGCCATTCCCAGACGAGAGTTCTTTCTACCTGGTAAAGACTTTGGGCCGCCTGCCAGCCAACGTATCAGCAGTGGAAGTGAAGATTGGCAGAAGGTTGGTGAATAAAGGTCCCACCTGGAAAAGGCCTGTAGTCATCAGAGTCGCACACCTGGAAGCACAGATAGGTGGCTCTGATTTTGACCTTGTAAAGGTTTGTAAAGTCTGCATTTCATTGGACACATTCCAGATATATTCACACAAAGGTTTCGCATCATAAAAAATAAATATCTTATAAATGTCTTTGTTGCCTCAATATATTTTCCACTGTTTGTAAACTCAGCACATGTGGAATGATTTTATAGGACACACATTGATGATATCTCTCCCTTTTCTCTTCAGTTAAATGGTGAACCAGTGGCTCTTCCATATGTCCACCCACTGGAACCTCTTATGGTGTACCGTGCACCTGGTAACGCTACTGTAGTGGAGTGGACTGGCCTAATTCGTGCCCGTTACTCCCGCCAAGGCTTCCTCAATATCACCCTCTCTACCCTCTTCTACAACTCCAGCTGTGGCCTCTGTGGCTTCTTCAATGGTGAACCCTCTGATGACCTCCGTCTGCCAAGTGGCAGGCAGGCAGACACGGCTGAACAGTTCATTGAGGGTTGGAGGGCCATTGCAGATGACCTAACATGCAATGGTGACTGCGATGACCTGTACCGCATGTGCACAGACCTTCGGATGTACCAGAGCCCCTGGCTTTGTGGCAACATCAACGACCTAGGAAACAGCTCTTTTCTTGCCTGCCACACATCTGTCAACCCCTCACCCTTCTTCAGGAACTGCTTGTATAACATGTGTGTAAGGGAGGGCAACCGCTCTGCTCTGTGTTCCTCTCTGCAGGCCTATGCTTCAGCTTGTCAAGATGCACAAATCAACCTGGGGCCCTGGAGAAGCACAACCAACTGCCGTAAGCACTCAAAAACTAGTGTAATCTCAGTGGTATCTCTGTGTTCCAGTCATTTTGATTTTCTGTCCCATCTCTCATCTCTCTAGCTCTGCCATGTCCAGAAAACAGCCATTTTGAGGAGTGTACCACTGCATGCCCACTGACCTGTGAAAACTTGGATGAGCCACAGGAACCTTGTCCGTTTCCTTGTTCTGAAGGTTGCCAGTGTGAAGAGGGCTTTGCTCTCCGTGATGGGCTTTGTGTGGCCAGAAGCGACTGTGGCTGCTTCTACCTTGGACGGCAGCTGGCCACCAATGAGACCTTCTGGACTGACTGGGAATGCCAAGAGCGCTGCATCTGCAATGGGACAGACAACAGTGTATACTGCACCTTTTTCCCATGCCAGCCTGAGGAATACTGCCAAGAGAATGAGGGACTGTTCTTCTGCCAACCTCGGACTGAGGCTATGTGCGTAGTAGCTGGATATGGGCACTTCTTGCCCTTTGGAGGTGTTCCATTTGACCTTCAGAGCAGCTGCACGCTTCACTTGGTCACTACTGAGTGTGGGGGACTTGAGGAGGATGGAGATGGAGGATTAGACGGGGGCTTCAGCGCAGAGATGGGTCCAGGGGGCCTGCCTCGGTTCCAGCTCTCTGCCAGGAATGAAGAGAGGGACACAGGGCAGGCTATTTGGGTGCGAGGCTTCATTTTGGAGGTGTATGGCTATGAGATCGAGGTGTCAAGGAGTTTCAAACATACAGTCACGGTGAGGGGATGTACATTTCAGAAATTAAACAGAGTATAATATGAATATAATATTAGGTGTGCAAATATATTTTAATATGATTTGCAGCATTTTATATGTATGACCTGGAGGTTGTGGGTTGAAGTCCCACTCTGGTTGACACTCTGTGAGGGGTGCCCCAACACCTGTGAAAGGGCACATAGCCACTGATTTGATATTGAAAGCTTGTAAGACAGATTCTGTTGAGAGCTAGATATTTCATAATTACAAGAATTAATCTGTAATTCGAATATTTTAAGGAGTTACATTTTATGCAGGTCAAACGTTTCATGTTTATGACACAAAGTTATTTTTAATAAAGTAGACTGGGGCTGGAGACAAAAGAACAAATTCCACTTTGAGAACATGAGGAATATCTGATTTCAGCCTCTGTCTGTTAGCAAATTGGAGCAAAGTCAGAGAAAAAAAAAGCACACATTTGAGTGATGGCTGGAAGAGGTTCACAACACCATCTAAAGATCTGAAGAATTTTAGATCAAATAAAGATAGAGAGAGAAGGACAGGGAGGAAAGATGGAGAAGGTTGTTTTCAGGGACTCTCTCTGTAATGAAAGATCAGAGGAGAGAGTAAAGGATGGAGGAGGGGAAAAAGAGATACTGAAATTGATAGAGGCAGTATGGGAATTTGTACCCTTCTAGTAAACACCGGTAAATAAGGTGGGGGGGGGGAGAATCACAGTGAGCTAACACGCCTGCTAACAGAACACTAAATGAAACTATGAACTGCTTTTTTTTGTCTGTCTCTACAAGGTAAATAAAGAGCGTTTATACCTGCCTTTGAAACTGGGTCCAGGGAAAGTCAACATATATTCCCTTGGACTACAGTTACTGGTGGAGACTGACTTTGGACTGAAGGTGCAGTAGTGTCACAAACTTTCTAAATACTGACATTTGCTCAAATGCTGGATCTATAATTTTATGTCTTCACTTACCATATTTTGAACTGGGGTGAGTTTATAAGGTGGTTTATAATATTTTCATCTCTTTAGGTTGCCTTTGACTGGAACACACTTCTGCTGCTTTCTCTGCCACGGAGCCTTTTTAATGCCACTTGTGGGCTGTGCCAGGGAATGCCCGTCTCTGGTCCTGCCCTCAGCATTAGTGAATGGGCTATGTTTTGGGCTGAGCGTGATACCTTCTGTCAGGTGGGGTGTGGTGACTCCTGCCCTCGCTGTGGACTGGTCGAAAGAGGTCTGACAGTTGATGTCCCTGCCCCTGCTCAAACACTGGATGCTGTGGCCAGTACTGATGTCGACAATGGCAACCCAAGCAACCGTTTCCACCTCGCTGAGGGCTTGTATGTCTATGTGGAACCGGAGGCAGTGAGGCTGTGTGGACTTATTATTGATCGTGGAGGCGTATTTGCCCGGTGCCACAGCAAAGTGGCACCAGCCTACTTCTACCAGAGCTGTCTACAGGATACATGTGTGGACCAGGGAGCACAGGAGACTATCTGTAACTGGTTGCAGATCTACTCCAGTACATGTCAGACACAGGGAGTGCCTGTGATTGGCTGGAGAAGCTCCACTCCTTGTGGTACAGTCATACAGTCTACTTATAGACTTCACACATTTGCTTTACCACAAGTGCCTACCTTGATTTTCCTTTCGCTCATCACTTCATGATATTACATATATGTCACAGAGCCACTACATAGGTGTATAAATACAAAATATATACTATCTATCTATCTATATATATAATTTATTTAGAAAGGTTCTCTGGTAAGGTGTCTGTGAATGTAAAACTACAAATTGGGATGGTATGGAAAATGCAAATATTTGCATTTTATAAATGCAAGTATTTTTTTGAAGTGCAACAGTATGGGATTTTCGTTGTTGCATTTTGCATTGTAAAATATAGCACACATCATTTATGGATCAGGTCAGGACTATAGGCAAGCCAGTCTACCATCCATACACTCACCTTCCACAGTGGCATTTTTTAATTGTTGTGTTGAAATTTGCATTAGGCATCCCTGGAAAAGACTTCACCTGCAAGGCATATGTTATTGTATGTACAGCTAAGTATTAATACTGCCATCACAGAAATATACATTACCTTTCACACAACCCTATAATATGACAGACCCTGGTTTTTGGACTTGTTGTTGGAAACAGTCTGGATGGTTCTGTTCTTCTATATTCTGGAACACACTGTGTTGAATTATTTAAAAAAAGACATGATATATTGGTTAGTTTGACCACAGTACATATTTCCACTGTTCAATTCTTGATGTGTCGAAGTTGATATGTTTCTGGACACAGGTCACATAAAGCACCCTTTTGGCACATTAAAGTTTTAACTGGTATATACAGATATAACTATGTATTGTAGTGTTTGACAAAGGTTTGGCAAAATAATCCTGAGCCAATGTGGTTACCCTGACTATAAATCAGTGACTAATTTGATGTGCCTGATGGATCAGACATGGTTTTTCAGGTTGAGCTTGTACCCCTGCCATTTATGTAATTGAACCTTTAATTATGTTAGGCATAGTAAACCGTGACTTATTTAAATCCCTGTTTTACTACTTTTTTGTTGCTAGTTCTGCTTTATCATTTGTTGGGAGTGCTACAAAAGTCTCAGCATACTGTTTTGCTCGAATGGAGGATAATAGCTTGCTCCCTCTGAGGAAGTTGCAGAATGTAATAATCCTCTGCTGCCTCTGAGGAAAATTATGAAGTACATTCCTGCACATTTGAGTTATGACTGCTGCCTCAGAAGGAGCTACAAAATGTTATACACTAATGCTCTGGTAAATCAGAGGCCAAGACAGAGTTGAATGGCACGATTGCTACATCTGAGGAAGCAGAGCATTATTGTATATCATTCTGTTGCTTCTTTAAAGGCAGCAAACATAAATAAAGTGTGTAAAATGTACTGCTTTAGAATCTGCCTCAGAGGCAGCAGAGCATTCTAACATTCTTAGCTTCCTCTGCAGCGGTTACACACAATAAACACATAAAGAATAATAAAATGTAATATTAATTAAAACATTAATTTAAAAAAACATTAAATATCACGTTGTCTGCAAAGAAATAGAAGTCAAAGTAAATTTAAATTCACTTCTTTCTTCTGCATTTTCCATATTGTCCCAACTTTTTCTCATTTAAGGCTGTACATATCTTGCACTGTAAAAATGAAACACGCATGTACACATTCAGGTTACTTATTATTGCAATCACAAAAAGAAACATTTTTAAAGTATCTACATACTGTACATGCAACACATACCAATGCACACTTGCTGGAAAATGTTTTTTACATGTACATAGTTTTTAATTATTCAAACTACCTTCCTTAATGTATTGCAATCCTACAAATGTTTGAATGATCAGTACATTTGAGCTTGCTGTACCTGCTGTACATTTGTCCATGTACAGACTAATTCGTGTCCTCTGTGTCTGTGTGTAGTGCCATCATGCCCAGTGAACAGTCACTATTCCAGCTGTATGACAGCATGCCAGCCCCAGTGTGCGCCAGCACGGGGCCAGCGGGACTGCAACCAGCACTGTGTGGAGGGCTGCCAGTGTGACCAGGGTTATGTGCTCAATGGCAAGAGCTGCATCCTTAATCAGAACTGTGGCTGCTACACTGATGGAAAGTACTATGAGGTGAGAGAGAGCTTTAAACCCAAAGGTTGTTTTGAGCTACCTGATTTTAAATCACTACATAAGTTTGGCAACATATTAAATCCACCAATTTCCTTTAAACATCAAGTAGCAAAGACATACTCTGTATTTGATTTTTCCTTCATAAGTTTTTAGTGAATCTAGGAATCTTCTAAATGGCAGGTAAACACTTCACTAATTACATAAGTACCATGCTCTTTTTTATAATAAATGGACAAAAGGGCAACATTCTGGTGTCTATACAGACGTTGCTGTGGTGGTTGTTTTTCATTTGTGTGCATTAAATTATTCATATAGTGTCAGAAAACACCAGCTGATGTAGTGTAATCTTATTATACAGTCATTTATGACAAGTGCAATAAAATTGGCATGTTGTTTGTACATTGTTAATTGGTTAATGTACGTATAGAGTACAATTAAGTGTCAGTTACATTAACTTTTAAAAAATAAAGACTGATAACTGTAAATAGCAGTGGAGATTAAAAAAACCTCCTGAAATGCTTAACATCCCTGAAAGACACCTCACAAAGCTTTAAAATAAAATATTAGAGATACCTTTCATGATTTTGGTATCAATTTGATCAAGAATTTGACCTTAAATATTATCAATCAAGTAGTTCCTATCACCATCAATGTAAAGAAATTCAAGTTGGTATATGATATTTAACCATTGCTTACATCTTAACAACTGAATTTTGCAAAATTGGAGAATGGGTAAATTTCATTTTTAAGAGCAAGTAATAGTAAATAGTGTGTACATTTTCATATGATTCATCAGTGGGATCCCCATTAAAATTTCCACACAGTCCACACACCTTGTTCTGCAGTCGTGGTCCCATTGTAATGCTTAGTGCGTTGAAGGGATTATACCGAACCTGGATGTCTTGTGGTGTGTCTATCACCACAGGACATCCAGGTTCAGTATAATCAACACCACCATCACTGTACAACACCATCACTGTACACATGTAACGTATTACAAAACCATTGCTCTCTATTTGCTGTCCTTCACCTTAGCCCAAGCAGTTGTTCTGGAACAATGACTGCACCAAGCGTTGCCAGTGCATTGGCCGGAACTTGATCCAGTGTGATCCACGTCGCTGCAAGGCTGATGAAGAGTGTGCACTGCGGCATGGTGTACGGGGCTGCTTTGTCCGCCGCAACCAGCACTGTATAGCATCAGGAGGTGGGGTCTTCCGCACCTTTGATGGTGCCTCCCTACGCCTGCCTGCTTCCTGTTCATTTGTCCTATCCACCATCTGCCACAAGCTGCCTGAACTGTCCTTCCAACTTATCGCCAACTTTGACAAGTGGAGCACACCCAACCTTACTACAATCTCCCATGCCTACCTGTACATCAACGAAGAGAACATTCTTATATCTGGCAGCACCGTCAAGGTTGACAAAATTTAACTGATACAGCTTATATTATCAAGTTGCCATCTTAATTCAAAATAAATGTTTCATAAAACTGAATCAACTAAAAAAAATTAAAGTGCAACTGATCACAAAATTTCAAGTTGATTTAACTTTTGCATATTTTAGGGTTTGTTGTTTCTATAAGCACTTTAAGACAGTCACAAACAAGAGTGTGTTGATTATGTTCTATGTCTTCAGGTCAATGGGACACCCGTGTCTGTACCCTTCGTAACGGGATTGATGACCCGAGTATCTACGTCTGAAGGCTTTCTGGTGATAGACACACCACAGGACATCCAGGTTCGGTATAATCGCTTCAACACACTCAGCATTACAATGGGACCACGACTGCAGAACAAGGTGTGTGGACTGTGTGGAAATTTTAATGGGGATCCCACTGATGATTATATCACCTCTCGTGGCAAACCAGCTGTTAGTGCTTTGGAGCTTGCCCAGAGCTGGAAAACCAACGGCATGCAGAACAGGTACGTGAACCAACATGTGTCTTTGATTAATATTTACATGTCATACTATCTCAGTCATTCTCAGTATCTTGATTGCTCTCTTGTTCTATCACTCTATTCCTCATAGGCCATACAGTTGTTGTCAAATTATGAATAACAATGTGTCAAACCAATATTGAGCTTACAATGATTTCCATGGCACATTGTCTGAAAGCCATATATGTTTATGACAATGGCTCTTAAATGGCTCTTAGCATTTCTCACTTACATCAAACATATTTGACTACTTTAATTGGGAGAATTAGTAGAGCACAACCAAATGTAAATCTTTATAGTTTTGAAGTTTGGTAAGGTTTGTTTCAGGATAGAATTGATGCAAGTCCTTCTCATTATGTGAAAGGCATTTACACTATATTGCCAAACGTATTTGCTCATCAATCCAAATAATTGAATTCAGTTTCTCATCAGTTCTATGGCCACATATGAATAAATTCAAGCACCTAGGCATGCAGACTGCTTCTAAAAACATTTGTGAAAGAATGGGTCACACTCAGGAGCTCAGTGAATTCCAGTGTGGTACCATAATAGGTTGCCACCTGTGCAACAAGTCCAGTCATTAAATTTCCTTGCTACTAAATATTCCAGTCATCTGTCAGTGGGATTATAACAAAGTGGAGGTGGTTGAGAACGACAGCAATTCAGCCACAAAGTGGTAGGTGACGTAAAATGACAAAGAGGGGTCAATGGATACTGAGGCCCATAGTGCCATCTGTGGGAGCTGTTTGGGGATGGCCCATTCCTGTTCCATCATGACTGCCCACCAGTGCACAAAGCAACGTCCATAAAGACATGTATGTGTGAGTGTAGAAGAACTTGACTGATCTGCACAGAGTCCTGACCTCAACCCGATAGAACAACACCTTTGTGATGAATGAGAGCGGAGACTGTGGGCCAGACCTTTTTGTCCAACTTCGTGCCTGAACTCACAAATGCGCTTCTGGAAGAGTGGTCAAAAATTCCCATAAACACACTCTTAAACATTGTGGAAAGCCAAGAAGATCTGAAGCTGCTATAGGTGCAAAGGGTGGGCCGACATAATATTAAACCCTTTGTTTCATATGTGAAGTCAGATGAGCAAATACTTTTGGCAATAAAGTGTAGGTTGCATTTCTTGATACAGTAGTGAACTGTATGGTGGTCTTGAATTACAACCATTTTCTGAAGTACTCCCAAGCTTATATAGCTATATTTATCAGACTACCATGGCAATCTCTCATGCAGTGCCATCTGAGGGCTCAAAGGCTCATTCAACCGTGGCAACCGTAAAAGAACTTAGGCTTCACTGTACTTCCCTAATCTTTTCAGATTTATATAGAGCAGATGATGAAAGTTCATCAAAATTATTTGAAATCTTGCATTATAAAATTTTCTTTTTATATTGCTAGACAGTTCTGTCATAGTTCTGCAAAAGTGGTGAGCCATAACCCATAGCTCCCAGTAGATGTTATAGGCATAGAACACAGTACACAGGCATAGAAAATACCATACATATTTTAGTTCAGCCTGTAGATACTTGAGAATGGATATAGGCTTAAATGTTTACCATTTTATATATATAATTATTTGTTTATATCTGTATTTTATCGTTTTATACAATTTACCTGTTTAGTTTTTGATTGTTATTTTATTTATTGTCTGGTACAGATATTTCTACCTTCTTTCTATTGTCCTGCTGCTGTGACTGTTAAATTTCTCCTCAAATGGGAAAAATTAAGGATAAATTATTATTTAATTATTTAAATTATAAATTATTATTATATCTGCTTGTAAAATCTGAGCCTTTAGGGTATGTTCCTTTTATACTTTATATGTGTTTCCATACACAAGTTTCATATACGCATGAGTGCAGGAGGTGTCCCATTTGAGCCTGATGTATTAGCTTATTACATTTTTGTCATTGTCAGGCTATGTTCACGTTGCAAGTTAAAAGTTTTCTGCCTTGTGAGTTGGCATTTGTGTCTGTATGTGTCACATCATAACATTTACAAAACAAAAAAATACAGTACAAGTAACAGAAATTATATAATGAGATTTAAAAATCTCTCACACACACTTGATTCAACTCAACTGTTAATTACAAAGTTTAGTGGGTGTGTGGGATGACTCACCTAATTTAGCTGGACACAGGCCATCCAGGACCTGTTGTAGGTGGTCAACATCTTTGGCATCTCCCCATCTTCTGTCAACTGCATTTCTGCAGTAGGCACTGATGAAGTCCCCACGTGTGTTCCCTGGCACATTTCATGAATGTCTGTGAATGAACCCTGACAGTCACAAACTACTTTGATATTCTGAGCAAGGAATCCCTTTCGACAGAGGTATGCTGCCTCCTTGTTGGATGGCCTTGCAATTGGGAACAGGCTGTCTATGATAATGCCAATGACTTGGGGAACATCAGGAACAGTGTGGAAGCCTTGGATGACTTGTTTGGAAAAGTAATTCTCATATAAACTGTAACAGCACTTGAGTTACAGCAGTTACAGTTCTGCTGATGGAGGCCTTGCTGAGACCAAGGCCATCTCCCAGCAACTTGTAACAGCCTGAGGCGTAAAACCTAGGGCAGCCAAAAGTTGCACAGTTGGACAAAAGCTTCACAGTTGCCACATAATTTATAAGGAACAGGAAATACTTGGAGTTAACTGGTAGGCAAATTTCACTGGTGGGCAATTGTATCCAGAAGGAACTGTAATTGGCAGCAGCTACGGTAAATACATTGAATGTTTAGGCTATTCAAATATTCCATTATATAACAGACATGTTTTTAATACACTATGCAACACTCCTTCCTCAGAGACCCGTTGGCCAGAATGCATCCATTGACTATGTAGAAGGCTGAGATTTCATGAGGAATGTAGGCCTGATTTTCAGGCCTTTTTTGAAAAAAAAAAAAAAAAAGGAATGGTTAGAAAAGGTGGGGACGCAGGAAGGATCACTCAGGTCTGTCAAAGAAAAATAAAATTACACTTTATGTGACCAATACATTATATAATGCAAATAAATATCAATATTAACTTACTCCCAAGGTGGGGGGGAGATACATTACGACACTGAGCCTACTCGTCTTTTGGGGCATTAAGGCCAGTTTTTCCCTCTGGAATGCCAATGCCTTCTCATAGTGTTGTTGATCCAGTTCCATCCACACTGCTGGATCCTCCCTGATTTCCCTCTCAAAACACATTTTTTTCTGCCTCAGAACTGAGGAGCTTTTCACTGTACTGGCAGTGAATGTTTCTGTGCCAGCAGGTCTGGGTGCTTGGGGTCCGCAGTAGTGAGGCACCAGGATGGTTGGATGGGTTCCCAGACTAAGGGGATTCTGGGGGTTCAGGGGAGAACAAATCCTGAAGGAATTTGATAATTATATGTCATTTCCTTGATTTACCAGAGTCTTTTTTTTGAGTTAGGTTTTTAAAAATGAATGCTGTTCTGGTACTATATTTTCATACTTTGTAGATGTTCTTGTGATACTGTACATGAAAAAGATTTGTTCTCTTTTTTTTAAAAAAAAAGCTACATTAAAAAAAAAGTTTTTTTTTTCACTTATTTGTTCTCAATAGTCACATGATCAAATATCAGCTCATTAGCTTATTTTCCAGTCTATGACTACATATAGCAGTGCCTCAGACCTTATTTGTATGTGTGTGTGTATATGTATGTATACATTCATACCTACATATATGTATAAATGGAGCCATCAAGATATTAAGAACATTAATTTTTAAGTCAAATTAAAATATTATTTTCCCCCTTTTATTACATGTTTCATGTTACCTGTTAAAACTATCTAAATAACTATTATTCAGATTTCTTTTCTTATGGTCCCCTTTTCTTATGTCTTTGTAGCTGTGATGAGACTCAGTATGTGGCCCTGGCTCAGTCTTGTGATAACACCGCTGTCCTGGACCTGCAGGGGGAGGATAGCTGTCTGAAACTTACTCAGCTGAAGGGCTTCTTTCAACCTTGTCATGGATTGCTGGACCCTGGGCCGTTCTACCAGTCCTGCTACTTGGACGGCTGCTACAACCATCGCAAGGCCCAAGTTTGTGGCTCCATGGCTGCCTACGCTGAGGCCTGCCGATCATTTGGCACACTCACCACAAAGTGGATTGCCCAGGAGAACTGCTGTAAGGGCACGCTGCCACCTACAGTACGGGGGGAACATACAGGGAAGGGGAAAGTATAAAAGGATGAATAGTGGGAAACCTTTTTTTGACAAAATACTTAGTAACTACTATTTTTTTGGACGTGGTGTTCACAAATATTGGAAGCACCATATAAATAGACATGTTTTGTAATATAAAACTGATTTTGTTGCTATTATTAAAAGTTCTGCAGCATATGCTAGACATATTCATAGAATTGAAAACTACTTGAAACTTACTGTTTTAAATGCTTAAAAAATGAATAAGAAAACACAATAAGATCAAGAATTAAAGGGAACATTAACGAATCTGGGGAACTGCTGTTCTCTCATATTAAGAAATTGTTGGTCTGACACGGGCTTCAGACTGGAGACATAGCAATGCTCTGAATTTTATAAAAAGTGTTGTTTAAATATAATTGTGAACATCAAATTTAAGGTGGAAATATCTCAAAATTCAGAAACGGCTAACTTTGTAAAGGTTAACAGACCAAAAATATTACAAAACTTAACAAATCAAGTTACAAATTAGTTTCTGTGGCAATTCAAACAGTGAGTAAAACCTACAGAGAAGTTCAAATTCTGCCACATACAAACAATGGTCATTTTTTCCCTCAAACATACTGTTCCATCTTAAAAGATGCAGAGCTTCTGAATGTAAACAAACCAGACAGAACTGCAGTCGTATACATTCCTTTTAAGTAATATGAAACAACAGAAATAAGTCAACATTACCAAACTATTACCCACCTATGGAGCAGGAATAGAGCAGTAATCATCATCTCGATTCATGCTTTTCAACATTTGGAGTTCTCTCTGTTGTCTAAATAGTTTCAAATGGCTTTTCACTGCCATGAGCAGAGAAAAACAAAGCTTAGCATACTGGACTGAGACACATAGCTTTTAGCCATTTACTGACACCAGGGTCATACATTAGAGTGGTTTCGAGCAAAAAGACACTTGAAAGTGAACAAATGGTGAGAAAACATCTTCTGAATATTATTAAAAAAGCATTTTTTAAAAATAAAATAAGGCATTTGAAAGTGTAACACAGAGTAATTTGTGTGTGCATCTGTGTGTGCTAACTTTGTGCCTGGACCTGTTTTTAGCAGAATGGATCTATGACCCCTGTGCAGGAGAGATCTGCACAAACAACACTTGTGACCAAGAGAATGGAGGAGACCTGTGTGGCTGCCCAGAACTGCCCAGTACTGAGATTGGTAAGCTGGCAGGAGGGAGAGTGGTGTGGGGCTGTCTATGTTCCAGGAAGAAAACCGTTCTACATAGATTTAGGAATTCCTCACACTTTTTAAATAAAACCTAAACTTTAAAAAGAGAAATAAAATTGCCAGTAATTCCACATTGGCATCATGTCTATATGTGTTCACTGAGTGAAAAGCTGCAATCTGAATATAGTCAAGAAGACATTTAAAGTTTGAGTCATTATTGTACATGAATGAGTCAGGATTCAGTCATGTCCACCCCCTGTTACTATAAATACTGACCGAACATATCCAGTAAAGGTAGCTGTATATATATGAGCTTTTCAGGTTTTTGTTCTGAACAGCTATTTTCTTTTTCTCTCGTTGAGGTGAGGACGACATCATCCAGGCTGAGGTAACTTGCAAACATGCACAGATGGAAGTGTCCATCTCTAAGTGTCGTCTTTTCCAGCTGGGCTTTGAGAGAGAGGATGTGCGCATTAATGACCAGCGCTGTCCTGGCATTGAGGGTGAAGACTTCATCTCCTTCCACATCAATAACACAAAAGGACATTGTGGATCCATAGTGCAGGTGAAGCTCATCATCTCAATTTGTTACAGACTGTATACATTTACCACTGTATCAGTACTTAAAAATCACTCTGGAAAAAAGTAGTAAGTATATACATTATTTTGAACTTGTATTATACTAGTAGATTTGTAATAAACGTGATCAGGGCCTGTACATTTCTCTAAAATGTCCTATAGATTTTACAGTACACTACTCTCTTTATTCTCAAATACTCTTTCCAGCAGTTTGTTACCCAGGGTTAGCCACAAAAATAATACATTAAATATTATATTAAATGACAAAAACAATTCATAAATTTTAAATTGTGTGTCATTGTTGAAATGTGAACATGTTGCAAACATATCTTAGGTATTGTACACCCTCAGAAAAAATGGTATGATAGAGGTACATTATTGGTCACTAAAGGTACAAACAGTGTAAATGTACCTTTAAAGGTACAACATTGTTTAAAAATCCAGCTGTGTACATTACATTCTCTTCTCCAGAAGGAGAGGTGAATATTAAGTTTTCATTATAGAACTGTGTCAAATATAAAAACATAATAAAATTCCTGGAGATGAAATGAGGCGTATGAAATCAACACAATTGTAACATTCATTCATTCATTATCTGTAACCGCTTATCCAGTTCATGGTCGTGGGGGGTCCAGAGCCTACCTGGAATTATTGGGCGCAAGGTGGGAATACACCCTGGAGGGGGCGCCAGTCCTTCACAGAGCAACACACACACTCACACCTATGGACACTTTTGAGTTGCCAGTCAACCTACCAACATGTGTTTTTGGACTGTGGGAGGAAACCGGAGCACCCGGAGGAAACCCACGCAGACACTGGGAGAACACATCAAACTCTTCACAGACAGTCACACGGAAGCCTCCAGGTCCCTAGTGCCGCCCCAAAAACAAATCTACAGTTATAAAAGATTAAGGTTGTTCCCTAACTAAAGTTACAGAATATGTATCCTTGAGGGTACGACCACAGTGCCAGTGCATGATGTTTTTTTCTATACATATATACACTGACAGAAAATTTGTCACTGTGGTGGTAGCTTTTGCTGCCTCTGTGGTGGTACCCTCAAGGGAACAAATTTGTACCTTTAATTAGGAAACATAATTGTACCTTATTTTATTATTAGATGTCACAATTGTGGGGTGGCACGGTGGCGCAGCAGGTAGTGTCGCAGTCACACAGCTCCAGGGACCTGGAGGTTGTGGGCTCGATTCCCGCTCCGGGTGACTGTCTGTGAGGAGTTTGGTGTGTTCTCCCCCTGTCCGCGTGGGTTTCCTCCAGGTGCTCTGGTTTCCTCCCACAGTCCAAAAACACACGTTGGTAGGTGGATTGTTGACTCAAAAAGTGTCCGTAGGTGTGTGTGTGTTGCCCTGTGAAGGACTGGCGCCCCCTCCAGGGTGTATTCCCACCATGCGCCCAATGATTCCTGGTAGGCCCCAGAACCACTGCAACCCAGAACTGGATAAACGGTCACAGATAATGAAATTTGTTTTTCGTACACCCCATTTAATCCCCAAGACATTTATTATGTTTTTTTATTTTACACCATTGTATAATGAAATGCTCAAATAATCACATCTCCTTCTGGAGAAAAGAATGTAATGTACCTTTAGGGATCACAACTGGGCTTTAAAGCCACTGCTGTACATAAGGTATGTTTGCACTGTGTGAAGCTTAAGAGACCATTAATTTACCTCTACCCTACAGTCTTTTTCTGAGGGTGTATATAAAGTTGATGATTATCCATTGTGTCAAGCATCTGTTGAGAATCTTGGAACTTATGTCTTACAGATAAGAGGGAGGAATACTGAAGTTTGTTTTCTGTTCCTCAAAATGCATTGTTCACTGTGCTTTAATTCTTTGTTAGTTTGGTCCATAAAAAATCTGTTCAAAACCACTTACACCACTTATATTGTGTGTTTGTGTGTGTGTGTGTGTGTTTATTCAGTCAAATGGAACACACATCATGTACAAGAACACTGTGTGGATAGAAAGTGTGAATAACACAGGGAACATTGTGACACGAGACAAAACCATCAACGTGGAGTTTTCCTGTGCCTATGAGCTGGATATCAAGATTTCCCTGGAGACTGTGCTCAAGCCCATGCTGAGGTCAGAGGCCTTGATACCTGTCTTCTAGAGCATGCCATTATATCACATCACATGGCTTTCAATGGTTCTAAGGATGCGCATGCTCCTTATCTTCTATTATATAGAAGAATACTAGTCCTTTTCCATAGATCTGAGCATCATGAAATTTTTATTACTCTGTAGATGCAATTTGTTCATAAACTCCAGTGGAGAATAGGCTATCAAACATAAATATGAGTTTGTGCCAGATATATCTTAAATACTTCAATATTGTGGTCTTTCTTAAACATTCTGACACCCTTTTACAAGATATCTTACTGTTACTGTTACTGTTTTAGAAGTTCTAATGTTTTTCATATCATGCTTCAACTCTTCTTTAGTAGACAATGTACAACAAATTTTATAGTTACTGGCACATTTTATATATTTTTATTATCATAAATTCATCAGAAGTAGAAGAAATATTTTTTTCAAATTAAAAAATGTAGAAATGCACCGGTAAAATCAAAAACATTTCTACTTCTAATTAAGTTGTTCTTTAAATATTGTAAATAATATCTTTGATGAGGGTATTCCACCATTAGAAACTAAATGAAACCAATATTAACAAATTCATTATGTTGCCACTTTGTTGTGAATATTTAAAGCTGGAGTAGGTGATTTTATAGAAACCAGTGTATAACCAGAATCCATGTACATCGTGTCGCATTCACATGTAAAACAACACCTAACAGCTACACTGATTCATCCAGCCAGAATCTGAATTTTGCCAACCAATATGGATACAGAAATGCAGGAACAGCCTGTCTACATCTATCACATATGGGATCTATATTTTTGTCAATATGCAACAGTCTGGCATTGGTAAAATGAAATTTATATATTATTTTACACTGCATGAGGCCATGCTTAGCACAAGCAGAGGATTTGTGTACTTCCTTTAGTCCACTATACCAGAGTTCTTCTGGAATAATCCTATTATCTGCAAATAAATAGTAAATGTGTGAAACATTGTGGTGTACTTGACAGAAAAAGGAGTACTCTAACTTTGGGATTAAGAAACCATAATGCATCACTGATTGCAAAATCACTCATAAAGGTTCTAATCACACTAGCATATTTAGATCCCCACCTTAAAGGAGGGAATATGTAGACAAATGATCAAGAAAAGGAGTCCAATTTGGTGTATACATTTACCAAGCGTATTGGAACGTTAATTAAATTGTGAGGAAATATACTGGCCGTTAGAGTCAGAAGTCACACTGACGCAAATAAAGGTGACTGACCTATGCATCAAGATCGCCATCGACCTTTACTACAAACTGAAGAATACTACGACTGACCAATCCTTCCCAGTTAAATATTAGATAAATCACAAATGTGTTACTTGTAGAACAATAACTAGACCACCAAGATGTACAAGGTGTTGGAAGACTTTAGTGTGCTTCACAGAAGACACATACAATACCAACTGATGGGTTTAAGCTCACCTCGCTTTCCTGTTAACTACAAATTAGGGTGTACCATAACCAGATTTTACCAGAGGAAATTTAAAAACATGTATACTGCACCACCTACAAACAACATAGAGATTACATGGGTTGATAAGCAATAGCCAAAGATAAAAAGAAACTAAACAGCTACCATAAAATGACAGAAGAACAGGAGAATGTGTGAATTTTAAATTATAAGTCCCACAAAAACGCTTTAAAACTTATTTGTAGGCTTTCTGTCTTGCTGTGAGTAGACGGTTTTAAGCCATATTCCCTCAGAGCTTGGGAAAAAGCATCTACATTCTCTGCTTGTCACAGTGCTCCCCAAGGTATCTTTTTATGTCTCCAAACCAATGATGTAAATGATGCAGAGAATATGTATACACTAAATAATATTTGAAAAAGAATGAAACCTGTTTCATACCTTTAACCTGAAATATGGCTTCTTTAAACTGAAAATATGGTTTTGGCATTTTAAAGAAGCCATATTTCAGGTTAAAGGTATGAAACAGGTTTCATTCTCTCTCTCTCTCTCTCTCTCTCTCTCTCTCTCTCTCTCTCTCTCTCTCTCTCATTCTACAGTGTTATAAACCTGACACTTCCCACCCAGGAGGGGAACTTCATCACTAAGATGGCACTGTACAAGAATGCATCATACCGACAGCCATACAGAGAGGGGGAGGTGGTGCTTAGCACTAGGGACGTCTTGTTTGTGGGCGTGTTTGTGGAGGGGGCTGACGACAGCCAGCTCATTCTTATAGTAAACATGTGCTGGGCCACACCATCTCGCTACAGCAGTGACCGCCTCCGCTACATAATCATAGAGAGAGGGTGAGAAAATCACATCACACATACACAGATGCAAGGAGACATTAGGACAATATGTGCCTTCTGTATGTTTTATATGCATGTAAGTATATAGGTATAATGACAGAGGTAGACAGTAATTATTTCCATTTACTCAATTTCCATGTACTGAAGTCCAGGTGGCACAGTAACACAACAGAACACAACACAACGCTGTCACACAGATCCAGTGTCTTGAGGTTGTAGGTATATACCCCACCTCGAGTGACAGTCTGTGAAGGGAGTGGTGTGTTTTCCCATTGTCTGCATGGGTTTCCTCCTGTGTTCCAGTTTCCTCCTGCAGTCCAAAAACACATGTTGCATTGGCTATGGGAAAATTGTCTGTGAGTGTGAGTGTGTGATGCAATGTGATGAACTGGTACAACCCTGAAATGGATGAAGAGTTTACAGAAAACGCATGAATGAATGAATTCAAATTGTATTTATTTTATTTTCAAGTCTTGATACTTATTCAGCTTAAGTGTATTTGGGATGTTGGGCCATAACATCTATATGAGCTTGTTTTTTGGCCATGGAAAACATTTTAAAGAAGCTCATGATGCATAGGACTTGTGCTGATATTATTTTCAACCAGTTTTTAACTCTTAAGTGAATGTTAAAGTAACATTTATATAGCACCTTTATAGAAACCCAAGGACCGTTTACAATCAACACAACATTCAATCCACACACACACACTGGCGAGAAGCGGCAGCCAAACCCGCACAGCGTACTCTCGACCAGGAACAACCATCCACCAGGACTGCATCGGGCACTAGGGTTTCACCCAGGACAGGGTGCCAATCCATATCTGGGCACATACACATTCACTCACACATACAGACATTGATTCACATGCACCCTCATTAAGAACAGTTATTAAAGGGTCACATGTGTTCCATGTTTTTGGACTGTGGGAGGAAACCAGAGACCCTGGAGGAAGCCCACGCAGACACAGGGGGAACATGGAAACTCCACCCAGAAAGGGCTTCACACTTCAGAGTCAAGTCAGTCAGTATGCAGAGTCTACTGTTTTGTGGCTAGGTGAATAATAGCACTTACATTTGACCATATTTGCAAGTGTAAAAAGTAACACCAGCTTCCTCTCACTGTTTTGGTAAGATGTTATAAGCTTAAGGATAAAGAGTGTATCAAGATGGGCACACTATGAAATTTACATATTAATCTCCTTTAAATATCACCATTGCATTAAGTACTACTTGTGAAATGGCATTACCACAGGTTTGTGTGTGTATTTTAGGTGTCCCAATATTAAGGACAACACTATCGGCATGGCTGAAAATGGCGTGTCCCTGACCTGCAGATTTCATGTCACTGTGTTTAAGTTCATCGGGGACTATGATGAGGTTCATCTACACTGTGATGTCTCTCTGTGTGATTCTGAGACCAACGTGTGCAAAGTGGTGAGAATATGAACAAATACATAAACAAATGTATAACAAATGCTTTTTCAAAACTGTACATCATCACCCAGCACATTTTTATAATAGAACACATTCTGTTTAATCCACATTTCAGGCCTTGGACTGGTTCTCTGAACGCACATGGTCCTATAGCATATATAAGATTAAAATATTGTCTTTAGTACTGATGAGATGTTTTGCAATTTTTGACTGATGCAGACGTTCTAATGATAAATAGATTATTTTCTAGTTATAGTATATTGAGAGGAAGCAAGTATTCAGGCATTTTTGTTTTGATTATTTAATATATTTCAAATTCATATATCTACAAACTTAATTATCACACTTTTTTTAATGCAAACAAAATCAAGGATGGGCAGCATGGTGGTGCAGCAGGTAGTGTTGCAGTCACACTGCTCCAGGAACCTGGAGGTTGTGGGTTTGATTCCCGCTCCAGGTGACTGTCTGAGAGGAGTTTTGTGTGTTCTCCCTGTGTCCGCGTGGGTTTCCTCCGGGTGCTCCAGTTTCCTCCCACGGTCCAAAAACACATGTTGGAGGTGGATTGTCGACTCAAAAGTGTCCATAGGTGTGAGTGTGTGAGTGAATGTGTGTGCTGCCCAATGATTCCAGGTAGGCTCTGGCCACCGTGACCCTGAACTGGATAGGCGGTTACAGATAATGAATGAATGAAAATCAAGAATCTTTGATTTGTTAGTTCTCTCGAACATTTATACTGACAGAATTAGAAAGACAAACTGACCAATCTGACTGCATTTTGGTAAAATAAACAAATTTAATATTTTATAACAGTAAGAAAATTGGTTCAGAGGTATTGTTTGATTTGTGTTACATCTCTTTTCCTTTTATTTACAATTTTAATAATTTGGTAAGTTTTGAAAGTGGAATTGTTTGCCCATAAGTGCTGGTTTAATTTACTCTTCAAATAGATGGGTATTCAGTCATTGTAGACAGAAAGTGACTCTGCAGTTCTGACACCCAGGTGATGTGCATTCCTCCAATTAGGTGCCAGGAGTGAAAAAAGTGCATGCTTGAATGAATCTTGAAGGACTGGTACAGATCAGCTTTTGACAATTGCCATCAAGTATGGAGTGACTGGTCCATTTTTGGCTTTAAACGCAAGTGTCAGGGTTTTGAACTTGATGCAGGCGGCTACTGGGAGCTAGTGAAGACAATCCAGCAGAGGAGTTACATAGGTGAACTAAAGTACACTGAACATAAGTCATGCCACCATGTTCTCAATCAGCAAGGGTCTGGCGGTACACAAAGGAAGACCAGCCAGAAGGGAGTTGGGATATGTTTGAAAGGATGAGAGACTGTTGTTTGAAGTCACCAACAAGGAAGGTAGATGAGGTTACTGGTATTGCAGTTCCTGCTTTTGTGTCTTCGGGTGTTGCAGGTGACGTGGATGGCAATTGAAAAACACATTTTTGAAGTTTGAGTTATGTAAATCCAGTAGATGCTTTGGATTATGCAAGTCAGGAAGTCTTCACAATGTCTCTAGATTATTCACAATTTATCCAACCCTGCCCACACATATGGCTGGTATCTTGGTACCTTCATACATATGCAAGTCGCCTGTGCCAGGGGGCACTGATGCACCATGCATACAAAGAGAGATATTGGCTTTTACCCCCTTTGACTGATATCAAGATGGATGATCCCTTTCATCTTTTGGCACAAGCTGAAATGTGACCTCATCAAGATGGGACCTTGTGAGATGGGCTCAGGCCCAGAGAACTGGGCAATGTTTTGCGTAGAGTTGATACATGGCTTTCACCTTCTGAAACAGAGCTTCAGGTTGCATTTCTTAATGCATCAGACTGAATTAAGTGACATTGTTCTACCAAAGTACTCTGGGTTGTATGTATGATCCCAAGAATCCAATATGAATGCATTTTGGAGGTAAGGGCATCATCATATAGGGTTACGTTTCTTCAAACATTAGCGTGAAATTATACTTCATCAAATTATATAATCATCAAAGACAACATTAAGAAGTGTTTTACCAGGCAATTTAAGATGAGAATTTTGTGTCATTGACAAAGAAACTGAAAATGTGGAAGAATCTGCAAAGATATCTAATAACATAAGAAAATAATAAAGATTATAATTAGGGCTGGGCAATTAATTGAAATTGACATTTAGAATATCTAATTGACATAATCTTGTCTATATCGATTATACACATTTTTTTAACTTTTCTTTTTTTTTGTTCTGTTATGTCCCCACTGTTTGTTCATGTACTGTCCCTTTAATACCACACTACCATGCTGTAATCATGTGATTCTGCCCCTATCTGCAACATGGCAGAGAACCTAAATGCAGAGGCAGACCGAGCGACTCGAGCAGCTCGTACCAAAGAAAAACACTGTATCTGTGGTTTGGACGTGCCGTGTTTTGACTATAATTAAGATGACATTGAACAAAAAGAAGTCAACTGTAAACAATCTGAAAAACAGTTTCAGCGACCAAAGTATAATCACACACCAAATATAAACAGTGCTCAGAAAACAAGAGAAGAACAAGCTCCCAGCAACATCAGAAAAAAACATCCCAGCTTTAATACTGGAAAATTTATATACAAATATTTATATACAAAAATACAAAAACAAAATAATTGTTCATTAATTGTAATCATGGTAAAATGTACAATGAATCATGATATTGATTTGCGCTCATATCGTCCAGCACTAATTATGATCATCTCTCATGTAATGCTGTCTGAGGCCTTGATGGTCACACACAGTCAATGGTTGTTTTACCCTTACCCTACACAGAAATTACTGCAGACTTCCTGATTTAACAAGTGTACATACAACAATTGGGCGGCACGGTGGCGCAGTCACACAGCTCCAGGGGCCTTGACACTTAGTCAAGCATGTATTCATAAATTGCACTGATAACCTCACAATTTCAGAATCAGATTAGCTAGGACCTGCATGCCCTTTAGCATTTTTTTTTTAGAAATCAGTCTTGAGTTATTTTTGATGTTTCTTCCCCAGATTCAGTTTCTTTGCCACTGATACTAAATTATTTTCAACTGATACTAATTGTTCTTAAATTGCCTGATAAAACATTTACTTAATGTTTCCTTTGATGTAGTGTAATTTAACAAATTTAGAAATGTAAGCAATGTAGCTTTATATGATGATACTCTTACTTCCAAATTTTAGGTTCTTGGGACCATACCCACAGCACTTTTTTAATACTTACCCTTCCTTTCCATACTGCTTTTCCACTAGTACATGGTACCTACTTGGTTCAGCTCTATGTTTTTGCTTTTCCACTAGAAAGATTTGGTACCCAGGTATCTGGTCAGAGAGACTGGTCAATCATGACAAAATATAGACATAGACCTCCAGCACAAACTAACCATCTGTAACTTCTCCAAATATACAGCAGAGATCACTGTTTTTTATATGTGACTCACAATGGTAGCTCGTAATATTACGCAAGGTCTTTTGAATTGGATCAAAGTAGTTGATGAAAACCAAGGAATGAAAAACTCTAATGCTCTGTGGGAACCAAGAGGCCATGTAAAGGCACCCCACACAAAAAAAAAAGAAAAAAAGAGGGTTTTGCGATGTCTGGAAAAGTGAACATGAACCAAGGCTGAAAAGCTCGTCAAGCCGTGTCAAGCTAAGTCAAGTAGGTACTATGCAATGGAAAACTGGAATGCAGTGGAAAAATGGAGTGTCTGAAAACTTCTTATCCTGCCATGTTGAACTTGTTGTTTTAGTCTTTGCCCTATTTGTGCACTTGTATTCACCAAAATTATTGTTTTGAATGTATTTAGATATACTTTTTTTGTTTTAAAAATATGTTGTTTGTTTATTCCTAGAATTGTCCACATAACAGGAGAATTTACTCAGAGTACAGTCAGCAGAAAGAACACATACTCTCAGTGGGACCAATCAGAAGACGAGGTGTGTGTGTGCACGTTCGTGTGTGTGTGTGAGAAAGAGAGAGAGAAAGAGAGAGAGTGAAAGAGATGATAACAACAAAAGCAATAGCGCGCGTGTGTGTGTGGGCATGTAATTGAAAAAAGTAATTATAATTTTGTTCAGAGTTTGTGTGTGTGTGTGTGTATGTGTGTACTATTGCAGAATCAGACTGGTGTGAAGAGGATAACGGTGGCTGTGAGCAGATCTGCACCAGTCAGGTAACAGGACCTGTGTGCAGCTGTGTGACTGGAATGTTACAGAGAGATGGAAAGAGCTGTCGTGGTGAGCCACACACACACACACACACACACACACACACACACACACACACACACCCATACGCTGCTCGATTTCTGTTATCACTTTTGTTTTGGTTTTCAATAATTAAATGGAGAGTCTGGCCAAAATAATAAATGTAATTATTTACATTAATTATTTGTTTTTATATTTATGTCAACTGAGAGACACTTTTCCTGTGAAACTCTCGATTTTAATCATGCCACAGATGTAGGCAAATGCAGTGACTCTTGTCCAAGAACTTATACTGCTATAGCATGTTATTCCTGTCTAATCTAGGAATAGTGTGGAGAAGTGGTGTTACCCACTGTCTGCTGCCTCAGCTGAAAACATGTTTATTTGCATCCCACATCAGGGATGTAGATGTCTCTAAAGATTTTTGGTTAAAAAAATATATTTTGTTAGTTCAAAAACTAGGAATGCTCTCCTCTGAGGTATGTTTGTGGTGAAGTATGTTTGTGCTGAAAAGCTATGGCTGCTTTACCTGGATTTTTGTGTGTGTGGTGTATTTGTATTTTTTTTTTAAGTAAAGAAGGCAGTTAACTAACACTGCTATTAGGAAGCTGAATTTATAATCGCAGCTGTATACCTCTGACAAATCATCATTGGAGTAAACAGTACCATTTTCAGTTAGAGATGTCTAGGAATTCCACCAAATATATTTTTAAAGCCATGGCACAATAATTGAGATATAGCTACAAATGACTTGCGATATAAAACACTTTATTTAAAATAGGGAAAACAAACTCAAAAAACAAAATAGAAGCTCAAACACATGGAAACTAGGAGCAAACGATAACATAGCACAGAAATAAACACCATAAAACTCAGAATGACACAGACAAAGGACAGAAACACTTGTGCATCATTGATGTCATGTCAGCCAGTAACTCACAGGACTACAGCAGGAAACACAAATAAACAGCAAAACAAAACAAAGGCATGTGGACATTGGCAAACCAAGCAAAACCGGAGCAGAACATGACATTAAGTACAATTTTTACAATAACATATTTTTAGTTACAGTATGCTATTGCATTTTTTATTAATTATTAGATTTGACGTCCATTCTTTTTTAATTTATTGCAATTCTAAATATCTCAGAATTCCCTACAATCTTCTACACAATTATAAAACATATTAAAATGTTATTTGGGTGGCACGGTGGCGCAGCAGGTAGTGTCGCAGTCAAACAGCTCTAGGGACCTAGAGGATGTGAGTTTGATTCCCGCTCCAGGTGACTGTCAGTGAGGAGTTCAAGTTCAAGAAGTTTATTGTCATTTCAGCAGAATACAGTGTTTACAGTACACAGTGAAACGAAATAGTGTTCCTCCAGGACCACAGTGCTACATAAAACAGTACACAACATTAAAGTGCAACTAGTGCAAAGCCAGTGCAAATATAAAACATTGCACACAAATTAAAATGCAGAAGACATGGCTAAGAAAATACAAAGCAATATACATACAATACAATACGATAATACAAGACAATACAAAACCATAAGTACGGGAGGGCTGAGGGAGAGAGACACTGCAATTTAAGGTGTATTTGTGCTGTAAACGGTAACTGGATGTAACCATGATGTAAACAGGATATGTGTAAACAGTACACTCATTTTCAGTATATCATTTTTAGTCCATCAAACCAGTGTTTTGTGTGTGCGCTTCTTCAGTCCAGTCTCAGTCGCTAGATGTTCAGGATTCTGATAGCATGTGGGAAGAAGCTGTTACGGAGTCTGGATGTGAGGGCTTGAATGCGTCGATACCTTTTTCCACACGCCAGTAGGTTGAAAAGTGTGTGTGATCTCCCACAATGCTGAGTGCTTTGCGGGTGCAGCGAGTTGGTGTGTTCTCCCTGTGTCCACGTGGGTTTCCTCCGGGTGCTCCGGTTTCCTCCCACAGTCCAAAAACACACATTGGTAGGTGGATTGGCGACTCAAAAGTGTCCGTAGGTTCATTCGCAAACCAATATGTGAATCTGTGCAATGCGACTTACATACCTGTATTTATTTATTTATTTTAAGTTTTTGGGGGGATATTCGTCTTGCACAGACACAAATCAATGATTACACCTGCTCGAATCTGCGGCTACATGTCACAAATTCAGTCACATGTCACAAATTCAGTACTGTCTATAAGGAATCTCCCTCAGCTCCATTCCTATTGGACAGGCTTGACTTTGGGCTTAAGTTATCTTACTAAATCCTGCTTTAACACCCCCCAGGTCAGAGCTAAAATATTGGGAACTTACAGCTCTGCGTTTAGATAGAACTAATGTTAGCACCGTGTCCTGGAGAAATTATTTCATTTCCCTCAGTGCATCTGTGAGGATAATAAAGCTGGCTGACTTTTAGAATCAAAGATATTCTTTACATATGAACATCACATGAGGTCATTTAAGTCTAACAATTCTTAGATGTGATGTGTTGGCATATGGGAAGATGTGTAAATTACTGTCTACACCCCTGGTCTGTTTACTGTGATATTACACTTTCTGTACTTATCAGCTGTAAAAATGCATTAGTGTGCACATATACATCAATATGCATTGGTTTTATTGTTATTGTTTTATAACAGTTATTAAATGATTTTGTTTACATCTGATTCATTTAATAATGTGGAAAATTTACCTCTGATTTTTATCATTGACACGCAATGAGTAAGAATATTAATATTCAATGAGCAAAATCAAAAACCAGAGTCAAGGTAACAGGTAAAAGTCATAAAGAGTATGCAGATACAGCAAACAAAGAAAAGGATTACATCTGGAAAAAAAATCGTAGCCAAGGGTCAAGATATGACTAGGGCATAAACATGAGAACAGTGAAGAATACAAAGAAATAAAGCATGCAATTCTTCACAACAAGGTAGAGGACAAACTCTGCTTAAATAATCAATGAAACAGGTGAACCTAATCAGTATTTCAAAGAGGCAGGTCTGTCTGAATACAGTCATTGTTTGAGTTAAAAGTAAAGTGAAAATGGTGATCTCCCAAAGGATTCCAGATTTGTAGTTCATTTGTAATATCTTCAAGAGTTAACCGTTGTTCCCTGATTTATTTTTTTTTATTCTATAATTTACTTGAAATATTGTATCATGGGATGCTCTGTGATTCCCACTCGTAGTCAGAAATGTTCCATCCACTCACATCTTCATGGCATAATCAATGTCAGCATAGTCATCCTTCAATGCCACACATATTTGCCTGACTGTTCTGCTCTGCTTATTTTGAAACTAAAATGTATCTCATGCATTTTATATGGCCTCAGATAAAGTATCCGTTTAACACAGAGAGTATGAGTCACACACATGTTCTATGTATATATTTATATAAATGTCTCTTTGTCTAATGATCTAGCTATCCAGCTTTATCCAGCTCTTAGGGTTTTGACTTCTATCACAACTACAAAAGTCTGCAAGAAGCATTGACTGAAAGTTGTGTTATTATTTAGTTTTTTAAATGTCTGACATGTATAGGCTCATTCATGATGCTAAAAATATTTTTGTACTTAATGGGATGAAAAAAATATAAATAAAACATTGCTCTCTGCCTTTTGCTCAGTAATGGAATGCTATGTATCTGTCTATTTGTGTGTTTATCCATATTTCCATCAGTTTCTTCTGATCTATTTAACATATATTTGTTTGTTCATCTTTCTCCATAGCTACCAGCTCCAGCAGTGATCTTCAGCCCCTGGCTCCCTTGGTTGCTATTGTCATTGGCATCGGCGTCACACTCCTAATACACACACACTCCTCTGTGCTTTTCTCCTAACTCAATCTGAACCATAGCCGCATAGGAGAGAATGGTAGCTGCGGCAAAAAATGAAGGAAGCAGAAAGTGGGAAACTGAGATACGGAACAAGAAGAGAGGAGTGCAAGTAATAACTACACTTTGCAGGCTGGAGGAGCTCCAAACATCACCAGCAGCTTTTTTATCTGCAAAAGAACTGTGACCAAACGCCATAAGGCATGGGAGCCAATGTCCAGCTGTACGAGAGCACCCCCTTCACAAAAAAAACAAACAAAAAAACAACAACAATAACTTCCAAAAAAAAAAAACAACAACAACAAAGAAAAAAAACAGCAGTGTTCCTACACATTGTAAAATAGAACCACTTCTAAGAGACTAGTCCAAAGAACCTTGCAGTTCGCAAAGGTGCATGGACTGCAGCCCAAAGCAAGTCTGCCTGAAATGTTAGCGATAGAGAGTCAGCTACTGAATATCACAGAGTAGTAATGAGAGACTAGAGTGTGCCATTTATTAGATTACCATAATTTCTGATGAACTTCACCTTCTGGAAGCTCATGTTGCAAAGAATGGTAAAAATTCTCAGTGCTGGTTATATTTATGATGTCTTAGGAGTTCTTCCTCATAGTAGTTCTCAATTTGCCATTATTTCTCATTAATTTAATTTCCCTCTATGCCATGATGAAGTATTGCTCTGACCAAACTTTGTTCTGCACAGAATATATGAAGCATTCAGTGTTGCTGAAGTATTTCTAAATACATTTGATGAATCCTAGATGAAGCCGTTCCTTCTCCTTTTTACCATCATATAAAACTAATATTGAAAGAAAAGCGTTCCCTGTGAAAATGAGAAATACACAGCAAAATCACCAGCATTAAATCAACACTATTGTTGTTGACACTATTGTTAAATTTTACTAATAGTATTGATTTTACACTGGTGAATTTGATGTGTAGGGTGCAAGGGGATCACAAGTTTGTCCTGTGGAAGCTCATTTGCTCCTGGTAGAGAAGTGAAAATAACCTATGCATTTCCCCCCTCTGTTATTGGCATCAGTATGTCCAACATGTATCTTACTATCTCAAAGAATTGACTTACTTGGTAGAAATATTGAATAGACTGAGTCTTTTGAAATTTGGAATGGTAAAACCTTGCTATGTAATAATAAGTACATATTATTTATAAAAAGCCATATCAAGTCATTATTCTGAGATAGTAACTTTGAAAAAATAAGTCATTTCAAGACACTAAGTCAACATTATTGGAAAATAAGGTTATTTAGATGTAATAATAATAATAATAATAATAATAATAATTCATTTAAAAAGTGCCCTTCAAGTTATTCAAGGACATTGTACATAATTCTGGGAAAGAGTCAAAATATAACACTGACACATTAACACATTACAAGCAGCCTGAGAAGACAAAAAACAGCTAAACTTTTGTATGTCGCTCCATTGAGATAAGACAAGATTTTGACAGTGATGACAGAAGTAATTTTTTCTTCTTCACTACACTGGAAATTAATTTCCCTATATCTAGAAATTAATTTTATGTTCCCAAGTAGTCTATTTTTGAACAGGGATCTAGATCAAACCTGTACATATTGCCCATTTTGAATGAAAGTGATAATCTATATGTACTGTATGTGATGTTGAACAGAAATGACCATTATATCAGGATACAATAAATAAGTTACACGGGCACGCAGTGTAGCCTTTATGTATTACAATACTTGACCTAATGGTACTGTGGGAATCCAGAGGAATATTTGTAAACAGATACATGGACTTCATAGCTCTGTTGTACAATACTAATGATAATTTTCATGCCAAGATTAACGATGAATAAAAAGAGTCTGCCTAGAGCCCTTCTTTACTGAGGATGTCTTAGGCTACTGTAGAATTGTTTTGTTTTGTTTTGTTTGTTAATCACATATGTTTATTTGAGAATAAAATGAGCACTTCACATCTATTCTACCTACTTCAATTCAATTCAGGGTGTTTAGTCAAGAGTATCACAAGCCAAATTTACAACGCACTGTGTGCAAATATGTGTGTGGGACTGAATTTGTGTAGTGCTTTGTGGGTATCCACAATCACATCAAATCTTAAACGCTGTGGGCACATTTGAATACTACAAATGAGTATATATTTAATAATAATAAAAATTGATGGTGATTGTTGTTGTTAATAATAAAGTAATAATTATAATAATTATTAACAACAACAAGCATCAACATCATCTTTGTATATGTAACTTCTATTTGAGTTATTTTTGGTTGAATTAATATTATGTAGCAGTTTAAACATATGTAATGTACAATAAGATGAACTATATGCTCAAATGTAAAACCCAGCTCATTTAACATTTCTTTTGAAATGAATGGTATTAATTGGGAGTGTAACTTTTTTTTTTGTAACATCAGCAACTCTTATAAGAAGGTTCTACACTAGATGGATGTTGGAACATTGTTGTGGGGACCTGATTTAATTTAGTCACAAGAGCAATAATGTCATCAGGTACAGATGTTGCACCTATAGATTTGGATGAATAATTTTACTGTAACTACCGCCAAATATATCAGATGGATCGACATCACTTGAGAGAAAATATTTCTTCTGCTCCACACCTGAGACAGAGAGAGAGAGAGAGAGAGAGAGAGAGAAAAGAAAATGGCATTTTATATATTTTTCCAGTTTTTTATTAATTCTCCTAACAAACCGAACTCCAGGAAAATGGGAGGGTGGTAAGATTGTTCAGATTGTTTTTTATTTATTTATTTTTTTTCAACATTTTGAATCCACCTACCAACGTGTGTTTTTGGACCGTGGGAGGAAACCCATGCCGACACGGGTAGAACACACCAATCTCCTCACAGACATGGTTTTAGAAGCAGTCGGCATGCCCAGGTGCTTGGTTTTATACACCTGTGGCCATAGAACTGAGTGGAACATCTGAATTCAATGATGTGGATGGGTGATAGAATACTTCTGTCATTGTATATCTGTACTTTTCAGTAAATATGGTGGCCTTGTTAATGTTGATATTACTAATGTTGGCCCTTGTGAATTAGCAAGACTTATTTTCAGTTTAATAGAAAGTTGGATGTGTACGTGCAGAGGTACAGCACTTTGGTCTCCCCCGGTATGATGGTACAGTCCTACCACTTTGTAAGATGCAAAAGATGGAAAAATCAGCATATATTTTTTAATACACCAAAAGAACCTAATAATACGGTTTTACACTCAATTTTACATTTTCAGATTTAGCCTCAAACGGTCATAACATCGCAGAAACACTGCTAAACTGGCCAAATAAAATCTTATATCTGGATTAAAGCGTTTATTTTAGTCAGTAATTCATTCATTCATTCTCTCTCTCTCTTTCTCTTTCTTTCTTTCTTTCTTTCTCTCTCTCTCTCTCTCTCTCTCTCTCTCTCTCTCTCTCTGCTGACAACTCCGATAGCTCCTGTGTAACCGCTCGTCGAAGAATCTTTAACCAATTCGAGTGGAAACAACCAGTTTTCAAAGACGAAATTTGCGTACGACTAAATTCGCTTAATGGGAAGATGAACTGGAACTCAGCCGGTAAGGACGGTTACATGTTCCCTTTGCTATGCGACAAGCTAAATTACTGCGGGATTAACCCCAAGCTGAATTTGGCTTCTAATTCAAGCATTTCGTTCCACCTTAAACGACACCGCACTGTCAACTCCTGCACCATTTAAGGTGGAACGGAACGTCGAATAAGAAGCTGGCAAATGAAAACCAGTTCCAACCTCGTAGGATTATCCGCGTCTAGCTGTAGCTACGGACTCAAACGTGACATAACCGATTTATTCCGCCCTTCATTTAACGATGCAATTAATTAACGCTACAGTTTGTGCTGAAATGAATCCCTCCGAAGGAACTGTTCCCAAATAGGAAAATCAGATTTGCAGCAAATGCTTCTGCTGTAACTGTCTGTAAACGCTGACAACTCAATGTTTATATAGTCCGTGAAGAGATTTACGTTTCCATGAGGGTAAATGAGGTTTGTATTGAAGTACTGAATTAAAATCAACATGAACATTTGTGGCTGACCCTAGTATCAATTTCAGTGGGCTAAAGTTCAGACAATTGTTAAAATGTACCATAACATTCTCCATTCTCTTGTTTTAAATTTTATATGACAGTAGATATTCTGACATGAGAGATATCAGTTATGCCACCTAAAGTTCTGCAACATTTAGCTCTACATGGATCCCTGCTGTGGTGTTCCAATAATAAATCACACTAGAGAAATCTGTTGCATCCGCAGCTACATTAAGCTTTGGGTGGATTTAATTTGGTTGTGTTCAGATGAAAATGCACTTAGCTATATCTAGGGTAAGTTCAGGTTCGTGATAGGGTTGTCTCTGTATGTGCCATCTTTTTCTTACTGTTTAAAATGTTCAGAATGAGCAGAAGAGCCCATAAACACCACCCCACTTGCCACAGGCAGATTGCTTGTGGTTTTCGAGTGGGCTATCTGCGAAATTGGCTTCATAACTCCAATTCTTTTTGTATAACATTGCTACAAAGGAGCTTGCTTGCAAGCTAGTGTGCAGGAAAATGTTTGCGTTGCTTGGCAACAGTTCAGTCCAGTGGCAGAAGAGTTTGTGTAGGCGGAGAAAAAAATGATTGAATAAACAGTTAATTCATATTGTGGTGTGGTTTATTACTGTTAAATAATATATTCCTCGCGTATAACCTGTTTAAAAGCAGTATCACAGCCTAGGTTGTGCTGTTATATTGAATATCAACACAGCTGTGTTTATCTCTGGCACCTGCTGCATCATGCCCCTCAGGTTTATCACTGTAGAGCTGATATTCTGTAGAACGTTCAATTTAACGATGACGTAAAGTAACATTTCTACTATTGGATTGATAAATATTTCCTATGAAAAGGTATGATACATTACTAGCGACTGGTGTCCTTATGTTGACTGTTCAGTAGACTCTCACACACTTTCACAGCCACACAGAGACTGTCAGGGTTCTGCCTGTTGCATTTTGCTTGGCTCTCTCTACATCTGCAAATATGCACTTCCGTGTAGGGGTGTGCGATAATGACAGATCAGATCATAAAGGATATGAATGTGTTCATGATACACCCTCACAGGGAAATCGCTGGATTCAGTCTGCTGCTGTTCTTATAATTTGTTAACATAATGTGTACATATAACACATCAGTTGAATGGGTAGACACGCACCAGACAGTTTATGGTAACAGCAATCAAAATAAATTACAATCAAAACTATAAATATGTCTTCAAAGCTTAAATCCCTTTCACCGTCTTCCCTTTTTCTGACTGAGGCCATTTAAACACAGGAGGGTAGTGAGGGAGGCGGCCTCACTCTTCAGCCAGTCGGAGAAAGCGCCCTCCTTCTAACAAGTCTGGCCTTAAAGGGGAATAGTGGGAGTACTGGGGTAGAAACAAGACTAAATGTCAGAATAAATCTAGGTGAGTCAGAACTTTTTTCCTGCTTGATGAGGGTAAAAAACCATTGAGAGAGTTGCATGAGATCATTCTGTAAATCTAAATTAGTCTGTAAAGTAAAATGTCATTAAGCTTAGATAATGCATTTTTTTCTTCAATATCTTCAAAAATTCTGAAGGCTTTTCAGTAACGTTACTTCATAAAATTGCCAGTGTATTCACTGCCTCAAGATTTGGCTATGTAATTTCAGGCAGAAAATGAAAAAATACCGGGCGTGTTGAGGTTAAAAACCAGCATGAAAAACAATAGTGATAGAATCAAGATTGTGATCCTACAAAAAGAAAAGTGTGCTAATGTATTTTTGCCATATCACTCACTCCTCCTTCCATGTATTTTCTACTGGCTCTGCTGCTGGTTCAGTGGTAGTCATGTAGGCTGAAACGACTGGAATGCTGTCTACTGAGGTAGTGTTCTGAAGGAGGGAGGTAGTGAGGCGTGTCTGAATCAAATGCCGGTGGAAAATGCTGTCTGCTAAGGTTTCTCCGTTTGGCCGGTTTTTGAAGACAGCTTAAAAGCATCATTCGCTGCCTTAAAACACCCATAATCCTGTGCGGCAGCACGGTCAACAGCAGCTTTTGTTAGAATATAGTGGGATTTGAAGTTCGCCAAACACTTAATGTTAAATAAATCATGGGTTTTGAGAATACAATAATCATGTACTTTTTCACAAAATAAATTATTATTATAATCAATAATAATAGTAATAATAATTATAAGCCTTGTTACTTTGGGACGATCAGTTAAAGAGCAAGTAGCTGCAAATCACAGCCATCTCCTGTGGTGAGCAGACCTTTGCATTGTTGCCTGCTCTTCATACCTACTGAATTATTATTAACATCTGAATTCCTTCTTAACATTTTATTTCAGTTATAAACAGTAATGTATGTGTTGTTTATCACCTGATGGCAGTCAGTTCTCCGTATCCCAGCACAGTCCTGACATGTCGCTTTTTTACACCGCTGATAGCTCTGATGTTTTACTTATTTCTTCTTAGAGCATAATTGTAAAGAGACACAACCATTTTTGGTTGAACGTCATGTGTGTCCCACATTGTTATTCAGCATGTTTTGTTTAAACAGAAGACTACCTCAACACATATTGTCAGTTCTAAATAAACACACTTTGCAGGTACTCCAGTTGTTTAAAACTGTAAAGGACACTGAAGAAAGGCTAACACATGTTTGTGTGTTTAAAGTTACTCACCCTTGAAATTAAAGCTTCTCTCTCTTAGCTGCTATAAACTACATTCATGAATGTCTGTGCATATGCCATCCAAATCGGGCAGGTCTTGCAAATCGGGTAGTGACAGGTGGTTCTTGGTCACATTAAGAGAGTCTGACCATGTGAGACTAACTGTTTAGTAATGAAGTCACAAATCAATTGGCAGAACTGGTTACCAAGTTTTGTGTTCAAGGCAAGTTTGTTTATGAAGCACTTTTGTATATAATGGACGTTTATAGTGCTTTTATACAGAATGTATAAACAAAAAGATAATACATTAAATAAAGTCTACAGAACTAATGATATTCACCCTGAGGAGATAAGACTTACACAAAAGTTACAAATGAATAGAATAAAAATAAAAAAAAACCCACAAACAGTTAAACCATAAAATGCCATTAAAACTAGTTTGAATTTCCTGAAGGAAGTACATAGTGCATGAAAAGAGCTGACTTTGTTTGTGTGTGTGATTGAATGTGTGGCTGTGTGCATGTGTGTGTGTGTGTGTGTGCGTGTCAGGCATTTTGAAAATATTTGAGAAAATCATATAAAGCTTCAGGAGTGAGTTGGAGAGAGAAAAGTCAGGAGTGAAAGGGGGAGAGAAGAGTGTGGAGAGTAGCAGACACAAACTTAAGACAGACTTGGAAAAGCAGAAGTACACTGCTAGAGATGACAGTGCTTTCTTATTCTCTGGTGACACACCCTGTTCATTTCTTAAGAACAGTACATGTATTACCTATTGCTCCTTTTAAGATAAAGAAGTTGATGCAGATATAAAAATTCTCTGTTCTAGATAAATGTACAGTCAATGGTGTGTAACCTAGAATAAACTCCTTCAGTACGCATGTTGTATAAAATTAAATGACATATCAAGGTTTTGGATTTTAAGGATCCAAATAAATCTTTTGTTGTTGTTTTTGGTTTACTAAACTGCACAATCTACATTTTTGGTTCTGGTGACCAAAATCTCTAAACTAAGGGAAGAAATTGCATGCTGCAATAGGTACTCTACTTACTTATGCAAGCTATTAGGAAGTGTGAGTTCAGTCAGGGCTTGATGAGATTGCTCTTTATGGTTGTCTGGATCTGCAGGGGCATTAGGTGCCACACCTGCTGAAAACGCTTGCCTTTTCATACAAAGAGCATACAATTTTTGTACTCATGAGTCATGAAATACATGCAGTTTATGCAATTTGATAATTTGAGTTATTTGATTAGACGTGTATTGATTCTGTTAACAAAAATAAATATATCATTTAAATATCCTGCTGTGTTTTTTATTTTTAATTTTATTAATAATTTTGCTGATGGGTGCCCTTTTTTTATTTTGGCTTGAGCTCCTGCCCCAAAAAGTGTCTGTGCATGTGCCTGAATGTCAGTCTGTTTTGTAGGTACAGCACCTGGCCTGCTTTCACACCTCTCACTTAATTTAGGCCCAAAGCATCCAAAAAAGGGAACTTTCTTACCAGTGTCTTTTCCTTTGCTGAAATTTGCTGTACAAATCTACAAAGAAATCAAAATCTAATGGTATAATTGGTATAATATTCCTTCTGAATTTTTTTATTTGGAACTTTCTAATTCTGCTTGAATATATATGTAATTAAAGAAACAACAATATTATCTCTGTTGACTTATTTTCCTTTGTAGATTAGAATCTATAAAGATTTGTAATAATAATTTTCGGACATAAATTGATTAATTTCACAAAGGAAAAATAGACCTATATAAGGGTGGAAAATATGTTGTTTAATAATTGTGTTAAATAATGTCATATGCATTTAATTGCCATCACAATGATCACCATAACAGAGAGTGAAAGTCAAGTGCAGGTTTATTAATCCAAATACGTTGTCAGAAACAAACCAGCTCGAAAACGAATAAACAGGTCAAAGATCAGGGCAAACAATCTCAAAAAACAAGATCCGAGTAGAACATTTGCTCAGAATTGTTTGACATAGCCAAGCACAAGACTTCGCAAAGAGCCCACTGCAAGATGTGCTTTACATATATAAAATGGCCACCAACAGGAAACTGAATAAAACAAGCCTAGTATTCTAGAGAGAGTGACCTTTGCTGGTGAGGAGGGGAACTACCTGCAGTTAACATGACACTAGCATATTGTTGAATTATTCAGGGCTTAAATAATAGTGTAGTTAGTCTTACTGAATTCATTTTAGTGCTGTCTACTGTGTTCAGTAAAAGAGCATTATTGTTTTCTACTGTTTCATCTGTTGCAAAATATCAAAAAGATAAATATTGTGGATATTGGGCATTGTGAAAACACCTTTCACATTTGGACCAGTTCTGGTCCCAGATCCAGGAATTCATTACCAGTAACCAATTTAAGATGATACTCAGATGACTAATAAGGTTTACTCAGAAAAATGAAATGAATGACCCAACTCAAATCAAACACGGTGGTGTATGTGTATTGTATTTACATTTAAGATTTAGTATTGAGATTTTGTAGCAGAATAACATGTTCATTTTGAAGGTGTGCATATTTTAAGGATTTTTTTTCCAAACTGGATTTCTTACAGATACTTAAACTGGTGTTAATTAATTTCTCAATTTGTCATTTAAAATTTCATCCAAGGACTTGGATTTTAGACATCAAGGTTTGGGGTGGGGGTGGAGTTTTCCTACCCTTCCCCCAAAATTTACATTGTGCAGTTTCTGCAGTGCTGAGCCCAGAAAAGAAAAGACAGAGCATCACAATGGTTTTAAAGTTGTAATTTCAACTTTCTTTAACAGTTGTGGTTTTATATTATTATATTATAATGGTGTAGGGGCTATTGTGGACATTTTGACCTTATTCACAAAGGACAGTCATATAGGTCTGGGCCCTTTAAGAGACCACTGAGAGTGACTGGTGTCGAGCATGCGCATGAGATAAAGGGTTTGAGAATTCATTATTTTCGGTGTTCTGTTTAAATAAAGTTACCATCCTCTGGAATTTAGTTATAAAGTCTCATTTCACCTAAGCCACAAAACTCCTTCAGTAGGAAATAAAATCTGTATTTTAATGCCGAATGTAGCAGCCATAAACAGCACCAATGTGGGCGGCGAGCCTGTATGTAGCTTTGCCAACAAAAACACTACAGAGCTGCCTGACTTAATGTTATTGTACTGTACTGAAGGTTTTTATATTGTTTTTTTAATACATATTATTGTTTGAGATGATATATGTTAGAGATAAGTAATCCATCTTATTTGTGTTTCCTGATTTTAACAGTCTGGGTCTTCTTTCTCTGTGGCTGATTTTCACATCCTTCCACCATCTCTTCATCATGTCTCCAGTTTCGTCCACTCCCAAATACACTACTGGCTCCACACTGCTTAGTTCTTATCGTCTTTATGATCCATGTAACCCCAGCCTGGGCTACATCTCCCGTGGCCACCCTCAGCCTTCCAGGTACTCACCTTCAACGTCCCGCTACATCACTCCTGGTTCCTGCTTGGCCAGAATTTCCCTCTCCCTCCCCCAGGAGTCAGATCGAGGACGAGCAATCTCACTTGTAGAAACTCGGAACACTCACCGCAGTGAGAGCTCCAGTAGGATGCAGGTTACAGGACAAGCCGCAGGGGTAAACTGGCCAAGAGGTCACTTAGCATCACAAGCTGGGTTCTCTGCTACTTCACCCCTGTCGAGATGGCACCGGTCAGTCAGCCAGTCAGACTTGGCCCAGGAGCTGGCCACACTGGATCTGTGTGAGCACAAAGAGTTTGACAGAGGAGCGTATATAACCAGAGAAAATGCAGGTATAGCACGCACAGTCTGCTCAGGGCCTTTCTACTGGAATTCAGAGGTAGGTTTGCCAGTGCACTTTTCTCACCTTCCCATTCTTTCCAATTCTTACCATTCTCCACCTTTCTGTTAGGGTTATTGGTAAATTACCTCTGCAGGGCATGCAAAGACATTTTTCCTGTTAAACTTTTTCTCTAAAGCTGACTCTTAAAAATGTGCCAAAAACAGACACCTTCTGTATAACACAGAGCCTTTAAATTTTTATATATATATTTTTTTCAACAATAATATGTCCACACCCTAACAATTTCAAAACTTTTTGTTGGTTTATGAGTCAACAATAATTTTTATGGTCAACTGAAATTCTTTCTTTCTTTCTTTCTTTCTTTCTTTCTTTAAACATTGGTATATTTTTCGGTTTTGCTAAGCATCCATCATTCAAAGCATAGGTTAGTAAAGAATCATGGTGGGAAAACCACAACAACAATAAATACTTAAAAAATAAAACGACAACATTAAACACATTGTGCCATTGTCATACTGAACTGTACTTACCCAGACCCAAACATTCTCAATAGCTCACCGAATAAGTAAAGTGTTAGTAGAAATCACGCTGTTTAGTCAACTGAAATGATGTGGACAGCCCTAGACCAAAAACATTAACGAAAGCTAGGATAGCATTAATATTTCCAGTTGTAACAGCAGCATGGTAGAATTAGTAGCTAACTAAACTACTAATTAACTACTTTTGTTTAGGTTTTGCTCATTTGTAAGGTGCCAGGCTGAGTAATTTATAATTAATAATTTGTTCTTCAAACAAACTGCAGAAAACACATTACTTTGAAATTTCATGTGTTGCTCTTTAAATAAAAACAATCCACATACATTCCTGACTGTACAAAAGATAGAAATTGCTCTTTATTTATTTCTGGTCAAGAGTTGGCAGTACATTGCTGTAACAACACCAAAAGCTTCTTTGTTTTGATTTGAAAGTTTTTTTGTGTTTTATCCACTTCCTTATCCTGGTAACAGCTATTTGACCTACAGACAGAGTTGTCTTAGTGGAACTATGGAGAGAAACCCCTGTTGACTGTTCCAGATCTGAAATTATGCTTGAATGGAGTGGACTGGAGTGGATCTTGAGCGTTAAGCTATAAGTATCAGATATCTACCACGTTACCAGTTTGTTCACATTCTAATTTTTCCTCCTTATTTTTCATTGAATGAGGATGACATATGACTTTTACAAAACATGTTTTTCTGGAGCGAAGGTTATTGAACAGTAATTGAGTACCTGATTAGTGATGGGCATCATATTTCTGCATGAAGATTTATTTCAGGTAAATATATATAAGCATTACAGCATGTTGAGGCTTGTAGCTTAAAGTTCCACACAACTGCATCTCAAAATTACACTTCACACATTTGTGCAAGCACACTTGAGGTTAAATCCTAATTAACACCCCAGTCCCCTTAGGTTTTTGTCTGTGCATTGAGTACTAAATCAGCATGATCATGAGCAGACCTCATCCTACCGTTTTTCTGTGATATTTCATATATAAAATACTTTAAAAAAAAGGGCAGTTGAACAGATTTTAATCTTTTGTCGCAAAAAAGAGCAAGCTTGACCCAGCTGTGGTTTTTGCAGTGTCTCCAGTTTATCACTAGAGGGTGCCCATTGTGTGTGAATTATGGTAAAATGACAAAGGTGCAGTCTACACGAGGGATTTACAGAAAAATACAGGATTGAAATGTCAGGCTTATGTATATCAGTGCAAATATTATTTTTAGTATCTTTAATGCCAGGCTCTATGGTATTTTACTAATTAAATAATAGTGACTCCTTTACAAAATAATAATAATCCACTGTAAAACTGTGAAACAGCAAAGGTTTGTGCAGTTATTTTAGTACTAATGTCATAGGCTTTCATCAGGTTAACCCAGAGCTAAAGGTTTAAAATGTAACCCTTTGACCCTGTGTCTCTGTAATTCATTTAGGAATGCCATGGAGCATTTCAGGGTTTAACTGTGCTATTGCATTGTATCCATGCATCTCTACAGTATCTGTAAGTTCTTACAGCTTAATCATTCATTCATTTGTTCACTCATTAATTCATTCATTGTCTGAAAATGCTTATCCACTTCAGGGTCGCACTGGATCAGAAACAACTGGAATTCCAATGGTGTTATCGTTCTTTACCGTGTTTAATGTTCTTGATGATGAAGTGAGTAAACGGTAAACGGTGTATTGAGTTGATCCTCCTGGTTTGCCGCAGTGTGCATGTTACAGAATACCATAGGATTCTCCTTCGTACCTTAAAAATGGATATCAACAATTTTGGACATATTTGTCAAAATCATATTAATCCAAAAGTCTAAGCTTTTAAATCTGTATGCCTAAAGCCCTTATGAACCTTCCTAAAATAGCCAAGGTGGATCAGCACTGCAGTAAAATATATAAAAGATATACGTAGGGCGGCACAGTGGCGCAGCAGGTAGTGTCGTCGTCACACAGCTCCAGGGACCTGGAGGTTGTGGGTTTGATTCCCGCTCTAGGTGACAGTCTGTGAGGAGTTTGGTGTGTTCTCCCTGTGTCTGCGTGGGTTTCCTCCCACAGTCCAAAAACACATGTTGGTAGGTGGATTGGCGACTCAAAAGTGTCCATAGGTGTGAGTGAATGTGCGTGTGTGTTGCCCTGTAAAGGACTGGCGCCCCCTCCAGGGTGTATTCCTGCCTTGCACTCAATGATTCCTGGTAGGCTCTGGACTCACCGTGACCCTGAACTGGATAAGGGTTACAGACAATGAATGAATAAAGATATACATAAAAAATTATTCTAAGTAATTTTGGAGCATTTCTATTGGTTCATTCATCATGAAAATGAAGGACAGCTGCTGTGTTCAAATAAAGTAGTAAACTAAAAATCGACATAAATGGAAATAGATGCTTTTATTGGACAACAACTATATACTTGGGAAGTGAAAAAGGAGGCAGTCTGCCAGTGTGCCCCTAATATTGTAGAGTAAATTCATACATTCAGATTATTTGGATAAAATGAGATGTTCATTAAAAAAAAAAAAAAGTTTATTTTTACAATTATTTTATTTTGTGTGTGTGTGTGTCATTCCTGTTCTACAGTTTATATAACAGTTAGAAATAGTTCTGCCTCATAAATGACGACCTTTCTACAAACCTAATTATAGCTTTTTGGAATAACCAAAAGACTTATAGTTGTGTTGGGAAACTGCCTTTATATGAAAGTCCAAATAAAGTACACAAGAAGCATGTGAGGTTTGGTATTTACTACGGTTTATTGGTTAGTGTGCTAGTGCAATACAGAGCTCCTACACAGTACTTGGAATCTCAAAGCATGTTGAAGATCCATTGACTGCATTTTGCAATGCCAACAGCTGAAGTGAGGATTCGCGGATGTTGAAAACAGATTAGTGTTTACAACAAACACACAAACCTTGACTTGACCTCCTAAGGGTGAACACCCTGACAGGAAGCACAATGGGTTAGTCGAACTCGCCAGAATGATTATAATGTCAAGTTTGGTTGCTACTAGTTATTATCAGCAACACTGCAGATGTCTAATGAGGTGGAGCATGTAAGAGAATGTGGTAAGAAGTCAGAAATAAGAGCTCAGCCTTATTCATCATAACTGAGTTAACTCATGAGCAAGTTATGACTAGTTAAAGTCTTTGTAAAGGTTGAATCCAACAGAACAAAGGGGAGCCTTGATATATTTAAATGACATTAGTATATATACAGATCAACCATAAAATTATGACCACCTCATTTTTTCTACATTCACTGTTCTCCATTGTCCACAGGTACACTCTGTAGTTCTACAGTTACAGACTGGAGCCCATCTGTTGCTTTGTATACATTGTTTTGCCCCCTTTTACCCTGTTCTTCAATGGTCTGGACCCCCACAACAAGTATGATTTGGGTGCTGGATCCTTCTCAGCACTGTAGTGACACTGAGAATAGTCCACCATTCAAAAATATCCAGCCAACAGCGTCCTGTGTCTGTTGTTGAAGGACTAGAGGACGACCAACACAAACTGTGCAGCAACGGATGAGCTATTGTCTTTGACTTTACATCTAAAATGTGGACTAACGAGATGGGTGTGTCTAACAGAGTGTGCAGTGAGTGGACATAGTGTTTCTCCAGCAGCACTGCTGTGTCCGCTCCACTCATATCAGTGCAACACACACTAACAAACCATCACATTGTCAGTGTCACTGCACCACTGACAATGATTCTCCACCCAAATCATACATGCTCTGTGGGGGTCCCGACCACTGAAGAACAGGTAGTAGAGGGTAACAATTTATACAAAGCTGTATACAAAATGTATAAAAAACAATATACAAAAATGGACTACAGTCTATAATTGTCTAAAACTTCAAGGTGCTCCTATGTGGGCAGTGGAGCAGAGAAAATACACGTAGAAATGAGGTGGTTATAATGTTATAGTTGATCTGTGTGTGTGTGTGTGTGTGTGTGTGTGTGTGTATGAGTCAAATGTCACAGGACAGCCTTTTATCGGTATGCCCTAGCAAACAAGGGGGGCTGTCTTTTAGGACATTTCCAGAACATGGCTGCCATTTTGAAAGCCACCATATACAATCAAGGGGAAGTTTTTTCAATGTGAATGAAGTCATGTATACTGCAGTGGGAGGTATTCATTAATTCCTTCATTATCTGTAAGCGCTTATCCAGTTCAGGGTTGTGGGGGTCAAGGGCCTACCGGGAATCATTGAGCGCAAGGTGGGAATACACCCTGGAGGGGGCGCTTGTCCTTCACAGGGCAACACACATTCACTCACGCACTCAGACCTATGGACACTTTTGAGTCGCCAATCCACCTACCAACGTGTGTTTTTGGACCATGGGAGGAAATCTGAGCACCCGGAGGAAACCCACACTGACACGGGGAGAACACACCAAACTCCTCACAGACAGTCACCCGGAGCGGGAATCGAACCGACAACCTCCAGGTCCCTGGAGCTGTGTGACTGCGACACTACCTGCTGCAATCAAGACAGTTATATAATGATAGCTCCTGGTCCCTTCTGCTTATACTGCTTATCACTCTAGAAATGTTTCTCTCCCAGGATCCTCTGGGAGCTCCTTTTGTTAAACAAGCAAATGTTACCATGACAACCACAATGTCCACAGAAGACAGTTGGCTGACTTAGGCATATATCATTTCTGAAATGAAAGTGCTAGAAGTGCACTAAAACCGCTGAATGTGTCATTCATGGTTATATAGGTGCAGCTCTGATGTGGAATGACTTTGCACCTTGCCCTCTCTTGACTGATGCAGTTATTGCAGCGAATTTCTTGAAGGTAATAGATGAACCTTTGACTAGGAAAATTATTGAAGCTTGGACCTTGCCCTAGATTGAAATTGTTCATGATAAAAATACTTTTTCTTTGAGTTTACTTTCAAAGGATCATTTGTGATTTATTTACAAATTAGTTAATTGAAGGACCAAATGTATGGAATTACTCAAATTCAGTAGATCAGCGTAACCACATCTGGCGAGTTCATTGTAACTGACTGTGATTGGTCATGCACTGATAAGACTTAAAGACATTGCAGCCAGCCAGAAGCCAGGGTTGTAAAACTTTACAATGTGATTCAGTCAGAGGCATAGTATAATATATCTGCAAAGATTAAGGTTACTTTATTTGAGGTAAGCGATAAGATAATCTTGAAGTATCAATAGTACAGATCCATGTCAAGGCCAATTGGCGTGCTTTGCTCCACATCATGACCAGGTCTGAAGCCTGTTAAATGTCGAAGGCTTCAAAACCAACCAGTTGATTGAAGCAAAAAGTCAAAGCTTTTTCAGACAACTTCCAGAGGCAGTACACCTTTAGATTTTGCAACTGTGGTCAAAAACAAATACATTGAATTAGGTCTGCACAGTACAAATGTAGTCTATAAACCTTTTGCAGTTTGCTTTGAAATAAAGCACCAAAATATTGGTGAACTGACTGGCCTGCATTTACTTTTGTTGAATAATGTAAGCACATAATTTCATTAAAAAAAAAAGGGGGGGGGGGGGTTAGGATGGGGTGTGATACAATCTACAAAAAAATCGATTGATGTATATATAAAAATGTGTTTATTGTTTAATATTTATTGTTTAAATTTGATTGTGTATAAAAAACATTCAAAACATTTCTATACATTATGAGAACAGTACATATTTTAAAAAGGCTAGGGATTGCATAATATTTTAATGATGAGGAATTCTTCCTGTAGATATGCCATTCCAAAATATAAATGGTCCAGCCTCATTTGATCATGACATAAATAACTGTGCTATTACCAACAGCATGACTCCAGTAGCATCAGCATCTCAGCCAGAGGCCTTTACTGGGACAGTTCACGCTGCAGGCTTCGTTCTCCATTTCCCATCACTCCTACTCCTCCAGTCCATTAGGCAGGCCATTAGAGCAGAGTGATAAGGACCCTAAAAATGGGCCTATGTTATATCATTGAAACCTAATTTGTGGTTTCAGTTCTGATGATTATTTAGCCAAACTTGCGTGATTTTCACATTAACAAAATTTTGATCTTGAGTCTAATGAAGTTAACAAGAAATGGAAATTCAAAACCACCATGAAAACAGCAAGATTAAATCATCGCAAACCTACCTCAGACCAAATGGAGTATTTAGAGATAAAGGTCACTGGTTCAATTGCTGCGACCAACAGGAAAATTGGAGTGATGGAAGTGAAGGCACAGAACTGTCCTCTTCCCTTAGCCTAGGGCAGAGTTGCCCTTGAGCAAGGCATCTATACCCCACTCTGGGTGTTTGTTCACTGCTCCAGTGTACTCTTGTGTGGGTGTGTGTTTATTGCATGCATGGCACAAATAAATGCACATTGATTTTAAATGTAAAATCATTTGAAGTGATTGGAAAGGGGTATCAGAGTTTAAACAGTTTAATTTCTTAGAAATCTTCCTCTCTTGAGGCCTTTTTTAAATTAAACATATATGAATATGCTGCCTGATGCTGGCATGACAATAAATGAATAAAGACATCACACAATGGAGGGTTATACATGCCAGCACAATAAGGCAATATAGTTGTTTTTCTTAAACCATTATTACAGCATTATCAGCATTCATATGAAAAAGTGTAGGTCATTGGTGGTTTTGGGCATTAAATAAAACAGCTATCTTTGTACACAGTGTGACCCCATTGGTTCCTATCTCCTTCACTGTATAGAAATACAAGGCTGTACATTTCTTTACAATTAAAAATTACTTACAGAACGCTGAGAATGGCATTTCAGTAAGTGGAAAAAAATTTTTTTTTCCCCCAATGATTGAATTTACAAGAGAGTTAGCAACCCTTTCATGAGTATTAGCAGAAAGACAGCTTTTAGCCATGTTGATGGCCCTTACTGCCAAGTAAGAATAGATATCCTAACTTTCCTCCACAGTCCATGCATGCTGTAGTATGTAGCTCACTGGCCATTGAAATCAAATCTACTACAGTGTACATGATGCCTCTATGCACTTTGCCAGGACTGTCTGCATCATGAAGCTAAGCAGATATCAATCTTATCTTCAACTTGCCTGAGATTCAAGAACACCAGGTTACAGTCAGTTTGTCCTTTACGGAACATTGTCAGAGGAATTTCAGTAAATTCTTGAATTCTTGATTCTTAAATTCATCTGTGACTTTTAGTAGAACATTACCAATGATAAAATTGTATACTTATCTTTCTGAGACTGGAATGTTTTTGTGTGGTTGCTGCAGTGTTTTCAAATGACTAATAATTATGTTCAGTGCATCCCAGTCATGATCTCTGACATACCCGTAGCATAAAATCAATAATTTCCTACATGGATATTTCTTAAGTTACTCTGTGTAATGCTGAAATTCATTCATTCAATTATTGTCTGTAACCACTTATCCAGTTCAGGGTCACGGTGGGTCCGGAGCCTACCCGGAATCACTGGGCACAAGGCGGGAATGCCCCAGCACTTGGCAGGGCGACACCTCCCCGTTCTCCCCGTGTCCGCATGGGTTTCATCCGGGTGCTCTGGTTTCCTCCCATGGTCCAAAAACACACGTGGGTAGGTGGATTGGCAACTCAAAATTGTTCATAGGTGTGAGTGTGTGACTGAATGTGTGAGTGTGTGTCGCTCTGCGAAGGACTGGCGCCGCCTCCAGGGTGTGTTCCTGCCATGCGCCCAGGGATTCCGGGTAGGCTCCGGACCCACCGCAACCCTGAACTAGATACGCGGTTACGGACAATGAATGAATGAATGTATTAAAATTGTAGTTTTTTTAATTGTGTTGATTTCATATGCCCGATTTCATCTCCAGGACTTATGTTATATTATTTTATTTAAAACTGTTCTGTAATGAAAGATTACAAATATTCCCCTCTCTTTTGGAGAAGAGAATGTAATATTGCTTTAGGGAACACAACTGGACTTTAAATCCACTGTCGTGCCTTTAAAGGTACATGTACCTCTACTGTACCTTTTTTTCTGAGAGTGATCTGATATTCACCATAAGGCTAGTGACTAATTAGCCCCCTTGTGTATTCAAAACTTCTGTGGTGTTGGCAGAGACATGAACCATAGCTTGAGGAATTCTTAAAGTCTTTTCATTTTTGTAAGCAATCAGCTGATAGGCAAAACAGGCCAAGCAAATGCCTTTTTGGACTGACCATGTGATTGCATGTGGATCTGCGTCAGCAAAGGGAGGTGTAATTGATATCTGATGTTGATAGGCTCAGGTTTTTCTACCAGGAATCTAGAACACTCTTATACAGCAGCCTTGGTTTTAGAAGCCTCCTCAGATTTCTGTGATAACTGCAGTATTCTGACGTTTACTTGCATAACAACAGCATTACCTGAAAAACTGTGGTTATCAGAGGAATGCACCTATGACAGAACAATATAAACAACACATACCTCTTCTAGTAAGTAAAGCCTACATCCTCGTGTTCACTCACTGATGTCACGCATGCTGATTAACCCTTAGAAGGCCTTTAATCAAAAGCATGCTGTAAATGATCGATTTGAATTTTATATGAAGCAAAAAACCACAAAGGCTCTTTTTTGTTGATCTGCACAACCATGTTTCCATATTTAGAGAAACTACAGTTGTTTCTGTTACTGTTTGAACCTTGGCTTGAGGTATGAGGTCATTCAACAGACCTCCCATACTCCTCTGTATCATCATCTTCCTCTGAATATGTCTCACAAAGTCTATGTCGACAACTGAACCAACACATTTTGCACACAAAGGCTTTTGGAAAACAAAAAAAAAAAAAATTTTTGTTTCATAAAAATACTTTGTAAAGTTTTCTAAATGTGTTTCTGCTGTAAAGAACAGATTGAATTTTCTGAATATTTATTATAATTAATGAACATTTGACAGGTGCAGTACACTACATCTAGGAAATGGAACAAAAATGCTTAGTTTTACTTGAAGTAATATCACTCAGATCTTATCTGGAATTGCTCCAGTTGGGCAAAAAAGTAGTCTCAAGATTTTCTCCTGTGTTTTCATGATGATGGTGACAATTTTGTAATGGTTTGGTAAATACATGGAAATGCTTCCACTTCATTTACAGTTCAGTAGAGAACCCAGAACACTTGTCCCAAAAGGATCAAAGTTTGTTTCTGTATTTCTCTTCATTAGATGATGAAAGAGCCACCTCTAAAAATCATGTATCATATTTGATACGTTTGGCTTTAAAGGGTTAAAAACATTTTTTCTATTTTTGACACTTTTTGTGCGCAGACTGGAGACCTGTCAATACATGATGTAATAATAAATTTAAAATATACATCCAAATATTCAGCTTCTTGTAGGAGGAACCATTGTGGCACAGTGGAACATGAAGCTTGAATAATCTTTATAGAAAAGCATTTAATGAAATGTTTTGCAGTGGAGCTGTTGCATATGAGTTTAAGGTCATGATTTTAAAAGTTCATGATTTAAATATATTTAAAATATAATTAACCAACCTTAACAAACTTAGTGTACTTCTATGCTTTTTTGAACCAATCTTGCTAATGTTTTTTGTAAATTATCCCCATAGGAATGATTGCCTTTATTAGTGGATCATTTATTTACATTCTAAAGTGAATATTAATGTCTGTAAACAAGGTGCTGTAAACACATGACTGAGAAAGGTGGATATTATTGTTGCTCCAAGCCCAAATCTCCCTGTGGATTTCACACACACTGTTCAAGTCTTAAAATGACAGTCCACCCAAAAATAACAAAAAAAAAAAAAATCAAATATCACACACATATTATTAAAGACATATAGTATAAAGTGTCTGTGGATCATAGACATTACAAACAATGAACTCACAACCATCGCACTTGACAAAAAATTTGTCTCAGTCACTATTTGTAAATAAATGTAAATGCAGACCTTAATGTGAAGCATGTTAATATACTACTTTTCTATAGGTTAGAGAAATGCTTTTTGTCCCTACCAATGTTCAGATTTACTCCTTTTCACACTATACCAACATCACACCACATACTATACACCAGACGGCCACCACACAACACGAACACAACCCTCATATTACACACAACTACAATGTAGTTTATACATTGCTGTTTGGTAGGGTATATGATTAAATTATTTGTTAGTAACATTAGCCTCATAACTCCAGCATAAAAGCAAAAATACATTGTTTGATGTAAGAGGAAATGTAAATTTTATAAAAGTTGTAGAATCCTTTTTTCAAAAAATTATAGATTTATTAGAAAATTAATCAGTAGAAGAATTCTTGAAAAGAACGGTAATAAGCTGTAATAATGATTAAGACTGAAAATGCTAAATATTTTTAATGTTGCAATTTGAATGGGATATACTATACCCCTTTTTCCTTAAGTTTACATAGTTCTCTGTGGTCATAAAATTCTTTAATCAAAATAGCACAAAGATCAAATTACACAGCACATTTCCCACCCTGTATAGATAGTACTCTTCAGCTGTTCAGAACGACCAGCTTTGCTTAAAAAATTTAAATCTTTAATTAAATGGTGGTTTTGACAGGGAAAAAAATGTTGGAATTGTAGGTATTTTTCATGAAGGAATGATTTGTAAAATGCACACACTACACACTACTGAGAATTTGCTTTGATTGAGTTATTACCACCACAAGGCCCGTATTTTTTGTCATTGTATTTCCTCTGTAAGTTGTCACGAATGCACTGTTTACCAAAACATGCTGCAGGAGTGGTTTTGGACAGGCCAGCCATGAAGGCTGAAATCATGTTCTGATTGGGAGCTGGAGTGAGACAGGCTGTCTGTGACCTTGCAGTATGCCATGTCAGACCCACAGAGTACTCCACAGCCTCACAGAGTTCATTAGGGTTGATTAGGGCAGATGGCTGGCTTTGACATGGCATGAGTCTCTATGATTCATTGTGTACCTACACTGCCCATCAAAAACCAAAATATGTTTGTATTTTCAAAGCATTTTAATAAATGATTCAAAAATATATATTCATATATTCAAATAAACATATTATACAATATTTAGAACACATAGAACACATCATTTTGAATGTTTGTAGTGACGTGTCTGAAAATAGACCAATCATATTCAGACATAAACACTGTTTTTTACATTTTTTTACCATGCTACCATCTAACAGAGTTGTTGAGAGATTTTGAGTTTTCCCAACAATACCAGGCCATCTCTGTGTGGGGGTTTGGCCCTCCCTGACACCATCACTCAGAATAATGATAGCTGTTAGGGTAATCTGTAGGGAGATGTAAGAGAATTGGTTCAAAATATTGCTTTAACTGAGGACAACTACTTGTTAGCTACAAGCTACAAAATTAGCAACTGTTTTGAGCTAACGTAATACTCTTGAGGGCTCTCAATCCAACTCCAGGTTTACTTTCAGTTATTAGTGTTTCTGTTTTTTTTGTTTTAAGAAATGTTTATAATAATAATAAATACTAATATAAAGGTTTAACTAAATATTTGGTCATTTTTATTTTTTAAATGTTATTAATGGACATAATGTTTTAAGCGTAGGATTGGAGCCCTTATCATACCTCTAACAGAAACCCCTTTCCTTCACTATTTGATGCCTGTTTTTTCTCTACCTGTGTTCCTGTAGAGCGACAAAGCTCAGATTAAGGATACTGACAGAGAGAAAGTTCTTTCTTTTTGGGGAACCACAGCAAGTCCTCTAGTCCTGAAAAATGGAAAATCAGCATCCATTATAGCCAGTTCACCTTCTGATATATCCCTATATTTCCTTTTAGTTGTCTTTCTCTGTTTTCCCACAGAATATATAGTCACTGTCCAATTAAAAGCATGTGTCTTCATTTTTATGGATTTTTAGTTTACTACGTCATTTGAACACAGCAGCTGTCCCTCACACTGTGTGAAGAATGATTTAATGATGAATGGACCAAGAGAAATGCTTCAAAATTACTTGAACTAAAATATTTTTACATTGATTTCCATGGAAAGTTAGAAGGTTTTTCTACTGGCTTTGATATTCAATTTTAGAGAAACCCATTAACAAGTATAGAACCTTTATGTGTTGTGGATATAAAAAACTTTAACTCTTGCACATCTCATTTACATTAGGCCACCCATATATATATTTTTAAAATGCTTCAACTACGTCGTCACTGCAAAAAAAAAAAAAAAAAAGTTTAATCATGATTAGGTAACTTCTCCCCCTCCCATTTTCTCTACTTTTTCACCACTGGTAGCTGCCTGGTTGCTGAGCGTACTACAGCACCTCATTTGAGCCAACAGCTAAGCCGCTGATATTATGTAATATTCAGCAGCTTGCAGCTGGACTTCAGTTCTCCTAGATGAGGCCAAAGTGCCCAAGGATTGCTTCTGGTAGCTCCATGGTGCCATGTTACTCAATACCTCTACACTACGGAGACTGTATTGGAGCCAGTCATGCTTAGGTTGTGGCTATATTTCTAACACAATTAAATGCATGGTTGAGTGTATTTTGGCTCTTGTTGCTAAGGCATTCTGGATAGCTCCTGGCACAGAGCAAACTGTAACCTGGCATGTCTGCCGAGTGTTGTTCTAGAACTTGGCAAGCTCATTGTCACTTTTGTTAATTTTTGGAATGGTTGTACAAATGTTTAGAGTGAACCTTCTGTAATATAAAAAATGTAGATGTACACAGGTTTAAATAATGCTTTGCCAATTTCCAGGAGCTATTTACCTTAAAATTACAACTTCAAAATCATTGTGATGCCTCACTGACCAGAATAATGTCATTATTTATGTAATTTCTGAAATATTTTCAGAGGGAATTGGTTGGATCAGGGATTTTCAATTTCATTTTAAAGATAATTAATTATCACACCTCACTAAAAGTTAAAGCAGTTAATCCTCCTTCAAGTTTGAGAAACACCAAATTTGCAGGAGTGTAGATCCTATACCTAAATACTCTTCTTGTGTTTTTTAAATGAATCCCTGTATAGTTTCCATAAAGCGTTCTTTGAAATATGATGCGGTTTCCTAATTGTGGCACAAAGTTTGACACATTCAAATGTAACTTAGGTTCATTGCAGTACATAGGAAGGCTAACTCTGCCAGTAGTTTTTGAGATATTGATGCTGTTTCTACTTTGTTTTATGCATCTTACTGATGAGAAATGGGCTTGTATACAGCTTTTGGATTTAGTTTTCATACAGTATCCATTCAGTTTATTTAATTATTATTTATTCATTAATTATCTGTAATCGCTTAGCCAGTTCAGGGTTGCGGTGGGTCCAGAGCCTATCCAGAATCACTGGGCCCAAGGCGGGATCACACCCTGGCGGGAGCACCAGTTCTTCACGGGGAGACACACACACTCACACCTACAGACACTTTTGAGTCACCAGTCCACCCGTAGTCCTGTCAGTAGTCACTTTTTTGCAAAACGTTCTTGTGTTTCAGCAGTTTACTTGTGTGTGTCTGAAGTGTGTGTCTGTGTTAAACTTTTGCAGCTGTCAACCCTCTCTAGATTATGAACATAAATATCTATAGTTTTATCCTAAGAATATGTCATTACATATATAAATCTTATTTAATGTAATGTTGACAATTTGTTGTTAAAAACTAGTATGAAATGTTTTTTAAGAGAAATTAAGGAATTTTCTAATAATAAATTATTAAGAAATTCAGAGCTCAAACCATACTGTCAGGTGGTTAGTTGTTAACTGAAGTCCAATGCAAAGATGAAAAACAAACAAAAAAAACCTTAAAGGAAGGGCTTAATTTTCCCTTAAATCTTAACATTGAAAATGGATGTGTGTCCTTTGGTCTGCTAGAAGATTAAAGAAGGGCAAGGTTGTTCAGGGCATTCCTAAGACAGTAATCTGACCTGCTCTATTAGGTTATCACAGTTCAAATCTGATAGTTGAGATGCTGATGGCCTCATTACAGTGAATTGAGAAACACACACAGAGAGAGAGAGAGAGAGAAAAAGACAGAGAGAGGGAGGGGGTATACAGACAGAGGTAGGATTAATAATATAAAACTACCCATGTATGTCATTTCAAATCAAACAAATTGAGTTGATCATTCTACTTTGTGGGATTGCCAGCATGAACAATCATAGTTAGACTAAGCGTACATTGAGAACAGGTGCTGGCGAGTTACTTCGAGTGTCTAGAATTTTTCACCTCTTTACTGAGTTGATCCTACAACTTACCAAAAGCAACCTTTAAAAATGACTTTAAACAGGCAGTAACATTGCATTATTTTATCATTTAAAACTCCAAAAATGTTCAATAAGATGCATGCTTGCTAATTTTATCCATACATATGCTATATGCAATAATTTATCAATATAACATCATTTTTATATATTGTTGATATGATATACAAAATATAATTGTATATATCATACACATTATACACATTGCCTTCCCTCACAAATATTTAACATTCCCTTACTAATATTTTGCCCATACCTACTCGTGAACAGATGCTGGCACACACACACACACACACACACACACACACAAGTTTGTATTCTTGTCATTGTGGAGTTTGCATTTTCTATTTGCAGGTGCACTTTTGAATCAGAATACCACTGGCGGAAGAAATTATAGTTGTTTACATTTGAAAAACTATAGAGCTTGGAAATGTGATGAAAGGTTGCAGTGCGTGTGGAAGACAACATCAGAATTTGGTTTTCATACCACCATGGGGACATTAAAGTCCCAACAAACATAATAAAACACGATCATGTACACACACAATAATAAATATGATCACAGAGGATCATTCAGTGGCAGCAAAGAATTAGTATGGAATGACGTTAGTTTTTCTGGTTAACGTCCATTTTTACACGTTAAATTTTGACGTTACGATATTTGGCTTATTTTCAGGTAAAATTGTTTAAGACTAGATGCACCAACTCGAAGCGTGAGTATGTATGGATTGAGTGCTCGGTATGATGATGGTTTTTCTATAAAATCATGGAGCTATATGTCATAGTATGTTGCACGTTTGTTAAATGTGCTCAGAGGAATTAAGCAGACATTACAAAAGAGGCTTCTAGAGTGCTTCAGTTTTGATATAGGTCTGTTGCTCTTTTTCACCCTCACACTGTGTTTTTATTTATCCACAGTACGGAGGAGGCTTCTAGAGTGCTGCAGATTTGTTGCAGCACATGACACCATTTTTTCACCATTACAGCTTCAGTATACTTATCATGATTCACTGACCTGTATTAAGGGCAACAGAGCCTCTGTCATTACTAATCCAGGCTCAGCACTGCAGAAACTGCACTATGTTTCAAGACATTCACAACCTTATTTTATATTTTAGATGTATTTCACTTCAGTAGTTCTCCAGAAACACTTGTCTGCAGGAAACACACTGCAAAAATTGTTATTGGAGGCTTCATTTTTAATTTCTCTTCAGAGAAAGTTGCTGTGGTTGAGTGTGAGACACTTTTTTTCAGCATTTTGTTGGCAGATCTGCTAGAAGCAGGAGAGGATATGGACAGGTTAAAGTCAAATCGACCCTAAGAGATAAACACATATTAACAAATATGTATATCTTAAGTAACTTATTACGCCAGGATGAGTTACTCATTTTATGAGAACTCCTAATGAAGAACTCAAACAGATTCTCCGGAAACTGAGCCTCAGAACCTCTAAGACAATTATAAACAAGAATAGGATGCTTCAAATTGAAGGCAATTCATAGTGAGTGTGTGTGTGTGCACATGTTTTTTCAGGAGAATGTGATGCTACATGTCATCAGTGAAAGAGACTGATATTTTGTGGATCACTTGGAATCCTGTATATACATGTAGGTGTGTGCTGATGTTGTTTGTGTTTTTGGTGCATTCTGTGATGTGTTCTGGAGTCATTTGCGTCACTCTGATGTTGTGTGTGTGTACTGATGCACAGCATGCACCATGAGGTAGTGTGGAATCATTTAGAGGTCACTGTGATGTTGTGCTTCTATTTTTGAATGACGGGTCCAGACTGAGTCACTGCAGTGGTCCTGGTGACATCACTCTGTCTGTGCCAAGGCTTAGAATAAATTGAGTGCTCCTTACACACACACACATTCTGGCATTGTCTATCACACCATCCCCACCCCTGTATATGTTTGTGTGTGTGTGTGTGAGAGAGAGAGAGAGAGAGAGAGAGAGAGAGAGAGAGAGTTTACACTGGCAGCACAAAGGTTAATGGGTGCTTTCTGTGTTTATCCCTAAATAAGGCACCTCTGACTTACTAACACTTCCTCATTTCTAATGAATATGATTCAGAAGCCCATTCACACCCTTGTCTCCACCCGCATGTATTTGCTGTGGTGTTATTTTACACACAAGTGTACAATATGTAAACTATGAATTATTTAAGCTACCAGTTATTCTGCAAAGTAATTGGGTGCTCAGAGATGTTTTATTATCATCACTGCTATTGTCATTCAATCACTGCCTTATTTAAAAGAAAGCAAGTCTGCTTTCCATTGCTGTTATATTGGTGTTAAGCCCATTTTGGACAAGATTAGTTTTATGTGGGGAGCTGGGGTAAGGTCAATTTACCAGAGGATGCCAGTATGGTTTATTTTGGATTTGCACCAGGAGACCTCCAAACGTTGAAATGAGATGAGGATATTGCTTTATTCCTACTTCATAGGTGATTAATATTAATTATTTTTGCTGTTTCAGATTATTTAGGTAGGGCTCCATGCTAAATTCAGGAGACTGTTAACTGCATGAAAGTAAACACAGACCACAACTGACACAAAACTAACTAACAACTCAAGTTAAAAATGAGCTCAATTTCAAGTTCAACTTCAGCCACATACAAACATATCATTCCACCTTAAAAGACTCAGAGCTTCTGAATGTAAACAAACCAGAGAGAACGCAGTTTCTCACAATTGTACATGTTGATTTTAAAATTAAAAACTGATATTATAAATGATGGGAAACCCAAAAGTGGAAAAAGTTATTCCATGTGTCATGAAGAGGATGTTTACCATTGCTTTGCTGGCATGAAAGTGGAACAGTAAATGAACCAGGTCATTATTTAGCTCATTTATGGATCTTGGTTCAGTCTACAGCTCTTTTTTAAACTAAGACCTTAGTTGGGCTTTTGTTTGCATGCAATCACAATGTTTTTTAAAAACGATGCCAGAAGAATCCACATACCATTCACCAATTATCTCTCACATGCTGACTTAATATTTAAATACTTACTAACCTGCTTTACACTGACTCCCCTTAAGGAGTTAATGGTTAAGTCAGGAAGCACTTTAACTGACAGTTCTGTGAAAGGTTAAAAATATACAGGATTACATCCAATGAAGTTGCTCAGCAAATTCATGTTTAATCATGACCAATGGTTATTTTTGCACTGAAGCGCTAAGACTAATGTAGCTTACATGTTTCTACTAGTTGGAAAATCACCTAATTATCATTGTTTTAAAATTGCACACTGAAAACTGTACAGACACAAGGCTTTTACAATTAGAGGAAATTTGAGGTGCTGGGCACTTTACACTGAAACAGTACCAAGACAATACTTCAAATTTTGAAACATTTTTGTGTGCCCATTTTGAATATGATGCTAGCAACATGTTTCAAAAAGTTGGGATGGGGCAACAGAATATTGATAAAGACGTATAATGCTACAAAAAAAAAGGTTAATTGGTAACAAGTCTGTGACATGATTGAGTTTTAAAAGGGCATCTCAGAGAGGCTGAGTCTTTCAAAAGTGAAGAGGTGAAGAAGTTCAACACTGTGTGAAAGCCTGTGTGGGCAACCTAATATTTCTCATCTTTAAACACTAAGGACTAGGAGATTTCATCATCTACAGTACATAATGCCATTTAAAAGATACAGAGAATCCAGAAAAACCTCTAAATGCAAGGGATAAGGTTACACAATTTAAAAGCCAGCCTCCGTGATAGTATGTGGATGCATTAGTGTACATGGCATGGCTGACTTGCACATCTGCGGAGTCACTGTTAAAGCTGAATGATATATAAGGTTTTGGAGTAACATGCTGCCATTCAGACAACACATTCTTTGAAGGCCTTGCTTACATTAGTAAGATATTGCCAGTCCACATGCTGCATGGATTATAACAACAGGGCTACTTAGTTAAAAAGTCTGGGTGCTAAACTCTTCAGACCTATTGCCCACTGAAAAACGTTATTTCAACTTTGATTCTGCTCATAAAAGTAAAACTCTGTTAATTTTAGTTGAGAAATAATCCCACTATATTAAAAAGAACAAAGCCTCCGCTCCTTACTGGTCACTTCACTGCTCCTTCAAGTTGAAAGACTGCATGGTCTCACCATAAATTGTGTTCATGGCCACAGTGCTCCTCTCTTATGCCTGCCTTACCGCCTCTGTATTCTGAGGCAATATTTACTACTGAGATCACCCAAGTTGCACCAGTGAGGAACTGTGTGCCCAAAGGAAATGTCAATACTAAAGCCACACATGGGGAGCCTGTGATGTTGGCATCCACAATCCACTGAAATTTTGCAAGTGCCTCTCCCCCTCACCATCATAACTCACATGAAGGCTTACTACTTCTACTATAAAAAGGAAATGTAGTTCCAAACCCAGATATTTACAATGTACCATTTGTAACAATGTAACATTTCTGAGTTGATTTGCATCTTTTACACAATTTATGATATTAGTAGTTTTTACTATAATTTATGATTATAGTAGCTATATTATCAACAGAAACAAAAAATTTTTTTTTCAATATCAGCAAGTATTTGACAGTAAAGGACTCAAATCAAATGGTAATAAATGATCAGAGCAACAGGTCAGGGTAAAAACCCTGCAAATCTCAATGTGTGTGTTATCATTTACGCATACAGGTTCAGGATGTTAAAAAGCTTCCATTATTCATCCAGTGTCTGTAAACAACCATCCAGTTCAGGGCTGTGGCGTGTCCGGAGCCTACACGGAATCACTGTGCGTAAGGCATGCCAGCCCCTCACAGACATACTTTTTGAGTTGTCAATCCACCTGCCAACATGTGGTGGTGTTTACTTTTTTGGACCGTGGGAGGAAGCCTACATGGACACAGGGAGAACACACCAAACTCCTCACAGACAGTCACCCGGAACGGGTCTCGAACCCACAACCTCCAGGTCCCTGGAGCTTTGTTATTGTGACACTACCTGCTGCGCCACCTTGCCCACCAGCTTCTGTTGCGTCTTAGTAAAATTCATTACTGTTTTGTTCTGGTTCTAAAGGGTTTTATTTTCATGTGCCCTTTTGCTCCCTAGTGTGCCTGGTTATTAAACTCTCCCTCAAGTTTAAGCTCTGTATTCATGCATTGCTCTAGTTTATTACTGAAAGTGTTTTCACCACAGCACAGGCTTCCACCTCTCGGTTCCATCTCAATTCGTGACCAACACTAAAGAAATACGACTAAATGTTTTGCAGGTTGTCTCTAAATTAATTATTGAGTTTTATGGTACCATTAATTTTAAGAACAAGATCTCAGCACACAGCTCAAAACCTAGAATCTTAAAGACATAAAGCCTTTATGGCAGTAGCTAGAATTATTGATGAATGAACTCTTTTCTTTTTTTGTCTGCAATTTGAGGAATATCATAGTGCAAGCTTACTAGCCTAGCATACAGATTAGCCCATTTACACAAACAAACCTTAATCACTCTGCATGAAGCCTGTTGTGTGTTAAATACTTGTGTAATGGGCTTAGGCTAATATAGCTGCAAAAATAGTCTTTTTTTTCCCTCTTTTGTCCTTCTACATTTCTGCCTTAAAGGGTCAGCACATTGTTTGTGTGTGTATGTGTGTGTCTGTGTGTGTGTGTCTGAGAGAGAGAGAGTGAGTGAGAGAGAGAGAGAGATGGGGGGATTAAAGAGGGAGGGAGGGAACCAGATGGTGCTGTTCACTCTTTGCTCTGTGAAGCCCTGGAAAATGTAACCATCTCTCAGAGACACTCATCATGTGTGCATGTTTGTGTGATGGTGCGGCTCTGCATCTACTCAGGTCTTCAAAGCACAGTTATTCCTCCCTTTTTTCCTTCCCTCTTTCTTTCTGTCCTTGTCTCTTTCTCCCATGCCCCTTAGTCATGGTAGTGTGGTGTTTTGGCACGTCCATCGTTCATGGGGTAAAGTATGGCTGGCATCATTGCTAGGTTCGACACACAGCTTCAAACAAGCCTTACATAAGCTTGATTCAGAATGGCGTTTCATAAGATGATGCAATTATTCGCACAGAATAGGCTGGCCTGCTATGGCTTATGATGCTTCTTATGTAACAGGCTGGTACAGAAAGGGGGAGCGAGAGAGTGGAGGTGGTGGTGGTGGTGGGGGGCAGAGAATGTACTCAGGGAATGCATTACTATGCTTTATAATGTATATACACTGCCAGGCTGCTTTTAGGACTTTACAGTTCTTTACATGTCAGCATCTAATTTTAAATGAGGTCATCCTTTTGCAGGACAGAGTAGAGCATAACCTAAAATATTTCTACAAACCTCATTTCCAGAAACGTTTGGACACTGTATAATGTAAATAAAAGCAGAATGCAATGATGTGTAAATTATACAATTTTTAATATTTCCAAATTTATAAATTTGATGCCATCAACATGTTAAAATAAATTTGGAACAGGGACATATCTCCTTTTCATAACACTGTAAATGTTTGGGAACTGAGGAGACCAACTGTGTTACTGAGCCCACGAACTGATTTCCACCACAGTATTGATTTGAAAGGTTTTTATGGTTTTGGGCCATGTCCCTTGTATATAGAGATGTGTCAGTTAACCTAATAATTTTTTGTAGCATTACACAACTTGCCAAACGTTTTTGGATTGTCTTCAGTTTTCCAAAGTTCACCCACGTTACTCCACTTCCGTGCTCTCTTCATTAGCTTCCTGTAGCTGCCCGCATCAGGTTTAAAAATCTGATGTTTGCCTACAAAGCCAAGACCAGCCCCTCCTTACCTTATGGCAATGGTCAAGGGTCGGACTGCATCTCTAGGACAGCTCGACTTGACCTGCCATCCCTAAAGACACATGTAGGACTAGTGTCAAGACTCTTATCAGTTCTGGCGCCCAGATGGTGGAACGAACTGCCACTGGCTGTCTGAACAGCAGACTCAAACGAACACTGTAGACCCGTGTCTTTGTGACCGACTTAGGTGAGCACTAATCTAAGTGTTCAGAGCAACAGACTGTTTTTGCACATTACTGCATTTAACTGCTTTCTTTCTAGGTACGAGTACTGACTAGTTTTTCCTTCTAGGTTTAAGACTAGATTGTATTATGTATTGCGCTTACTACGTTTTGTTCTTCCTAGGTATCAGCGCTGGCCCTTGTTCTGACAAGCATCTGAGCTCAGAGGGAATTTGGACCCTAACCTATTTGTACCACCTTAGGATACACATTCTGTCTGAACACTAAGAGCTTTTGTGAGTCGCTCTGGATAAGAATGTGTGCTAAATGCTTTAATGTAAATGTGTTGCTGGCATCAGATTTCAAATAGGGATAATTTTTCAGGAAAAAATAACATCAGTTTCAACATTTGAAATGCTGTCATAGCTCTATTTTTCAGTTAAATATACCATTTAATTTATTTGCATATTTGCATTCTGTAAGAGGGCATTTACACTCTGTTACACATTTCAGAGCACCTACTTTTTATGCACAATTTAGATATTAGATGGTTAGTAACTAAAGAGTGTACATGCATCAGGTGCCCCTCCAAACATCAGAAATGTTGAATGCTCAGAGAACCATCACAGTCAGTGTGTCTCATGGCCTAACTCACACACGAGGTGCAGAACAGAGTGAAGCATAATTGCTTTTCAAATTTTCATTAGGCAGGTGACTCAACTTCTTCAAGTGGCGATAGAGCGAAACATAATTTCTGTTCCGGGCACATAGGGACAAGTCATTAATGCCGAATTGCTGCTTGTGAGGAACCAATAAATACACTTGCCTTGCCGCTGTTGGCGGTAATGGTGTCTAAAAGGTCTGCAGAGGTGGAGAGTCTCTGTGAGCACAGACATTAGTTCTGTGACAGCTGTACTGGGTGACTCACCACTGGCATTAATCCTTGGTTCACGTTTCAGAGGCTTGCAGAAAATTACGCCAGAATTTGTGGAGTCAGTGCCCTGAGGGCCCAAGAGTTCTGCTTGGAATCATCATATACAGTGGTATGAAAACGTTTGGGCACCCAAATTTCATGAAAATTATCATTCATTCATTCTCTGTAACCACTTATCCATTTCAGGGTCACGGTGGGTCCAGAGCCTACCTGGAATCATTGGGCGCAAGGCGGGAATACACCCTGGAGGGGACGCTAGTTCTTCACAGGCACACACACACACACACAGAGTCGCCAATCCACCTGCAACGTGTGTTTTTGGACTGTGGGAGGAAACCAGAGCACCCGGAGGGAACCCACGCGGACACGGGGAGAACACACCAACTCCTCACAGAGGGTCCCCCGGAGCGGGAATCGAACCCACAACCTCCAGGCCTCTGGAGCTGTGTGACTGCCTGCTGCGCCACCGTGCCGCCCATGAAAATGATCAGGATTTTCCTTTATAAATCACTGGTTGTTCGGATCAGCAGTTTCAGTTAAATATATCATATGGCAGACGAACACAGTGATATTTGAGAAGTGAAATAAAGGTTATAGGATTTACAGAAAGTGTGCAATAATTGCTGATCCAAACAACCAATGATTTATAAAGGAAAATCCTGAAAATGATCAGGGAGGCCCAAACTTTTTCATACCACTGTAACAGATTGAATATTATTGTTTAGATTCCACTGTCTGCATCAAGCATGCTCTACATTATCTATAGCTAATCAAACAGCATGCTAAAATGAGACATTAGCAGGTACGTTGTTTAATCAATTGATTTTACGCATCTTGCTAAATTTGTGCATAATTATAAATATTCCAATGTTTGCTGAAAAAAGATTTTTTAACCATTTGCCATAATTTTACCCATAATCATAATTAGTGTCATGTAGGAAGATTCATGCCGGTGCATTAGTGGTTCTTCGACGTAACTAGACATCGCAACAGCTATCCATTCCTATCACCACCACTGAAATTGTATGCAATGCTTGATGTTAGATTTGTCCAAACAATCAACCTGGCTTTGCTTACGAATTTCAGACAATTATGAAATTATGTATGCTTTATTATTATTATTTCATATTATACATAATTATTATTTTTACATCTGTGTGTATTGCTTTAGCAGTGGCTACTGACGAAAGGTTTGTGTAGTTGTTTCCTTCATTAGTTTGTTTTGGATGTTTATTTCTTCTTCTGATTATATAATCTGCCTTTGACATACTCTGTTTATTGAGAATTTTGACAGATATCTTATACAGTTAATAACGATTAACCTATCTCTCCTGCTTATACATTACAGTAACTCTCACAGTCAGCCATTTCCCCCCATTACTTTCATTCATAATCTGAAGGAGGCGATAGGGGAATGTATAAAGCACACGAGCGTCACGTGTTGCCCAAGCGTTTAAACCCATAAAATCATCCTCCGTCCCGAGAGCTCCGAATTGTCCTCCTCCCTGAACGTGGGAAGGGCTCTTCGTGACGTCAGCTCGTGTGTGGGGGGTGAGTGAGTGAGTGTGAGTGTGTGTGTGGGGGGTGAGTGAGTGTGTGTGTGTGTGTGGGGGGTGAGTGAGTGTGTGTGTGTGTGTGTGTGTAGGGGGGTGGTACAGTGGAGTGAAAAGAGAAAGGGACCAAGAGCTTAATACCATTCACACAGCCGCTTCAGGTTCAACGTACCGCTCCGTGTATCCGAAGCGAGAATCCACCCGGAATGCCACCTGCAGGAGAACTGTGCTGACAGCGACTACAGCGAACTCCTGGACGCGGAGCCTGATGAGTTTATCTCGACAGTCTACATATAACTTTTAATGTATATATGAATTCAACGTGACCCGTTCGTACGCTCTATGGATGCAAAAGCCCCGCGACCAGACTTCAAGGACGTCTTTACCGAGCAGCTGACGGGCTTAGGGCGGGCGGCACGTTAGCGACGGCGTATCGGTTGAAAAAGCGGTATACGACGCGACCTCGAGAACAGCGGTGATGCCGAGCGCCCGACAGTCTTACGCGGTTACGGTGCCGGAGGAGCCGCCGGCGGCCATGCTGCCATTTAGCAAACCGCCGCGAAGGAAGAGTCCGCCGGTGTCCCGCTCCATGCTCGTGTCCACATTCGTGGGACTTCTCATCAACCAAGCCAAGGTGAGCCTCGAACTGGTGGGGTTTCTAACTACCCGTATTCCGCCACTTCCCGCCCCTCGTGCCCTACTACTGGCCGACAACACGCGTTGGTGTGTAACAAAGTTGCTAAGACGTTATATTGTAGTCTTTTGGTTGTATTTTATGGTCTGTTCTTGTGTCTGGTGCTGTGCAAGACCACTGTGGTACATTAGTGGATTTTGCCGTTTGTTAAGATGTGTTACACAGTAGTAGTAGTCTAGAAAAAGGTGTTTTCTGCAGTAATATTTAATAAAAACTTGTTGTGCTGGAGTAGTCTTGACATGTTTGGGGATTGTCTAATAGCGGTTAACATCAATAGTCTGTAAGGTGTATTTTTATTAAACACAATAGCCAATGAGACACAGCCCGAATTAATATAATTCAACCACATGTCCGTGTATTACAGTTACACTGTAGCCAGCGGTAATGGTTTAAATGGTTCACGCAAAAAGATGAAATTAGAAGCGTGAGACGGAACAGACGAATGGTTAATTGGAAAAAAACAGTGGGAATGTAGTGTTGAATGTTTGCTGTTGTGGTTGACGCAGCAGCCAATCGCAGCACCGGAGGGACGGGGTTTGTATGAGTACAGGTGGAAAATAAATACCGCCTAAGTAGCTATAACAGTAATAATAAATTGGGAGAGGAATTATGATTTAGCTAAATATAAGAGTAGTACTGTAGAGTTTATGTTTGTGTCTGAGATATTCTGTATAATACAAATGTGTATACTGCACTTGTATTAACAGTTGTATTATAGTCGATAGCAGTCTGGAGTCAAGTGGAAAATTGTTGATTTCAGTATCTTATTAATCCTGAAAAGTCTCAGATAGTTTGGTGAGCAATCGAATATATCTCTGAGATGTCATTGAGATTACAAACTTGTAAAATGTGTCGTCTTTGTGACTGAGATTATACTTATCTGGATGTTCAGTTTCTCGACGGAAAAATGTGTGATAACTGATATCGCGTGAATGACCTGGGTCAGATAAGACGAGCTTTTCTGCTGAGCGTCTCACCAAAAGCTTGCAGCCCGACTTTAATTGCATAACACTTTATCGTAGTGAATCTGGCGCCGCCTGCTGCTCAGTACACTGATCGTTTACTGAAACAAGTGTCTGTACATAACTGTTAGCAGTCTATTGTGCTGTATATAGTTGTGTCAGCTAAATATAGATGAACATTTCCCAGTCCGGTCCTTGCACCTGTCCATTCACTCATAAAATGGGGGCTCTGCAGACCAACATAGCCACATAGGAGTTAGGACCACTATGAATTAAGCATTGTGGTAGTTCTCATACTGAGCACTCCACAGGTATAATAGACTTCAAGTGCTATCCAATGTATCAGATAAACCTTATCAAACACGTATTAGATTCAAAGGTCAAAGTTTGACACGGCCAGTTAAACTAGCATGCCACTGCAGCTTATGCAACGCTGCACTTTTATCAAGGTTTGCAGTAATTAGGATATGTTTGGTCTTTGATTAGCAAGCGTGTCAGTGTGGTGTAGACAGTAACCCAATGTGCCTTTGAGTGCTCTAGTTATAAAAGCACTTAAAATGGCATAAACGCCTGGGCTTTGACTCATATGTGTGGAAAAATAACAGCACACTTGCATAATGCAGGCACAGAGGCCAGCTAATCTGCTCACTTCTGGGAGAATGTGCTTCATCAGTAGAGTGTGAGATAAGAAATTACTGACACGTTCCTAGAATCACAGAGTGTCCTTTACTACACGCGTATATGAACCCAATTAACTTATTAATTGATCTGTTTCATGCAATTGTCCATCAAGCTATTCATTCATTCATTCATCTGTCACATCTCAGATCACTCTCGTTATTATTACTGTTATTATTAGTAGTATAATTGTACACCAGTATTATTTTAATTGTGAATGAATACACTGATCAACCATAACATTATTCTCAATTCCTTATTTCTATACTCAGTCAATTCTCTCAGCTCCACTGGCTGTACAAGGGCACTTTGTGGTGTAATTACAGACTGTACTCCATATGTGGCTCTTTTATAATCTGTTTTCCCCCTTTCTCCCTGTACTTCAAAGGTCATGACCACAGAACAGGACATTTTTGGTTGGATCTTAGTCTAGCACACTCTGTGTCTGCTCCTCTTACCAACGCAACACACATTAACACACCACCACCTTGTCACTGCACTAATAATGATCCACCAAATCATACCTTCTTCTGTGGGGGTCCTGACTATCGAAGAACAGGGTGAAAGGGGTCAAGCAAAGTATGCAAAACAACATATGGACTACACTCTGTTACTGATAAACTACAAAGTGCTCCAGTATGGTCGGCGGTGCTGAGAGAATGGAAAATGAATTTAGAAACAAGTAAATATTCGTAATGTTTTGTCTGATCTGTGTATGTGTAAATATACTTGGTGAATATTTTTATTATTTATTTAAATAATAGTGTATACATTTATTTACTGCTCAAACAGGGCTCATGCTGTTATTCTGCCAACAGAGAGGGTAAATATTTTTGTTTTTAGATCAATGTAATATACAGCGTGTTGTTTTTTTTTTATATATATATGTTTAGCTCTTGGGCATAAGTGGTATAGTTTTGTTAGCTTGATGAGCACTTGTGCAGATGCTTGATTGGCTCTGTGTTTTCCAGTGTGTGTGGCCTGCTGGTACCGCAAGACTGCTTTCAGTTACGTTTGTGCCTATGCCATTCCATCCAAAATCTAAGTTTAGGGAGACAATGTTCTTCCACCCCTGCCAACCAGTGCCGTTAGAGATGTAGTCATGCTTCCCTATTGCCCTTCGCAGCAGCAATGCTCCACGCCACTGACAACTGGCTGCCGAAAGAAACCATTCTCAGGTTCTGGCATAGCACAGTTTTAGCAGCGCCCATGAGAACCAGCAGCTGACTCATCAACGAGAGCCTCGTCCTATACACAAACACATCCTGGGCTGAAGAAGAGAATAAACCTGCTCAGCTTGGCCAGCTCTCATTTAGCAGTGATAGCATGTGTCAAGGTGTAGTTGCCAGAGGCACTCGCATGTGGTTAGCGTGGAGGTGTGAGGGCCTCACGCTGTCACTGTTGATTGTATTGAGTGACTCAGCTGTGTGACTAAGGGCCACACTGTAAACTCATCAGCACTGCATCAACTCCACCAGGCAGGAGTCGTGTTATGCTTTGTAGGAGTACACAATTTGTAACAAATGTTTTCAGTAAAGCTAAAACAATTTTGTTGCATACTTCTGTAGATGACAATGTTTTATAATGTCAACAGTTAAATAAAAATGTGAGTGTTCCTCAAATCAAAGCCAATAAGCGGAGAAAAACTAATGTAAGTATTTATAGAGAATTACTTAACACTATTAACTATTCAAATATTATGAACCAGATTTCCTAAAACATTAGAAAGCAGACCAGGCTGCTGTCCACACATGTTCACAGCTGTTCATTTTACTTTACCTACGTCTGGATGCTGTTCATTGACTTCAACTCTGCCTTTAATACAGTCATCCCTACAAGGTTGGTCACCAAGCTTGCCGACTTGGGAACTCGCACAATTATGTGCACTTTCTAACAAACGCATCACAGCCTATGAGGCTGAGGAATCACATGTCCTCCAGCATCATTATGAACACTGGTGTGCCACAGGTCTGTGTGCTCAGCCCGCTGCTCTTTTCCCTGTTTACCCATGACTGTGTACCTTTGCATCACTGTCAAGTTTGCTGACGAGACCACAGTGGTTGGCCACATCAACCACAATGATGGATCAGTCTACAGTGATCTGGCAGCATGGTGCTCCTCCAGTGACCAAAAAGGTCAAAGATCAACAAGTGTCACCAACTTTGAGTTCCAGGGTGTCCACGTTACTGAGCACGCTTCTTGGACACTTAATATCTCGTGGTGTCATGTATAATTTAAAAATCACTTGTGGAGAAAACCACTTCACATGAGGAAAAACCTGCCTGTTATTTGATTCAATTGCACTTGAGGGCCTGCATATCACAGCCAGCCTGTGCTGGTTTTGGGCCTTGTCCTTTGTTTTTGTGGGATAGTCTGAAGTCTTGAATGTCATTAAATGCCCAAGTTATTTTAAGTTGAGAAAAATTATTCCTTAATTGTTTGATTTGTCTGTGATTTGCAAAAGCCCTCCCCATCTTTATTTCTTAAAGACTTGTCCTCTCCGAGATACTCATATAAAACCCAATCATGACGCTCACCTGTTGCCAAATAACATTTTTTTTCTTTTTGTGGTATTACGCAAATCACACATTTATTGGTCTTTTCTTGCCCAGTCAACTTTTTAAACATAATATTTCAGCGTTTAATCAACCATTTTGTATTTACATTCATAAATAATCTTTTCTAATTTCTGCGTTTTCTCAGTTCTGTGTTTCTCAGTCTCACTTTCAGGTCCAAAAGCTTCTTACTTTTGATTTTTGGCCCTGTTTTGATGGAAGGGCAGGATCTGATCAGTCTGACAAAGAACACAAATATGTTTCCAGAAATGATGTGTGTGTGTGTCCTTTGTAGATAACTATGTTTTACATATCTGTCAACCCAGACAGCATTATTGTTCTCCTTCACACACTGCATAGCTAATATCATTAACTGAATTAACAGAAATTAATGTAAACTTAATGAAGATAAAACAGAAATTGTCTGTTGAGACCACTGCAAGTAGAGAAAAAATAATATGCAAATATTGGGAAGTAAGGATGGGCTAAACAGGCGGAAAGGAATGTGTGTTACTACATCTGCTTTTTGTTTACTTGAGAAACATTTCTTAGCACCATACAGAGTAATGTTAACACAAGCAAACAGCTGCATGCTTGTATATTTTCACCGACTGACTACTGCATCTCACTGTTTACTGTGCTGTGAAAAAACATGACTGCAGCACATCCAGTATATTGCAGCCAATGTGTTAATAGTGTCACATAAGAGAGAACCCACAACAGCAATTCTAGCATCATTACAACTTGCTACCAGTATATTTTAGTGCAGGTTTGAAAGTACTGCTACTCGTTTTTAAAGCATTAAATGGACTAGCACCATCATACATTATGCATGGTCTATTTCTGTATGTTCCAAATAATTCAGTGGAGTGGAAGCAGCATTTTTTAATTTTTATGCATCAGAAAAATTGAACTATTACCTTTCACATTTAATTTTTTTTGTCTAACATATATTTAAATTATTTTAACTTTTTATTTGTTATTTTATTATTTTACTTGTTTGTTATTTTTTATTAATTTTATGAGTCCTCAGATTTTTGTTTTGTTCCTAATATATGATTTACTGTAAAAAACTGCCCTTTTATTTTCATTAGTCTTACAAATTTCTCTATGTGTTCTCTCTCACAGAACTCCAAGAATGCTCAGGGACTTGTAGGCCTGAGGAACCTGGGGAACACTGTGAGTAAGAATCATCAAAAGCTAAAATCTAATTTAATATAAAAAGTTGGCATGGAAAATGTTGCCTGACTCTGACTCTCTTATCTGCAGTGTTTCATGAACTCCATCCTGCAGTGTCTAAGCAACACTCATGACCTGCGGGACTATTGTTTGCAGAACAGCCACCGTACCGACCTCAACAACAACTGCAAGGCTAGTGCAGCTCTTATGGAAGGTAAGACACTGTGAGCTGGATTTAAAGTGTACAGATCCCTTTTGCCGGGACTCTTTCTGGCTGAATAGGCCTCAGACATTCTTCATATTTCACTTTCCTACTGGTGTCACTTTTCTGACTGGTGTGATTTTTGTGTGTTTCAGAGTTTGCCAAGCTCACTCAGACTCTGTGGACATCAGCGAGCAATGAAGCCATCAGCCCTTCTGATTTCAAAATTCAAATCCAGAAGTATGCTCCCCGATTTGTAGGATACAAGTAAGTTATAGCAGGTGTAACCTACAGTCATTTCTCAAGATGTCTAACTGTCTAATGGATTTAACTGCTTCTCAAAGTACCACAGATATCCCTGACTGGAAAGTTAGAGTCTAGATTTTTCCATAAATTCAAAGTAATTTCAAGAGGTTTTTATGTTAGAAAGTTATAATTATATTTGTAAAAACTACAAATACTTTCACACTGTCACTGGATTAAAGTGAGGAATCTTTTCTCCCACTGGAATGTATTATCTGATTGAAGCGAAGTTAGGAAGATATTAGTATGCTTTTTTTTTATTAACCATGGTTCCATTGAAATTATTCATTACCCAGCTGTCAGTCTGTAAATACCAAAAAAAATTATTCTCCATCTCTCATTCGTCCTTTCTTTTTGTCTGTATCTGTCATGCACTTTTTCAGTCAACAGGATGCTCAAGAGTTCCTTCGCTTCCTCCTAGACGGACTTCACAATGAAGTGAACCGGGTTTCAGTCAGGCCTAGAGTACCTGTGGAGGACTTTGACCATCTCTCGTAAGAATACCTTATACTTCCTTCTGTTCTGTTTCAGACATGAAGCTCTACATGTTTTGTGGTAAAATTTTCTTATCTTATTTTGAAGTTTGTGTGTGTGCCTCCTCAGGGATGATGAGAAAGCCAAGAGAATGTGGAACAAGTACCTGGAGAGAGAAGACAGTAAAGTAGTGGGTGAGTGACCTGCACTGCTGCATTGTTAGCTTGAGGGTGGTAACTTAATATATTAAGTATGTTAATATATTACTTAAAAATATTGGAACTGTCTCCAAAATATTAGTGTAATATTCAGTAACATTTTTACTTATTTTTAGCCAAAATAAAGTGATTAGGCTATTTTCAAACTTTAAACTATCTTAAAAGCAAACTGTACTGTTTATATTGTATAAAAATGTTGTAAATACTTCACCAAAGTCATATCTGTTAACAATGTCCCCTCAAATAAATAAATACATTTTTAAATGATCGTACATCTGTTTATTATAAGAATTCATAATGTTTTTTGGGCTGGATCAAATCTTTTGTATGAATGAACTTTTTAATTACATTGTCATTCATTCCACTTAATGACTTTAAAAACTAATTAAAATTAGTTCTTTCATGTTGTTTATATAGATGATGATGATGATGATGATGATGATGTTTGTTTGTTTTTTCAACAGATCTCTTTGTAGGCCAGTTGAAAAGCTCTCTGACCTGCAGCGACTGTGGCTTCTGCTCGACTGTATTTGATCCATTTTGGGATCTTTCTCTACCTATATTCAAGGTACCTGCATAAATGTACTCAGCCATACACAATATATGTCAGTGTTGCATGTGTTTGGGGAGTTTTTGTAACTGCAGTATTTTTGTGCTGCAGAGCTCTGGAGAGGTGTCTTTGATTGACTGCTTTCGACTGTTCACAAAGGAAGATGTTCTGGATGGCAATGAAAAACCAGTAAGTGTTTGTGCTTTTTGCAGATGTTATTGCAAAAAAAAAGGCTAATGTTTTGTTTTTAAGTTTAAGCTTGTATTAATACAGTTACTGTATTAATTTTCTCTCTCACACAGACATGTCAAAGGTGTAAAGCCAGGCGGAAATGCACAAAGAAATTCTCTATCCAGAAATTCCCCAAAGTCCTGGTGCTTCGTATCCTTTTTACCAAACTATTGTCATAAAGTGTGAATTTTTCCAGTTATGATAGGGACCATCCACAGTGTCATCAGGAAAAGGTGCAAAAGTCATAATATGAGGGTGCATCAGTGCCCCGTGCATGGGGGATGATATACTGGGTGGCATATGTGATAAGGTTTCATTGGTATTTGGATCTTTTCTGGGAAATACATGGTTATTTCAGCAAAATAACACCAAGCCTAGTTCTGTAAATGCTATAACAGCATTGATTCATAGAGAGATTGCATGTGCTTTACTGCTGTGCATGCAGTCCAGATGTATCTCCTATAGCACATCAAAGATGAGAATGAGATAATATCAGACATGGATTTTTGAGCAGCTGATATCCTGTCTCAAGCAAAAATGGGCAGAAAATCCATGGACAACACTTCCACCATTTGTAGAGTTGGGATCAAAGGTTGTGTAACACATGGTAAACATGCTTCTGTCCCAAACTTTTTTTTTTTTTTTCCAAATTTGATTATGTTTACAAAGTACAATCAAGTTGGTCAGCCAAAACACTGGAAAACTTTGTATTTTATTTTTTTTAAATTGCACTTTACAAAAAGAAAATCCCTCTGGAAACAGTGTTTACATTTAAGTATATTTTTTATTGTTCCCCAAGTAAACGAATTTACTGTATATACATTTATTTGTGTGTATTGCATCTTAACTCTTCAGCTGATCAGATCTGAAACGTTTCTCTGAAGCACGTATCAAAACCGCCAAATTGTCCACCTTTGTCAATTTCCCAATTAAAGAGCTGGATCTGCGGGAGTTTGCCTCAGACAACAGCAGTAAGTCATAGTCACTTTTCCTTTCAACCTTCTACTGAACAGAAGAGACCTGAATTGCAGTAATACACAATGCAGTATGGAAGGGAATACAAAATTTGACATAATTTGAAAACTCTGGATACATTATTTAGGTGGACATTTCTTGATGAATGGATGAGTGTGATGGTCCTACCTACTTGAAAAAAAATCTTACATTTACTTCCAGTAAAAAATAAGAAATGTGTACTGAAAGTTATGAACTGAATCTAATCTTACTTTCTATCTCATTTGCTTTTTCATTTCTTATCTCTAGTGAATGCCATCTATAACCTGTATGCAGTGTCCAATCACACGGGGACCACTCTGGGTGGGCATTACACCGCATATTGCCGCAATCCGTCCACAGGGGAGTGGTACACGTACAATGACTCCAGGTAACGTGAACAACAAAACTTTGCTTTTTGTTCAGAGGCAATTTTTCAGGTCATAATATCAAATCAAGCAACAAACTCTAAGTCATTTTGATGTCTGATAGATCACATTAGGAGAAAAGGGGATGCTACATTTGAACAATCACTTTAAATGTTATTATGGGCAAACTGCAGTTCAGCACACTCTTTCTCTCTCCCTCCCTTTAACCACCCCACTTTCTCTCTCTCTCTCTCTCTCTCTCTCTGCAGGGTAAGTCCCATGTCATCTAGCCAGGTGCACAGCAGCGATGCCTATGTGCTGTTCTATGAGCTCAGTAACTCCTCACGTATGTGAAGTGACCAGGCCTGACCTTGGCAGAAAGATGGGCAGTAAAGCCTGGGACTTTATGGCTTTTGGCTGTCATGGGATAATATAGCCTCAGCCACTGGGGAGGCCAAATGCTGGGACTGAACTTCAGTCCATTTTTGTTTTATTTATATAGCACTTTTCACAACGAATGTTGTCACAAAGCAGCTTTACAGAGATCCGGGTCCGAGCCTCCTATGAGCAAGCCAAGGGTGATTGTGACGGGAAAAAACTCCCTCAGAGCAAGAGAAAGAAACCATGAGAGGAACCGGGACTCAAAAGTGGAACCCATCCTTCTCAGGTCAACACCGGAGACCTATGTTTTCAAGTTGCAACCTGGGATTATTTTAAAAGCTTGTGGAACAAACGCGTCGACAGACTGCATTGTGGCTTATTGTGAGAAGCCTAGGATTTAATTTTGAAGCCTAGCCCAAAAACGAGCTTCCATAAAAGGGCTTCGTTGTCTCATCAATCCCTTGGATGGGGATTATTAAACACACTCCTCCTGGAAAAAGGCAGAAACTGGAACACTACCTCTCATAAGCAGAACTTTGTGTGTGTGCGTTTGTGTGCACGTGTACGCTTGTATACAGATAATTCTATGCACTCTTTGGAGCTCACCATTCCTATTTGCCAGTTGCTATGACGCCACTAATTTTAATTTACTAACACTATGTTCAGTTTGTACAAATAACTTCACATTATTTGGGTGAGTGACCTTTAAAAGAGCAGTCTGACCCAAACTTGGGAACATGCCTATTTACCTCTTATTTGATTTTCCAGTTAAAAGACAAGGTAAGCCCCTTATCATGGCGTATCTTAAAGGTGGGAGGAGCTGTTGAGGATCTACAAGAGTTTTGAAGGGGATACATGAGGCTGGCTGAATATTTTTATAGTTAATGCTGAAGAAAGCCAGGATAGCATGACTTCTAGGAAGCCAAATATCATGATCATGTTATTTAGCCCCTACATTAGTCGTTACATTAATTCCCAATGGTTTTATGAGATATTTGCATATGTTATGCTGAGTAGTTCGAGCACACCGAATGACAAGCCCAATGCTGCTCTACAAAAAATAACCTTAAATGCTAGTTTTTGACTCAGATATTCACAACGACAAAAGGAGTTACATGTAAATGCCTCCTGTTTAAAGCTAAAACCAGCTCATGTTCAGGAACTTAAACTTTCTCTGTATTATCTGTTTTGTTGGTGACCACAGCATTCAGATTAATTTGGGAAAGAACTTTCACAGCACAAGAAGCCACCTGGTGTGTCTCTGTGTTATATGTAAGTGTGTGTGTGTGAGAGAGAGCGATAGAGAGATTTTATTTATGAATTTCAAATTGTGAATGTATGGACCTGAGCTGAAGTGTCTGGACTAAGTTATAATCATGTTGCTAATACAGAATGAATTGTCCTCTCCAAGGGACCCTGCCTATGAAGTACTTTTGGCTTTTTAAAAGTCCGGTAGATGTAAACGTAAATAAATTAACTTAAACTCTGCAAAGTTTGTGTTTTTGTGAGCGTCCTGAGTGTTTGTATCTTTGCCCATGTTGATTGATGTGACTGATATTAAAGCTTAGCATATAAAGAAATGATTCAGCGCAAAATAGGCAAAGCTTTTGAGTAGTTAAAATTGTAAGAGCAGCAGTTCTGAATCCTGGCCCTGCATATTTTATCTCTGATTACCAACACACCTAATGCAATGAGCTAATTAACAGCCATGGCCTAATGGTTCAAGAAGCAAGCTTGGAGCTGAAAGGTCACTGATTCAATCCTACAACTGGCAGGAAAACAAGGCATTCATTCATTCATTCATTCATTATCTGTAACCCTTATCTAGTTCAGGGTCACGGTGGGTCCTCGGCCTACCCAGAATCACTGGGTACAAAGTGGGACCACACCCTGGAGGGGGCTCCAGTCCTTCACAGAGTGACACACACTCACACCTATAGACACTTTGGAGTAGCTAACCCACCTAAAAACATGTGTTTTTGGACAATGTCAGGAAACTGGAGCACTGGGAGGAAACCCACGTAGACACAGGGAGAACACATCAAACCCCTAACAGTCAGTTGCAATAAAACTTGATACGTCTTGAACTTTCCTGATGTGACAAAGTCTTTTCGCTGTAAATATACATGATTTTAGTCAGATAACTAATGCAGCATTCTAACCGAATACACTGAGGAACTGATCATACATAGGTATAACTTAGATATAACTTTCCTATACATGTTGCCCTACAATATCTTTGTTATATTCTTCGGAATTCGTGTTTTAAAAAAGGACTACAGCATTTTCTGAATATAATTATTGAGTCGCTTACAGCGGGTGGTGCCCAAGTACTATTTGCTCTGCTGCTGTTACAGCGCATTTGTGTGATAACGTTATTGCACAGTTTCCCCTTTAATTTAATTTTCATACTGATATGCTTCCATATAGCTCTGTATGGGATTTCGAACACCTGTGTTAGCATAGGACAGCATAGTACAGGACAGGACATCTGTACGAAGTTACAGCTTACTGAAATTCATGTCAAATTTTTTCTAGACACCCTTCCTCTGGGTTTCCGCATGGGTTTCCTCCCACAGTCCAAAAACACACGTTGGGAGGTGGATTGCTGACTCAAAAGTGTCCGTAGGTGTGAGTGTGTGAGTGAATGTGTGTGTGTGTGTTGCCCTGTGAAGGACTGGCGCCCCCTCCAGGGTGTATTCCCGCCTTGCGCCCAAAGATTCCAGGTAGGCTCTGGACCCACCGCGACCCTGAACTGGATAAGGGTTACAGACAATGAATGAATGAATGATTCTTATATGGAGTTACACCAAATGAAGTAACGCAGAGAGGTGAACTCAGGCAGAAGAAGAAATTGTGGCCATTGCCGGTAAAATGTTATTTCAATGGTCTATAGATTTTAAATGTTTCTGGCCCAAATATTTAGTGTCCAAATGGATTTTGGACATAAACTCCATCCATGCTCCAGCTGTGTTTATGCCTCGTGCTACTGTATGGTCAGTGGAACTGAGAGTCTAATACAGCTCTGCCCTCTTGTTGAACTCACTCTGAGTAAAACCAGCGCTCCTGGTACCTAAAGTCCTTTTAACTTAACTGAATTAACTGAAGACGAGATGCGCATGAGCATGGTACAGAGTTTACAGCAGAACACGACATGACTTTCAAAATGTCTAAATTTAAGAACATTGTACAATACTGTTTGGTAGTTAATTGGTAACTATGCAGGGACTAAGCAGGAACTAACGATCAGTGCTGCATTAGCACCTACATCTCACATGGTAACTACCAATTAGTATTAATTACTCAGTGTAACGGTGAATAAATGATTAAGGTAGTTCACTATAAGTATAAGATATATAACTATATATATATATATATAACTATAAGTAAAAGATAATTACAGAGCCTTACATAACTCCTGAAGAACTACTAATTATGTCTCCATCAGATATTTATCAAACTACTCATTAATAAGTGGTCACATCAACATCTTACATGCCATCTGGAGAACTATAATCTAAATACATACTGACTAAAGTAAAAAAAAAAAAAAAGTGCTCTAACTTTCTGCAGCAGTATGAATTTGTCACCTCCACCTCTATCCCCCACAAACCTTCAAAAATAAACTATGCTAATGTTTAAATAATTTGAGTAGGAAAAGTTATTTCAAATGAACATCCAAAAATTTCCCTTCATAAAATTTAGAATAAAAATTCATTCATTCATTGTCTGTAACTGCTTTTACAGTTCAGGGTCGCGGTGAGTCCAGAGTCTATCTGGAATCACTGGGTGCAAACCCAGGAACACACCCTGGAGGGGGCGCCAGTCCTTCACAGGGCAACACACACACACACATTCACCCACACACCTAGGGACACTTTTGAGTCACCAATCCACCTACCAACATGTGTTTTGGACCGTGGGAAGAAACTGGAGCTAAAAATGACAGAAAAATATTAATTTAAATATTCTTTACTTTGACGTGACATGTTCTGATATCTTCATTACATCCTCCAAACAGCAAATATTATATTTATTTATTTATGTATTAGTGGGCGGCACGGTGGCGCAGCAGGTAGTGTCGCAGTCACACAGCTCTAGGGACCTGGAGGTTGTGGGTTCGATTACCACTGACTGTCTGTGAGGAGTTGGTGTGTTCTCCCCGTGTCTGCGTGGGTTTCCTCCGGGTGCTCCGGTTTCCTCCCACAGTCCAAAAACACACGTTGGTAGGTGGATTGGTGACTCAAAAAAGTGTCCGAGTGTGTGAGTGAATGTGTGTGTGTGTGTGTGTGTCTGTGTTGCCCTGTGAAGGACTGGCGCCCCCTCCAGGGTGTATTCCCGCCTTGCGCCCAATGATTCCAGGTAGGCTCTGGACCCACCGCGACCCTGAACTGGATCAGCGCTTACAGATAATGAGTGAATGAATATTTATGTATTATTTATTTGTATGTATGTATATTTATTTATTACATTCATTTCCTGTCAGTGACTTTTGGCCCTTATTTTGAAACACGCTCTTACGGTAATGTTCAGAATACGCATTTCTACCAAAACAATGAGGGGGCTTATTTGACCAAGCTTTTCCAAGTGGATGCTGGATTGACTGCGATAGTAACGCCTCGGAACTGCAGCCTGGGTGTCCTCGCTCTCTGCGGACGGAAGCTGAAAGAAACGCTGAAGAGCTCCGTCCTAACGCCAGCTGAATGCTCCAGACTGCCAGAGCTCGACACGGACACACTGCAGTCTCACTGTAAGGTAAAAAAAATAAACGGTTGTAGTCAGTGTGTCGATTCTCAGAGTGTTCACCCTCTCACAGGACACACCCGCGGCCCTGAGCCAACTTTACTGCGGTCCTTAACTGCGACGCTCCTTCACGCGGCTGCGCGCTCCCGCGTCCTTCAAAGCACCGTGCAAATCCATGACAGAAAACGAATAAACTGAACGCAGGCCAGCGAAAAAATTTAACAGCGACTTCTACTCTCCTCAGCGCAGTTTGAGCAGCGTTGACGTGGGCGTCTTCCTTAGTTGTCCTCCGAAAGAAAACGTAGTACGACATTTCAATATTATAACACGGTCTTACACCAAAACAGGCAAAGCCTATAACGACGTTTTCTTATGGGACGTTTCTCTACAGATAGGCTGCTTTGCTGATAAATACCGGGTGTGTACCCTGCCCCACAGCTTGAGCTGAATTGATTCATCGCCATGACTCCGCAGTCTTCAGTAACCGCTGCCATTCTCGCGGGTAAGTTGGGATGCTACAAAACCATTTTCCTAGACAACCCTCATTTACAAGCCTTTTAAAATTAGTTTAATACGTTTTATCTTGGTTTGTGCAGAAGTATTAATATGATTGGACATTTTGTAGGTTGTTTATGCTGCAAATGATACTGAACCTTCAAACAGTTCATTTAGTACATAAGATGACCTGTCCGACGGTCCTCAGGCCTTTCTAGATCTAATTTTTTCTTGTATTATGTTACTGAAGCTTTATTTAACCAGGCAAGTCATCAGAACTACTTTACAGTGGTGTCCTGGAACAAGACAAAAACCTTTTGAGAAACACACAAAACCATAAGAGGCATAAACATCAACAAAGAAAACATCAGAAAGCAACAGCACCAAGAGATATATATACACACATTTATAACAGGCATTCTTTTGTGCGATATGTGGTTTGTCTAAAAAGATGTGTGAAATGGCACCATATGTTGTTTCATAACCTGTATAAATTGTTCAGCATTAACAGAGCATTTACAGATGTGCAAGTGACACATATTTTGTTCACCGATGCACACCATACCATATTAGGTGCTGTTTGAACTGTGCACTGATAACAAGCTGGATATTCCCTTTTAGCCTGGAAAACACAGCAGTAGTGATTTCCAAAAAGAATTTTACATTTTAATTAGTGGACCCACAGGATGCTTACACAGATAATGGTTTTGGGAAGTGTTTCTGAGCCCATGTGGTCATTTCCACTGTTTTTAATCCAGTGCCACATGAGGGCCCAAAAATCACATTCAGGTAATATTAGTTTTGGGCCACCCTTGCATATAGAGATTTCTCTGGATTCTGTGAATTTTCTAATGATTATGTGCTAGTCTTTTCTTGCCCTGTCCCAAATTTTTAAACTGTGTTGCTTGCATCAAGTTAAAATGGGCATATATTTTTCACCAAACAATAAAATGTCTGCTTCATCATATAAAATATTGCCTTAGTACAATATTTCATATAAATATATTTAATATAACAGAACTATATGTTGAATACATTAAAATAAATATAAGATGTATGTGATTGGCAAATCATTGTGTTCTGGATTTATTTACATTTTGCACAGCATCCCAGCATTTCTGGAAATGGGGTTTGTACCAAAAAGTATAATAAGTGAGTAATATGGCATAGTAATACTTTATGTTACATTATGTACAGTTGTGGTTATTGGAATAACATTATAACATTATATATTTAGCTTCAGAAAAATGGAAAACAAGTTTGGGGGGCTGAATTTAAGGAAATATCATCAATATGTGGCATATGTCTCAGGCTAGTATTTGAAGATATCACATTATGGTTGTGCATTACAATGCAATATTTGTCTTTTTCTTCAACTTTTACTTCCCGCTTTTTTATCAGATGTACCATGTGTGTAGCAACATATTTAACCAAATTTTTCCCATTGGAATGAATGAGATGCAAAGATTTGTGCACTATTCTCATGACAAAATGTTGCATATACACTGATAACATTCAGAAAGCAACCACTTTGCACCTCCCTAGCAACCACCTGAAATACCATAGCAAACACCAAGGCAACCACCTGATGTGCCTTAACCACCAAATGCAATACATTAGTAACCAACATAACCACCATGAACCACTGTAGGAACCAAATAACATCCACAATAGCACTCACAATTGTAGCATGCACAAATAGCTAGATAATAGCCTGCAATGCTGTCTATACCTGAGAACCCCTTAAGTTGCACAAACATTCTGCCTTTTCTTTAGAAAATCTTCTGTTCTATTTATTACGTATTATTTGGTAATTGCTGTAAAATATTCAGTAACATTGTGAAGCACATTTGGGTTGTATGAAAAAAAAGAATTAAGGTGTGAGTCCATTATGGACCCTTGCATCTAAATCTAAATGCTCTGTGAAACTTTATTTACTAAGTGGACCCAATTTTGTTTCCTTTAGTGTTTTTGACTCATACGATTGAACTGACTACTGCGACGACAAACTACCAAAAACCCAGCTTTCTAGATTTTGATTCCTGGTGGTGGAACACACCTAGAGGTCCGCAGATATTTGCCTGCCTCACCTACATAGAGAAGAATATGCGGATTGACTGTATATTTCCCCAAACCGACAAGATCCCTGGGCCGTTTTGTGAGTTCAAACAAGATGGGCACCTCATGGGCACCACTTACCCTAACAACCCCATCCACCTCATCCCTCCCATAGAGATCCGCCGCAGGGCTAATGTCACACTGGTGCCCCCCAACAACTGCCGCCTCACCTGGATGCCTATGTCGGACAACCGGGCATACACCTACACCTGTAGGGTATATCAGGGGAGCACCTGGAAAGAGAACAGTATGGCCTTCCATCAGAGTGAGTGCATTGTACATGAAATTTTCAATTGCAGAAAATGTTGTGCAAGTATATATACTCTAAATAAAAGTTTTTAATAAAACATTTTGTAAATTAATGCATGCAACGTACCTGTTCCAAACAAGTTGTGACAAAGCAACTTAAGACTTAGAACATCGAAAAATATTTCAGCAAACATTTAACCTGGAATACATTCCAAAATATACTGGACTTTGGAAAAAACACAGCATGCACGCATCAAAGCAAAAAATAAATAAATAAATAAACCATAATAGAATGCCTCATGGGCGGCACGGTGGCGCAGTAGGTAGTGTCACAGTCACATGGCTCTAGGGACCTGGAGGTTGTGGGTTCGAGTCCTGCTCTGGGCGACTGTATGTGAGGAGTTTGGTGTGTTCTCCCTGTGTCTGTGTGGGTTTCCTCCGGATGCCCTGATTTCCTCCCACAATCCAAAAACACACGTTGGTAGGTGGATTGGCGACTCAAGTGTCCATAGGTGTGAGTGAGTGAGTGAATGAATGTGTGAGTGGCCCAGGGACTGGTGCCCCCTCCAGGGTGTATTCCTGCCTTGCACCCAATGATTCCAGGTAGGCTCTGGACCCACCGCGACCCTGAACTGGATAAGTGCTTACAAATAATGAATGAATGAATGAAGTATGCCTCATGCCCCAGTACATTACGAGACACTAAATTAAAAGCTGCCATGCTTTTTTGCACATGAAGTCTGAGTGGACCCCGTACATGTCCTCAGTTGTGGAAGTGGTTGCGCATAACTTGGTCAAAAGCTTGTTGGTGCCTGTTACGGCAGCAATCCAAGAACCCAGTAGTGGATGCCAGTGGTAGGGGAAGCCATCAAGTGAAATATGGGAGTTTTTGAGCTTGGCAACAAATATAGTGAACCTCTGAATTTGTGTGAGGTTATTGTCCTGTGTTGGAAAGAGCACAGTGAGGTAGGTTAGGGTTAGGGTCCTGATGGCCTTCGATATCGGGGGAATGTCTTGGGGAGCAGAGAATGTTGTTCCAGTTTTCAGCCTCCATGGAAATGTCTATAACAAGGTTCTGGAAAGGAGAATCCATCTGAAACAATTGCTATCGCAATCTACACATGTTGTGTAAATTTGGGGAAGGCATATGACTGTGTTTACCGATATATTCTTTGGGGGATGCTCCAGAAGTAATGGATGTCAGAGTCATTGATGTGAGCCATTTGGTCCTTATTCTCTCAGAATTTGAGTTATATTTCCTTTCTCTGAAGTAAGTCAGGCTTGTTCAGTGTGGGTGTAGGGCTCAGTCTGGGCTGTACATTGTCTCCACTACTGTTGCTGATATTCATGGACAGGTTGACAAAGTGTAGGCTGGGACAGGAGGGTTACCACTGTTGAGCTTGGAAAGTATCATCTTAGCTGATTGCAGATTATGTTGTCATCCTGCAGTCTTCATATGGAGGCCTGTGAATTGCAATAGTGCAGTTTCCAGCTCAGTGTGTAGCGGTCAGTATATAGATCAGACCATGGTTTAGACATTATTTGTGTCGTGTAATATTGTTTTAAACAGTGATTTACTGGATAATACTTCTGTTAGATTGTCTGTGAATTGTGTTAGTGTGACATTGTTTCTTAACTACAAGCAACAGGAATATCATTATTGTAGTAACCCATATGTCTTTGTGTTTTTTGTTTCTGTACATTAATTATGTCTCTTATTTTTCATCAGTTTTCTTTATAATAGTACTTGTGTTTCTCTTAACTTAATCATGGTGGGCTCTTTAGTGAGTTTGAATTCTACAGGTGTCAAGAGAATAATTGCTTACGCACAAAATGTTTGCTACATAAATAAACGTGCAGGTCATAATTATTTTTGATCTACTTGTGTATTAGTTAGACTCTAATTTAATAACATTCTAATGTTGGATGTTTTTTTTTCTTTTGTAGAAAATATATCAAGTAAAGATTAGATTAGATTAGATTTGATTCAACTTTATTGTCATTGTGCAGAGTACAAGTACAGGGCCAATGAAATGTAGTTAGCATCTAACCAGAAGTGCAATATATAACATTATTTACATAATTTACATAAAGTGCAGTTGTGAAATGACATTATGATTATGGATTGTGATTTAAGTGCAGTTGTGATATGACATTGTGATTATAGAAGTTAAAGTAACCATATATACATATTAACATTTAAAAAATGTAAACAAAATAACATTAGAAGAATGTTAGAAGAACCAGAAGAATTATTTAATTTGGTGGCTTTTTTTTTTTTGATAAATGTATAAACATTTTTTTTCTTTCTTTGTCTGCCTTTTTTTTTTTAGGAGACCTGCTGGTGTGTTCTGCTTTGAGCGTAGTAGCTCATTCTGCACCCTGGATCCTCACATTTATGGTGTTGTTTCCTGTCTCTCTGGGGCTACTGTCAGCGTGACCCATTGCGCCTGTCTACGTTTGGCAGTTTTTCACTCCAGTGCCATCATTTCAGGGGTTTTGTTCACACAAACTTATTTAGCAAACACATCACATGTTTATACTGATGCTCATATCCAAAATAATAGCCATTTGTGAAGTGACACACTGTGATTAAACAGTTTCCAATACTTTTGCCGCAGATCATCACAGTTGTAGTTCATGACACTTGTTATATCCTGATGTTAAGACCTTTTATAGACTTGTTTTGGTTCATAAGTCCCTGTACAGTCATATGTGGAAGCTTTTTTGGAACTAACGTATGCACAAAATATATAGCCTACTAAGTAAAACTATACCATTATTTAATTTGCTGTTTTGCATTCTAGTCATATTTGGACTGCTTTAAAGGAATCAGGATATTTCAGGATGTTTTCGCAATATAACCAAACAACACACAACCAAAGTGCAGAAAATGTAGTGTGTGCGTATAAATAGTAAAAGGAAACGATTACACAAAAAGTAACCTTAAAGCTTCACAGTGAATAAAAACAAACAAACACAGAATAGTGGTTGTGCTGAGTCATTACCAAACAAGTCTAGAATATCACGAGTATCATGATATTGATTTTTTTTTTTATTGTTTTAAAACATATGACAATATTATCACGAAAGATACAATATGATTTGGTTATTGACAGTAGGCTAGAGATGCAGACAGAAATTAGGCTTAAAACACTTGAACATTCTTTCAACAGATCCAGGCTTCATGTGCCATCTCTAAAAACACCCTGTACATTATTTCCAAGTATTTAGTATATAATCTAATTTTATACTGTTTTGTGTCAAATTACATTTAACCAAAATGTCCAGATAGAACATTTCCATGCAGTCAGGTTTTACTGTTACATTTTGATTAAGATTTATAGAAAAATAGAGAACTCTTTTTTGGTGGGGCTTGTTAATCTTAGTGATAGATTGTATGGATCCTTGCCATTCATTCACAGCTAAACATATTATAATGCTTCTCAGTTTACACATACAGCTTATACTCAGCATTTAGATATTTCTGGGGTTGTCCCAGTGTAAAGGGCACCGTTGCAGCACTACTATATTGCATTCCAACTCTTTGTTGCAAGTGATCACGGACAGGAGGATTATATGTCGATTGATTAGAAGAAGTTGTAACAGAAAGATGAATTACATTTTGTTTAAAATTAAAAGTGATGTACTCAATTTTAGAGCAGACAAAAGGGGTATGTTTATGTTGCTGTGAGTTTCAAATGTCAACAGTCTCTCTGTAGATGATTCTTCAGAACTGCTGTTTGTGACTGGAGTTTAACTTATCTGTAAATTTTTATTCACTGTTTTTTAAATTACCACAGAAACTCACTTGTGACTTAAGTGGTTTAGCTTTGTAGCACTTTCAGTATGTGTTTACTTTCATGTAAAATTAGTGGACTTCCACATTTGGTGAGTTCCTCTTTAAGTAATGCATCTGAAACAGTAAAAGTCAATATCACACAGGAATAGCACAACATCATTCTGAGGTTTCTGCAGCATCCAGAGACAATGCCAGAGCCCTGATTTCTGAGCCAGGGCTGCATACAAACACTGGACCTTTTTCCAGGGCACAAACAGACTGGAGAGCAAGTTGTGAGGAAACATTCTCTGAATTTCATAACAAAAATATGAGATTAAAAGGGATGTATGGGATTAAAAGCATGAACATCACTTTTAGGCAGCCAATTATAAATATTTCTTCAGCAATAAGAATAAGCATGTTTTAATGCACTTAGAAATGCTTTGTCTTCCATTACATTTTATTGCACACTGTGCTGCTTTTTCAAATGCATTTTTTGCACGTTTCTTTTGCACTAGGCTGATGATGAGACTTGGCCCAGAGACATGCTCACAGAATTGTTAGCTGAGCACTCTACCAGTGAAGATGTACATGTATATGTGGGGCAAGGACCTTATGGGCACAGTGATAGATATGGCATGTGTTGTGGTAGATGTTGCTGGACCACCTTCTTTACTTGCTCCATTTAATTGATGCCTAAAATCATATCAAACTATTGCACTAACCCTGTCTCATGATGCATGTCTTCCCATAAAAAAAAGTTATTTTGACTGTCAGCTATGTACATTTTGCACTAAATGGAAGGTACACTTGCTGTCAGCTGCATTGTTATGTCTTCATTATATACTCAAGGATCTATGTATTCAAACAGAGTGAAATAAAAGACTGAAGACTGAAGCCTGTTAATGTGTTTATTTTTTATTTAACTTTAACCTTACCTTTAACCTTGACATTAAATTGATCCCCTACCTTTTCAAATTGCATATATTCTGGTATCTAAAAATGAATTGAGAAGAACTCCAAATTGTATCATATCTTTTTGTAGAAACAGTTTGGGAAACCATTGAGTAGATGAGTAACGGTCATTCATTCATGTACCGTTTTTTTAACCACATTATCTTGATCAGTGTCGCTGGATCATTGAGCACAAATCAGAAACACACCTTTGACCACGTGCTAGCCCATCACCAGGCATCACCCACACAGTCATTCCTTCAATCTATCAAATCTATCTACATCATGTGTTGTATCTCTCTCTTTTTATAAAGTCTATTAATTTGTTGTAGACCAAAGGATTCAAAATGAGAAGTATAAAATCTAACACTGTTCTGTTCGATGGTGGACAAACTAATACATTATTTTCAAGTCTACACACATCTGAAGACAATAAGCTATGATAGGAGAATTGAAAGACACTTTTTATCGCATCACGTCACATCACTTGTAGTCTGTAACCTCTAGCTCAGGGTCATGGCTGGACCAGAGCATACCCAGAATTATTGGGAGCAAAGCAGGAACACACCCAGTTCACCACTCACACGTTCACACCTATGAATACATTTGCATGGCCGCTCCAAATAATGTGTTTTTGGACTGTGGGAAGAAAATTGGTGTGTGTGTGTGTGTGTGTGTTCCTTTAATGTATAGCTGGTAATAAAGGCATCATAATAACTAAGATATGTGTCCTGTATGAAGAAACAATACTAGTACAGAGCAAAAATGCTCATCAGTGCTGTTTTCCAAAATCAAAAGCTGCTGAAGTGAGAAAAAAAACAAACAAAAGAAACCCTGAATTGCTTTGGACTCCAAGGAACACTATGTAATGTGGCAGCTCACCCAGGGGTGGATTAGAACAGGGCAAGCCACCAACAGTGCGCTAGAGAAATAGGCCTCGAGTGCAGAGACACACAAACAACCTCTCTGGATGTTAAAAGTGCCAGGAAAAAATGAAACACGAGAGAGGAAAACGTAAGATATGAGGGGAAAACTGACCAGCTCAAAATTGAGCAAGAGAAAACAAAGGCAAGAGAGTTTCCCTAAACAAAAGGGAGGGACAAGACGAGACAAAATAAATTAAAGACAGAACACAACTTATTTTATTTCTAATTATTTATTTACACCAAAAATGGTAAAGAAAAGAAAATATTGAATCCCAAGAGAAACCCTCAGAGAAGCTCAGAGAGAAAGCTCTGGTGGAGAAACAGAAGATAGAGAGACCCAGGGAAAAACTCAAGATCCTTTACCAAATTACCAGCCAGGCTTGCCTCGCACTCTGAAAAGAGAAACCCAAGACTGAGCACTGAGGTGTGTGTTGGCTTCCGTTAAGTAGGAGTAGCCCAGGTGGAACTAATTGTCTCAAATTAAGAGTGTCTCTGTCTCCCTCTAGTGACTTGGGATGGCTTAGCAGGCAGCCTCGCCCCAGCCCCAGGCAGACCTCTTACACACTAAGAAAAAAATGTGCGGTAAAGGTACATTATTGGTCACTAAAAGTACAAACACAAGTACAAAAATATTGTAAAATAAAAAAACATAATAGAGATAGATATAAACACAAATTTAAAATCTACAGTTTTGGTCCCTAATTAAAGGTTCTGAATATGAATCCTTGACAGGGATGGTTTGTCTGACAGTGAAGGCCAAAAGCAGATTCATGTCACCACTACAAGCTAACCAGGTCTTCAGCTTTTCTGAGAGAGGCTACCCAATTTGGGTAAATGAAAGAGGTAGAGGGAGAGATGAACAAAAAGCAGAGCATGTTCATAGACGAAAGACGATACTACAGTGGTCCATTACAAAGAAAACTGCAAACTGATGAATGCAGGTGAAAACTTGAATGGATGTGATCCAGTTCTACTAAAACAATCTAAAGTTACCAAAGTTGCTTGTGTTGAACCACAATGAAAACCAAAATTAAACAGTTTAAGAGCAGCACCATGCTACGGTTTGTGAACAGGTGATATTCTATTTGGGGGCATTCTGCTCTTTGTACGTGTTTGTCACAGTTTGTGCAAACCCCAACCTTCTTCAGGCATTCGAGTCCACGCAGAGCTCACCGTCTCCGTCCAGTGCACTGAGGGACACGCCCCCTTCAGCACTTTGGCCAGGGACTGTGTCTGCACGTGGAGGAGGAGGGAGGCAGGCCGACTGCTTTTGGCTGTCAATCACATTTTGCACTGGTAGATAAGAACGAGCTTTCTGTCTTTTTTTTTTCCTCAGAGAGTCTGATCAGAAGGTCAAATAAATCCCCAATGTTTCCCCGGGCTCGTTTTACCCGTTAATCCTAACAAGGGCATAGCGAAGAAGAACAAGTTTCAAACCAATGCCGTTATCCACAGTCACATAAAAGGTCATTCTCTGTTCACACCACACAACTCAAACACCCCCAAAATAACTCATAAACAGTCAGTGGGGAGCTCCCCGTTGAGCCCCAGTCTCTTCCGGGCCGCACTTTCTTAAAACCGTTGGCTGATAATCAAAATGGAAGACATGTGCTTCTGGGTTTTTATTGGACAGTGCAATTTCTTATTGGTTCATCTTGTTGTATGATTGGGTGAAACAATAAATGATTGCGAGTATCTCCGCCTATTCTCTACGCTCATTGGCCGATGCGGTAACTGATCTCCACCTATTCACTACGCCTATTGGTTCTGCAGACACATCCGCTTGGAGAAAACGGCCCGTGGCATAAGCTGCATTTTTTTGTGTGTGTGCTCCACGGAGAGAAAAAAATTAACTTTCTAATTGTCATCATCTAAAAATTGTCTTTGTACAATTTAAATTTAGGATTTAAAAAATTTGCACTTCTATGCATTTTGGTTTTGCTCACGCTTGGCAAAACAACCCAACTTTTTTTTAAGAAATTAGATTTGTAACATTCAGTGCATTGTTTGTGGTGCATAACCTAATAATCCTGAACATAAACAATTCAAGAGTCAAGAATTCGATTTGTGCCAATGGACACAGACCCCCGCTACCCCTCTCCAAAACGACCACTGATTACATTATCATTTTACCCATTGCATTGGCATTTTACCCATTGCATTATATTTTGACAGAGATATGTTTAAAATGTGGAAACAAATGAACAATTAATATCCTTAATTTTTTAGTAGAGCGTTTGTCCGTCCACAAACTTATGTCCTTTCAAGAGATTATGCATTATCCACCTTCGCCTCTAGATGGCGCATCTGGGCTGAATTGAGCAGTGAGCGCTCTGGTGAGTACTGGTAAAACAACGCATGCGCAAGACATCTAGCTCCTAAATGCCTGTTTGGATGGATTTAATGGTAAATATTAACTCACTAAATATATCTAAATTCTTCGAAGTGCATGTGGTAAAGTGGTCCGACTTCTCATTAGTCGTTGAGAATATTTTATGCTGATTAATGAAGGTTTTTGTCTTTTGCTTTGAGTTAGTTTAGCCGTTAGCTCGCTAAGCCAGGGAGCTAGCCAAAGAAAACTGACGTTTTTCCAACCATTGTATCGTTTTGAGGAGTTTTCTGGACACTGGGAAGGTATTTCTGTTTAACTATTTACATCTGGAGCCAATGCATTATGTTAGCTATCGCTACATGAGCTGGAATAACTCCTTCAGGCTCGCAGTGAGGACCCATTATAGCCTCGACAGCAGAGTAAAGAGAGAGAGAGAGAGACACACACACACAGAGAGAGAGAGAGACATTTAACACTTGCTTAACTTAACAAACACCAATGTTTGCAAGGTTTTCAGTGTTATAATCCCCAGGGTTCACAGATCCAGCTCCAGAGGTAGGTATTCTATAAAGTTTAGCCAGATAATTTAAACACAGTCCAATAAGACACGAGTTGAGGTGCATTCCTATTGGACAGTTCTCAACGTGGGGCATAATTTATCTGGCTAAAAAATAAATAATGTTTTATCCCCTGGTGCTGTTCCATAAAACAGGTTTCGTGAGTTAGCTAGACAGTTTGTAAGACCAAAGTTAAAGTGTGTCCAATGGGAAGTCCATAAACTCTCTTCATATTGGACAGGCTTGATTTGGTCTAAAGGTATCTGGCTGGCTCCTGATTCACCTCAAGAAGTATTTGTGTAATAGTGTAATTCAGGTACAGGACAACAAAAATTTATTCCATCTAGGTAGACTACTGACTGGTGAAAGATGGGAATTTCACCTTTATTTGTTTTTCTTTAAAAATGTGTGTGCAGTCCAGTTTTGTGGCTGTAAACAAGGTCAGTCAGAGCGGTTGGTTGTAAAATGGTTCATTGCAGAGAAACATACTGAGTCAGATATCTTTACAGGGGTGATGATGGGAACCAGGGGTTAAAAATGCAAGCATTTTATTTACATATTCATTTTTATGTATCATCGAAAAATGACAAGTGAACCTGCACATATTATTAAAAACAGGAATACATCCCTGATGCTATGTTTAAATAAGTGGCATGGGATAAACTGATGTCTACATAAAAGCCTGGACAGTTTTCAGCATCCCTACTTTCTCTACATCCGCACTGACTATGAGATCTGTCATTTAACATCTGATATAGACATTGAATTATGCCATTGCAGTAATAATTTTTTTCCATTGCTTTATCTTTAACAGGACTGATTTGTGTCATTGGTGCACAATGTTGATAATGGCCTCATGTCAAATTAAATAGTGATAAATGAGAGAAAATGTTTTATTTTTATGCCCCAAAACACCTTATAGTATAACTCTGTTATACCCCTGTTATATTAACTAGTATAAACACTTGGAATTAGTATATAATAATCACACATCAGCCTGTTTGCAGATATTACATGAGACGGTTTCAATTTAGAGACCTTAAATGGTGTAGATTTCTGCTCCTCAATCATTAAAAACAGTATTTACTAGGTAGGTATCTCAGCATTTCACACGAGACCACTCTGAATGACTTTGTCTTCATGTGTACATGCATTTTTAGAGTTTTAATTAGTGACTAGAGGGGGAATTCAAGCATCTATACACTTTAATAATTGGTGGAATTCTTCTCTGTGATAGAAAGCAGCTAAGTAACAAATGGGTTTATCATTATGCTGCTGACTGATATCAGTAGCCTTTACCTTTTCCCCTTTGTTTTGCACTCATTTTGACAGTGCGCTTCACCATTAGGCAGCTGTTGGTAAACTGAAAGAGTGATTAAAACTCTTGGGAGTTTGGGAAGGACCTTAAGATTGACACGATGAAGGGGTGAGTTTCACCAGGTTCTGGGTCTGATCCACAGATGCAGAGTGGTGCTCTGTGGAATTTTCAAATCCAGCTGCCTCTTTTGTTCAGAGTCTACATTGGTCTCCGGTCAGTTTTGTATCAAGGTTTACTTTATCAGGGCCATCAACACATAGGCTGCAGGTTTGGGTTGTTGATGCAGCAAAACATGTTATGAGTAGGTGTGGAGTATGCTATGGTGCTGTGAAGGTGTTGTGCTGCTTACTAAGACTTTGTTAAATGATTCGTTTGTGGTAGTCAAGTGTTGGAGTAGATTAAGCATTACAGCCTATATTTAGAGTTTTGTTTTAGTGTTGGAGTGCTATTGTAATCAGTTGAATACTGATATTAAAGATAAACTGTATGAGTAGGATCTTTTTTAATGGAACATTTCATGCACTGCTTTAAATTCAGTTGAACAAGGCCAAATGTGTAATATATAATACAGAGTATAATATATGCACTCTGTAAAAAAACACACAATTGGTTTGTAATGATGAGATTCATAACATATTTATATCAAATTAAAGGAAAACTAAGTAATGTTTTTACCTTAAAATTACAGCTTCAAATTTATTGTGATGCTCCACTGACCTGTAATAGGGAGAATAGAGCCTCTGCATTGCTACTTTGGGCTTAGCACTGCAGAAAATGCACTATGTAACTTTTGGCGGAGGGCAGTAAACCCCTCCCCCTCCTTTTCTCTTCCCATTGATATCAGTATAGTGCTGTACAATTGAATTACACTTGGGAAAACCCCAGAAGCTCAAAACCCAAATAATACCTAGTGTTCCTTTAATGTGACATAATTTTGCAACCCCACTGACTTGAACAGGATCCAGTACTAATGGGATTTTCTGAAATGGTTAAGGTCACTCACTCAAAATTGACTGGACCATGATGTAGCCTCTATGCAAAATACATTAATCCGAAGCACAATGCATTCATTCAGTCATGCTTGCATCCCATATATCACTTTTAATATATAAATATATATATGTATTTCTTCTGAAGTATTTTGCCGTTCTCAGTTATTATGCATGATCAACCTTTAAAATCATCCTTCATTTGGCTTGAATGCTCAGTTGTGTATGATGTTTTCTAGATAGATTTGTTTTTGGGACGTCTCACTTGCATTGCACGTTTGCTTCTGGCGGGTTTTTGGTTTTTGAGCTGCTCTTGTTTTGTGTCATTTCATTGCACACTAATGCTGATCCTAATTTTCTTTCAGAATTTCTGTTAAAAATATACCACTTTTTTGTAGGCAACAGAAAAGCCCTGATCCAGAAGTGGATGTTCCTACCATTGAGGAAGGTATGTTTATTTATTTTTTTTAATCTAAAGAAATAACACAAACATTTTCAGGCTTTTTTTAGGCTTTATGTTCTGCAGTGTTTCTTTTTTTTCACACTTGGAATGAATAATTAAAATATTCCATAACACATTGTAGTTTATTTTCCATTTAAATCTCTGAAAACACGCAGAAAAGTTTAAGTCTAATGATTGCCTGAGAAGTAGAATTTAACTTTGAATTTAAGACACTGTGTTCTCGTGTAGTGTCAAGCATCAAACAAGCAAATAATTTAATGAGTATCCATTTTTAATGTGCACATTTCTCTATGGAAAGACTTTATTGCTTAATTTGCCACAAATGGATGTTATGCTGAACAATAAATAAGGATAATTCTTTGTATACATTTTTAGTGCTAACCTCAATATTGACATCTGATACTGGTCATATCTTAGCCACAGTGTTTTTCTAAACCAGTATACTAAGCATGAAATTCCACAGAAAATGGTTTGCTCTATAAACATTCGTGAGATGTTTTCCGTGTTTGTAAGACTTGACTGACTGGTTTGTCCAACTAAATTCTAAACTAAAATGTTTGTTTCCGTGAAAGGCCCTGTTGTCTCAGCTGACGACTCATCTGCTATTGCAACAATCCAGTCAGCTGCTGCATTTTCAGCCGATCAGCCAATCAAATACCTTTTCAAAACGGAGGGAACGGCAGGGCAGGTACGAACAATTTATTTCTGAAAATTAGCTGTGCTTAATACAACCTTATTAAAATAGTGTATATATATTAATTTAGCATTTGTGTATTAAGTCCTGGCATATTATCTATAAATCAATCAATCACATTAGCACCACTGAGAATGAAGTGAATAACCTGGATTATCTTGTCACAATGGCAACTAACAAGGCATGTGATGTATTAGGCAGTCTTTGTTCCACTTGACTAATAAAATGACTTATTTTATTTAAACAAATTGTTTAAATAGTGCAGCTTTAAGGTACATGCATCCTGAATTTGTATAACCTCAGTAGAAAAGCATGAACTAGGAAGCTCTGGAGCAGATGCACATGAGCCAAAAAATCACCATGGCCAGTGCCAAGCTTAAATATATAAATAAATTATAAATTACTTTACTTTTTTTTGCACAATAATGTGAAGCTGATCCACAGACCAGTCAAAGCTTAAGAAGATAGTGACAGATAAGTAAAGGGGTCAAAGAGTTGAACATGTGAACTGTATCCCCTTTGTCACAGGTGACATACCGGGTGATCCACGTTGCTGATGGACAGGTGGAGACCCAGACTGATGGAGATGCAACCGTTAGCGTGGTGGCAGGCTTCCCTACAGCCACACAGGCCACAACACCAAATGTTACTCAGGTATCTGAAAATGTTTCTTGTCTTAGTAGTACTGACCAGACAACTCACAAGACATTTAGTCAAGTTTCAAACCTCTCATCACAAGTCTAAGTCGAGTCTCAAGTCTCTTATGGCTGTAAAACATGAATGCCATCTTGTCTGCACATAACACTGCGTTGTTATTTCTTATGAGTTTAAAACACGTACTGTACTGATTCATTCTGATACATTAATTAATTCATTCACTCATTATCTGTAATGAGTAATGAATCTGTAATGAATCTGTAATCTGCTTATCTAGTTCAGGGTTGGTTCAGGGTTCAGGTTTTCTCTCCCTGTTGCTGACCCGCGATGCTTTTCCGGCGTGGGCCTTGTAGCGTTTCAGATGCGGGCATTCCTTTTCTCTCGAGACTTTCAGACACAGCGACATTCGGCTGGTGGCGTTTTGAATGTCTCAGTGGGGATTCTCCGTCATCGCTGATCTGTCGCCTTGTGAGAGAGAGACAGGTCTCTTCTGAGGGTGCATGCAGCCTTCTCCGTCGCTGGTCCAGAGGCGTTGTCTTTTGAGGGTCAGAGGTCTAAGGTTTCCTTCATGCTCTAGGTGTGGGGTCTGAGGAGCCTGCAGAGTCATTTCAAAATCCTGGGTCATTTTACTCTTTAGCCTTGAAAAAGGCTAAAAGAGGAAATGCCCCAAGTGTCTGGAGCCTTGAAGTGAAGAGTCGAGCGGGGAAGAAGGGAAGAAGAAGAAGGGTGTGTCGTTTGGCGCCACGGGTTTTTAACCAGAATTTAGAAGACCCGCCTTTACTATTGATTAGATAAGATTGGAGCCTCTCTTGCTTCTGATTGGCTGCTCCCTGTACCACCTACAATTTATGACTCATGACAAGACAAAGGCTTGAAGACCATTTCTTTTGAATGAATCTCCAAGATTTTGAATCATACTTTTGCAATATAAAAAATTTGATGTTAACACAAAGTAATATCATTAAGACAACCATGTTCTATATAATTATTAACCAACTACACACATAGTATGTGGCTACCTTGGTTCTACATAAATTCATATAAAACAAAAATGACTTTAAAAACATGTAAAGTAATCCGACCCATTTTGATTGTCCAAATGGAATTTCAAACAGTTGTGCCCATATACAACTTGTCTTCCGTGTAAGAACTTTGGGATGTTTGAGTCTTTTAGAGTTAACAGTCTTTAAAAAGGTGTAAGAGGACATTGTGTGAGTTTCAATCAAGATTGAGTCTGTGTGTCAATCTGCATTCTTTTCTTTTATTCATCGTATCATACTGCAAACTTACTCCATTTAATACTATAATTAAAAATACAGCAAATTTTAACAAATAATTATTAATAAAGCAGTATATTTTATAACCAAAATTGACCAAATAAAAGGCACAGCTCATAAAGCAAACTTGCCTCATGGTCAATGTTGTTTTGTTATCTGTGGCTCCATGCATGTGTTATGTTACCCATGGTAGGGTGGGAACTGAATGCACGTCACCAAACAAAAAAGTTCCTATTTTTATCCAAAATGTAAAAATGTATATTTATTAATGTTAATAATAGTAATAATAATTAATAATAAAATAATACTAAAAACTGTTCTAGTCGAGATTTGAGGTTGAGTCTCAAGTCGAATCTCAGTTCACAGTTTGCGCAACTTAAGTGTGACTCAAGTCCCCATTTCAGCTAGTGATTCATTCTTATGCTGCTTTGATACATTGTAGATGACCTCATTTTTTTGCCTCATTGCAGATGACCTCATTTCTCATTATCGCATGCATCATTTTAAGCATTGCAGCGATGGTAACATTATAGGAAGTATCATTTCATTAATTTCTGTGAACTGGACAGTATTAATTTCTCCTGGAACTACAATGGTATATTTATGCTTTATTTAAAAAAAGGAATAACAACTTTCCATCATTGGTATATCGTAACGTAAACATCTTTCTTGATTCGGTTCTTTAAACCGTTTGTACAATTAATCTGTAACTCTACATCTCCATTCACCCAAGACAATTTTTTTTGATTGTTCACACAAAACGTATCTGGTTATCCAGCCTCGTTATGTAATGTCTAAATAATGTCCGTTCTTCATTCCAACAAGCTGGGTTTTCTTCACCGGACCCTAGAACATTATTGGATTAGGCAACTGAAAATGGGAATATTTCTATGGTGAACGATGATATTTTTGTCTGTGCTGAGTATATGTTTAGTTGCACTTGCTCCGTCACTAGTGATAATGATACATTAGCTTGTGAGAAGTGTCAGTTAATTTCTAGTTTGACACAAGATTACACAGAGGTGCGCATCCAGAGTCTACAGAAACATATGATTAGCATACAATGTTCAGACTCGCTATTAGGTGCTCCAGCTATCTCAGGGAGAGTTAGCAGCCCCTCAACTCCTGCATTAGAGCCCTCACAGCAGGGTGATGTCTCAGCTGCATGGTTGTAAAATTAATTCCAACGTTTTCCCACGTAGGCATCACTCTCCACCTGTGACCAACAGGTTTGTCCCACTCACTGAGACATCTGAAGGGAAGCCTGTTGAAAAAGCTCTGGTTATAGGAGACTTGCCTCTGCAGCAAATTTGTTTATACATTAGCGGGGCCAGTAAAACATAGGTGAGACCCAGGAGCCAGGGCCAACATTCTGGGTGTGTTTTTAGACATGCGTGATATATGCTGATGCCGCAGACTTTGCATGTGGCTGTTTGTTTGTGGCTGCACGCACATGATGTTGCACATGGTGGGGGTGGGGACTGAATGCATGACACAAAATGATACTTAATGAAAAATATTAAGATAAAAAAAATTATATTTATATGAAATAAAGATTGTTCCTAGATCATTTGAGGACGAGTCTCAAGTCACTGTCTAAGTCTTAGACTAAAGTCTCTGTCTCTGCTATAACCGTGCTTTTCAGTAAAAACCTCAATCTTCACCTGGTTCAGAACGCACCAGCCAGAGTTCTTACATGAACTAGGAAGTTTGGCCATGTTAGTTCAATACTATCAGCCTTGCATTGGCTGTCAATCAAATTCAGAATGGATCACAAAGTTCTGCTCTTGATATATAGAACTGTAAGTGGCCTCATCCCTTAGTAATTGAGAGATTTCATATTATGAACGCCTACTTAAATAACAAGGTGGTGGCTGCCTGTTTGAGCCTAGAATTTTAAAATGTATTGCAGGGGGAAGCCCCGAAGCGTTGGAATATCATTTCAGTCCATGGACTTGGGGACTCAGGCACAGAGTCGTAGGTTAAGAATCTGATTATTTAGTGAAATGTTTGGTAATTTGACTCCCACTAGGTTACAGGTGCAGGTCTAGGGTTTCCTGGACATGGAGAATTGTTGTAACCTGAGATGTCACTGCAGTCATCTCGCTGCTCTCACCAGCTCACTCATTTCTAGCACTGCCTTTTTAGTTACACTGTTTTCTAATGTCTTCTGCTGGAGTCACAACAAACACTCTAATTATTCTTACAGTGTTCAGTCACCTAGAATCTAACATCAGACCTAACTATCTCTAATCTTCAAGCCTTCTGCATGTCCCCAAATGTCTCCTCTCTACGTCACCTTTTGACTGCTGAGACTGGGCTTTATCTGTTAACTCTTCACCTGCTTCAGACCGTTCTTTATAACACAGCTATTAGCAAACCCAGATCATGGCATAATGGACCACTCTAATTCATTTATATTGCTTTCTGTTCATAAACGTCCATTTCTTTCTAAACTGCTATTGTTTTGCCCTGGCATCAATCAGGAAAATGGGTGCGATTCATCTCATGGATTCTATCCCAGTCACTGAGGGAGTTTTTCCTTGCCATAGTTAATTACTAGTGACTAGGACCCGGAATTCTGTAAAGCTACTTTTTGCCAACACCACATGCAAAATGCTCCCTGAAAATAAAATAGAATTAAACTGGGGTAAAATTTGGCAAATAACTGGGTTTAGAATTAAAAAAGAACAACGACATTAAATGGTATGCTCTGGAGTAGGTGCACATGTGCTATCAAGCTCAATGCTACGTATCGTCTAGACGTATATAAGTGCCCCAACCATTGGACTGATGAGCAGTAATCTGAACCTAATCTCACTAATATTCTTGACTAATATGTCACTGAAAGCCATCAAATCTTAATAAAAATGTTCCAATGTTTAGTCTAAAGTCTTCCCAGAGGAGTTAAGATATTATCTGCAACAAATAATGGAAACTGTTTATTGATTTAATTGATTTCAGAAAAAAAAGATTGCACAAGTAATTTTTTGGCCGTATAGTGCATACACTTTCGGAAATACGATTATTTTACAACTCTACCTGGTGGCTAAACTACTACTGGTTAGAAGCTACATTAGATTTGTGAGTCCAGAGAAGTTTGTAAGAAGCAAAGTTGAAATGTCTAGCATGTATTACATATAGAGCAAATGGGAAATTGTGTAAATACATTTTTTTGGCAAAATGTCAATTTAATTCTTGAATACAGCTCATGACTATGTGATATAGATGGCAGATTCTGTTTCCACAGGCTGTATTCTCGCAGACTGATGGACTAGAAACAGACGCTGGCGAGACTCACTACTACTATCCGGCCACCATCACAGACACTAACACCGCTACCATGGTGACAAGTGTCCATGCAGCTGATTCGCTACTCCCTCAGCCCACTCCAGCAGGTGAGCAAGTTGGAGCACTCTTTGCATAATGAAGTCATGAGATGGCTTTTTATTTGCCTAAGTTTGAATTAGATGACATCTGTACCATGAGGTTTTCAGTAGACATATTTATCTGATTTTAACTGATCCGCCATAACTTTAGAATTACTTCCTTGTTTCTATACTGTTTTATCAATGCTGAGGATGATTTCCCACTGAAATAATATTTGCTCTGTGGTAGTCTTGTGAGGATCCTGACCACTGAAGGACAGGGTGAAGGAGGCTAATAAAGAATGCAAGGCACCACATGGACTACAGTCTCTAGTTGTAGACCTACAAATTACAAAGTGCCTCTGTATGCTTAGTGGAGCAATATGCAGTAATCAGTGTACATTTATTCATTAATTTTTTGATACTGCTATATCCTGTCCAGAGCCTACCCGGATACATTGGGCGCAAGGCAGGAACACACCCTAGACTGATCACCAGTCCCTCGCAGGGCATCTCACACTCATTAAATACAAATTTATTGCATTCTGCTGAAATGTGCACCCATATTTTTCTTTCACAGGTCAACTCTATTTAATGATGTCATCCCAAGATGTTTTAGGCACAGCTCAGCAGAGGTGAATATCTTTTGAAATGTATCATATGATACATTTTACATATTCATTTTGTGAATAAACCACTTTGTTTTTTTGTTTATTTTTTTTAATGTTTTTGAGTCTCTTGTTGTTCTGTTTGAATTCTATAGTAAGACAGAACCCCCACGATCTTCAAGAGATGACAAAAGAAGAGCACAGCACAATGAAGGTAAGAACGTTCTGATGATGCAGCTAGGATATTCAGATAGCTTGAGGTGGTGCCTAGCTGCCACTATATTTTTGGTGTAGTTTGGCTACAAATTTCATATTGAGAGTTTAATTGTACCACTTTAAAGCTAGAGAAAAGAATATCTCCAGACCTCTATTTTCAAGTCAGTTAAGGGGACACACATTTGACAATATTAATGCAAAAAAGAAACCCAAATAATTTACAGTGGTTTGATCTAACTGTAATGTTCAACATAAATTTGAAGTAATGTTCACACTGGTGTTTATGGCACCACCACAAGTGTTAAAATGCCTCTAAGAGCTACCTAACAAAGCATTTCCTTACTTGACCAGAATATGTAGCTGGATGCCAGAAACATTGATTAGGTTTAGGCTAAATGTTAGAAGCATACCTTAGATATGCTTGAAAATAAATAGCAATATAATTAATAAAATAATAAAAAATTAGTTGCTTATATAGCACCTTTCACATACCAAACTAGAGTAGCAGTAGCCAGAACGAGGTGGTGGATGCCCGTGGTGAGGGAAGTCGTCAAGTTGAAGAAGCAGTCTTTTAGAATTTGACTGGCTTTGGGAATTTCAGCAGCAGCAAAACCCAGAGGAGTTTGGAGTGGCCATGCAGAATGACTTCCAGGCAGCCTCATCGAGGGTCTGGGAAACACACACTGGTAGCTCAGTAGGACAAGTGGTTTTTGTAAAACTCTGAGGGTAATGTTGGCCATTGGAAAGAACCCTTTAAGGAACTCAAGGATTTAACCAGAGCTGCTGAAGACCCTTTTTAATATGGGGGGCCGTCTTGGCTGACACTTCTCTTCAATAACTCAAGGACACTGGGAACAATGCATTTGGTTTGGCAAATCGGGTTGGAGGAACCCATTTTTAAAAAGGGGACAGGAACCCATTTTTAAAAAGTGTGTGCCAGTTATTCCAGCATCGCACTCCTCAGTGTTCTCTCTGGGAATATCTATGCCATGATGATAGAAATGAGAACAACTCAGTAGTCGAACCTCAGATTCAGGAGGAACTGTCGATTTTGCGCTGGCCATGGAATGGCAATAGTTAAGGCGGCATGGGAGTTTGCTAATCTAGCTTACCTGTTCTTTTGTAGATTTGAAAAAGGAATATGGTGATACATTTGACCCATGTAATCTCAGAGTTTGAGTTGTGTTCACATTCTTGGCTGTAAGAGTCATTTAGGGTTGTGCTCTATCTCCATTCCTGTTCTTTAGATTCATTGACAGGGTGGCAGTGCATAGCCTGGGGTAAGAGGACTTCTGTAGCAGGGTTTAGGAGTGCCCTCTCTGCTATATGCAGGTGTTGTTGTCCTACTAGCTTTTTGGTGTAGAGGCCTCAAAGTGCTCGTGAGCGACTGGCAGCTGAGTGTGTAGTGACCGGTATGCAGATCAGCAGTCTTGTTCACAAGTGATGGGAAGAAGGATTGTGGGTTGACCATAGGAGAAGTGCAGCACCTGCAATAATGTGGTCTCTCTACCGGACTGTCATACAAGGGTAACAAGGGAGCTTTGGGCAATGACCAAAAGAAGGAGACTGCGGATACGAGTGGCCAAAATGAGTTTTCTCTGGCAGGTTGCCGGGCATACTCCTCCATAATCGGGGGGAGGAGCTCAGCAATCCAGGAGGAGCTCAGAGTAAAACAACTACTCCTTCACATCGAGAGAAGTCACAGTGAGGTGGTACAGGCATTTGATGAGTATGCTCCCTGGATGCGTCCTGCTGGAGATGGCGTGGCCAAATTTGAAGAGGCCCCTCAGTAGACCCAATACACGCTGATGGGATTATATCTCTCAGGAGGGGCTGGTGGAAACTGGGGGACAGAATGTGGATCCCATTTCACACCTTGGCCGTACCCCTCATTTTAGCCTAGGGGTGGGGGGTGTGAATTGTTGTTGAGAAAGAAGTGTAGGGCAGCAGGGATTTTTCAAGGGCACACTTCAAACAAAGGGCTATGAATGTCTTGTGAATCACCGGCAAATGTACAAATGTCAGTATTCTCTTCTTTTGCAACTCTGATCAACATTGTATTATCTTAGTCTTTTTACTTAATAACAAGCAGAAAATATTGCTAGTAATTTGAAGATGTGTTGGAATTTCCAGTTACACCTTAAATGCTGCAGCAACCACGGGTACTAGAATATAAATGCTTCAGCATTTAAGGTGGAACTGGAAGTTTTGAACTAAAAGCCATCAAATAAGCAACTGAATTCAGCTTTGTATCATGATGTGTAAGGAGTGGGTGATAATATATGATTATGGAACTCTTCTGAAGGCTTATGATGCCCTACGTTAAACTATAAACTGTTAAAGTCCAGAAGCAGTTCTCTGCCAGCAGTTTCAAGGGGGTAGATAACATTTGAAAGAAAGGGGTAGGGGCGGCACGGTGGCGCAGCAGGTAGTGTCGCACAGCTCCAGGGGCCTGGAGGTTGTGGGTTCGATTCCCGCTCCGGGTGACTGTCTGTGAGGAGTTGGTGTGTTCTCCCCGTGTCCGCGTGGGTTTCCTCCGGGTGCTCCGGTTTCCTCCCACAGTCCAAAAACACACGTTGCAGGTGGATTGGCGACTCGAAAGTGTCCGTAGGTGTGAGTGAATGTGTGTGTGTCTGTGCTGCCCTGTGAAGGACTGGCGTCCCCTCCAGGGTGTATTCCCGCCTTGCGCCCAATGATTCCAGGTAGGCTCTGGACCCCCCGCGACCCTAAATTGGATAAGCGGTTACAGATAATGGATGGAAGAAAGGGGTAAACGTAAAAAAAAAATTGGAGTAACCCAGAAATACCTGGGATTCCTTTCTCATCCTTTTGCCACCACAGCCTTGACATGGATTAAGCAGAAAAGTTGTTTAGGTGATGTTTCCAGTCATAGAGTGGCTCCTGTATTGTCCTGTGAATATGTTTTTGTTTTCCTTGTCAGTTGAACGCAGACGCAGAGACAAAATCAATAATTGGATCGTCCAGTTATCCAAAACTATCCCTGACTGCTCCATGGACTCAACCAAAAATGGCCAGGTGAGTCTAATCTTCACACACTTGCATAGAGACAGTCCAGACAGCCAACTTCAATTTAGTACCTATACACTACATTTGTATTGATGTAAAGCCTTCTCTTTCTGGTTGAAGTCTCCTAAGATTTGCTTTTATGATTCTCTCAGAGTAAAGGAGGAATCTTGTCAAAGGCTTGCGACTATATCCAGGAGCTGCGCCAGAGCAATTCCAGATTAGGAGAGGAGCTGGAGACATTAGAGAGACTAAGGATGGACAACCGACTGCTCAGACAAGAGGTAAAGCTCTGTATATAACATATATTTATTTAGAAATAGGGGTGGACTTGAATGCTGATATTAAGGATGCACCAATACCACTTTTTCCTTTCTGATAGCGATTCCAACTAATATATATAAAATGATGCAGCTGGCTATGTTTCTTCCATCCATGACCCAACCCATGACTTTTTTTTACGTATTTTTCTATGTGTATCTACACAAATAGAAGCGCAAATAAAAACCGCGGCGAGTTGTACATCCGTATTTATGTGTCTCCTGTGTTTGGTTGGGGAGTTTGAGCTTATGTAGTGTTATCCCCATGCGTGTAGTGTGTGAAATTTTCCAGTCTCCATAAAAATTGTGTAGTGTGAAATACCCAGTCTGTTTATAATTTGTCCAAACTTTAAATTGAGCTGCATCTAGCGTCGTGCATGCGCATCAGTATCTGCATCGTAGCGTGTGTCCCAAAAAGTGCCATGTGTACTACGTGTAGGGGGCCATTTCCAACACTCCTATGTTATCGGTGCTCTCTGTAGCCGATACAGATACATTGTTAAAGGGCCAGTATCGGTGTGTTTTTTTTGTTTTTTTTTATTATTCACAAAATGTAAACACATTCAAATAATTTATCCCCTATGTTTAATTGAAAATCGTACATATACAAGATTTTAAATCTTGAACCTGAGTAATTGTATTGTTGATTCTGTAAATATGTGTCCATTTTCATTTGGATGTCAGCTACCCATTACCAAATATTGGGACAGGGGCATGTTTACAACTATGCTATATCACCTCTTCTTTTAATAACTCTCTGTTATTAAATATCAAATGTTTGGGAAACAAGGAAATGAGTTGCAGTACTTTAGAGTGAAAAAAATCATTTCCCAATATTCCTTTTTATAGGGGTTCAGCTGTTCAAAAGCATGGAGTTTTTTTTTTTTTTTTCATAAGGCACCAGTTGTTTTTCAACAGTTGATATGTCTGGCCTTGTTGAGCACCCAAACTTTTATTAAGGTGCCATGCTGTTGCAATCCATGCAGAAGCTGTATTGGCTTTGTCTTAATCATAAAAGCAAGGTCTTTCGAGAAAAAGATGTCTGCATGGTGGGATGTTGCTCCAAAGTTTGTATATATCATTCAGCATTAACAGTGCCTTCACAGATATGCACTAATTCACCCCCATATCAGTCCAGATGCTAACTTGTATTAATGTCAAGATTAATGTTACTTTACCCTTTGCTGGTACATTGTGTCAGTTCCAACTTGTAAACAAACCACAGGGAAAAAAAAGCAACATTGTGATTTTTAATATCTAAAGAGAAGCTGATAGATAACTGTTTCTGTGTTTGTGCTATATTGAAACAGTAATGCTGTACTTGTTCCACAGTTCTTCTTTTTTATGACTTTTGTGTTTTACTTTACACAGATGGAAGAGTGGAAATCTAAGAACCAGATACTAAGAGCCCAGCTACGGCAACATGGTATTTTAGCAGCCTCGAGTTTGGACCCTCAGTGAAGCCCTGCTTTTCCACCATAGATTGTGCCCCACTGCAGGATTATGATGAACTCAAATTAAGCAAGCTTGAATTCAGCATTTGTGAAAGTGCACAGATTGACTTACAAGACCATGTTAAATTTGAGTTTTATTTGCTTCTTAGCTCATATTGTAAGATGAGGGTGGGGATTGCTAAAATATAAAAGGAACTCATAACCTCATACATGCTGCTGCTTCTCTCAGTGAATGATTTCTTACCCAACCATAGGTGATGAGGGGGACATTTTACAGAGTACCATTTCTCAATTAACCAAATAATTTAAGTACTACACCTCAATCCTGGTTTCACAAGCATTTTCTTTTGAAATAGTATGAAAAATTCCATTAAGCTTAAAAGTTGAGTCTGTCCATCAGGAGACGAGCTAAAGGACATTCCTACTAAAAGTCTTCGTTTTGGGTATCATCAGATTTGATGGGAAATTATACTTTGTAACATGACCCCCAAGACAATAGTCAGGTGTATCTGAACTGCACTGAAATACTTCTACTTTTAGTGATTTCTTTAGCAAGAAATAACATGTCTTAATAATAGTTTTTCTTTTGTTTTGTGAATCACTGGAGAACAGATTTATAATTTATCATTTTTATTTTTCAACATTTTTGGATATGGAAATAGTATGAGTGTCTTCTTTTTTTAATGCCATCAATAATAGATGATGAAGTGATGGCATTTTTCTGTGATAATGGTATAAAGAAATTGAACGGGAGTTAATATAATAATCTGTCAAGATAATTCTGTAAATAAACAGAACATGTTACAAAAAATATGCAATTTACATAATGTTTAAACTTTTTAGGAAACAAATTTGTTGAAGTAACTTCATTTATAAAAATTCATTCATTTATAAAGTGGTTAACAGGGTCTGTTTTTTTTTTTTTTAATTTAATGTCTTTGTATCTTATTTTTTCTTGATTTTTCACTTGTATGAACCATGTAAAACCTTTCCACATTCAAGAAGATATGAAATGGGGGGAAAACTCATATATATTATATAAGGTTTATATATATGTAAGGTTTATATTTAGGTTTGGTTAGCTATTTTAGCTTTGCACATATTCCACCATTCCATCAATGTTCTCAATGAAAGTGTTTTAGGCCAAATGTTAAATTTACATAAAGGGGAATTTTACTGATATATCTGAAACTGCTTAAAAATGTTGACAATGAGGCTTTAAACTTTGGATATCTTGTTCCAGTCACCAAATCTGTGAACAATTCGGACTTAAAGATTTTTAGAAAGGTGTATTTTCATTTTTTCAGTCATTGCCTGCAACCACTTATAAAGTTCAGGATCACAGTAGGTCAGGAGCATCACTGGGTGCACAGCAGAAACACAATGGACAGGACACCATTCCTTCACAGGGCACCACATACTCACACTATATTGCCTAAAGTATTCGCTCAGCTTTTTTCACATGTATATGAATTGGGTGATATTCCATTGTTAATCCGTAGGGTTAAATATGATGTCTGCCCACCCTTTGCAGCTATAACACCTTCAGCGTTTCTGGGAAGGCTTTCCATACCGTTTAGGAGTGTGTTTATGGGACTTCTGACCATTCTTCCAGAAGTGCATTTGTGAGATCAGACGCTGATGTTAGAGGAGAAGGCCTGTCTTGCAGTCTCCACTTTAATTCATCGTGACAAAAGTCTTCTATTGGATGGAACTCGGGACTCTGTGCAGGCAAGTCAGGTTCTTCCACACCAAACTGGCTCATCCATGTCTTAATCGACCTTGCTTTGTGCACTGGTGTGCAGTAATGTTGAAACAGGAAGGAACCGTCCCCAAGCTGTTCCCACAACGTTGGGAGCATGAAATTGTTCAAAATCTCTTGGTAAACTAAAGCATTAAATATTTCCTTTCACTGGAACTAATCGGCTGAGCCCAACTCCTGGAAAACAACCCAAAACCATAATCCCCCACTCCACCAAACTTCACTTGGCACAATGCAGTCAAACAAGTACTGTTCTCTTGGTAAGTGCCAAACCCAGACTCCTCCATTGGATTGCCGGACAGAGAAGTATGATTCGTCACTCCAGAGAATATGCCTCCACTGCTCTAGAGTCCAGTGGCAGCATCCTTTACACCACTACATCTATTGCTTTGTGATGCATTTGGTGATATAAGGCTTGGATACAACTGCTCAGTCATAGAAAGCTATTCCACAAAGCTCTCTATGAACTAATCTGAAGGCCAAAAGCTGCAGAAAGTTGGTGACCTCTACGCACTATGCATCTCAGCATCCGCTGACTCTAATGTCATTTTATGTGGCCTACCACTTCATGGCTGAGTTGCTGTAGTTCCCAATCACTTCCACTTTGTTATAACATCACTGACATTTACCTGTGGAATATTTAGTAGGGAAGAAATTTCAGGAATGAACTTGTTGCACAGGTGGCATTCTATTACTGTACCAGACTAAAATTCACTGAGCTCCTGAGAGACCCACGTTTTTTCACAAATGTCTGTAGAAGCAGTCTGCTGCCTAGGTGCTTGGATTTATAAACTTCTGGCCATACAAATGAATGAAACACTTAAATTCTATGATCTGGATGGGTGAGTAAATACTTACGGTAATAAAGTGTATACACACATAACTATGGATACTTTTGCACGGACAGTCCACCTGTGCTTTTGGACTGTGAGAGGAAACCCATTCAGACACAGGGAGAACACCAAAACACTGAATGACTTTAAATGATTTAAATATGCCAATGGGTTTTTTGTTTTGTTTTGTTTTTTAAGAAGGTTTAAGGTTTAAAAACTAGAGTGAAGCAAAAAAATAAAATAAAAAAATTGTGAAATATAAAAAAGGTTTGTAATACTTTTCTGTCCCAAATATTTTAACTAACACTGTTATTGTTAACATTGTAATGAATCAAAAGATACTAGGCTGTTGTGTTTATTCTTGTATAGGGGTTTCAAAAAAATATATAAATAATAAAGGAGCTACATTATGCACTGACCATATTTTTTGTTGTATATTTTCTTACAATTGTTTGGGTTGGTTGGTTTCAATATTTAAAGTATTTACTAATATTTCTTTTAAATTTCAATGAGTACTTTATAATAAACAGTGTTTTTGTTTTTCTTTTCTGGTCTACAGTAGAAACATGGTGGCAAAACATGGCGTCCTCTGTGGGAAGAGGATCTGATCAGCTCATTATGAGAGCTTATGCTAAGCTAACGAAAACACAATGTTACAGTGAATTAATTTCCACACACTAACATACTGCATTCATTATCAAATCTATCTGCTCTATGTACCAGAAAAGGAAGACTTTGTAATTCTGCAAGTACAGATTGTAGTCCATTTTCCCTGCATCTTCCACAGGTGTTGGGTAGGGGATCATCCTCACGCTGCCTTAAGACTGACTTTATGTATGTGTGTTGCGCTGTTATCGGATAAGAAACAATATGCAGCTTGAATTTTTAAACATCCTAATCACTGCTGGCTGAAAATAGTACTCAAAAAGTAAAAAAATAAATCCAGCTGACGAGAATCGTGTGGGCTGTATTTTATGGAAGTGACTCCTGATGAAGCACTAAATAATGACTAAAGTATAAAAAAGTAATAAAAATAAACAAACAAATAAATAAATCAAAACAATGGGCTACACATAATTTATGTTTTCTTGGCTTGTGTAATATTTATTTTGCTTATGCATTTATTTAACAAGGAAAAAAATAAAAGAGGGATAGACCCTTCAATGTGAGCACCACAGCACACTACACAGAAGTTCAATTAAAAATAAACACAGTTCAGATATTCGTTACGCTATCATTTTCAGTAAAATATCATATTTCTTCATTACCATAAGATTTTGTGTCATGTTTAAGCCACAATACTTTTCAGTGTTTTAAAATAAATTCATGGCATTTTAGTATTTATCATAATTATCATAAACGACAAATAAATTAATCACACTCCAAACTTTTTTTTTAAACAGTAATAAACTCAGGCTTGAAATCAAACACATGTTTATATAATCAATGTGCTGTGATACATTCTGCCATTGTTCTTCCTGTTTGGAGACACTGGAAAGATAATGCAGAGCCAGATGAGAAAATGTCTCTCTGCCATGACGACAACAGCTTCCTTATTTCTCCGGAAAATAAAGAGCGCGTCCCAATGTTTTTTCTCAGTCTATATTTATACCCTCCCTTTTATCGATGGCTCAGAGTGCTTCATATGGAGTGTCACACCGTAGTGGGGTGTTAGTTTGGGAAAGGCCCTATCAGACAGTACAAAGTGTCTAAAAACTCCAAGATAACTCCTGTGTCTAAACTACCTGTATCAGCCATTATACATACTACAACTCTCACTTTAAGTCCCTTATCTCATAACTGAACGAGTCAAACATCTTGCCACCACCGCTGTAAACAATTATAACTGTAAGCTTTTTAATAAAAATACTTCCTGAATTATGTTTATTGAAACTGAAGAACAATAGTTCATACATATAGTTCTCCAGCATTTCTCGACGAGAGACACCGAGCAAAGCTGTTCGGGCTCAGGTGTACTTTCATGACATCACACAGTGGGCGGGACAAAGCTTGGATAACGAGTTGGACCAGGAAGGGCGTCCAGTTTCAGCAGTAGTTTATTTTAAACGTTACCTTCGATTAGTTTTTGGCACACCGAGTTCCGTCGAACATCTGTAACAACACTTACTTATTTTTCTTTCTTAAAGGCAGAGCGTTGGAAGTGGGATATTCGCAATTCAGCCATGTTTTTCCTCTTGATGTGTCTCAGCTCGCACGTAACAGGTAAGACTCCCGAGGCTACTCTACCTTCCTAAAAGAAACAAAACTCACTAAGACTCGATTAAATGAATAGTAAAAGGTATCGAATATAGTCATAACAGTTTAATCATAGGCTTTTTGATACAAATATGAATAATTAAAAAGAAACATTATTTATGTAATAAAGGTTGCATTAATTACAAAACAAGCGCTAAGGCCCAGTTGAAACGACATGTAACACGAAAAATACGCTTCAATTCAACCACAATTTATATTTTCAGCTCGGATTTAAGACACTTTAATGTGTGTAGAATTATTACTTGTAGTCTACTATATTAAAAAAACAACTTAGTTTCAAGGCAGAAAGTGAGGCACATGATTAAAAATGTGGAATTTCCAGCACCGAAAAACATAAAAATCGCCAAGAACACTTAAAAAACATGTTTTTTGATATGTATGCTCTTTTGTAGACCGTTACTAGTGCTATAAATTGTTCTTTTAATGTAGCACGTATCTTGCTTATCATTCCCCTCGTTTTCAATTCGTTTGTGGCCTGTGTGAGGAAACGGTTAATACACCTGTGATTCAGTCTGTACACGGCGCTGGAAATACTCTTAAGTATTTCTTTACATGATACGCATGTTTTTTAGTCTGGGGTTTAGAACGAAACAATGAATCGTTCGTGTTTATTAATGTAGTTGTTTTGAAGCTACAGTATCACCTTTGGTACATGTTCTACCTCCACCCTCCCCCCACCGAAACTCTACAATCTCTCTCTGTGACACACTCACCCACACCAAGGAAACGACTCACTGAGTACACAGGGCAACGTTCACAGGTACAAGTGGACCAAATCTTTTTAATTTTTTTTCTTCTCCCATATGAGAAACACAGGATTGTATTTTGTTTATATCTCCAGTTCACATTTAAGACACTTTAATATGTCTTAATGAAATCCTATTCTGAGAGAGGCAGTAATAACATGAAATTGCGTCGGCATCTTATGTACGGGTGGCAGTGGCATTAAATGTTTTGTTTTTGTAATTTTGATTTTATGACATTGGCAAAAATTCCATTGTGGAACATCTGCCAGTAGCCTATGTTTAACAAGCACATGAATGTTTATATAGGCCCCTAGCTAAAAGTTGGTGCCAACTGTCCCTATGCTAACTAAACGTAAGTGTCTGTATCAGCACAAAAAGAGAACTAAGTCATTTTTAGGTACCACTATCTACTGGCAAGGTAGGTGACACTGCATGTCAGGTACTTGTAAGCTGACATTTCAAACAAGACATTATGACTTTCTGAATTAGGCTCATAACGTATCACCATACATAATCCGTATTTTATTTGTCAGTCTTATGCCAAGTTTGGACACCCCTGAATAAGTTTCCTTATTGGTTTTCTAAGTGACAATAAATTAATACCCTCTAAAGGGAACAAACGTCTTATTTTAATTAATTTAATGTGAAACATGAAAAAAAGTAATGGCCTGGCACATTCAATAATTTATATTCTCAAAAAAAAAAAAAACAAGTTAAGAAATATAAACAGATGACTAAACCTTAAACTATATTTAAATGATGCTTTTCATAGTTCCTTAAAATTGTCCTTTTAATAATTAACTATATTTGAAATTAAAGTTACAGAAATGTGATACATAAAGGGCCTTTATTTTAAAATTTCATAATAGAATGCCTTGGTATTAAATGATTGACCCATTCAGATGGTGTACTATCATTTGTACATGAAATTGGTGGATCATTCCTTTTTAATAAATTTAGTATAAAAGTGATAGAAATGTCATAATTTTAGGAGCGTTTATTTTGAAATGACACAATGTCTTGATAACTACAGGACTTGTGGCTTTTCTTTTAAAGTCAGTTCACCTACACACTCTTACCCTAATGTTTAGGTATGTAAGATGTCGATGTCACTGTCACCCAAGTATAAGATGCAGATGCCAATGCCATTGGCATTTGCCACCGTCACCCGAGCGTAAGGTGCCGATGCCTTTCAATGTTATTACAGCTACAGGATACTGATTCGGTTATGTGACGGTCTGAATAGACAGATGGGAATTCATGTGACTTTATTGAGACCCAGATAGAGATTCGTCACAATTTCCGGCTGTGGCTGGGAGGCATGGATGACCAAAGCATTTTCACTTTCATTTCAGTTACTTCAGGAATGGAAACTGACTGTTCAAAGCATTTTATTTGAATTTTAATATGGGATATATATATATATATATATATATATATATATATATATATATATATATATATATATATATATATATATGTGTGTGTATATGTATATGTAGGTAGGTACTTCCTTCCTTGACTTAATGGTCAAGGGACCGGGTTTGGTACAGGAAGGTTGCTGGTTCGATCCCCAGGAACATTCATGGCTGAGATACCCTTGAGCTCTGATGAGTTCTGGGTGTGTGTTCAGACCCTAGTGTGTGTTCATTGCCACAGATGGGTTAAATGTGGAATACACATTTTGTTGTACAATGACAAATAATTGCGTATTATTATACAGATATTAAATCTCTTGAAATATTACATTGTTTGGTTGCACATTTATGCATAATCATTAGTTTTAATTCTTAAAATACTTTGGACATATCTTTACCTTAAATGAGCATGTGAAGCATTGATATTTTGCACATGTGTGTTAGTATAGGAACTTGTTTAGTCTGTTTAGACTAATGTCAGATGTAGGCTGCATTAAATGATAGTGTGTATAGCCTAAAAAAATTGGGTTCGGCCACTTTTACATGTCATGTGAGCTAGCTTGACTAGCCAAAAGCTTTTAAAGAAATAAGCTTAAAATTGGTCAACTACTGATTTACGTGCAAGCTTTTAGCCAATAAAAATAACTGAACATGTAATTTAATAAAAATAAAAAATGTCAGACCCAAAAAAAATAAGCTAAAGTATAAAATTCACTATGAACTGTTGTCACATTTGAACATCACATTATATCAGTCCTTTTCAAGTCTAACTGCACAGGAACAGGAGGTAGTAATGGTCTCTTGAGTTGTAGTGAAATGCTGAAGTTCCAATGTAAAAAATGTGCATCATCATAAAATCAGCTTAGGAGTTAGATGTAGAGCAAGAAATAAATTCCTGTCCTTGTCATAAATTAAACCCTGATATACTCATCTCTCTTTATCAAAATGATATGTTTATAAGTTATTTCCAAGAGAAAACATCCCTGATGCTTTAAACGTGGTTTAGACTAGCTCTACAACCTCTACGTCGTCATTAAGAGATCTATGAATATGTCAATATCTCTAAATTTAGTTAATTGCTAGGTACGATTCACAGTGCAACTAAGGGCACAGTGTATACATGAGTTAACTAGAGCTACATGGAGTAGCTCTAAACAATGCTTTAATAAAACTGACAAAATGAACGGTTGCTTTGCCATGCTTCATTGTAAGTAGGTTGTTGTATTCAGGACTTTTATGTTGCCATGGCTGAATACGGGTGGAGTGGAGCATTGGCTTTATGGATAGCAACATTTATCTAAAAAAAAAACAAATATCCAGATCTCAAAATGTAAAAACTGAGTACCTACCCAAAGAACAAATATTGCAATAGACTAATGTGCAGGGCCAGCCCTAATCTCCTGTTAGGTGAAAATCCAGAGACCAAATCTGATACTAAACTGACAAATTTGATACTAGAGTCAAATTGCTGATTTTACTAAAATATTAGTGGCTTCAAGAAAACCTACAGGAGCACCTTGGACCCCATATTACTTTCTAGATTAAAAAAAAAAACTCTTAAGGCAAGCTTTTGCTGCTAACTGGTTTCAAATGATCTACATTGGTCCTTGATGGTCAAAGTGTTTGAAAAGCAGGTCCTCCAAGCAAAAATATACATTATGGTGGTAAGCAAACTGGTTAAGATGATTGACCAGCACATCTCTCGATGATCACAGCATGGTTTTATTTGTGTTTAATGGGTTAATTTATCAGTATTACCAAATTGAGCTGGTCATGGTGATGGACCAGTGAGTTCAACAATTTTGATTTATGTTGAACTTGTAATACAACTTCTATTTTTGATTGTTTCATTTCTTTTCAGAGGTCTGTCAAGCTCTGTTAGAGGTGTAAATTACAGCATACACTAGCAGAATTTCACCATCTCTCATGTTTTCTCTCTTAGGCCTTCATGCTTTTAGTGCCACTACTAAATCAGCAGCAGTGATGGTACCAGAGTTTAGTGGTAAGTGGTTTTTGTTAGATTTTTAACAATCTAAATCTCAGTCTATAATGTTTTAATGAGAAAAAGACATTTATAGGCCTGTAATCCAATCATTCATATGTATTTGTAATGTCCATACACATTTTATTTTATGGTTTTAATCTAGAATTGAAGAAAAACTTTGCTTTAAAATGTTAAGACCATTTGAGTGCTATCGAGCTAAAGGACAGTAAGATTAAACTCTATTTCTCAGTGAAAAACATTTAAGCGGGCAGGTTTTTTTAATCATTAAGGACCAGTTTCGTTGATTTAACTGAATGCCTTGAAACACTAGAACTATGTTGCCATTCTGACTGAGTAAACTCTGGACTCTGTCTCCTCAGGAGCTGATTTAACATGTTCATACAGTGCTGACTTTGGAGCAGCACCTCGAATCGAATGGAAACACAGAGATGTATGGGGATCACAATCATCCTTTGTCTACTATGATGGCAAAATTACCTGTGAGAATCATGTCTTACAACTTGTTATAATGGATATATTCAGTTCTACAGATATAAAACGGACGTTTAATAAATAATATTGAAGTCTGTATTTCATATACCTGTTGCAGTAAATGATGTGCTGTAAATACAAATTGCAAAAACTGAAATCTACCTGAATACTTTTTCTTTTATTACCAAAAAAAAGCCCAGTACGCAGGACGCTTCACGCAGTATTCGGGTGGCCTAAGGATCAACAGTACACTCAGAAAAGACACTGGTGATTACACTTGCGAGGTGTCTGGCAATAACGGATATGCAGAGGTTCCAATCAAGCTAACAGTGCTTGGTACGTTGTTTATTATTATTTATTTTTTATATATATTTGCATATATGTATGTGTTTTTATTGCAAATGAAGAACAAAATTTAATTTGTAAAAGTATTTACATCATAGTTGATAAAGCACATGTTGAAATGTTCCATCAGATGTTTTTTTTTAATTTATTTACTTATTTAATGTGATTATCCTTGTGCTTTTTATAGTACCTCCTTCAGTGCCAGTCAGCCGAATCCCCAGTTCTGTTACAACAGGTAGCAGGGTTCTCCTGACCTGCTTTGACAAAGATGGCTCTCCTCCTCCTACTTACCAGTGGTTCAAAGATGGCACACCTCTTCCTGAAGACCCCAGCAAGTTCCCCGCCTTCAAGAACATGACATACAAAATGAATGCTCAGAATGGAAACCTGGTTAGTAAGGGCATTCATGCTGTTGTTTTTACTGAGTGAGCCACAAAATGACAGATGGGCTTAAGATCTATGTACTCATTTTGTTGAGTCAGTTTAAATATGCATAATATGAGAGTGCATGTTTGGCGTTGTGGTTTCATATGGTCATTTATTTATCTTTGTGTCTGTGTCTTTTAATAGGATTTTCCGAGTGTGGCTAAGACTGATGGTGGACAATATTACTGTCAAGCTGCCAATGGCCAAGGATCTCCTCAGCGTGGACAAACTGTGGTTATGGAAGTCCGTAAGTAAAGTTTACAACCTTTTTTGAGTAACAAAATATAATGCCTTTCTATGGTACCTGCATATTTAATTCAGTACTAGTGAGTTTTGACATATGTTTGTTCATTATCAAATTTCAATGTCCATATAGTGAATTATTTTATAATACAAACGAGTTATCTTCTCAGAATCCTATTATGTTATGGTCAAAATGCTGCAGCTTAGGTTTAAGTGCTAGAACTACACAATATGGACAAAAGTACTGGGACACATAGTCTAATAATCTTGGAATTCAGGTGCTTCATTCAGTTTTCTTGCCACAGGTGTAAAAAATCAATCACTTAGCCGTAAAGTCTGCCTTTACAAACATTTGTGAAATAATGGGTCATTCTTAAAAGCTCACTGGAGTCAAGTATGTAACTCTGAAAAGGATGCCACCATTGCAACAAATAATTTAATGACATATCTTCCTTGCACTATTTAGGGAGTAGGGCAGTATATAGGACAGAACATAACTTACTTGAGGTGCCGTTATAGTTCATGTTCCTGTGCTTTCTCTGTTCGACATAAGCAATGTCAGTCCAACTAGTGAGCAATCATAGTTGATGTGACCCTTTGTGACATTTCTCGAGAGGTGCGCAGCATTGACACGTTGCCTACTGCGTAGGTTTATGATATTGGGTTAGAATAAATTGGGTTTAGATACTCTACAATCAGCTGTGAAAGATATTATTTAAAAGTGGTTACATTTAGGGATCACAGGAATTAAGAATCTATGTGGCAGAGCACAGAAAGTTCCTGAGTGCTGAGGGGCACAGTGCCTAAATGTCCCCATTGCTCTGCTGACACACTAACTGCAGCGTTCCAAACTTCCTCTGGCATTTACGTCCACACAAAAACAGAGCTAAATGGCATAAGTTCCCATGGCTGAACAGCTGCATTCAAACTTTACATCACCAAGTGAAATTCCAAGTGTTGTGAGGAGTAGTACGACAGAGTTTTAGGGCCACAGTGTAAAAAAAAAATAAAAAAATTCAGAGATTAAAGTCAGAATTCCGAAAAAAAAATCTCGGAATAATTCTGAGAAAAAAACTCGGAATAATTTGCTGCGTATAATGGAGCAGACAGTGTAACTCTGGAATGCAGTGTGTTGCTTAAGTCATGCTATGGTATAGATTTCAGGAATAAGCACTCAGTTCTCTTCCACATCAGGACCACAGTGTGATTAGTATTTAAATCCTGAATCAGTGCACGAACCCATGGCATGTAGTCTCACATGATACAATTAATGATCACGAAAATGATGGATCCAGAGCAAGTAGAACTCCGGCACCCACAAGGCTCCATTGCGTTACGGCTCCGACTCGTACAAAAAACTAAAGCCTTATGCATCTCAGTCAGGGGCTGCGTCATGTCGTGTGAATGCGTTTAATAAATAATTCATGCATAAGGCTTTTGTTTCTTGTACGAGTCCCAGCCGTAACGCGATGGATCCTCATGGGCGCCGGAGTTCTACTTGCTCTGGATCCATCATTTTCGTGATCATTAATTGTATCATGTGTACGCTGTGTCTGCTCCATTATACGCAGTGAATTATTCCGAGATTTGTTCTCAGAATTATTCCGAGTTTTTTTCTCGGAATTCTGACTTTAATCTCGGAATCTTGTTTTTTTTTTTTTTTTTATGTTAACGCTGTGGTCCTAAAACTCTGTCGTAGAGTAGGGATGCAGAGTGGTCATTGATTTTGGACTGACGTGATATGATACCTCCTTTGGGATTAAGCCACGCCCACCCGGCCAGTTCCCAGCATTTTCAAACATGACGGCGAGTGACAGATAATTGGAATTTTAACATTAAAATGTTGATGCTCATATTTTTTTTCTTTACATCAGTGATTTTTCTCCACCCAGTTCACTAGTATGGTCATGTTAAAAGGTACAATTAAACTATTTGAACAAGTTTCCAAATGTATTATGTAAATGTGCAAATATATAGATAAATTAAAGATAGAATAGTGTGTGTATATATATATAACTTTTTAAACTACTAGTCAACTGGACAGAGAGGAAACACTGACATAGAGAAGGAATAGGAGCATCTGCAATATCTACAAACTGTTTAATGTAAATGATGTTTGTATGAACTTTAATGCTAAAATTGTTTATCAAAGCAGCCATCAATTTGTAAAAAAGCCTAAACGTAAACTTCATTTAAATACATGTGTACCAATAGTGATAAGGGAATGACAGACTTTTGAATAGATTTCTGTTGCAAAACTGTGATTTTAATGATGTATTTAATTTATGAAATATGTGGTTTGACATAAGATCAACTGTTTACATACATATTTAGTGCGTGTTATTTCATCTTATTATAAAACCAGACAAGAAAATAATGCCTCTAAACACTAACCGCAGCAGAAGTGACTGTTTCAGTTTAATCGTGCTATGATTGCAAAAGTTGTCTTTTCTTTAAGCAGTAAAACCATGAGCCTGATGCTTTGCTAAATATAATAAATGTATCAGGGCTGTTTCTATAGGTGTAGTCTTTACTCCAGATGTGGAGAATGATTAAAGGCTGTGATATCTCACTGGAAGCCCCAAGCACCAGTTATTTGACTGCTGTGACCAAAAGAAAATCATGACTTTTCCCAGAATTGTCCATTTTTAAATTAGGATCCCTAAAATCTAGAAGTTATTTACATGAAGGCTAGTTTCAATCTATTTAATTCCTGGGTGATTTACTTTTGTTAACAAAATAACCTTTTTTTTTGTATGATTCTTCTGAATGTTCAAAACATTTACATATACACTAAAATTTAATTTAAGCATTTTTGTTGCAATATTATGTTCTTGAAATTAACAAAATATTTTCCACTGTTTGTCACATCATCAAGTATATATTGTGATATATTTATCACAAAGAAATCCCATGAAATATTGTGATATTTTTAGGTCTTTTGCCCACCCCTAATTTCGCCATGTTTAAAATGGAAAACCAAATGAGCTGAGTAGAGTAGGCACCAAGCAGTGGAAAAGCACCATTAATGCATCAGTATATCAAAACATTTACCTTTAAAGTCCCAGTAATTTTCTCCATATAATATATGTATTTAATTAGATGAATGAAAGTGGTTCTTCAAACATACTACAGGACCTTTGCCATGTTATAAATGAACTAACTTCTAAACTTGCTATATAACTTTAAATATGTGCATGTTATATATGTAAAATATGTCTGAGCTGATATGTAGTATGCTATATTTGACTAGTCTGAGTAAATGCAGACTGCTTAGTTTGAGATATATAATTTATTTAAGCTGTCTTCATGTCAGAAGTTTGTTTTATATACAATATAAATCCTATCAATAAATTTTGGGTGAAATATTTCTTTTCAAAGATATAATTAATAGGCCAAAAATATATCATTCTGGCCCTAGTTGTACTTGTCATGTTATTTTAAAAAATTACTCTGAAAAAATTAGTCCAAAATAATATTTTTCCTCGTTTGATTTTGTAGGTGATGTAAACACAGGAGGCATAGTTGCTGGGGTCATTGTAGCCTTGCTTGCTATTGCACTGCTTTGCTTTGGCCTGTGGTATGCTCATAAGAAGGGATATCTACCCAGTAAGTTTTATTTTGTTTATATTTTTATTATTTTTTTATTAATTAATCTTTTTTTATAATTTTACTCAAATCTTCTTGTTTGTGCATATTTACATGTTATAAATTCTTGTGTAAAATGTTGTTCACACTCATTCTCTGTTTTGCTCTCCCCTTCCAGAAATGTCACAGAGGTAAGAGATGTTTCATACCTTTGCATTTGCAATACATCAGCTCCAATAGTCTGAAATTAATGGGTTGTAGACTAAACTGAAGGCTGTATTGTGTGTTTTACAATTTCAGCAAGCCACAATCATCAGTGTACACCCAGCCTACCTACAGGGATGAAGATGATGTAAGTAGAAATATCTGATATTAATTTATGTGCCTTTGTTTTGCTAATATATTTTTATCAAGGCTTTGACATTCTACACTAGAACATCAGCATCCAACACCAAAATAAATGCATTAGTTCAGCCTCGGATACTTGATCCCATTGAGCAGATGAGTGTATTCCATCAGTGAGCACACAATAAATTAAAAATCTTTCCAATTTTTAACATTCAGATTTGTACACGAGGGACAATAACACATAACTCTCTCCAGTCTAACACACTGTCTTGGTTTTTATGTTGTTCTACCGTAGTAAACACAAATAAAATAAAATCTAAAGCAATGTGATTCCAACACTGACTTTTGCTTTATCATAAACCACATGCTAAATAGGGTATAAGAAAAAAATGTTGCATCATTATCAGAAGGACATTCTGTAATTTAGGTCAAAAGTGCAGTCAGGTGTGGTTTGGGACACAGCCAGTGCAACAAGTTCAACCGTGTAAGGTGAAATCAAAAGCGTGAATCATTTGTTAGAAGCTGGTAAATAAACATTCAGCAACAAAATTCTTCTGTTCACTTGTGAAAATGCAATATGAAACCAAAACTTGCCGGATCAACTGTATACAACACCAAAACAAACTTTGGTTAAGAGTCTGGTGCATATTTTTCTGGTGTGAAAACTCTTAGTGTTCCCCATCTCTGAAAAACCAGTTCAGTGTTGATCCTTTTGTTGTTGTTGTTCTGTCCTGTCACAACATGCTTTTAGCTTAAAGACCCTGGGATCCCATTTTGAAATTTTGTGGGTTTTTTTGTATAATTCCAAACTTAGGTGTTATGTTTAAATAAAAAACACAAAACAGAAATATGATCAATCTTTCCTAAAAATGACCAAAATACACTCCTTGGAGCTCACTGAGAACGGGGTGGGCATGACTAGAGCTCTCTATCACTGGAGAACAGAATGCTGTTTTTGTTACCATGGTAACACACAGTCTCGTGACAGAGCAGTCTTTGAGCTTTTACTCTGAACGGCAGTTGTCATTTTACACAGCATATGTCTTTAGTGTCTTTGGTGTGGTTTCGTGTGATTATTTATATGTTAACATAATTGTACGAACTGGATACCTTCTAAAATGTCTCCAAATTGGTGCTTTCTACAATGTCACCAAGTAGGCTTTTATCCCTGTTGCTACTTAGCTGTACACACCGGCCCAGTGCAGCTGATATGCCGTTAAACATGCCAACTGAGTGTTGCTGCTATCTCTGCTGTACTCAGACATAATCCATTCATGCTTGTTTTGTGTTCTGTGTTTGCTCTGTGTATGTCCCTCTCCATAGCTTGGGGAAAACTGGATAGCTAGCTCGCTCTAATGGCTCCTAAACTTTAGCTCACTAGTCTCTTCAACTCAGAGGAGGTGTGGTTATGCTAACATTGTGATTGGTCAGTTTCATACTGACATAGGCATTACCCACTTTTAGAATTGACCATTCTATATTGAAAGGAGGGCAGTACTGATCTTGAGTTCGGTTATGAAAAAGCACAATAATAAAAAAAAGCTGTTGTACACAGTGTTAAAGAATCATGGAGCCATTTATTTTGCTATTGTCAAATGTCATCATTTACTGCAACAGTTGGAATATAGCCTCACTGGTGATTGTAATAAAAAAATCTGAGCTGGTGTCTGCTAATATCAATACATAAAATGTAGTGTTACATATAAGTATTGTTTGCAGGATGTATGCAGTAAAATGCATGGTAACTCGATGTGCAAAAAATTTGCATTTATTTTTTTTGTTTCATTCTTGGGTAATAACTAATTTCAAATGTTCTAGTGCTGTTTTGCAAAGTCCTGGGTTAATTTGATTATATCATTAATATTAAGTGTATGTTTTCAAAATGGATGTGCTCTGCATAGCATCAGATTTGTGTTTCTGTACAAATCAGTGATCCTATGAATCAAAATATAAAGATCTTAATCTTAAGAAGTTAATATATTTTTACAGATGCTGTATGATCTGAATACAACACATAGTAATGTAACAAAAGTACTAATGACATTTACATGTGTGAATGAACACAAAGTCTAACGATTCATGTGTTTGTCTGTTTCAGGGAGAGTTCAAACAGAAGTCTTCGTTTGTGGTGTAGCTTAAATCTGCATCTGTATTGTCTCTCCTGTTGTGCTGCAGTCTTTTACCTGAGAGTTGTGTGCACGAGTGTATGTAAGGTTTGTTTAAACAGAGATCAGGGTCAGGTTTTTTTTGTTTTGTTTTTTAAAGCATCCACTGACTTCTCAGCGCCTTTGAACAAATCAGTAAAATTTCTTGTATTTTCCTCTGACAGAGGAAAAATTGTACTTATATAAATTTGATATTTACATTCTCTTTTCAGTTTGAATTTGACCATGGAATAATACTGGTGGATACTTTTTAGCTAATATGAATTAAGAGTTGTTTTTAACACTTTCTGAACAAAGGTTCGGGAATATATTTGTTCCATGTAAAAAGTGATTAAGCTTGATCTACTACTGACCGGTGTGTGTGAAGTTAAATTTGTGCTGTACATTTGCTTACTTTTTATGTACTAACTGTCCTATTTATGGAGTAAAAATAAAACAAAGTACTAGAATTCATCTACTCTAATATCTTTTAGCTAATATTAATGTAAATGATTGGATATCTTAAGCAATAGTTTCAGATTGAATGTCCACTCGTCACCCTGACTCACCCCAGTGTGAAATGTAAATAGATGTTTGAAGGTTATTTTTTAATGCTTTTTACTGTTCTTTGCTATGTTTGTGACACACTAAGCTGTAAATAAATAATTTACTGCCTGTGTGATATTTGTGATAGATTGTTTGATGTTAGACAGCAAATCCATCTTTTAAATGTTTTCTTGAGATCAGAATTTTATGAAGAGCAAAACTGAACATCCAAACCGAATATTTACTTAATGTTTTAGTTTTTGATAAATTATACTGTATTTCTTCAGTCAATATCTTAAACTCCCTCTCCACTGATAAATAAAGTTTTTTGAAGTTTTTTTTGTTTGTTTTTTTACATTTACCTTCTCTATGCAGTGTTTTTCTTTTAACATGCGTATAATGCTTTATATGGGCCGTATGGTGGTGCAGCAGGAAGTGTTGCAGTCACACAGCTCCAGGGACCTGGAGGTTGTGGGTTCGATTCCTACTCCGGGTGAGTGTGAGGAGTTGGTGTGTTCTCGCTGTGTCCGTGTGAGTTTCCTCCGGGTGCTCCGGTTTCTTCCCACGGTCCAAAAACACACGTTGGTAGGTGGATTGGCGACTTAAAAGTGTCCGTAGGTGTGTGAGTGAATGTGTATGTGTGTGTCTGTTTTGCCCTGTGAAGGACTGGCGCCCCTCAAGGGAGTATTCCCGCCTTGCGCCCAATGACTCCAGGTAGGCTCTGGACCTTCCGCGACCCTGAACTGGATAAATAGTTACAGATAATGAATGAATAATGCTTAATATAAACAGTTCTGCTTTGCAACAGCAGTTTACCAAAGACCATCTCAATAGTCTGAATTCAAGCAGTAAGGGTTGTTGACACCATAAAGCAAAGGAACCAATCCTGTACATTTGTAGGATGGGCCTTTCAAGCTACAGATGAGTAATGGGTAAATAGAGATAAAAGCTGCATTAGTTACAGACTAATGGCATAGATCTGTGCATACAGAACGAAGGCAAAGGCATGGAGTTACATGTAGATTGCTTCAAATACATTAGGGGAACCGATGACTCGAGTGGGACTAATAATAATAATTGTATTATTACATCTTTATTCGTGCTTAAAAATGAACGCACCACCAGGGGGTAGTAAAAGCCACATTTTTTTTCCAAACAGCAATATCTGAATTGAGTCCTGTTCCTCTCAGCTAATGAATAAGCATTTTTAGTTTATCCAGGTGTGACAAACCAGTCAGTTAAAAATTAACAGTTCATGTTCATTCCTTCAGTTTCGTTAGTGTTAAATTACTTTGATGCATGATGCTACAATGGCTCAGCTCCTTTCTGTGACAGAAATGGAAGGTAGGTAATTTGTCCTTTGGCATAGGTGGTTAATAACCCTTTGTCGCCTTCCAGAAAGCTTTAGACTAGTTTATTTGTATTTGTTTTATGTATTTGATGACATTCAGTTGAAAGAACATTAGTGGAATCAGGTAACGATGTTCATTTATTAGTCTTGCATTTGAAACCCCACTCCAACTCATCCCAAATGTATTGGATAGAGCTCCATCACTCCAACAAACTGCTCCAGCATCAATTACTGGAGGGCTTTGAAACTTACTAGTCCACTCTTGGCTCAAAAAAATGGTGTTCTCCAGAACTTCCCAATTTAATATTTTCTATGGATGTTGTATAAGTTCTGTGTACACAAAATAAAACACGGATATGCACTTTATGGTCATTGTACAACAATACAATGAAATGTGGCACCTCCATTTGCTGTGAACACACACCGGCAACCTTCCAGTTCCCAGCCAACTTCTCTAAACATTAGGCCATGGCTCCCACTAACTGGACTTTTATTTGTGTAATGGTATCATGAAAATGTAGCTGGATTTCCAATAAATCTTGTGTGTATACAGTTTATTTATTAACAGCTTCTGTCAATTTATTCTAAGACTTTTTAATATTTGATATGGCATAGGATCTAATTTATTAAATCATTTATGTACAGATTTCATCAGATGATCGTCTGTGAAAATTCATGTTTATGATTTGGTAAAAAGTACATAGATTAGTCAAGTTTTCCCCTCTCTGGAGAAATTAATTCACCTGGATGGTCTGGGAATGTCTGGGAATCTTCAAGAAGGTGCCATGGGAGCTTCTTTGTTCACCATTTTGCAAACATGACCATGAAATGCTTTACGCAGATCCCATCTGATTGACTTGAATAAATTCCATAAGTTCAATGTCTTCAATGACCAACTTGATTGGATTTTAGGAATATAAACAAATTTATGATTTGATGTCTGCAATACATAAATGCTTGTTTACCATTAACATTTTCCTTTTAATTTCACTCTTATTAATTTGGGAACTGCAAATACGATTTGTTGAAATTTTACAAATGGAATTAACAAAATATAAAGATTTAATTACATTTTAGTAAAAAAAAAAAGCCTCAGAGGCAAAGCTTTAAATTCTTAATGGATTTTAAAAAGGTGGAAATCAAAAACATTCCCCATTTTATCAATTACAATTTTAATGTTTACATCATGACTCTTTAAAATGATCACTTTTTCAGTGAAAATGAGTGATACTGCATTCGAATGGTCCCGCTTTAAATAGTGTGATTTACAAAATGGTGCCCTTTATGTTTTTCATGTATTGCACAAAATTTTTAAGTCATTGCAAAGATTGATGCAAATATTAAATGTCACTTTTCCACTTCGCCTTTAAGAGGAAATCGGGCGGGTTTTGTGGCGTAAGCTGTGTGCTAAAAGGCTCTTTCGGCCGTCAGTCAAATCCCCATTCATAAATAAATAAGTCCTCTCGGAGAAGGAAGCGAATGTCAGACAGACGAGGGATGCTACCTCCATTTCGGGACAAAAATGACCCTTGACATCGCCGTTCTTCACGCGTTCTGCCCCGGCAGGCCCTCGCGGACGAGCGGAGTGTTTAGAGTTGTCAGTCAAATCGTTTAAAACATCGTGAAACAGAGAGAAAGTCCGAAATTGGTGTTCAGCGGACAGTGAGAGAGCCTGCGTCGGTGGTACATGCTCCTCTCCCAGGCTCCCTCTGCGCCGCGCCGTTCAGTGTTCGTGTTCCACGGCGCCTTAAAACTACGCAGAAGTCGGGCAGTAACATTAGGGCAGCGCCAAATGGACAGCTGAGCCATGGCAGCGAAAGAAGAGCTTTACGCCAAAGTTACGCCGCGGAGGCAGCGGCAGAGCCGGCAGGGAACTGTGAAACACGGCTCCTGTCTGGACGTGTTGCTGTCCATGGGCTTCCCCAAAACCAGAGCGTGAGTAGACGGACTTTTTGCACTTTATTCACCCCACACTTCGTGTTTAAAGACACAAAAACACAACGGCCAGAAGCGGCAGCTGTAATGAACACTGGTCGTGGAGGCTACAGGCCACAGTTAAACGTTACGTTACTGTTGTGGTTCAAGCTGCACTTAGCCAAATGAGTGTAAACTGTTGTAATGGCGTCGGAAAGACGTTCTTGTTAATTCTACATGAAGTAAGTTACTGAAACCACCGTTGTACCTAACGTTTTTTTAATTTTGTTTTTGCCTTAACTGGATTGGTAGTTTCTGTAATTTGGATACTTGTACACCACAGGAATGTAATTGTTCAGTTTTTAATATCAAGTATTTGGCATGAACTGGGCATTTTATTGAGAGGGTGTAAAAGCTAGTTACTGTTTTAAAAGCAGTGTTACAAAATGTAACAGTTTTTTCTACTCGTGTTACAGAGGTAAGGGACGTAGCGTTGGGAGTCTTGCCCAGGGGCTTCACTTCTCTGAGCAGGGATGTGAACCCAGCCTGATAAATGGAAAATAAGTCTAAAACAATGTACCAAATACAGTAACTCAGACAAACCCATTCTGCTGCCCCGTTATAGCCTTTGTAAAATAAATAAATAAAAACATAAAATTTGTGATGTCCATAAAATTCGACAGTATCACAACCTAATGAATCATTTTCTTAAAATATTAACATGGAAAAATAATGGCTTAATATCTCAAGATATCAGTTGTTATAGCTAAATGCCAACATGCTTTGTTGAGATTTCTGGAAAATGAGTCAGCGTTTTCAGCAACATTTATTTATTCCAGTGTTAAAGTTTAGAACATTAAAACTGATTTTGACATACTAAGAATGAAATGCAAAATTATGCAATACCACTGTTAGAATCAGGGGGTTTCTCTACTTGATGTGAATGGGCTTCCATAATATGAGGATGAAGTAGTACTAATATTAGTCACTTCTTTCCATGTTTAATTTTAGGTTACTCACATCTAGAACACGGTTAGCATTTACCTCAAATAAATACTTAATCTATCATGATGGCTTATTGTAATTCCCATGTTGGGCTTGATGAAGATTATACTGTAGATTATACTAAATAATAAATGAAATTTCTTGGTACATTCAAAAGTTTGGTTCTTTTAGAATCTTAACATACTCAGTGCATATCTGCCCTTAAACTCCAAAACAACGTACATCCCCTTTGGCAACAAGTAGGTAGGTTTAGTGGTTTTCACATCCTGAAATCATTGTGTTCATCTTTGGTATTGCCTGCACTACAGGGGCTAATGTCACTGACATGGTCCTGTTGGGTATAAGGTAGATATTGATGTAAATAAATGGTTTTACTCAGCTCAAAATTAAATAAATAGAAATTAGATCTTTAAACATTTTCACTTTTAGGAATTGAAACTACCTTCTCGCAAGTTGAAAAAGTAATATCCTGAAAGCTGTCCTTGGAGCTGTATCTGATAGGGTACCTATTTCTTACTCCGTTTCATATCACTCAGGGTGTTCTAGTGTTTAGGTTCAGAAAGCAGAACTTCTATAATTCGCTCAGTCACTACTCCATCTTCATGACTGCGTTTCTGGCTAGCAATTAAATGAGGAGGCATGTGCTCGTTTGTCAAGTTTAAACACAGCATGTCCATATATACAGTTTTGTAGTTACATTTAGCTTGCCTCAATCCCTTCATGGGTGTAATCTGTGTGGAATCCTCCTTGTGTTTGTGGCCATAGACCAAGATTGTGTTGGCCAAATGTTATCATCTAAACTATAATCCAGTAGAATGTAAGGACATTGACAGGGGCAAATGACTCCACAGGCTGTTTTTATTCCTCTTGTTTTTTTATTTATTTCTTTTTTAATCTATGTGAATAAAGCCTTGAAAGTAAACTCTAATCATAGGCAATATGAGCTGGCTTTTTATCTATGACATTTTTTCAGTATGTAATGTTATTCTGTCCTGTTTTCAGTGTTTTTTTTATTTTTTTTTAGTTTAGATATTTTGGTGATTTTATTTAAGTTAATAGTATAAGGGTTTTGTTAAGTAGGCCAGTAAACGCATGCAACAGAGTAGCGTGCATCTGACCACACATACACACTTCTCTAAATAAAAGTAGGTCTTAATAATAAATGCGTGCATATGACTCCTGATAGTATTTTAAACATCACTGCTTTGGTTAAAATGCCCTCCTGACACTACTTTCAAACATTAGGTGTTCAGCTAAAGAATTATTACCTTTACAATTTGGAAAATAAACAGTTCAAATGAAAATATCATATCAATTATTGTTTTATTTAGCTTTCATTTATAAACATAATGTAGTTTCTAACATTAGCACAATAAATGCTAACCCCTGCTAGGTTAACAGTCTTCATAGCGGCAATGTAAGGCAATCAGGGGGGGAAATGACACCATGCCACAAGGAGTAAATGCATATGAGCACAGTTTGCATACCTTTTTAAAATAAATTAGCATGTACCCAAACTTTATAGACTTTAGGATTTAGCTATTTGGCCTCTACTGTTTTCATACTATTAATTCATTCATTTATTGTCTGTAACCGCTTATCCAGTTCAGGCCACCCGGAATCTTTTGGTTCAAGGCGAAACACACCATGGAGGGGGTGCCAATCCCTCTACTGGGCAACTAACACTCGCACATTCACTCACATCTATGGACACTTTTGAGTAGCCAATTCACCTACCAGCTGTGTTTTTGTCCTGGAGCGGGACTCAAACCCACATCCCCAGGCCCCTGGAGCTTTGTAACAGAGACATTATATGTTGAGCCACTGTGCCACCTTGTTTTCATACCAAGGAATATTCCAGTATTGCTATTCAAATCTATGCAAGCTGCATCTCTAAAGTAGGATTCATTATTTACAAAACTTCACAGAGCAACAGTCTATCATGGGGCATCACACTCACTCACACTATGGACACTTTTTCACAGCCAGTCCACCTACGTGCAAGGATTTTGGACTGTGGGAGTTAACTGAAGCCCCTCCAGGAAACCCACACAGACATGGAGAACACAAACACCTCTTAGACAGTGAGGTGGGGCTCGAGGCCACATTCCCAGAACCCTGGAGTTGTGACAGTGACGTTACCATGCCACCCCTCTTTTAATTTCAATGATTCCATAATATCTTTTGATTTCCAGTAGCAGGGGTTTAGTCAGGTGGGCTTGAATTGCTCCAAAATATCTGACAATTACTGGGCACTGTCATTTACTAATGTAAACATGCACTATGCTTTATTGTGCAGAAGTCAGAGACTATCAGGCATTAATTTAGATTTTAGACTAATTTCTGATTAATTATACGAATATACATTTAAAAAAATGTCTGCCGGGATGTTCTTCCACACACCAAAGATTAATCTGTTTCTTATGATCCAGGTAATCCCAGACACATGCAGTGATCTTGAAGTTTGGGCTCTGGTCTAGTCAGTCATTTGTATTTAGAAGGGCAGCAGCCTATTTCTATATATATTTTTTTTCATTCCTCATTTGCAAGTTTTCTTTAGCGTCTGCTTCCTCTTTTCAGTAATCTTGACAGCTATGCACTTTCTGACACCGTTGCGTGGTGTGATTTTTCTCTTATATCTCAAAACTTTGAGTACTGTTCATCATGTGGTACAAAATTGGTGGTCTAACAGGACTTCTTTATTTGTTACAATTCCCAACTCCAGATTTTAGTTTTGTATATTTTACTTTGCCTTTTCTCTTTCTTGTTTTATTTTACAACTAATACCTCAATCATCTCCGGGAGGGAAAAAAACACATTCTGCTTAATTACCATTTTGAGTATTGATTCAGATAAATGTAGCCTGGTTTAAGTATCAAAACATATCTTTTAAATAGTGTATGGATCTATTTTAAAGTGCTTTGCCTATGCTGGTGTACAAATGTGCACTTCATTCATTCATTGTCTGAAACAGCTTATCTAAATCAAGGTCGCGGTGGGTCCGGAGCCTACCTGGAATCACTGGACCCAGGGCAGGAACACACCTTGGAGGAGGCGCCAGTCCTTCACAGGGTGACACACATTCAAACATTCACTCACACATTCACACCTACGGATACTTCTGAGACGCCACGGTGCTGCCCCAAATGTGCACTTGCTGTGTTTTATTATTTGAATTAAAAAGCATTGGAAGAAGGATGTTTTGTGTGATCACATCCAAATTTCCCAACATTTTTCAGTGGAGCATATGGAATTGTGATGTCTAGAGTAATGGAGCATCTTTGAGTACATTCTGAATAAGTTTGAATAAAGGTTATTGTCCGGAGTTAATCATCCAACATTAGTGTGTGAACTCTCTAATGATAATTTGGACGAGTACAATCAAATTTCAATGTTACAGCAAGTAGTGAAAGGCCTTCAAAGTGGAGTAAAGACTTGCTGCAGCAAATGGCTTTGAAGCTAGGAGTCAGATAACAAAGCAGGGATGTGGAGGTTTGACCCTAAAAAAAAAAAAGTGTGTAGTTATGTACAATGCAAGTAAAATAAAGAAATGGTGTTATAGCATTGAAATGGTGTTGAGCCTGTCCTGTGGTAATTTTGACCATGTTTTACAGGAACAAGTACAGCGCTTTAACTTAAGATCGGTCTGCTGTTTAAAATGATGAGAGCATTTCCTGGTTGCAGATCATATCAGTGATTTTATATTTAGTGTGTTTTCTCACCACCTCATAAAATATTTCTTAAGAGGGTAGAAAATATAATTTCAGTTAAGGTGTATATTGAGCACAAATAAAATTAGCAGTGCAATGTTAAAAAAGTGTAAACAAAAATATATACTTCACTTTTTCTCTCCCCCCTCCCCCGACACACAAAAACAGCACTGTAGCCACTGCGAGATTGTTCCTAACGATTGTTGACGCTGTAACCACAGTAATCGCTCTTATTTACGTTGAAATTATAATGATAGCCATAATGAATTTTACTGGGAAACCAGTAACTATGTCATGTCTAGTGGACCCATAAAATGTAACCCATAAAATGTAAACATTTTAACAATAGGACAAATGAAGGACAACATCAAATAGTTTGTAGTCACAACAGAAAGCAGAATATGCAAATAGGTTCCAATACAGATTTTAAAACTGTAATTGCATTGTCATTTTTCACAACCAAAACATTGGTTCATTTCAGAAGTCAGTGCCATAACGTATTAGTGCTAGTTTTGTAAAATGTGTAGTGCTGGGTCAAAGTTATAATATGATGTGACCATGTTGTGTGATTGTGCTTGTTGCACAGTTTATGTATCTGTATGAAATCAGTGGAACTCATAATATAATAACTCACAATAAATGATTTCCATATTCACAACATCAGGTGTGTTAACTTGTTAACAAGCACTAGACAATGTGATTATTCTTTACCAGGTTCATCTTCTAGTATTTTGTGGCTATCATTAGCAATAACCATATAAGTGTTTTGTGCATTTTTTTTGTCCATGGGTCTTTAATGGCATTTCATTAATTATTTCATTAATTATTTAAAATATTATTGTAAATTTTCACAATATATCCCACCCTTTGTTAACTATATTAATACAGCAAAAATGCATAGCATTAGCATTAATTGTGTGAATAAAAAGACAAAGTTCAGACAAAGTTGTCTTGTTTGTTAGATTTTTTTTTTTTTTTTTTTTAAATTTAAAAAAAAAAAAAAAATTCTCCTCCCCTTCTCCTTCTTCCCCTCTCTAAAAAGTTGTGTCTGCTGAGTGAAATTTCTGGCCTCATAATATTTTATAATCACACGTTAGCTTGGCTGGCAGTATTTATTAGGAACCTTTATCTGGGACCTGATTTTTGATATTTTAAGACAACATAAATTAATAAAATAGCATAATTTTCATTATGCAATTTTTTGCATGGTTTTTCCACACGTGAATTAAAAGCTTGGTGTAGCTTTTCTTTTTGACTCATAGGTGACCACCACTTTTACATTTTTAGCAACATCCTTTATCAGATAGATTAGCATCGATTTCTATATTTGTTCATGCTCTATGATTTTCTTTTTTTTTTTCTTTTTTTTCTGAAGCTCTGTTAATCATGCATTTTAAATTAGGCCTACATTTTAAAATCATCTTCCTGTTTGTAGCTACAAACACTAAATCTTTATAGCTGTTCAGAAAGCCTGTAACTGTAACCTTTTTTGTGTACCAGTGGGATAAATGTGAGGGCCAGAATTGTTCTCTATTTAGCAGTTACGTTTTTGAACAGTTGTACTGTATTTTTAATCAGTTTCAAATATGACACCTTTTAAAATATGGTACTAAATATCTACTACATTTTGTCTACTACATATTACATGTTTTCAGTATGTTGGTGTTATATTGTTGCAATGCATCTAAACCTGTAACACTAGTTTTCCACACCTAGTGTGGAAAAGTTTTGTGACACACAGACTACACATTCAGTGGAAACACTGAGGTTCCTGTGTCCTGGCGACTGGAGGACTCTTTCCAGTTTCTGCCCTGATAATACAAGCGTGGGGCCAAGAATTGCACAAGTTTTCCGTTTGAAGAATGTGGTGAACGAGCAAGATCATGTAAAAGTTCAGGGAGAGTGTGAGTAAGCCTCAAGGTAGGAGTAGTTCAGTTCTTGACTACCCTGGGTGCTGTTCTCTATTTGAAAAAAGACTGAATGAGCTCACAGTCACTCCTGAGTTAAAGGAGTCGACATCTCTGCTCTTTTTATGGTCTTAAAACACGCTTCTGTTCAGGGAAGTCCTGTGACTGCAAATTGTATTAGTCAGAAACGTTTCAGAAGTGTTTTAATAATTACATTATGGGCTTTTCTAAGTTGGTGTTTGACAGATATATGTTAACCCACAGTTCCAGACTAGTATCCTAAATGGATACTAGATAAAGAGTATAATCAATAAATTGTGTACATCCTTAATCTAATTTGAGATAATAGCATGATTAAATACACATTGTGCTAAAATGCTAACAAACATTTATAATGAAAATAATTTGTCATCGAATTGTATGAACATTACAGATAAAAGAATTAAGCAAAGATTGAGAGAAAATAAATATTCTGGGATGCTCTACCCTCAGCATTACACTATGTAAAATTATTAGAATTCTGTGGGTTTCTCCAGGTGACTGTCTGTGAAGAGTTTTGTGTGTTCTCCCCATGTCCATGTTTCCTCTGGGTGCTCTGGTTTCCTCCCACAGTCAAAAAAAAAACACATTTGTAGGTGGATTGGCGACTCAAAAGTGTCTATAGGTGAGTGTGTGAGTGAATGTGAGTGTGTCTCGCCCTGTGAAGGACGGGCGTCTCCTCCAAGGTGAGTTCCTGTCTCGCGCCCAGTGATTCTGGGAAGGCTCTGGACCCATTGTAACCCTGAATTGGATAAGCAGTCACAGACGATGATTAAATGAATGACTGTGTGTATTAGGGCTGGGCGATATGCCCAAAAATTGTCTCGATATTGTTACGCAATATTAAAGTTTTCTCACACTATGACAAAGGACATTCTTCTAAAAATGTAGACTGAATACACCAAATGTTCATTATTAAACTATATGCATATTACTCAAATGTGCATATAGTATAATGGCTTAGAACAGTGGGAAAGCTAAACCGTTTTCAGTTTTGTACATTCATTCATTTATTGCCTTTAACTCCTTATCCAGTTCTGGGTCGCGGTGGTTCCAGAGCCGACCCAGAATCACTGAGTGCAAGGTGGAAAAAATTCCGCCATTGGGAGTGTTTATTTAAGAGAAGCAGCCAGATCTATTGTGTTGGATCCAATTAAAAATTTGCGAGTGGAGAAAATTACTTAGTGTGAGGACAAAACACGTCAGGCCACGAACAGTGCTCTAACAAACAGGGAAAAAAATACACTTTGAGTGAAGAAAAACCCAGCAGGTTCTCCCTGCACCTGAAGGAAAGATTCTGTGCCTGTGTTCTGACAGGGGGTTGCCATACCAGACAAAATACACCCCAAAATATATATGTATGTAATACATACACGCACATTCTTGTTTATGTTCTGACGTTCATGCGGTCTCCTATGATCATTGACCATAATAGCATGGGTATATGCACCTGATAGCGTGCAGCTGGCTGTGCTAACCCGGAAATAGAAATGAAAGTTTATTGAGCTCTATTACCCAACGCTTATCATTGTTATCAAAAATGAGAAAAAAATATATCGATATCCTTTTATCGCACAGCACCAATGTGTATACAAACATACAAATTATGAACATGGTATTTATTTATTTTTTTGCAAACTGCAATGTACTAGGTCCAATTAATGAGTAATAATATTGCTCTCATTTTATTGAAACGTGTCTTTACAAAGTTAACATTACTTAATGTTTATATGATAAATATCATAACTGCTAAAGTGGTGTAAAATTGAAAACAAATTCCCTGGCTTGCTGTTAAATGACTGGCAGGACTGAGTGCATAGATTTACTGTGTAGCTTCCCATAAAATCTGAGTAAATAATTTTACAGAGAAGTTCACAGGTAACCAGTGTACTTGGTAATATTTGGAATTAGCTGATGATGACTCTGGCATTACTCTGCAGTTCCTCACTGATGATGCAACCCTTTATCTGTGTGAATCTCTATCTAACAAAGCAGTTAGTTTGATAGGAAGAGTGCAGTAATGTGGGAAAGTGGGGTTTGAACTCTTAGAGACAGCTTTATGCCAAACATTATTTATTATAACTAAATAACTACAGTATTTAGTTATGTTGTCGCTGAAGCATAAAGAAATAGTAGATGGATTAGCTACATTAGTATCAATAGTGTATCATTACTGAAAAACCATATGTTTTTTAAAATGGTACTTTTATGAAAGAATCCGAAGAACCATATTGTAAAGCTTTGGACCATTTCCATTGGTCCATTTATCATGAAATGTTTAGACATAAACAGGACAGCTACTATGGCCTATGCAAAAATGTACTCTGCTTTTCATGTTTTTAAAGAATTTGACCATGTTTTACCACTAGTTTTAATGGTCTTGAGTTTATGGGCATATTCATAGTGAAAATACTGTGCCGCACATACTGCCAGTTGTCAGTATTATTTATGGTATTTGAATATACTTGAATATTTTAAATCACCACTGTGTAAATTTGGCTTTCTTGTGGCATATGGAAGAACGGCATATGGAAGTTTTCAGAATGGGTTGAGCTATGTTGCTTTTCTACTGGTGAATTTACCAGATTGGTTCTGGTTACAGCCCTGTTACCACCTCTGAAATTCCTGGTCAATATTCTGGTCATAGCTTGAGCTCTGGTGTACTTCCTTTTAGCTTTATGACTCTCCAGACTTTTTGGTTCAAACGAATGCTCACCTTACTACTTTTTTGGGTCTGTGTGTATGTAAATGTGAAAACAGGTATTTATTTTCTGTCAATTTTGTTATCATTTTTATATTGTAAAAAGAATGCTTTAAATCTGAGGGTTTTTTCTTTTTAATGTCAAATTATGAATTATTTGGTATGTCTGCTCCTGGAAGAGGAAAGGACATGATTTCTTGTGTCTTCCTATACACACATGTGCACATACACACACACACACACACACACACACACACACACAGACACAGTCCTACCTCCTACGCTTGCAGGCTCTTGTTGTATCACAAAGTTTGTCCGCCGAAAGGAAGTGGCCTGTTTCAGGAAGTGGTTTGTGACCTTTCAAGAGCTCTGGGGCTGCTGGGACTTGAAGAAACCTATGCTAAAGGAACCCATATGTGCTGCGCTATAGAGACGTGGGGAAGAGGGGACACATGCACATAAAAATATATATGCATTTCTATGTGCAGTCTTGCACAAATGTTCAGATCCTCTTTGAGAGCGCTTATGTATGTGTTTATTGCAAAGAAAAATAAAATGTGGTTTACTATGCCAGTTTGCACATTATGAGGAAAATATAGATCTTTGGATTTTAAGTTTAAACTGTCAAAGTACTCTCATCGTAGGACAGACAATTCTTTGTGGTTCACAGTTTTGTGCTATTGAAGGCAGGCTTTGATTATCTGTTTGTTCGTCTGCCTATTTGTTTATAAATTTATTTATTTTAAAATTTGCTTCACAAAATGAAATGGCCATAGTGTATAGAATATAAACCTTTATTTTCAAAATATCAAATTTTATAGGAGAACGAAAAATATTTGACATGTTTGAACTTTCCTTAAAGGTAATTAATCATTAAATAAAATGTACAAACTAAATAAATAAATGAGTAAATTATAAATGAATAAAAAATAGCTACGTTTTTAGAAAACTTCCTAATTCCCGCCTTGGGCCCAATGCTTATCCAGTTCAGGGTCACAGTGGGTCTGGAGCCTACCCGGAATCAGTTTCAAGATAACACAGTTATGTTATGTATAACACAATAACCACCTTCCACAAAAACTTAGTTTTGGAGAATGATTAGAAAATATATGAGCAGAGACATTACATTTACAATACTTATTTTTTTTTATCTTCTTTGAGGGTAAAATTCATAGCCAGAAACTCTTCTAGCACCACTGAATAAAACTGGACTTTAATAAATCAAAGAAGCAATATGAAATAAATATTAATTGAGGAATAAAAAATTCTTAAAAGCTTGGGGAAATAATTTGATTTGCTATGGTCACAGCTGCAACAGAAGTTAAAGAAGCAACAATTATTTGGATTGCAGTAGTCAGATCCTAAAAAGGAGTTAAGTCTTGGAAATTGCAATCATTTAATAAACATTGTAATATGTAATTTAATGGTTGTTGGTGTGTATAGAAATGTTGCTCCTGTAGTAGAAATCTGAAAAATCCAACTGTTTTCCCTTTTGCCAAAATGTAATAGTGAATATATGATAACAAAAATTAGCTCCTCTTTAGGATTTTCCAGATAACAAGTAATGGATACTTACTTATTTATACTGGTTAGTTTTATGGAAACGTTTTGCCAGCATTATCACACACTTCCCTTTTTTACACATGCATCCCAATTTTGTCTTTTGGGATGTTGATAAAGAAAAAATTTTAAAACTTAACAATTAACAGAGCTTTAATTGCAATAATACACTGGAGATTCATGCTGTAACGTGACATTTTTGCACTGGTGTACTGTTCTTCGGCACCCATGCTGATCTAGTGATACTGATAACAGTGCAAGCATCTTTCTTAGAAACTTGATTAATTTTTAGTTGTTATTGTTGTTTTTTCCACTGTTTCCCATATATAGTCCACCAACTTCCTTTGTATCTTTGCAGTTTCAATTATGCCATCTTTATTACTACATCAGCCACTTAAGTAATGTTTCACCATAAAAGAACACTTAATCCGGAAACATTTTGACTGAAAATATATGTAAGGTAAAGCTATGTAAATTAGATTTTGGCTGAACCATTGCTTTTGAACTACTGCTTCAAAAACTGCTGAGAAATTTATTTCTACCAGCACTTGCTTGCAACTCAGCTTCTTCTGATTACTGGAAATAAGTGAGCTAATGGCTTTTCTGGCCTAGATTTGCTAACCCCTGAAAAATAAAGGTGCCAAAAGCCATAAAGAATCACTATTGATTCCATAAAGGCACATGATACCCTAAATAAAAAACAATGTTTGTCTATGAGATGAATGTCAAAAAAAATGTAAAGAATGTTTATATATCGTTTAAAAGGTTTTCATAGAATGGTGTGTTAAATCAAATAATCATGCACAAACTTTATTATTAAAGTTGTATGTAATGAAACTTTGAAACTTTGTGTTAAACAATTCTGAATAGTGAGTTATAGGAATGACTAAAATGGATTTACAATGCATTGCCCTTTTCAGTTTCAAGAAACACGAGTAGGACAAAACCGCAGTTTGTGCTGCGGACAAGGGCAAAAATATCCTGCACGAGATATAATGGAAGAACCTGATCAGATCGGGTGGGTTTTTGTTGATGCCTGAAGATCTGAGCGGCTCACACCTGTCTGACTTTCTTTATTCTAGGTGTCTTTCTCGTTCTGTTTCATTCTGTCACATGCTGTCTGTATGGGTATGTGAGATCACTCTCTATGTGTAATTTTCCAATTATTAACTATTCCACCTCCATGAGTAATTTTCCTTGTGTAGATAGTCACAGTTGTTTCAGTAACTTCATTAAAGCAAACGGAAACATCTTAGCCTAGCATCATTACCTTTTATATAGGCTAAGTATATTTAAAGGTGCTGTATACAATTTCAATCCAATACACTTTAGGTAAAATTCAGAGGTTTCTTCACAATTTGCTAGCATTTGGGTCTGTGTTGGGGGAAACAAAGTCTGGTGTTTGTTTCCCCATTTACCAAGCCAGGACTGAGTACAAAGTGGTTTGGACCAAAACACAGAACACATTAAAAACTTTCAGCCTGTCAACAAAAAACAGTGGCGGAACTAGAGGTTTGAACTATATACATTGTATAGAAGAGATGATTGTGGAGCGCAAGCTCATTGAAAGAGAGACAGTTTTACTACAAATGCCTTTAGTGCAAGTCCCTACCCTGTATAAGCACAGCACTGATGGTGATTGAGTTGCGTAGTGCTGTTTTTGTAAAAATATTTTACTTTAAGTAGTACCATGTATTTTTGAATGAGTGCTCTTAATCTCGTATTATTATTTTGATGTACTGAAGGTAATGAAATGATTCATTTCCATTGTAGTTGTGATATGATACCAATCAGAATATTTTATTTATTTTTTATTTCTTTTTAAATCAAATTTATATTCAGGGATTTCAGTAATTGTAAAATGCATCAGATGCAGACATTCAGTTGAGCACAAATAGCATTTAATTTAATAGGTTACTTTGGGGCAACTGCATATTGTTGTTGTCCAAATAATAACACGCATCTCCAAAATAGCAACTTTATAGGAGAAACGGAAAAGCCGTAACTTTCAATGGAAGTAAATGTAAAAAGATTTTATTCCAAGTCATTTTTGAGAATTTTTATTGGTTTGTTCATAATGACATTTTCACACAATTTGAAGGATAGGGGCTGTGTTCAAATTCTGTAATAAATTAAAAATATATGTACATGTTTTTTCTGTGGAGAGCGACGATATGGGCCTAAGCTGCTAAGCCTGGGCTTTGTTATTGTTTTTGCACCATTCAGTAACTTTGGGATGATTTGTATGCCTCTTTGTGATCCAAAACTAACCATCCAGCACTTAACCTCACTAATGTTCTCATGGCCAAATGCCATCAGATTCAGAGAAGTATTACGAAATATAGTCTTGAGGCTTCCCAGATCAGTAGGAGCTGTTAAAAGGGGAACCACTCCCTACTGATACTCTTGCTTTCAGAAGAAATGTAGGGTGTATTAGAACAAGGGCTCTCACAAATAATTCATATACTTGTGTTTTTTTGTTATGTTGAAATGTCTTTATTTACTACTTTGTGGTGTCAGCTTTTATTTAAGGCTTTATAGTGCACCAAAATTGTATGACCCGTTAGGGATTCTTGAAACATTTTTATACATTTTAACATTTTATGTAATTCTATAAATTATATTTTTACCAAAAAATGTGATCTTGGAGCTTGGATTTGTGAGAGGGTGGTCATTTGGGAACTTAATAACCAATGTACCAGAATTATAGTGGGCATGCATAAACACAGTCTTTGTTAAAAGTTTGGGGATACATAGCTTTTCAGCATTTCATTTGCCTACTGCAATTAATGCCAATGAGTATGTTTACACTTAAATAATTTTTATTTGTTTGTTTGTATGTATAAAGTTTTCTGTTTCTACATTTTATACCAGTACTGTACCTCTTTTTATAATTTTTATAAAATACCATTAACAAAATCAAAACCTTATGAGAGTCACAAAACTTTATGTCCATTTTATTGGTGTAACATTAACCTCTTGACTGGAAATGTCTGCAAATGTCTAATTAGTAAGCAATTAATTACATCAAAGATTTTGTGAAGTGCACTATGTAGCTGTGTGTCTTTCTCCTGTAAATTCAAAGATGTTACCATTCATTTTTCAATATTACATTTTTGGCCTGCATAGTGCACTTCAGGGATTATAAAACTAAGAGTACTATTACACCCAAAGTACTAAAGGTGAAGCTTGTGACCAAATGTGAACTGTATTAATATACGACATACACAACAGTTCCTTTGCTAGTTAGAGGAAGGCAAAGTGACCCTTTTCATTTCAAAGAGACATTTTCATTCAGAGTATTGTCTCTTGAAAGGTCATGAAGTAAATGTTAGAGTAAAAAATTATATGGATTGAATGTGTGAAAGAATAGTGAGGAGAGGGGTTAAGAGAGACATACTTAACAGTCAGCGTTTGAGATGACGGACTCCTTGTCAGAAGCTAGCAATTAGCCCACAATGCTAGCTGGTAGTGAGCTGCACGTGAGCTGAACAATTGGAGATGGCACACACTGGCTTTGTGAGCTTCTGTGGGCGAGCAAGGGCAAGTGAGGAGAGTGAAAAGAACGAGCAAGTGTGTTTGCAAGAGAGATTTGGCTCTGGAGATATGAAGAATGTAGAAAGAAAAACAAATTTTTGGTGTCAGAAGAAACTGTCTCCCAGGATATGCGCAGAGATGTACAGGATGTTTCAGAAGTTTTTACGCATTTGTGATATTAATGTGCTTTTACTTTATGTAATAATAACCTAAGTTTTAGATTGGAGAAGATATCTTATGAGGTTTTATTTAGTAGCTTGATTTGAAAATGGTACCTGAGTCTGTTTTCAGAAATTGATACATTGTGCCTTCAAATTTGATCATTACATCAAGTGTTCTAGATGTTAAAGGTTTATGGATTAAAGCTTTATTTCCTAGTGTTTTTCACATTAATAAGGAACCAACTGCAGTTGTTGTTTTTTCCCCCTGTTCTTCCTTAATATGTACATGATTAAATCTGTACAATTTTAGAGAAGGAGCACAATAATATGATCCATTCTTAGCAGCTGTTCCATGTTAGTACAACAGAATGAATAAAGACATGATGGGGGGAAAAAATCAGAAGAAATCAGAGATTCTGGCCAGTTGTGTATACTTGCATTTGAAATTGCAATTGAAATGGACCTTTTTAGGGAATATGAATTGATTAATTGGCAGACAAAGTATATAAATGCATAAGCAGTTTTATAATGTGGCCAGAGCTTCTAGATTCAGTGGGTTATACACGCTCTCTCAAACCAAGCTACAATGTCATTGGTTAGGTAAATTTCCCACAGTAATTCAGTTGAGCATTGCGGATTATATTTGTGTGTGCGTGTGTCTGTGTGTGTGGTGCAATAAACAGGAAGTAAGTTCCTCAGAGTTTGGACACGCTAAAGTGAGGTACAGGTCATGGAGACACACACACACACACAGCTTATGTGGTCAGTTGTGAGAAAGGAACTCCCTGTTCTCTTTAATAAGGAGATATAACCGCAACCATTTAATTTTTTTTTAGAAAATGCAGAACAAGTGCTGTTTAGCTGCATCTCTCTCTCTCTCTCTCTCTCTCTCTCTCCCTCTCTCCCACACACACACATGTGCACCCTCACCCAAGTCCAGTCTTTCCCTCCCAGCTGTAGGGCAGGAAATACAGTTTATAAATAAATCATTGAGTTCCTGCATAGAGTTCTGACTGGAGGGGAAGGGCTGTAACAAACTAAGTACACACACAGACACAAACACACACGTGGAAAGATGTTGTTGAGGGTATGTACTTGTGATGTAGATGTTTGTGTGTAGGATTTACGGGTGTGAACTCGGATGTCTTCTACCTATGATTCCTATTCATTTATTAAAGTATCGACTTGTAAGCAATCATTTAAAAGCACATAATGAGATTATGTAAAATGAAATTTGAATGTCAGTACTTTTACTTGCATAATACAAATACTGACATTCAGATTTCATTATCTTTTTACCTAATCTCACTCTGTTGCACTTGAACATGAATTTTGAGATTGTAGTTTACTTGGCAACATTTTTGTGTGAAACTTACAAAACTGTTGTTGTTTAAAGTCATAGTTTTCGGTGAGGCTACTGGGTGTTAGGACAGAGCTTGGATTGTGGGTTTGTGGCCTATGTCTCACTGCTCATGTTCAGCACTTCTCTGGGCCCCAACACATACTCTTTTTAGGACCCTCTTAGAACTGTCCCTCCTGTTTGAGGTAACTCTCAGATCATAGCCCATGACAAATTGAGAACATTTGAGACCGTAACAAACCTAGTAGGAAGCATTTTTAATAGTGTGTGTACTTTGTGTAGGTATGCGTTTAAAAAAAAAAATGTGTGCATTTTTGTAGCAGATATCTATATGAAAAATGTGTGAAAGCAGATGTACGTTTAAATACAAATATACGTTTTGTGAGTGTGTTTATAGCAGAGATGCATCTGATAATGTGTGTAGTAGCTAATATATTTGTGTGTGTGGGCTCGTGTATGCGTGCCTACCCATATGTATAGTGGAACTATCTCCTTAGTGTGTGGGTGGTGGTTTGGGGTGTGAGGCTGTGTTCTCAGCCTCTAAAATTGATGTATATGTATAATCTCTCACTCTTTCCTTTAGGCTGCATGAAAACACACACACACACACACACACACACACACACACTTACTTAAGCTTCAACGAGTTTCTTTGTAAATCGCCTGATTAGGAAATATCAGTTAAGTGCTTGTGATTGGTCATTAATTCTCTGGCTACAAGACTAATTAGAATCTACTGAAGTTCCTCTGTTGGAATGAAAATATGACCAAATATTTAGAGTTCAGTCGTTTATAGTTAGGCATGCACCAATAGGCGAATTCTTGGCAGATGTTGATATTCGATATTATACATGTACATGTCTTCTGATAGTGATATCATATTTATAAAATACAAAAAGCTAAGAGACCCTAGATTAACATTTATAGACAAATGTAACATTTAGTATTTACACATTTTAGCTTTCAACCCACTGAATGGAAAAAAAACAAAATGAAAGGTGTCTCCTGAGAAAATGGTTAGCGAACTAGTTCTTGCAGGGACTGGTTACAGATTTAAATTCTTTTTTAATTGAACAATTTTCAGTTTTTTTAGTTCCTGGTAAGGAGGGAAATTCTCAGTGTACCAAGAGTTTAAATACGTACTTACAGGAAGTTATTTAAATTGTACTAACCTGCATATTTAAAGACACATCATAGTATGATATGTCATGTTTAGTGAATCAGAGGCATATGATAGGGCACGAAGTGTGCTGCTGCTGAGAAGTGTTACATTCTCTCAGTTTCAGTCTTTGGTTAATGTTCTTTGTGCTGAGGTGTAAAAGGTGTAAAATAAAGGCACATATGAAAGGTAATTAACCAACTACCTATATACTATTATGGGTTTAATACTACTCAATCAAGCATGAACTTGCTTAGGTATTGTCTATAATCCACAGCACCCAGTCAAAAGTGTCTTTACTGTATTTTCAAATGCAGCAAACTATCCTCATCACACTGTGGTGTAAGTTGAAATGGCATATGTTAATGTAGGAAATTTGCCACTTTTATTTATTTATTTAATTTCTACCCTACAGGCCACTATATGCAAAGCATTTATATTCTTGCAGATATTTCTGAGGAGATTAGAATTTCCACTTGCATAAGAAAGCATCTAATGAAATTCAGAGATAAATAATAGGCTCTAGCCAGTGGTGTCCAACCCCAGACACTGATCCACTCGTACCAGCACAACACATGCAGCCACGTCAGTGTCACTGCAGCGCTGAGAATGACCCACCACCCTAATCATACCTGCTCTGTGGGGGGTCCTGACCTTTGAAAAACAGAGTGAAATGGGGGATAAATAAAGGTATACAGAGCAACAAATGGAATTATAGTTTGTAGTTATAAAAGTACAGAGTGCCCTTGTATGGTCAGTGGGGTTGAGAAAATGGACAGTGAGTGTAGAAACAAGGCGGTGGTCATAATGTTATGGCTGATCTGTGTATTGGGGACAGCCATGTATGCCAGACAGAACTGTACGCCTGCAGACTACCCAAACTGTCATCATCAGATAAATGCTACTTAACCTTTTATTTTTGAGAGATCAGAGTAAACAGACTAGTCTCTTGCTTCATACCTGAAGGTGTTTCAACCCTTCCTTCCCTTGAAAAAACACCTCTGCGCTACTAAAAAGGGATTATTTTATCAAAACAATTGAGTGGCCACAACAAAGCCCTCACAGATGATATTATTTACTGTTTGGGACTATTTGAGTCACTAGGCCAGAAAGTAATTTCAATGTGGAAAAATATTTCTGCAGACTTCTTTGAAAAAGTGAAAAAACAAGTCCCTTTTAACAGTAATAAGGTAGTCCCTGACCTTTACAGAGTCCTTTTGTATATTCCTGACTGTGGGTGTTTAGGTTTGTGTGACCGAAAGCCAGAGCATTTGTCATTATATGGGTGCCAAAGATGTGTAAATGTATATAAGCTGTATGTACAGAGATGTAACAGCAAGTTTTAGCGTTCTTTGTACTAACCAAGCACGCAACCATCAGTCCCTATGTTTGCTTATGTGTGCGTCTGTGTATCTGTAGCTTTGGATGTTGTGTACGTATGTGCTTTTTTATTTTTAAACGTACATGGTTTGGCCATATGGTCAGGTACTGGGGGCTTCCCCATCCCAGCATGCACTTTGGCAGTGTGGTCTGTGGGACTTGAGTGTGTGTGTGGGTGTGCTGGCTGGTCCTCACTGTCTAAATATAGAGACACTGTGCTCTCCATGTGAACTTTGACCTCAAGGAACACACACAGCCTTGTGTACTGTTGGCTTACATGGCTCTTGTCTGTGACTAGAGACCTGAACAAAGCCAACATGAGAATCAAGTACATTCAAACATTGACTGAATAGTACATATTGTCTCAGTTACAGCGCTCGCTGTGTTTGGTGCACAATGGCAGATTAGAGATGCTTTGCACTGGAGCAGCACAATTAATAGCAGGAGTTTTAGTTTATTGAAATAACTGTGGTAACTTAATAGATTGTGCACACACACAGTGCCAGGTTCATAACATTTATTATGATGGGGTAGATCTATGGACTAATCCCATTGCTACGAAAGACATGTGCAAAGCTGAACAACTGTCCTATATTTTTAAGTGTTTATCATACTTTAAAACAACATTAAAAAAATAAATAAATAAAATAATTATATATATATATATATATATATATATATATATATATATATATATATATATATATATATATATATATATAGTGTGTGTGTGTGTGCGTATATAGTACTACAAAACTAAACAACTCAAGTAACAAATGAGTTTCTGTGGTAATTCTAATAGTGAATAAATACTTTCAGACAACTTACACTTCATGCATGTACAAACAACAGTTCCTTAAATGATGTGGAGCTTCTGAATGTAAACAAATGAGAAACAGCATTTCCCCGCAACCATGGATGTTGCCTTTAAATATGAATTGTGTTTTCAGTTTCTGTAAATGGGCCTGGACAATATGGCCAAAACTTGTATCATGATATATTTCTAAGTTTCAATTGACATGATATAATTCTGATATCGATATAAACAACATAAATGCCACAGAAAAACTGCCAAGAACGAACAAGAAACATGACATCATCAAACATAAATATAAACAAACAGACACGTCTTTTAAATTGGCTTTGTCAATGAATACTTCAATTTGTCAATGTACTGAAAGAGAAATATGACAATTTTTTTAGGGGGGAGGAGCTCATGGCACACAGTGAACATGCACTGTGATAGTTTAGTGTGACTTTTGCCACTATAATATATCACTGTAGTGATCAACATGATATATTGAATAGTCCTGATTCTCACATTACTAATTACACTGAAGCAAAGTAGCCTGTTTACGTCATTGAGAGGCTAATGGGTATTTGTATGCATGTATATATGTGAATGTGTTTCTGTGAAAGTTTTGTTGCGTTTTATACATTCCAGAGTACTAGTTCAGGTGTAATATATGTGAATGAAAGACGCGGAGAGAAAGAACACGGTGGAATTATTCTGATCACAAAAGGTTTCCTGTCCTTTGTTCTTTGCATAGCTTGCATTGCTCAGCTCCTCCCAGAGTCTGTGAGACGTCACCTCTACATTTAGCAGAGCTTTGTAGAGGATTGTTTTCAACTCTGGCCTTCCTTCCTTTTTTTTTTTCTTTTTTTTTTTTCTTTCCCCCCCCTCTTTCTCTTTCTCTTATAGCCATTAAAGCTCATATTACCATCCGGATTATTATGGACCTCTCTGTGAAGTATTGGATCAGTTGCAGCATCAGCTGTTACAGGGTCAGTCCCTTGGTGGGGTATAAAATTTCTTTTGCTTGGAGGTGGGATTCTGGGTAGTGTAGTTTAGGACATTGCTTTTTGTTTTAGACTGCATTTTGAGTTGTACAATGTGGGTGGACTTCGTCTGCAAACAGTGGCATATCTGTTTTGTAGACATCAGGATTTTAAACTGAAAGTGAAGGCAAACATCTAATTTACAAGCCAAGATATGTTTGCTGTCTGACATTTTCTTGCTTTATTTACTGATTGAAAGTGTGGCACGTCATAAACAGAAGCAGCAGCCTTGAACCGTTTTCTTTTTTTAGCCATGTGACACATTTTGGTCTCCAATATTTTTGTTGATAAATAGATGGCAAACAGATAAAAAAAACACAGAGGCCTATTGATTTGAAAGTTGTGTATGATTTGGATATCGGGGATAAGCATTTTAAGTAATACTGTGGTCAAATCCTCACACATGGAAAATAGGAGGACTCCTATAATATTAGCTCATAGGAAAAAGTACATAGCTAACATGATAACATAGTGTATGCAGTTTTAGCCCAAATTTGTTGTAGGTTTCAGTAAAGATACTTTTGTGGTTTTCTCTTTATTTGGTATCAGGACTGGTGCCAGATCTAGTGTTAAAGTTATTTCATGATACAAACTTGGTTTGTGAATTTCACTAATTATTAAATATTAATTAGTTAATCGATTATGTTCTTACTGAATATTACACTTACTACGTTTTTGTTCTTTCTAGGTATCAGCACTGACTCTTGTTCTGGCTGCATCTGAGTTCAGAGTTTAGACTCAAACTTATTTGTACTAGCTGGGATACACATTCTGTCTGAACGCAAGGTGCTTTTGTGAGCCGCACTGGATAAAAGCGTCTGCTAAATGCAGTAAAATTAAATATGCATTTTAGACAATGCTGAATTGGTGGCTCCAAGCTTCCATTGCTCGTTATCTTTGTTAGTGACTTGGTTGAAATTTTTTGCTAAGGGTACAACATAAATGCAGTCATTTTGGTTTGATGGCATAGGAATATGGTGCATTTTGGGTATTGTAGTTGTGCGCTTATCCCATTATGTAGTCCTCAGGCAAGCACATCACTCTGTGTCTCTAGGGTAATGGCGAGGCTGTGCTTTTTAGAGCTTTTATAAAAAAGACTAATCAGATTGAGGCTATAATTTCATCAGTTCTTTCTTGCTCTGAATGAGAAGGGAACAAGCTTTTCTGTCAGCTTCTCAGTGAGGGGAAAAAAGAAAAACATGGGGTCTTTAGCAAAATATTCTACTGGAATAAGTTCAATTATACATAAGATACAGTTGACTTTCATAGGAGGATGTTACAGTCATTTAGACTACATTTTTCCATATACATGACATAATTAGTATAATTCCAATATGTGACCTTTTCCCTACAATTATGACCACCATATTTACTTTAGTCCATATGTTGCACCATATATTTTGTTAGCACCTACAATGGTCAGGACACTGACAGGGTTACCACAGAGCTATTATATGGTGGTAGATCATTCTCAGCATATCATTGACAGTGACATACTCTATGAGGAGTTTGTGTTCTCCCTGTGTCTGCGTGGGCTTCCTCCAGCTGCTACGGTTTCCTCCCACCATCCTGAAACACACGTTGGTAGGTTGATTGTTGACTCAAGTGTCCATAGGAGGTGTGTGTGTGTGTGTGTATCGTCCTGTGAAGGACTGGCGCCTCCTTCAGGGTGTGTTCCTGCCTTGCGCCCAGGCTCTGGACCCACTGCCACCTTGAACTTGATAAGCGGTTTCAGACAATGATTGAAACATTCATATTGCGATTATATATTGATATAGAATATTTGTCCAGCCCTACTGCATTATATTTTTGATTTCCTCCATTATATTTGAGTGGAATTTTACATATACCAGAAATAATAATGCTGTATTGTGATTAATAATGGGCTTTTTAACAAACTAAAAAGTAATTTACAGTATACATGTTCTGCAAGTGAATGTTGACTGTACAGAATAAAACACTTCATATTGTCCCCGTTCAATGAAAAACATATCTCCATTTTGTCCTTCTTAAGTGATGAATGGACTAATCAAAATACTCCAGAATTACTTGGAGTAAAATCTTTTTCTATTGGCTCCCATTGAAAGTTAATAGGGTCGCCCTGTGAAGGGCTGGCGCCCCCTCAAGGGTGTGTTCCTGCCTTGTGCCCAGTGATTCCGGGTGGGCTCCGGGCCCACCGCGACCCTGAACTGGATTAATGGTTACAGATAATGAATGAATGAAAGTTAGGAAGGTTTTTTCATTCTCCTGTTCTTATTTTGGAAATGTATGTTTTTAGTTGGACAGTGATGATATGTTACATTTTTGACTCTGTCCTAAAGCTAAGTAAATATGTGCATCTGTGTGTCTTTGACTGTGTCCGTGTCTTTTCATGCATGTCTGCCTCTGATGTGAACCATATGTGTCACATCAGTTCTAATTAGAACCCTTGGTGTGCTGAGTGTGAGAAAGAGAAATGAAGACATCCACTCTGAGGCTCATTAGAACACTTCAGAAATATATTCCATTATACATTCTCTACAATACCACGGCCTGGTTTTACCCCAGTGTGAGTGAGACTGTTTTCACACACTGCTCAATAAAACGCACACAACTTTGCCATTCCCCGAACACAAGATTCACTGTCTGTCACTCCAGCTGAATGTGTTAACTCCTAGGTGGTGGGTAATGATTAAGAGATTGGGTTTGTGAAATGATTCTCTGTAGTTACAGATTATGTAAATATGTAGTTTCTATAAATTTACATATGGTGATATGCTAGCGTGTTCGTTTCCCAGTTAAGAAGACCGCTCTTTAAATGAGTAGATATGTTTTTCTTTGTGGTAAGCGATAACTTGCCTCAGTTGAGATGTTTAAGGGTACTTCACCAAATGTGTTTTAATGGAGTTGTATTAAGAGTAATATTTTTTTGTATGCACAGATTTGTAGACGAAACGTGTAGTAAATGAACTCATCTACATTTAAATGCATGCATTATGGACATAGACATTCAGTAGTGCATGCTCAGTTTGTATAAACTAATGGCTAAAAATCAGAGGGCATTTTAGGTGTCTAAATGTCAATATGTTCTGAAGGAAGATTACAGAAAGATGAGCATGTATATTCTTTAAATGAAAAGGTATAATCAGCCTTAAAGGGGAGTTTCACAGCTGTTGTCTTACAAAAGAGTTCATTCAAAATGGTTTGATGTAGGGTTTTCTTTTGTTATTGCTGAAAACAGTTTAATGCCTCTACAAGCTACAGCAAGGACATATAATGTCTTGATGCCTGAAATATACTGTAGGTATATGTTTTAGTGATACAATTTTGTACACTGTATAATCAAAATAGATTAATGAAATATGACAAATTCTCAATTTTGAAATATGAGCTGAACCTGATGTTATTCTAAATGATAAATCAATAGAAAGGTTTGGTCACTGTGAGGAGTTTGTGTTCTCTCAATGGCTGCATGGATCTCCTGTGGGTGCTCAGAGTTGCTCACATTCTAAAACCCCACGATGATACATTGAGTGGCTGAGCAAAGTTAAAGGCAAATGTGTGTCAGTAACTGGGTTATGGTGTGTGATCCCTTCCAATGGACTTGTGCCCTGTCCAAGGTGTGTTTCTGCTTTGCCCCCGATTAGGGTGAAGTTGTTATGGAAGATGAATATATTATAATCTCGTGTTATTCTGTGTAATACATTGGACCACTGTTTGGCCTTGTGTATGTTTAAATGCACTATATTCACTGTAACTAGGTTAGTGAGACCCTCCCCCCCAGTCCCTCATCACTGTAAACCCAGGCATGCATGAATGGAGTGGGTACTGACTGTGTATTGATGCAGTGGAGTTGTTGGTGGACTGTACATGGAGTATGTGAAGTATCAGGCTGTAGGTTGTTAAGAATTTGATATGCTATGCATATAGTAGTGTTTGAAAAATTCTGGACCATTTTACAAACTTCTATATTTCTGCCTACATAGGCCCTAAAAACATCATCAGATTCAAGTCCTGAAAATACATAAAGAGAATCCAATTGAAAGTAGGCAACCTTTTTAAATTGGCAATTTATTTATTGGACAGAATAGAATGATCCATTATTAAAGAACTGTGAATGGGTAAAGTAAGTGAATCTTCACAATTACAGTCAATTTGAAAGTGACATTATCGTCAAGAGTTTTCCATCAATAGGATGATCAGGTGTGAGTGTGCACACTCTTGTATTTAAACAACTGGAATTTATGAAAGTCAGATCTTTACAACACGTGCCCATAGAAATGTGTCATGGCACAACAACAAAGGCTGAAGGCTGGAAATTGTTTTTTTTTTATGATTATTTTTATAAGAACATCCTTATACTTAATTTTAATAGACAATTAGTAATCGTTTAATAAATCCCCCCTCCCCCCATTGGTAATAAGTACCAGGGGACACAATGTCTACAATACCAGTTATTGCTGTCAAATGTCAGAAGTGAACCTACATATTGTCATTGACATGTTTTGTATGTAATGTTGTCAGCTCCAATTTTAAGTTCTACAGTTTATTTATTTTTTTTTTATTATTATTATTTTTTTTTTTACAAACCCTATATGGCCCACTAACTGTGTACTACACAAAATGGCTGGAGGTTGTGGGGTGGGTTCAAGTCGCAATATGAAACAAAAGAATCAGGTTTGTTTAAGAGATATGTGAGTGTGAAGAACCTTGAAAATGTTTAAAAACTCATCACTCGATCTTAAGGTTCTTTACCCATTTAAAGGTTATTAGTGAAAAATGGAACCATTTGAAACGCCTTTATTTTTAAGAGATACATATATTCAGTTACGGTGGCGCAGTGGTGCAGTCTTAAGTCTATTAGAAATTTAGAAATCTATGAAAGGTTATGCAATGAATTCTTTTTGTTTTTAACCTTTTAAAATAACATGATCGCTCATGATGTTATCTACAAACTCCTCAGCCGATTTTCTGATATTCTCTCTCTCTCTCTCTCTCTCTCTCTCTCAGGCTGAAAGCATTAGTTTCAACTGGTGGCCGAAATGTACAGGCAGCATGTGACTGGTGAGTGATTATGCAAACACTACCCACATTGATAAAGTGAAAATAGTAAAGTCATGGTTTACTACTACTACTTGGGAGAATTGTCAGACTGTTCCTAAATAACATTTCCCAGTGGAAAAATAGGAATTTAGGTGTTTGGCCATTTACCATACATAATATCATGAACATTTCAAGGAAACCTGAGAAATCTCAATCCTTGGAGTGGAAGCTGTGGCCGGAAAAATTAAATTTACTGTGTATGTAGAATATCTGGATGAGTATTAATATATGACTCTCTTTACAACTGAAAATGTTTTCTTTTCGGTGAGGCATATTTAAGGATGTGATTAGAACTGCTTTAGTGTGGAGACCCCATGCAAATGACATTCATGAAATGAGTCACACATTTTTATAACAGCTGACTATATGTTTTTTTAACTATGCTAATTAGGGGAAATAACCGAATGTATAAGTATGTGGTGGTGCATTGAAGTTGTGGAGGTCTGTCAAGCATCATTGGCTGCTGTCTGATTCCGTTTACTTATTGCTATTTGAGCCAGAGATCTTTGCAGAAAATGGAATGTTGGGCATCTGCACATTTATCACTCATGGTTTCAATTCTATTGGTTACTTTCATGACTTTCCACTGCCATCTGCTGGCAAATACATTTGTATTTCACTCAGGAATGACAGTGCAGAAAAGAATGGGATGTTTCCATTTTCTTTTTAGTTAGCTAAGAAAAATTATCTCAAAGTTGGGGTTATCAACTTTTTTTTAGATGGGATTATTTTTTCAAAGTGTGCATTAATTCATTGTCAAGTGAAAAGTCACAAGTGATTTGATGTGAAATGCTCTGCTCAAGATGAACTTAATATGTCAGTATTAAGAGTTCAGTGCCACCAAAATCATGCTGAAATTTCTGTCATTGTTCTGAAAACCTGTCCCTGTTTACCATCACCTTGTGTTAAAGAGCTGGGCTTGGTTTCCCATAAACACCTTATTGTTAAGATCATATTAACAGGGAGAGAACATCTTTAGCATGATGCTAACTCTCCCAATTTTAGGTGATGTTAAAATTCTGAAGATGTTTTCACACCATTTACTGCCTCTCCAGTCAGTTCGCCAGCTCGTAACCGGTCTAATATGTTTACGAAGCCCCGGTGTCTGTAAATGGGTAAAAAATAAAATAAAAAAAAAATAAAAAAAAAGCAGCTAGGCTTCCTCTCTCTCTGCACCTGACAGAGAAACTGCATCTGGACAACAAACAGACCTCCAAACATAGAAAAGTGTGAACCGAGATGAGGATATTGCTCTATTCCTGCTCCATAGGTTTGTAATATTGACTTATTTTTGCTGTTTCAAATAATCACAATGGAATTTACTCTAAATTCGGGAGAGCACCTACTGCCTGAAAATAAACAAAGACCAAAAGAGAAGCTACAAATGAGTTTCTGTGGTAATTCAAACAGTGAATAAAAAAAACTTCAGCCATGCATGAACAGCAGTCAATTTTTTTTTTCCCTTTACACATAAAGTTCCACTTTAAAAGACGCAAAGAATGGAACATGACCAAACCAGAGAGAACAGCGTTTCCACACGATCATAGACGATGCCTTTTATAAATTTTCTTTGTTGTAAGGTGCTTTTGGGAAACCCAACACAGGTCAATTTTCTTCAGTCCCTCTTTGAATTATGCAAAAATTGAACAAATCAAATTCCATGAAGGTAGCATTCAGACATTTACCTGCTCAGGCTCTCTTTCTCTTTTGCTCTCAAGGTTATTTTCCCACGTGGATGACCCGTTTCTAGACGACCCCTTGCCAAGGGAGTATGTGCTATACCTGCGGCCAAGTGGGCCTCTGCTCCACCAGCTTTCTCACTTCTGGCAGCAGAGTCGGGCCATGTGCGGAAAGAACAAAGCTCATAACATCTTCCCTCACGTCACCCTCTGCCAGTTCTTCATGGTCAGTCATTTACCCTTGGAGTGTAACTATAGTCATGCTAATGGAATTTGGTTTAGTGGTGCAGTTAAATGCCACTGCAACTTTTTCTCTAACCAGCGAAAACATTTTATAATGGGGCTTTATATGCATTAGCCATATATACTCATAAATACACCTTTCTTTTTATTTATGTTTCTGAAAGTAGTCTAACAATGCTGCTACAGAATAAAATGCATTCTTATGTTCTTATGTGTGTGCAGTGCGCAGATGCAAAAATGGAAGCTCTGTGTGAAGCACTGCAGACTGTGGTTGGTCAGTGGCGAGGCCGCTTCCCTTCCCCTCTCCCTCTGGAGCTCTACACTTCTTCCAACTTTATTGGCCTCTTCGTGGATGAGAAGGTGGCTGATGTAATCAAAAATTTTGCCGCTGACTTTGCCAAAGAGGCTGCTGCCAAAGCAGGTACGCATGTTTAAAACTTTGATATCCCTAAATTGGTGTTATGGGGAGAAAATTGAATCAAAATAGCTATATTTCTATAATATTGCAGCAGGTAGTGTCGCAGTCACACAGCTCCAGGGACCTGGAGGTTGTGAGTTTGAGTCCCTCTCCGAGTGACTGTCTGTGAGGAGTTTGGTGTGTTCTCCCTGTGTCCGCATGGGTTTCCTCCGGGTGCTCCGGTTTACTCCCACAGTCCAAAAACACTCGTTGGTAGGTGGATTGGCGACTCAAGTGTCCGTAGGTGTGAGTGTCTTTGCCCTGTGAAGGACTGGCGCCCCCTCCAGGGTGTATTCCTGCCTTGCGCCCAATGATTCCAGGTAGGCTCTGGACCCACCGCGACCCTGAACTGGATAAGCGCTTACAGATAATAGATGGATGGATAGATGTTGTAGTTTTGCAATTAATGACTGTAGACTGTCTGTTCTGCATGATTTGTTAGCTTTTTCTTATGCTGTTCATCACTGGTCAGGACACCCACAGGGCAGACGTTATTTGGGAGGTGGATCATTCTCAGCACTGCAGTGAAATAAATATGGTAGTGCCATAAGTTGGTCAGACACAGCAGTGCTGCTTTTTAAACAATGTGAACTCTCACAGGCCACTCTTACTTATCTTTTTTTGTCCTTCATTAGTCATCACAGAACACTGCCCACAGGATGCTCATGGCTGAATATGTTTTGTTGGTGGACTGTTGTCAGTTCAGCAGTGATATTGAGGTGTTTAAAAACCTCAGCAAATACATTCTACTAGTTTAAAACATAATAACACACCACTACATCATTGGTGCAGAGAAAGATACGACACTTGGGGAACCAGGTGAAAAGGGTTTAACAAATCGTGTAGAGCAGATTACTTTGTGCTTGGTATACTAATATTGTGTTAATATTGTTAATAAATTGTTAGCTAGAGCTTAATCAGGTAAAAATGGGCAAAGAGTGTGGTTTATTTTGTGCAGCATTTAGTAAGGTGAATCCTATTGCTTTGCAAGAAGCCTTTTTAAGATTCCATTTTCCTTCTCCCTTTTGTTAGACATTTAATAAATAAATAAATAGATTACAGAAACCATATTTTGAGGTTAAGGTTAGAGGATCTTTGGCCGATCGTTTGTCTCTGTGTTGCCCAGATGCTGTTGTCTGTTACAAGTTAGCAAATCTGTGTGTCGAAGTGGAGGCAGGGCTGGAAAATATTATCATCTACAAAAGGGCAGTACTGCAGAAAATGTCTTGAGAGCCTCTGGTGTAGAAAATGTTTTTTTTTTATTTATTTTTCCCCCCATTTTTTATTTCCATGGCACTGCTCAGATGTGCATGTGGAGCCACACAAGAAACAGCTCCATGTGACTTTGGCCTACCACTTCCCCACCAATCACCTCACCTCTTTAGAAAAGCTGTCCAAAGGTTTGGACATTTCGCTGGGTTGCGATTGGCTCGCCGTTCTCTTCTCACGGGACATCAGATTCGCTAATCATGAGGTATGACCCATCATCTAAACTTAAGGCAACGTTATTGTTCTAGCAGATGCTATGCCAGCAGAAGGTTGGAAAATATAGCCTCAAAAGCTGCCCACTTTTACTCAGAGTAAAGCTTTAAACTGAGCGGGAAACCCTGTTATTTGAAGAAATGTATTTATTTATTTTAGTCATGTTTGTTTGATATTATATAATTATATAACAATAATTCCAAAATAATTATGTCACAGTATTTCAGATGTTTTGTTTCCAATATAATAATAATTTTACATTTTAGATTATACGTTTGCAATTAATAAATGTTACAATTTTATTGTAATATAAATTAAACATTCAGTAGAAACAAACAAAAAAAACGTAATATTTGGTAATTTTGTTGACAACAGTAAATTACGAAAATTTTATTTTGTGTAAATAGATAATGCAACAAATGTCTACCACAAAACAAAAATGCAGAATATTAGGTGCATGTACTTAAACAGCAAACATAAACAATTATACAAAAAATACCCTTAAAGTTTCACAGTAAATAACAACATAGAAAATAGATGCTCTGCTGAATCAGTGTACTCTGTCTGTTTGGATTAGAGCTCACATCGAATGTTGAGCTGCTCTTTGTGTTTTTGAATTTCCTTAAATCTACTGGTTGCTTAAGCTTGAGGTGATGAAACAGATCAGTTTTGCAATGTAGTTGTTTCATAATTTGGTTGTTACAGGCCTCTTGTTATTTTGCATATTACCATGGTTTGTTGAAAATCTGATATTTTTGTAACCAAACCATCCCCACAAGACTGATGTCTCATCCCCCTTTTGGAATGAAAACCTCCACCACAGAGCCACATTCTGTCAGATTTGTTACGGTGCCTAAATATGAACTTGATGCTCCCCTCTTGTATGTCTGCATAGACGACACATTTGTATAGGGAGTTACACATGCTCCATGTTCCTTAAATAAACCATTAATTAAACCATTAATCTACTGTTGCACTACCTATCTAAATTTTAACATATGTCCCATAATGTTCCGAATGTTGAATAGTTTATTGTTTTTACCTTTCAACACTGGTCCTAATATTGCAGGCACTACTGTGTATTTACCGTGTACTTGACCCTGGGCTTCATGGATTCTTTCTTCTTTAGACTCTGCGAGTGATGTACCCATACATGCCCCAAAACGAAGATGAGTTGGAGCTGACTCCAGGTGACTTCATCTTCATGTCCTCTATGGAGCAGAGCAGTGCCAGTGAGGGCTGGGTGTATGGGACTTCAATGGGCACGGGACTGTCCGGCCTGCTGCCCGAGAACTATGTCAGCCGAGCTGACGAATGTGATACCTGGGTCCTCCATGGGTGAGCCAACAATATAAAGGGCCCCACCCCCAAAGTTTATCATATAATTTGAATGATATGGTAAATTCTTATTGTCTTGCATTGTTTTTTTTTTAAACAGGTCCCACTCCTTTCTGAGCTGTACTTCCCCAACAAATATTGGTGGGGCAATGGGTGGACATTTTCCTGACGGACAGCTGGATGGCTGTCTCCTTGATGACCTTGGCCTAGTGGACCCTCCTGGTCTTGGTGTCATTTGCCACCCGATGCAGGTAAGAAACCTTAACTGTTCAACCCACCCTTGCGCAAATATATAAAAAATATAAAATTATTTTGCCTTACTTGCTTCATTCAAGCAATCATTATTCTTGTCACTGCTGGAAAATGTCCAGTGTTTATAACAAGATATTACAGCTATGTAAACACTTTTCTAGATGCTACGGACCAACAGTCAGTCTCTTCTGCCTAAGAAGACATTGTTTGTGTGTCGCCATGGTGAGAGGATGGATGTGGTGTTTGGGAAACACTGGATCACCCAATGCTTTGATGCCAAAGGTTAGGGCTTCAGTAGTCAAAGACATGTCAGGTTTTGTAGACTTTAACCCTGTTGGAGCTTGTTTAATTTCACCTCAGTAGGTACCTTAATTTAACTGATTACCGAAAGATAATCTCATATCTGCAATTCTGTTTTCTGACAGCATTTATTGTGGCATGTCTAGCCTTCTGTAATTTAGCCTTCTCATTAAAGTAATATAAATAAGGAAATTGACCTAAATAAAGGGCAGCACAGTAGCACAAGTCGTGTTGCTGTTCCACAGCTTGAGGGTCCTGGGGTCCTAGGGTTGTGGGGTTGAGCCCTGTCACAGGGTTACTCCGTCTGCGAGGAGCTTGGTGTTTATTCCCAGTGTCTGTGCGGGTTTCCCAGTGTGTCATTGTGTGATGCACTGTGGCGGAATGATGCCCCATCTAGGGGATGTTCCAGTAAATCAAGCAAATGACCCTTGGATCCCATAATTTTGTCCTACTCCAATTGTATTATGTTATTTTCCTTTGAAATGTATTTGTATATTGAAGGGTACTGCCAGTTTAGTAATCAAACCTTGTTCCAGAACTTAAGCTAATGAAACAACGCAGTTGGATATTTTTAAAATAGGATTCTTGACTTTTTCACCTTTAGCAAAACACTGAGGCCAACATCCTAGTTATTACCTTTGTACCTAGGTTAATTTGGTGGTATTTAAAGATAGTTTGTCCTTGAATATGAGTCTCCCTTTTCTGTGCATCACATTATACAGCCTTTTGTGGTGAGACGAATCCAGCTCCAGTAGTGCTTAAAGCCTTTGTTTACTGTATGGTTTTATTCCATGTTTTTTAAAGTATTATTGTTTTTATTTTATTTGTTTGTTTGTGGGTTGCAGGTCGTTACATACGATCCAACCTCAACATGCCATGTAGTCTTCCAACGAGGAGTGGTGGATACAAAGAGTATGATAAGGACTGTCCCATCACTGTGTTTGGAGCTACACAGGCCCGCCTAGTTGGTCAGTAAACAATAAAAACATGTAGCGGCAGTCCAAAAGTACTTTAAACGCTTGCACTTGCATATTACTTCTGTTAACTCACAAAATATAATTTGTATACAGTGCATATTTTAATGGATTCTTTAATAACATTTAATGACATTCAATCTAATTCATATCATGCTCTTTTTTATTTAATCACAAAGAAAAAATTGTGTTCATTTGTTCCTGTTCTAGGTGAGGCCCTGTTTGACAGTCATACGATGATTGACTTTGTATACTGCTCTCCCTCCCTACGGTGTGTGCAGACAGCCCATAATATTCTCAGAGGTACAGTCAATTCTCTCACATCTCTTGCTCTCCAAACTCCATTTAATGCTCTGACTTCCTCTTACTACGACTAAGCATTTTTTTTTCTTTTGTTTTCTTAGATTCTGAAATATCTCTACTATCTTTTTTTCACCCCCTCAGTGATTCTCTGCCATCTTGTATTTTCATTCTCACTGTCACTTTCAAATTCGGGGTTACTATGGTATGGTATTGTTCAAATGTAGGTAAAGGTTAATGAAGATTATAGTATCCTTATTTAATATATTGTATACAGTATGAATTTTGAAACGGGCAACAGCACTAAAGGTATAAATAAATAATTTGCATTTGTATTACACTATATTGTTTTGGATCATCCTACATATAATGAGAACATGAGGAAACATTAAAAACTTGTAATTTTTATTTATTTTTTTTAATTGAAGTAAAACATGTTGCAACCCATTATGCGCGTGAAAAGTTAATTCACCTATAAACTCAGATATAATTGGTTGTGTACCACATTTCACAGCTGCAGCCAAATGATTCGTTTAATATGTGATCATTTCTTCAAAACACCGTTGAGGCCTTTGGTCCACTCTTTATTATTGCTTTAATTCAGCAACATTTAAAGCATATTTTTGAAATATGATGAGATGACAATCAAGTCTTAAAATGAAAAATAAATGTTTATATTCTTGCCGCATTTAGAAAATTATTCATGTGCTTTAAATTGTTGTTTTGCTGTTTTACTAATTCACACGTAACAGATCCCTAATGAACAGATTTTATCCTGCAAGTATTTCTGGTAAAGAGCAGAATTCATGGTTGCATTATGGCAAGCTGGCAAGGCACTGAAGTAGCACAACACAATACCACCATTATGTTTTACTGTTTGACTATTCCTACTGAATTAGCTTTACACTAGATGAAACAGGACCTTATTTTTAAAAAGGTTCTATTTTAAAGTTCTCTTTTCACAGAATATTCCAAATACCTTTGTGTGGGTCGTCATGTTTTTTTTGATAAATATGAGAAGTCTTTAAGTTCCTGATCATTTAGGTTGTCTGGGGCAAACAAAGCCTGCAGTTCCCTAGACGTTTGTCTGGGATATTTTGTGACTTCCTCCATGAGTCATTGTTGTGACCTTGGAGGAATTTTGTTAGGCAAGTCACTTTTAGGAATAGCCTTCTCAACAGTTCCTAGTTTTATCCCTATGAAGATAATGGTTCACTGTATTAATAATATAATAATTATATTACATAATTACATAAATATAATTTCACAAAGTATTACTGGTGCCTGACTACTATTTCATCAATAAGTACAGTTTTTTTTTTTTTTTTTTTTTTTAAAGATCTTTATACAAATTTTTTATAGAAAATTTGAAAATAAAAAAGCAGGGAAAAATATTTTTCTCTCTGTCTCTATTCCAGGTCTTCAGCAGGATGGGAAGACTAAGATTCGAGTTGAACCTGGTCTTTTTGAGTGGACCAAGTGGGTGTCAGGCACATCCTTACCTGCCTGGATTCCACCCACTGAGCTGGCTGCTGCTAACTTTAGTGTGGACACAACCTACAGGTACTTGTTTACGTTGAAAAATATTAATTAGTCAGTACAGGGCTTCTATGTTTAAGCTAAGCCCTTTCACAATATTCAGTTTTTCTGCTTTTTTTTCTAATATTTTATGTCGTGTTTAAGAGAGACAGCTCATGCTTATGACCAAATCATAACTGTTATATTTGTTGTAGTTGTTGTCATTGTTTTTTCTTCTTTTTCATCCTTCTTTTTTCTTCTTATTTGGCTATTACCATATGGGTTTTGTTTTAACATGCAATTTGAAGCTTTTGGCTTGGACTTAAATTATGCTTCATGCAGTGGCGGATGCTGGTCTTTCAACGAGGGGAGGCTCAATTTCGGCCTACATCATGTGTCGATTTATTTATACATAAATTCTACCCTCCGTTCCTTTTCAAGAAAATGATCTGTGACCCTGTCGTACCAACAAGGCGTCTTTTTCAGGGGCTTGACTAGTGTCCTCTCAATGGCCAGCAGAGCTAGGCTGCTTAAACGGCCTTGGCCCATGTGAAGTGTGTCCGCCTGTGATGCCACGGATCTCTACACCAAAGTATCGCTGATTCGCTCATTTCACTGTCAATCAAAAAGGGATTCAGCCTCAGACAGATCATCCAGTCATCATGCAGAAGCTGAGCGTCCGGGCCAGCCGAGGCCAGCCCACTGCCCCATAGACCCCCAGAGACGCAGAGCGTCCGATGGGCGGGACAAAGCCCAGCATTTATCCAATGGCTCGTCTCGTTTCGTGGCACTTTGCTGCTTCGCTATTGAACTCCGTGGACGCTCAGCGTCCACACCGTTTAAAGCACTGAAGCTCCGGGAATGATTGAGAGGAAAGCTGCATCTTTACCAGTGATAAGAAGCTGATTCTGAACAAAAGTTGAGCGCGTTGTAGTGCATATTTATTCAATGACACACAACAGTATATATTTGATCACTTATTTTTTGACATTTTAGAGAAAGCTGAGCTTCCCTTGCAGTCTTAGAGCAATCGCCTCTGGCTTCATGGTATTGTTTTCTAATTTTTAGAATTAAATTAGGATATCTCTATTCATGAGAATATCTCTATTTGTGGAAAATTTGTGATTCGTCCTCTGTCATTGCAGCCTAACTGCATTCATGCTGCCCTCATCACATTTACAGTCGCATGACAAGTAGTGCAGTCAGCTGTGGCAGGGTGTGGGTGTGTATAAGTGTGAAGAAAGCAGACCTTTTTTGGTTTGGGTGTAAAATATATTTACATACCCACTTTTTTTTTTATGACCATGCCTCTTTTGTCCAGACCTCATATTCCCGTCAACAAGTTAACCATGTCGGAGTCCTATGACACCTACATTAGCCGCAGCTTCCAAGTGACACGGGAAATCCTCGCTGAGTGCAAAAGCCTGGGTGAGTAACCTGGTACTGTAGTCAAGTTTGGAGTCTCTAAGCAAACACATTTAAATAAGTTTTCTTCCATTCATTCGGGTGCAAGACATGACTCTGCCGCTTATTTATTTATTTATTTTTTACCCATTTAAACTGAAAGGTTGGGTTATTTTCTGTAAATTTGGTTTCACATTTGAATTGAAGGCAGAGGACATAACTACACTTCAGCCATATGGATGCTAAAGTAAGTCTGGTTACCTGCTCTTGTTGTCTGTTAACTGTATGGTTTTGTTATGTGAACAGGAAACACAGTGTTGTTTGTGGCACATGCTTCCTCTTTGGAGGCCTGCACTCGCCAATTGCAGGGTCTCGGCCCACAGAACTCCAAAGACTTTGTGCAAGTAGTACGAAAGGTATGCATTTACACACTTTCAACTTCTTATTAATCATTTTAAGCTCTGTGGGGGCTGAAGTTATGCCAGAGAAGATTATATTAATTTAAGAGATTTGATTAGCAGATTATAAGACTGACATCTCATAGCCCAGATCACATTAGCATTACATGTCAGGGGGCACAGTCAAGAACACTGAGTGTCTGTGTCTTTCAACAGCAGTACTTACGGAAAGAGTTCAGGGTTTCGCCAGTGATACAAAGAGATTTGCTCCATAATTCTTTGTCTGAGAGTGTAAAAATAAGTTGTAAGTTCACACTAGATTAAAGTTGTAGCCAAAATCATATCCGTAAACGCTTAAATCACAGTATGTTCTCAGGTGGTAACCTGAGTATCAGTGTGTATACTCTGTCCCCATTTGTTATTGCCATTAATCTGTATTGCTATATGACAAGACAATATCTAAAATAATGGAAGACTGTAATGAAATCATCACAGTATAAATTTTATCATGAAATAGAGTGTCAGTATATTATAAATGTTCTTACTGGTTTTGACTGGGTGTTTAATTACCTTTTGCTCTCACTCAACAGATCCCATATTTGGGTTTCTGTGCCTGTGAAGAGATGGGTGAGACGGGGTTGTGGCAGCTAGTGGACCCGCCCATCCTGCCCCTCACACACGGGCCTAATCACAGCTTCAACTGGAGGGAAACTTTACTGCAGGATTAAGGTGCCCTGCCATTGGGCTTCTCTTTTGGCTCTGCTTTCTACGCTCCTCCTCAAGGGCAGCTGAGAAATGCGCTGTCAATCACGCTCTTCTTCCACACCATCGCAAGCCTGCAACATGCTATTATGACCAAGACAAAACATAAGGACAGGGTTCTACAGAGCCGTTCCTTTGCTGCTGCAGTACTACATGCCGGCTCTGTCTTTTTGTGTATGGCAGCAATGATATGTGTTATGTCTGTGTCTGTAAATGTGCTCATATGTGTATTCCCTGCCTGTTAGGGGGCAGTATTGCAGGTCACAGATTGAGGTGAAAGGTCAAGGCCACAATGAGTTACTTTAAAGCTGAGAGCTGCAGCAAATTGGAAAAAGAAAAAAAAAATGGCAACACATTCCCAAGCATAACCTGTCTCCATTAAGTTAACTGCATTCAAATAAAGAAGAATTCACAGTACACTTGCAGGTATGGAGCCTAAAGTGGATGATTTCATGTCTCAGTAAGCAGGCCATTTTGTACTGGCAATGGCATATGTTCTGAGTTATCAACGAAGGCTTCTAAGATGGCTGTTCTCTGGCCCCGGTCTTAACAGCCTTGCTTCTTCTCATTAAAATGAAGCAGTGAGATTAACATGGCTGCCACGAAAAAACACTGTGACAAATGGAATTATTATTTTGCACCAAGCCTCCATGCTTCTTTTTTGAAAAAAAAAAAAAATCTCCAGATGGAAAAGCACAAGAGATGAACCCCCATGCAGACAATCAGAAAGACCAAGCCATGGCCCATATAAAGTAGCAGACGCATCACGTTTGGACAGAACATTGTCTCCATGCTTTGCTGCAACTTTCACCAAGTTCACCTCAGGATGTTGGTTGGTAAAGGGCTTATTTTACCAGTTCTTGCTAATGGGCGGGATACTAATCAAAAATGTTGCATGCTAAATGTTTTCCGCTAAACAAAACTAGACTTTGTTTGCTGAAAAGATCATGTTATTTAGGATCCAAATTGTTATTAAATGCTGTGTAAACCCTTTTTTTTTTAATAGCAGTATTCAACCAAACACAGAAATGTACAGGTTAGTCCAGTAACACGTACATGTCTGTTTATAGTAGCACTGTTCAAACTATTTGATTCTTTCCATTCTTCAGTGGAAAATCTACATAACTGCATCTGTCTATCTATTCATAGCATAAATTGCTAACGTGTTTTTTCTGGTGCTTCATATAAAGTATATTTTGGTTTTGCTCTGTTACGGAAACGGAGGAATCTGTAGCAAATCTGAACATGCAGTTATTCTATTCCTCTCTCTTGCACATTCTATACATATCAGCCATCGTAAGCCACTTCTTTTCCTCACCAGTTCAGGTGTATTTTTTTCCTCAGCTGATCCAAAAATGACTTCTGGGTAATGTAGGTTTTGGGTCTTCTAGTGTAAGTGTGATCATCAGGTTTAATAACATGCCAAGAATATTAAAAGTTGGATTTTGTTTTCTCCCCAGATGGCATTGTAACTTCTGGCACCTTTAGGAGTTTATAATAATTATAAAAAAATTATAATAATTAAAGCATGCTTTTTTTAATTCCTTGTACTTAATTTTCCCTGATGGGGCCACTCTGTTGTATAGTGCTCCAATACGTCTTTTTACAGTCTATGTTGATTTCCCAGTTATATAGCATAACATATTTTTATCCACACTGTGCCCACAAATGTTTCCTTTTGTTCATGTACAGTGCAAGGTTTAATAATTTTTTCAGAACATCTGCACAATCCCTTTCTTCCTATTGAGAAGTTGTAGCAAGCAACACGTTTTTTCTTCTAAAGGCATGGATGTTTTATTTTGGACAATGTTCATGCAGATAACTAAAATATTGCAAAAGAAATACGCAAGGCTTATTTCCAACACTTCGGAGAAACATGATGTAGTCTTCTGATACCTATTTAATATTGAGCAACTGAGCATTAGAACAGAACACACTGTCAGTGGCTCAGGAACTGTCAGCAGCCTTGTCTGATTTAAGGTGGATTGTATGCTATACGGCCAAAAGAATTTTACGCTTATATGAATTTCTTATAAAATCAAGAGTGTAATTGAGGGATTTTGTCGCTCTTTGCTGCAGGAGCAGCTTCTAAAATCTTGGGGGTGGGGCTTCACACTAGATATCAGACTATTTTAGCGAAGATTTCAATGTATTGATATGCAAGAGCATCACTTAGGTCAGGTATTAATGTTTGATAATTAGTTCTGGGTCACAAATGCCATCCCAATTAATCCCTTGAAACCTTTAGACTTAATGTACATTTTAGTTTCTTCATTAATCCACTGAAATCTGCCACTGTCTCATATTTCCTTGATACAGCTGGACACAAACATAACCTGATGAAGTTCATTTGCACTTTTACAAATTATTTATAAAATAATAAATATATATGAATTGTTATCTAGCTTTGGTGGCTTTATTGTGTGTTGAATGTACACACAAAAAAAAGAATATCCTTTAAAGTGAATTACTAATTAAGTATTTTAGGTCAAAAAATGAGTTGCGAATGCAAATGTTATATTTATTTCATTTTTAATGGATACAGTTAAAAGAACTTTGGGGGGGGGGGTAGCTAATGATAGCTTTCTATGTCTTTCTTCTTTTCATCATTGTTTTGTGCGGCTGAATTATGGGTTTGTGCTGAGTTAAGGTATTCTTGGAAATGAATATTTTTGTATCAGGTGTTTTTTTTAAAGTTCTGAACAAGTTGTAAAACATAGCACAGGTTTTTGCAAAAGGTCATATTTGTGGGTAGAGCATGGAAAGTTGATAGCTGATAAATGATTTTAGTCCTAGTCAGTTATTTTAGAAACTTCCTGCTGTTCTTAACTTCTTTCATTGTAGCTTAGTATCAGTGTTAATCAGTTTTGAAAAGCTTGCTTCCTGTGTGAATGTTTGCTTTTGTAAATACACATTGCATGTGATTGCGAGAATTAGTTCTATGAGAGACGACTGTCACATGCCAAATCCTATTATAGAGATCATAGTTCTTCCAAAATGGTTGAATATAAACTCATCCAAAATGCGTTCCAGCAAATGAGGCCAAAAATAAATGTGGGGAATTCTGATGACAGCTGTGCTTGGCTCAGTAATGACGTCACTTTTAAGCACTGACTCAAGTGTGGAGTTGTACCAGATGTGTCTTTCTTTTGCTTAAATGAGAGAGAGGGAGTATAAGATTGTGTCTGAGATTCTGAAGGTGACATAGTTCCTCTGTAGTTTGGGGACAGAAGATTTAGTTTCTGACTGATGCTCACAGTCTAAGTTCAAACTGTTGGTACTTGATGTGGACAGAATACTGGTTTCCCATTATATTGTTACATATTGCAATTGCATTGCAATTAGCGTTCTTCTCCGAGCATGATTATCTGTCTAATTACGTTGTTAGTGGCAGCTCAAAAGAAGCAGTGGCTGGTTTAAAATGTTTGAGGAAGCATTTGCTTAACTTCCCCTTCCAGCTTGGTAGCATTTTTGGACTGAGCGAAAACTAGCTGTGGGATGGTATTAGCAATGCCTAAATTGGTAAAAACAAGGCACAGAAAACCCACCGTACTGACTTCAAACATGTGTATGGCAGAAGGCAGTAGACAGACGCTGAAGCACCTTTCCCATTTACTTCTATTGGAAGTGATTTGCAATTAACAGGTTTTTCATTCTTATTTTTGTACTGGAAAACACATCAAAGTTGTCTGTTTTAAGATACTGTATGCTACAGACGCAGCAGTAGTATTAGTAGGGATTGGGGCAGGATTCACAAAAGCGCTTTTAGATGTGCTTTTTGTTCCCCCTTAACTTTATGCTTAATTATTTTTAAAAAATATTTATCTTAATTTTATTCTAAATAGCTTTATTTTGTTTCTTATCCATTTCCTTAAGAGTTTAGTGGTCTTAAATATGTTGTAAAATATTTTCTTAACCTTACAAAATGTAAGAGTTCAGAAGGTAAACAACTAAAGTTATCTGTTTAAATAGTTCAACTACTAGAATTAAGGTCTGTTTTAACAAGTTAAAAATACTACGTTTGCCCATTCTTGTTTCTAGATATATTTCTGTTATTAGATATTTTTTATTTTATTTTTTTTCCCAAGGAGGAATGTCTTCTGTTGGCTTTTTCCTCTGCCCCCACAGCCATAAGTATGCTGTAAGCTGTAAAATGCACCATAAAAGGCTACAAGTGGCCTACATAAGAAAATATTGAAAAGTGACTTAAGAAAATAATGAAGACCTCCTTAAGAGAATATCTGAGAACTTTATAAAGCCTTTTTTTTTTAAGTATAGTTAAATTCTTATAACCTTTTAAGTGTTTATCTTTATTCTTCATAATTGTTTTAAACAAAACATTTGTGAACCCAGGCCTAGGTTGGAAAATGTTGAAGTATTTCTTTAGCCATGGATAGTTTACCAGTGAAATGAATGGATATGAGTGAGCAAATTAATGAAATGTAATGACAGAGATGGCAGATGGGAAAACGGAACCATGTTATCGTTGTCTGCCCTGAAATGTGTGCTACATTTTGTATGATATTGTGAACTTTTGCTCAAACTCTCTGTAAGCCATAATCATATTCCAGGTCATTAAATTTAAAGACAGCGGCACATGTACTAGTGCTGTTTTATGGTGATGTTCCTACTCACGGTCATGAGAGCTCAGCTTTTGAAGAGTCATATTGCTCTTGCCCTTGCCAACTCTGCATGCATGAGGAAGATTACCAGCTTCACTCCTTAAAGGTAAACTCTACTTGAAACAAGTACACATAAAGTAAAATGAGAATTATGTTTGTCTTTAAATTATTACTTTGATTTTTATGCATTCCAGAAGAATGTGCTCTATTTTGTTGCAAAGTATCGCCTCTGTAATTGATTGTTGACATATTTTATGAAATATTTTAACTGCTTAAAAGATTGTTTCAAAATAAACACCTTTTATCACCATGACTTTTCAGTCTGTTTTGATGTGACTCTTTTGGGTTCTGGGGTTGTGGGTTCAAACCTTGCCTCGCATCACGGTGAGATGTGTGGGTTCTCAGGTTTCCTACCACACTCCAAAAACTTGAGTAGGTTTTATTGGTGCCCAATGATTTTGCATAGGCTCCAGAGCCAGTGTGACCCTGAACAGGAGGAAGCTGTTACAGAAATTAATAAATGAATGAACTATTTCATGTGAAATTGTTTATCAACTACAAAATGAGGCCCAGGAAACAGCTCACTTCCTCCTGCAGCACTTGTAGCAACCACTAGGTGGAGGTGTTTCATTATTTAACACGTACTCTTGTGACTTTTCCAACTGAAGGCATAAGCTTCTACGTTGAACCTACGCCGTCTGACCGTTCCGTTCGAGGAGCCCTGGCCCTGCAAAGATTTCTGTACAATTGGTTGATTCCCCTGCTCAAGCACGTGTGGAGATACCGACTTCTATTATCAGTCTGTTTCTGCTGTTTGGGTTTGGGCTGTTTTTAAGCCATACGTCTTGTCAGTAAAATTCATTACACTTTGATTAATAATGTCGATGGAAATCATGAATGGCAGCAGGTAGTGTCACAGTCACACAGCTCCAGGGGCCTGGAGGTTGTGGGTTCGATTCCCGCTCCGGGTGACTGTCTGTGAGGAGTTGGTGTGTTCTCCCTGTGTCCGTGTGGGTGTCCTCCGGGTGCTCCGGTTTCCTTCCACAGTCAAAAACACACGTTGGTAGGTGGATTGGCGACTCAAAAGTGACCGTAGGTGTGAATGTGAGTGAATGTGTGTGTGTGTGTTGCCCTGTGAAGGACTGGCGTCCCCTCCAGGGTGTATTCCTGCCTTGCGCCCAATGATTCCAGGTAGGCTCTGGACCCACTGCGACCCTGAATTGGATAAACGCTTACAGATAATGAATGAATGAATGAAAACATGAATGTCTTTTTATATGAGCTGATATGATTAATTGTGCTTAATATGACCAAGAAAATCACATGAACCAACAAAATTATATTTAAACAAACAACATAAAAACAAAAATCATTATGGCTTTTAAATGTCTTTTAGCCAATGTGTTTCAGACGACTTGTACTGGGGCACAGCTGTTCCCCTCTGCCTGCAAATCAGTCTTAGGGGCAAAGTTGTGCTTCTAGTAAGAAGCCCATTAAACACAAAATAGACTCTGCTATGCATGAGAAATGAAGACATTCATTGTCTGTAACTGCTTATCCGGTTCAGGGTCACGGTTATATTAACACAGAAATATTTAATTAATTCTATTAATTTTTATGTGAATAAAAACAGAAGCATTATATTCCCTCGTTTTGCACACCCAAAACAGCATTCACTTATTTATACACTTGAAATGTGAGGAATTTTTGTAATTATTTACCTTCTACAGACCCTAGTTTATATTACATTATCTAAACCGGAGTGATTCAGTAATGAATGTCTTTAAAATTAAAATTCTCATACTGAGAGCATTACCATTATTTTCTGTGAGGAATCACAGACTGCTCTATTGATTTAATATATATTAATGGTCATATAATTGGCCAAAACCTATAGCTATGGGCTATTATCACCTGGCCTGTTGCATTTCTGAAATATGTATTTGAAATATATTAACGAATGTCTATTACTCTGTGCAAAAACTAAACTCTCCCTGATTGAAAGTGTTAGCTACTCAAGCTTTTGGAAAAGGACTGGGGCATTATGGGAAATGTAGTCTCTGTAGTTTTGCTCAGTAATCCTGGAATTGTTTTACCGCCATTTTACAAAGAAATGTAATTACAGGAGAATAAACTGTGAACCTCTGTTCTTGTACATACTGTAGCACCTTAAAGTACGCCATGTCTTCTTGAATCTTGATCATAATGTTTGAATTGCGATTCTTATTTTTCTGGAAAATGTGTGCATAATTGGGCAGCACAGGGTAGACGACTACTGATGTGCAGACTGACCAATTAAATGTTTACAGAGAAGGCTATCGACCAATAATGGTAGCTCTATAGTCAGACTGCCAAAAGAGTTTGTGTTCAGTCACAAGATTTGGATCACAATCACTACACCAAGTTGTCTGAATTGAGTTTAGTATGCTGTGAGGGTTTATACCCTTCTACATGATGCTGTGGTTGATACATGGGTGTTCCTGAAAGCTGAATTCACAAATTGTGAAAGGATTTGAAAAAGGTTTTGGATTAGTGGCTCATGCTCAAACCCCTGAAGCCAGTTCTTCCAGAGGGTGTCTATAATTCAGTCCTGGGGCTGTTGTTTTAATATAAGGGACTTAGGAACAATCTTCAGGTTTGTGTACTGAGTGTGATAGTGTTTATTGTCTGTGCTCCCCCACTTCCAGACCCTCAGGGGCAGTGGTCTGTGAAAAGTCAAAGGTGAAAGGGCAGGGGTCAGGTGCCCTGTGATGGTGTTTGATCAATAGGCACGGCATGGACTCGCTCCAGTCTCTGATACTGCCGCCTCAAGTAGAGATTAGCCCGCACACAGGTGTTACTGCGGACCAATGAATGTTTGGGAGAGCTGTTGAGACCTAAGTCAGAGCGAAAATATTACTTTTTTTACAACTTTTAAAAGTAAAGACATTTTAGTGATACATAAGTCAAGTCCCTGTATGTACTGCAACTCATACAGAATACATGGTGCTGATTAAAAAAAAGAAAAACTGGTTTATTCATTCTTTCAGTGTTTAATTATTGCAATGTTTTCCAGTCTCCTTGCACTAACAGTATATCGTCATATATAAAATATAGTCGCTGTGACAGCAACAGGGTCCCAGGGTTGTGTGTTCATTCCCCCTCGCTGGTCTTTGGTGTGTTCTCCCCATGTCTCCTTGGGTATTCACCAGCTGATTCCAGGTTGGTTCCATTTTTGTATTTATCACTATTGTTATTTGACTTTTTGGAATTTTGATTACTCATAGTAGTAGTCTTGTTGTTGTTGTCCCTTTTGTTGATATTGTAAACTCTTCAAAGTTCCTAGATGATAAACTTAAAAATTTCCATCTTAGCCACATAAATCTGAACACAGTGGAAGAGTTTGCAGCTAAAATGCTTTATTTATAGTCAAAATGCTAGGTATAAATAGACTTGGAATTGGGGCCATTGCAGTTCACAATTTCTATAGGCTAATTACAATATTATATCTAAAATATAAAAAATCATAATGTATGTATGTCAAAATTATGTGGAATTGTATCACAGAATTTTGTATTACAACCAGCATGCTGACATTTGATGAGTGTGTTAGCTTGGGGCATTTTTAATCCTTATTCCTGCTTATTTCTGCTGCATTGAAAAAGGTATTGAACTGAGGCACAACTTTAATTAGACATACGTAGTTTGCGTATTATAAATTCACGTGAAGACCTGTCACACTGGTGTTTCCCTTTGTCCATTATACCTTTCTCGCCCCAATAAATAAATAAATAAATAAATAAAAACTTTTAAAATTAGTTTCTTACAAGCAATCGGATTTCAATTTTGGAAAAACAGCCTTTTTTTTTTTTTTGGCCTTTTATTCATATTCCCACCTCACCTTTTAAATATGCTCCTTTTCTCTTCTCTTTACTTTCTAAAGCAATTCTTCTTCTGGGAGTGTTGCATGCTTTGCTAATGATCATTGTATGAACCAGCTGGACAAGTGTTGAGTGAACACTCACTAAAGGTTGGTGCGCAAGTGAATATTTACATACCCCCAGCTCCTCTGTGATTAGAGCTTGGTTTGGTCTTGTCTGTTTAGGGGGCAGTGGGCCAATGATGGAGCTTTCATGCTTCAGGGGAGACTGGATAGTGTTACCTCTGCAAAAAAAAAAGGACCCTTGCTTTGTCTCTCAGTATCACCTTTGGGGTCAACCTTCCTTTTCAAATGAACAACCAAGGATCCATGTTTCCACACAATCACTATTGCACCTTCCATTTCCTTGTCGAACAGACATACACAGATTGAGAGTGTTATCCTCTTCTTCACTGTTCTCTCAAAAGAGATCTTTTGTTCCATACTTTTCTCATGACCTTTGACCTTAGGTATCAGTCGGGTGCCTGTGTGCAGCTCAAAGGTAACCCCCACCTTGTCACATGCTGGTACACACTCACACAAAAAGAGAGAAATGGTGAGATTTAAGAAAAGAGGTCAAACTGCTGAAGTAAATTCTTGTATTATGATTTGTCTCTTGTTGGTCGGACAGAGTTCAACAGAAAGAACATTTAAGCCAAGCTTATGCTCTTAAGGCATTAAGAATGTGTTAAAATATGTTAAGTAAAGGGTATTTTGGTGTGATTAGCAGTACAAATTACAAAGCAAAAATTGTAACTGTAATCTGGTTTTAGGTGAACTCCATGACTACTGAAATTACCAAGGTTGAAATATATTTAAGTGCTCTGATTTTGTCAGTTTGTTTTTTACTCAAGTAATATTGAAACTTTTAATAGCTTCCATAGAGAAAAAACCCCCACAATTTTTACAAATTATGTCCTCGAAATATGGCGGCATGGTGGCGCAGCAGGGTTCGAGTCCCGCTCCGGGTGACTGAGTTTAGTGTGTTCTCCCTGTGTCTGTGTGGGTTTCCTCCCATGGTCCAAAAACACACGTTGGTAGGTGGATTGGTGACTCGTGTCCATAGGTGTGAGTGAACATGAGTGTATGTTGCCCTGTGAAGGACTGGCGCCCCCTCCAGGGTGTGTTCTTGCCTTGCGTCCAATGATTCTGGCAATGAATTACAGAAAATGAATCTCCTGGTACTTAGTGTTCCCTTCCAAGTGCACCGAAACGTTGCAATCTCTCAATTACGTGTCCTGTGCATCAGTTATATAGCCAATTATTCAAAGTCATTTTTCATATGCCACTCTAACTATACTGTGTGTATACTTTTAAACATTTCCTCTCTGCCCAAGCTGCAATGCTGATTATTTCCTGGAGTCTATGGTAATTGTAGGCAATCAGGTAGTTTGAGCTCTACAAAAGGTCTTGAAAAGTACTCTGGGGCTGCAATAGCATGTAATCCAAGCAGTTATTTCAAATCTGCCCTCTGTTGTGCTTACTGCCTTGTCTAATTAGAAAGTAGAAATGGACTCAGATTAGCAACACTGACTGATTGTTCCAATCTGCTGCACTATTATTATGCCCCAAGGTTGATGTCACTATTATTATTATTATTATTATTATTACTATTATTGTACTGTAGCATAATGACACTTAATTGGTGATAACTTAAAATTCAATCTATAGTTAGAAGATGGATCCCCTTTGTGAGTCTTGGTTCCTCCCAAGGTTTCTTCCTCCAGCCTCGAGGGAGTTTTTCCTTGCCACTGTCGCCTTCGGCTTGCTCGTATTGGTCTGATTTAAATGTTCTATTCTGATACTAACAATGTGAAGCTGCTTTGTGACAACGTCAGTTGTAAAAGGCACTATATAAATAAATTTGATTTGATTTGATAATTGCAGATTAAATATAAATAAATAAATAAATCGCACTGTAAGTAACAATGAGGTTTCCCAGCTATTTTGTTCTCTGTGTTGACCAAATATCATTGCTAATGGCACATCTGAGGAAACTGAAAAATGATGGAGAAACTTAGATCTGTACCAAATACAAATTAAACAGTGTTAAATATTCATAAGATTTATGTAAAGTCCCACATGTAATGCAGTGATTATGTCAATAATCATACAATACATGCACTGTGACAAGGCTAGTCTGAAGTAGCATTATATTTATTTTAATGGATAAAAAATCTAACTCTTTATTGCTTCTGCTTATATATATTTACTGGTTTCTTTTTTCTTTCATTTGAGTATATTTTCAACAGTATAATTAACATGCACTTTTCTTTATCCCTGGGTAAGGCCTTCATTAAATTACACGTATGTTTGAGAAATTTCTTTTCATTCATTCTTTGCCATATTACTTCCAGCCGACAAAATATACTGCATTAAACCTTTATTATCTGTAATAACCTGCTGAGCGTGTTCCTTTGAAAACTTGCAGGAAAATGTGTCACTACGGTACCATCTTTAGCTCATAGATATTAATTAGAAGTTAAATTTGTATTTTTTTATTTTACTATTTACAAACAGTCACTACCAGAGATATCCCCAGGGCAGAAGACAATGCTCTTTTACATCTACAGTTTTATATCTCCACATCACGTGGCAACAACAAAACAGTGCTAACAGTCAGACTTTTTTTTTTAATGCTACTATTATGTTCCCTTTTTAAAATTATTTTCAAATTTGTGTAATGTTGAAGCAGGCAACGTGGACTGATGCTCTACCAACTGAGCAAACCCACTTAACATACCTTGGGGGGGCCACCAAAGGGGACCCAGAAGCGCAATCTTTACAGATAACTTTAAACTCACCAGGGGTAGGTGGTGTATGAAGAGAGTGTTTTCAGCTGGATAGAGCATAGGTCCATAATTCCAAGCAAACCCTTAAGCAGAATCTCAAATGATGGCCTTATCAAGTGCGAGAACCAGTGTACTGCCAGAAAAAGGCACCAATATAAAGAGTGTCCAGCTCAGCAACTGTAGAACACATAAACAACACAATGTCTCTCAAAAGCGAAGTGAGTGCAGGTCTAGTATGTGCCTCTGGTGGCAGTATGATGGGCAGTTCATTTTTTCCTTGCCCAGTGTCTAAATCTAACAGTTAGTTTTCCCTCTGCTCATATTTTTGCTCAGAAATCAATTTTTTAAAACATTATTCGGCTACATCACACCAAGGTGTGGTTACATTCTGCCTGATTAAATCATTACACCATACAATAAACATTAGGCACTGAAGCAGTTTGAATCTTTCAGTGCTCAAACGGAAGTTGGATTATGATGAGTGCACAGTAAAATATTTTGACATTTAGTATTTGTATCTATTTTTGTTTTCAAATCTGTATATTTGTATATAGGTTTGGACCGGCTACTCAAAAGTGTCCATAGGTACGAGTGTACAGGCCCGGACATGGGCCTAGGGACTGGCCTCCTTGTCGAAATGTGCTGCCATACAGTACTTTTATACGTACAGTTGTTTGATTAAAACAGTAGGTGAGATAAATATAGTTTAATGTACTCTACCCGATTTGCGCCGCCGCCTGAACACCATTCTTTACACTTTACAGATAGCACCGATGCTACTCGATGTTTTACTCAGTTCTTTTTCGAGTATAATTGTAAAAATATACTGCCCTCTTTGGTTGAACGCCATGTATACGTCACGTTTTGCTTAAACAGAAGGATCTCCAGTTGTTTAAAACTGTAAAAGGACAGTGAGGAAAGGCTAACTCATGTTTAAACAAGAGTTTAAGGTTACTCACTCTTGTGGATAAAGTTCTTCTTTGCTTTGGAAAACACTAAGTCACTTTGTTGCTATAAGCGATGTGCGTGAAGGTCAGCGCATGCGCCGTCCAAATCGTGCAGGTTACGCAAATCGGGTAGCGACACCCTCTTCCTGCTCATTTCCTTCGCTGTTTCTCATTTCGTCATTTAGATATTCCAACTTTTCCACCTCGTCCAGCGGTTAAAAATTGTGATATTTAGGCGTTTTTCAATTTTGTGGACCCTTTCCATTCAGGTTTCTATGCGCATTTTCATATTTAGCAAAAACACGGTGAATGCAAAACAGTGTCTTAATGCAGTAACAGTGCATGTAAAAAATAAATAATAAAAATTATCCACTCTCACGCACTTAATAAAGCTGACGAGTTTATGTTTAGCACAGCTTAAATAGACGAAAGAAGGTCCCTGGAGTTGTGTAACAGCGATACTACCTGTTGCACCACCGTGCCGCCTGTATGTAAATATAAAAATCAAATTAATTAATGCATGAGCTGGTAATTAACGAGTGGGTAATTATAACGGCTTTATTGTTTACTTTATTATACCCATAAAACCACACTACTCATATCCATGCAGATACAGTAGCTGTGAGTATGTGTGTGGCCTGAGTAATATCATGATTCCCGACCAAATCAACTGTCCCAGTCTGGCCCTGTGAGTGTGTGAGTTAATGTGTGAGTGTGTGTCACCCTGGGTAGGCTCCAGACCCATTGCGACCCTGAACTGGATAAGCCAATTAATGAATGAATGAATATAATTTAATCTATCATAGTTTCTGTTGAGGGCATTACAATGACGCCACAGGCAGTGTCATAGTCACACAGCTCCAGGGACCTGGAGGTTGTGGGTTCAAGTCCTGCTCCAGGTGACTGTCTGTGAGGAGTTTGGTGTGTTCTCCCTGTGTCCATGTGGGTTTCCTCCGAGTACTCCGGTTTCCTCTCACGGTCCAAAACACACGTTGGTAGGTGGATTGGTGACTGTAAAGTGTCCGTAAGTGTGTGTGAGTGAATGTGTCGCTCTGTGAAGGACTGGTGCACCCTCCAGGGTGTGATCCCGGCTTGCGCCCAGTGATTCTGAGTAGGCTTCGGACCCACCGCGACCCTGAACTTGATAAGCGGTTACAGACAATGAATTAATAAATTAATAATTTCTGTTATTAATAAACAATAATTTACCTAATGTTTTTGTGGAAAGTATATTATAATCTTCATAAGCAGATGATAGTAAATATCCAGTGTTCTAAAAACTTATTAGCCTTGAAACATTTTTGGTAAAATATTACGTATTTTATTATGCTTTATTTGAATTTGCATAAATCTGAACTTCAATTAGAAACATTTCATATGACTCATTAAATGTTATGTGAACTACTGAGTTAGACTTGGTGTATGGATGCTCTCTGATGTAGTAAATGTGTATGATGATTTGTTTAAATAATTAAAACAGTTTTTAAATAAATTTTTTAGTTATTTACAAGATAATAAAAGTGCCTTTTTCTCCTGTCTACCTGAAGTTTGAATTGGGTGGGACTCATGCCTCTAAAGTTACGTTCACATTACAAGGTTCATTGATCAATTTCAGTGTTTTGCTCAGATTGAATTTGGCTATTTTGACAGTTCACATTCATAAATGTAAGTGACCTATACCTGTGTGTAATGTGAACGAAACTCCCTAAAATGGAACCCGTGCTCACATTGACAATTTTATGTGGCTCTTTACCAAATGGATCCCTAAGCTCTGCATAGTGTACAATGGATGTCCTTAAATAACAACTTCTATACCAAAGTACTGTGCAATATGTCTAACATAAATCCATTTATATTCGGCTATCACCTGCATGGCTTCTATTTCTAGCATACAGAGCATTATTTTGGTGCAGAATTCATAGTTTCATCACCCATGCTATGCTGTATAGAGCAAGCATAAAGCCATTCGTGACACACAACCTACATGGCCCTGCCAGTGCTGGCTGATGACGACAGCACTAAGCACAGACATACAGGCAAAAAGACGCATGAAATCTGATCACATTCATGTCACATGCCCTCAAATCGGATATGTATATTATCTAGGACCACATAAGAGAGTGATTCATATCTGATTTGAAAAGATTGGATTTTACATGTCCATGCAGCCCTGAAAAATCCCCAGATCTGTTTCACGTGAAGGCAAAGATCATTCATTCATTCAGTCATTGTCTGAAACCACTTACCCAGTTCAGATTCATGGTGGGTCCGGTGCCTACCAGTTCTGCCTTTCTACAGCAGTACGAAAAGTCAGCCATAATCATACATACAGAAGCACAGTGTGTCTGTCCCCCAGCCTCTTGGCATTGGTTAGTTTCACCTGGGTTTCACCTCTGGCTGCGACAGTTGACTCTTAGGCTTTGTTCTTTACAATCAAGCGGCAAAGCAGTCTGAGTGTGGAGCGAAAAAACAAAACATTTTGTCTGCTCACTGGATTACTAAAGCTATTTCCAGAACACACTCTCTCTCTCTCTCTCTCTCTCTCTCTCTCTCTCTGTTTTTGTGTCTCGTACATACAAAAAGAAAAGAGAAACAGAGCCTATCCAGGGCAGCAAGCCTCTGGAGACCTGCTCATTGAGCTTACTGATTGCCAGTAGCTGCTTAGCTCATATGGCATGATGCCATATGTGCATATACAGTATAGATACAGAATCCTATGATCAAGATACGTATTGTATGACGATTAGAGTTAACAGAGTTATTCTGAGGAGCTGGGCAGGTGATGATTCTTGAATGTGAAGCTCAACTAGGCCTCTTCTCAGTTGTTAGCAATTGTTAGGTAAATACGATAAGCCTTTTATATTTGGATTCTAACATTTTTTGTACCTAAATTATTAGCCTGGTTCGTCTGGATTAATCAAACTTTTTTGGAACATTTAATGAAGCAACTGTTGTAGAGTTTAGATTATGTACTGATTTGACACTTGGAGTTTCATGCTAACAAGTTAGCTATACACATTTAGAGTGTGAAACTGTGTGTGAAAATCTGGGTCAGAGGAAAAAAGAAGAGATTATGTGCAGACAGAGCTCCTGTCTGTGTGTTGATGCTACTGGATGTATTAGACGGAGGGATTTCTGGGACAGACATCAGAGAACATTCAGATAACGCACACACACACAGTCACAGTCAACCTGCCCTGTTACATAAAATGTCCCTTTACAGGTCAGTGAGTCCAACCTTATGAGTCTGTTGAAGGGGAATCATAGGCCACAGCTTACAAACTCCAAACCCTAACTCAGTTATCTGGATTTATGTTCCAGCAAAATTTCATTATGAAGAAGCAGCATTGTTTTATATGTATATCTTTTTCAACATTAATTGAGCCTTAAAGGTGGAGTAGGTTATTTTGAGGAAACCAGAAAGTGTAAGCTGGTTTTTGAAAATTTCTACCAAAACAAATATCTGGGCCAGAGCTCATCTGAGATGGACTGATGCAAAGTGTCCTGTGGCATGACGTGTCCACATTTCATTTCACATGACGTGTTTTGGAAATCATGGACATTGTGTCCTCTGGGCCATAGAGGAAAAGTACTGTCCAGATTGTTATCAGCCCAACGTTCAAAGCCAGCATCTCTGATTATATGGGGGTGTTTTAATGCCCATGGCATGGGTAACTTGCACATATGTGAAGGCACCATTAATGCTGAAAGGTACATACAGGTTTTGGAGCAACATATGCTGCCATCCAAGCAACGTCTTTTTCAGGGACAATGCCAAGCCACATTCTTACAATAGTGTGACTTTGTAGTAAAAGAGTGCAGGTGCTGCAACGTGTGGCGCATTGTGAAGAGCAAATACGACAAATACTGGACTGTTGAGCAACTGAAGTTGTACATCAAGCAAAAATGGGAAAGAATTCCACCTACAAAGCTTCAACGATTAGTGTCCTCAGTTCCCAAATGCTTATTGAGTGTTGGTAAAAGAAAAGGTGATGTAACACAGTGATAAAAATACCCCTGTGCCAACTTTTTTTGGAATGTGTTGCAGGCCTCAAATTCAAAATGAGTGAATATTTGCAAAAAACAAAACAAAACAAAAAAAAAAAAACAATAAAGTTTATCCATTTGAACATTAATTATCTTGTCTTTGTAGTGTATTCAATTGAATATAGGTTGAAAAGGATTTGCAAATTATCGTATTTTGTATTTGTTTATGCTTTACACAACGTCCCAACTTCTTTGGAATTGGGGTTGTACAAGGAGACTTCTAACAGAGATAACTAAATAAACATTTCTCTCGTCAGTAGACCTAAACAAACAAAACAACACAAGATTAACTACCAGATGTTTTTATTATGTTTTGTAGGTGCTGCTCTTTAAAATGTGGTACTGCTTGTTTTATTAATCAGTTCAAAAACACATTAACCCTCAGAAAATATTCATGGTATTACTTTTTTATTTATATAATGCCCATTATAAAAATTTTGTCTTATGATTGCTGTCATTAAGTTATTCATTTACTGCTAAGGGTGTTATGTTTGGAATATTAACCTAATATATGGTATGAAGGTGTTAATCATCAAGTACACTTAAGCCAGCACTGATAATTAAAACGTAATAGATATTTATAGGATATATTTACAGAATTATTTTGGACTTTGTATATAAACCAAGCACAATCAAAAAGTCAAAAATACACTTAAATACAGTAATTGTAAAGATGTGATGCAAAAAATATAAATAAATAAAAAGCATATCACTATGTAAAGTTGTTTAGCCTAAAATGACAGCAGATATACAAGCCCTAACTCAACAGTTGCTAGTAAAAACCCTTATTTCAGATATCAACAAATGTTCTATTAGTAATTATATAGGCCAAGGTATCTGTAAAGTCATTCTGACTAGTCATAGTGCCAGAAAGATGTGCTTAATGTAACTTTGACTAGTCATATATCACCATGGGGCGACACGGTGGAGCAGCAGGTAATGTTGCAGTCACACAGCTCCAGGGACCTGGAGGTTGTGGGTTTGATTCCCGCTCCGGGTGACTGTCTGTGAGGAGTTGGTGTGTTCTCCCCGTGTCCACGTGGGTTTCCTCCGGGTGCTCTGGTTTCCTCCCACAGTCCAAAAACACATATTGGTAGGTGGATTGGCGACTCAAAAGTGTCTGTAGGTGTACATGTGTGAGTGAATCTGTGTGTGTGTGTGTGTGTGTGTGTGTTGCCCTGTGAAGGACTGACGCCCCCTTCAGGGTGTCCAATGATTCCAGGTAGGCTCTGGACCCATCGCGACCCTGAACTGGATAAGTGCTTACAGACAATGAATGAAAGTTAGCATTAACTTTCTAATGATGACTGATGTTAATTTGTTGATGATGCTCAGGGATTTGATGCATGAATTGAACAGAATTTTGTACACACTCAATTTCAGACTAAGAACATATATCTGTAAACTGGGCAAGGTTTAGGCAGAATCATTTGAGAATAACACACTTTACGTGCCCCATATTAGACTTCTGGCATTTGTTTCCTCACATTTACACCTCCTGTAAATGGGGAAAGTCTTAATTTTCCAAGAAGTCTCCATCTGTCCAACGGAGAAGGAGTAGCCTTCTCTAACCCTACTTCATTTTCTTTAAACCAGAACAATATGAATGAGATATGTCCATGAATTCACAACATTTTTAGAATCATTTTTGAAGTTTTATGAGCATAAATCATGAGATTATGTGAGGAGATTATGCACAGGGAATACACAAGGTATATGAAGAGATTATGAGATTTACTCATAACCAAATCAATGTTTAATCTGCCTCTCTGTGTTGGTGAGATGACGCAGCTGTCATGAGTTTTGCGGTCTTGGGAGCAGCTCTTAATTTGTTAAATTCCCTGAAGTGATGGGGAGAGAAATAAAGAGAAAGGGAGAGGCAGAGAGATAGACAGTGTCCAGGGCAGGACAGATCTAATGAGGGGAAGAATGAGTGAAAGAGAGATGTGTTTATTAAAATTCAAAGGACAACAGGAGTCCTTCAAAAGGCAATTTGCAACCGAAACCACTGATGCTACAGTGCAAAGACGCATTCATACAATATTCATACAAGCACTTCCTCCCTCGTTTAAGCCTTTATTTCTCGATTTCTCTCGCAGTAACCTGGGCACTGAGCTATGGTTGAAATTGCAAATAAGCTAACCATTTTATCTTCCAGATCCTTTCAAATTCACTTGCACATTAGCCATTAAGCTACGATAATAGTTAATATTTAAGCTAATAGTGTTGTCATGTTTAATCAATTCATTGCAATGAAAGTAATTAAAATGTACCTTCTTATTAACTGCCAGGTATTGTATGACAGTTGGAATAATGCTTTATATATTATAAAAAATCGCAACCTAATCAGCACACCCATTTGTATCAGTGAAAATGGATACAATAATATTAGCAATATTACAGTGAGTTTGTGCTGTTCTGATACTGTTATTACAGGGTTTAGTATTAGAAATGACACAGATACAGGAAAGTGCTAACTAATATCGGCAGGGCGGGTGGGTGCATCTTATCCACCCAGAGAGTGAGGCCAACTCTGCGCTGTTGGCCCTTGTCCTCAGAGGTTTTTTGAGTGATGTCTATCATATTGCCAGATATTTACTTTAAACAATTGATTGGGCTTTGAACAGCCTTTTAGATTTGATTGATGTATTTCATAATGTATTTATTGTACTACAGCAAAGCATAATGCATGGATGACCCCGGGGCGCTGTATTTAAATATCTGACATTAATTTTAGTGCATTCCTGTTACACTAAATAATTATAATCTAATATTAAAGCAGAGAGTGTAAAATCTGTATTTAAATTAAATAACAATAATTTGACTTTGGTATAAGACTCTCATATCAGTACATCACCAGTGATAACCACTTTTATTGCTTGGCCATCTTAATACAAGCAAATAAGTTGTAAGTTGATTCATGTTTTATTAATTTGGATAAAGAATCAATGCTGATCTGTCTGTACGGAAACACGAGGTAGTAGGAACCCATACATCTACACACATGAACGCATATATTTTGTTTGGCTAGAGGAGGAAAGTTCCCACTTGTGAGTATTGGTTCCTACCAAAGTTTCTTCTTCCAGCTTCGAGGGACTCTTTTTTTGCCACTGTCGCCTTTGGCTTGCTCTTCTGGGGATGATATTCATTTACATTTGTTTAACTTCTGTAAGTGCATGTAAACCAACAAGTATGCATTCACTCTTGTTTTCATGGTTTTGCGCATGCACATGCTCTCGGTGCACGCAATTAAGTTAGACTTTGGACAGAGCTGGCTGAGGGGAGGGCAGGAAAACAGAGAGAGAGAGAGAGAGAGAGAGAGAGAGAGAGAGAGGGAGTGACGGATGGGGAAAGGAGGGGGCGTCCTGCACTGGGAGTGTATGTGCGTGAGTGGAAAAGTGGCTGTGTGCATTTCTCTCTCCATTTGGAGCACTCTTGCACTCTTTCTGTCTTTCTCCCATTCTCTGTTGTTTTGGAAGGTGGCGGCCAGTGTGAGTCCAAGCCAAGTGCAGCCACTGGATTTAGAAAGAGGACTTCTCAACAAAGAAATAAACACTAGAGCGGAGGAAGCAGCCAGAAGGTCTGGAGCGAAACGAGTTTGTACTGATGCAGAAGGGAATATGAAGGACAAACTTCGTTTTGAGAAAGCGACGAGGAAGGTGAGCACAATTTTTGAAATCCTGGGCGAGTGGCTCGTCTGAATTCTGACTTCAGGGTGTAAGTCTGTGAGGGAAGTTGAGATTGGCATCAGAGAGCATTTTTCTTAGAACAGTTTTCGCTTCATTATTGAGCAATAAGTTCTTCTAAAGTTAGACCTCTTGCATGTTTTAGATATTACATGTACAAGTGTGTCTGTGTATTTATCGTGATGGTTAACACACATTCCTTCCCAGAAATGATATATAATATATAAAATAATATGATATATAAAATAATATATTACATTATTTTCTATAATATAAGTATAATTCATCGTGGTGTCCTTAATGATGCTTATATATGTGGTTTTGCATTTTGGGGGGGAATTCCCTGATGGCATTTGGTTTAACAGCAGCTTGAAAAGTACAGTTGGTATCTCTGCTTCCGCTTGGCAAACTTTGATTTCTTGGACAAGACTCTGTAGTCTACAGTTCACCTACCTCTGTAGGGCAGATTTAAACTGTTATAATACTGTAGTCTTCAGTGATTTCTGAAATTCTGTTTTTGCTTATTTTTATTGTTATTCTGTGTTTTTGTGATTATTGCATCTTTGGCTTCATTTTGGGATTTTTTATTTTTTTTAGGATTTTTTGGTAGAGACTCTAGATGCAGATGAGTATATTATGTGCTTTTAATGTCAGTTCATGTAAGTGCCTTTGCTGTATGCTGTAGATGTATATGGTCTGGTGTGGTATTAGATTGGCTTGTTCACGTTCAGAAGGTTGTATGTACCTGTCATGATGTAACTTATGAATTCAAATAGACATAGTTTGTTTATGTGTATGATGAGTGTTAGCCTTGTGGTACCGTAGGTGACAAAATTAATGTGAGTGTACATGTGTAACAGAAATTCCAGGGTATATATACAGCGTGAGTGTGTAAGACTGAAAGACAGTATAAGTGTGTTTGCTTGTATCTGTGTGTGTGTGTGTGTGTGTGTGTGTGTGTGTGTGTGTGTATGCTTGTGTATGTGAGGGACTCAGCTGCTGTGTCTCAATCCACTGGCTTGTCTGTGTCTTCTTTGTTCAGACGTACAGACATCTACTGCATCCAGAAATAGACACACTGATTTTTGTGAGAAACACTAAAACCGTACATGCACAGAACAAAGGAGCACTTTGCAAAAGTTAGAAACCACCCTTGGACATTAATTACAAGATGTCATTTTTTTCAGGAGAAAATTCTAAGGACAATCCACTTGCACAAGAATGAAGGAATTAAAATGAAAATTAGTGTATAAATAAGTATTTTTTATTTTTTAAAACAAGAGCTTATAATAAGACTCCTAACAAATGTGCAAGACCTAGCAGACCAGTGCTTAATGCTTTCATCTTTGCGAAATTAATATTTATTAATGCTTTGGATCAGGAAAAAAATCTGTATATACTTATACAGTGAAAATATGCACTAGATTGTAATGTTTAATGTGTTTGGGATTATTTCATTTCTAAAAAGCAAAAGGAAAAAAAATGCAACCAAATTCTCTGATTGAACTTTGGAGGTGTGGAAAAATATCAATATATATATTTTAAAAAATCACATAAACACTTACATGAAATTAAAACTGGAAATTACAATCTCAGTTGTAATTTTCTGTTAAGGATATTTTCTGCTTTCTTTCCTGATGGTAAAACACGGCCAAGGACATGTAGTTAATGACCATTTTAACTAGATAATATAAATTAATTCAATCAATTTGTCTTGGCAACCTTATGTGATTTGATTTTAGCTTTTAGAGAACACTTTAAATAATCAGCTAACTATCAAGACCTTGGTGAGATTAAATGCTTGTGTACAGAATGCTGGATTTAATGATTATTATAAAATATTAGGGGTATTAAAAATTTATCACACTATTTTGTATAGTTAGTTGTTATTAATCATAGATTGTAGTTTCTAATATTTCGTGCTAAAATATAGATTTTGCTAATTAACCACATGAATGGAAAAAAGTGAACAACATCAGAATGGTTTTATTATTTTTGATGATTCACAAGTGAAGCCTGAGCCCTTAAATTTTGCAGGTTACAAAATTATATATTTATTTTTGCTGTTGTAGCAGACTGTGATGTTCAAAAACTACTATACACCTATATACAGTTACACTACAAAGAAATATAGCAATTCTTTGAGTTGATGCCTGTGTTATCTCCTACAATGGGACGTCATATAGGGTGAATGTATCTTTTAAAGATTGAAGATTGTAAAATAATATTAAATGAACAAAAAAAAAATTTGGATGCTCTTAGCTGCCACTTCCTCTAGTTAACTGTCCATTGGAATGGGCTAATATCTGAGAAGATATATAGTTTTCACTTTATTTTGTATAATAGTTTATTATTTGTTTACAAAGTTATGTTATGACATGGCTTTACACAGTATTTTTTGTTTTGTAGGTTATGAACCATGTAACCACAACTGTCACTCATCTCACAAAAAACGTATTTCTTTCCAATAAAGATGGATTGTGGCTCATTGATACATTGACTTCTGGTAGAAAACATGTGGAATAATGACTTTATTAGTTAGTAGTCTGCATCCATAAATCCGCTGTTTGTTCAGTGGGCTTACTTAAATTCACTCATCAGAGTCTCTCTTGCTGTCCCCTACACACTTAAAACAAGAGGATTACCATCTGCCCTTGGGGGAGGTCTTTGTTAGTTTAGCAGAAATTGGTTGTGTCTGAATCATCATAAATGCTGTCTACTTGGGAGGTATTATGAGGGAGGAAGACAGCGTGTATTGAGTGTTTGTATAAAGTTGCTTGTTGATGTTCCTCCATTAGGCCAGTTTTTGAAGGCTGTTTCTGTTTAGATAATGTTAACATGAAGTAACAGAACTAAAATTAGAATGTAAAGCTAATTTGCTAAAGCTTTAAAGGTGGTGCTCATTATTTTAAACACAAAACACTTTTTCTAAAATACTATGGTTGTTTCTTCACTATTTGCTTGCTCTCTAGCCTGTTTGCATGCTCGAAACTGGTCTAAAGTGTTTAAGAGGCCCCAGTGACTGTAAACTGCTAAAAAACAAAGGGTCTCTGTCCGGTACGCTGTGCTTTCTCTCTCTCTCTGCTCACAGCAGAGAAAATGTGTCTGGGGGTTTTTAGACAAAAAAACAGACACCCAAATGTTCAAAAGCATGACCTGAGATGAGGATTTTGCAGGACAATTATCTAGGAAATATCATGACAGATTGCTGTTTTTATTACAGGTATATTCATGTCAAAATGCTACCTTCTAAGGCACTGATTCATGAGACTTGATGAGCAGCAAAGCATTAAGGTTGCTGGTTTCTCTTTTGGGAATAGCCAATCTCTGGCTTACAGGGTTAGCACTAAAATATTCTTATTACATTTATAAATCTAAATGATTTCATAATGTTTGTTTTCCTTACTTTATCTGACTGAAATGGACTGTCAAGCCTATAATGAAGTCCTCTTAGATCTGCTCATGAATAATTATGGAAATTAATAGGTTAGGTCTATAAACATCCAGAAGAGGGAGAGCCTAATTGGTAAAACAACATAGAGAGAACACCATGTTTAGGTTTCTTATTTAATAATTTTTTTTGAATGGCATATTCAGGTGTACATAATTATATGTAAGTAAAATATTCTCAAACTAACTCTTTAAACTAAGATTAAATTCTGTCTTTTAAAGAATACCGTTAGAAAACGTCAGTTAGATACTGCTACTCTGGTGCAATCAGTTAGCCTGTAAAATAGTATGTAATGTAACGGCTGGATAATATGGCCAAAATTTATATCATGATATATGTCTTAACTTTGGTCCATATAATAATATAATTCCGATATCGAAATGAACAGTAAAAAATCCACGGAAAAACATGACATCACCATCAAACATGAACTTATTGGCTTTGTCAGTATTTTTAAACTTAAACTTTAAACTTGCCAGGCTACTGTTGTAAATAAGAATATGTTCTTAATGACTTGCCTTGTTAAATTAAAGGTTAAAAAAAAAAAAAAAAACAACTAAATTTAATATTGAGTGCAGTGAACTAATGGCAGCGCCCTGCATTGAACGTCAGTCAGTGACAGATGTTGTGGATAATGTATTTTAAAATATTGAAAATGTGTTTAAAAGTCATATCATTGTTATTGAAACATTTTATATTGATATTTAGTTATTGTCCAGTCCTAATCTACTATGTGGAAAAATTTGTACACTATTACCCTGCAGTCAACTAATAATTAGTAATACCCTTTTTGTCATAAACTGCCAATGCTTTTTGTAGCCAACTAGGATTCTTTCTGTTATTTTTTTAGGCATTTCCATCCACACTTCCAGGATGCTTTAACTTCTGCAATATTCTTGGGCCTTGAATGAACCTAATTTTTATGGTCTGCTTGCTGTTTTTCACTGTTGCTCACCAGAATCAAGAAATTGTGGGCACTTTTCCAAAGCTTTTTGTGTTTCTTGAAGTAATTTGGATTTATTTTGGATTTTGAGATATGGATCATTGTTTAATTGTAGATGCCAACATCTTTTCATTTTGTTTCTTGACTGACAAATTTTCTTTCAGAACCTATTGATATATAGTGTAATTCATTCTTCCACTGCAGTGTTTCTGGTGCCACTGGCTGCCAGTGGGTCTACACCTATCAAATGCTGTTCTCTATTTCTCCAAACATACCTTTAGTGACCGTGCCTGAAGAGTTCAGTTTTCTAAATGCTCCTGACTTATGTAGATATATTTTCAGTATTTCAGACAATGTGTTTTCTCAAGTAAAGATTCCTTTTGATTATTTTTCAGTGCTGGTTATGTTTATGTAGGTGAAGTATATTTTAATGTCTTTAAATTTTGGACACCCCAATGATATTACGTAGCAAACTTGTTTTTTGTGTGTGGTGGGAGAATTTGCCAAAGGTTCTGAAAACCTACAGAATGTCCAAAAGGATATCCTGTGGTTAAACAGCCTAAAATAGCAACTTTTTTAAACATGGTTATAGAGGAGATATTCAGATTTAATCAGCCTAACAACAACACGAGACAAAAACTTTAGATACATCAGGTAGTTTTGTATATATGTTTTCATGTGTTCATTAGGGAAGATTACAGTACATATTTAAATTAGCATGAGAGGAATAAATTAGTACTGATTATATTTTTCTATGAAAGACTTTTTTAATGTATGTTTATTTGTATGTTCATTTTTATGAAAGAAAAGCTTCTGTGTGTCAGTTTCTATCTGATTAGAGTTAGAGGGAACGTTGATAGAAGTATTAATACCCACTAATATGTGTGCACACACACACACACATACACATACTCACGCACACACACACACACACAGTGAAAGTAAGGGACAAAAAGTGAAAGTGTTAGCAGGAATAGAGCTGCAGACAATCGCTTGCGGGCCAGGAATTCCAAGCTGCTGACCGTTTGTAAATTTCAGTACAATTCAATTTTTAACAGCACATTTTATAACTGGTGTTATCATAAACAAATTTACAGAATTCTGGTTTGTAGGCCCAAGTTTGCAAGCAAGTGACAACTCACTCAGAACATAATTTTAAGAGGAACCAAGATTTAAAAGTGGGACCCATCCTCCTCTGGTCAACAGAACAGAACAGACTCAGAACAATCAAATCGCCGTGTATAAACAAATGAGAGTTTATAAACAGAGACCAGTATGAATAAGGAGTTATAGGTATAATGAATGTACGGTGATCTGTTATGCCATGTTCTGAATGTGTTAATAGCTGTGTTAATAAAGAGCATTCTTACGCAGTTGAAGTGTAAACAGTAGTAGTCTGCTCAGATTCTAAAGTCTTGGATATAAAAGGTAGATTTGAAATAGGTCTACAGTTTGGCAGCTCACAGGGTTTAAGATTTGGTTTCTTTATCAAAAGCGTAATCACTGCTAATTTAAATGCTTTTGGTACGTACCCAAGTTCAAGATGAATTTATTATTGTCAATACAGGCTCAATTATTTTTGGTAACATTCCCTGAATGTGTGTACGAATAAAGTTGAATATGTAAGTCAAAGATGTTGAAGAGAATATAAGTTTATCTATGTCTGTTTCCAGAAGTAAGGTATATTCAAGATCTGCACTGGCTGCATAAAAGCTTTGTTAATCGTGTGGTCAGGATTTTTTCTAAACCCTTCAATTATTTTATTTCAAAATATTCATAAAATCATTACTGCTACAGACATGGTATACGAGGATTAAACATTGATTACTAGTTAGATTAGAAATGGAAATTAACAGTAACCTAAACTTATACTTATTAGAGATATTAGCCGAATGTGCTAAGGCTAGTGCCTTTCGAAGGTCTGAGACTATCTTTCCAAGTCACCTGGAATATTTGTAGTGTTGTTATCCATAAAATATGCTCAAAATTTCTTACAATTTGTTTCGGGTTATGAGAGTGATGGTGTTCAGTGGAGAAAATACAGCTTGATTAAACACTGAAAGTGCTCAAATAAAAAATTTAGATCCTCCCTGGTAGTGACAGGATGATTCATTCAATAACTGTAACCGCTTATCCAGTTCAGGGTGCCGGTGGGTCCGGAGCTTGCCCAGAATCACTGGGTGCAAGGGGGGAACACATCCTGGAGGGGGCGCCAGTCCTTTGCAGGGTGACACACACTCGCACATTCACTCACACACTCACACCAATTGACATTTTTGAGTAGCTAGTCCACCTACCAAAGTGTTGTTTTTGGACCGTGGGAGGAAACCCACACAGACACAGGAAGACCACACTATATTCCTCGTAAGAGAATTATCCTGATGAAAAACAGAAACAAGAAACCAAAGCCCATGTAAAAAAAACAAGGGTAAATCATCAAAAAAATTTTAATGAAGTGTGCTTTAGAGTTCCAAACAAACCACTATAACAAGTGTCACACCACAATAACAAGTCTCACACCTCCGGCATGCACAGAAATGCAGATGAATAGTAAAATTAGTCTGGTGATGAACTAATGAAGTCATCAGATTTTCACATCTTTATCAAATTTAATCAAATTAACCCGGTTAAACAAATATACTTGGATATATGTATTATATATGTATTTTTGTATGACACATGTATTACATAATGAAATATTACAAATATGTATCTCTCCTTCTGGAGAAGAGAGTGTAAAGTACCTTTAAGGAACAAAACTGGACTTTTAAGCACTGTTGTACGTTCACTGGCCAATAATGTACCTCTACCATACCTTTTTTCTGAGAGTGTACCAGCCATTTTGGAATAGCAGAATCAAAGTCCTCATCTTAATCCAAAGGAAATGTTGTGGAAGGACTTGAAGCGATCAGTCAATGTGAGGAACTCCACCAACTAACGTGTGGCTAAAGTTCTTTCAAGCTGATTTGCAGAATTGATCAACAGTTACCAGAAACATTTAGCTGCAGTAATTATTGCACAAGGATGTCACAACAGATGCTAAAAACAAGGTTTCCGTAATTTTGCCACTCATGTATATTTAATATTGCTTAATATTTTAATTGTGATTCTGTATATTTAGGTGAAAATCTGATGATATTTTAGGTCATATTTATCCACAAATATAAAAATATTTGAATATCTTATATAATGCAAGTTCATGAACTGAAAATACAAGGGCAGATTTTATTGTACTAGTCTTCAATTACAATACTTTTTGTTGATTCTGTGTGGTTGGAAATATATATATGTTCAAATTGAATTAGCACAAACGAAACAGAACAAGACACTCTTGGCTAGGTTTTGTTGGGAAATTCTCTGTTCAGTAGTTTTATTATGTAAAATAAAAATATAAAAATCTTTTTTGGGACGAGGCAGCAGTCTGGTTTGCTGGGCTTGGCCCATTGAGACTTACAGTGACTAAACTGCATCCTTCTTGGAATCAAAGGAGTTACCAAATAATGAATGATTTTCACTGCACACCATGCCTTTATTTGAAAGACATTGGAATGTTTTATTTATTGTAATACGCTGTCTCATTTCACACTGAGTATATGCTGCCCCCCTCTCTCCACAATATCTCTGGTCATGGTAATAGCTAGCCTGTGTGTGTCTGTTAGCCGATCTTACAAATCTGGGCTGTTTGTGTTCTTTTCTGGTGAGTTAAACTGTTCAGTATTGTTGTATTGGTATCACATTGAAAAGAAGTGGTGGGGTAGCATTATGTGAAGGAAGCACATACTCGCCCCCACCCTCCCAAGGCTATTGTGAGGATACTCACTCATGGGTGGAGTTGACAATGACTAATTTTCAAAGACAAATATTCAGCAAAAAAAATTATATATTTGAGTTTGCATAATATTTGGGCAAACATTCTAGCAAGATATAGCCAGACATAATGTGTGTGTGTTTGGTGTGTGTGAATACATGTTCCTTAGATCACTCGCTTATATCATGCGGTCTTGTTTCAGAGTGGTCCACTCCTACACCTCCTTCCTTTTCTCTTTTCCTAATCTGATTGTTGCCTGCTTCTTTGCAGAGCTGAGTCAGCTTGCTTTTGTGAGGCCAGAGAGCATGGTCACTGTGAGAGGTCACAACCCCTGAGAGTCTGAGAGGACACATGAGGAGATGTGTCATAGTGTGGCTGTGGTAACTCAGGGGTCAAAGTTCAGACTGAGGTCGGCCTCTGTCCTCTGGTTTTGGCAGAATTAAGAACTGACTTGGTAGGCTGTGAGTATGGGATTGTGATATATGATCATTATTGTGATTACTTACCACAGAGTGCTCTGAGTATGTTGTAAGAATTGTCAGTACTTCTAAAAGCGAACAATGATGTTTCATAAAAATCTGCAGTCAGTATTTATTAACTGCAAAAAGGCAACACAAGTAGCTTTAAGTTATTTTTCTTCTTGTTCATGTAGGCTTCTGTTAAACAACATTAAAATTAATGAGTTAAAATACTTTGTATCAATAACTCACACCTCAGATACACTATATGTGGTGACAATACCTGTATAAATTTTACAGTAGAAGTATCATATTTCATCTCATATCAGAAATTATAAGTTTCAAAACATGTTCTTGTATATATTCATTCATTCATTTTCTGTAACTGTTTAACTGCTTATCCAGTGGTGGGTTCAGAGACTACCTGGAATCATTGGGTGCAAGGCAGGAACTCAACCTTGGGGAGGCGCCAGTCCTTCACAGGGCGACACACACACACACACACACACACACCTATGGACACTTTTGTGTCGCAAATCCCCACCTACCAACATGTGTTTTTGGACTGTGGGAGGAAACCGGAGCACCCGGAGGAAACCCACATGGAGAACACCTCACAGACAGTCACCCGGAGCAGGACTCGAACCCACAACCTCCAGGTTCCTGGAGCTGTGTGACTGCGACACTAACCTGCTGCGCAACAAAACTTAAAAGTATTGAACACTTAAAATGTTTTCAGAATATCCGTTGGTCCATTCGTCATGGAATGTTCACAGACGACTGGGCAAAGTCAAAATTTAAAGAACAAACATTCATTCATTCATTGTCTGTAACTGCTTATCCACTTAATAGTTGTACTTCTAACAAACTCCTAGATTGTTTCTAAAGGAATTTTAGCAAGTATGGGCCAGCTATCATTAGCTGTCTTTTCCAATCTGTGTCACTTATCCTAAGCCAAGTTAGCATATTTCAAGCTAATTATTCTTTCAGACTCTTTAGAGTATTACCCTGAGGCCAGACTCCTAATCCAGAATAGGAAATGAGTTTTATAAATGCCTTTTTTCTTTAATGAAGACTTTGCTCCAGGCTTTTTGTTTTCTTCAACATTTTAGATTTGCTTAAGTTATCCAATAATTTTGCTTTACTAGTTTATCATTAACTGGATTTTAACCCACATTCTCACTAGCACTCACTAGATCTGCACAACTGGGATATGACCTATTGCTTACTTGATTATATAATGTTTCATCAGTCTGAATGGGACTTTTTTATTTCCTTTTACCAATTATTATTAGGCAATGGATGCATCATTATTAGAAAGTTTTGACTACACATCATTTATTTAGAGTTCAGTGTCTGAACATGATCAGAATCACTGTTTAGAAAGAAAATGCATAGTTTTATATATTTTATTCTCTTATAAGAATTAGTGAAAACATAAAATGAGGAAACAATGTAGTTCATTTTCTCAAAGAGAACATTATTCAGATTCTAATTGATTTTTATGTAGGATTCGAATAGTTTCTTTCTATTTTACATTTTTGAAATATACATGAAACTGTACAGGAGTCATACCTCCTGAGCACCAGTGTAGTGCCAAAAGTGGAGGGATCATGAATGTATACCACTTGCTGTACGGCCTCCTACTCTTCTCGGCTTGAAATCGATAGAGTGCAGGTCCTTCTGGGCTTTGGATTCTCTGTCCTCCAGAGTTGTTCTTTTGCCTTGGATTGAGATTCATCATTTTTGTTGAAACACTGATATTAGCTGGCTTTTATATGGAACTTAATACACCAATTATCCATTACTTCAAGATTTTGGCATCTGAAGTACTCTTGGCACACTGATGGCCAATGTACTCAGCACTTCCGTGTCATAGCGCCACTTCATTGCCCTTTCAACTTGGTGCTTGGTACACTGAGTCCATCATAGCTGTCTTGGCATGCCTTAAGTAGGGCCGCCCACTTATTTTAACTGCGCTTAGTTTCTAGCTGGCCCCAAATGCTGCCACTGCTACCATGATCACCAGACTAGCCCCGGACTTTACATGACTCTGAGGCTGTTGTCACTTGAGTGCTGTCGACACTTCTAGCTGGCCGTTGCTTATCACCACCAAAATACATCCCCACTCCTGTGTAGAAAGCTTGTGCTAAATGGAGCCCTTTGAGCCTCACAGAGGTGCAGCAAACGAAGAAAGTCTTAAGGAAGTTCTCTCTCTAACTGTGTAGACTTTGTTGTCTCAGAAGTAAACCAGCTAAGAGCAGTGAGCAGCCAAGAAGAGTGAGCCTTTGCACAGGAGTCACGGGTGGCGGCTTCACCACAGGCAGAGGTGGATTTCAATATACTTTCCACAACCATGTCAAATGCGGATTTCTGGCCTTGTCAGTTCTTGACCACTAGCTGGCCTTGAGAATTTTTCTTCTTCTCAGAAGAGGCTAACAAAGGCAAAGACACTCCTGCAACAGTTGTGCAGGGAACTACGGTTCATAAAACACTGCATGCTTACGTCATCAATCTATGGATTTTTATGTTGAAAAATGGCACTTTTAGAGAGCACTGTGGAGTTCATGATTGTACTTTTTGGCTTATTTGGAGGTTTATTGAGTATGCAGTGCAGTGATTTACCTATAATTGGCTCAATGTTAAAGAAGGATTTTACGGATGTAAAATTAGAATTTGCATTCAAGTATTTTACCAAATATCTCAGCAAACACTTCCAGCAAACAGCAGTAGTCCAGAGTAATCTTTTTGTCACTATGTCTGTTTACAGTGAGTGTTGCATCACTGACATCAAGTTCAAGTTCCATGCTCAGGCATGGTTAGCAATCCAGCTGAACCCTGCCCGGGCCCACCTCTTCGAACTGCTCTTAAATAGATTTCCCTGAAGACTGCTTTTTTTGCTTGCTGTCTGTATGGCAAAGTGTAAATATGAACTGCATGCACCTTCAAGCCCTCATTGTTTGCAGAGGAGCTTGGGTGATTCTAGTATTAGACTGAGACTGAAGTTCTGGACCCTGCTGTCCTGAGCCTGACCATTGACCTCCCTGCTTTCTTGGACCATTCTAATAACAGAGAACTTGGATGTTGCCCACTGCCTGAAGGCCTGTGTTTCGGCTACAGCTACTATTCAGGCAACTGATCTGTACTTTTTTTTCCGGCCAAGTTGAGATTGTTGCTCTCAAGGTAGTGTCTTTCTCTTTGACTTGTGGAGGTTATTGTAGGGGCTTATGGGGCTGCTGGCTGCTCCGTTTCTACCCTGACAATGGGGCATTCTGTCTGGAATGTAGTGACATTTTGGGCTATATTTCGGGACATTTCCCTACAGGAGATACGTGCAGTGGCTACATGGTGGTCATCATGAATGTTCTGTCTTTCCACAGTGTGAACTGCCGAGGGACTGGCTACGGATGTTTGATCTTGGACCGCTGGCTACTCTTGGGCCATCCTTGGGACATTGTTGGTAAGTGTCATCCACTTTTAGCACTGCCCAGCATTCCTAGTCACTCAGAGTAGGTCCCTGAGGACATACAGCATATGCAAAGTGGTATATATACCTGCAGTTGGCTCATATGCTGTGACTGACTTTGTTGACATGCATTCTCGGTTTGCTGTGGCACAACAGAGATGTATCCAATTTTAGCACTGCCCTGGCAGTCATCCACTATTCAGATACATGTGTAACAAATGTTTCATATTTACTATTTAGTGTTGAATAAACCCTGCACATTTTATCATCTTGATTTCTTAGCATGTTTTTGTTACAGCAAATTGCTTCATCTCCAGAGTCTCAGAAGTAGTGTTCTCTCTCATGTTTTTGGCATATCATTCTTTCATATTTTTTTCCCATTGTAATAACACAAAACAGAGTAAAGTGTTGCACAATTTTCCAAATGCTGTGGCTGTGTTAGCACTGCAGTCCACACAGAGGCTATTCTTTTCCTTTAGAATTTAAGGCATATTCAAGCTTGAATGTTTTTTCCAATTCACAATAATTTACACATTTATCATTCTGTCTGTTTAGTGCTGCCATAAAAATGAAACTCAAGTTTCTGTTTTGTTTAATTCAGAGGTGGACCAAAGTCGTTTTTTGTAGAAAAACAGATTAAGCCATTGTTTCAGGAGTAGTTGGCTAGGCTTAAATGAAGGGCTGACAAAATGAAAACCTTACTCTTACTCTATATAATTTTTTTTAACAGAAACAGAACAGAAACAGCTGTGATTGCCCCAGGGTGAGCTGGTCTGTGCCTAATGGATATAGTTGTTCTGTTAGATACTGTTTTGCTACTAACTCAAACGCTCATTCTTGTTCAATCAAATATTCCTCGGTGGGCACTAATCAGTGCCTCTCATGAGTGACATTGTGTGTACTTATTTTAACTTCTGACCTTATTTCATTGTGGGATTTTATCAAACTTCTGCCAGGTGCAGCATTATGATGTCAGGCAAACCAGCAGCTGAGTGGGTCACCATTGTCAGCAAACTACCACAACATTTGTTGTCACCTTGGTTAGGGTTAACAAATTAGTTCTGTGTTTCATTGCTGTTCAAAGAAAAAGAATGTATCTCAAAAAATAGTTATTTTATGGAAGAAGGAAAAACATTACTTTCAATGGCAGTCGGTGTAAAAAGATTTAATTCCAAGTAATTGCTCCATTCAAATGATGTACTGAACATTGACAAAAATCCAGCAAAAGCTTGTTGGAAAGATGATTTGGACAGCTGTCTCAGCCGTCATCAAAAAATATAAAAAAAAACAAAAAATGAAAGTGAAAAGACATCTACAAAAAGACGTCTCTCTGCATCTAAAATTGTTTGATGTGTGGTACATGGTCTGAAAAACAATGTCTGTCTAGGTCTAATTTTGACGGACCAAACACAATCCACATTTCAATGTCAGTATTTATTTCAATATTTTTGGGCTAAACAGAGGTCATGAAGGACTTGCCAGATGTAGTACAAAAACAACGTCCATATGATGTCTGGCGTTTGGTGAGTAACCAAACAGAATCAATCATCAAGACACTGGTAACAGGCTTTGCCTACCCCGGCTCAAAGATTTAATGATTGTTTTCCCTGTTTTATAGAAGTGACTGAATTGTGTGCCAGAAAGGATTTTGGGAGTTTCTTGTTATAGAATAACCACTAAGCAACCTTTGGATTAAATGATGTTCAGTAAATATTACTATGTAAATACTAATATTATTATGTACATCAAAAAATCTCCACATTATCTTCACAAAGCCTGGATACAAATTGTATATAAGTGTGGCTAAAACGTTGCCAGGAAACACATTATTTTTAAGAATGAAATACTGAAACAATGTCAAAAAGATATCAATCTCAAAGGATGTTACATTGTTTCCAATTACATTTTAATCATGATACTTGTGACTCCCCTACAGCACAGTGGAATCCACCAGTTTTCCCCTTCATCGCCTAATGTCAATACATTGAGGACCTTCATCCATAAATTGCTTTATATTTTCCTTATTCATTATTTACTCTGAAACCTAATAATTCTTTCATTTCTGTAAATTATTGATGAAAGGCTTGTCACTTCTGCCCCATATCTCAGCTGTATTGCATTACAGAGCCTTCTAGACTAGTCCATGATTTCAGAATCTTTGCTGATGTTCTGTTTTTTAATTAAAGCCAAAGGTGTGACCAGGACAGAAGAAGAAGTTTCTCACTCATAAATGGCTTATTATTGCCAGGCAACCCAAGCAGTCATGCTTCATTAGTGTCAACCAATTGCTAGGGGTGGGCGATATGGCCTTAAAATAATGTTACGATACTTTGTAATCAATGTTATATTAACATGAACTATATTCAATTAAATGTATTTAATATATATTATTAATATTAAAGGCTTCTTTCATTTCTAATATAATACCATGGTTTATTGTACATCTGATATTTCATAACCAAACCACTTTTTCTGGAGCAAATTCCTCCACCTCTGAACCACTTTCCACTGTTATTCACTGTAGCTAAATGACTAATGTAAAGAACATATGCCATATTATGGGTAACTGCATGGTGTCATTACTTAAATCGGAATATCAGTAATATCACAATATTGATTTTTAAAAATGATGACAATGTTATTGCGAACGACACGATAGGGCACAGCCCTACCAATTGCACATCGCTTTCCTCCTTGATTCTTTGTTCTACTCTACTTTTCAGCTTATCGGAATACTTTCTCTCTGGAATGAGGAAAAGTTTAAGTTAAAGCCACAATCTTTTTAAGCAAATACATTTTATGTGGGTTTCCCCAATAAATGCACAGACCTGTGTTTGAGTTCTTGTTCTATCTCACATATTTAAACCAATATTTATTGTCCCTCCGGAACTTTTGGTTTCTTTGGTAACTATAGGTGCGTGATTAACTTTGAGGTATTTGGCCATTGCTTAAATATTGACAGAATCTCTCATGAAAATTTTTCCTGCGTGAAATCATTTTACTGTGCATATTGGAGACTTCACTGTGTGTTTCTGTAGTACTGGGAGGCAAATAAAGAGAGGGGGTGCTATTCAGTTGGGGGTGTACATTTTATTTTTAAATGACAAACAATTTACATAATCTATTATACTGAAGTAGTGGCAATTCTAAACGCTGCCAGCTACCACAATTTAGTCTGATCTCCCGCTTTTTCTCCCGCAAACATTGATATTCAACCCAACTGCATTAAGCTCATTGTTGGATTCAAGTATCTGAACAAACCGTGAGCAGGTTGCTAATTGGTTGATAGCAGGTAGTTGGTGTCTCACATTGGCTGTTATTTGGTACAGTGTTTTGGTGTAAAACCTATAGTTGAATCTTTGTAAACTATGTAGGAATTTGGGATTATTTGAGACATTTAGTTTTGTTTTACATATGTTGCCGATTAGAGACAATACTTCATTATGTATTTTTTCATTTATGGCTGCAATGGGGCACCAACTCTTTTAATGCCTATGGATTTAGGATGGGATGTGTAGGTGTCCCAACACTAAACATTTAATTGTCTTTATGTAATTTTAAAAAATTCTAATGATTTACAATTACATTTGGTTGGAATTTATTTATAGCAAGTATAGGAATGCAAAAACAATAAAAATGCAAATATCTGCATACTGCATTTTATTAAACCTTATTGGCTCAAACCTACATCACTCCAAATCTCCCTCCAGCAAATTCTTCAAAGTTGTCAGCTGTACATGTTTGTGCATTTGATCAATCAGAATGGCTTTAAAAAAAAAAAAAAAAGAAAGGTGGATATGTTACTCCAAGCCCAAATCTCCATGCAGACACATACACACTTCAATGCATGCAACAGGACGTTGTCCTTGTCAAGATTGTCTGTTTTGCAGGAACTAGAACTTGTTGATAAGTGGCAAACTTTTTTTTATTTGCTTTGTTGTGTGATGTGTCCAAAAGCAGCTAAAACTCCTAAAGTACAAAACCAATATATTCCCAATCTTTTCTCAGATGCTTGAAACTGGGTAATACACAACACTATGTATATTTTTACACATACATATCTATAGTGTTTAATTGATGAGTAGGTGGGGACATTAAAATATTTAATATTTGCGTGACTTAAAGATATCATGAGTGAGCTGCTTATACCAGATTGAGCCCCTTGTACCAAATCCAGCCCTCTGCTCCTCTCAGACTGATCCTCTCTGCCAGATGGGAACACTCACTAGTGGAAATGAACTGACTCGCATGCCAAAATGACCTGCCAGAGGCTGCCCCCATTCACCTCAGTTCACTGAAAGAACTGGTGATATTTTCAGTCTTCAGAGAAGTGCCCAAGCTGTTTATGTACTTGTTGCCAGAGTTCAAGTCACGGTCTTGCGATTGTTGTTCTACTGGTTCTAATGTCATATGTTTTCTTAACATAAGTTGTTCATTAAAAGATTGGGGACTCTGAGCTTTTCAGAAAACCTTTTAATTTTTATATTTAGTTGCACATGTTTTCTTTGTGAATTAAACACTTTTTTCGTATGAAAATATAACTTTTTTCTCCCCCAAAAAATGTACAAACCAAATAATTTCCAGAAAAGTTGGGACAAATAAAAAAAAATGTTAAACTAATAAAAGTAATTTGATAAATCACTTGAAATATTATTTAACTTATAAAAGTACAAGGAAATATTTTTCAATGATTTCACTGACAAATCGAATTCTAAAACAAAAAAATAATAATACAAAAATACTCTGCCTGCAATACACTGAAAAACAATGTTGGAATTGAGGCAAAATTGGACTGAAAAGGTTATACAAGTAACACTGCTGCTGTAACAAAGTTATATTATGGACTTAGCAGTTTAACCGAATGTGTGTGAGACCGTCAACCCCTCAGTCAGTTTGATAATATGATGGACATTAAGGGTGTAATGATTAATCGACATGGTCAACTAAAACTAATTAAGTAGGCAACTATTTCTGTAGGAGATTAGTTAGTGATGTCATCATGTGTATTTCTCACTCTAATTAGGAATGTTTTGATATTCCAGCTTACTGGAGGATAGAAAAGCACTCAGCCCAAATCTCCCATTGTTGCTCAACTGGTTTGAGATCTGTTGAATACAAAGACCATAGCCTATTTACATCAATTCATTCAGTGATCTCCTTGTACACAGCTGATGGTGCGCTGTTATGTGAAAAGAGGTCACTCTCTTCAGGATAGAAATACCTCGTTGTAGGTTAAAAAAATCAGTCAGTATAACTTTGTATTGATTTGTAGTGACCCTTCCTTGTAAGTGGTAGACTCAACCATGCCAGCAAAGTGCTACTCTCAGAATAAAAGTGACACTGGGACATTCACTGTAGAGGTCAAACATGTATAGTTCTCTTGTATGCTACACATGTCCATATCCACTTGTAGAGAATACAGCGAAGGATTTTTTTTCAAGCATCATGGGCTTTTATGAGATTCAGTTTCCATTCCTATCATATCATGTCATTCCCACAGATCTAAACATAGATCACACTTTAATTACTGGCTTTTACTTAAATGAAAATCAAAATCAAGCTAAACTGCGCCTGCTCAGCGTTCTTTCACAGCCCACAGAACATGGAAGGGTGTCAAATGAAATCGCCTTCTTGCTTTTTACTTCTCTATTCAGTTATTCAGGATTTACTTTTGACTTCTTACTTGTCCACAAGGGCGTAGAATTAGCATGGATGGAGGTGATGTGTCTGCACCAGTATCCAGCAATTATTGAATTGTCCCCACCAATAATTTGATCCCCTGATCTGTCAACTTCTCATTAATCTAGAGGTTCAGAAAGGGTTAAATCATGTTCTCTACTTGAGTCCTACCTCTCCATAACACATATGGCCAGTGTGATTGGTTGTGCCTTTTCTTGCTCTCACGTGAGTCTCTGTAATTTGGTTGTTAGCAGCGCCAAACCAGAAAGGAAAATTTTCCAGTCATAACTGTGCCCCTCAGGTGCAATGTGGGTGAAACATGGGTTTCAAAAGCTAGTGAGGATCGCAGCAAAAAAGAAGGTGGACATAACGAGCTATTATTCAAATAAAGTCACTTAAAGTAAAATTCGCTAATGAAATGCGTCCATCATAATAACAGCAAGCTAGAATCGTCTGTAGCTATGAATAACATGGTTTGGAAAATAACTGCACAGTGAATTTGTTTTATCACGGAGCATTGAGAGAAGAAAAAAAACAGGCATAGGTCCCCACCAATGTCAAGAGTAAATTTACGCCCTCGCTTGTCCATATGTGAATATTAACATTAGGGCTGTTGATTGATTTTAAAAAACCCTTTAATTAAATGCACAATTCGCTGTGCTTAATCACAATTAATTGCATTGCTCCTTCTTAAGACTGAAGCTGTTAATAATGGATGTTTAAAAATAAAATAATTAATGTAAGACCAACACAATGGATATATATATATATTTTATATTTATATATTTTATATATATATTTATTTTATACATTTTATTTTGGGCACGGAGATAAATGTGTGGTGTGCTTCTCTTTTAAACACTGCCTAGAGGTTCTTTTTCTTTTATTTTTTTTCCTCAGTGCAGTTTTTTAATGATTTTAGAAAATTTGGACTTGAAAAACTTGGATGAAACAAGCTCTCTGTGTGTGTGTGAGAGAGAGAATCAGTATTTATTGACACAGAAACACCTCCACAGACCTTTACATGGTTCTGCACACTATTGTCTGTATAGTAGCCATAGTTACGACACCCAAACAAGACTCAATCCAAGCAACTCGGACAGGCGGTTAAAAAAAATGGAGCTGTTTAAAGGCTAGTTGTCAGGAGATGGTACAGTGATTACACTGCCATATATATTCAGAGGTGGTATTCACTGTTAAAAAAGTAAAACTGTCTTTTCCAGTTTTATTCCCTTTCCATAATCCTTTACAAATAGTGAATGAGATTTTCTAGAGGCTGCTTGTTTTTTTTTTTTTTTTTCTTCACTTTGAATTGGCTCATTGCTCTAGTGCGTATGTTGGCTCCTTGCTCTAGTGTGTATGTTGAAGTTATGTTAAAGAATGTTGGCACACATCCAGGTGAACATCTGCGTATGATGCCCGTGTCGTGATGTGGAGAGGTTTACATGAAAGAGTGAGGAGGGACAGCTAGGTATGAAGAAAAGAAGTGATAATTCCAACACCTGTCTCACTGTATCTCTGTCTTTCTTTCTTTCTCTCTCTCTCTCTCTCTCTCTCTCTCTATCTCTTATACTCTCTTTCTCCCTCTCTCTCACTCCCTCCGTGGGTGTAGTTACAGTCTGACACCATTAGCAGCATGGCAGACTAGAGAAGGCCCGGGGCTCAGTCTGACCCAGCTGTATAAAAATACCCATCGCTCCCCTTTTAGCACACACACATACACACACACACACAAAAATGCTGTTTATCTCCCTATGCAGCCCTGCAGCCCAGAACAGAACGCAACTGACTGCAGCACTTTCCACCACCCACCCAGAAATAGACTGAGCATCAACTGTGGCCCAGATTGAAGAGGCTAGCTATAGACAAGATGTCTTTTACTTGGAGGTCAACGCTCACTCATCTTTTACAGAGATCACTATAGGTAGAATAGGTACTTGAGGGAAAGTGCTTAAGGTGACCCGCCACTAATTCATGGTCAGCTCACCATGCTCAGAGGAGAACGCTAACTTTCTGATGTAAAATGTAAGACATACTAATGTTGAAGGCGAAGGGTCCTCCTAGAACAAGGCCTAATGTGCTCTGTTGGACTTCCAACCATCACTGGCTTTGCTGGTCATTGAACACTGGAACAGAACCAGTGCTTAGACATTTGACCTGGGAGCATATAGGCTTGAATTAATGGATGGTCCGGAGCCTACCCAGAATCACTGGGCCCAAGTTGGGAACACACCCTGGAGAAGGCACCGGTCCTTCACATGGCGACACACACTTACACATTCACTCACACCTATGGACACTTTTGAGTCGCCAATTCATGCCACCCATGGTAACACTTCCTTGTTGTTATTAGAGATACACAGATCAATTGTCAGGTGATTTTCCAATGTTACCAATAATACCAACATAAAAGTGTAAGAAACTGTTGAAAGTGGCTTGCCAGAATAAGGTGAATATGCAAAACGAAAATAACTTGTTTTCTTTTGAAAAATGAAAAAATATTGCTCCTTATTTAATTTGGGGGTCTGTGAAAAGAAAAAGTTTGTTCTATAACCTAGTGTACATATTTAGGTCAATGTAGAAGTTTTATTAAAAGAAAAGTTAAACTAAACCCGTATGCCATCATTTATCATTTTAAGAAGAAAGAAAGACCAAAATCAGAATTGGTTACTTACATACTAAAAATTTAGAAATGGCCAATAAGATTTCAATCTAGTTATAGTTTTATGATGTTTACATGATTTATGTATGTTTTGTAACGGTGGTGCAGCAGGCAGTGTTGCAGTCACACAGCTCCAGGGACCTGGAGATTGTGGGTTCAAGTCCCACTCCGGGTGACTGTGAGGAGTTAGGTGTGTTCTCCCCGTGTCCGCATGGGTTTCCTCAAACGTTGGTAGGTGGATTGGTGACTAAAAAAGTGTCTGTAGGTGAGAGTATGAGAGTGAAGGACTGGCGCCACCTCCAGGGTTTATTCCTGCCTTGTGCCCAATGATTCTGTGTCTCCAGACACACCGCGACACTGAACTGGATAAGCGCTTACAGATAATGAAAGAATTCTATTTTATGAAATGTTTGGAAGATGACACTGAAATGTATTAGTGTTGCCCATCACTATGGCTGATATTGTGATTACTATTTACAAACAATATATTAAGCAGCCCTTGGTGCACAGTAATTTTTTCATTGGTGTAAACAAATTTAGTCATAGCAGTGGCTGTGACACTGGGTAGTGTGTAATCTACCACTAATCATTTTTAGGTGAGTTGGAGGTAAATAAAGATTCCCTGTTAGTAAGATGATCCAGGCTCACACTGGTACCTCAGGGACCCACAGTTCATTCCAGAACCCCATTCAGCATCCCAGAATAGTCTGAAGAATGGCAGGATGTGAGTTGCCATAGAAGAAGAGGTCAGGTGGGGTCGGCTGTATGTGTAGAAAGAGATTCAAGGAATGGAGTGGAACAGATTATTCAACAGAGACTCCTACACACAGTCAAACACACTCACACGCACAAACACACACACACACACACACACGCACACACACACACACACACACACACACACACACACACACACACACAGCAATTTGGGGGCCTTCTATAAATGGTATAAGTGTGAGAAAGGGACACTGTGTTCCTCCCCTCTTCCTTTGCTGTCCCTCAGCTCTGTGTCTTTATAGCTCTATACAGAATTATCCAGTTGATACTAATAACTAGAGCTGTAAATTATCATAGTTTAATGATATCACTATATTAAATATCCATTGGAAAATATACAAGACCTGATTACAAATAAATAAAAATTATTAAATTTAAAAAATTAAGTAAAATATTACAGAATATAAAAATCACAACACTTTACATTCATATTTTTCAATATTTCACATCAATAGTTTCATCCTTTAAACGTAATATTTTTATTAATATTTTGTAAAATGTGTGCATTAACATTTCAGCTGATAATATATTAATAAAAAAACAAGTCTTAGCGTGTAATTTCTCTTTAATTGTGTGGTCCTACTCCGAACTCCTCCCCTCAGTCCTATGTGTACCCTCCAAACTCACATAATTTCTGCGTCGGGTAAACTCACTCCCACCTCTGCCCCATCTCTATTCACCGTTTTTTCACACAAATCACCCTGCCCAAAATTATATCCAAGTTCATCTCCCTGTTCATCAGTGCTAGCACAATTAAAAGAAATAAACCCTGGGTGTTCACTTTATTGAAGGTGAGAGCAGTGTCTTCCACAGTGTCACTGTCTGTGACACTGTAGTTTGCGTTTACTGTGCAGGCAGAAAATATGAAGAAAGTTCTAGAGCTTTTCAGCAGAAATTTAAATGCAGTGTACACATGAAAGCACAATGAACCAGAGACAGTACTCTGATAATAGAAGAACATAAAGCTAGAGTAGGTAATTTTGTAGAAACCAGCAAGTGTAAGCTATTGTTTGAAAAGGTCTATATGAAAAACCCTCCAGTTTACTCTTACTTCATTCTCTATTCCAATGCTACTTACCCAACACACATGAACATGCACTGCCTGACTACAGCTGGAGGAGTCCATTTTAGACCATGTTGGAGAGATGAGTGCAGCATTTCAAGGCAAGCAGTTGCAGGAGTTGCTGTAATTTTCTCTGCATGTTAGTGCAAAAGTCTTGCTAGCTTTGAGCAGCACGAAGGGCTGTGCATGTGGATATGAGGCAGGTAGGCAGGACATCCAATCATTTCATTCTGTTTTTAACAGTCCTGTGGCTGCCACAAATATATATTTCTTTTTATTTTCAGAGCATTAGAATTGTTTATTGCCCTCACACCGGACTGAATGTGTATTTGTTTGCACATGCATACATACTAGCACCACTGAGCACTGGAAAATGTTAGAGAAGTGGCATACACTGGTAAACAACTAAAGAAACGAAAGTCAGAAGCAGAGATGGTATTTATCAGGTAGTTTATCATTTTGTGTATGGGATTTGTGTGAGTGTGTGTGTGAGAGTGTATGAAATTTGCTTGTCGTTTTTATGTAGCCAGAAGAGCTGCTTCTCTGTAGCGCCGTAAGCTACAGATCTTACTATCTGCCGGTGTTTAAGTCTCATTCGTAATCTGCACTGTAGTTTCCTACCTGAACCATGTGAGCCATTCTGTGATAGCTGTAACACTTGAGGTGGAATAGAAAAAAAGAAACAAGCATAGCTGTTTTGTTCTCCAGCTTGCAGCTTTGTGTCACTTTAGATTATGCAGTAGTTTTGTCCAGGTGCCTATAACTGCTTCACTATTTAAGGTGTTGTGTGATTGTATGAATATCGTGGCAGCATTTGAAGTGGAACTGAATATTCGAAGAACTCATCTTAGTCATTTCGAATGTGGAATGGAATAGTAAGGAACTTCTAGAGTGCACTTGTGAGTTTGAGGAAGTTTAAACGACTAATGGACCGTATAAAAATAGGCATGAGAAAGATTATTATCTCTGCAGCACTCTCTCTGTGTTTATTAGTCTCTGTGTATACATTCACGTGCAAATTGGGTGAGTGGCTTTGAAAGGGTGGGACTTTTTAGTATGAGTTCTTTCCAACCCCACCCACACTGACTGGTTTCTACAAAATCACCTACCCTTGCTTTAAGACATTAAAGCAATATATTTCATACTGTGTACACTATGATTTTATATACGTCAGCCTGCTACACTTCCCTTCCTAAAATTTTCCCTTTCGCTTGATGTATTAGGTGTGTGTGTGTTGGTCATATGCTATAATCTCTTGTGTACATTTCACAGGAGAAAATAGGCGAATGTGAGTGGATGGAAGGACGCCTGTTCTCCATAGTAGGGTTAGTCTTGTACACTTGTATTCCTAGCAAATATTTTATTGCAAGAAATGTGTTTATTTACTTACAAGCCTCACTCAAGTAGTCACTAATTTCAGAGATGTAAGGAACTGGAACATTGACATAGATCCACTTTGTTGAAGTTACTTTTCAGGTTGTAAGTGCATTTTCTATTTTTATGGATGCTTTATTGCATGTCCTTGATAGCCTTAGGTTGTAAAGCATTTTGCGATTGCATATAGATACTATACCAACATACGTTATCACTGTACTGTACAGATATCATGTTGCATGGTAGACTTTTAACTTAACTTAGCAGGGCTGTTCCATTTGTAGACCTGCATTGCTTGTGTGTGTGTGTGTGTGTGTGTGGGTTGAGGAGGGTCATTAAACTATCTCACTGTTTGTTTAACTTTCATGGCTATAAGTCAAGCGAAGGATGTGATGATCTTTCAAATTGTGCCTCAGAGCCCCCCACACACACCCACACACACACACATACACACAGTCACTCCCTAACCATGCCTCTCTTTGGGGGCCCCTTGACTAAACAGAGGAGACAAGCTTTCTTCACTGTTATTTATGTAAGGAAAACTTCACAGAAGCATGCTCTTTTCAACCATTAGAGCCATATATTGTCCTGTTAGAGGCTGACTCAGCAAACACACAAACACACACAGACCACAATTAATGGGACGCTGTGTTTGGAAGATGAGAAAGAGAAAAAGATCTAATATCGTTATGTCCAATGATTGGCTCAAAACTAATCTCAGTCTCTCTGTGGCTGAAACATTGTTGTAGATAGCAGTATAGACATTTATTGATTAATCCCTCCTTCTGCTTATGATCCTTTGAAAGACACAGGCATATAGTTACCCAGTTTTCTCTTCAGTTTAGTCACAGCTAAATAATCCACCCATCAAGAAGGATACGAAAGCGTGAAGGCACTTAGAGGAAAATCATTCAACTATCAATTGTAGTCAACGAGCAAATGGCCAACACTGGCTAGCAAATTGTGAATAGATTTTTTTCAGTCACGTTGTTTCAACGACCTGCAAAATCCAAATGGAGGGCTGGAAGACTGAAACAGTGACGAAGACTATGGGGGGAGGGGCAGTTCTGTGTTAATTTAGGCAATATTCCGAGAGAAATGTACAAACAAATGCATCACAACATATGTAGAATGTGATTCCTATAAAAATGATCTGAGTTGCTTTTAAATTGCCATATATGTGGAGATATACTCCAATGCAACAAAGGGTTAACCTTCTCCTTTAACCAAATCATTACCTTTTCTTAAAAAGGTTTCCATAACACCTCTAGAGTATATATGGGGTGATCCAAGTAAAGTTGAACATCTTATTTATTATGAAGAAACGTAGCACCCATTATGTAAAATGCAGACTTTAAAATAAAGATTTCTCTCTGTCTTTTACACACTATATTTATTTGCATATTTTCAGTTATCTATGTGTTGTAAAGTGTTATGTGATTGCATGCAGAAGCTTTATATCACATTTCCTACAGTAGAGAAAACATGCAGCATGTTAAACTTTTAATCAGTCTTAGCTAAGCAGGACCTCTTTTGTGTGTGTGTGTGTGTGTGTGTGTGTGTGAGAGAGAGAGTGTGTGTGTGTTGGAGAGAGTCATTAAGCAGTACCTCTGTTTCATTTTCATGACTATAAGCCTTCTGATAAGCTTTAGGGTTAATATTGATTCATTACATGCAGCTAGCATAAGAGGAGTACCACTGGATAGTTTGAAAGAGTAAGTGATTTACTTATTATTGTAGGCGTATGTGATTTAACATTTCACTGGTCAGTCTACAGATCAGTTACTTGCACGCCATTGAAGTCACACCATGTTTGTCCTTTGTGTGAGTTGTGTATGTGTATTCTATCCGGCTTCTGGCAAGGAAACCTAATACGAACTATATACTATACACCGATGACATTAGAGCCAATTCTTTGTTGTTACACATTTTGTACTTTGTGCATTTATGTGGTTTTACAGTTACAGTGGTACCTCTGTTGACCTTTAAACCCCCTTTTCACCCTGTTCTTCAACGGTAGGGCCCACCATCGCATTACCATTCTCAGCGCTGCAGTGCCACTGACATGGTAGTGGTGTGTTTTTTTGTGTTGTGCTGTATGAGTGGATCAGGCACAGCAGTGCTGCTGGAGTTTTTAAACCCCTCGGTGTCGCTGCTGGACTGAGAAAAGTCCACCAACAAAAATATTCCATTTGACAAACCTAGACAATTACAGACTTATACATAGATCAGCCATTAACTTAAAATTACCTAATTGTTTCTACATTCATTGTTCATTTGTTAACTCCTCTGACCTTATAGTTACACTTTGTATTTCTCTAGTTACAGACTGTAGTGTACCCTTACTACATCTACGTCATCTGTTGCTCTACAGGCTTCTTAGTCATCCTCTAGTCAGTCCTTCATCTGTGGTCACTGTGAATGAATGTAGAAACAATAAGGTAATTCTAATGTTATAGCTGATCAGTGTATATGTATTTCTTTTTGTCTTTGGCTGTCAAATGGGAAGACAAATTAAATTAGAATTATTGTCAAATATAAAAATATATTCCAATTCCTTAAAATGAAATCATTACTTATGAAACAAGTAAATGATTTTATATTTTTCCTGAAACAAGTAGGCTTTTTTTTTATTTTATTTTATTTATTAATTTTTTTAAATCTGAGTGAGCATATGAAGATGATGTTCTATGTGGTGCTATTCATTGAAAATATTTGGCCTGAAATAAACTCGGAGCTTCAGCAGAGTGCTTTAAAACATATGCTTTTCTCTACATTTGGGTGACTGACTGTGAGGAGTTTGATGTGTTCTCCCTGTGTCTGCGTGGGTTTCCTCCGGGTGCTCCAGTTTCATCCCAAAAACACACATTGGTATGTAAATTGGCTACTCAAGTGTCCATAGGTGTGAGTCAATGTATGTGTGTGCGTGTGTCCCCCTGTGAAGGACTGGCACCCACCTCCAGGGTGTGTTCCTGCCTTGCACCCAATGATTCCCGGTAGGCCCCGGACCCACCGTGACCCTGAACTGGATAAGCTTTTACAGACAATGAATGAATTAATGAAAAAATTTAAGTGTATGAATTGTGAAATCTAGTTTGACAGCATTAGTTTGCATGAAACTATGGGAAATGGGAGCAGAAAAGTTATTCCAAAGTCTTTGTTGGAGCCAGTCATTTACATTTGTCTCTACACCAGGTTTGAATGAATTTGTCTACAGTTGCAGTTACAGTTGTTGCTAATTATTGCTAAACCTAAATCATCTCCTACAATAGGAAATGACTGTTTGCCTGTTGTTCTCTTGCCTTAAAATTTTTGATAGTTTAGATACCCCTTTTTTTTCACCTGCTTGTGCTGTTAACATTGTCAGATTTTTTCTTGACTCAAATCAAATTGCAAACATAATAAAAAATTCCAAGATTTATATATAATTTTTTATATTATAAACTGAATGTCTCATTAATACTCATGTATTGATATACTCATATATCAAAACTAATTAAATAATTACAACAATTAGTGTTGTACCATAAGCCTAGCTGAGTGACTGATCTACAAACAGGCATTTTAGTTCTCCAGTCTTTGTCCACAAGATTCCCTGGCAGGTTCGATACTGTAAAACTCCCTGGTCTCAGGACTAGATAGGGCCTTGTGTGTAGATCATATTTGGAAGTCCTAATCCGAGCTGTGAAATGAAAAGCAGCTGCTCTGTGTTGTCTTCTCTCTTTTCTTTTCCAAGTGAAGGCACGTCCCAAACACTCTGCTTCTCATGGAGCCCGGCCGAATGCCCACAAGTAGATGGGGGTAGGTGAAATGCTGTTTGCAACAGTGGACAGAGTCCAAAAACTGAGCTCCAGTTCCAGCAGGCCTACTATGAAAATACTGCAGTTATTTTTTGTTTTCTTTTCCTTACAAACATCTTGCAAGATATCACTCACTTATAATGTCTCTGAGGTCCATTTTACATGTTGTGTAACTTTTTTTAAGGGTGGGAATGTGAGATCACATGCCGAATGTACAAGCATTTTATTGTGCACCAGTAGTTAAAATTGCATGTTTAGGAAGTTAATGTCTTGGCGTGTTAGGAAAAGCAAAACATAAAGTATGAGGTCAGTATAATGACAACATGGTTAAACTCGTAGGGCGTTTTCACACCTGTAGGTCATTTACTCTGGTAGTTCGTAATCTTGGATAGTTTTCCCTTTGGTTTGTTCTGTTTTCACACAGGGAAAAATCAAAGTGCATCACAGCAACCCACTTGCGAATGTTCTCCTCACATATTGGTCAGACCTGAATGTTTTTATTAAGTGTAAATTTAAACAGAAAACTGTGGTGAACTCGTCAGAAAGGCATCAACAGATGTGTCGAGTTTGTCGGTGAGGATTATAGGAAGAGACGAGATTATTTTGTGTATTGTAAAAGAGCAGAAAGGTAAAAGACCTCCAAAGCCTCCAAACATGCAAGGGTTGTAAATGATCTCAACAATTTTAAACATATTTATGTTTAAGTGAGCAGTAACACTGTAAATTCAAGCCCAGTTTAGCTGTAATCTGCTGTGTTTCACGTTTAAGCTTTGGTGATGTTTGCACCTGCCCCTTTTGTTCACCCTTCAACAACATCATCAAATGTCTTTAAAGTGCCCATTTCAAGAAAGGCTTTAGGGCTTTGGGAAAGGGGGCATGTTTCTAATTAGCAGCTAAACTTTAACCAGTTCTCTGTTTACTTGCTCTGCAGCGTTTAACACCCAAAGCACTCCAGGCTACGACAGCGGCTTAGCACCGACCTTCTGCATACACCTTACAGTTGGGTCGGATGGAGGTTGGATCCTGTTCTCACTAGAAACAAACTGAACCAGAATTTGTTTGGGACCTGACCGAGACCACCGGTCTCGGCATGGTTGGTTTGCTCACATCTTGCTCGCATCAGAATGTGATTACTTCTGAATACGTTTACAGAAAATGAACAAATGAATTGTTTTTTTTTTTTTTATTATTGACCTGGCCCAGATAGTGTTTGAGAAAGTAGCAGTATGGCTAATTATTTGCTAACCCTTCTGGTATTTGCCTTCAGCTCCTAATTGTTTGGCTGCCTAAAATTACTTATAACCTTTTTTTGAGAGAGTACTAAGCAAATGTCACACATGACCTCATCCTAGCATCTGTACATCAGTAGTTGGATTCCCAGTGAGACCTCAGTCATTGAAGGCTGGGAATTCAAGAAAGCACAGTTGTCTTCTCTGTGCCTTCCTCCCACCACCATTCAGGAAAATTCAAACCAAGTGATGATTTTTAAAGTCATCAGCTTGCTGTACCTTTCACACTTGTTTTCTTACACTCAGGAATCTTTCACTATTTTTGGCTTCCACACTGCATGACAGAGGGTCATGAATTTTAAGATATTTCCCTAGGACGAGTCTGTCTGGTTTCTTAAAATACATTTTGTCTCGAAAACACGTGAGAAATGCTGTTTTTCTTCCCAAATACCCAGAAAGGAGCTAGTCATGTTGTTGTTGCATAGATTTGCAGCAAAAGATAAGACATTCGAGCTGAAGATATTGCCTGTTATGACAAGAAATTTGGAGGTAAATATATATTTTTGCAATGAAACGTAGCTGCCTGCTCCTATTACTGAAAAGCCTGTGTGTATGCACATGCATTCTGATACAGAAACAATATTACAGTTCAAGAGGTTTTGTCATTTCAACATTATAGGCTTCCAGTGCAGAGTGTAATGAAGCAGTGTTCCTCCAGGACCATGGTGCAACACCAAATATGAGTGCAGGCATTATGAAGGGACTTGAATATGGGAAAAGCATGTGTCTTGATTTCTCATTGGGTGGATTTAAGTTTGCTGACAAGTCCAGACATTTAACCTGCTAGGTAATTGTTGGGCATTTGTAAGGCATGGGCAATCACTCTGCAAAATCTCGGATTGTGTTTTTCAGCAGTTCAAACTTATGGCTGGCCCTCTGTACAGGATTGTTAAAATCCTAACTAGGGTTCTGAAGGGGTGGAAAATTTCCGATAAATTTCCAGTAAATTACCGGTAAGTTTCCATGGGGACTTTACCTCGGGAACTTTGGAAATAATCCAAAATGTAACCTTCCGTGGAAATTTTTTAAACCTTGGGAATTTAACCGTTTTGTCAGCAGCAGACATGAAGGCATAACAATGCAAATAATAATTATGACACATAGTTGCAAGCAAAATGTTATAAATGCTTAATTATTTCATTGAACACTCAAAAGTTTGATAAAAAAAAACAGTCAAAAGATTGCAAGCCGCCGCCCTCCTCCCTCCCTTCTAAAAAGAAGATCAAATTTAACATCAAATCAAATAAAGATATTTTCCCACAAGCTTCTCAAGCCTGGCTTCTGCATGTTCTGCATTTTTGTTTTAAAAGTTTCAGGATTCTTCCTGAACATTGGTATCTTCCATGTTCAAACAAATACTTAATAAGAATTAATTGTTGATTACAGAAACCCGCTGAGGCAAAAAATATAGGTAGCTAGCCTATGCTAGCCTTGGTAAGTTAACCTCTTGCTAGCCTGCTAGCCTTGTCTCTTGAATTTACTTGCTCATAAACATTTCTGATTTATCAGATAGCAACTGTGAGATTACATCTTGAATTAATAGTTGCTTAAATGTTTCAATGCTATTACTGTCAATAAAAATATGAACCTAAATGTGACCTTTCAGTAGTGGTGAGTTTCAGGGTTTTTAGAAGTCATGTGGACATATTCTGTACATATGATGGAGGAATGAGGAGTGCATGCAGAGGGTGTGGTCTCAATAGCCCTTCAGCTTGTAATGTGCCTGGGATTGAGGAACAGCTTTGCTATTCAACTGTTTTGGTATCATATCTTGGCTATTATATTAGCCAAGATTATGCTTCAGTATATTTTTTACCAAGTCTATGTAAGTTTCTCCTCTTTAGCTTCCGATATTCCCATTTTATGCCCATTAATTCCCACAATTACCTGTTAATTCTCATAATTCCTGTTAATTCCCATGGTAAATTTCCCAGAATTTTGCAACCCTAAGGGAGTTACACTGCAAAGGACTGGCACCCCGTCCTGCTTGTTTTCCTGCCTTGCGGCCATTGATTCCAGGTAGGCTCCGGACCCACCGCGACCCTGAACTGGATAATCGGTTACAGACAATGAATGAATGAATGTGAGTCAGATTAGTGGATTCATATTGCAGCTGGATGCTGCTGCTGTACCCAGACAAAATGTCAGCATTATGGAAATATTTCAGGGTTGTGTGCTTTCTGATCAATCTGTGCTCACACTTTTCAGTGTGATGTCTATGCTGTGAGATTGCTGTGTTTTATATAAGAGCACAAAGAATGACATGGTTATACTGCATAAACATACAGAGTCCCTAAAAGAACACATTGTGTTTGTTTGAGGTGACTTAGCTAGTAAATGGTGTTAGCAGTGACTAAACTGAGGAGATACAAACAGCCAGAGAGCACGTTATATTTGAGCTGTGCATTAGGTACAAGTAATATATAGATATCTGGGATCCGGTAAAGTTTTGAGTAGGGCTGTCCCGAATACAATATTTTGGGCTTCGGAGCTTCTGGCCAGGATCGGGAGAGTGGGGTGGTGCATGTTGTTGTCATTAACAAAATCCGCCTCCAACCCCTGCATTAACCCAGCTAGTAAAATTGTATCGGCCCACAATTGCGCACGCCGGAACAAAAACACTCAGCCCGATGCCGGCATGAAGAGTCTAAGGGCACAGAGTATACACAGTTTAACCAGTTTGAGTGGAGATGCTCTAATTTCAGGCACAAAGCTGACAAAATGAACTGTGGTGTCGCCTCGCTTCATTGTAAGTGTGTTGTTTTAGCATGTTAGGCTGTTTTATATGACTGAGTTTTAGGCATCATTTGCACAAAGACTTTTATGTTGATGAGCCTGAATACGGGTGAAGTGGGCAGAGCACTGTTTTCACTGCTGGAGCCTGAATGTGGTGGAGCGTCGATAATCACATTTATCCAAAAATATCCGAATCTCAAAGTTAGAAACCAAATACATACCCAATGAACAAATATCTGAATACCTGAATACTTGGGGCCAGTCCTATTGTTCAGAAAATCAGCTCTCAGCACATGCTGTAAAATTAAAGCTGCACTTTGGCTCCCAGCATGGCTCTGCTCACTGAGTTGTTCACTAACTCGTGCGCTACATGGTGCCACTAAGAGCATAGAGTGTACACAAATAAACTTTTTGGAGGTGTAAAGCTGACAAAATGAACTGTAGCTTTGCCATGCTTCATTTTAAGTAGGTTGCTGTAGCATGTTAGGCTGTTTTAGGCTTTGTTCAAGACTTTTATGTTGACAAGGCTGAATACATGTGGAGTGGAGGGTTGCCTTTATTGCCACGAATATCCAAAAAAACAAATATTCGAATCTCAGAATTATAAACTGAATACATACTCAACGAACGAATATCGAATATTTGGGGCCGGCCCTAGTTTTGAGATTTTATGGGCAGATTAGTCTGTAACTGTAGTTGAAGGCATTTATATGGAAATGAAATTAAAGCTCTTATTACTTACATCTTTAAGGTCATCTGTGTGTTAATGAGCATGTATGTGTGTACATATGCATGTGTGTGAAACTGTAGGAGTGTTAGCCCCAGGAGAGCACAGACTGTTCCATTTTTTGACAGAAGGAGGCCAAAGGGGAGTGCTGTAGAATGTCTCAGATATCCAGCACTTAGATATGAATGTGAGATTCCCTTTTCTTTGTTAGCGAGGCCTGGGTGTGATCATGTTAAACTTTCAACTCTGCTTGTCTTAACCTGAGCTTGTGGAAGAGTCTTTGCACATCATTTCTGTCAAAACAAAAACCAGGAAAGGTCTTAAAATGTGATGATTACCATTGAAATATTTTACTTAATTACTGCATAAATTGAAAACGCCAGCCACCCTTTACACTGTGGAAAAAAAAATTCCCTTTATTTCAGGAGAAACGCTGAATGGCAAGGGGTCGTTTGCAAATTTGGAAAAATGAAGTTTGAACATATCTTGCTTTGTTCTGGTATGGACAGAGCTACAGAACAGAGTCTATGTGCCTATGCCTGAGTGTGTGTGTGTAGATATGAGGAGGCATATGTGTTTCCTCTCAGAGAGGCCTCTCTGGGCTGGGTCCACATGTGTGTGTGCACGTGTGTATATATATATATATATATATATATATATATATATATATATATATATATATATATATATATGTGTGTGTGTGTGTGTGTGTGTGTGTGTGTGTGTGTGTGTGTGTGTGTGTGTGAATGAACTCGTTGCCCTGGTGCTGTTTTGAGGGCGGAGGGTCACAGGGTGCAGAATTCCTTCAGAGCAGCACTGTCTGTTTACAGCTGAGGGGCTACGCCATTAGAAAACACACACAAACACACACACACACACACACACACACACACAAGTGACTATCTCTGCTGCTGACTCAGTTCAGTTCATACGTTACTGTTGTCAAATCTTGGGCTGCAAGATTTAATTATAATAAAATTGACTCTTTCTCCTTGTGATTTTTTTTCTGAGTCAGTCTTTCAACCTGTCTATCTCTCTCTAATTCTCTCCATCTCTCTTTTCTCATTCTCATTCTCTGACTGTGTGCCTCCTTTGATTTCTCATTCTAAGATTTTCTTTTTACCTTTTCTCCATTGGTCAGCCTTTTCTCTCATTCTCTCTAAACCTGTCTCTTTTTCTTGGTCATAATATGTGTGTGTGTGTGTGTGTGTGAGTGTGTACACACAACTCTCTCTCTGATGTCCATATGTGGCTCTGCTCCTGGTGGACACACAGCATGATCTGTTATCATGTACAGCATGTTATGGAGCACAACAATTTCAGAACATAAAGACAGATGGAAAGAAAGAGTGAGAAAAGAGAAAGAATGAAATTAATGTGCTATGCTTGCTGTGACAAAAACAGATAGAATGTCAAAGGCTCTATTGTCTTACAGTGCCCCAGGCTTATGACATCTGCATAGCTTTCACTCTCTCCGAGACCTTTCCCTAGCTCTGTGTTTCTCTCTTCTCTCTCTCTCTCTCTCTCTCTCTCTCTCTCTCTCTCTCTCTCTCTCTCTCTCTCTCTGTGTGTGTGTATGTGAATGCGTGTGCATGCTCAGAGAAGGTTTTTTTTTTTTTAATGGGTTACATTGTAACCGTGTGCATGTTTTCTCAGTGCGTTCGTCTTGCAGGCTGGCGATGAGGCCCTTTTGTTTAACTAAGCAGAGAGGTTCTTCAACATCAACACAGACACACACACACACACACATATGCAAACCATGAGGGCCCCCCACACATGTACGCACACACACAAACACATTAACTAAGTGCATTTTTCACCACTAACCACAGACAGTAACCACAGCTTCCGATGCCTGTGTGCAATTCACTTTTATGTTTTTAGTGTAGTCCATTAAACCAGCCACTAGAGTTGTTCACCAGTCACTTGGTGCATGTCCAGCTGAAGTCTTGATTCCCTTGAGTCAAATCTTGTCTGAATCACATCTTGTGTCTCTGCAGCGTGAGTGGAGTCTCGAATCTATTCAGCGCAAGTCTGAATGGAGTCTAGAGTCTCTGTGGTGCGACTGAAAATTCATGCTGAGAATCAACATGAGGATTTGGGATTTCAGAATCATGAGTCTCTTCAGTTTGAATCAGTGGAGACTTGGGTCTTTGGTGAACAGGGCTGAAACAGTTATTAGCAAGTCCTGTAACAAATCTAGCCTAACACTAATATTGTGTGATGTCATTTTATTTCTGTTAGATGGGTGAGTAGTTCGAACATGAAAGGTTACTTTTACCATAACAATGCCTTCATGGGAAAGCATGTTAATATATGACCGTTCTAACATGTGTTGGTAGTTGTGTGTGGAAGCTGTGCAGGAATACCATCTTTGCTTTTATTTAATGCAACACCAGAGCTAACACGTATAGCCATGCCAGACGTTGTAGAGCAGGGGTGGGCAGTCTTATCCACAAAGGCCCGGAGGTCACAGGTCACATGATCAGTTGAGTTAATCAACTAATTAAAGGAGTGAAATCAGGTGTGCTCTGGCCTGAATGGGGTAATATCCAGCAGCCACACCAGCCCTTTGAGATAAGACTGCCCACCCCTGTTCTAGAGAATACATTGATTGTACTGATATGACTCATTATATTTGGACTGCTCTTCTGTCTTTAAATAGGCTGTGGTTTGAATGTGGTTATGTTTTGATATCTGTGTGGTACTGGGATATGGGTGCTTACCAGTTCTAACCCCTATGGCGCAATGCTGCCCCCTTCTGGAATGTTTTTGAGTGGGTCAGGGAAAACCTGCTTGCAAAAGAAGGTTATACATTAGTGTACTATATGGAATCACTAGTCATGTTAATTATTGCTGTTGTAATATTCATATCAATGTCATATATTTGTGTGTACATATATCGGAGTGATCGGAACACATCCTTGTCTCTTCAGTATAGCGGTTGTACAGAAGAAGGAAAAATCCATTTTCAGTTCAAGTGAATGTGCATAAATTTGCATAATTTGCAGTTATGTGTAAACCGGGGCGGTGCGCTGGTGCAAAAAGTAGTGTAGCTGTCAGCTCCAGGGTCCTGCGAAGATGTTAGGTTCTAGTTCCGTCATGTTTCTATGTTCACTGTGCATTTTCTCAGCACTACTCACCATCCAGGAGCACTTTGTAGTTCTGCAATTACAGACTGTAGTTCACCTGTGTCTCTGCATACCTTCTTATCCTCATTTCACCCTGCTCCTCAATGGTCTGGACCCCCCACAGGACCATCATCCTCAGCTCTGCAATGACACTGACGTGGTGGTGATGTGTTAGTGTGTGTTGTGCTGCTATGAGTGGATCAGACACAGCAGTGCTGTTAGAGTTTATAAAGCCCTCAGTGTCATGACTGGACTGAGAATGAACTGATGAAGGACTAGAGGACGACCAACAGACGAGCTGCTGTCTCTGACTTTATATCTACAGGTGGACCTACGAGGTAGGTGTGACAATATTTAAAAACTCAAGCAGCGCTGCTGTGTCTGATCCACTCATAACAATGCAACACACACTAACACATCAGCACCACGTCAGAGTTTCATACAATGCTTGAAGAATGATCCTGTGGGGTTCCCGACCACTGAATCGGGGATGAAGTATGCAGAGAATCAGGTGGACTCCAGTCTGTAATTGTAGAACTACAAAGTGCTCCTGTATAATATAATGTAATAATGTAAAATAATATGATAGACCCTTGTCATGAGAGAACTACAGAGCACTTCATATTTTGTAAAATATTGTACTGATGATTGATATATAAATGTTAATAGTTAACATTCTCTGTAAATGTTGTTTTAGATGGAGACTTGGCTCTTAATTATCTTCAGGCCATTTGTGGCTGTCAGAATGAATGGACAGCATGTTAATTACTTAACGAAGCCAGAGAGTTAATGAGACAGAGGCGGAATGACAAGGCTAGCACATGGAATCACACCGGCTCACAAATTCACAGAGTAGTTGTAGGCACGTGCACACACACACACACACACACTTCTACTCATGTACGCTGGCAGAAATGGAGCTGTCTGGTGCCATGGCAACCATTGCGGATATCCCTTCCCTCCCTCCATCAGAGAAAAAGAAAGTGGTAATGAAACTGAAGACAAGGAGTGAGACAGACATACAGACACACACACACACACAAGAAAGTCCAAAATGACAGAAGGCAAATGGGACACCAGAGCATTTCAGGATAATGGTGGAGGAATAAAAGAGGACAGAGAGAGAGAGAGATGCTGCGTCACCTCCCGATAACCGTCTACTGCTGTCTACTCCATAAGCCCTAGGCGCACAGTTCAGACATCACTGCAGTGACTGTCTACTCTGTGCTGCCCTGAAACACAAAAACACACACACACAGACACACACACACAATCATTCTCTGATTTTTGAGCTATCACTATCAAACTATTGTCAAAATATCAAACAAAATTTTTGGGTCTAGATATAGGAAAATTTACATTGGTCAAAGAGGCCACCAGTGAATCTTTTGGCCAGAATTAAGGCTCTTGGGCAGACAGTTCGTTATTTAGAGAACATCAGCAGTATCTGTTCTATCAGTTCTACTATTTCCTTTTCTCAGCATCAGCTTCTTGTCATCTGTGCATCATTCAGTTGTCTTCAGACAGTGAAAGCAAGGACAGAAACACTTACTCTATCGTGAACTGTTGCTTGAAGTCAAAATTTCTCGGAACCTTTTGATGATACTTTGACACAACCGATTATTTCACTTAGAAATTTTTCTTTTTTTCTTTAAAAGAAATGGTTTGTCTTGTTCCTCTGCTGTTTCGTACTTCATAAAACATATACACTCAGTCTCTCACACAAATATATGTTTATAAACTATTAATACATTGAATTGAACATTACAGTCACATAGGTTTTGCTGTTAAGTTAATGTTTCATGTTGAAATAGCTGATCTGTTCCTGTTTGCTCTGTGTCTGACCAAACAGCCTCAGAGCGTTGCTGCACTGTAGACTGTAGACGATTTAAAACGCGGTTTTGTATAATGTACTTTTACAGACCGCAACTGGACTTTAAAACCACCGTTGTACATTTTAAAGACAAATTTACATGGTTTATACCTTTAGTGACAGTAACGTAAGTACCTTTTTTCTGGGAGTTAGCTCATTAGTGATTAGTGATACATTTCCTCTTTCTTATATGTGATTTTGCATGCTTAACATTACATAAAATACTTGTTAAGTGACTATTTATCTGTTTGCACCTTACAGATGCCAGTGGATGAAGGAGTGAAGCCTCGACTTTTCTCTTCTGTTAAGGTAAGTGGAATTGTGACTGTCCTTGCCTGTAGTACACTTGTGATTCTGCAGGTGGCAGTCTCTCACATTAGCATCGTTTTGTGTGTGTGTGTGTGTGTGTGTGTGTGTGTGTGTGTGTGTGTGTGCGCGCACGCCTGTGTGTGTGGTAAAACATGACCTAGCAAAAAGAGTGTGTCAGAAGGACAGGAAGAGGTGGATAAAAAAGGAGTAGTCACCATGGCACCACCTCAGTAGAGTCCGAACCCATGACTCAGCCGGATACGGACATAACTCTGGCAAATCTTGTGTGGGTGTGGGTGTGTGTATGTGTGTGTGTGTGTGTATGTGTGTATGTGTGTGTGTGTGTGTGTATGTTTGCTTGTATTTGTGTGTGTGCACGGCTGCAAATTTGCTGCGTCATCCCATTGTTGGAACTGTGTTTTTTCTCCAAACACCACGCCCTGTCAGAGCTGCTGGCTGATTTGTTGCTCGGTTTGAATGGTACAGAATTTTAATGTGTTTCTGTTGCCTCTACTCGTGACCATATGCTGCTTAATATTCGTAATATGAAGCAGTGCTATCTGCTTTTGACATTAAAACCAGGCGAAACTATTGAGGACACAAGATTGTTCCCAAGTAATGGAACACGGCTTAAAGAGAAATTGAACTCAATTCAGTTGTAAAAATATGGACTTTTCACTACACTTCTAGGTTCTATACGTTTTCACAGATTAGGAATAGAACAAGGAATAACGATGTCCTCACTGCGAAATATAGTTATTGTATTCACAATACCAAAATGACCATTAAATCTATATGGGTTTTGTGGGTAATGTTGATCGGGGTAAAATAGCTGTCTTCCAAGAGTGAGTTTTAAAAGTTACAAGAGACTGTAATAAAATAATGTCTTAAGCAGCAAATCTTTAACTATTTGTAATATGTTGGATGTATCTTTTAGGGGATTTAGCCTCTACAGATATCCAGATTTTTTTTCCTATCAACAAGGACACATTCCTCTTTAGTGTACTGTGAATGACTTCTCAACTATTTCATTAAGTAGACATTTTAAAAATGGGTGGAATTCCATTTGAGAGACATGCAGTGATGTGTCATATAGAAAAACTGAAATATTACTGTACGGTAAGGCAATGCAAAAACGAATAAATGAATGAAAACTTTGAAATCTGATACTGGGAGATTATTGCTTTAGAAAATGATGGACAGATATACCATCAGTATTTGAAATCGATATTTAATGACATATCAATTGTAATACACGAGTAAATTTGAGTCAATGCTGGGCTACTATGTTTAAATACTGTTTATTCTCCTTGTGATGAAGCTAAGCCAGGTACATGTCTTTAATGTTACCGTTTATGATTTTTTTATTTTTGTTATCAGCATATGCAGACATTTATTTGGAATTGGTGGGTATCAGAAAATATTATTCCCATAGTTTCACTTGATTTTCTGTTTATGTACAGCTCATACTGTTAAGTTTTCATCACAGATGTGAAGTACATATAAAGAAGACGTTTTTATGCAAACAGCTATAATTCTATACTCTTACAAACTATTTTAGAGATTAAAAAATTCTTTTTGGAACGAGGGATCATAGAGGCCATATAGAATATGATTTTATATTTTTTGTGAACATAGAGTGAATTGTGAAGTATTTAAGATCTGACTAATTTGGTCACCCATAGTAACCAGCCCCTAAATGCCAGTGTTTTATCATTCAGATTTTTATCCTATTATTAAAGCAGATAAGGCAAAGTAAAACATTTTTTTTTTCAAGAAAGACATTATAATATAAAATGTACTAGTGATCAGTGATGTACATCAACTTTTTTATGACTTCAGATCGAATGACACATCCTGGTATTTTTAACAAACGATGAGGACATTTGGGGATGTGTGGGGTGTTTTAATATATTTTGCTGTTGTTAGAATAAACTATTTTATCAATGGCAAAATTCTAGTACATTTTTTAAAATGAGAATTATATTCCTGGTGTATTCTGAGTTGCTCGTGTCCAAAGTAAATATGTGCAAGCTCAGATTTTCAATGCCTGCACTCAGAATTGTCCTGTGTGCTCATGAAGCAATCTTTGCTCCGACTCAGATGTTCAGTGCAGTATTCTGTGATAAATTCTCAAGTAATCACAAAGGGTTGTGAATATTGAACTGCAAAATCATTTATACTTCTAATCTCCTCATTTTCTCTGGTTGAGAAGAACACAGTAAACACACCCACATCTAAAGCCTGTTTCAATATCGGCCACAGGTTATGAAGCGTAGAAGCAGCACCTGAGAGAGAGCAAATCTGAACATGGGCAGTGAAAGTTTTTAGTGCAGACATCGCAAATCTCATCGAGCACTCAGTGAATAGCTTTAATTCAATTAACACCATAAAATCACACAAATATGTGGAGAGAAAAGCAACAGTGTTTTCTGGGCCATTGTGGCAAGTTCAATGTTCTGTTTTTACTTTAGTCCAGAAAGACGATGGTGTAGCCCAGAAATCTGATGCAATGATAATAATCACAAAACATTAGTTGTAGTATTTTTTATTTTATTTAGAATTTTAAATATATCTTGTGAAAAATAAAAAAAATAAAAAAATAATACTAATGTTTTAGAAATATTTGTTAAAGAAAGCACAAACAATATTGTTTTTTTTTTTTTAGGTGAAAACTCAAAGCTCACTTCTGAAATATAACATGGAGGCCATGTGAGCTTCCCATAGGTCACTTAAAGGGTCAGCGACACTGAGTGGAGGTCGGAATGCCATAATATTTTTAAAATATGAAGTTCAGTTGTTACGCTGCCGCTTCCTCATGCATTTGTTGGCAGATGTTGTGGCCTGCTATCAAATGTCAGTATCACTGCCCGTTACTGGACTGTGGCACCTCTGATGTAGATTACAACCAAGAAAGTTATACAACTTTATACTCCATTTCCAGAAAAGTTGTGGAGCTGTTGCCAGTTAGCAGAATTAGATATTTTTTTGTAGAATTACAAAACTTACCAGTGTTTTGTTGCCTCATTTGTCTAATCAAATCCAAATGTCTTTCAAAACGTCTTTCAAAACACAATAATATTTTTAGTTGCTACATATAAAATATAGTCTTTGTGCTATTTTCAACAAAATATACTCTTTAAAGGATTTGTGAATCATTGCATTCTCATTCTCTTATTATTTATATTTTGCACATTTGTTAAGTGTCAACATTAAACAAAACATAAAAAATTAATAATTAATGAATTAAAATAAATACTTGTGTATATATATTTTTATAGACTTTTTCCATGCTGCGTTTTTCAAACCCAAATTCATGCACATCGGACTGGAAGTCAGACTGGAGGTTTTAAATTGATTACTAATCATGGTAACATGATAAAAAAGGGAAATTGAATTAGCTCATTACAAATAATTCAATTGCATTGCATTAAAAACATATTTACTGTACATTGTGCACGTGAATCCTGTTACATTGATGCATTATTTTAGTCAGCTCCTGATTTCTTGGCAGTACATGATGGGCCATGATACATGCAGAGCGACTCCTTTTTCTTAAAGAGATTTAAAGGCGAGGTTCAAAATTGTAACCAAAGTAAACACTTTTTATAATATTCAGAAGATATTTCCTCACCATTTGCTAGAGCCCCAGTCTGTTTGTGTGCTGCAATCTAGTCTGATGTGTTTTTTATGAAGCCCCAGTAAAAGACAAGACTCTGTAAAAGACAAACTAGCTCTGTCGGGTAAACTTGTCTCTCTCTCTCTCTCTCTCTCTCTCTCTCTCTCTCTCTCTCTCTCTCTCTCTCTCTCTCTCGCACTCTCTCTCTCTGCTCATGGCAGTATTTTTAGACAATGGAGCAAAAGCTGAAAAGCAAGAATTGAAATGAGGATATTGCACTATTCCTGCTCCATAGGTGGGTAATATTAACTTACATTTGCTGTTTCGGATCTCCAAACCCCCCGCCCCCCGCCACCCAACACCACCACCTTGAAAGATACTTAGCTTCACGAAATAAATAACTAGAGAGAACTCTGATTGCCCACAATGGTAGATGTTCCCTTTAATGGATGTCAATTCAGTTTCATCCAGCAAAAATAGCATTTTTGGCTTTATTTGAATATCCTTTTAATGCTAAAATTAGAATGCATTCATAACTAAAAAGACAATTGACATTATACTGATTTGCAAAATATCATTTACAAAGTATTGTGGCTTGTGTTTTGATCTGACTATAGCTTCGTGAGCTCTTTACATGCAGATATTTAGTCAAATACAAGACAAATGGATACTGTGTTTTATTGTACGTACTTCAATATCTAGACCACTCAGAAGTAGGCTCAGTAGAAGGCCTAGTAACATCGTGAATCACATCAGACAGAAATTGGTCAGAGGGGAGGGTGAGTGCAATGAAAGTGAGAGACAGAGCAAGAGAGATAGACAGCAAGCAAGAAGGAGAGAGAGAGAGAGACAGAGAGAGAACATGACTCAGCAGTCTGCTTGGCAGCCTCTCAGTCTCAGTCCCCTGTGGTTGTTCCCCATCAAATAAGCCCTAATCTTTAAGGCCCTGAGACGAGCGGGTCGAGTCCAGCTTCATCCGGTCCTGTCCAGGCAGGCCGCCCATCTGCCTCAGACCGGCCTGCGAAGACATGTTTGCTGCAAGACAGACATATGGATGGACGGACGGATGGGGGAGATGAATGACCCCCCACATTGCTTCATTTCTACTCTCTTTCCTGTCCTTCCTCAAAATGACCGCTGGCCAATCGGGTGCTGAGGCAGACCTGAGTTAAAGTGGTTCGAGTCCGGCTCTCGACCAATCGGAGAGCACTGCAGCAGGGTGTGCACGTAGAGAGAGAGAGAGAGAAAGAGAGAGAGAGAGAGGGAGAAGTGAGCGAGTGATAGATGAGAGAGGTAGACAAAGGAGGGTAGAGAGATGAGAGAGGGTGACTGAGGATGGGCCGGATGCAAGAAAGAGACAGAAGGCCAACGGGAAAGAAAGGGGAAAGAGAGAGAGGAAAAAACGGAAAAGAGAAAATGAGTGGAGAAATGGAAGGAAAAAGACAAAGGGATAGGAAGAGTCACAGAAAGTAATAGAGAGAGATAGAGAAGTGAGAGAGGTAGTCAAAGGAAGGTGGAGAGATAGAAGAGCGAGGGAAATTGAAGACAGGGTGAATCCAAGGAAGAGATAGAAGGTCAAATGTGTAGAGAGAGAGAAAGATGTAAGAGAGGATGAAAAAAGGGGAGAAATAGGAAAAACCCACAAAGTATAAGAAAAGTGACAGAAAGTTAAACAGATAGAGAGGGAGAAAGAATGAAAGGGGGATGGAACCGAAGAGGAGAGTGTCAAAGAAAAAAAAAAGACAGGTGCTGAATCCAAATTACTCTCATTGGAAAACTCTTTTCCTTTGCCTTGATTTTGCCTGATCAGTGGCTAAATGCCTAGTCAACTCTGCCAATTCATTTAGTAAACAAATGGGCTACAGATCAAACAAAAGCAAGGAAACCAGAGAGGAAAGGAAGTCTCGTTCAACAGTTTGGATGATGATAGAGAGGGAGAGGTACATGGAGGATGTCAGAGGCATGAGGAAAAACTTCAAGCGGTGTAGGGAAGATGAAACAGAGGAGGAAAATGGTGAGAAAAGCAGAAAAGATATGGGCTTGTGAATTTTAAGGTTGTTCAGATATGGGGTGGGGGGGGGTTATTGATTGTTGATGCCTGTATTGATCTCTTCCAAACACTGTTTGTCCAGTTCATTCATACGGCCCATTTATCGCACACAGCCTTCAGAGAGAGGAAATGCACTACTGCTGAACTCCTGAACCACCCACACACACACATTACAGTACATCACTATTGTATAATGCAGTAGTGCCTTTATTCAGTTCGTATTCTGATACAGCAAAATGCTACTATTAGCCTATTAAAGCATTAAAGGAACGCTAGGTAAGATTAGGTATTTTTGCTTCTACAGCTGCAGAGTGAACTTCACTTGTACAGCACTGCCCTGAAATGAAAGTGGGTGGTGCAAGCGAGTGTGGGGGTGTGGTCCTATCCTCAACCAATATTTATGTAGTAGAGTTTCTGCAGTGCTGAGCCTGGTGTAGCAACCACAGACAGTGTGTTTTTCTTATTACAGGTCAGTGAAACATCACAATGACTGAAGGTGTATATTTAAGGTTAAAATACTACTATTACATTTGACCTGACACAAGTTTTAGGCTGATTTATTAGCAACATTTACACATTCCTCAGTTTGGGTTTTGTAATGCCCTGACATAGCATGTTGATCCTGATCTAAAATGAAAGAGAGCTAGCCATGATACAATCCATTCATTCATTCATTGTCTGTAACCCTTATCCAGTTCAGGGTCGCGGTGGGTCCAGAGCCTACATGGAATCACACCCTGGAGGGGGCGCCAGTCCATCACAAGGCAACACACACACACACACACTCATACATTCACTCACACCTATGGACAAATTTGAGTCGCCAATCTACCTACCACCTAATGTTTTTGGTCGGTGGGAGGAAACCCACGTGGACACTGGGAGAACACACCAAACGTCACCGGATGATACAGTCCATTACATTATAATACGATATGGTGCTATGCATACAGTACTATACTGTGCTGAGATGTGTGTAGATACTGTACGGTATGTTATTATACAGTGAGATCAGCTACAGTGAAATATGAAGGCATTTATTGTTACTCACCTACCTTTGTCTGATTGTTTATCCACGCATCCATTCCAAATTCAAATGCAAATGTGTGCTAGCATTCCAACATGGGGATAGATGTTAGACAGTAGTGTTAAAGCAAATCTGACAATTGTAGAACATGCTCAGCTGCACATGCTGTTTTACAGCTGTAAATCTTTCACCAGTATGGATGCTGAAGGCCTGTGGTCCTTCACTGTGTGATGTGTAATTAGAAAGGGCGTTTGATGATTGGTGGTTGAAGTTTTGTGATTTACGATGTCTGCTGGAATTTAACTGCAGGAGCTTTGTGTTTTTGGAATAGAGCTTCATTTTCTGCACTGGTAAATCTCTTTGGTTTGCACTAGGAAATCTTTTTTTTTTCCTTTTTTTCTTGTCTGTTTATCTCCTTCCACCATTTTTGTCACTTCCACTACTTATTTTTCCAGTTATTTTCCCTTATGTCTCTCTCCCTCCCTCTCATACTGTCTGTATATCCCTTTTTCTATCACTTTCTCTCACTTTCTCTGAAACACACATACATACACACACACACACACACACAGCGTTTGTAAAGAATAAAGTATGTGTATGTCATTTGTTAAGGATGATCCAGTGAAATCCCTGACAGTGACACACACACACACACACACATGCACATGCGCACACATACTCAAACACTGAGGGTGGTTGGGTCCTAGTGATGTGTATAAAGATGTCTCTCTAGACAGGCACGTGACTGCGTGCTATTTATATCCTCTGTCTACTGAGTGCTGTCAGTGTGCTCACTTACATCTTCTTTAGGTATATGTGTGTGTGTGTGTGTGTGTGTGTGTGTATGTGTTTATTCTGTCACATGATTAGTGCGTAATCATGGTTGGTTTGTAACATACAGTTAACAAGGTGTCATTTTATCTTTTGTTTTTCCCCTAAATGATGTCCTAAGTTACTCCTAGCCCTTCAGCCTGAAGAACTATACCCCACTTATGGAGAATGATCCATACATTCATAATATGACCATACAGGAGCACTTTGTAGTTCTAAAATTACAGACTGTAGTCTGTTTCTCTGCATACTTTCTTATCCCTATTTCACCCTGCCCAGACCTCCACAGGAACACCAAAGAGCAGGTATATTTTTGGGTGGTGTATATCCACCGATGAAGGGCTAGAGGACGGCAAACACAAACTGTGCATCAACAAATGAGCTACTCGCTCTCACTTTACATCAACCAGGTGGACTAATGAGGTAGGTGTGTCTAACAGATTGGAGAGTGAGTGGACACATTGTTTAAAAAAAACCTCGAGCAGCACTGCTGTGTCTGATCCACTCATATCAGAGCTACACACACTAACACACAACCACCACATCAGTGTCACGTCACTGAAAATGATCCACCACCTGAAATGTACCTGCTCTGTTGTGGTCCTGACCATTGAAGTGCAGGGTGAAATTCAGTCATGATATTTTTGTATAAGCGTGCAGGGGAGTTTTGGCCCACAGCATTTGTTTCCTAACATTGCAAAGCACATGTCTGTTTCTAATCGTGGCTGGTTGTGATCATGCATCTCTTTTATTGGTAACCATAAAAGCTAATATTTGTCCAGACACAAGCTTCCCTGATCTGAAATCCATGAGCCAACAATAGTTGCAGGTTTAAATTTTGCTGTGGCTGGGCTTCTGTTCCAGTTTGAAGGTTATGAAATGAAATGGATCTCTTGACCTTAATCTATTACTCTGTGATCCAGCTGTAAATATCCTGTGTCTGGCTGTTTATATGAACCTACAGGATCTGTAGTCAAGTCTAATTGATTTGTATAGCGCTTATTTTCTCAAAGCAACTTTGAAGAAAGTGAGAATTAAAATAAAATTCAGACGAATACCCCCAGGTGAGCAAGCCAAAGGAGACAGTGGCCAAGAAAAACTCCCTTGAGGCTGGAGAAAGAAACCTTTGAGGGATTCAAGCCCCACAAGGGGGACCCATCATCCTCTGGTCAAACAAATAATAAACAATAGAATTTTAATTAAAAACTGCAGGTAGAAGCAGCCTTGGAGTCTGTATAAATCATGGAGGTCTTTAGTAAATATCTGTGCTTAATCAGTTCCATCAAATATGCAGGAGCTGCTACATGGTGACGACACGGACCACAGAAATGGAGTGCAGACTTCTGTAACATGTACGGTATGTAAATATAGTGCCAACCTTAAACCATGTTCATTAGAGGGTGCATCTGCATCACTTTTGTGTATTTCGTTAACTTACGGTTAACTTTCTAAGTTTATCGTTGCTGCAGTGCTTTCAGAACACACTAAACATAGATAAACAACGCATAATAGTCTGAGGGGACGCAAGAAAATCTAAGGTGCTGTGTGTGTGATTGTCGTCATGTGTGTCTCTATGTTAGAGTTCGTCCATGGCTCCAGGGGCTCCTTCTTTGTTCCCATCTGGCCCTGTTTTTTTGTAATATTGCTTTATTATTCTTTAAAGTGGCTCTTGGAGCCAGACGGGCAGAAAGCCACATACTGAACATACCAACACATTATCCACTGCCTGCTGCAGAATGCACCAGTCTCCGGGAGAGGAGAAAACAAAAGAAGAGAGTTCAGTTTCAGTTGTAGCTCTGAAAATTTCAGAACCGTCAGAAATGCAGACTCGATCCTGTCAAAACATAATGCAAATCAAGTGTTAATGTGGTGAAATACATAACAGTCTAATTACGTTTAAATAGTGTAACATGTTCAAGCATGAAATGCAAAGGGCAGAGTTTTGTTAACGAATCTAATTAAATTCACACCACTATTCAATTATGCTTCCTCTGTAGGTATAATTAGGCTGATCAAATAGTTGTCATTAGGAAAAATGGCACTGATCCCATACCACTGGGTACAATTTTGGAGTCTTCCTTTAGAGGGTAGAGTGTTGGAGAAGTTTCAGAATGATTACAGTTTTTAGATGCACAGCTGACAGCTCAGTTTGAAATGTAATAGTTTATAAAGGGAAAAAAAATCAGATCAGTATTCGGCAATGCTCAAGGTTACTCTACTAAAACAGAGGAAATTAAATTACCATTCTCAATTTTTGAAGAAAAAGCCTAACTAAGCCAGCTGGAAAAAAAAAAGCCATGGCATAAAAATCAATTAAATAAAATGAAATAGGACTAGACCTGAAGTTCTCAGATAAGAACATGTAAGTCGTATAATACATGTGTGTTTTTATTTTATTATTAGTGCAGAACTCTCACCACTGGAGCTAGGCCTTCAGTTAGGTCCATAAATGTCAAAATAAAAAAAAAATAAAAAAATACCAATATGAACATGTTCTTTCCGGCTAATGACCAGCTGAAACTTTAGAACATTTGAAACATTCCACACTTTCTGTTTGAATCTTGTAACAGTCACATTGATGTAGCAGTTTTAAAGTTCTTAGTGAAAAGCACTAGCATCAAGCAAGAGTGAGTGGTCAAACTTCCACTAGTTTTTACAGTCCGTGTTGTGTCTAGGACTTACAAAAAAATGGCAGTAGGCCCACCTATTACAAATCAAACAAGCAAACAAACAAAACCCTTCCTGTACTTTTTCTAGATATTATTCTCTGTGTATCTGCATAAAAATAATTATACAAACAAGTATGTAATTACATAAAGGCAGTACTATCACGCATACAGTGTTTTAATATGAGAAGAAAATTAACTTATTACTAATTAAACTATATATAATTTTGAGAGCTCTTCTCAAAAACATAAGCCAAATTCTAGATGTGGAACAGGCCAAATGTCTAGCAACACAGAATACAGAATGTATACATTATTTTTTACTTTGTTTTTTAATTTAAGTTTATATATATATATATATATATATATATATATATATATATATATATATATATATAATATACAGCATTTCTCAGGAACAAATTTAGTAATAAAGTTTAGAATAGACTGCAAGCTAGACTAATATTTCAGACAGACATGAGATAGTGGGTGTGTATGAATGTAAGTGTGTAAGCTTTTTGAAAAGAATGGGAGCATGGCCCACCATGCATGCCCTCTCAGAAATGTGTTTTAGGATATGACTCAGGGGACTGGCGTGTATTTGTGTGTGTGTAACGGATATGACTCAGGGGCCATTTGGAGGGTGTAGTGTGTAAATCAGTGAATCTGGATTAATTGTTGACTTGATCAACTGGTGAAAGTTCTCGGTGACTCAAAGGTAAAGCAGGTCTCTCACACGTGTGTGTGTGTGTGTGTGTGTGTGTGTGGGTGGCTTTACCCTTGAGTCATTGTTAGGAACTTTCGCCGCTTGACCAAACACAAAAAATCATTGAGATACACTTATTTACATTGTTTGAAAAAAACGAATATTTTTGTACGTTAAACTGCCCGTGTTGACAGAACAATGGTCGGATCACCCAAGAGTCCGGGCCTCAGTGTCATTTAGTGTGTTTAGGATCATTTGAATCGTGAGGGGCAAAAACTGCAATCAGCTTCGATGACAGAAATTTGCTTGTTAAAAAAATGCCACATCACTCAGCCCATGCTCAGTGTTTCAATAAAACAAAGGGCAAATTTAATATAAATTAGATGTGAAATGAACAAGACAGTGTAATCAGATTTCAGAGAAAATCTAATATGATGTTAAGGGTTTTGTCCTAAAGCAACCAGAGATTTGGTTGACACAGCTGCAGTGAGGTCAGAGCCAACCTGGGAGCTCTTTTCCTGGGGTTAGGCTAAATTTTGTCTGACTGGAATGGATCTTGAAGGCTGGTCATAAAAAGCACAATTATTATAAACAGAGACAGAAAGGGCACTTCTGAAGGCAAGAGAGCTCAAACCCATTCTGGGATGTGTTTGTGTATGTGTCTGCTTGCAGGTTTCTCAGAAAAACTCAGAGCAAGTGATTAAAAATGTCTTTATTTTGTAAAGGATAGATACACACATACATACTGAAATAATTATATATCATCACTAGGGGTTTCACAATACACAAAGTAATATTCATTTGATACGATACAAGCTGTGAATTTAATGCATTAAGGTTATATGTTAAAAACTTTGCTGAAGTTGCATCCAGTTGTATCCATCTGCAGAGCAGGAGATAGTTCTGAGGCGCACTGTAGTTTCATGTGACATCTAGTTGCACGGTGTGTAATAGGAATGCTGTGTTACTATGACAACGCCATAGAAGTGTTTAGAGCTACTGGGGAAACAAGAAAATGCTATTGTTTTGGTTAGCCTGTTGAACGATTAGATGCAAAAAGGCAAACGGAGAGAGCAAGACTGAGCTAGAACACCCAAAATTATCCAATGACAGCCAAAGAATGTTGGATCAAACCGTAACTGTGTGTAAATTTTGCTCAACTCGAGTTTCAAACATTGGTGCTAAAACCTCCAATATACAAACTCATTTGCGAAGACACCATCCAAGCATGTCACTTACTGGAGCAAGGAGAAAACACAGCACAGCTATTTGACCTCTACAATTAAAATAGTTTTCTACTTGTTTTCTCGAAAATCGTATCGTATCGTGGCACAAAACACCAATATGTATTGTACTGAAATGTGTGTATCGTTGCACCCCTAATCATCACTCTCCAAAGAAAACAAGCATCTCCATTTTTGATTTCTATTTTTCTACATCATTTGATTTTCTTTACGTTGTGTGAAACCGCGAGCCTGAAATGGACAAGCGTATAAGATAATGATGATGACGATGATGATGATGTTGTGTGAAAATGTAATGATGAATGGACCTGTAGAAATGCCCCAAAATAACTGAATAGAATCTTTTTACATTTTCACATTTTTTCCATTAAGTTACTATTTTGGACATGTTTTCTTTGGCCATTGATGATATTTAGATGTTCTATGTAATCTTTGTTAAATATAAGTTCAAATCACTGACCCATGTTGCTTGTACTATTTTTGAATGGACCTTAAATAAGTGTGTAGACATTGCTTATAACTAGAAAATTCAGGTCCTTTTTGAGGATTCTGCTCTCAAAATTCAAATGCTCAGCTGTGCATACACAGCTTGTGTAATCTCTATACAAAATCATGAAATTCTTTTAGGAAAATGTGTAAATCATCTAGTGTAAAGTCTTCCTAGAATTGTAGAAGATGCTGTTGGACCAGGGTACCCTTTATTTCAGAAGAAATGTTGGAAGAGCAAGCTTTAATGAGCATGCAGCTTTAGATTTTATAGTTTCAAGGGAAGTATTTGACTTTGGTACAGTACTATATACTTATTACTACACTAAATAGTTATTTTTATTCATATCATGTACTCACAGAATACACGCAGACATTTAGGCAGTACCAAAGCATTTCACTTAATATTAACCACCAGTGACTGCCAGCTTACTTCCTTTCATCCTGTTTTCCATAATGATCAAATTGTTCAGTTTTGCAAGAGACAGAAAACAGGCACTCACTGTCAGCGGGACACCACCCGTTCAGATGCCACACCTTACAGAGAAACCCAGACACTACACACTCCACAGGCTTCCTGTGAGTAAGCCCCCTTTATGACTCACACTGGTTTATTCACTCAGACTCTACTGATCAATAGTGTATTTGGGGTATATGACCCATAAGCTGATGCACATTGTGTGGGTCAGGCCAGTGATTTGAACTAAGGGATGAACCATAGATTTATAATTATTATTATTATTATTATTATTTTATAATACTTTCATATATAAAACATATGAGACAAGTAAATGTATAAAGTTTGCTTATTGACAATAAAGTACTGGAAAATAAATAAAACAAAAACTTCAATAAATTATGCCCCTTTTAACTTTGTTTTGTCCTGAAGTGACAGGGCTCATCGTTCCCGCAGGCTTTGAGACACAGTTGTGTAAATAGAACAGAAACTCCACTTGAATATATAACACTTTATTTGAGATCCCAAGAATGCATGTAAACATTTAAAATGAAAATACAGGAGACTATTTGTGTTTTGTTTTTCTATTTATTGAAGCAAAACATATCAGCAATTGAAAACAATTTTATTTTATTTTTTTTTGTATCTGATATAACAATTTTATATATATATATATATATATACTGAAATTTAATTTCATATTTAAAATGATTAGTCTACATTTATATATTTTTACATATAATACATATATATATATATATATATATTGGAACATTATTTGATAACATGAATTATTTATTAAAATATATTGTGCTTAATTTATATATTTACATGTATTCATTTATATATTATTTCTATAGACTTATTTATTTAGAATTTTAACTTTATTTGAATTATTTTGATAAATAAAGTTTTCATTTATATTGAACCTGTATTAAATAATTTTTTCTGTAACCCTGATTAGGTTATCAGGTTAGTTCTTGTATGTAGGTTTATGTATGTGTTATGCATGTATGTGTATGTGCACATGTGCTTTTTATATTTATTCATATTATACCTTCCAGTGCAAAGTATTATTTATTTTTAATGGGTCTCTGCAGTCAAATGACTGGTGTGGTGTTTCTGGGTATAAGAGACACAGTGTGTATTGTGTTAAAAAGGGTAAAAGTGTGTTTAAAACATATTTATTGAGACTGTAAACTCTGCCTGTATAGTCGGTGGGGCTGATAAAAAGGACAGTGATTGCTTAAACAAGGAGGTCATTATAGTGTTAGGGATTATTGATGAATAATAAATGGGACAAGTCCAGGGCTCTAAATTTGTACGAAAATGGTGTGTTTTTGGTGTATATGAAAATTCCCCTAGTGAGTAAGCATATGCTTGACTCAGCTTTGCCTGTAACTGACTAAACATCCATGGCGTGCCCCATAATTTGGCTGTTTGACACATTCTCACTTTTTCTATTTCCATTTTGTTCTGTTCCCTGTGATTCCTGTTACCGTTTTTAAAAAGAGTAAACAAGTCTGTCTGAGAATATACTTACAGGTTTGACTAACTGGACTGTTGATTAAAGTACCTATGATATCATTATTGCTTTCTTCCTTTCTTTCTTTCTTTATTTTCCTCTTTCTCTCTCTTGCTATGTCTCTCTCATTCATCTCATTCTCTCTCTATCTCTCTCTAATGCTCGTCCTGCGAGGCCCCAGTAAGGGAGTGCTCTCTGGCTGAAGTATTACAGCTCTTTAGCCTGTGTAAACATGTACTTGGCGAAACACTCTGAGAAACTCTCCGGCCTCACTCATTGACCTGTACATACTCTCCAAGACTTGAACTCAGTGACGCTTCAGCTGTGGTTGCATGTTAAAAAGGATAAAAAGGCCTCTCTGGTTTGTTTCTAAAGGACGAGGAGTCATAACCCTCCATTTATCTTCATATGCTGTTATGGTTCTACCATTTAGGATGGGGAAATAGCTTTGAAAGCATTTTCACATCATCTGCTCATGAGCTAATACCAACATATTGGTAAAAGAAAGCTAAAAGGTACACCTTTCTGTACATTTTTTAAATGTTTGTTTCATGGCTTCATTTTACCTCTTCACAATTCATTTTCACTGCTCTACATTTCATGAGGCACCATTGAATCAGCCATATGCATTTTGTATTTACAAAGTAACAATGTTGTAGCACAAGCAGAATGATGCCTGACAATATATTGCTGAAATAACCATGGACTTCCCAGGAATGAGTGTTCCCTTAATGGTTGCATGTGCCTCTCTGAAATAACAGTATGCACCTCCAAATCACATATTATTACACATATGTAAGTTACCCATGCTGTGGGCACTGATGCATATACCCCATACTATGACAGATGTTGGTTTTAGTAGCTTTTACTAAGAATAGTCTGGATGACCATTTTGTCCCTGACTCCACATTTGTTTTTTCCAATAACAAGCAAAAACATGGAATGATATTAACAACAGCAGTTTTCTGCTATCTTTCAGTCTATCTGAGACCAGCTTGGTCTTAGAGAACCCTCTTGACTCTATTAAGTGACAGTGCAGACAGCAGACACATTAGGGCCCAATCTGTTCCATATTCGGCACTTGTGGTTCAGTTAGGGTAATGGCAAGTGTTATGTGGACCTGACATGGGCCAAATGTCATGAGCCAGGCTTGACTTGGTTTACAGTATGCTCTGTGTGCACCAGATATGGGCCAAATGTGGGTTTGACAGAATAGAGTCAAGTCGATCAGTGAATACATTGGAAATCCTTTCTTGGTGCTTTTGTCAGTTAAACAAAAGGTTTAGCAGGATTAACAAATGACAGATTCGGGTTGCTATTGCATTTAACAAAATGTCTTACTTTTGTGAAAATATGATTTGTCCATTTTATTCTTTCACTCACCGGCACTTCTACAGTCACTCTGTAGTGACTCTGTGACAGAGTTATAAAGGGAGAAAAAGACTGCCCAGAACTCCTTCCCAACATTTCACTATTCCCCTCCACTGTCTCAAGCTCAGATTGGGTGTGGTCCATGCACGCAAACATTCATCTGGGGCCTTGACTATTAGCAGAGTCAACTACACAGAGTTTTTTAAGAAATAAAATGAAAAAAAAAAAAAAAAACACATTCTCACACATTCACTTACACCTACGGACACTTTTCGAGTCGCCAATCCACCTACCAACGTGTGTTTTAAGACGGTGGGAGGAAACTGGAGAACCCGGAGGAAACCCACACAGACACGGGGAGAACACACCAAGCTCCTCATAGACAGTCACGGAAAAGGATTTGAACCCACAACTTCAGGACCCTGGAGCTGTGTGACAGTCACACTACCTGTAGCGGAGCTTTGCTGCCCTACCACTAATATATGCATATAATTATTTTGTATTAATCATTTGAAATAGTGGTAAATTTTATAGCATCAGTTAGGGCTGAACAACAATTCAATATCAATATATATCGTAATATAAAATGTTTGAATAATGATATAATTTTTAAACCCATTTTAAAAATTTCAATGTACATTATTTACAGAATCTTTCACTGACTGATGGTCATTACAAGGCGCTGTCATCAGTTCCGCACAATCAACTTAAAATTTAGTATAAAAATATTACTATTGACAAAGCCATTAGGTTTATATTTTGCGGTGATGTCATGTTTCTTGTTTGTTCTTGGAAGTTGTTCATATCGATATTGGGATTATATCGTATCGACTACAATAAAGAAATATATTGTGATATAAATTTTGGCCAATATCGTCCAGCTCTAGCCTCAGTATAAGCTTAAGTTATTGAGCAAACTATATATCGGCTGGGCTGTACTGCCTAGGGCCTCCTGGTTGTAGATCACTGAGAAAGGGCAAGTTCTTCCCGGAGCGCGGCAGCATTGTAACAGTGTCAGGTGGGAGGCTTCAGGACTAAATGGGTTTTTATTGAAAAGGAAATCTGCCAGCACCAGATAAAGGAGAATGGGCTTCTGGACATGAAGAGAGGGGTCAGAGAGTTCACACTGAAAAGACTTTTCATCCTCACATGAGTCATTAACTGCATGGGTGTGTGTGTGTGTGTTTGTGTGTTATGTGTGTTATGTTGTGTATGAGAGAGATAATGCAAACATGACTGTTTTTTAAATCAGCCAATGTGTACATTTATTGCAAATTAGGAGATGCTGCTTAGCTGAGTGGGCGTTTTATTGTGTAAATGTATTTTGTCTGTGCCATAAATAAACAGCCAACAGGCTGTGCTGTCCGCACTCATAAAACTGTAAATGTTTCCATTCAAATGTTTTATAAATTGTGAGGGGAATTCCCATGAACGCATATACTAATTGTTATTGGTGTTTTGCCACTGGACACTGTGGTATGGCAAGGTTCCGTTACTAAACTGAACTCAGAATTCTCAGAGCATTGTTGGAGTAACAGAACAATGAAAGGAAAATGAGAGTTTTGGTTACGGCATTTCCTGTACGACACTAACTTAACAGCAAATACAAAACAGCAGTTTTAATGGATGAGCTTAAAATTCTGATTTACAATTTAATTAGCATTGACCTTAGTGCAGAATTTGATACCACAGATCATGTGATGCTACTTGATAGGCTGGAATATCTGGTAGGAATAAAAGGATCTGCCCTCTCTTGGTTCAGATCCTATTGTCTGACTGTTATCAATTTGTTTATCTGAATAATAAATCCTCAAATCATACTTTAGTTAAATATGGTGTTCCACAAAGGTCAGTGCTAGGCCCTATATTATTCGCACTCTACATATTGCCATTGGGTAGACTAATCCGTAAGAATGGTATTCAGTTCCATTGTTACACTGATGACACACAACTGTAGTCAGTCAAACCTAATGATATTGCTTGTCTACGTAAAATAACAGAATGTCTAACTCAAATTAAAGACTAGATGATGCAACTTTTTCTCATGTTAAATTCTGATAAAACTGAGGTTTTGTTACTACAGAGACTCAGAAACATTCACTTAGAAATGCTGCTATTCATCTTGGTAATTCAACAGTAAAACACAGTACCATCATTAAAAACGTATGGGTAGCTTTTGATTCGACTCTCACGTTTGATACCCACATACCCAATACAGTCAAAACCGCATTCTTCCACCTACGCAATATTGCCAAAATTTGCCATATTTTATCCTTAAAAGATGCAGAAAAAATAGCGCATGCTTTTATAAGTTCATGTCTAGACTACTGCAATGTGCTCCTGGCAGGGAGCTCGTGCAAAGCGTTATACAAGCTTCTGTTAGTTCAAAATGCAACAGTCAGAATGCTCACTAGAGCTAGAAAATTTGATTATATAACCCCAGTTCTCTCGTCCCTACACTGGCTACCCGTAAAATATCGCATTAACTATAAAATACTCCTCTTAGCTTATAAATCTCTAAATGGTTTAGGCCCACAGTATCTTACTGAACTCATTAACTCTGGAATAACCTTCCGGATACTGTTCGGGGCTCAGACACACTCTCTAAATCTAGATTAAAAACCTACCTTTTCAAACAAGCTTTTGGTTAATCACTCACTTTCAGGTTACTCCTTCTCTATTGGTGTTTGAGCTGGTTTTCATATTATCACTACTTTGTATTAAACCTGTCATACTACCATAGCTACAGCTTTTTTAGTTAGCTTTCTGGTAACCGCCAACCCGCTGTCTGTTGCTGGGTTCTCTTGCCTGACCCGTGGAAGCTTTTTTTGCAGGACAATTTTTGCCCCTGCATTACCATGAATATACCCCTCCTCCTTCCTCAGACTCCTATATCAGTAATATTATACATTCACATTACTATCACCTATTCATCTGTCATCAGATCACTTTTACTTCTGTTCTGTTTTCTGTTGTGCTCACTGGTGTCAACCCGAGGAGGATGGGTTCCCCCGTATGAGTCTTGGTTCCTTCCAAGGTTTCTTCCTTGTGCTTTGTGGCAAATTTCTGTTGTGAAAAGCGCTATATATAAAATTAGATTGATTGATTGATTTAGGTTTTACATTAAGATGTAAAATATCATATGCCAATCCATTAGAGCATCACATAGGGCTCACTCCACTCTCTTCCTACCGCAATATTCCTGTTATCGTCTATAGTTTTAATTTAACATTTAAATCCTACACATATCCAATTGAGTTGCTGTGTGTGTGTATGATCCAATCAGTGACCAGGTACGCCTAACATCTAAGGTTACTCATTGGGTCCAGCCAATGTGTACTCAAAACACCCACTAAATTGCTGCCTCTTCACAGGGGTAATCAAGTAGGTACCTTTCCTTTTCAGTGTTGTTTTGCATAAAAAGCAACGTCTATGATTTTAATTTTGGAATCTGGAGCTGTTTAGAAAACAGAGACCTCCAGACATTGAAATGCATGAACTGAATGAACTGAGATGAGGATAATCTGTTCCATATCTGGGTAATATTGACTTATTTTTGCGATTTCTGATTACTTAATGTGGAACTGACAACAAATTCGGTAGAGTGCTAACAACATGAAAGTTCACAAAGACCAGAGCTACAAAATTAATTCAAGTTTAAAAATGAGTTTCTGTGGTAATTCAAACAGTGAACAGAGAAGTTAAACTTCAGCCACATACAAACAACTTTTTTTTTTCTCAAACCACCTGAAATGACGAGGAGCTTCTGAACTAACCAGAAAGAAACAGCACTTCTCCGGCATCATCAACATTGCTTTTAAGCCCATGACACCTCTGGAAGGCTCAATAGTGAGGTCTGGCATCCCAGGCACCCCCCACACCCTCAAGCTAGGTTTGCAGCCTCACCATACTCTTAAATATAGAGTCAACTTGGTCTCGTTGGTGGCCAAGGCAATACCTAGCCCCACTGGCTCCTTTTAATGCATGCTTGGTGCCAACAATTCAATGTGGAAATTACTTACTAAATCAACTGCCTGCACCATCAATAATTGTGAACCCACACTGAACCCTGGTGAAAAAGGCTGTACCAAACCCCACTGGCACCGTTAATGCATGTTCAATACCATCAGTTTCATGTGAGCTTTACCCGATACATCAACCACCACCAACAGTAACACAACAAAGCAACCCAATCACCTGCACTGTCCTTTATACACCTAAAACACCACACCTTAGCCACTGCACATTTAGGGTGCATTTCCCCCACTAGTCTGCACTCTCCTTTTCCACAACCAATGACTATCCCTTTTAGCTACTTCTGACAACTCCTTCACGGCTACCATCTATCACTGAACTGCACAAGCAAGGATGCCTTAACTATAGACTTAACTACAAAACCCCTAACTCCTGTTTATACCAGTCTTACATGGCACTGCTCAAACTGGTTCTGGAGGCAGCGATGCTTTCAAGGCCGAAGGAAATTGGCAAAAGCCAACAGGTGGGGACGAATGTGATTGGTTAAAATAGATTGGGCGGAGATTTTCAAAAGCTACGCCATAAACAAGTAAAGCTCTGCCTAGACCCTGGTAGCTTGCCTGCTCTGACGGCCAGAAATGACTTTGGTAGAAATAAAAGGGAAATGTCTTGTACACTTAGTTCTGTTTCATAATAATCTTGCAAAAATCTCAGTATTTTGTTTTGCTTGAATAGAGGCTAATGTGACTCTGAGGAAGCTGCAGAATGCTCTACTGCCTCTGAGGCAGATTCTGAAGAAGTATTTTCCTGCACATTTGAGTTATAACTGCTGACTTTGAAGCAGATAGTGCTCCTGAATAAAACTGGGGATGTCCAGCATGATCAGACAATAAATGATGAACAGATTGTTGTGGAAGTGGTCACTTTACCTCTGCTTTAAGCCAACATGGGGTGTGTTGAGCATTTCTGTAAGTAACTTTATGTAGAGCATGTAGAGCTTACATTTGATCAAGCATTCACTACAAGGTAGTTTCAGAAGTTTGCTATAGCATATTTTCAGTAAATTGTTGACTTTATTGTTCAAATTGTTGTAATGAAAAGATTTCAAAATGTGGTATTTCACCCTCAAAAACCAGCAAGACCTCTCCTTCCTGGGAGGTTGTACTAGATCTGTGAATTTCTCTATTTCAGATGTTAACATATGAATCTTGATACACACTTTAGGATGCAATACAAAATTATACAGTTGAACAGGTAATGATTCAATACACTTTGATTCATTGCAGAGCTGATACAATTTGGTTCAGCATTGATCATTTGATGCAAGTCTGTTTTAGTATGTAAATTCAATATGTATTCATGTGTCCCAGTGTAAGTTCTTTGAGGAGCTAGGATCTAGACTTTTATTTTACCAAAGTTATTTTGCGTTGTGTGGGATGCTGAAGACAGGGGCAGGGGCTCTGCTGCATTCTTTGAATTACTTCCATAAAAACAGAGAAACACAGATGAAACGAGACAATGCAGCATGGTGGAATGAGGCAACATATGCCCAGGTAAAAACACAAAAATCCTTGCACGAGCATGGAATGGCATCAGGTGGAAGGGACAGGGGGCGGGAATGCTGGCTCGCTAATGTATATACTGTCACCTGTTACTGTATTTTGGAACAGAGATATAGATTTAGATATATATTTTCTCATTTTAAGCAAGGTGAATCTACTATGTTATTACAAACCATTGAGTTCAGCAGGGTTTAAGTGACTCTTTAAGAAAGATTATCTGAGCTAAACTGTTGACTTGGAGTACTGGAGTACTATCACCCGCTGTTCTAAAACTCTATTTGAAGCTATACTAGTTGCTAATAAACAGTGATAGCCACCTCTGTAAGTGTGCAGCCAATTTGTGCTGTACTTTACGGAAGTTTTTATTTACATTTACATTTATGCACTTGGCAGACGCTTTTTTTATCCAAAGCGACTTACAAAAGAGGAAATTGCACGCAGCAGTGCTTGCATCTCAATCAAACTTTTGCCAAATACAATGTATTTCTAAACTTTTGACCTGAGACTTGTTGGTGCGTTGCAAAACAGCTCCTCTGTTTTTGTGTGTGTAAGCAACGAAGAATCGGGTCGGCTTCTCTCTCGCGCTATTTCTCTTTCACACATGCCTTATCATAGAGTACGGGACTGGTTTACTGACCCCACACCTTCTTTTTCCTGAATAAGCAGACTATTTACTGTAGCATATTTCAAGCCCTTGTAATTCAAAGCAAATCTTTCTGGGTTCTCTGAAAATAAACGAAATTTTGGAAAGAAAAACATAATTTTGGCTTTAATTTAATTAGAACTATTATTAGAAATGTCACGTTTTAATTGTCACTTTGAGTAATTATGGGCTGTTTGGAGTCTGTTACTGACAGTTTTTTATTTATAATTTTTTTTGGATCATGTTCAGACTCTAAACTTGACTTTGGACTTTGAGAGATATGTTTTGGCCTACATTTTTTCTTGTGTGCGTGTGTGTAACACTGACATATTTCGCTTCAGTGCTATAATTGGCTGTTCAAATATATAAAGTGTAAATTTGCTGTAGTGTATGTGTGTGTGTGTGTGTGTGTGTGTGTGTGTGTGTGTGGGTGGGTGGGTGTGCGTTTGTGTGTGTGAAACAAATGAATATAATAGTCTGTGGACAAAGTATGAATGTGCTTGTGTGTGTGTGTGTGTGTGTGTGTGTGTGTGTGTGTGTGTGTGTATGTATGTGTGTGTGACTGTGGGTGTGTGTGTGTGTGTGTGTGTATGTATGTGTGTGTGACTGTGTGTGTGTGTGTGTGTGTGTGTGTGTGTGTGTGTGTGTATGTTGTGTGTGTGGCTCACTGAGGTGTAGTGCCCTCTTACCTCAGTGCTGAGGAATTCGGGTGACGAATAGAGTGGTGTGTGAAGTGAGAGAGTGTGAAGAGAGAGCCAGCATTTCACAGTGAGTCTATTCATCCACACTGACTGCCCTGCTCCGGCCTGTTATACGCACACACAAAGACCCCAAGATTGAATGAGAGAGCTTTAAAAAGACTTCAGTTTAAGTACATATGATCTATTGTTATTACCCTGTTATAAGACACAGTTTAAGCGATTCAGACTGTGTGGTAATATAGAAAGCCTAGTGTAATAAAGGTGTAATAACATCTAAGATGTAGATGAATTAAAATGAGCACTGCTACTTGACAGCTCTCAGGATTCATGCAGTAGCTTACTTTCCCAGCCTTTACAGTTTACCACAATCTACCACAATATTTTATTCTTTACTACAATAACACTATTTTGGCCTAAAATATGAAGTTTAAAAAATTGGACTAATTTCTTCAGTGGTGATAGCTTATGTTCAGCCAACATCGCTTTGTTTTACAGTTCATTCTTTGGACGGTATAATTTTTGTTACGTGGACTAACTGGATATTTAAAGTTGGGCAGACTTTTCATTGAATGGTGAATCAGGTGAACCTCATTAGAACTTTAATATAAACTTTGGCCGACAAAATAGCAATTGAGAAGTCAGCTGAATGGGCACGATTACCACAGACATTAAATGTCTTTGTTCTATGCTAATAACTTTACTGTCTGTAAAAAAAATTCATTTTTAATTTCTGCTTGACCATACCACAATTAAATATATTTGAGCTCTTTTTACTCTTTCAGTAATATAAAATTACTTTAATTGAGTTCAGAGCTGTTCATTATTACATGAAAACTAAGAATGTTGTAAGACGTCAGCAGTGAATTTACAATGAAATAAAATGAAATTACAGAAATATAATTACAGCGAAAAATGAACAAACAGAATCTCCAAGTGGAAAAATACACACCAAACTAGGAGTCAACGACACAAGGCCAGCTTACTTTCCATTTCACGAAAGTGAACGTAGCATGGACAGTGTCTCCAGTCCAGTAGCTACAATTGCTCTGATGCCCTTTGCCCAGTTTCAACTGCTTTTGCAAATCCTAGCAGCATGAATGACAAAGCAGAGCACACACATTTAAAAAAAAAAAACTTTGTTAAAGACATGTTCTAACCAACTTACTGATGGGTGATAAATCAGAGTGGAAGGCCATTATTCTGTGGCTCTGTAGTGTGAGGAGTCTTGCAGTATCCTTGTCATTCCTTATGCTTGGCGCTGCCCAGTCTTTTCCCCCCTTTTGCTGGGCCCTCGCCTCAGTATCAGGTGGCCCGGTTCAGCGTGTCCTCAAACAACCCGAACGGCACACAGGAAAGGGGCCCTGATGCGGGGGGAGGACCACCTCTGTCCCACTGTGCTCAACAAGCTACAGCAGCGGCAGATACGGGCTGCACATGCAGAGGCCTCTCTCTCTATTAGAGCAGTTAGACAGATGTAATGTTTTATAGTGTTAAAATTAGGCATGATTTATGAGTACAGCAGCTTTCTAGAAACTGGTAGTGTCACACAGATGGATTCATGCAGACGTATTGGCCAGACATGCATAGTTACACATAGAATAAGACAGTAGCTAGACATGTAAACATATTATAGTAAACACTTATATATACACTTATAGTAATGAGCAAACACACACAGAGTCACACTTGTTTTTATAATGGCATATATAGGTATGGCCCTTTGTAACCTAGGAGTAGCATACAATTAGAAATATATATGTGTCGCTATATGTCATCATTAAAATGGCAGTTTTGAGGGGGTTTTTATTAGATTTTTCTGTAACTTTTATATGCATTTTCTTTGTACCTGCATGTTAATATGTTCCATTACATATAATTAATCATACTGCCACATGTAATAAGATATTTTGAGCCTAGTTGTTAACCTAAATCTAAAATTAATGTCAGCAACCTAGAAAATATAATCAAAAGAAATGTTTAGGGAAAAAAGCACTAACAAAAGTCTGAATCATTAAGTTTTTTCCTGTAAACAATATTTTTCTGTTTTGTTTGGTGATAGAAGGTCATTAGAGTCCTATACATTTATGAAAACAAGCACACACACACACACACACACACTGTAGGCCTGTTCATGTATGGCCTGCTGTTCCTTTGTTCTGTTGGCAAATATCCTCACTGTGCACATGGCTTCCTATGGAAGTGAACATATGATTGTGATTTTCTGGCTGCTGCAATAAAGGCAACACACGCACACACACACACACACACACACACACACACATACACAGAGGGAGAGAGAGAGAGTGAGAGAAAAGCTTTCTATGGAATGCCAAGCAGACAGGCAGCAGAGGCACAATACCAGACTCTGTGTGTTTGGGTGTGTGTGTGTGTGTGTGTTTGTGTGTTTGTGTGTGTGTGTGTGTGTGATGCCAGAGTCTGTGCGAAACAGAAAACAAAAGAGCCCAGAAGGGCAAAAGACAGACATAGGGAAAAAGCAAAAACATTGAGAAGGAGCAAGAGAATTTCACATGGAGAACAGCGAAGGACAGAAGAACGAACCCTTAGAACCCGAAAGATAGACTCGTCAGTTTGCTTTCAAATTTGATTTCTTTAAATTATATTAATTAATTAATGTCATGAATTACATTTGCATTTGATTTCAGTATCAACAGGTTTTGAAACATTTTATTTGTATTTGTTCATGTGTAAATAACACAAATTATTTTCATGAGTTCATTCACTCCTTCATTTTCTGTAACCACTTTGTCCTGTTCAGCGTCACAGTGTGTCCGGAGCCGACCTGGTATCACTGGGAGCAAGACAGGAACACACCCTGGATGGGGTGTTAGTCTGACACAAGGCAAAACACACTCACACATTCAGTCACACATATGGACACTTTTTTTTTGAAGAGCCTACTACCTTGCAACATTTATTTATGTACTTATTTATCAATGACTGTGGGTGGAGACCCTTGCAGACACTGCGAGAACACACCAAACTCCTCACAGGCAGTGACTCCCCAGAACCCTAGAGCTCTACGGTACCCCCCCCCCCCCCCTCCAGGTCACCCCAGAAAACTTGTTTTAACCTACAACCAGATTTCTAATCTAGCTGCAGTGAATTACTAATGACTAATGTGATAAAAGAGGGTTTCGTGGAACAGTGGAGTGACTAGCTTTTTCTTCTTAGCCTTTAAGAGTCACTGATCACTTCGTGAAGTGGAGATATCATAATTGAAATGTGATTGAAAATTCATGACCCCACGTGAGTAAACGTGAAAAATCGAGTGGGACAGGGGCTGCGTTTATTTAAAAATCTTTGTAATTTTCTGTCTTACAAAGAAATGGAAAAAAGATTGGAACCTACTGAGACTTTACTTCAAGCTGAATACAATAAGGGGGTGTGGGAGGGGCAAACGTGCTGGAAGAGAGAGAGAGAGAGAGAGAGAGAGAGAGAGAGAGAGAGAGAGAGAGAGAGAGAGAGAGAGAGAGAGAAAGAAAGAAAGAGCAAGCGCAAAGTAGAGAGATGGCTGAAGAAAAGCTGTATGAAATACAGGCATGGAAAACATGATTTAATCTGCCACATAATGGCAAAATCAGAAGAATACAAAAACGACTAAAGTTAACCAAGACTCCTTGTATGTAACTGATAAGCAAACACATGTTAAGTGTCTGAAGTTTGGTACTATACTGTAGCTAACTAGCAAAGCAAAATTATCATTATCCAAGTACATGTCTATACCATCCAACACTAGTAATCTCAATGTTTATGTGATTTATGACACTATATGGCCCCGTGTAAGACTGCCCACCCCCTTAGGGTGTGTTCCCACCTTGCGCCCAGTGATTCTGTGTAGGCTCAGCGACCCTGATTTGGATAAGCGGGTACAGAAAATGAATGAATGACACAGTACGATATACTGCTGCTGTATAGTGCAGAAAAATCAGCTTTTTCTAGCTTCACGATCTACTGTCTACGACACTAGGGTCGTACAATGTCAGAAACCACATAGGCAAGTCTGTTTTAGTATGTGATTTGTTCAGTGCCAATTTCAGAATTGTTTAAATGATGTTATTGGTGGAACAACAGTGTTAAAGAAGCACAGAAACCGAGAGAGGGCGGGAAAGGCATGCGATCGTGATGGAATCAGGGGCAGCTTGGTCCTCGACGTCCTTGGGTCGAATGTCTATTCGTATCAGCCTCATCACTGGACAGGCCATCACATGACGCCCAAAGAGCTTCTACATTGGGCTTTATGTCTGACAACATATAAGACATGCTGACATTGTGACAGGTGAATTACTGTTATCTGTATTGTATTACTGCGCAAAAAAAAAGATCCTTGTGTAATCTTTAGGCATTCAGACTGTTTATTTTTGAAATGATTTGAAACAAATTTAATTAAATGAAATTGTGGTGACATTTAAGATTTCACTGATGCATTCAATCCTTGTGGGTTCGGAGATTTATCCCCTCCATGTGCCCCACCCTCACCAACTGGGCTCACAGTCAGGAGACGCCAGTGTCCAAAAAGGAAAAAAAAAACGTCTGAAGTGACTCAGCAGATGTAAAACTGTCTCACAGCTTCTAGTGAGAACAGTTTTGCGGTCTGTAAATCAGACAAAGAGTTGTTTAGGAAAGGCATATTCTTCGCAAAGTATTATGACTGTACATTTAAACATTTGAATGATGCATGTGTGTGTTAATGTGTGGGGGGATATTATGAAAAGGAAGTGTGTGTGAGCGTGTGGTTGGGAGTTGTTTACTTATCTTGTCAGCACAGAAACTATAGAAAACCAAAGAGACAAACAAGGCTAACTGAAAGGCCAGAACCATTTTATTGTGGTTTAAGGGGTTAAGATCAGGGTTAGGAATTATTACAAAACCATATTCATTCTCCACAATGGTGCCCCCTTGCTACTGTACGAACTTTTGTTGTGAGGGTTTGATGGCATTCTACAAAAAGGGCATTGGATGCCCATTTATATATAAACTATATTATCATTACATGCACCGATCAACCACAACATTATGGCCGCCTCCTTGTTTCTACACTCACTCCCCATCCATTGTTCACTCCTTTTCACTATGTTCTTCAACGGTCAGGACCCCCACAGGACCACCTCAGTGCGGGTATGATTTGGGTGGTGGATCCTCCCCAGCGCTGCAGTGACACTGACGTGGTGGTGGTGGGTTAGTTTGTCTTGTGCTGGTATGAGTGGATTAGACACAGCAGTGCTGCTGGAGTTTATTAAACACCTCAGTGTCACTGCTGGATTAAGAAGAGTCCGACAACCAAACGTATCCATCCGACAGCGTCCTGTGTTCACTGATGAAGGACTAGAGGATGACCAACACACACTGGGCAGCCATCGATGAGCTACTGTCTTTGACTTTACATCTACAAGCTGGACTAATGAGGGTTGGTGTGTCTAACAGTGTAGACAGTGTGTAGACACAGTGTTTAAAAATCCAGCAGCACTGCTGTGTCTGATCCACTCGTACCAGAGGAACACACACTAAAACAACACCACAGTGTTAGTGTCACTGCAGCGCTGAAAATGATACACCACCCAAATCGTACCTGCTCTGTAATGGTCTGTGGGGGTCCTGACCAATGGAGAACAAGGTGAAATGGGGAAAACACAATGTATAGACAGCAACAAATGGACTGTAGTCCATTATAGACAAACAAGGAGAGAGAGAGAGAGAGAGAGAGACAGACAGAAAGAGAGAGAGAGTAATTTTATTCATTCATTCATTGTCTGTAACACTTATCCAGTTCAGGGTCGCGGTGGGTCCAGAAACTACCCAGAATCACTGTGTGCAAGGCAGAAACACACCCTGGAGGGGGCTCCAGTCCTTCGCAGGGCGACACGCACTCACACATTCACTCACATGCTCACATCTGCCAATTCACCTACCAGCATGTGTTTTTGCACCAGGGAGGAAACCGGAGCACCCGGAGGAAACCCACATGGACACGTAATGTTATTGTATTAAGGTTCATAGCACTGTTGTACTACACTATTTGTATTTATGTAGCCCACTTCTACATTCCTGTTTTATTTATTGTTATTTCTCCTTGTAAGCCTTCCTTGTGCACTGTGACACTACAATTTCCTCTGGGATGAATAACGTCTTATCTAACACATAAGTCATATTGATACACATTATGTTTGTCCATGCTGGTTTTGGGAAAAATGCTAGTACTGCTTTTATCCAGTATTGGTGATATATTTTTGGTTGTTTAACAACGTTCATTTCTGTTGGTCTGTTTGTTATAAAATTTTGACACAATGTAAAAAACAGCCGGCATTTTTAAATTACGACAAAATAAAATCCTTTCATGTCCTGACATTGTACAAAAATGAGTGTGTTTGTCTGTGAGGCAACTGGTTGTTCAGTATTCAATCCACGCTGCAGACAGTCTCAGCTGTATAATGGCAAGTTGACTGTTGGGGGTAGACGAAGGGGGAATGAAGGAGGGATTGTGATGGTGAGGGTAGTGTGTGTGTGTGTGTGTGTGTTGGGGGGGTAACGGACGTGGCGGCGCTCCAGAATCAATTGGCGGTGTAATGAGATGGCACAGTGCCAGGTAACCATGGAGCTACCACGGCCCGCTCTCCTCCAGAGAGGCTGAAAATTAGAGTCAGGGTAAAGGGGGTGGTGGGAGGGGGGTTGGGGGGTGAGGGAAATGTTTGTAAGTGAAAGAGCAGAAAGAGAGAGTGGAAAAGAGAGAGAGAGTAGGAGAAAGTGGGTGCAGAACATAAAGAGAGGAAGTTTTCTTTCAGGGTTGGATTTGAAGGAGAGAGAGAGAGAGAGAGAGAGAGAGAGAGAGAGAGAGAGAGAGAGAGAGGAGGAGGAGGACAGGGGCACTTAAGGGGCATTCCCTGACACACACTCTCTCTCTCTCTCTCTCTCCCTCTCTTTCTCTCTCTCTCTCTCTCACACACACACACACACACACACGCACACACACTCTCTCTCTCTTTCTCTATCACTCTGAAATGAACTGAAGTTCACAGTTTTTGGAGAGAAAAGGGAATGGAGGCTTAGCTGGAGGGCAAATGAGGTCCTATATTGTTATTATAATGTACTAAGACATCTTTTTACTGGGGACCTGGCAGGAGATGAATCAAAAGATTGTGTCCTTTATAGTCCTGCCCTCCCTCCCTCTCTGTCTCTCACTCTCTTTCCACTTTGACTCTGAGTATAATATACTGAACCAATCAGTCACATCGGCAGGCCCCCCATATCTGAAATACATTAAGACTCTAGTCTGGTTTAACTCGCGTCCACAGCCACCCACAGTCTGAAGTGGGTATCCCGGGAGACACGCTGTCGTGTGTGTGCCCTATACCTCTCCTGCCCTTGTCTAGAGCAGATTTATTTACTTAAATTCTTCTCCAGCATGTCCCTATTGGTGGTAAGATTTTGAAGACATTTGGAGTCTGATCTATAAAAATATATTTCTTTATTTATTAGAATGCACTGTTGTATTTATTTATTTATTTATTTAATCCTTGCATTTTCAAATGTGCTAACTCCAATGGTGCTGCTGGAATTATGAGTTTTTTTCATTTTTCAAAAAAATTGAACAAGCCGATGTCATTGATTCAATATCTTGAATCCATTTTGGATTTTTTCAAAATATTTTAAAACATGACAGTTTTTTGCAACTGAAAAAAGCATTAGTTTTTGGAGTTATTTTACAATTTAACTGTGTTTAAACAGTGTTTTTAACATAATTTTGTAATTAATTGATTGGTCTTACATTAATGATTTTAAGCGACATAGCTCCACATTTAAATTCTTCTTTGGAAATGTGAGTAATTTTGGATAATCATTTTATTAAATATTTATTCTTGCTCTACAGTTTCATTAGTAATTTTAGAATGAGAATTTTTTCTACTTCATATGTCATTCTTCCAAGTGTCTTCTCAGTTTATGCCAACCCTATACTGTCATTTGCAGCAAGGTTTTTGGGGCTAATAACATTTTGGTGATTTTCTAAATGAAAATAAGTAAACACGTCTACTTCGGTGAACAGATTCTTTTCCACAGTTACTGTTATTTCATGGATTTAACCTATTTGAAAAATGCAAAAAAATTATAGCCTGTTTACATTCTTACATTATTTAGCTAATTGTTCATGAGTGAGACAGACAGAGAGAGAGAGAGAGAGAGAGATAGAGTCAGACCGTATCCCACCCACAGTGATGTTATGACAGAGCTCACTTCAGCCAACCATCTTGTGGTCTCAGTAGCCAGCTTGCCTAACTGTGTTGCAGCCGTCTTTCAGGACTGATAACTCATCACTCCCCAAGACGTCTGTCATTTCCTTTCCTTTGTCATCCCTTTCTCCTCTCAGCCCTCACTCTGCTGCTACCATGTAGATTTACTGGCTGGATGAAAGGCATCAGTCAGTTTGATTTCACTGTGGCCCCATGCACTTCTTCATCAGTCTCTCTCTCTCTCTCTCTCTCTCTCTCTCTCTCTCTTGCTCTCTCATTCTCCCTCCCTCCCTCCTTCTCCACGGGGCTGAGATGTGTTAATACTGTTAGCTTGGCAGTCTTTCTCCACAGATTAGCATGTGTGTGTGACGGTTGCTGAAGATGAATTGAAATTAAAGCGTGATTAATATCGTAATTAGGCCCGCCCCCAATACTCAGACCCTTTTAGAGAACTCTCTCTCTCTCTCTCTCTCTCTCTCTCTCTCTCTCTCTCTCTATCTCTCTCTCTTTCTCTCTCTCTCGTCCCTTCTTTGTGTTCTTGGCTGTCTGCCTTTCACTTCACACTACTCCTACTCTTGTCTAGAGAAGATAAAACTATTTATGCTTTTCTTTGAAGTGCATCTATTTGTGTTTATGTATTTCAAAAATGTTTGGAGCCCATTCTTTACAGGAACTCACCATTCAGTTTCTAGAAAGCAAACATTGATATTTAATTCATTTTTGATTTAAGAATCATAGGTAACACTCTACAATAATGGTACATTCATTAACGGAACTTAAGACAGATTTAAGGAATTAGACAGTAATAAGCATTTCTAAATGATTATGTAAAGCCACAATTAATCATTAAGTGATGACAGACACAAGAACAAACATTATTTAAGGATTATATATAACATTAATATATAAGAAATCTAATTAGTGGATTTTTTGTTTATCATTATTACTTAATGATTTATTATGACATTTAGCAAGGCTTCTTTCTGTCTTAAGTCCCATGGAATATGTACCCTTATTGTAAAGTGTTTTGTGTGTGTGTTATTGTAAAATATAACACAATATGTATTAGGTACAGTGTGGTTATATATGAGTGTCCATAACGTCTTGTATAACTATGTTTTATGAGAAGGTTTGGACTTGGATCATGTTTTTGCTTGATACCACAATGCACATAATTAGTTAACTTACGCAGACCTAGAAAGCAATCAGCATTCCTCAATTAACTTAAATGAATACATATTTCTGTGGCAGCAAAAGACAGAAGCTACACGAAAGAAGCATAAAGACACAAAGAAGACACTTGAAATCTGGTCAGTCTCATTTTTGTCGCATGCCCAAGATTTGGATATGTTTTCGAACAAGGACTTAAATCTTATTTGACAAAAATACAATTGGACATGTCCACACAGTGTCACATTAAGGAAAATAATTTAATTTGAGTCACTTCCGCCTGGTAATGTGAAAGTAGCTTTATAGTAAATTGGAATTCAAAGGCAACGTTCACAATTTAAATAAAAAACACTTTTTATAAAATTCTGAGGAGGTTTCCTCGCCATTTGCTGGCTATCCAGTCTGTTTGTGAGCTTGAAACAGGTCTAATGTGTTTTCAAAGCCCCGATGTCAGTAAATAGGTAAAAAAACATCAGTCCAGTGTCTCGGTCCAGTATGCTAAGCTTTCCTTCTCTCTGTTCATGGCAAAGAAAAGGCATCTTGAGTTTTTTAGGCAACAGAGGGAGCTCCAAATTTGAAAAGCATAGACAGAGATGTCTAAACTCAGGAGACCGCTAACTGCATTACTGCAAAGTGCTACAAAATGCAATAGCTTGAGTAACAAATGAGTTTTTGTGGTAATTCAGTGAATAAAAACTTAAAACAGCATGTTTTTTTCACATCTTGTGGATCAGACACAGCAGTGCTGCTGGAGTTTTTAAACACTGTGTCCACACACTGTCCACTCTATCAGACACACCTACATCTATAACACATTATTTTCCTCAAACATACAGCTCCACCTTAAAAGATGTAGAGCTTGTAAACGTAAACAAATTCAAGAAAACAGCATTTCCCCACAATCGTAGATGTCCCTTTAACAGGTAGGCACTTTAGGAATGCGAGAACCAGTATAATATGTTCAAATTGTCTGGCTCTGTTGACCACTCTAGCTGCAGAATTCTAAACTAATTAAAGCTTATTTAACAACTTACATGAGCGATCAGCAAGTAGAACATTACAGTAGTCGAGCCTTGAGGTTATGAATGCATGCACCAGCTGCTTGGCATTTTTTAGAGCTAGTATCTGTCAAAGTTTGGCAATACTACAAAAATGGAAAAAAAGATTCTGCACAGGGCACATTTCTCATATTATTATTTTTTTTCAGTAGGTTACCCTCAGAAAATAAATAGAAAAAAACTAATAATGTTTTTGAAGAAATGCCATTTTTCCCCCCTGTTGAGCAGTGTAATTAGACTGTGTAATTGGACCAACATTTCATGCAGCAATTATGCATTAATTGTGGGCAGAATTGTGTTCTTTCTAAACAATTTGTACTGACTTTTATTAAGAAATTCTTAGCTCTGCATTGAAGCTGGTGTTGTAATGGTGTTTTAGTGTGTATTGTGCTGGTAGGAGTGGATCAGACACAGCAGTGTTACTTGAGTTTTTCCAATACCTCAGTCTGACTGTTGGACTGAGAATAGTCTATCAACCAAAAGTATCCAGCCAACAGCATCGTGCAGGCAGAGTCCTATGTCCACTGATGATGGACTAGAGAATGACAAACACAAACTGCAGCAACAGATGAGCTACTGCCTCTGACTTTACATCTGCAAAGTGGACCAATAACCTAGGTGTGCCTAATAGAGTGGGCAGTGAATGGACACACTTTTTAAAAACCAGAATATGAGCACAACACAATAACAATGTGTGCTCATTGTCACGGCAAGTCTTAGAATGATTCAGTACACAAATCATACCTTGCTCTGTAGTGGTCCTACACAGCAAATTCACCAGTTTTAAATCAACACTATTAGTGTTAAATTAACACTGTTAGTGTAATAATTTAACATTCTCGTGTTAATTTAACACTAATGAATTTGCTGTGTATGAGGGTCCTGCCCATTGAAGAACAGGGTGAAAGGGGATATCAACGTATGTAGAGCAACAGGTGAAGTGTAGTTTGTAATTGTAGAATGACAAAGTGCACCTATATGGTCAGTGAAGCTAATAAAATGGACAGTAATAGCAGAAGCAAGGAGGTGACTTCAATTTTAAGGCTGATCAGTGTATACATACATGGTAAAATAAAATAAATTTAATTACAATTTTGGACAAAGTGGACTAGCAACCCTTTCATAATTTATCAATCCATATTTAAGTTCCAATGGACTTTTAGCTTGAAAAAGGCCCTCCATCCAGGTGCCTCTTGTACTGTGCATAAATATGGTTTTACTGGCCAAGAATTCATGTCAAGGGGTGTTAATGCACTCTCCTGGCATACCATCTGACTCAAGCTCAAGGTGAGCCACAGAAAACACTGCTCATCCCAAAAAAAAAAAAAAAAAAAAAAAAAAAATATATATATATATATATATCAACGTAAGACAATCGCCCTCTTGGGATTATAATGTTCTATCTGCATCTTCTATCTTCATTCCAAATAGCAAAACTGATAAGTGGAACAAGTCTCTTTCATACATGAAAATAACAGACACCCTACATTTATTTTAAATATACATTTATTTAGCAGTTTAAATGCATATAGAATCCCAATACCTCACTTTCTCCTTGGAAAAACATTGTGTGAGAGAAAAGTATGAGATGGAATTGGTTCAAAACTGTAGCTGGAATTGCTCGCCAGTACAGTACACAACAGGCAAGGTTCTCAGCATAGTGTCACGGTCTCAGAGAATTCAGACTCAAAGCCCACTCTACAGCAACCAAGCCTTTCATCAAAACTCTGAACAAACTTTTGCTGAAGAGCATGGTGTGTGAATGGAGGAGAAGCAGGCAGAAGTTCACTTTAGCCATGAGAGAAGGTTTAATTTAGTTGGGTCATTATGTTGATGTCAAACTGGAGGAAAGAGTCAACCTGAAAAATGTGAAGAAGTCAGTTATGTTTGAAGGAGGATGCATCATGTTTTGGGGATGTTTTCTTTGGCAGGGTTTGGGCCTCTTATACAGCTAAATGGCAAGGTAAATGCTCATATTTTAGCTACAAACTGTTCCTTCTCTGCGAACAACTCCCAATCTGCCAGTAATTTTTATGCAAGGCAATGCCCCTCATCACTCTGCACACTGAGTAAAGCATTTCCTTGAATCTGTTAACATAGAAATGAAATGGCCAGCCCAGAATCCTGATTTGAATCAAACTGAGCTTCTCTGGAAGATCGCTGGTGACAGAGTTATGGTTGAGAACGTCTATACAGTAATGAAAATGTGGAAGAGACTGGAAGAAGAATGGAACAATTAGGCACAGATGTGAAGTGAATCAAAGCAACGTCCTCTACACTTCTAATTAAATTCTAATTAAATGTTTGAACTTTAACAATTAAAGGGGGAAAAAACATGTTTAAACTTTTCTGCCACAATGATTACTGTGCCCTAATTTTGATCACAGCTCTATTTAAATGGGAAACACAGTTCTGTCTGGTTGTTTACATTCAGACGTTCCGAGTCTTTTAAGGTGGAACGTGTGTTTGAGGGGAAAAATGAGGCTGAAGTTTGACTTTTCTGTACGTTCTCATTCACTGTTTGAATTACCACTGAAACTCATTTGTAGTTGGAGTTGTTTCGTTTTGTCATGAAGTTTGGAGACATTTTCACCTTAAGTGATCCGAAACAGCAAAAACAAATCAATATTACCCACCTATGGAGCAGGAAATGAGCAATTTCCTCATTTTGATTTGTGCTTTTCAAAGTTTGGAGTTCTCTCTGTTGTCTTAAAGAACTCCAGATCCCTCTGCCATGAGCAAAGAGAGAGATAGAGAGAGAGAGAGTGAGAGAGGGAGAAGCTAGCATATCAGAAAGAGCCTCTTTACTTTATTTTTTTCTTTTTTTACTGTTTTACAGACATTAGAGCCTTGTAAACACATTAGACCAGTTTCCATCGTGCAAACAGACCGGAGTGCACCAAAGAGTGAGGAAACATCTGAATGTTATAAAAGTGTTTTTTCATTACCATCTTGGATGTCACCTTTTTAAAATATTTGGATATAATACAATTAATACTTTTAATTATTAAAACAATACAAATAATAATAATTAAATAAATAAAAATAAACACTTAAAATTTAGTTTTTAATCATTCTTAAGAATGTTTAGGAACCTTCAGATTTTTCAGAAGGGCATAGTGAAAAAAACCTAAAAAAAACCCTAGAGTCCCCTTAGTGGTTCTCCTTCGCTTCAGTCCTGCTTGGCATGTCTGAAAACACAGGATGCTGTTCCTCTGAATAGCATATTGCTGAAGCATATTTGACATATTTCTCGTTTCTTAAGAAAGTGGCTCTTGGTCAAATATTTGCATGAACACACACATTCATGTTTATACCAGGGCTGACCACAGCTCTAGTCTTGTCTTTGAATCTAGACGCATGTAGATATTGATGTTTTGTAATATATATTCATTAATTCATTCATTCATTGTCTGTAACCGCTTATCCAATTCAGGGCTCTGGTGGGTCCGGAGCCCACCCCGAATCACTGGGCACAAGGTGGAAAAACACACGCGAGGGGGCTCCAGTCCTTCGCAGGGTGAGGATTTTGTTTATTGGTTCCCCAGATATCATTCTTAAATGTTGGTTAATACTGCACATTTTATTTCATAATCCAGTTTTATATATATATATATATCCATCCATTATCTGTAACCGCTTATCCAATTAAGGGTCGCGGGGGGTCCAGAGCCTACCTGGAATCATCGGGCGCAAGGCGGGAATACACCCTGGAGGGGACGCCAGTCCTTCACAGGGCAACAAACGTGTGTGTGTGTGTGTGTGTGTGTGTGTGTGTGTGTGTGTGTATGAATAATTGGAGAGCACAATTTGAACATTTCTCACTCTTCTGGTATCTATGTTTTCATATTTGTCAGACTCTAGTTCAAAACTGTCATAGTTTGAAATTAAACTCTACCATTTGTAATATGCTTTCGTGGAGTATGCTGCCCACACAGAGTGTTAGCCTTTGCAGGCAGGGAGCTGAGAAACAGTTTTGATTACTGTGTTGTGACTTCAGGCTGTAGCTGGCCGACTGCTGACCTTTTTACAACCTCTCAGTCTAAGGCCCTCTAGGGGTGCCATCACTAAGTGTCTGAGAGTTAGATTAATGAAGAACTATAGATGAGGCTCTCTGTGATGAGAAAGAACAGTTGCAACTAAAGGTTCCATCTGATGCTTTTCATTTTCTTTTCTTTTTTTTCATGTTGTGAATAATGTGTCACATTATATGTTCAAAAGTTCGCGAAAGAGGTAATAAGCACCCCTTCACAGGAATAGGGATAGAGACCTAATCATCCTTCATCAGAATCTGACTTCACTAATGGTCTTGTGGCTGAATGCAGTCCTGTCCAGCATCTCATGTATTCAGTAAAGGATGTAACTAAGTGGGAATAAACTCCATATTAAAGGTGATGTGGAAGTTATAACCAGAGTGTTGCATTGGGGATAAATTGCCATATATACATATATCCATTCATATCTAGAGCTTGGATGAAATTGTGTATGTATTTGAATAAAATAAGGATAGGTTTTAAACTTGGGGAAAGCAAAGGGTTTACCATGGTTTACGGTGAATGACACCACAGCTGGAAACCAGGAGGATTGTGTTAATAAATCCTCATTGATTGCTTCTGATTATTTGCAAATTGGTGTTCAGATTAGTAATATTTGTAACTGAATGTTTTATGTCAAATTCTTTCTATTTTCTCTTCAAGTTTGAACTTTCAAGAAAGGTATACCTTTACAATGCAGTATGGACAAAAATAATCCCATTACAATTCAGATCTTTTTGCTTATGAAAATGACTTTGTTCTGAAATCTGCAAACAAGTTGCACCAGAAAAAAAGTATTAAAATAACTTTGACAAATTATAGTTGTACTACGTTTGTAAGTGTAAACTATTCAAATGGTAACTGGAGTAATCCAACAGTTAATAAAATACATTGAATAATACTTTAATGGGCTTATACCCAATGAGCTACCTGTACTATACTGCTGTAAATATGTGCTTTTGATGATACCTCTTGTAGTTCAATGTTCTAAAAGCACTGGCAAGTACTGACCACGCTGGACAATAAACATGTTCCATCTAATTTAAGTTAGATGTTCAGGTTTATGGATAAAAATCATCCACATCTGTTAACTTCTGTGAAATGGTTAGGCCTTGCTACCCTTATATCTATAACTTAACTAAATCTCTGTGGCCTGAGGAATTAAGGAACTGCTCAACAGCTTGACTTGCATGAGGGAGAAAGAGAGGGAGAGAGCGAGGGAGAGAGAATTGACTGAAATAACCATGGGACTGGTCATTGGGTTGACAGTAGACCGACAAACAGATGTGGTTTGTTATTTGCTTATTGAACAGGGAGTTTGGTTGACAAAACCCAGACAGACTCAGTGACTTCAAAGGCAAAGCTATCAATACAGATGCTTGCTTTTCTTGTGTAGGTTTGCTCTTTTCATTTTTCTGTTTCCGGCATATCTCCACCATTTCTTATACCCTCTGCATGGGAGGTGGCAGTGAACCAGGACCTTGTATCAGTTTTGAGCAGAGGTGGTCAGTAAGTAGTTACTGTGTTTGGTTTAGCTGTTCTACTGATTGAATAATCTACATTTTACACTTATTTAGTACATTTTAGGCACTAACCTTCAATTACTTGCACAGTTTCTGGAAGTTCTTAGTTTCAGTATCTACACTGCTTTGTTATTGTTCACAACACTGATTGTTTTAAACCAAGAGATGGCTGGGCCTGTCACACATATGGACAAACTATGTGTGAGGACAGACAAGGTTAAGGAATATACATAAAATATACCAATTAAAAGAATATATTTTTTATTAATATCACATCTTGAGTTGCATGAAACATTTGTAAGAATATTAAGAACTACTAAACTACAGGAAAAAGTAATCAGATGAGCTATTACTTTAATGTATATAGCAATAATATAATGTTTATAGCAATAATAGGGTAAAATTTAGCTATAATGCTAAATTTGACTCTAGAATTTGTTTGACTATAAAAAAAAAAAGAAAATCATTATCAGCTGGTATTCAGTCTTTTCCTTATCAGTACTGGAAAAGGAACTGTGGTATTGTATCATCTCTAGTTTATCTTCCGTATTGTCTCCATGTTTGCTTCTCCAGTTTCTCATGCTTGGCCTTAGATGACTCGATTGTAGAGACTCTCCTTCAAATCTTTGCCTTTTAAAAGGAATAAGATCCGATCAATAAGTCACCATAAACAGATCCTCGGCCACGGAACACAAGACGCTATTGTTCTCCTGCCATTTGAGTTGATTGTGCATTAGTGAGTGATTAAGGACCGCTGTGAAGTAGCGTAGCGGGAGTGCTTTCTGAAACCATCTGAAACCTCGACTCATGAACCAGTGGTGGGCTATCAATCTCTCTCTTTCATATCCTAATGAATGTGATTATATGCATGAGGGAAGATCCTGGACCAACACAGTTCCATAGAATGTACTAAATTACACAACTGAAAATGAAAGTGTATGTTTAGATGTCCACGCTAAGTAAATTTTTTAAAGCATGGTTTGATGCAAATTAAAATCAAATTAAAACTTATTTATGTAGTTTACGTAGTTAATACAACTGATAAAAAGCCAACAGATTTTTAGATTTTAAGCGTATGAATGGAGAATGATATTCTTTGTTCCAGCCTCTCCATTCCAAATTGATGCATTTTACTACATTTGACTTTTATTTGCACAGAACTGTCAGGTTCCAGACAAAGCAGGCACACACACATTATAGAATCAATGTAAGATTGACATAATTAAATCATATTTATATCGTTAGTCCTTATTGGTTTAAAAAATATAGATGAGTTTTTGAGTCTCTTAATATGCCAAGAAATATTTTATTAGTGTTTTACCATCAGACACAGAAGATTTTTATTTGCTGGTGTTGTCTGATCTTATTGCTATACTGAACAACTTCTCTTACTACACCCCATCCTCAATCTGGTTTGAGCTCCCGCTTTGTTTACCTTGAACTCAAGCTGACCTGCCTATGAGACACTGTGTTCTTGGGTTACTTCCTAGAGTTGTCCCTTTTCATCTGTGATTGTCTGAATCTCAATGGGAGACATTTATAAGGGCCCTTTTTTGTGTTTGATTGTTAAAGGAAGACATACTTAACAGACTCTTCTTTGATTTTCTAAGATGATTTATTTATTTATGTATTTATTTTGCTAAGGAACATACTTTCCATCCAAGACATGCAATTGTTTAAGCAGAGTTTATTCAACTTCTAGGTTATGAGGGATTTGAATAAATCCTGTTTTTAATCACAAGTGAGACCCACTTTTGCAGTGTTCTTTTCAGTGTGGGCTCTCAGACAGGTCATGCATGTTTGAAGTGTGGTTATTGAATGTTGAGTAAATTACAACAGTAAGTGTATGTGGTTGCTACTTTCAATGCTTTGGGTCTTTTTGTGCTTTCTACAATGAGCTACAAGTGTGTACACAATATTCAATATCCATTATAGTCATGCTGCATTCGTTTAAAAAAATAACTATTTGAATTTTATGCCTGCAACACACTCAAAAGCGTGAGACTTGGCCAAATTGTGTGAAATTTTATACAATATTCAAGTTATTACTCTGTAAGCAGAAGAATAAAGAGGTATTAAAAAGGGATTAAAAAGCCACCAAAGACTCATATTTGCAAAAAAATATGGGTCTTGGCTCATGAATTTGTCCCAAATTTCATGAGAGAATGTTCATGTTCAGTTCAAAATGAAAATTTCATAATGATATATTGCAAATAATTAGGTCTTTTACAATCTACTCTACAAAATATTGTGAAAAATTCTGAAAATTCAGAGACATCTCAGTGTAGGGCAAGGCTGGAAACAACTGGTGAGTGTGACTGGTATTTGAGCCCTCTGATAGCATTGCAGGCAAAGCCATCATCGTTTGAGATATATTTAGGCAAATGTGTTTGGAAGGTTTGCCACTGCATCAAGAAATGAATCATGAAACTAAAACACATGTGGAAAGCCATACATTAAATCTACTCAGAAACATTGTTCTGCATAGTTTTCAGTTTGTTTGTTTGTTTGTTTGATCATTCATTTTCTGCAAACATCTTGATCTTTCAGAATATCATACAAATATGTGTTCTTGTTAGATGAGTCCAAGTTTCTCTTTGTTTACTTTATTTATTTATTTTTTTTGTGAAAAATGGATGTCTAGTCCCCTGTGCCAAAGGTAAAACTGTTATCAGCAAAAGGTGCAAAAGCTAATATTATATGGCGGTGCATTAATGAAGACAGCTTGGGTGATCGCCATATTTGTGTAAGTACCATTGATGTATATTGGGAGTTCAGAATAACATATATTGCCATTAAGGCAACGTCTGTTCTTGGGAACTCCATGTTATTTCAGCAAACCAGGCCTTAGACTGTATGTGATATGAATATGTGGCTTGAAAAAAGAATTAGACAATGGTGATAAAAAATTTTTATGGAAGCCCATTTCTGCCACATAAAATAATTTTTATTTTTCATTAATATGCAAGTTGCTATCTAAGTATTTCGAGATACTACCTCTTTATTTTGAGATACTAAGTCAATATATTGAGATACTATCTCATTATTTTGAGATACTAAGTCAATATATTGAGATACTATCTCATTATTTTGAGAAAGTATCTCATTATTTTAGATAATAAGTCAATATAATGAGATAGTATACAATCTCAATATATTGGCTTAGTATTTCAAAACAATGAGATCCTATCTCAATATATTGACTTATTATCTCAAAATAATGAAATGGTATCACAATATATTGACTTAGTAGCTCAAAAATTGCATATTAATGAAAAATAAAAACCATTGCCTTTTTGTATTATTTTATGTGGTGGAAACAGGCCACATAAAATAAATTTTGAGTCAGTTTTTTGAGGTGTGTTGCAAACATCCTACACAAGTTTTGTTTGTATCTACACAGTATAAAAATTGTAACTGAATACATTTAAAATTTTTTCTTTGTACATTTGTGAGGTTAATAAAAATAAGCATATAACAGATTCTTTTTAATAAACTTTGTAATTTGCAGATAACACGGATGCAGATGATTTGCAGTGTGTATCTATGAAATTCTTTAACTTTGAAGATGAATTATTGGCTAAAATGACAAATTGGATTTCATCTGGATTTTAAATGTAATTCTCAATGGTTTGACCAGAAAAACTAATTATGTGATGTATTTCTTTAGGCTTTGTTTCCTGGCTGCTAAGGTTTTGCCAACTGTCTTTTTGCTCTTTTTGTTCACCCTTTTGCTGGGTGCATTTTGAAACTTGGCATTGACATGTGAGGATGTGAGGCAGGTGGGAGGCAGATAATCAGACTCATAAGCCAAATGTGTTCATTCACATTCAAGTGGACATAGGGAGTGGTCCAAAATAGATCTTCATGCCTCTGGTCTCATCTGAACTTTTATCCAGTCTGACATTTTTGTCATATTTGGTTTTAAGATTGGTGAAGCACAAATCCCCCTTCATTTTGACAACATAGACCTTACAATGGTAGCCTACAAGAATGTGTAAAACTATGCTTGTTGGATATCTGGTTTCAAAGCCAAATCTAGCACAAAAATGCAGCCAACACATGGATATATTAAGGAAGTGGTCTTCACTTGCAAACCTTGTATATAGTTTCTGGTCCTGGTAGAAATGACATTTTGTGGACAATCAACAGTTCAAATAACAATTAGTGATTACAAAATACTAAGCTGAAAACAGGATTCAAGGTCCAGATTTGTTGATCTCTCATTTAAACCTACAGAGATATTACATAATGGCTACTGAACCCTTGTTATTATAGATGTTTGTGTATTTAGTGTAATTTACATAATGATATAGAAAATTGTTATATAGATTTTTGTTTTATGAATGTCTTATATGTAACTGCATGGAAATCTGCCACACTTTGCAGCTGGCGACTGTGATATTTGTTATAGTTGTCAACTATTTTTGACCATACAGTTGCATTTGGAATAACATCAATATGAAGCAGGGGAACATATATGTTGTTGCACCACATGGTATCTGCAGTGCGTGTCACACTGAAAACAGTCCCCCAGCCATGTTAATTCATGTGTGTGGTAGGAAGCCATATTGAAACTGAAAAAAACAGTACAAACGCATAGAAATAATGTATAAGATAAATTGTATAATAATGTATAAGTAATGAAAACCTAATGGATTTTAGGCAAACTTAATTGTATTATTACAAGAAAAATTTGAAAAGAAGGTTAAAGTGAAAAGGTAGCACTCATATGTTTCAGAGTCTGGCGAGAGCTAGATGGGCAGCCAGACTGTGACTGACACACACACACACACACAGAGAGTTGACAGAGGGAGCATTGGGCAGCCTGTGCCAGCTCCTGGATTTAGACGGCCTTGTAAACAAGCAAACAGATATTGAGACCATCACAGACAGACGGACAGATGAACAGACAGATGGACAGAGAGACGGAGGGGACAGAGACAAAACACAGTTAATTGTGGCCATTTAGAATGGCTTTCTGCAGGGAATGCAAAAATATTTTTTGGCCATTTGGATCTGTGGGAAGGTTTTGGAGCGCAAAGAAATATGAAGAAAAAGAGACAGACAGAGAGAGAGAGAGAGAGAGAGAGAGATGAGACATAAAAAGATAGTGATTTAGGACAGCACAGTATACAGACCCCCTGCCTGTCGTTTTTCCAGAATAGGACAGTCTCTCTCTCTCTCTTTCACACACACACACAAAATTATCTTCGGCCTCAGCCATTTTGATGAGGCTGAAGAAGTGCACCTCTCTCTCTCTCTCTCTCTCTCTCTCTCTCTCTACGTGGCTTGGATTGGACGCTGCCTGGAAGGGAAGGAGGAGGAGAGAGAGAGAGAGAGAGAGAGAGAGAGAGTGAGAGAGGGAGAGGGAGAGAAAATGAGAGACGGTGCAGCTTGCCTGAGAGGGAGAGACATTGGCATATTTGCCGAAAAAGAAATCCGGTGTGAAAGCAGTCCTTTTTTCAGTCCTTCACTTTTTCTCTCCTATTCTTTTCAGTATTCTGCTTCGTTTTTTTTTCTTTTCTTCCAGTCAGTATCTTCAGTTAAGCTTTTACTATTTTGTGTAGCATGCTCTCTCTTCTCTTCTGTCTCGGTATCTCTTGCTCTACTCTCCTTCCGTCACAAACTTTCCCTCCGTGCCTTTATTTTTCCCTCTCCGTCTGAAGCATTACAAGCTCTCCTCTTTTTTTCCTTGTTGTTATCCCCTGTTAAGTTTTATGCATGGGAGTTAAAGACAAAAGGGGAAATCGTGCACATTTTGGCACCACTGAGGCGAGTCAGAACCGCAGCCAAGGACCCTGCTGTGATCCAAAAAACTCGAGCACAGCGAACCGCCAAAAAAAAAAAAAGAAAAAAAAGAAAACACCACCCTTTCCTTTGCTTGGTCACAAATTCCACTTTCCCTGTAGCCTGGGCAGTGGTGAAACTCCTCCTCGACCACATCTCACCGCGTTCGACCTTTACTTTTTTCCATCTTCTCTCTGCCTCATCCACGGAACCTTTTTTCAGAAACTTGTTTTTTTGGTTCTTATTCGCCTCAGCCGATAAAAAACGTGGATGAGAGCCGCCGCACAGGAGGGCGACTGAAAGAACAGGGGTGGTTTTTTTTTCAGCCTTTTTCTGACAATGACTTGGCCATATTCTCTTGTTGATCTAGCGCCGGGAGTCTGCGGTCATAGCTTTCTCTGTACGCTCCCCATTCATGTCTGGACCTGTCTGAGTATTAATCGATTTCATTTTGTGAGTAAACCCTTTTTCCGTAATGTTCTAATGTGCTGTGTCCCTTTTCTTTTTACAGATTTCTTTTTATTTGTTTGTTTATTTTTGTTTTTTTTTTGTTTTTTTTTGGCGATGGAATTGGCCTAGCCTGAACACCGAGCCGGCCTCCATGTTACCGCCAAGAGAAGACTGTGGCTGCTCCTATTCGGACCACGCGCTAGTCAGCACCATGCCCACCGCTTCACGGCGTCGTCCTCCGCGGGTACGCTCCATTTTTCTTATCCTTTTTCCCCCTTCTCCACCCTACGATTTTCTTTTTTGTTCCTACATAAAACCATTTTTTTAAACTCATGTCGTATTTACATTTCGGTCCAGAATTTTTACTGTTTGCTTTCGCCTGCCTGAAACCCGCCACCATTGGTGAGATTGAAGTACAACCTCAAGAATATAAAGTTGTTAAAAATTTTTTTTTAACAAAATAGAGAGAGGGAAAAAATACCCAAAATAAAGAACACCAACTGACTCTCCCTTTTCATTGTGCAGAATAAATTATCCAACGCAAATATTACCTACATACCTGCTGCTCACATTGAAATACTTGCCAATAGGTTTATCATTTCATCTGATTTCTCTAAGGGAGTGGCATCATACCATGAATCATGGCATAGCTAAACCAGCTTGCTGTATTTACATGCCTTTGTACAAACCAGGCAAGTCTTTGGTGCCGAGTTTAGGTTTTATGGGGCCAGTGTAACACTCATAATTTGGCTAAACATCGAAGGCACTAAAACGTTAAAATCAATAAGTTGTTGCTGAACAAAAGTTAAAAATTAGACATAGACAGCTAGGCATGCTAATTAACAAGGTCGCTAAACTAATGTTACTCCTTGGAAGGAAGTTTTATCAATTTAACTTTGTTCAGACTCTGCAAACATATGTTTTTTATTAGCAGAAATGTGATTTTTAGGTTTAACAAAAAGTTAGCGTTATTGGAATTGAACAGCATGTCAAGGGCCAACAGCGCTGCGGTGCTTTAACGCTAGCAACAGCTTGCTAACACCCAGCAAACATGTGGCTCTGACCTTTCATAGTGACCTTCATTCTTTGCGCTATCTGACGAGAGAAGACAGGAATTAGACATTTCAAAATTTATGGAAGACAATGTCCAGGAGAGCTCTAGATGTTCTTTTAGACATTTTAACTGAGCTCATAAAGCTGTCAGACACACGCCTTTCATTTGCTGGGACACACCCAAGCACTCCATTTCCAACTTTTCTTCATTGAAAACACTGGTATCTCAACAGGAGTTCATAATGAGTTGGGGCAACATCCTAGCTTGTCATTATGTTTGGTTTTTCATCTCGTTTGCTTTGATTTTTATTGCCTTTGTGAACAGAGGTGGGTAATAACTAGCTCACTAGTTCCATTTACTCCATAATATTTATTTAAGTACAATTTGGTCTGAGTATTTTCAAATGGTTTGTGTTCGATTTTATTATATCCCAATTTTTGGTGTTGATTACAATTTGTCACTCATATTTGTGACATTTTCTGCCAAGTTTCCTGATTCCTACATTACGGCTGACAACTATGAACCGCTGGGCAGTTCATTTTCAAGCGAATCATTTCACTTCACAGAAAAAGTCTGACGGAAACAGCACATTCGCTTCAGAAAGTGAAGCATTCTATAAATGCTACACGGTTATGCAACATCAATCTATATTACAATGAATGTATGTTGTTGCTAACACTTTTTGTACTCCTTCTCAACTTATTTTTAGTACTTTAGCCATTCTTTCACCAAAGCAACAGGGCTTTTTCTTGAGGAAAGAAAATTGACTATTTGACCCACTTATGGTTAACTACTTTGACGGATCTAGGATATTTGATCTACATCGAAATATTGACCTGAGATACCTGTTTCAACAGAACTAGGTTTTGACTCAGAATAGTTGCCTTATTCATATGACGCATTCGTTGTAAATTCATCAGTGTCTCACAGATATCAAACATGTAAAATATCATAAAATCTTTTCATACTTGTTTGGGAATGCGGGAGTTTCCAGGTTTTTTTTATGTAAATATTTATTTCTTTATTTTATTAATATACTTTTTAATACGTTAAATTGAGAATTATTTTTACTTGACGCGTGGCTGCTTCATTTTCTAATGTAATTTTTACGTTACATCAGCAGATGGAGCTTATGCACTTTTGTGTTTTTCAATCTACCATAACCTAACCGCAGCATAACGTGATGTGAATTTTGTTAAAGTGTCCTGCAACTTCATTGCCTGTAAAACTGCATAAAGCTGTGAATTGTATTTAAATGTGGAGTGCTCTGGCTAAAAAAATATGGAGAAAGGGAATGCTTCGATGAGAGCAATACTGCCAGCTGCCACAAACCCGTAGATCCGAACTTGTGGTGAGTCTGGGCACAAGCTCGCGTCTACAGGTATGTGTCTGCATGGTCACGGTGACACCCTTCCTCTCCTCTGCAGTATCCAGCATGCTATGAAAAGTTATGTCGGATTATCTACTCTGGTTGTCCTGAATATGTTTGATGTGTTAGGCCTTCTCTAGATATGGTACATTATAATAGGGTGGTTTTCATAAGAATGCTTAGAATTGCTAAATGGTATCTTTTAAAAAGAAAATAAAAGTCTTATGCTACTGCAGCAAAGGGTAAGATGAGTGAAGACAATGGAATATTCTTTGTGCTGATTTACTAGTAGGTGACCCCAGGTAGTGTATGAACATCTCTCAAGAACCCAAAATTATTCATTATTTAGCTAAAAATGTTTAGATTTTTAATTCACTTATGATTTATTCAGTAACTAAAATGAGATATATACATAAGTAATAAATGTTATGTAGTTATGAAAATAGGGAATTAAAACATGGGTTCTTATGTTGGTACTAAACCAGTCTAAAGAGTAAGAATAAAGTGTAAAGCAGCGGTACTCAACTGGTGGACTCCTCTCTGGGTCTGGACCAACATGCCACTAACAAAATTGCTTTTCATTTCTTGAGGTCCAATCACAGGGCTTGTAAAACAATTTCCATGGCAACAATGACATCAGTCCTGTTCACCAATACAGAGCCTTTGCCAGAACTATTCGAAACAAAAAAAAAAATGGCCAGCTAATTTAAATGAATATCAGCGCTGTTGCAGGGGAAAAAATACTAAAAGTGAGGCTAAAATGAGTTTCTTATTTGCCAGTTTCTTGAATGTCATGCTATATTTGATTGCACCATTTAAGGTGGAACGATAAATTCAAATAAACTGATGAATAATAAACTAACTTTAAGATTTTGTACCAATGCTGGTCCTACCATTTCTTCTCTAATTCTTGGTGATTTAACAGCAATTAGCTCTGTGCTGAGGACTGTGCTTCGTTGACTTATGCCCAGCACCCAGTCACAGTTGTGATGTTATTCGTAGTAATGCTCTTGCTCTACTATTCTATTATTTGAATGAATAATTTAGTAAAATCTGTGTAAAATAAACCTTGCCTTCTGACAGTACTAAAAGCATGAGCTTTGTTTGCTCCGCTATTAATTTTTTACAAAATGCTTGCTAGTATTTCCCCATCTTAAAGCATAAAAACTCATCGTGACATTACAGGCAAGATATTTTTGTGGTGGGAGTCGTATTGGAGCGCAGCCCCTTTATGCTTCACCTTAGCAACAAACATGTGCAAATCAACAAACATGGGCTAATATCAGATCCAAAACTAAAATATCATCTTCAAATTAACTACGTACAAGGAAAGGAAAATGTGACTGTGAAAGCTATTCTTTTAAGAAGAAATAGACTGTCGCTCATTTAACCTCTATGGAACTTCAGTGGACCTCTAATATTCGTATTTGAGTACCCTTGGAATAAGGAATAAAATTGTAACAAAAAAGAATTCTTGCAACCACGCTGATAATGTGTTACAGAGAAATATGTTACACAGAGTGTAAATGTAAAATTGTTTTTAGCATGATCACAAATTTCGCACAACCCTAGGAATATTCCTGTCAGGTTCATACATTTCTTGTCTTTCTGGAGTGTGGTGATGACGTTATCTCGGGATGAGGTAGTAGGTTGTATAGTTTAGAGTTATACCGTGGATGATAACTGTACAGCCTCCTAGCTTTCCCTGAGTAGACGCCCTGCTTTCTACTCAATGGAGCATTTGCTGCTCCAGTACTGACTCTGCAGAGAACCACCAACCACCATGGCACACATCTTTTCCACCATGAGGTTTCACAGCATGTTTATGTAAATGTAATACCTCAATAGCTGCCATCGGCATGATCTAAATATTAATACTATTCTTATTCAGAGGGTGTTTTTTTATTGTTTACTAGGCCTAATGCTACTGTGTTACTGTTTTTTTTTAATACAAATAAAAAACAAACAAACAATGTCATGAAATAGCAAAAACCTAAAAGGAGTTTCTTCTTCTTCAAAGCAAGACCTAGTTAAATATAGCAATATATACCATCATTTAAAAGTTTCTATCTACATTTCCCACTGTTTTTTTGGACTTGTTATCATAAGATAAAAGTCAGGAATTAATGTTATTGTTATGACTGGTGAATTGTAAGGGTTAAAAGATATTTTAACCAAATGTAACATTTCAAAGTTTATATTTAAAAATTTTATTTCTGGAAAATGGAGATATTGTTTTTCTTTAAAGGGTCATACAATGATAGTTGGGTAATACGTTTTCTTTATTTTCTGGTGCATCTCTTGATTTTTCTGTCACTGTTTTTAGCCAGTATTCTATAACTATCCCTATACACTAATAGTGTGTTTAGGTATTTCCCTGGTACACCTGCTTTTTCTAATATTTCTGCAGCACTAGCTCCTGTTTAATGATTTAATTTGATCAATATGAAGACAGCTGAAATGTAACAATGCTGTTTCTGATGAAAAGTGGCTGTTGTATACTAGTGATTTTAGGTTTATACATGTAATCCGATTCGGTAAATGTGCATGTTTTAAATATTTATTTAATATATTGAAGTGCTGGGCTCATATTGCTGTTTATCAGTTTTGGTTCAATGGGCATTCACATATGGTCATTTTTGGTTTGCACCTGAAAATATGCAAAGTGGATACACCAATTTCTGTTTATGGTCCTCAGTAGTTGATAAAGTGATTATTATTCAGGGCAGATGCTAGTGTGAGATCAGGACTGCAGTGTGCGCTTCATTGCCACTCCTCAAAACTGCAGTCGAATGCATTAAACAAAAGAGGTGTACTCACTTTTGCTCTTCAAAATAAGGCAGCACTCACTGATATCCTAGATGGACCCAACAAATGTTTTCATACATTTTCAGGACAACTGTGTACTGACCTTCTAGGAAAATCAAAGTTTTAGGACACCCAACTTTGTAAAGTGCTGAAAATTAGAATGTGGGTAATGGAATTTTATAGTTATTCCTAAAAAGTTGTATTATTTCTCTGTATGTATTGCTCAAAAGATGAATTAGAAATCCACAAGAGCTTACAAACTAAGGAGTTCAAACATTCTTAAAAGAGAGGGAATACTAAAAAGACCTTTAGACCATCCCAAATGACCCTGCATATAAAGAGTGTCTGAAGTATCTGAAAAAATCTACAGGTGTTTCTGTCCTAACGCTCTGAAAATACAACTCAAAGCTCTTTGGTTTGTAGAGGTGTGTGGCTGTCAAGAAACTGCTACTAGGAAAGGGAAATAGACACAAAAGTAGATAATCAGCAAAGAAGCCTGAGAAGCTGTTTGTGTTCTCAGAACAATGAACTTGCCTCTCCAAACACCAGACCTCAATGCCACTTAATGTGTTTTGGGGTACTTTGAGCATGAGAAGCAGAAAATGAAACCAACTTCTAAGACTGGATTTTTCTTTGAATTGCAAGCAAGTTTCCCAAATTAGATGCTAAAATTATGTATAACATTTTGTCGTTAAAGCTTGTATATTTGTCTTTAAAGTCAGTGTTGATAATTCTGAAGAACTGCTTTTCTCAGAGCAAAATAAGCTCCCCCTCATGTTAGTTTTCTTTCAGAAGCTCAACATCTTTTAAGGCGGAGTAAGAAACCGACTGCAGCTTTTAAATATCTCAAGCTTATCTTGTCTGTAAGGGTTTATAGACTGTTTCAATTACCACATAAACTCATTTGTAACTCAAACTCTTTAGTTTTGTAGCACTATAGCTATGAGTTTACTTTCATGAAAGCGGTCTCGTGAATTTGAAGTCAGTTCCTCCTTGAACGGAAAGTTCATGATTGTAATCAAAATTATTTTTTATAAAATTCAGAAGTTGTTTCCTTGTGGTCAGTCTTTGGTCTGACTTGCATAGTTCTTTAGATATTTTAATATAAGTAACACTTGGGATATGTGTAGAGCCTCACATCCTATCATAGTATAAAAGAAATTTTTTGTGTGTGTGTGTGTGTGTGTATTAGTTTGTTTACTTGGGCATGTGTCATACCTAGTGCTGGCAGCTGTTGTCCTGTACTGTAGAGTTGAATGCAGGTGTGCGTACACCCTAGGGGTGTGGTGTGTACGTATGTGTTCTGTGTACTTTTGCTGGTTCCTCAAAAGTTTATACATGTGTAAGCACGCCTTGCATCTTTGCCGCCCTGACAAATTCACACAGTGCAAAGGTGGCACAGGAAGGAATTAAAGAATGAAGTTCACACTCATTTATTTCAGGCGTGTTATAGACAGAAAGAACAACAACAAAATTGCTGTTAGCCTACAGTGTCTACAGTTTGGGTCCCAAAAAACAGACAACAGATTCATAAAAGCATACATAATTTCCCTGACTCTTGCTTTTGGGAATATCTTCATCATACACCACAGTGAAGAGGAAGAATACAAGGCGTGCCCAAATAAACACTTAAAAAAATCATAAACGCCTCCTGTGTCCTTAATATAAAAAAAAATAAAAATGTTGCGTGGCATGTGCTCCTTTGCCAAATGTGTACAAAGTTCAGCTGTCCTTTCAGCATGTGCTGTTCCTCTGGTGTGACGATAGATAGATGAATACATTAATAAATTAATAAATAAATAGGCAAATCCAAATTAAATGCAAGTCAAACCCAAAGAGACCCAGGAATCCCAGCCTAAAGCTAGCATGCTAATGCTTGCACAGAATGTCAAAGTCTGCTTTTTGGGCCACTATTCTGACCAGCATAAGTGGATTTATAAAAAAGTCTGAGGTTAATTGTGTTAGATGTGTGTGTGTGTGTATATCGCCGCTGTCCGATTAAAAACATTTTAAAAACTTTTCAGGAACACGTAAAGACTATATTTCTCTGAGGGTAACAGTAAAAATAAGCCACAGATAACGAAATTTATACCCATTACAGCTCAGAAATGTAAAAATATCTTTATTATGGAAGCATGTCCTAAAGTCTCATATGTAAAATGGATTGTGTGTATTGTAGACAGCAAATATTGACAAACGCGGATTTCCAACAAGCCACGTCCACCTCTGTGTAACCACAGCCTACGGCATGTTCTTCGAAAACACTGCCGCTATGAATTCATGCTTTAGCAAAAGCCGAGTGTATCATTACTATACTTGAATCAAATCAGCATATGTAACCTTATTGTGATTCATTATAGCCACGCTGATCTGATATTTCTCATGAGTAAAAGTAAACAGTCATTAACATTAGCACGGACACTTAAACAGTACTTGGAGAACCTTGGGGGTGGGTGATAGTGGAGATACGCAATGGAGATACTTGTTAAAGAAGCTGTGATTATTCAGATTTTTATTGGTCATTTTGATATTAGCTGCAATGAACAGACAGAGATTAATGCCCACATTTATCACATGTGAAAACTGCTAAAAATGGAGATATGTGTTTTTAATAGGGCATCGACTAAAAATACAATAAAAACAAAAAATATATTAAACTACTTGAACATTTATGATACAAGTACAAAGAAAATATTTTTCAGTGCTTTCAACATACAAAGAAACATTGGGACAGAGGCAAAATTATACTGAAAGTTGGAGTTGGAGGAATCTTGGTGCTTAAAGGCCAAGCCAGAAACTACTGCTGAATATGCAAGACCATTGAAACTTCAGGCAGCATGATTTGAGAAACTGTCATGCTACTGTGATGGACATAGACACCTGGGCTTGGGAGTACTTCAAAAAATCATTTTCACTTAACACAGTCCTCCGCAGCATCAAGGAACGCAACCTGAAACTGCATTATTCAAAGAGGAAGCCGTATGATATTTTGCTCAGAAATGCCGGCGAGTTCTTTGGGACCAAAGTCATCAGAGATGGACCGAAAAATAGTGGAAATGTGTTATGTTCAGACGAGTCAGGATAAAATGAACTTTGGATTCTACATGTCAGAGATGAAAAAGACCATCCAGACTGTTGGTTTTTTAAATACTTTCAATTAACCAGGCAAATCAGTGAGAATAAAAGCAGGTACCACTTGAGGATGTCAGGGGGGTGCATCTGTGCCCACGGCATGGGTGATCTGTATATATGGGAAGGTACCATTGAAGTGGAGGCTTATGTTAGTATTTTGGAAATGTATGCTACTATTAATGGTGTTTTTACACCGCATGGGTCTGGCTCTACACGACTCGAATCAACATGGCTCGGCTCGGCACGCTTAAAGCTTATCACTTTTCCACTGGCACAGCTCCGCTGCGAAACTGAGCTGGTGGCATCACAGAACCCTGTCTCTAACAGGAATCACTGGCTTTGGAAGCCACAACATGGCGGCGGTAGAGTTAGGTGCTCTTTACTCATTGTGTATTTGTGTGTTGCTCATCGTGTATTTGCGCCCCAGTTTTCACATATCAGTTTTACTTGTTGCACGTTAGACTTTCACTGGTAATTTGTATTTACTAATACTAAGCTTTAAAAGGGTCATTCAATCCAGTAAGCTTCTTTTGTCTGGGTCATGTTTAGATAGAGTACAATGTAAAGTGTGTAAATGCACATAAAAGAGGAGTAAGGGGAAATACAGGAAAATAATTTACAACAGATTGTCCATTTGTATTCAGTATCCTCATAACTTTCATATTATTCACACCCTATATATATATATATATGTGTGTGTATTTATGCTATTCATGATGCAGCTTGAATCTCTAAATATTCAGTTACTCTATTATGCACAAGTCAGAATTAAATGTTAATTTTAAAAATTTTTGGTTATAACTTCTGTTTAGTTTTTTTTCATGTTTCAGCATCAAGAAAAAAAAACAGAAATCAATCAATTTCCCAAGAGCTTAATAAACTAAATATGGACGATATCAGATTTTCCGTATTTAGTAATTACCTTGCCTTTTTGACAGCTTCCATTTTATTTCGAGATACTTGCTTAATTTCAGAAGGATACTCTCTATGATTTTTATAAACAGCATGTTTATAAACTAACAGATACATGTAAAACATTCAGTAGTGTTAAGATCTGGAAATGTGCAACATATTTTTGGTTGATTTGCAGGTTTGTAATTTATGTTTCTCTTGTTTTTTTTTAACTAATGCTACTAATGCTGATTGTTGAAAGAAAACTCAACTTACACTTTACTACTGATATAAATAGCTTCAGATAATCTTGGCAGCTTGAGACATTGTGCTGTATACTGTGTGTTGCCGTCTTCTACGAAACGGGACAAAAATCATTCAGCGTCATTTCAGAAAATGAACATTTGACCAATGCTAAAATAGAATTCTCACTCTCTATCTATTAATATTATTGAAAAGAAGAATCAGTATCGTAAAGGCAGTAATTCTTAATGTTTTGCATTAAACTACAGACCTATAGAATCATATCTACAGTAATCTCATGATTTCCTTATGTCATTGATGTCCCCTACCCATCCCAGACCAGGGGCTTGTTTACTGGGCAGCAGTTGTCTGTCCTGTTGGCCAACAGTACTGCCACTGTGGGAGGAAACCAGTCTCTGAGAGCAAGCTTTAGCCATGACATCACCATGAACAGCCCAAGAAGCAGAGGATTCTTTCTAAACGCCAGACTGTAGTACCACTTTGCAGAGGAAGATATAATGACTGGTGCACCACCATGTTATGTCTTTGAGCTGTAGCATGCAGTTTTATGGCATCTCCAGATTTGATTTGAATGTCCATCTGTTTCAGAGGCTTAATTTTTGCTTGTTATATGTAGCTGTAAGGGAAAATATTGGAATGAAAAAAGACAACTTGTTCTTGCATGCGATTTTCTCTTTATTTACTTTACTATTTATACATGCCTCTTTGTGTCATGTGCATCTGCATTGGTGCGTTCCATCACACCTGCAGTAGCTGTTAAGGTGCATTTGGGGCCCCCTGTTGACTGCTTTTGGTGTATGCATTATTCATATGGCTCCGCCTGGTTTGAAGCAGTGTTCTTCACATTCCTCGAGTGTGTTGTTAGCCCTTCCTGTAAACTAACATGAGGTGTGTTGGAGCAGGAAAATGTGTTGTACCATGAGCTATAATATCCAGAATATGCGCTCTTCAACATCCTGTCGACCTGCCCCCCTACATTTATAGTTAGATAATGGTTTTTTGAAGGAAAAGTATTGGTACTGGTTTTCTCTTACTACCACCACCTGTCTTCGAACTGTAATTATGATTTGTGCTTATTAATATAAATTATCTGAAATAGAACACATGAATATGTATTATATAAATATATGGGTTATGTCCATTTACAGGTTACAGGTAACACAGCACCCAATATTGATATGGAGTCAGTGCCACCAAAAATATATTAAATTAGACTACACTAAAATTGCAATTAAGAACTAATCCAGTCTGACTGTATACCAAATCTAGACTGAAATCCCACAGGATTGTTTATAGCACAGCCTGAGGTCCCCATATAGTCAATAATTAAACGTTAAATATTTAGAAATTATTTCCAAGAAACAAACCCCTCCTGGATGCCTTCAAAGTGGCTTAGATTTAACTCTACACCTGTGTCTTATTATACTGAAAGTTTATACAAGTAACACTGTTCTGGAAGGTTCCACAATCAACAAGTGAGGTCATCAACTGAATGCAAAGGGAACACCCACCAAATGCTTAGACTTTGCAGGCAAGGATGGGTCAAACTACATGAGAGCATTGTCAGACAATTCAAAAGATGTTTCCTCACCATTTGCTGCTCCTCCAGTGTGTTTGTATGCTCAAAAGAGGTCTAATGTTTTTACGAAGCCCCAGTGTCTGTAAATGAGTAAAAAAAAAAAAAAACTGTCTCAGTCCGGTATGCTAGGCCTTTTCTCTCTCTTACTCTCTGCTCATGGCATATGCACCTGGAGATTTTTAGATAATGGAAAGAACTTATTGTAAAACACAAAACGAAAAGGATATTGTTCCATAGGTGGGTAATATAGATTTATTTTTGCTGTTTCGGATCACTTAAGGTGGAAATGTCTTCAAACTCAGGAGACGGCCGAAAGTGCTACAAAACTAAACAAAGGAGTTTCTGTGGTAACTCTCACAACTCTCACACACTGAATAAAATCTTCATGTGCAAACAACAGTCGTTATTTTCCCTCAAACATTCCGTTCCACCTTAAAAGGCACGGAGCTTAGAACTGTGTTTGCCTTTAATTCAGTACATGCTGATCTGTGATTATGCAGTTTGTCCCCACCTCTGTCTCCTCTTACCCCTCCGCCACTCACATACAGGTTAACATCCTCACACCACGAGTTGACAGGATTGGTTCTTTAAAGCTCTGACATAAGAGACCCTGGCTGTCTGACTTTACCCATTGAGACTATCATTGGAAAACTTTTAAGGTGGAAAGGGTTAGGCATGTCTGCTGGTTTGTTTTCTACCGTTATTGTTATTTAAATTATATTAAAATATATATATAAAGTGAAACTGCGGCCCTGAAATGGAAAAGCGGAAAAGAAGATAAGATGAGAAATAAAGTGAAAACTTTATTTATACAGGAGGTCGTCTCTAAATTATGTTTATTTTTATGAGTTTAAAAACTAAAAAATTACAAAATGTCTAACATTGACTGTACATGTGTCTGAAGTATTGGCTTAAAGAGAAGTTCTTCCTTTTGTAGAGCTTTAAACCTTAATTCAAACATACACTACACAACATCCTCACAGTAGTGTCTCACACCTATTGCAAGTCTGTTAGAGAGTTTAACAACACACACTAACAGACAGAAAGAAGTTAAAACCCACATTAAAAAAAATAAAAATTGCTATGAAATCAACTCAAAATCCTGAATCATTACTGATGTTACAAATAGAATTTCTAATCACACTTAAAAACGCAGAGAGACAAAGCAATTATACAAGTAACTGACAGCTGACAAAATGTGTAAAATGAATCTTTATCTTATAAATATCACAAACATAGCATTCAGGCAGAAGCCCTTCTACCCAAATACAGTCTGCCCATGTCTCTTCACCAGTTTATCTGACTTATAGCTCTCGTTCCTCTATCACCCTTTCAGTTACATCTTTATCAATCTTGTGAATGTTTTCAGGAAATAAAAGCGAGAAAGCCCTTAAATCAGATGAGCTGCATCATCAGTCCCCTCCCAATGATCTACTGACCTGGAATTTTGCCTGTGATTGTTAAAAATTGAAACCTTGAAAGAGGTCGGAGTACTTCAGTGTCCTGACAGTGTCCCAACCATCTATTATTGCCTACAGTTACTACTTTTTACCTCACAACTGAGTGGACCAAACGTTTCCAAATTGTGAGACTAGTTTATTGTTTAGTGGCTTGCAGTGTTAAAAATCGTTTGTGAAATTGTGCCGTGTTTAGAGAAGCGGGCTGTTCTATTGTTTAGGAATCAGAAAATATGATTCCACTTTTCACAAAGAAAATACATATTTTATTAAAATAAAAAAGTGTATATATGTACTTTTGGTTCCTGAGGTTAGGCAGTTACACCCCGAGCTTTATATACGTCAGTATTCCTGCTGTCAGAACGACATATCTTACATATTAGTGTCATGTAATAACATAATAGTTTGCTGCAGATAATTAATATTAAAATTAGGCTGATTATTAAGTTACATGAAACATGTTATCGTTTAGATATATTCACAGACGACAGTGTTAAACTACAAATAGATTTTTAAAGTGTGTGTGTGTGTGTTTAAAGATTATTGATTAATATTTCAGAAGATTTAGAGGTATAGAAATTGAGAGCTTGTGTGTGTGTGTGTGTGTGTGTGAGAGAGAGAGAGAGAGAGAGAGAGAGAGAGAGAGAGAGCACAGTACGGGGAGATGTCCATTCGTCACTGATTAGAGCCGTTGGAGTTGGCCGTCAGGAAGCCTCCTTCTCTGTAATCTCCCTCCATCCCCCCTTTTTCGTCCCTCCTCTCTTCTGTCCTCTCTTCTCTCCTCCGCCGTTCTTCCTTCTCCCACTGTTGCCTCCCTTTTGCTCTGTTTTCCGCTCTCTCTCTCTCTCTCTCTCTCTCTCTCTCTCTCTCTCTCTCTCTCTACCCTCCATCCATCGTGGTGGGGACAGAAGCCAGATGAGATTTAATGTAAAGCCAAAAGCACATCATATGGCCCCTGTTTCTGTTTCTCCCTTTATCTGCTGCCTCCCTTTTTTCTCCCTCCCTCTCTCTCTTTTTTTCCCTCTGTCTTTCCCTTTCTCTCTCTCGCTTTTACTCTCTCGCTGATTTGTGCCCTCCCTCTCTCACCATTCTGTCTTTGGGTCCCTCCTTCTTCTTCCATTTCTGTTTCAATCTCTACAGTAGAGAGAGAGAGAGAGAGAGAGAGAGAGAATAATGAGAGAGAGAGAGAATAATGAGTGGAATAATGTCGAACAACAGGGGAAATTCCATACTTTTTTTTTCTTCCTTGGAAAACTTGAAAGAGAGAAAGGATCACTGGCGAGAGCAGCTGTAAGATGGAAGGCTCTTCTTTCACTTTATATCTTTCTACTTTTCTGCTCTTTTTTTCTGGCTTGTACTTCCTTCTCTAATTCCTTAATTTTTATCTTTTGATTTTCTCCCTGTCCCTCCCTCTCTCTCTCTCTCTCTCTCTCTCTCTCTCTCTCTCTCTCTCACTCTCTCTGTCTCTGGTGCCTCCCGCACTAACTGGTATGAGCTGTGATAGAGAAATGGAGGGATGGCTTTTATTCGTCCATCCATTTTCTCTTTCTCTTTTTCCCCTCTGTCTCCCTCGTTCTCCTCAGGTCTCTCTGCTGTACATTACATTAGGCTTTGTCCACAGAGAGCGAGAGAGAATCACGTGTAGAAGGAGAATAGAGGCAGAGCGAGGGAGCCAGAGGATTAATGAATGGGACAGCAGGAGAGAGAGAGAGAGAGAGTGAACAGAGGGAAGAGGCAGAGCGAACCAGGCGACCTCGCAGTCTCTTCATCTTTGCATTTATTTGCCTGTTCCTCTGTCTATATACTTATCAGTTTAAGCCATTTTTCTAGTTACATGGAGTGAATCTGCAGTGGCAGCACAAGTGTCATGTGGGGTGAGTGTGTGTTTGCACATGTGTGTATGTGTAGACGATAATATTGTACATGATTTAAGATGTAGTTGTTACTTCTCTGTTATCAACTGTCCGCTGGGTAACATTCTGCTGTTCTATTTTTCTCTCTTCCTTTATATCATTATATTCCTCTATGTCTCCCTCTCCCCCTCTCGATCTTTCTGTCTTTCTATTTTCCTCCTCTTTCTCTCACTCAAATGCTCTCGCTCTCAGTGTCTTGCTTTTTCTCCTTCCTCTCTCTCTCTCTCTCTCTCTCTCTCTCTCTCTCTCTCTCTCTCTCTCTCTCTATCTCTCTCCTTGTTTCTCACTGGCTCTTCTCTGTGTCTAGGATTTTGTTTTCTTTTGTTTCCTTCATTTTCTTTTGTTTTGTGTTTTTTCCTCTCCTCGGATGCTGCTGGACTCGATTTGAATTTCCCTCCTTTTTTCTCCCTCATATTACTCATGTTCTCTCTCTCTCTCTCTCTCTCTCTCTCTCTCTCTCTCTCTCCGCTCTCCTCCTCCCCTCTCTGCAGCTCTTGACTCCAGACAGTAGTCAGACATCAGTTGTCTGACCGTGTGGTCTCCTTACCTGTCTGTCTCTCATTTTCTTGCTCTTTTTTTTTCTCTGTCCTTTGCTCTCTTTTCCATTGTTCGTCTCTTTCTCTCACTCCTCACTCTCTCCTTCTTTTCACTTGTATCCATCTCTCTCTCTCTCTCTCTCTCTCTCTCTCTCTCTCTCTCTCTCTCTCTCAGAAATGCAGTGGACTGCGGCACCCAGTTGCTCGGCACTGACGGCAGAGTAAGTCTACTTTTCTTTTTTTTCTTTTCTTTTTTTTTTTAATTGGGGTGTGTGTGTGCGCGCAAGCCTAGAACTGCCATAACCTGTTAGTGTCTGACAGTGATATGACAGTGGCATCTTGCTGCTGTGGGTTCAGAAACAGATCCATATGAGATGAATTGTGGTTATGTGTGTGTGTGTGTGTGTGTGTGTGTGTGTGTGTGCATGCATGTGCGTGTGTGCACTAGCTTGTCTTTTCCTTTGATAACAACGTTGTCTCAGGACAATCTCAGCCATTACACAGCACTGAATTGCTTTTTTTTAATTTTTCCTCACACCAGAAGCAAAAGGCGGGTTGAATACAGCAGTTGTGAGATATCAGACCTCAGAGTGTCAGACATGTGCGTGTGCCTGGTTCATTACCATTTTCATATATGAATGTGTGTCTTCTTCATCATTGTGTGTGTGTGTGTGTGTGGCCGGCATGCAGCGGCTGTGTGTGTGGCGCCGCTCCTCCACGCATGTGCCAGTCCACTGTGCGCATGTGTGTGTGTGTGTGTGTGCGCGTGTGTCTTTTGTGCGAAACATAGCATGCATCTATATGAGAGATAGAAAACGAGAGAGAGAGAGAGACTCAGAGAAAGGCAGAGTTTTTGCATCACGCTTCAGGACTGATAAAGGAGGATGCTGACAGAGAGTAAGAGAGAGAGAGGGAGTGAAGGAGAAAGACCCTGGAGGAAAGGAAAGATGAAAGAGTGGATGGACGGATGGCGGTGGCCTGGGCAAGCAAAGGAATGGCGGTTTTCTCTCTTTTTCTCTTTTTATACTATCTCTCTCTCTTTCTGTCTCTCTCCTTCTCTCTTTATCTCTCTCCGGCGCGGATCGTGCCTCTCTCCTTCCCTGAGACCCTAACTTGTGACGTTCTGCCTCGATGTCCACGGGTTGGGCTCTCGGGAGCTGTGAGGGGCACTCACGCATCTGACTCTAAACTGGACCGGACCAGATGATGGACAAAAACGGGTGGACGGGGGATTGGGTCACATTAACCCCTTAAACTGCAGCCTCATTATTTAGCGGATGATCCTAAATGAAAACGTGTCACTGAAGCCACAGGCTTGTTTTAATATCATTCAGTGGGTTTTCTGGTTTTTACCAAGTTTAGTTGATAAAATGTGTTTAAAAATCATTGTCGCTGCTGTCTGACTGTGTGCTGCAGACGCAGCAGATAGAGACCGAGTAAGGCTTTATATCCACTATGTAAGTATGATATATAAGTGATGTGTATATGTTTAAAATGTTGGTCAGTATGCTTGCCCTTACAGTTTAAGGGTTTAACGTAGCTGCAGGGATAAAGGCAGAAAAGACAAAGATAATGGAGGGAGGAGAGAAAGAGAGCAAGGGAACATGTGAGTGAGGCGGAGGTGGCGGAATGTAGACCTTAGGGTCATGTGATGGAGAAAGAGTGTGTGTGTGTGTGTGTGAGAGAGAGAGAGTGTGTGTGTGTGTGTGTGAGAGAGAGAGAGAGAGAGAGAGAGTGTGTGTGTGTGTGTGAGAGAGAGAGAAAGAGAGAGATGTGTGTTTTTAGGTTGGGGTGATGTGGGGCCAAAGTGGGTTTGGCCCAAACATAGCTTATGTTTAGAATGTGAGTCAGGAGACTGAAATGGCTGCATGCATGTATGTGTGTTTGTGTGTGTGTATGTGTGTGTGTATAAAACGACATCTGTTACACCCTGTATCCACACCCAGAACTGTGTGTATATATGTGTGTAAGAGTCTCAGGGGTGGGCATTATGATGATATTTATTATTACAAGTGATTAAGCGTATTATTGTACTTTTGTGAGCATATTAACCATTTATTTCTCCCGTTTTATGCCTTTTTATCGATTAATAACATGATTTACAAAGGCTGTTTTCCCTGTTTATCGTAACCTGATCTAAAAAGTATTTATAATTTAAGTAAATTAAATTTTAGTACATTTTACTATTACTCTGTTAAAACAAACCAATAAAAAGGCCTCCTTTTACCCACATTTCCAAATTTTGTTCTAAAAAATATGACATATTTTCTATACAGATACACAGTAACACTGTGGCCAGTAAAGATGAGCATGTGATGCTCCTTTAGTGGCGGATTTAATGAGATTCTTTTTTTGGGCCTGGTAGTGGACACTCTGTGTTCATGTGGTTAAACTTCAATGACCAATTAATTCTTCAGTTAAAAAAAGAGAGCATTGTTAGTCTGACTTAAATCAGTGTAGTGCCACTCAGTGTTTTAGCTAAAAGTTCTGGGACATTGTCTGTTCTAAATGATCAGACCATTGAATGCATTGCCCACCCCTCATGTTAGCATGTTAGCATGTGTGTCATTGAACACCTTGAGAGCAGCACAACGTACTGTTTGGAGCGTAATTTTGACAGCTCAGTACAATTGTGTTTGACCTCATGAGAACTTTCACCCCTGGAATAGAGTTGTACTCTAAGTGTGTGTGAGTGTGTGTGTGTGTGTGTGTTTAAAATTCTTTTGGCAAGAACGGGTATATGAGCCTATTTGAGTGCCCAAGCTATGTGACGTTCAATATAGTAACAGCAGTATCATAAAAAAGATCAGAGAGGAAAACTGATAGAGAGAATCACGAGTTTGAGAGAGAGAGAGAGACAGAGAGAGAGAGAGAGAGAGAGAGAGAACCATGTGAGGGTGAATTGATGTGTATTGACGTATCAATGCAACCAAGTATGCTTTTTGGTTTGGGTGTCTGTTTGTGTGTGCGCATGCGTGTGCATGTGCTCCACAGGCCTGTTGTGTAAGATGGAGTTCTGTCTCTTCGGCTATGTTCCAAACGGCACTCTACTCCCTCCTCTAGCGCCCTACGTCATGTCCCTCAATGAAGGCCTGGTCTCAGTCAGGAAAAGGGAGTAGAGATGAGTCATTTGAAACACAGCCGTGAGGACAGCCCTGTCTGGAACACACATACTGACTGACACAATAACACACTGAACTTTCCGCATGGAGCACATACCCACTAAAGGCCGAGCTAAAACTACTGCAACTTGTTACCTTGAATCCAGTGGATTGTTTGCAATAGGTCAACATGCCACAGAACATATGGAATGTGGTTAGGTCATTAAGATTTTTTTCTGAAGTTGTTTGAAGATATATATATATATATAAGGTATATGTTTTCTGATCTCTTAAATGATCTCTCATAGTACCAAAGTGCCCCTAAGACTGGCAGAGCTTCATTCACACTTACATTCTTAATTTAAAGCAAGGAAATACTGACAGTTCTATAATTTACTGCTCCTAGGCCGCTATTTAAATTGTATGGCGCAATAAATGAAGTATGAAGTATGGAGCAATAAATGCTCATACTTCAAATTTAAGTCTCATTAAATATTCATTTAAAGTGCTAATCTATTTTATCATGATTTGCATTTGGGTTATTAATTCAATTGATATGTTTATTTTTATTTTCAATTTTAGTTTATTGAAAATAATTATTGTTGGTGTGTTGCATGTGAATAGTTTCAGTTATACAGTATTTCACTGGTCAACTTAATGACACAGTGGGATTATTAGTATCTGTTTTGCATATTCTACTAAGATATTCTTGGTTTTATTAGCTATAGTGTGACAGATGTTTAACTAATATACTATATATTTCCTATAATAATTTACTATACTAATATAGGAAATATGTAGTCATTTTATTTTCATTTAAATACTCAAATGCTCTTTCATTACTACTTAAATGAAAAACATATATTCTAAATACTTGTGGTGTGTGTTTGTGTGTGTGTGTGTGTGTGTGTGTGTGTGTGTGTGTAATGGCTTGGATGTGGTTTGTGTTTGGAAGGGCCAATGGTTTGGGGATATTCTTGTATCAGTGGCCAGGCAGTAGACTGCATAGCCTTGACACTGTCCAGACCTGTATATACATATTCTCCTTCTCTCCCTCACACTCTCTCTCTCACACACACACACACACACACACACACACACACATTTATATAAGCAACAATGTATTTTTGCCCACATGACGCTATACACTATTACAGAAATGTAATGAATTGTAGTGGCTATTTTCTGATTCAAAGCTGATTCAAAGAATATAGGCCTAGTTCCTTGTCATTCTTGTCATTGTCCCCAGCTGTTAAATTTGTTATATTTCCCCAGCCCACCTGATTTATTATTATTCTTATTATTAATAGTAGTAGTAGTAGTAGTAGTAGTAGTAGTAGTATTGGGTAAAGGATTGACGTTGCCAAAGCACTAAATATTTTGGATGATATTTTCAAATAATATGGGACTGCTGCAGGAGATGTTTGAAATGTTAAAGGGAACATGTTAACATTTATTAACTGCTGCTACATGTACTGTCATTCATATTTACGTTAGTGTTTTACTCAGCATTTAAATGTTTAAAATGCTTAATTATATATATTTTAAATAATTGTATTATGTACCTAATATTTTTTGCATGATATGCATTCAAACCTGCTATAATCAAATCTGCAACAGTAGCACTCTGATCCAAATATAGCTTAAAATGTCTTATAAAGCAATAATTAATGCAAAACAAATGCTATTAGGAGAAGTGTGGATAAATAAACGAGCAGCAAACTAACAAAAGTAACAGTCAAAAAGAAAATATGGTTTGCCTCTATCAGGTTGAATTGGATTGGACCACTGTGATAAAAAATGGAGTGTGTGTGTGTGTGTGTGTGTGTGTGTGTGTGTGTGTGTGTGTGTGTAAAACAGTTATACTGTATTAAACACACTTTATACAAAAGACATAAAGATAGCATGAATATACAAATTATTAATTTTATTTTCACTTTAAAGTTTCCGAGCAGCTCTTTGAGGCAGTACACTATCAGCCATGACTTGGCTAAACACTTATTCATTAAGTTAAATCAGGTTGGCTAGTAATTGAATGTTTGAGGAGAAATTTGGAACAACCCCATGCCTCTCCAGCATGATCAGAAGAACCCTAACTGCTTTTTTATTTTAAATACAAGAAATACTGCATTCTTATGTGTTTGCATTAATATTATAATTATATTAATGTTAAAAAGTGTGGAAAAATAAAAAAGTTGTTGTCAAGGTAAAACCTTTTTAGCTTGTATTAATTTATTTGTTTAGAGGCCTAATACATTTGCATGTTACAGCTGTTGTTGGTTTAAACATCCTTGGTCAAATTGTTATTTATTCATTTTTTTTAATTCTATACACATCCTTAAAAAAGAACACGCGTCTACACTTTTTTAATGTACAATTTGCAGAATGTTGGGGATAATTGGGGGTAATACAATTTAAATTATGTTATGTGTACAGGTTTTCTTTTTATTCCAACACAGCAAGAAAAGAGGATCTGTGCTGTAAATTAGCAGAAAATACCTGATTTAAGTTAGTTCCCTGTATTAAAATATATTCATTATACATACTCTAATAAAACATGTCATTCATACAGAAGTGTCTAAACATTTCCATGTGACTGTATTAGTAGGCGTATATACACCAATCCATCATAACATCAAACACCTCTTCATTTCTACACTCACTGTCCATTCTTTCATCTCCACTGACCATACAGGAACACTTTGTAGTTCTACAGTTACAGACCCTAGTACACCTGTTGCTCTGCATGCTCCTGATTACCCTGTCCTTCTGGGGTCAGGACCCCCGCAGGACCAGCATAGAGCAGGTATGATTTGGGTGGTGAATAGTTCTCGGTACTGCAGTGACACTGACGTGATGGTGATGTGTGTTGCACATGTACGAGTGGATCAGACACAGCAGAACTGCTCAAGTTTTTATTCACTGAGTCCTCTCCATTAGACACACCTTCTTGCAGATGTAAAGTCAGAGCCAGTAGCTCATCTGTTGCTGCACAGTTTGTGTTGGTCATCTTCTAGTGCTTCATCAGTGGTCTGTGAACGCTGCCCACATGACGCTGTTGGCTGGTTATTTTTGGTTGCTGAATTATTTTGAGGCCAGCTGTGACACTAAACTTCACCATGATATCAGTGTCACTTCAGCGCTAAGAATTATCCTAAAAAAAAAATCATACCTTTTCTGTGGTTGATCTGTGGGGGTCCTGGCCATTGATGAACAGGGTGAAATGGGGCAGACATAATATGCAGTGCTGTAACTTTAGAACTACAAAGTGCTCCTGTGTGGTCAGTGGAGCTGATAAAATGGACAATGAGTGTAGGACCAAGGAGGTGGTCGTAATGTTACGGCTGATCTGTGTCCGTTTATTGACACTGAGGGGATGTTATAGTATACTAGTGGCGATTTGGGGGGCTGCTTTATTTGCTCGCTCTCTCTCTCTCTGTCTCTCTCTGTGTGTGTTTGCGTGTTTCTTTCTCTTCCTCTGTTTGAGTCAGTAGTTGGTCTGCAGCACCACTCCACACCCTGGGAACGCCCAGATTTTTACCGCAGTACCGAACTGCCTCAAGCTCCACCACAATCCACTACACACAGTTATCCCCGCACACGCAAATCCTAACAAAAGTCATTTCAAAATACTTTCCTGTACACATGGATACACACATTTTTAGGCTGTTTATAACTATATAACAAGCAAAGATCTTTAACAACTGAGTGCATCGTTATTGCGTCAAAAATTCTTTACATGATTTGCCCTTAACTGCTGCACTGAAGTTGATATTCACACATTATTCTCTTTTTATTGTGCTGCTCTGACATATCATCTCCAGTTTCTCTGATTCTAATAGTTCTGGTTGTAATGATTTTGTCCAGTTATGTTGTTCATACCTTTTTTATGTGCGTATTATATTTTTATGTGTGTATTACTGCTGGGATGACATGTTTTGCATAGCTTTAAACCTTGCAGTGTGTGTGCGCCATTGCAGTAAAAGGACACCGTCGTCCCTCACTGACAGACGTTGGCCTCCTCTGCCATATGTTGAGTCTTTGCTGAGATCCATGTACATCAATATAAAGTCTAAACTGATTGCCATCTTGAATGGATATCTTTTTCTTCTTTAAAGAAAGAATTTATTAACAGCTTTATAAATTGTAAATTAATTTATGTTTACAAAATGCAATCAAGTTGCACTTTGAAAGCATTGCAAATCTGCCGCAACACACAAAGTTGGGTCCAAGGCAAGTTTACCACTATATTACATTATGTATCATCTCAATAATACATTTACTCTTTTGGGAACTGAGGATAACGTTTTGCAAATGCACTTTTTGCCCTTTTTTGCTTGATACAAAACTTCAGCTGCTCAGAAGTCTACATGGCTGTGCTGTTGTATCACAGGGAGAATTTGGCCTGCAATAGTTTTTTCTGAAATAACCATGGACTTTCCAGGCTAATATGCCTCCTGGTTTGCATCTTATATCTCTCTAGAAATCCAGATATAAGCCACCACATCATTACACATATGCAAATCAACCATGCCATGGACACTGCTGCACCCCCATACTATGACAGATGTGGGTTTTTACGCCTTGTACCTATAGCATTCTGGAAAGTCTTTGGCAGAGAGATCGCAACATCTGTTTCTCACAAAAACAAGATGAAGTGTGGACTCGTTTGATCACAGCACATTTCCACTTTCTGTTGATCTGAGATGAGCTCTGGCTCTTGAGGTCTTTAGGCTGTATTTCTTGATGCAGTAGCTAACTTTAAGTGGCAATATTTTAAAATGAAAATGTATTTCCCATTTTGAATTGTTCATGTGATCATGCAATAGAAATGTCACAATGAAAATAAAGTTTGATTTTCCTAATTTGCATTTGCACAGTAACAATGTTTTTGAAATGTAATTTCGAAACTCACCACCATGTGTGAAAGATGGCAAAATTCAAATGTTAAAGGAGAAACGGTGCCTTTCCGCTTTGCGATAACAATTTGGCCCCTATGGGCTCAGTCTGTGTCATAATGATAGATGCAAACCGCGCCCTGACGGGATGGTTCATAGGCGGGGTACTCTATGGGAATGAAAATGCATTCAGCTCTGTTTGCATCTTCATAAGCATTTTGACACAGACTGACAATGTTATTTCCCCTTTAACATTTGAATTGGGAAGTATATTTTCATTTAAGTAAAGATAAACATAAATCTTTCGAATCTCTGTAAATTAAATATTGTTAGGATCCCTCTGTTTTGGTTCTGTGTGCTCTGTATTCCCTCAGTGTTCCCTTGTTTCTCCCTCAGCCACGCCCCAAACTGAGAGTTGTTACTCAGAGTTCACAGGTGTATACCCTGTCCTGTTAGTCAGTGTTTGTCACTCATTTTGTGTGTTAATGTTTCTGTTTTGTGAAACTCCTGTGTGCTCAAGGTTTTTTCAAGGTTCCTTTGTGTTCCTTTTGTGTATAATAATTTTTTTTTTCATCTTGTAACATCCTTCCGCTATCTCGTCTCCCTTTTGACTCTCATAACAAAATGAGTGAACTTATTAGCAGCGACATGGAGAAATCGTCTCCGGCAGATTCATGCTGGAGTTGCCCAGCGTCTTCAGGACTCTTATTCAGAGGACTCAAAGTTACGCCAGGCCGAGAGGTGGGCTTCTATGTCTGTCGGTCTCCTGGGACTCCAACACCTAAGTGGTGAGCCTGGGGGCATGAAAACTAGGGTGATTTTCTCCGTACAGAAGTGTGCGGGCGTGGTCACGGCAGCCTTCAGTGTTCACTGCTGCGATGAAGGAGAGCTCAAGGCCAGAATCCAAGATAAAGAGGACGCTGAAGTCCAGGTGCCTTCCCTGAAGTTTTGGAGATGGTGAGTCAATTCCAGAATTGACACCCAAACAAAGAGTTGATTCCATCTTGAAGCAGAGGAGCAGGATTAACCATAAAAAAGTCTAGCTCTGGCTCTGTGTCCTGTCCCTGGTCCAGCTCTCAGTCCCAGTCCACGAGTCCCCAGGCCTGCGAGTCTCTGGGTCTGTGTCCTGTGCTTCAGGCTTGCCTATGTCAGCACTGCGCCCAGTTCCCGAGTCCAGTGCCACGCCGAGATTAGATTCCAGCTCATGGCAGCAGGCTCTCTTCACTTTTTGTTTCATCGACTCTTAAACATGTGGTTTTGTCATGTCTTTGTTCCCTGATTTTTGTCTTTTGTATGTGTTGAGTCTGGCAATATTGCTGTTTTATTGTGTGTTGTTTTCTTGTTCTTGTATAGTTTTTCCTGTATATCTATTGCCCTTGTGTTTTACTTTGGTATTATGCCCCTGGTAAAGGCATTTTCAGGGTGGGGTGCTGTCAGGATCCCTCTGGTTTGGTTCTGTATGCTCTGTATTCCCTCCAGGTTTCTGTTAGCCACACACCACACCTGTGAGCTGTTAAGTAGTCAAGTGACTTCACAGGTGTATACCCTGTCTTTTAGTCAGTGTTTGTCGCTTATTTTGTGTGTTAATAATTCTGTTCCATGTAAATCTGTCCCTGCGTGTTCCTTTTTTGTATAATAAACCACTTTCTCGTCTCAGGACGTGCTTCCATACATAAATAAATGATATTAATTATTTGAATTATTTGCAAGCCCTATTACAAATACACCGTTGTTGAGTATATCACCACTGCAGTTAATCTTTCTGAAGAAAAAAAAAGCCATGCTTTCATTTCCACATTGATTATACTTTGGTAACCAAAATGCTAAAATATTCTGTCTAAAAAAAGACAGAATAATTTGTAGTACTTCAATTTTCTGTTTAAAAAAATCACATATTTGAATCAGGTAAATTGTACTGCATTTTTATTTGGGGAGCAGACTGAATGGCGAATAATGAAGAATGCAGCGGGTTGTTTAGAGTGGATGTACCCGGCTTTGGCTCGGTCCATCTGACTACCCAGAAAAGCAACACAGGAACCAACAGTGAGCAGTGGGTTCCAGTCACAGCTGAATTACTGCACTCCTCCATCTGTAAAATACAGCCTACTGTGGTCTTTTTTTGGTGGACACATGTAGGCCCGTGGGCTTTATTTGTGTCCTTGTAAAGTACATGCTAGCTTATGTTTGAGTGGTTGGACTGAAAATATCTGCTATTGGAAATATCCAATGCTGTGGTTGCAGTTTGCGCTATTTAATCCTTGTATTCGTTCACATTCTTTTCATTTCTCCCTCGCTCCCTCCCTCCCTGTCCTTTACTCCTGCTCAATCTTTCTTGCCTTTCTCACATGCTCTCTCTCTCTCTCTCTCTCTCTCTCTCTCTCTCTCTCTCTCCCTCTCACTCTCTCCCTGTGTCCTCATATGGCTTTTGCCCTACTTTGCTAGAACAGAGCTGAGACAAGCCAGCCTCCACAGCCAGAGGCAGGCACAAGCGCCAGAGAAACACCCCATCCAGATCACTGCAATGGTGTGTGTGTGTGTGTGTGTGTGTGTGTGTGTGTGTGCACGCAAACCAAACAATAAAACGGCACAGAATAAATATTGTAGAAGATCAAAACTTCTCCTTAGACATTTGGAATATTTCAGAGTCTCATGAATCTAACCAGTGAGGCTGAATGGCTGTTTGCCTACATCAGGTTGGCCAAAGATTTAGAATTTTTTCACTAAGCTTATTCCAGACCACAAATGGAAGGTGGTTCATATGGCACAATTTCTGTTTCAATTATTTAAGGCATTTTCTATTTGTGCCATTCTAATATTTAATTTTTTGGTGTTTTTGAGCAAACTGCAATGGAAGATGTGTCAAACCGCTGCATATAAAAAGGCTAAGAAAATTAATAACGTGACAACGATGGGAGTTCTTTTCAAATTGAACGTTTCCCACAATATCCAAATTGTGTCCTGTATATTTCTTCTTTTTAAATTTTTTGTTCCTTTTAAATTTGTGGCACTTCCTACCCCTCATTATTCATTAAATAGGCTGCTTTTTCATTAAGACTGAAATATTTGAATTATGTTTCTTTTTTTTCCAGATTCGCTGCCCTGTAATGCACTTTATTCAGAAAGAAATCCAGACTGAATAATTCCATTTAAATGTATGTATAGGTGGGGTTAAATAGGCAGAGTTATATAAATCAGTTTGCCACTTTAATAGCATCGCAAAAACACTGAATTAAATGGAATGGTTTGAATTTTTGACCAAGATGTTCAAATTCAACTCAGTTTTAACAATGGAATGTTGACTTTTTATTTATTTATTTTTTAAACATTGACTGATCTCTGTGGCACTAGGAGGCAGCTGTGTAGAGCTAACAATCAACAAACTAATTCTGCTTTCTAGAAATGGCAAACGTGCTGGTCATTGCCTCAAAATGGCACTTTACATCTATAAAACATCTTTAAAAAAACAAATCTGACTTTGTAAGATGAGTTTTAGCATACATCTATCATGGAACTTGTAGTAGGTTTGCCGACTTTACGAAATTATTCTGGTCATGTTCATACTGGTAAACTGGCCCAAATATGACTTACTGCCCATATTCCATTGTTTTCATTGGTGGCCTACATGTGACGTTAGTCTGAACCTATCAGAACTAAGCCCCGCAATTGCAGCTATTTATTTGATTTTTATGTTTAAGGTTAGGACAGAATCTTACCATTCAACTAAATTTTGAAGAAAAATAAAACCACTCAGTACTTGATGCCATGACGTCTCACAATTCAAAATGGTGGAACCCTGTTTATACATTACTTTGTAAATATAGATAATTGTATTGTATGTTTATTGATGTATATTGAATAAACATTCACCTGACACAAGTCCCTCACATTACACATATGTCCAAAAATTTCCTTCTAATTAGTGAATTGAGTTTCTTTAATATCTTTGACACAGTTGTCAACAGATGGAGCAGTCTATGAAGTTAAGATGCCCAAATACCAAGCACCAAGGAGCAGTGTGACTTTTCATTCAATACTATAGAAATAATATAACTTGTTGGCATTTGTCTCCAGATCAGGACATGACCTAATTAAAGATCCTTTGGCCACCAACATTTACTGTAAAGACTTCTCAGAAGAGCATGAGCTATAAGAGCAAAATGGGTAAACTCTATAAATTCTCTTGAATATAGAAAAAAGCATGTGTCTATAAACTTTTGGAAGGTGCCAATGTATCAGCAATCTAAAACATATTTTGCCTCTAGCTTATTGTTTAATATTTATTTAGTTGTTGTGTGCTTTTCTTAATGTTTTACCTGAATGAAAGCTATGGCTGGTAAAGTTCTGCAGAATGCAGCTGCTTAAAATGGCGCTATTGTGCTGCTGGTGTAGAGGAGGACCAGAGGGAGGACATTAGGAGATGGACTGGACCTGCTTAATAAACTCTCTCTCTCTCTCTCTCTCTCTCTCTCTCTCTCTCTCTCTCTCTCTCTCTCTCTCTCACTGCTGCAGGCCACATACACACTCACAAATCTCTTTTTATTAGTGCCATCATTACTGTAGTGCTGTTGCTAATATTACCCATGGTAATGCTAACAACACTATCGCAAATGGAGTTAGCACACATGATTACAAACACACACTTTGTCTTTTCCAGTGCGGGTGCATGCTTTTCTGCTATATGGCCAAAGCAAAAGTGGCTAATGTGTTAACGAAGTGCTTTTCAAACTCTTGCCTGTTGTCTGTATCAGTGTGTTGCTAACGTTCTCTGTTGAGGCTCTCCTTTTTCTTTTTCTATGTCCCTCTCAACCTTGCTGTCTGATTTTTTTTTTTTTTTTTTGTTATGAAGAGTCTCTGGAGGCTGCCAGAGCCTCTGCTGTCCAGAACTGGTCCAGAGCCGGTCAGAGCCAGAGATTGGAGAAACTTGTTGAAACATAACATGGACACTGGATACATTTAATAGTATATGGATGTACTAGCATCTTACGCTGAATGTATATTTTCTTATGCCGTTTAGAAATTTTATTTCATAAAATGGGCCTCAGGCAGTGTATGCACTGTTTTAAAGTCATTTCTCCAAGTCTATCTTCAAATCAGGTTCTTTCCCACCATGTTTACCAGCTGTGTACTCCTTCCTCTCTCTCTCTCTCTCTCTCTCTCTCTCTCTCTCTCTCTAATACACCCCTCCCTCTCTGTCAACCAAAGTCCTTTCATAATGAATGGCAAGGTACGATAATAGCCTCACGGTTGCCATAGAAACCAGACAGGAGCCCTGTGTGTGCTGTAGCTTTTTTCTTTTTTTTTTCTACCCTCTTTTTTTCAAGGGGGCAAATGATAGTGGAATGTGAGGCGAAGCTCACCCTCCCTCCTTCTTACTCCATGCACTCATTGCACTGTATTCCCTCTCTTCTGCCTTTCTGCCTCTCTATCTCTTCTCTCTCTCTCTCTCCCTCTCGCTCTCTCTATCTCTCTCTTTTTTGCCTGCTGTACTTTTATACTTTTCTCTTGCTGTACTAACATTTTCCCGTCGGATATTCAGTCATGAAATAAATAATACATTAGCTAATGTGATTAATAATTCATACCAATTATGAAACAACCTGTTTGAGTTAAAGGGGGAAAAAATCCCAAACATGTGTATGTGTTTCTCTTTTTGGGGATCTGAATCTGTTTGAATCAGAATTCTTAATCAGTTATCAGAGGATTTTCATGTCCCTTTCATAATGATTCAATTTAATTAGGTGAAGAGAAAACCTATTTAGCTAGCTCCCAAATGCATCAATCTTATCAAGTTAATGTAAAGATTACTTCTGCTATATGCACAAATACTTGGAATACAATATTGCTATCTTATTGTTGCCCTTTCAGACCAAAAAACCAATTGTTATAACTGCAGCAGCTAACTAAGTAACTGCTTAAAATGTCTGAAATATTGTGTCAAAATCAAATAAGTGACATTCTCATTTTGTTTGGAGGTCTCTTTGGTGTTTCTCTGCTGTGTGGAGAGAGAGAGAGAGAGAGAGAGAGAGAGAGAGAGAGAGAGAGAGAGAGAGAGAGAGAGAGAGAGAGAGAGAGAGAGAGAGAGAGAGAGAGAGAGAGGAAGCCTAGCATGTATGACTGAGCCACTTAGGGTATTTTTTACTTGTTTACCAACACTGGAGATCGTAAACTTTTTAAACCAGTTTCCAGCGTGCAAACAGAATGGAGAGCTAGCAAGTAATGAGGAAACATCTTGTGAAATTATTACAAAAAGTGTTTTTTTTTTTATATAATCTTCAACTTAAAAATGGTGAAATGGTTTAAGTTTGTATATAAGTACTTTGTTACATTGTCAGCACTTCTGTGTCTGATCCACTTGTACCAATGCAACACACACTAACACACCACCACCACATCAGTGTCACTGCTGCACTGAGAATGATCCACCACCAAAATTGTACCTGCTCTGTTGGGGTCCTGCCCATTGAAGAAAAGTGTGAAAGGGAGCAAACAAAGTATGCAGAACAATAGATGGACTACAGTCTGTAATTGTAGAACTACAAAGTGCTCCTGAATGGTCAGTGTAGCTGAGAGAATGGACAGTGAGTGTAGAAATAAGGAAGTGGTCAATATGTTATGGCTGATATGTTATAACAGAATTGAATTCCATTGAATGGACTGGCATAAAGGGCTTACATCCAATCAGGTGCTTCTTAATTTTGCAGCCAACAAAGTTACTATACACTCTTTTCATTTACAACTCTCTAAAATTGACCTAGATCTGTTTGTTAATGAATTTGCCGTTTTTCTGAAGTCTCAGCATAACATCAGAATGACTCATATTACCACATGTTTTCAGATTTAGATAACAAAAAACTGACTGTATAGTTTTATTTTAGTTTGTGGGTTAGTAGGTGCTCCACATCCCCAAATGAATTTAATATGACAAGTATGGCAGAATGTGGCTTTCTGGTAGAAGAGATTGTTCTGAAAATGGGAGAGACAGTTGTGTTTTTAAATATCGGAGTAATATGTAAGATTTCTACAGTAGAAGCCTAAAAAAACAAATGGAGAAACACAACAAATCTGTTTCCTCAGCTCAAGCAGAAGCACTCATTTGAGTATGAGGAAAATCAAAAATTCAATGAGGAGAGCTCAGTAGCCATTGTGAGCTCTAACCCAAGCAGACGCACTACACTGACTTGGCATAGCATGTGTTTTGTACTTTTTTTTTTTTTTTTTTTTGCTGTTTATGTGCATGCATTATATTTTATGCACCTTAATGTTGGGGTAGATTTATTTGTTACATTATTACATTATCTCTTACTATTGTTGGCAAAATTTAAAAAAAACATTACAGACTTTTTTATTTGCTTCTATTCTCTCAGATGAAAGGTGTGGAGCAGGTTCATTATTGGTCACTAAAGGTTAAACATTATACTCTCTTCTCCAGAAATAATGGTGAATATTTGTAACCTTCCATTATACAACTGTGTCAAATAAAATATCGTGGAGATTAAGTGAGGCTCATGAAATCAACACAGATTTAAAATCTACAAAAAAAAAAAAATAAATAAAATAATAATAATAATAGAATAAACAACAACAATGTTCCATAAATAAAGTACTTAATATATACCCTTGAATGTACCACCACAGTGACAGTTTTTCTGACAGTTTATTGAGTGTTTGAAACTGTTGAACTTCTACTAACTTTTGTTACAGTACTGTGTTCTTGAAATTAATCAAATATATCTCAGTGTTTTTTCATATCACCAAGAATATCATTATCACAAATACACTCTGAAATATTGTGATATTATTTTAGGGCTACATCACCGACTCCTAGTGTAGGTGCTGTCCCTTCAGTGAACTCGGCACTGGCCCTGAAACAGCTCTGCAAGTTTAGCGGTTTCTGCCTTGAGCTTGAAATGGATGTGATTTTTTATCAATATGAGGCCTAAATTCTCTCTGAAACCCCTATTTATAGTTACAGTTGTTTCTGTTGTAGCTTTCTTGTTCTGCTGGAGCAGTTACGGTACCTAGGGGATCAGCACATACAGTGGAGTGTTAAGTGGTAGACACAGATTAATCATCAACACACTCACACAAATGAAGCACACTCTTACATTCGCATACATGCACACATACACCATCTCCGTCCAGCTGTCGGCGCTGGTGGTGTCGCCATAGCGACAGCAAAATGCTGCTGAAGATCCTGGCCAACAGCTGCTCTCTGTGGAGGGAGTATCGATTGAGTCTGCTCTAGCCCTGCTCTATCCAATATGGGTGTGTACATGTCCTTGTTTGTGTGTATGATGAATTACAAACATATCTACAGCATACACACAGCACTGCCTATGAATATGGTTTGTGTACAAACACAGATATAGCTTTAAAATTAAAAATGTGAAGAAATTAATCCAGCTAGATGTTAACTTAGAGCAGATGTTCACAAGATGAATCTGAATTTAGTTTCAAGACTCTCGAAAATACATTGTAGTTGATTATTATCTGCAGACATTGCATTTAACAAAGCTTAAAACATTACAGTTTAGACACTACTTCAGATAAAGTGTCTTTGATTACAAAATATATTTCAGTTTAAAAGACAAGACCAGTGCATTCAGTAAATACTTTGTTAAAAGAAAGAGAAATGTTTTTAAACTTCAGGGAGGCAAATAACACTTTCATTACAGAAATTTATGTTGAACTGTATATACTTATAAAACATATATACAGTTCAAAACACTATTTTCTTACCAATTTATCACATTAAAATTTGTAGGACCCCTTTATTGTTTTTTTTTTTCATTCGTTCTTTATCTGTAACTGCATATCCAGTTCAGGGTCACGGTGGGTCCAGAGCCTACCTGGAATTATTGGGCACAAAGCAGGAATACACCCTGGAGGTGGTGCCACAAATTCACTCACACGCTCACACATTCACTCACACACTCACACCTACGGACACTTTTGAGTCACCAATTCACCTACCAACGTGTGTTTTTGGACTGTGGGAGGAAACCGGAGCACCCGGAGGAAACCCACAAGGACACGGGGAGAACACACCAACTCCTCACAGACAGTCACTCGGAGCGGGAATCGAACCCACAACCTCCAGGTCCCTGGAGCTGTGTGACTGCAACACTACCTGCTGCACCACGGTGCCGACCCCTTTATTGTTTTTCCTGACTGAAAATATGTTTCAACATGGCAACTTTACCAGAGCATCCCTTTGTAAAATGTACTTGATGACATATCATCAGTGTGCAAGTTGTTGTAGCTTGGTTGAATCTCGTATCTAACAATATTCAGAGTCTGACTCTTTAACAAATTCATATTTCAGAAGATCCAGTGACTGACCGGACATTGTTTTAGGAAAAAATTGTTCTTTGGAATCACACTGAAAAAGGAATTACTCTCAGCTTTAGGGGTCTGTTGCTTGGTGACTGTTTTGTTTGGCTGGGAATGGACCAAAGTCTCTGTGATCATGTACATAGGACATGAACTATAAGTTCTTAAGGGGCAGCACTTTGGAGTTTGGTGTGTTCTCCCTGTGTCTGTGTGGGTTTCCTCCAGGTGCTTCAGTTTCCTTCCATGTTCCAAATACACATTGGTAGGTAGCTGGATTGGCTTTTCAAATGTGCCCATAGGTGAATGTTTGACTGTGTGTGTTACCCTGCAAAGGACTGGTGCCCCCTCCAGGGTGTGTTCCTGCCCTGCACCTTGTGATTCAGGTAGGTTCCGGACATACTGAAACCCAGAATTGGATAAGCTGTTAGAGACAATGAATGAATGAATAAGATCTTTGAAATTTAAGAAAACATCTGAGGAAACCTCCTTCCTCAGCCCTCCATTTTATTTTTTCAGAAAACTGAGAAGTTACCTACATAACGCTTAATCCTGAAAAATATAACCAAACAACACTCAGTACATATCCCGACATATTACAAATGTCTTTGAAAAAAGGAAACTCTGACTCTTTTGGTATTTGCATAACTTACCACATACAGTGATTATGAATGTAGTTAAATAGATATCTCAGGTGACTTTAGATTTCAGAACACACAGGGGTTCTTTGAGCAACGCCACAGAAGAACCACTTTTGGTTCTTCCACCTTAAAGTTCAGTGAAGGACTTTTTTAAACCTTTAAAAGGTTCTTCACACTCACACATCTCTTAGAAAAACATGGTTCTTTATGAACCCAAAAGTGGTTTTTCTAAGGCATTTCTCAAAGAACCATTTGTGGCATCATTATTTTTAAAAGTGCATTACAGTTTAAACTAGTGTATTAGTATACAGCCATTTTAGAATTTGCCATGACTATATTACTTTGTTACATGTTTGTAAAAATGAGAAACTTAAACTATCCTCACTTAAAAAAAAATAAGAACAAAAAAAAAAGAAAATTCTGTATATTGCACCAGAACATTTTTTATATATGCATTTTATTTATATTTACAAAAATAATACCCAAAAACATAAGCAACCCTAATGATTACTCAGTTCAGCTACCTTAAAGTCCATTGCAGTCACAGATGTTCAGCTGTAATCTCCATAGTTAAGCAGAATCAAAGTGGAATGCTCTTGAGTATCTTAAGGCCACTATGCTCAATGTCAAGTGTGGGCTAGAGGATTGTGAAGGTTAGATAAATGGATAAATGCTATTAAACGCTCACAGAAATGTTTGTGTGTCTACTGTAAAGCCTTCACTCAAACTTTCAGAAGAAATCCACAAACAATTGCTCATATACTGGACAGTCTTAGAAAAGCAGCACAACATCATTTGACCAGGGTCACCCAAACTTGTGCACACAACTCAGAGCACTACAAACATTCAGAATGTTACATATCCAATAGATTATATGCCAGCAAATACAGCGTCAACTAATGATGACATACTTTACTCATCAGATCAAGGTTAAGGGTGTGTCCATTGTAAAATATTTACAGGCTCATGGATTAAATCACTAACAATTACCTCCAGTAAACTTTGCCCAGTGCTCCTTTCATTGTTCTTTATAAGGCTGTGAGCTGCAGCTACTGGGGGCCCTTCAGTAGACCTTTCACTTGCCTCCCTTTCAGCACAGTGTGTATCATCAAAGACAGGATTACTGTGGGCCAACCCAGGGGGACAGACCTGAGCACCTGACAGATTTAAGCTTATTAACTTCCCTGCGGGAAAAAAAAGAACGTGTGCAGGAAGAGATGTCTGGAGACTAAACATCTCGGATCTGTTAGTATTCGAGCCAGATGCTGGAGAGTCAGAGAGATAAAGAGGGACAAAGGTAATCTTTGTGTATGGGTGTGTGTGAACTTCTGGGACGTATTATATGCCCTTCATATTTGTTACATTAAACCAATGGCTTAAAAACATCAAAAGTCACCACTGATGTGTAATCTCTGTGCTAAGACATGTTGATTAATCTCCATCATATCAGGAGCACATACAAATTATGACTTGAATTTAAAGATCAAGATTATAGATATTCAAGACATAGCTTCGGTTGACCCAGTTGTTACAGTGTTGGATAATCTTTATGGAACAGTGGCACTAATTAATTCAGCTTAATGAATATAGTTTTGCTGTAGTTTCCTCCCATGGTCCAAAAACACATGTTGGTAAGTGGACTGACTACTCAAAAGTGTCCATAGGTGTGAGTGTGTGAATGAACGTGTGAGTGTGTTTCACCCTGTGAAGGACTGGCACCCCCTCTAGGGTGTGTTCCTGCCTTGTGCCCAGTGTTTCCCGGCAGACTCCGGAACCACCACAACCCTAAACTGGATAAGCAGCTACAGACAATGAATGAATGAATGTCGTTTTCAGACTAGAGACTACACAACTGTTAAAAGGACAACCAAATTTTCTAAGAATTTGGAAGAGTGCAAATTATTTAAAACCTTTATTTAATACAAAATGAAACAAAGACAATATTTTACATGTTGAAACTGAGAAATATATATATATATATATATATATATATATATATATATATATATATACCTAATATAATTACTAAATGAATGAATGGAAGAATTTTAATTGCAGCAGGTTGGTGACATGATTGGGTTTGGAAAAGTATCTCAGAGAAGCAGACTCTTTTAGAAGTAAAGATGGGGAGGGGTTTACGATCAGAGAAATAATCCAAAAATAATGTTTCTCAAAAATAGTAAAGAACTTGTGGATTTCCACATGTATGACATATAATGTTATTAAAAGTTTCAGACAAGCCAAAGAAATCTTTATATGGAAGGAAAAAGGCCCAAAACCAGTGTGAAGAACTGGCACCCCCTCCAGGCTGTGTTCCCACCTTGCACCCAGTGTTTTCGGGTTGGCTCTAGACCCAATTCGACCCAATACAATTGGATAAGCGGACAATGACAATTGGTGATGCAAGGCTTGGATTGTTTCCAATTGCTTCCAATTTGTTATAATAACACTGACAGTTAACTGTGGAACATTTAGTAGCGAGGAAATTTCACAATTGCCATCCTGTCACCGTACCACATGAATTCACTGAGCTCCTGAGACGGACCCATTCTTCCTAAAACCAGGGTTTGTGAACAGAATTTCTCGTTATATCCACAGACACAAGTTAAAACTCACAAATACAAAGACTTTTTTTTTTTTTATAGTTTATTTAAGAGTTAAAGGTTTATTTAAGATTTAAAAGTTTATTTAAGATGGACAGAGGTGAAGCAGAAAAGTGTCTTGTTCAATTCATTTTCAAAATCATGGATGCTGTGTCCTCCAGGCGAAAGAGGAGAGGGACCATCCAGCTTGTTTTAAGCACACACTTCTAAAGCCAACATCCATGATCATATGATGGGGCATTAGTGCACAGGACATGCATGACTTGCACATCTGTGAAAGCACAGTTAATGCTGAATAATATGTAGAGGGTTTGAAGCAACATGATGCCATCCAGAGAATGTCTTTTTTTTAGGTGTGTCCTTGTTTATTTCAGTAAGACACTCGATATGCATAGATTACAACTACGTGGTTGACTCTTAGTAAAAGACCAGTCCAGTCCAGGCCTGTCACCCACTGAAATTAACTGGTGTTTTATGAAAAAAAAAATCTATAATGGAGACACTGAGCTCTTAAGCAGCTGAAATCCTATAACAAGCAAGAACTGGAAAACTTCACTTTCAAAACTACAGCGACTGGTCTCCTCAGTTCCCAAATGCATACAGAGTGTTGTTAAAAGAAGAGGTGATGGAACACATTTGTAAAGATGCCCCTGTACCATTTTCTTTTTTTTTTTTTCATGTGTTGTTTTTTTGAAATTCTGTTTTGGTTAATTCCTCCGGGTGCTCCGGTTTCCTCCCACAGTCCAAAAACACACGTTGGTAGGTGGATTGGCGACTCAAAAGTGTCCGTAGCTGTGAGTGAATGTGTGTGTTTGTGTTGCCCTGTGAAGGACTGGCGCCCCCTCCAGGGTGTATTCCTGTATTGCGCCCAGGTAGGCTCTGGACCCACCGCAACCCTGAATTGGCTAAGCGCTTACAGATAATGAATGAATGAATGAATGAATGTTTTGGTTAAAGTGTTATTTATTCTAAAAGTCAGTAACTTGCCTGAACTTTACTGAAAGTTGCTCAGTAGTTGTAAAACAATTTTGGAAACATTAGCTCATTAGATGGTGCTTTCGTTTATTAATGTTAAAGTTTGTAGTAGAATTTCGTTCAGTATAATTCTAACGTAGAGGCAGCAAGGCGGCACAACAGGTAATGTCACTGTCACATACCACCAGGGTCCTGGGGTTGTGGGTTCAAGACCCTTTAAAGAACTGTTTCAGAGATGTGAGAGCGTGAAGAAACTTCTAAAGGTTTAATGATCCATCACTTTTGGTTCATCAAATGTGGCTCTTCTATGGCATCTCCCAAAGTGGTTACAGACAATGAATGTGTGTGTGTGTGTGTGTGTGGGTGTAAAATGTACAATATATATATAAAATATATAAGTAATCTAATAGGCTAATTTACTTATATATTCTTACAGTTTCACCTATAGAGTAGCCGTCACTGCAGATGTTATGCACACAGTGCTGCCCTGCTATCTGCATCAGATAACGGGTGTATGTGCTTATGATATGTACGTCAAGTGTTATCAAACATGGCACCCTTCTGCATCTCCCACCTTCTACACCCCTGCTGTCTGCGGACATTCAGATCAAACCCACTTTGTGCTTTTTTGTTCTATTGTTTCTGACAATTCTCTGGAGACAAATCTATTTATAACTGAACGTCACCTGCCACCCGCACCCTCATCTTCCCCCGTGCCTGTCTTTTTTCTTCGACAGTCATCCTCTCATCACTCTTTTTTCTTTGTGGCTTACTGTCTCTTCTGGCGACATCTCCTAACAGCTCTAGAGTGCTATCTCAGTCCACACCCTGTGTTTTCAGCTTAAGCATTACTGTGAGAGGAGGACGTTTGTAAGCACACCTGGCTATCGTGGTCATCCCTTTATCTCTGAAAGCTTTCCATTCGCCAGCGGCTCAAGATGTGAAGTGTGCCCCTGCGCTGAACTCATAATCTGCCTCTAGGAAAATATACTGAATGCACATTGGTCATGTTCTTGTACTGAGGTTTCTTTTCTGCATTTAGGAATATGCTGGTATAGGTTTCTATGAACATTTGTGGATATCAGGATCACGGATGCATCAGTGTTGCCTCTAAATGCACATTTCTTAAAACAACATATCAACTTTAGAACTGCTTGATTTACCACGAGTTTCAAACCCATATAAAATGTTTAAGTAATTTAAAATGCTGTGTACGTTTGGCCATTTAAAAAGCTAATAATATGTCATACGGTGCCCAATTTACATAAAATATTCTGTCCTGAGTAGTTCAAAGTACTGTACGTTGAAGTATGTGACAGTTACGTAGACTGAATTTAGATGTATAATTTAGTGCATTGATTTCACCAAGCTTTGTCCCAGCTGTGATCCTAAATTTTCAACAAAGGTTTGACGCCACATTTTCCAGAGAGAGCCCTGCTTACGTTGGCCTCTTAGTGGCTTCCATGTGATGGCAAACTTTGTAGGATGTGTTTAGCAAATCGTTGGCAGCGTTCAGTCACAACATATTTCAGAGCATGAGTGGTTGATCTGTGATGAATCTTCTCATTGATAATGCGATCCTTGTATGAAACTTGCAGGACTTGCCACAACCACAGCTCTTGGGCTATACTCTTAAAATGTATAGCTCTACAAGGGTTCTTTATTAAAGGATAAGGTTATATATAGAACCCTGACCACTTGAAGAATATTTTGTAGCATGTGATATAGATGGTTCTATGTAGCAGCTTTTAAAGCTTTTAAATTATGTTACAATAGAAGAATTGTTTAGGCTGCTGTTCAGAACCCTTTTCTAAAAGTTGTTATATAGTTGTTATAACATTAATTCATTCACTGATTGTCTGTAAACTTTATCCAGTTCAGGGTTGTGGTGGGTCCGGAGCCTAACTGGAAGCATTGGGTGCAAGGAGGGAACACACCCTGGAGGGGGCGTCAGTCCCTCACAGGGCGACACACACATTACACTCTCACGTCTATGGACACTTTCAAGTAGCCTAATGGGGTTTTTTTTGGAACGTGGGAGGAAACTGGAGGAAACCCACGCAGACACGGGGAGAACACACCAACTCCTCACAGACAGTCACCTGGAGCGGGACTTGAACCCACAACAGAACAGAACAGTCTATAGCACATTCTCCATCAATATCAAGAATATGCAAAGAACCCTTTAATCATGCAAAATGTTCTTCAAGCATTCAGGGTTCTGTATAGAACCATTTCTGTCGGAATGACAGTGGTGTTTAAAGGGTGGATTTTCATTAGCATGTTTATCATTAGGGTTGACCAGATTGTCCAGAGCCTCTGGAAGATGAATTGGTGGTCATACATTTTTTCTTCTTGCAAAAAAATGGAGCAGAGACATAAGATCACCACACTCTTGCCTTATCAACTATATTTTGCCTAATGAAAAAACTGGGTGCTTAATTTCTTAATTTCAGTTGCATTGAATTTCACCTTGGGGGTGTCAAAATATCAGAACAATCCCAGTTTTAGATCCGAAGAGAGCGCCACCTTCTTTTGCAACTGTTCCCTGAACTTTACCTCTCCTTTAGCTGTGGACTAGCATTTGACATGTTTATATGATGGTTCTGTGTTAAGCTCAGCATGGCTGAGTGGATTTTTATACAAAGCTTGGTTATCAGTCCCATTGCTAATCCTCTCTTCTCAACATGCCACCGGCTTCCAGACAACATCCAGTGTGTGCACCATGTAGGAGGCCTGTAATATCACTAAGTGCAAACAGAAGACCAATTCGACTATCAGTCCATTGATCTTAATGAAAGGAATTTCATCTTAGATCGGTAGCCTGGTTCATTTACATCACATACGAAGACCAGCGGATAGGAGAATAAATAATAAACCTTTATCTCTAGGCTATTTTGTTGCTTCCAGTTACACTCATCTATTTTGTATTATGTTTAAACCACTAGAGAACATCCCTGTGTGCTCTGAATTTTTCAGGTAAAGGTTTCACAGACTAATAAATAACCATGGATTTGACTGCATGCACACTTTTGCACATTAACATGTCTACATATTTATTCTCCGCAGTTCTAGGAGGTCTGCCAAAACATACCTGCTTTTTAAAGGAAGATTAGCCCTCTTGAATTTGTTTGAGTTATTACTAGAGATGGCACTAATTCAGTACCTAATATTGCAGCAAATGAATCTAGTCCAGTAAGAAATCTACTCACAAACTCAGACTATGTGATTGAGCCTGCTCTTGTCTGCAGAACGTCTAAAATTCTTGTATATAGGTTTACATTCCAGCATTAATTACACTGAATGATCGCTGCATTAGGAACTTTGAATCTACACTCATTGTCCATTTTATCAGTCCATTGATTGTGAAGGAGCAGTACATTTATATATTACACTACATCTGTATAAAGGAGTTCTACATTTCTATCCCCATTTCACCCTGTTCTTCAATGGTCAGGAACCCCCCACAGAGCAGGAATGATTTGAGTGGTGGATCTTTCCACAAAACATGTTTGTTTTGTGTAAGTGTGTGTTGCGCTGTTAAGAGTGGATCAGACACAGCAGTGATGCTCAAGTTTTAAACAGTGTGTTCATTCACTGTCCACTCTGTTAGACACCCCTACCTCGTTGGTCCTCCTTGTAGATGTAAAGTCAGAGACAGTAACTCATCTGTTGTTGCACAGTTTGTCTTGGCGGTCCTCTAGTCCTTCATCAGTGGACACAGGATGCTGTTAGCTGAATATTTTTGGTTGGTGGACTCGTCTCAGTCCAGCAGTGACACTCAGTCCAGCAGTGATCCTAGCAGCACTGCTGTGTCTGTGTGCCATCACAGCACACAATAACACACCACCCCCATGTCTTTGTCACTTCAGTGCTGAGAATGATCCACCACCTCCACACCAGATCATACCTGCTGTATGGTGGTGCTGTGGGGTTTCTGACCATTGAGGAGCAGGGTGAAATGAGGATAAAAAGCATGCAGAGAAACAGGTGGAGTACAGTCTAATTGTAGAATGTACAAAGCCGTTCCATGTAATACAAGACGGAATCCATAAAAGTTGGGACACTAAACAAATTGTGAATAAAAACTGAATGCAGTGATGTGGAGATGGCAAATGTCAACATTTTATTCGTAATAGAACATAGATGACAGATCAACAGTTTAATCTGGTTTCATTTCAGGTTTCATGGTGAATATGACTTCAAGGTATTTAAGAAAATCTCAGCCCAATCCATTTTAACCAATCACATTCATCCCTGCCTGCTGGCTGGTAACCAATTACGTTCCACCTGCCTCTAAGGTAGCACTGCCTCCAGAACTTTTTGAGTAGTGATGCTGATATATCTGATCAGGGAGCACACTGAACAGTTGACAATACGCTCTACAGTCCTGAAATTACCTGTGTAATGGGACACACTAGAAAGAGGCTGATTTCCCTGGGCTGGGCTCTAACCGCTGGACTAAGGAGCTTCTTCTGACACACCCTTACGGATTGTGCAAGTGATTTATTGTGAGATTAGCTTTAATGTTTCTTTTGGTCAGTTGTATTCAGTTGGTGACATCATGGATGATTTGCCTGCATTCCCTAAGGAAAATTATATCAGACCTGTCTTCCCTGGGAAAATTCACCAATGTTCTTAGAGTTGTCAGTTTGGAGCTAATGGCTCTCACCATTTTTGGGGACGTTTAAAAAAACAATTATTTTTGACAAGTCTTTCCAGAATTATATTTCCATGTTTTTTTTTATTTTTATTAATTTTCCTTTGGGGCGGCACGGTGGCGCAGCAGGTAGTGTTGCAGTCACACAGCTCCAGGGACCTGGAGGTTGTGGGTTCGAGTCCTGCTCCGGGTGACTGTGAGGAGTTTGGTGTTCTCACCGTGTCTGTGTGGGTTTCCTCCCACGGTCCGCTGGTAGGTGGATTGGCAACTCAAAAGTGTCAGAGTGGGTGTGTTTTGCCCTGAGAAGGACTGGCACCTCCTCCAGGGTGTATTCCTGCCTTGTGCCCAATGTTTCCAGGTAGGCTCTGGACCCACCGCAACCCTGAACTGTATAAGCAGTTACAGGTAATGAATGAATTTTCATTTAACCATAGCCTGGTGTGCCTGCAAAAACTATGGGACGGCTACATCACTCTGATATTGAGGTCGGTATAAAGTTTATATTTATCGGAGCTGTGTGCTCTCAAACCCCTTTTTAGAGCAGTTTACATTAAATTTGGTTGGTTAATTGCAATCATTTATTACATGGGCGAATTGCATGTTGGATAACTCTTTTTTTCCTTAAATAAATTACAGAATGTTATGAACATTTGTGTTTGAAATGATTCCTTTTGTGTTACGTCACATTATGTTTACCTTTCACAAAGCTTTCACTAAGAAAAATGCGCAAGGACAAAATCAGGCAGGGTCCATAGAGTTTTGACACTGTAGTGTATCACACGTTTTCTCTAAGTCCTGTAGCTTGTTTCAGTGAACTACAGGTGTGGTGTAAATCCTTTCAAATTGCACAATGCTGTTGAAAATTCAGTGGATTAAAAATGGAATGTGAGATTATAGGTATGTCTCATTTAAGCCACAAATGCAAGCTGGTTTTGTGATGCATTTACCTTGGACTCACTTGGGTTGAATTGTCAGTGGCATACAGGGCTGAAGACCATTGACACTAACTGCAACATATGATTAAAAAAATTCTTGGAATAACTGGAATTTTCACAGTGCTGGTTCGCTCAAGGGTACATATTCAGTCATTTTAGTTACGGATATAATAATAATCATACCATATTCTATATAAATTGTAATATTAATTAAGTTGCACTGATTTCATAGGCTCAATTTCATGTACCGGACTTATATCCATCCATTATCTGTAACCGCTTATCCAATTTAGGGTCGCGGGGGGTCCAGAGCCTACCTGGAATCATCGGGCGCAAGGCAGGAATACACCCCGGAGGGGATGCCAGTCCTTCACAGGGCAACACAGACACACACACATTCACACCTATGGACACTTTCAAGTCGCCAATCCACCTGCAACGTGTGTTTTTGGACTGTAGGAGGAAACCGGAGCACCCGGAGGAAACCCACGCGGACACCAACTCCTCACAGACAGTCACCCAGAGCGGGAATCGAACCCACAACCTCCAGGTCCCTGGAGCTGTGTGACTGCAACACTACCTGCTGCGCCACCGTGCCGCCCGGACTTATATATATCATTATTTTATTTTAATAGATTCTGTAATGAAAGCTTACAAATATTCACCTCTCCTTCTGGAGAAGTGAATGTAATGTATTTTATGGAACACAACTGGACTTTAAAACCACTGCTATATCTGTAAAGGTGCATTTACACTGTTTGCACTTTTAGTGACATTAATGTACCTTTACAGTACCCTTCTGACAGTGCACAAAATGGTTGGATGCACTTATCTGTAGAGGGTGTATCATCTGGCACTTGCGTCCACATTAACAGGCTGAAGTGACTCAAGTCTGATATTTTGCATTTATGTGACACAGGTCTAATTTTTTCAGGGCTGTGTGGATATGTCAAATTGGATCTTTGCAAATCAGATTTGAGTAACTTTCAAATGTGGTCCCAGATGGGATACATGGTGGGCATGTGACATGAAAGTAAACAGATAGATTAGAGTTCATGTGTATTTTTTGCCTGTATTCATCAGACGGTGACATGAAGGCTGTGTCTCAAATGGCTCTGTGCTTCCTACAAAGCGCTCTGTGCAAGTCATGAATCTATGGCTTCTGCACCAAAATAATGCACAGAATGTTGGCAAGGGAGCCATGCAGATGATATCTAAAAATGGATTTGTGTTAAACATATTGCGCAGTGCTTGGTTGTAGATGGCCTTTCTCTATGAACAACCATCATGCAGTATACAGAGCTTAGGGACCCATTTGGGACAGAGCTGCATAAACATATATCTTTTATGAGGCACAGATTCATTCAGTGTCATTCACATTACAGACAGATGCATTTCACTTACCTTCATGAATGTTAAACATCAAGTCTAATCCAGTCTGAGCAAAAAAGAGAACTGTTTCATGACGTTTGTACTGTGGAAGTTGTGTTTTAGTTTTTATACCATGGCCTTTTTATTTGACATGTCAAATCCATGGCTAACTATATTGTTTTCCAAAAGTGTGTCAACGCTTGCTCACTGAAGTTTATTTATTTTTTTTTTTAAATGAAGGCTTATGAGATTGCTGTGATGAGTGCTATGATCCATGAGGTTGTTAATGAATTTAAGCATGTTGTATGAAGGTTTGGATCAGAAAACCACTCCAACTCATCCCAAATGTACAAAAAACACATTTTTACTGCTTCACCGGGCCATTGAAAATTTATACCCCTCTAAACAATGGTTGGCATTGGGCTTGGTGAAGACTCTTGGAGTTGACTCAGTTTTAGTTTGTAAGCACCTTCTGCAGTGCACTTAAAATGTTAAAGTTATATAAATGCATAATGTATTTTAAAAAAAAGTGTCCATATGCCTTACATAATATTGAACAACAGTAATTAATCAATAGTCATAAATCGTACATATAAAATAGTAAATACATAATTAAATAGGATACTTTTTTTACATTTTAATGGAATAATGTTTTTAGTTTTCATTGATTAATCCTAAACTAAAACTAACAACATTAACGGACTAAAATGTGACTAAATCTAAAACACAAAGTAAATCAAAATCAGCCGAAATTAACACTGTTAATTAACACGGAATTTTGTGTCTCACAGAATAGACCAGGTGTATTGTTAATATAATTTTTTTTTCATAATATATTGAAATGGCCATGTATTCAGTCTTGAAAATGCAGTGGATCCTTCAGTAGCTATTTGTAAATGTCAGATGTGCTACATCATCCTTCTATCTATATAATGTCTGTGGTGGTTAGATGATGAAAGCTTAGGTAAAAGGCCACATGTTTCATGAAACTAAGCCTTATCATATACACAATAGGCCTTGTGTTTATGTTACATGCTGACAAGCGGAGATGCCAAAGTGCCTTTATAATAATATGTATAGGATTTACCTATATGACCAATAAAGGGGAATGTTGCAGTTGAACTTGGATGACCCTGCGCTGCTGTTTGCTGATGCATTACGAGCTCCTTCAAGTGCTTGGTGCAGACCGGCTGAGTAACCATAGCAACGGAGCTTAATGTATTGTTATGAGAAGTTGCAAAGGTTTATGTTACTGCTGTGTACTATGTAAAAGGGCTCTTCTTTGTGCTGGAATGAGTTTGCTCATAATCCTGTTGTTTTGACTGTGACTAAAGGAGAATCTCATGGGTTTTCCAGCTGGGTCATAACAAAATTGAAGGTCAAAGGTCACAAACCTCTCAACCCCCCCCTAATTCAAAACAATGAATACATGAGAAAAAAAATATATATATAAATCACTTTTTGAACTATATTCAATAACCCCCCCCCCCACCCCCAACAAATAATTATGAAATAATTAAAGTACGTTAATATGGATATTTACTTTTTAGCGTGTTTGTGCTTTTTCAGGATTTATACATTCAGATTTCAATGCATTTGGGTTTGCCAGTTTCTGGGAAAGACCGATACAAATTTTGCCTTTCCGTAGGTAAGACAGACAGGGCAAAAAAAGGTTTTTCAGCCCTTTAACGATTGAAAACCAAACATTAAAAAAATAATAATACTTGCACTGTGCACAATAAATTGGAGATATTAAAGACAGATTTGAGGCCAATGTTTTAATGTTTTTCCTCATGGCAGTTGAAGAAAATAGGCAGAGTGTTGATGTTATCTGTGTTTCCATTTCAATTTTTTTTCAACCTTCAACGACATGACTAAACTAACCTGATGTAACACACAAGACAAACTGTCATAACCACACTGAGACAACTTCTTTATTTTCAGGTTTTAAACACTCCTTAAATGCCAGGCAAATTTGTTTATTTTGTACAATGAAACAAGCTAAAGGAGATATGAGGAGATTTGATTAAAGATCAGTTGCATAAGAAAGGGGAAAATTTATGAAAACCAGGAGTGGGCAAAACATTACAAGATAGAAAGAAAATGGGGCTTTAACAACTTAATACACCACCAAAACTGTCCCGATATAAAGCATATGTGTCTTTTCATCCATTTACTGTGCGATGACAACCCACTACTGTCTCATGGGTCTTGTTTAGCTCTCAGTAAGCGGTTACTGAGGAAACGGAAATAAACATTAAAAAATACCAAAAAAAAAAAAGTTTTTGCATTACAATACTGAAAATACAAGTAATGTTGTATGAACTTGACCCTGAGATCTCAAAGCTTATTCAGATATTCTAATTCAGTGCCACATTTAAGTTGGCTACATCCAATTTCTACAGTTGGTGCACATAAAGGGGGAGGGATTTTCACATAATTTTTGCTACATTGAATCAATTCAGAGAATAGACATAGATATTGAGAGAGTGAGAGACAGCACGTATCATTGCATGTGCTAATAAAATAAAACTACTGCATGATATGTTTGCTTTAGAATGGCAATTACATTGATTGTTAGTGCAGCTTTCTGTTAGGTTGTAGCGTCGGCCATGGATTTTTGTTGGGCCCTGGGCCAGTCAAGACTGATGGAGAGTGCCTATTTTTATTTGCCAAGCCCTGTCATGTTTGAGATGGTTTGAGGGCTATTTACTGGGCTTGATGGGATGTTCTACTGTAAAACCGTGTTTACATGGGTTTTCTTACCATAACAAAGCGCACCGTTAGCTCAGCTCTGCAATATTTATGATACGGTACTCTTCAAATCAAATCAAATCAAATTTATTTGTATAGCGCATTTTACAGCAGATGTTGTCACAAAGCAGCTTCACAGAATTCATTGTCAGATTCCTCTGAAATTAGTTTTGCATTAACAAAGAAGGGATGGGGAGTGAAGGACATTTCATGAACAAACAGACCAACACAAACATCTAAAAACATCTTACAACATGTTTTACAATAACGCAGTACAGTATAATTAAAAACCATACCAGAGATTCCCTTGATACAAAACCCTAGTACTACCTTTGTGCTTGTGCCCTTTAAGTCCCAGCTGACAGAGGTATAGACATGCTCCTAATCCTATTAAGTCTTGACTTCGGTACTCTAAAGCGTATATTTGAAGGCAAAATGTTCTATTCACTATATAGCAAAACGATGGGTCTGACAAAATGCACACTAACCTTTTCATACTCTTCCTATAGGCTGTTCTAAATCCCTCCTCCAGCATTTGACCTACAGATTTGTATCAGTCTAAGCAGTAATGCTTTTAGTTTCATGGAGACACAGCTATTCATGAGTTGCATTGATGTAGTGTTTTTGGCGTGGACACCAAATTGGGGACTAATTGTCTGGTTTTAGAGTGCAGCACTAATGTTAATTAATGTGAGGGATGGATAAATCTCATGTAGCTCCTCTCCTTGTGCTGATTACAGTTTTACAACACCCAAAAGCACAGAAACTCACCTCCTGTCTATGTATTTAGGGTAAAGGATTGCACTGTGTAGCATAATGTGGAGGACAGTTAAAGACTGTTAAAGTCATTTAGCCACATTAGCATTTTCATCATAGGCTAGAATAGTCTTTTATTATCCCACAGGAGGTAATTTGCATTGTTACAGCAGCAGAGTATAAAAAAATAGGTAAATAAATAGCCAGAAGCAGACAACAGTGCACATTATACAAAATATAAGATATGCTGAAGATCTAAATATGTAAACAACTATTAGCAGAGAAATACAATTAAAAAAATAAATAAAAATAAAAACTATACAATATACAAGTTCACAGCATAGATAATGCACATAAATTGTGTAGATATTGCACAGGTACTGTTCTGTCACAGCAGTTACATAAATACTGACATTGGCAGTCAAGAGAGTTATACAGGGAATGAGGTATAGTAGCAAATATTGCACATAAAATAGAGTCATAAAGGATAGGGTATGGGTCCATATAGTGCATTAGTGATAGAAGAAGTAATGGGTCCATGTAGTGTGTTTAAATCATAGTCTAATGGAAAACAATTCAGTCTCCAATGTGTTTCTCTGCTGTTTTGTCTGAAGCTGAGTGAGTTATTCATACACAGATCTTCAGTAATTGTATTATTTTACTTGTGTCTTATTTTAGTGTGCAAGAGACTATAGACACAAGCCACATATACCTTTGCCAAATCCCAAACGTCTCCCTACACCCTCCATTGGGCACATTCGGTCATACAATAATAGCATTGTGTGTCAAAAATAATGATAACTGAGCTATTATGTTAAAATTTTGCTGTCAAATTACCATCTAATTACTGTCTGTATTATTTGTTTTATTATCTATGATGTGCACTATTTAGGGAGTATTGCGCTACTTTGGGATGTGGCCTGAGCTTCTAAATTGACTGACACGGATGAACAGAGCAGAGCTGTTAACAAACTAGACATGGATAAATGGGACAGGGATTCAAACATATATTTATTTCATACTAATGTATAAATTAGGACTACAAGTGTTATCAGAAACAATATAACAATTTAAATGCCACAGCTTTTATTTGAGTTGTGTGTTTAAGTAATGAGTAGGTCCCCAATATGGTGGCTACTCTGTACTGTGATATCGGCTGCAACCCATAATTATCATATAGCATCACACTCTAGACAACTATAGCGTAAAACAAAAATAAAACCTAATTATTCGCCCCAAAAATCTATGACCTATGAAACAAATATTTTGCTGTACCTTACTACAAACATAAACACTATTACTGTTCCATGACAATTTTGCAAGTTGTGTACATGTGTGAGTAAGTTCACGGTTCGTGTAACGTGTGTCCCGCGGTATACCCATTCTGCTCTCTGTTCCCTATGCCATATTTAGGGCGTTATAAAAAGTAAACTTGTGGGTAATGGCTGTACCTCTCATCTCTCTTTTTTGACGCCTGCTACAATATAAACGTGTGTGTGTGTGTATTTGCTTAGCAGAAATCCCACTCTCACTTGTGGCAAAACCCTTTCATTGCTAATGGGGGGAAACTACATAAATACTGCAGCATAGGGCTCATGCTCGTCAGCAGGAAACGCTTTCTTCTTTATGAGTTTATTCAGTAAATGTGTGGAAAGCAAACATCTCTGAAGATAATGTTTTACAGTGCTGTCTAACAGTTTAAAGGCCAACATTCCATAACAGACGTGCTGTTGTTTAACATGGAAATATGAAAAAGGTTCAATAATTACACTGGAAAGGGCTTTATGTATGAGTGCTTAAAGTAAAAACAGTAACTCAGTCTCTGGTATTTTTTTTCCCTCAGGTTGAAATTGAATTTTTTTCCCTCAGGTATTAGCATAGCGTGACACAATACTGGAATTCAAGCCTTGACCGTGTGTTCCGTGATGTCTTCCCACACAAATGAACTATTTTGAGCTACAAGCTTTAAATTGATTTTTAATGATTTTCACACATTCTCTGCCTTTCCTCTGCAGTTTAGCTGCATGAAAATGACTGACATGCTGTTGGTTAATAGCAAAGTGTACTTGGTGAGGAAAGATACATTCTAGCTGCACGGGCTGTTTGTTCATTAGGGCGATGGTGTGGCACACTGACAAAGGGGAATGGGCGGATATTTTTGTCTTTCTTTTTGTCCTGTTTCTGAGTATCACAGTCCAATCAGTGATAGGTTTTGTTCTGTACACTCCTGCCTTTTTTTAGGTGATTTCAAGATGGTGGAATATCGCACCTGGCCCCTCTAATAGACTCTCATGTTAAGACTCTTTTTTTTCTGAGCTGCAGAGCATTTAGTTAATTCTTTGTGGGTTTCAGGAGGGCTTTCACCCTACTCTATTCCCTGCATTGTTCACTATGTGGTGAAATAGTGATTATGACACTATTTAATTTTAGGCACGACCTTGTATGGATAATTGGAGCAGTCAAAGCCGTGTAAAGAGAGCAGCTGGCGACCTGGTCAGTATGGCTACCACAAAATTTCACAACACAAAATTTATGGATCTCCTGCACCTAAATAAAATGTTATCTGAAGACTGAAGAGTGAAAAATGCATATAATTTTATATGAGTAATGATAAAGCTGGTCTCTCGTCAAAATATTTGAGAATTAAATGACAGGTGATTGTTAAGTTAATGTAGAGGAAAATTAACTTCAATTAAGGAGACTTCATAACGAACTCCTGGATATATCCATCCACAAATACTGTAAAGTGTATGGCTAAAGAGAAAGCTTAGGTTTTAAGCTTTATGGATCTAGTTGTTACTGCTGGTATTGCTACATGAGCTGACCACAGAAATAAAACTCTTCAGTGTTAGAAAACAGTGTCAAGATAATTTCCTGATTAATTTGTATAACACAACATGGCAGTTGCTTAGGTGGCTAGCTCTTAATTTACACAACGAACAAGCCATCATTGCAACCATTGCCCCTGAGAGATGTGGCAGGAGTCTAGTTGGCTAGTTGGCTAAAACACTCATATGTCTACTGACGATTTTGTAATGGATTTGGCTAGGTGCAACACATATATTGTGGTGAATATTATATATATATATATATATATAATAAGTTCATTCATTCATTCATTATCTGTAACCGCTTATCCAGTTCAGGGTCACGGTATATATAATAAGTGCATAAAATTAATAACACCTTAATTAAAAATTCATACATTTATCTGCAGTATCTGGATTTTCTGCATTAGTCATATAAAAACGTACTGTTTATAAATCATAAGCCCAGTTCTTATTGGATTTGTTTTTCAATGGGACATTTGTAAAAAATCATTTTACATGCGTCCTCTGTGATAAAGCTCTCACATCTGGACAGCGAAGAAAAAGTTCCCCCATTATATTGAGTTGTCATATGATCACAAGCAAGGTTCTAGTTCTTGAATTATAATCGCTCCATTAATCATCTTATGTGATCCCCTTTTCTCATTTATTTTTTATTTTATTTTATTTTATTCCTTCTTCTAATAACACTCTTCCAGGTGAAATCCAGAGAACGTTTAACGCCTATTTAAAGAAACTGGTTCAGTAATTCTTCCGTTTTTGTGTAGTTTCTCCATTTCATAGATTTCTGGAAAAATCTATGAAAACATTCAATCAGAGACTAAATACAGTGTGCAGCAGTACCCTAAGTCCACTTTTATTTAATTCAAGATGAGAACTAGGGCGGCACGGTAGTGCAGCAGTGTCGCAATCACACCTCCAGGGACCTGGAGGACACCGCTCTGTGAGCAGTTTAGTGTCCGCATTGGTTTCCTCCGGCTGCTCCGGTTTCCTCCCACGGTCCAAAAACACACGTTGGTAGATGGATTGGTGACTTAAAAGTGTCCGTAGGTGCGAGTGAATGTGTGTGTCACCCTGTGAAGGACTGGCGCCCCCTCCAGTGTGTGTTCCTGCCTTGCACCCAATGATTCCCGATAGGCTCCGGACAAAACACAACCCTGAACTGGATAAGCGCTTACAGGCAATGAATAAAAGATGAGATCTGTCTGTTAAAAGGCAGATATTTGCATTGGGGCAGGATTTAAATTATCAGACGACCACTGGGTTCATTGAAAAACAGTAGGTAATTCAGCCAGTAATTTTCTCCAAGGGCGTTGTGGAAAAACACAGGCATAGTCGATTTGGATAGAAATAAAGAGAGAATTGCCCCAGGACCCCAAGGAAATTTAATCCTGTCCAGATAGAGCTATAGTGAACTTATTAGGAATGTGTATTGCTGTTATCAGCTGGTAGTAACATGTAAGTGCATTCCATTGGCCTGCAGTAAAACTGTAACTACATGTTACTTGTGCTACTTAAATGTTTTTACTGTATTCCGCCTCTCTCTCTCTCTCTCACACACACACACACACACACATTCATTGCTGTCATAGCCAATAAAGCACTTTTACAATGTGTCTGGTACAGTATCGCTTTCATACACTGGAACACGCTGGAACCTGTTATAACTTAAGCTAAAGTCAAATAGTACACCCCCATATCCATCTTCTTAGCTGCATCCTAAAAGTTGTACTGACAATAATGTGGTCAAAGTCTTTCCAAGGCAAAGTAATCTTCTGCAATTACTTGGAAAGTGTTCAATGCATGGGCACTTCACAGCTTTGCCCCCAAGGTTGAAGTAATTCTGAAAGGATTGGAGGGCCTTGTGCTTGTGTGTTTGTTTGTCCAGCTTGGGTTTTTGAAGATTTTCATTTTACATCACTTCATTTCCGTCATACAGAGGAGTTTTATTCACTGAATTATTCTTTTGTTCTTTATTTAAAACTCTCCCTCTCTGGCTTTGTATCTCCTTGTCTGTTAGAACTCCCTCTCTCTGGCCTCTCTTTGCTTAGTGAGCCTTTCATTCCCCTGAAGTTTTGTTCTCCTTTACCTTAATCTTTTCTCTTTAAAAAAAAAAAAAAAACTTGTGATTTTCACTCTTTTTCACCCCATTTGCTTCAGCTACTTTCTCAGATCTTTCTAGCACTAAAAGTTCCCATTTCTCTCTTTCTCTCGCTTTTTCTCTCTCTTTACACACAAACACACACACACACACACACACTCTTTTTAATCTTTCTTTGAACCTCCCGCCATCTCACTAATCTGCAATAGACAGCTTCTTTTCCTGTTGGCCTGGCTAATACCTCTCTACTTCTCTATCCTCCTTTGCTAATTAATCCCTCTCATATAAACCTCTTTTGACCTTTACAGAATGATGAAATTTTGTCTCTGAAATGTAGCACAAGGACAGACTCAATGTTAACATATTGGTTGTTACTTTTTTAACCAATACCAAAGTCGTCAACTAAAACAAACTGAAGTGTTGTTTGTGGTATAATATTTAGCTCAGACTCACACACAAAAACCAAAACTCCCTTGTTTCGTCTCTGGCAGAGTCTTGATGGTGTTACCATGGCAACCCTGACCACCAACAAAATGCCAGGTGTCCGTGGCTTCTTTGCTGGCACCACAGGGTCTCCCACCCCTCCCTACAAGGGCTATCGCTCTCCAAACTCTTACCATCACCTCCGGAAACACTCTAAGCCACCGCAGCTGAAGGGAGGGACGCTTGGATTCTGAAACTTTTTGAACCATCACAGAACTGAAATTAAAGGCACAGAGGGTCACCTGCCCAACTGTAACCAGAAGGCTTTTAACGTTAGACTTTAATCAGAATCTACCTCTGTAATAAACCAGAAGGCATCCTCCCAGCTGCCTTATAACAGTGAAGTTTGAAGTGGAAGTATTCTTCACAAGATGTGTACTTTAATGTAATATGTTTGCTTCCTTAATGCTCATTAATACATTTATTAATTTAATAGTTTCAGTCAAGATCCAGCTCATTAAATATAAATTTGTCATGTTTCAGCATCATGAAAAAGAAAAAAGTAAATCAAAATAATACTTATAATAAAGACTTAAAATAAATTTATATAAAACTTGCACAGAATCCACAGCAAAATATAATTTCTAATTTTTTTTTATTACAGCTTTCTTTATTTTTGTGTGATTTTCTTGTCTCTCAAAGATGAAAATTTAAGGTACTGATTATTAATTTCGTGGTCTACCAGGTCATGCAGAATGTATGTAAGTCCTGTTGTCTTTGCATTTATATTAATGTTTTAAAACTCAGCTTTTGAGACAAGTTTCATCATGGTTTTGGATGAGAAACAAACATGAGACAGCTGGGATGTTGCTTGTGTGAATGTTAGTGTCTCTTTGAAGGGGAAGGTAATGTCATTGGCTCCTCTGGGAACAGCTTTTTTGGGAGGACACAGCTGTAACTGGTTGGTTTTAAGATTAGAAGGCAAGGAGGCAGTGTGCACAAACATGTGGACAAATTAAGTACTGACAGACTTGATATTAAAGCTGGCATTCACGGCTTTGTTTTATATTCAGTCAGCATGTTTACTGCTTCTGGAAATTGAATAAATTGGGTATCTTGATCTTCTGCTTGGTAATGAAAAATTGCAGACATTGGCACAGCAATTTAGTTAACTGCATAATTAATGTTAATTAGATTTACATTAAGTATTGACAGTTTGAGGCCTGGACTTTGGAATTTCTCAGTTTTTGCAATGGATAAAGAGGATCAAAGCCATGTATTATTTAATTATGCATTTTTAAATAAAAAACATCTATGCGCAGAACTAATTTTTAATGAAATACAAACAATTCAAATAATGTATTTTCCTCTTGTACATTCTATGAGTCTATGTTTTTGACATAAGTAACTCATGAAATATATATATATATATATATGTATATAGACTTTGGCAAACTGTTAAGTTATGTAGAAAAAGGCTGAATGGGATAATGCTAAAATGATTATATGAACAATTATGTTAATGTAAGCAGTGGCTACATATATGGCTACAAGGTTTGTGGACACAAAGACACATATACATCCAATATTTCTTCTGAAAGGGTGTTAATCAGCAGCCTGCTCAACTTTGTCCCTTCTGTTATAGGACAGTTTTACAGTAGATATTGGAAATTGCATACATTTATTGAATGTGGCTTAGTCACTCCAGAGAACAGTTTCACTGTCCACAGCCAAATGCTAGGGGTTTCAATTCCCTCTAGCCTAGAGTTGACATTGGACATGGTGAGCTATGTCTCACAACCAGCTGTTCCAAAGTGGTCAGTGATTCTTTAGTCTTTAGAGATTATACAAGATGTGGAAAAGCAACTGAATGTCAAGTTTTCTCAAGTGCTGCACTAAAAAAATGACATATTGTGAAAAATAAGATTTTAGCTTGTTAATATGGGAATTAATATGGGAATCTGGGGCTCCTGTCAACCCACAAACTGTAAAATAAATAAACCCAGTCAGTTTATTGTGGGCTGCAAAGACTAAGGAAACAAACATACACAATGAAAAATATACAAAGTAATAAGGGTACTGATTAAATATGTAAAAAATAAGAACAGAGAAGAAAGAGAACCAAGTGAAAACGGCTAAAAAACAGTTTCTGCTTCTTTTGCCTCACCACTGGGCACTTATTACAATTGGTCAAATGTGGCTCATTCTCATTTAAAGGGGACACCTACGATCGTGGGGAAACGCAGTTCATTTTGGTTTGTTTATGTTCAGGAGCTCCGCATTTTTAAAGTGGAACAGCATGTTTGAGGAAAAATTTCGACTGTTGTTTCTATGTGAATGAAGTTTAACTTATCTCTAAATTGTTATTATTCACTGTTTGAATTACCACAGACACTCATTTGTAACTCAAGTTGTTTTGTTTTGTAGCACATTTTTGTGTTTTTTGATTACAGTAGTGTATATGTCATTTTTTAAAGGCACAGAGGCAGAGAATAATGCTGTGACAGGCAAGTCACAGACATTTCAATAAAACACCAGAGAACTGTGTTAACTCTGTAAAAGTGTATAAAGTGCCCCCTTTAAAGTACATAGCATTTATGAGGGTATCATAGAAACATTTGAATGTATTGTGTATATACATGACACTTCTGTTTCTTTCTTTAGGCCATTATTAACCATACTGGTGTGAAACGACTTCCCACTTATCTCTTCAGGGTGGTTATGGGAAATGAAGTGTTTTCACATCAATGAAGTCAACCCTGCATAAGGACCTCTATAAGATACTCTACTCTTTTTTCTGTCTCTCTTTCTCTATTTTCTCTCAGCTCTCCCGCAGCCTGGGCCGACTGAAGGCATTGAGTTGGCGGCGCTCCACGTGGCACAAAGACGCTGCGGCATTCCTGCAGTCTGTGCTTAATCTGTGGTGTCAGCTCGCGTTAGCCGGGCTGCACCAGTGCCCGGGGAATATTAAAAAGCCCAGCGGCAGAATTCCTCTGGAGCAGAGGTGAGGAGGAAAAGAAAGACAAGACACAATGATCATGGCTCTAAGTTCACTCTGAAGTGGCATTGTAAGACTTGGTAATGGTCTGACCAGGTTCAAGAAAGTGGTTGCCATGCTATTACTTAAAAATTGAGCATTATTATGTTAATTTCATTACTTTTGGGGGAATTCCGTGCAAACCACTTGTGTTTAAGTAATGAAAAAGGGCATGGACCTCTAAATCTACAATTCTCCACTATCATAAGAGCATAAGTTTAACAGAACTTAGAGAATATTACATTGGGCAGAGTGTACAGACTGTGACGGTAGCATAAAAAACAAACAATTGTGCAAATAAACAGCACTAAAGACTGTTCTCATGAATTTTGTGTATTACATTGGTGGGTGTTGGCTTTACATGTACACCCTTAAAAATTATGGTTCTACAGGTGTTCTTTATTAAATGAAACAGTTTTCTATGTAACCATGAACGTGAACACGTGAACATTTTTTTGCATGATTAAAGGGTTTTGCATTGTAAAGGTGTTCTTCAGACTGATGGAGAATGTGTTATAAAAGGTTCTATATATCACCTATCAGAAAAGGGTTCTGTACAGCACCAAAATGTTTCTTCTATTGTTACGATGTCAAGCTTGATACAAAAGAAGGACCCTTTTCCAAAAAGGCTCTATATAGAAACATTTATAACACATTCTCCATCAATATAAAGAAACCTTTCATGAGAGGGTGAGAGGGAAAACGCTCTCCATTGTTTAGAATGTGGAGTGTAATATTCATTCTAACTGCTTGCTGTCAGTATTACAGATTGCTCCTTTAAGATGCAGCATAAAATCAGAACAACTTATTATATCCCTTGTTTACAGACTTAGACAACACAACACAAAAACGTAGTCGGTTGTTTTATTTTGCAGTTTATGGGTTGAATGGCACCAGATCCACAAGTGTTTACATGCATTAAAAAGTGATATATTTGTTCCTAATGTCAATTGCTATAGACCTCCAAACTTCATGTGGCCTTCAGATTAGCACAAGAACAGTATGTAGAGAGCTTCATGGAATGGGTTTCTATGGCAGAGCAGCGGCATCCAATTCTTAAGGCAAGAATTGGGACAGGGAAAATTGCAAAAGCAAAATCCCAGACATTTGTGTCAAAATCCCTGGTGTTACACCTAATTCTGTGACCTTAGAAGGCACTACTTCCTAGCCTTAGCATGTGTTACAAATTCTAACAGCTGCCATCACAATTTGTAACCCCATTGGATATTAACGACGTAAATCTTCTTAAAAATTAACGCTACATTACTTTATATGGAGATTCTGTGAGGTCACAAATTGACGGCAGCTGTCAGAATTTCTGACTCGTATGCCAAGGCTATGAAGTAATGCCCTAATAGTGTCACAGAACTTGATGGTCTGGCTGGACATATATTTAGGTCCTAAAAAAGAACATGTCCAGTGAAAAGAGGACGTCTGGTCATCCTAGTACATACAGCTTATATATGTATTGCCCTTTACTGTTACATTTAACTATCCATTTAACTATTTGTGGATGTACAATGTCTTGACAAGCTTTGCAGGGAGATTGTATATATATTTTTACACCTACAGTAACTTTTTAAGGCGTTAATCATAAACGTAATATTAGCTCTGTTTATTATACCATGGTATAGCATTACAGTCAGTACCTATCCCTGTACTTTCACAGAAGCAGTGTTTGTAGCACATAGGCAGATTTTCCCTGAGGACAATTTCCGTATAAAACACAGGTCTTTACAGTAATGTATTAACATGATATGGGATAGCAGAGATAAGGGAGTGTACAGATCCAGTTATAGTGGAATATAAAGCACTTTGCTGTTGGTATGGCCAGGTATATTACATCAAGCCTGCCTCAGATCAGGCTCTTGATTTCTTTGTGGATCTATATTTAATGCATGTCCTCAGTTATTGAATCTAGACCTAAGCTGGGGATATTTTAGTGAGATTATTTTTAGATAAGGGCCAGGCTAGCTGGGGATCTGTAGTAGTAGTAGGAGGAGGAGGAGTAAATGGAAACACTCTCTGCGTGGTTCTGATGGATCTGACAGGGGACAGGCTCAATAGTGTGGCTAGCTCATTCTATAATTGAAATAGACTTAGGGGGAAAAACTGGTGCAGTATCTCAACAATACCAGAGTCAAAAAAATATTACATGGAGTTTCTTAATTGTTGAGTCTAAGCAAGTGGTTCTCAAACATTTTAGAGCACACACACCCACACACAAACTTGCACACATATGCATTTACCACTTACCATATTAGTGAAAGGGCTGAGCCTAGCCATTCAGTGGAAGGGGCTATATCATTGTGCTTTAAACACTTGTTCAGCATCCAATTTTGTTATGGTACTTGGTCTTACCTTACGCAAGTTGTAAGCAGAGTTCTTCATCAATTTAGTATGACATACCTTCTTTTGCAATCCCAAGCAAGCATTGGAAGAAATTTCTTGAGATGTGGAAATCGCCTATATCTTATTCTATAATGCAAAACACAATTACATGTAAACAGAATTGTGAAAGCTGTAATTTACACATGAAAAGGTTTCAATCATGCTATAATTCCTTTTTCATTGAATGTAGTGAATTTTCTGATGTCATCTGGCACACCGCATTAGGATGCTTCACATACCACCAGTGGAACATGTACCACAGTTTGAGAACCACTGCTTTAAACATTTTTCCTAACATTAGGACATTGCAAGGTCTACCCGTCATTTGTCCAAACAAAAGATTCTCAAATTCGAATAAGACAACTTTTATTTACTTGTCTGGCTGGGTTATAAGTTTCCTCATAACCTCTCCGCTACTTCTAGTACACCAGTATTTAACCCTGCCTTAGTTTTCCTCCTTACTAGATTTAGTAAACAGACCTATCTGTAGTAAGCAGAACTAACAGTATTTTATCATCCATAGAACTGATATGGTTCTGAACTGGGCTTCTGCTTTATGATATTCATTGGTCTTAAGGTTATTACACATGGAATATTACACAAAAAAATCTGACTTTTTTACCTCTCCTAAGTTTGAAAGATCTCTTTTTCTGCTCACAGAAAATATGCAACCTACGATATTGGGTTCATCGGACTTTAGGATGTTGCTTAAAATATTTGAATTGGTCATTAAGGGTTCTGGCATATGTTTTACATGTCCTGGCATACACTCAGTATTTCTGTAGTTACCTGTGCCAACGTGAGAAACAAAGTGTATAAAGGCCTTTACGCAACTCAAAAATGCCAGTTTCTGAATAGAGATATGAGATGTAAACAATCTGTTATAATTGCAAACATTATTCAATGCATCTGTGTGTGTTATTGAGTTTCAGTTTTTCATCTGGCACACCTATGCCTATGAGGCCTTTATGTGAATGAAGGCCTTGGTTTGGGACTTTTTATCAGAATAAGATAAAAACTTAGGCAGGACATTCTCTGACCACTGGGTTCTGTCAGAAACATAAAATAGAAAGTAACAGTTCAATTGTTGAGGATAAAAATGCTCATATTAATAGTGTCTCATAACACTGAACATAGAGCCAGTAAGATTGCTGATTCAGATTCAATGCAGCCTGAACTTTCTTATTTAGCAATTTAGAGCTAACTATGAGAAACATTATGACAAATAATGTGGTTTTCAGTTTTAGATTTATAGACCTGTCCCCTGAGATAGGAGCCTCTTCTTGAATGCGGGGAAATAACTGGCCGAACTTACCAAAATGGCTGGCAAGTGGAGAGACTTTCCTATAAAGAGTTTGGTGCATTTCAAATGTCCCAGCCCAAATTTCCCTGTGGTCCCAATAGTTGCTAAGGTTTTGTGGGTGCTGAACTGCAATCTTTTCTTTCAACATTGTGTTGAAGTTGCAGGCCTATGTTTAAATTTAAACACATAATGTCTTCCGATGTAATCTGTGTAGCTTCAAAACAACTGCAGTGTGTGAGTTATCGGATGTGTTATTTGAACTGAAATGCTGAATGAGGTTGGTGGGACAGTTCTTTCCAAGGCTGCTCCCCTCACAGTGCCTCCCTCTTTTTCATGGGGTCAACGAGTACATGCTGTTACCCAGAATCCCCTGAGCTGGGCCCTTCAGTCAAACTGCACTGTTCCTTTAAGAGAATGAAACAGGAGTCGCCTGTGTGCGCCCCTAACAGAGTCTCACAGGAGAGAGAGAGAGAAAGAGAGATGGCTGGAGACAAACTGAATGTGTGTGTGTGTGTGTGTAAGACTGAAAGGGATAGAGATTTTAACAGCTAGAGATTGAAAGGGAGAGAGAATCACTAACAGAATTACTGAGAAACAGAGAATGAAAGGAAGGTAGGGAGAAAGAAGAGAGGAACTGAGGTAGAGGGAGGGGAGATAATAGAGAAAGAAGGTGAGATGGGGAAAATAAAATAAATCGAGACCGAGAGAGTAACGCGAGTGGAGACTGAGAGCGAGAGTAATGGGAGGGAGAAAAAGCAAGGAAAAAGACAGGGTCTTTACGGCGGTTTATAAGAACGCAGCGGGGAAGAGGAAAACGAAAACCGAGTCTCTCTGCCCCCACAACAGTGTTAACACGCTTTACCTCTTTACGTTAGCATCGTTAGCTTCATTTTGTCGCACTGATAGAAAACGGCCCTGTTGCTAGGAGAGCGGGGAAGCGCCATTCTTTGATTGGCCGCGCAGATACGCTCCATTATCCAACCAGAAGAGAGTAGAATCAGCAGGAGACTCTCTCTCTCTCTCTCTCTCAGAGAAAGAAGAAGGAAAAAAAGCGCAGGCCACACCAGCGGACTTGATTAATATGTTAGACATGTTTTATGGGTTACAATAAGTCTGGGAGTAGATGTGTAGTAGAGGCAGCAGGAGGTGTGTGTGTGTCTATGACTGACTGCCTACAGAGCAGCGGTGCTAAAACACACATATAACTACCTCAGAAAACGTAAATATTCCAATGTTTAATCATAAAATGTTTAGTACTCATAAGACTCATGTAATGTTCCTTTTCCCGTCACACTCTCGCCACATTTCCTGGATTAAAATTGAGTGAGGGCATTAAACACGATACATGTAAAAGGTACACTGAAATTCTAAAGTGTGTTATCAGAAAAACAAGCAAACAAAACATCTCCAAGATGGCATTTTTACAGGACAATTAAATAAAGTCCTATTTCCCAGTGGAATGGTAATGTTAACGCAGCAAATATTTATATTTAAGTCATTTTGGGCATTCATTGGACCCACAGCTGTTTCCAAAGTGGGGAAAAAGTTATTTTAATTATAGGCACTTCTTACTGATTTGATTAATGCCAATGCCTTCCAGCAGACCACACCCTTATAATTTTATACTGTTCTAATTTAATGCAAATTCCCAGCAGTTAGTGTTTAACATAAGTATTAGTCATGCTCCAGAGCTAATCATTCACCAGTAGCTAACCTCACTAATGCTCTTGTGGCTAGATGCAGTTAAACACACTATGTTCTCTAAAGCCTGTTTCCAGATTAGTGGATTTTACTGCAGCAAATGGCATAAAACCCCAATATTAAATTTTAAAATAGAAGTTGCATTGTAAAAGCAAATTTTAATAATTTTTCAGCTATTAAAATGAATGCAATTTTGTATTTTGTGACCCACAGCCAGCAGGTGGAGTGGTTGGATATTACCAAAGTCAAGAAGGTTTACCTCAATCATTTTTGTTTAACTTATATTTTATAATTGCATAATAAGTAGCTAATTCTGCCCCAGCTATACTGTGTATGTCAGTAAATGTTGTTCAGCTCTGAATAAATTGGACATATGTAGCAGCTGAAGATTGATAATGGCTAGTCATGGAATCATTTTGGGAAAATCAGTTCTAGTTGTTGTCTTACCTGCTGAGAAATGTCAAAACAACACTTGAAATGAGTGAAGCTCCCATCAGCCCTGCCTCCTGGAAAGCCTGCGAATTGGACATAAAGTTAAGAAGCCTTGTATTCTGCTGAAGCTTTACTGATGTTCATAGAAGCACCCTAATTATCAACTCACTGTCAGAACAGACAGCAAAAGATAGCACCTGATAATAAAGTACATAATTCATTCAAACTCGTTATTTTCTGCCTCTTTACAAATGCTGTTTGAAGTCATATAAAATGTTGAGAGCATAATAGATACAATTAGAGTAGTCATGGAGCTCTGAAGAGGGAAATACAACTATCCAAATGCACATTTTCCTTTTCTGTCTGTGTCTGCACCTGGTCTTTTTGTTCCCTCTCTGGAAATATTTGTTTCTTGCTATATTTTCTCTTCCTTTCTTTTTTTTTTTGTGTATTTGTGGAAGGCTGTTTGAAAAGGAGGGGCAGCAGTGGGGGTCAAGCGGAGGTGCCACAATGGGATTTACAGGGCAGAAGGGCATGTAACACACACACACACACACACATAATATGAATTGTACTGTAATCATTTGCTAATATCCATAGGTTCTGTGGTAATTTCTCCATTCATCCCTCCATTCTTTTGGGCAGCCATTCATCTGACTACCATGCATCCATTCATTTATTTATCCATCTGTTTGAACAGCATATCCATATTTTGGTGGGTTTTCTTGTTTGTTTGTAGTTTTTTTATTAATCCATCCACCATTTACTACATTGCCCCATTAATTAATCGGTTAATTAATTCATTCATAAGAACTAAGCGCTTTTCTTGTATTGATTCCTGTATAAGTCGACTGGAAAGTATGAGGGTAATGAATTTCACATGGAGGGCAGTGTTTATGAAAAGCAATGTAGGACACGTGTGTGTGTGTGTGTTATTTGTTTGTTTATTTGTTTACTGCTGATCTAACCCAGCTGCCTGTGAGTCACTCCTGTCCCAGTTAGTGTCTGCGTGTCATTAGTCTACTATCCACCATTTATAACATAAAGAGAAGTAGAGCCAGCATAGAATAAAAGAGTGTAGATTGTACTATGCCATGCAATACCAGAAGGTATATCAGGAAGCTTTTTGGCTGAGCTTTAACTTCAGCTCTGTTCTCTCTCACTGATAGATCAGTGACCAGTGGTTGGTGTAGTGTAATGATAATTAATATTGCTGCTTTTTACACAGAAGATTCAGGTAAACACACCATACTGCAGCAATGAGAACCCTTGGGCAAGACTTTTAATGTTGTATCTGCCTACATCTGTGACCAAAAATCTTGCTGCTGTGACCTAATGTCCGCTGTAAGTGGCTCTGAAACAGTGTCTACTAAATTATATTATATTTATAATGTATGGCTAGTGAAAATATAGTATAAAGACAATCAGCCAATCAACCAAGAACACTAGCTGACATAGGAAACTATTTGAGAAGTCCTTCCTGGCTACAGCGATAAAAGAGTATAATCAGTTATTTAGTTAACTACAGATGGCATTTAAATGTTGAATATGCCATTTGCTAAATGACCCCATTGCAGTGTTGTAAATCAATAAAATAAAAAAAAACACTGGCTTCAAATGAATCAGATTATAAAGGTTTTGCATTAAGTCTTACTGTGTAAACATGAGTTGGCTTTACCTGACTTTCTGAGAAAACAATATTACTTTTCAATTTTGAGCATGTTATCTATCCATCCATCTATTCATTCACTATCCACCCATCTTCCAACTATTAATTGGTTCGTTATTAGTCAGTTTAGCATTCATGCATTAATGTATTTGTTGTAATCTATCCACTCATTATATTCATCCAGCCATTTGTCCATGTATTCATATTTTCACTCATCCATTCATACGTTATCTATTCACATTTGTGTATAAGACGCTGTAGAAACATAATAAAGGTTCACAGAGCTGTAGAAACAGGTACAGAAAGAAGAGTAAAAGCATAAAATGCTGCAGAAACTGATACAAAGAAAAAGTGGAGTGTATAAAGCGATGTAGAAACACAGAAAATGTATAAAGAGGAAACAGGTACAGATGATTTGCAAAATTTCAAACATTTCAGTTTTCTTTATTCTGCCTTTTAATGATGAATTAATTAAACAGAATGATGGACTTTCAGCTCATTTTGTATTATTATTCTATGTCCATAACATAGCTTCAGAAAAAAACTTGGAACTGTTTTAGGAAGTTTTGGACATAAGGGCAAAATTTTGTCCAGGCAACTATACAAATATGAAAATGTGTACGGGGGAATTTTTCAGTGGTAAGAGCTCTTATGTCCCTAGGTTTTAAACATCATATTTATTCTACAAAATAAATAGCTGAGGTATTAAAAATATATACACCAAAATCATGATTTAATAAAATAAATATTTTAAACATTAATATTTTGCTCCTTTGGCCTGGTCTCAGCCCAGATTTAAAAACTGCTCAATTCATAATTCAAAACATTCAAAATGTGCTTTTATAATAATGTTATGGCAGCAAAGAATGTATTATTTTAGTTTAAATGTATACAATTATTTTTCTTCTTTGAAAAATATAATATTGCCCCCAAAATTACCATCATTACTACAGCAGCCTCTGATTTCTCTAAGGAATTATTTTACGATAAAACTGTTTATGACAAAACCATGGAAACAAAAACGGACAGGGCAGCACATGCCAGTCAAGGAAGATAAATTACATGCTGATGTCTGGAAATGTGAGCAATTTAACCCTGTATTCCTCATGATAGCAGGTTTATTCAGCATCACTCTTTATGCTTTTATGGCAGTATTTTAAAAAAGAAAATGTATATGTATTCACATTGTTCATTTCTATTTAAAAATGCATTTTATACGAGCAGCTGTCTAGCATTTGGCCAAACATCCCTTTTTCCCCAAACATTTTCATTATAACAACACATGAGATGTTTAGAAATTGTGTAGAAGTTAAAGCTAAATAAATATATTTACATTTTCAGAAGTTAAAATGGCTAAAAAAAAGTCCCCAATTGAAGAATCCTCCATATACACACACACTTACAAACGCAAAGCATTCATGCTCCCAAGGTGCTGTCACTGGATGTATCTCTCTGCATTGTTTTCAGTGCTTTTTGATGTGCAGGGATTAGCAGAAACCTGAGATCTCTCTCAATGAAACAGCACTGGGAATGCATGTGCACAAACATACACACTCACACACAACAAATAAGAATACAAAACACTTAACACAGCCAAAAAAAAAAAAAAAATCAAATGACTTCAGTAGAAGTGTCTAAAGGAGTTACACTCATGGCCAGAAATTTGTAGACATGCACTTCTCCAATGATTCTACAGAAATCATAAGTATTAATAAATGGCTCGTTCCGCTTTGCGGAAAGTAACTCCTACTTTTCTGGGAATGCTTTACGCTGGGTACTGGAACTTTGCTGCAAGGATTTAATTGTATTCAAACTTAAGAGCATTAGTGAGGTCAGATGCTGATGTTAGATGATTAATTCCTCATATCAAAACCACTCCAGTTAATCTCAAAGTCATTGGAATGATTTCCTTCATTTGAGACTATGCAGTTCCACTGCCCAACAGCCCAATGCTGGAGGATTTATACCCCTCTAGCCAAAGCTTTACACTTGGCAGGGTAATCTCAGGCTCATGCTGGTCTGGTTTGTCTCATTCTTCTGATCAATGCTTTTGTGTGGAGAAGCAATGAGTGACCATTAAAGTTGCTGATTTCACTACTTATAAGATCCTATAATCCTTTGGACCTGTAGAGTATCTTCCATTGTGTTTTTTATTACCATTTGTACGTTTCATAAAACTAGTCCACATGTCCTGCTGCGATTACCTACTTCCACCTAGTGGTCAAGTACAGCATCTGTCACCTTAATATTACTGGTATGTCTCTTAACAATGATTGGTAACATTTTACAATAAAGTTTACAATAATTAATGGTAGTTAAGAGAGTATTAAGTAATAAGATAGAAATAAGGATTACTAAATGATTAAGTCACAATTAATCATTAATTCATAACAGATACAAGAACTAGCATTATTTTTGGATTTTATAAAATCTTAAAATAATGCTAGTTCATGCTAGTTCTTGTTTCTTATCATTTATTTATGATTAGTTTTGACATTACCTTACCATTGGTAATGATTATTACTGCCTTAAATAGTGGTAATTAATATGACTTTATTGTAAAATGTTACCATCATTTCTGCTAGATCATGAATTCATGAATCGCTGGCCATTTGATCACATTTACACATGGTAGCATACACTTATTAACTCTCACCAGCAGATGAGGTGTGTCTGTTAATGGTTTAAAAAAAAAAACACAACAGTGTCTCGGTCGGGCATGCTAGGTTTTCTCTCTGTTTATGGCAAAGAAGAGGCATCAGGAGTTGTTTAAACAATGAAGAGAGCCCTCCAAATGTTGAAAAGCAAGAATCGAGTTGAGGATATTGCTCTATTCCTGTTCCATTGGTGGGAAAAATTGACTTAATTATGCTGTTTCTGATCACTTAATGTGTCTCTAAACTCAGGAAAAAGCTTTTATCAAATGTACTACAAAACTGAACAACTCGAGTTACAAATGAGTTTCTGTGGTAGTTCAGGTAAAGTCTAAGGCACTGTGTCCAAAATGGCTTCCTATTCATTATTCCCCATATTACACACTATACAAAGAGCGCAGCACATTATGGGTATCCACTATAAACTAATGTCAGCTAGTTTACATGGGTTGAACACTACCTATTGCAGTGTATAGTGGGATTGTTTAAGTGCACTGAAAATTGTCTGCTGTGTTTTTGGACACAAAATATGACAGAACCGCAAAACAGTGCAGTATATAATGAGTAGGGAATAGTTTTGGACACTGCAAGGCTGTGAAGCCCCATGGATCTTGTCTACAGTTCAACCCCTAAAGCAGTAGTTCTCAAAGTGGGGCCTGGTCCCATGGGGCAATGTGGATTAAAGGATTTTCACTTTATTTATGTTTAATAAAACATTGCAGTTTGGAATGAATTACTTTATTTATAATACATTTCTATGGCAACTGGAAGCAAAAGCCATGTATGTGTGTGTAGATTCTCATCCACAAAAGAGGGCACAGCTGAAAAATTTTGGGAACCACTGCTTAAGACTGAATCACTTGTTTGAATCATCTTATAGCCCTATCACAATTAGACAGGGTCAAAGCTAATGCTAAAGGCTAATATATAGACAGGGATTACACTCTAGATTCTTTACACAAGTTTTACAATCAATACAATATATAAAGACATGCCATTTTGATGCTTACTTTGACTTCACTGGTAAGTATATTCTAAGCTAGCTGTATTAATGGTGCTAATATATATTTTTATTTCTGGCACCTTTTTGCTAGCTTTCCACTTCAAGTTGCTGTGAGAGTATATGATGAGTTGTGCTGTTAGTCCCAAAGGAACAAGGTAAATACACGCTTTTTTATCTTTTTTACCTTTGTGTAACATCTATTATGTGTAGAGTCTTTAGAGTCCTCACAAGGTGAAATACTTTTAAATAATCTTGGCAAAGTGGCAGGCCTCATATGACCACATCAGGATGAAAAATAGCATAAAATTACAAACAGTTAATGACGAAATATTTACATTTAAGATCACATTAATGACTGTGACATACAAGTGAACCTTAATAAAATATTAATTTATTTCAGTAATTCAATTCAAAAAGTTAACTCATATATATTCATTACAAACAGACTGATCTATTTTAAGCGTTTATTTCTTGTAATGTAGATAATTATGGCTTACAGCCAATGAAAACCCAAAAGTCATTATCTCAGAAAATTTGAATGATCAACACAAAGCCTTTAAAATGGTTCCTTAGTCTGGTTCAGTAGGCTACATAATGATGGCAAACACAATGTCAGATACATCTTACCTGAGCCAAAGAGAAAAAGGACTGGACTGTTGTTCTGTCCAAAGTCTTGTTTTCAGATGAAAGTAAATTTTGCATTACATTTGAAAATCAAGGTCCCAGAGGATAGAGGAAGAGTGGAGAAGCACACAATCCAAGCTGCTTGATTCTATTGTGAAGTTTCCACAATCAGTGACGGTTTGGGGAGCCATGTCATCTGCTGGTCCACTGTGTTATACCAAGTCCAAAGTCAGCGCAGCCATCTACCAGGAAATTTTGGAGCACTTCATGCTTCCCTCTGCTGACAAGCTTTATGGAGATGTGGATTTCATTTTCCAGCAGGACTTGGCACCTGTCCACACTGCCAAAAGTACCACTACCTGGTTTAATAACCTCAGTATCACTGCGCTTGATTGCCAGCAAACTCGCCTGACCTAAACCCCATACAGAATCTATGGGATATTATCAGGAAGAAAATGAGAGACACCAGACCCAACAAAACAGAAGAGCTGAAGGCCGCTATCAAAGCAATATGAGATTCCATAACACCTCAGCAGTGTCACAGGCTGATCGCCTACATGCCATGCCACAGTGATTCGGTAATTCATGCAAAAGAAGCCCCGACCAAGTATTGAGTGCATGTACTGTACATACTTTTCAGCAGGCCAACATTATTGCATTCTGTATTTTTTAAATTGGCCTTATATAATATTCAAATTTTCTGAGATAATGACTTCTGGGTTTTCATTGGCTGAAAGCCATAATCAGCAACATTAAAAGAGGAAAAAAACACTTGAAATAGAATACTCTGTTTGTAATGAATCTATACAAAATACATAGTGTGCAGTAACATGTGTGAAATGGTGTATACTGATTAATAGCCACTTTTATTATTAATTCATTTTAAATAACAATAACAAATTTCATTTTCATGATTCAGTTGTTACATTAATAGCAATAATAGTGTAATGCAATCATTTTATACCAAAATAGTGTAAGACATTTATTAATTGGTATGATCTCTTTTAAACCAAAAATGAATAAACAAATTCACAGTTGTAAAATATTTCAATCCACTCAACTTTCTCGATCATTTGTACCTGAATGGCCTTCTTGGAGTCCCCTTGAATTACACTCTTAACTTCAACATCATCATCACCTTTTCCTGGCACTTTGTTCTGCAGTTATTTATTTATTTTAGTTTTTGTCAAGTATTGGAGCAAATAAGAAACAGTCTATTGCTAGATTTGTGTATACACCATGAAGGCAGTATGTGGTCATCACAGGCTAGTAGTGGTCATCATAAGCTACATGTGGTCACTTCTTTGTCCTAAGCTGAGTTGAAGATTCCATGGAAGCCGTATGGAATGTTAACTGGCACTTCGGCTCTTCCAAGCTCTTGGAAAGTTTTCGCATCTAAAACCAAGAGGAATGTGCCCCTTTCCTTGAAAGAGGATAGAGCAATGAGTACCTTCACAGAACAACATTCACAGAGGTGATAATCAACTGCAGCCTCTTTGGATTGACAGTTCACAAGAGGGAGGAAAAGACAAAAACATACCTGAGAGGGACTGGTCAACTGCTGAAGTCGATTGTCTCATACCAGTTGTATGGTTCATTTACTTTTGGAAACAAATAACTCTAATGATGGAAGACTTCCTTTGATAAGATCTGTTTGATCATATCTTGGTAAGATTTAAGGGGGCCAAATTAGCACATTCATTTGTGGATCTGGAGCTACTACCAAAACACACGCTTTGAAATAAATAATACAAAAAATCTGGCAGTACTTCGTGATCTGCTTATGCAAAACAAAAATGGTAAAGGTTAAAAAAAAATAAAAAAAAATAAAAAAAAAGCTTCTGCTCCTCGCTTCTAAGCTGGGGCTTATTGTTATTTAAAAGAATGATGCTCAAACGGATCACTCTGAAGTGGGCTGTTTAAACATGGGGAGAACAGGGCTATGTTGTTTGTACCTTGGGGTATTTTATTATCAAAGCATGTCACAGTGGTTTGACTCAAGGGAACTGTGTTAACGTCTGTAAAAGGAGTGTAATTTGTCCCCATTAAGCAGATCCACAAATGGCTTGATAAACAATTATTAATAAAGAGTGTTTTTACAGCATCCGCACATGTTAAGAGTGTACTATGCAATTCGTAAAAATTTGGAATTTGAATTTGTTAAACACTCCATATATATCTCAGTAATATAATTAGACTGGAAACAGCTCTGGATAACGTCATACATGTAAGGTAGACTAATATTCCCCTTTAAAAATTTAATATTTCATTGGCAGCTGAACATTAGATGTTTTACAATTCAAAGAAAACATGAACCTAAAACATCAGTATAACTGTATTCTGTGCTTGTATTCTGAAAATATTCAGAGCATGTATTGTACTGATGGATTGACTGCAAGTTTGCAGTTAATGCAAGTAACTAATTATTAGAAATATTATAGGACTTAAATTTATCACTAATGTACCTTTGTGGGTGTGATAACAACAGATAATATGACCCCATCGTCCTCTTCCTCAGCATCAGGAGACGGCACAAAAACAGGTTCAGACGGGTACAGACCTGGCTGATGCCACACCTGTCAATCAAACAGCAATAGTGAAAATGTTTCAGTTATTATACAATTTTTTGAACAAATCCTTATGACCTTGTGTCTGAATTTATTCAAATCCTCACATGAATGTTCTATTATCTAGGGCAAAGCTGTTTCTGCAGCAAATGAAGACATTTAACATTGCAAATTTTTAATGTGCAAACAAGGTTAATATGTGCTGTTACAAGAACTAAAGCCTGTGTTCAAAATCACTACACAAAATGGTTCTGGAGGCAGAACTGCCTTGGAGACAGACCAGTCAATGGTCACCAGTCAAAAAGTGTATACTTGACAGTGGGTGGAAACCAGTAAAGTTTTTGGAAATAATAAATATGACTTGGAAATAATAAATATGCAACACACACACTTATTTATTTATTTTACTGTAGACTTAGTTCTTTCATAATTTGTTGGAAACGTTGCAAATGTTTACTTGAATGAAAGATAATATCACTGCCTCTGATGGACTGGCAAAAGGTTATAACACTAACTCAGATTGAACACTAACTGCAGTAAAGAACTTCTTCACAATCTGCCTTAGAGGCAGCAGAGCATTCTGCAGCTTCCTCAGAGTCCCCAAGTTGCACTATCCTCAACTCAAGCAAAGCAAACCAGGCAAACACAAGGGTGTAGGCAGAGCTTTACTGATTTATGGCATGGTATTAGGAAATCTCCGCCAAATCTGTTTTAACCAATCATATTTATCCGCGCCTGTTGGCTGGTAATCGATTCCGTTCCTTCTGCCTTAAAGGCAGTGCCACCTCCAGAACCATTTTAAGTAGGACAGATTTTTTTTCTTTATCCAGTGTTTACAGTTGATTCGCATCATAGCGAGATATAATACACATGAAAATTTTGCACTGAGCCTTCCTGGACTTGTAAAAATGGGAGAAAACAGCTAGTGCACCTTGTTTTGCACTCCACATGGCCGTGGAAACCCAAACAAATGAAGCATGTTCCTGTTTGATTTCCTATTATTTATTTATATAAAACTGTGAATCAGCCTGTGTAGCTCCGCTGCATGATAACACTTTATTTGAGGCTCTGAGTTCTTTTTGGAGTGTCTTAAGCTTGACACCCTAATGAACGACATTGTGGTTTACACTGAAGAACCAACTATGCTTTGGTTCCTGCTAGGAATGAACTTTTCTGGTGCACGAACCAATTTATGTCAGTCAAAGTGCTCAGAACCGTTCCAAATTAGGTTAGTGAACTGCTCCATTGGTGGAAGAGCATTATGCATTCAGCCCCAACTTCTTTACGAAATGGTTCTCCAACACATGCCAAAGTTGTTGAATTTGTACTAGTATGGATTTAAAACTGTTCTCTGGATGTTGTGTTTGCAGAAACAAATAATAAAAGCAAAAACATGTTAAAAAGGTTCATTTTAAGGAGAAAAAACTAGTGCATTAAGTTAGAGAGATTTTTTGGGAAGCATGTCCTGCTGACCTTGAACTTTTTACTCTCCAGGTCCATCTTGATTAGTGAGTCTCCCACCAGGTGACGGAAGCCACAGCCATAGAAATAGCGGTAGGGTTTAGTGTTGTACTTATTATAGTGAATATGGGGGAAATCCAAACCACCATAATCCACCAGATCATCATCATGGAGATCCTCAAATGTGCAGAACACCTGGATAGAGAGAAAAAAATAAAATAAAAAAATCTGAAATGGCAAATGGTAAAACACAAAATGCCTGTGAAGGGCACCAGAATACACTAAATGAAAACACTAACACCAGATTCACATTTGTTTATTATATTATTTGTTTAGTGATTCTGGGTAGGCTCCGAAACCCCTGCGACCCTGAATTTGATAAGCGGTTGCAGACAATGAATGAATCTTGGTTATTATTTGACAGCTACAATAATGATCAAATAAAATGATCGTTTTTATATACAAGTTTAATCTAAGTTTTTGTTTATTTATTTTAAATGATGTATGTATATTTGTGAAAAAGTCAATGGCGCCCCCTCCAGGGTGTGTTCCTGCCTTGTGTGCAATGATTCCAGGTAGGCTCTGGACCCACCGTGACCCTGAACAGGATAAGCGGTTACAGATAATGAATGAATGAATGAATGTTCAATTTCAAATGCTTTTAACCAGCACATTACCTTAAAATAACAGAAATTATGAATTATATGGGATACTACAAATATTTTTGAAGCAAGTTGTACCTTTCTTAATCCTTTTGACTTAAGTTGTTAAGTGTTCTTTCTCATTGTATTTAGGATGTATATTGTTCAGGAAAAGAATTTGAAAAAGTTCCTCAAACACAGCTGAGAAATGCCTGCTTTGTTTCTGAGAATCTGAAGGCCAGCTCTTCAGTCACGCACAAACATTCACACACAATAAAGCATTGTGCCATCTTAAATGTGTAGGATTCAACATTGAAGAGGAGCTTTTGGACAGCAGCCCAAGCAAGACCTCTGTTACCTCAGCTACAGCCTTTCTTTGATACACATTAATTGACAAATGTTGCGATTCAGTGTTCCAATAATAGCAATGCTGCAAATCTAAAGTCTTAAGTATTTTACCTTGTCTTTACTTAGGCAGATGGCAGTGGCCGAGCTGTTGGGTCGTACATTGAGGTTCTGCTCCAGTGGAGTCTCTCTACTGATGTTTAGAGGCAGTACAAAACGGCGAGGAAATGACCTGTCCAAGCTGTTATATACCTGAGATAAGAAGTTACACAGTGAATGAATGAATATCCTTGTTGCAGTTATTTCTGGACTCATTCAATATATTCAGACTTTCATTCCATATTCTAGTTTATATGTGTATGTGTGTGCGTGTGTATTTAAACATACTGCATCCAGTGCTTCTCCAGACTTGCGTAAGTTCTGAATGAGGAAGTTGTTGATTGCCTGACCACTGTCTGAGCAGCACATGTCCACCATCAGGAAGCCATCCTCCTCAAAGGCATTAATTTGATGGAAGGTGGACAGAGCCTTGGTGTGATACTTCACCGGACTCACCTTTAACAAATTTAAAGAGGACAAATATCATACTGCTAATGCATGGAATTGATTCTACAATCAGCAATTGCTCACCATTATACACAATATATCACATGCATATATTTTCACTGCATTTCCACTGCATTAAGACTCTGCACGTGCTGGACTATTATGGCATGCATTTGGGGCCAAAATCGTCTTGAGTCTAACATCTGGAAACGTAAAAATATTACGTGTCCAGACGTAAAATATGTGTGTGTTGATGTATTGAGATGTATTTCTTATTTCGGCATGTTTTTTTGCATCTGTACATGTAAAAGAAATACGACCAAAAAAGCTCTCTCAGAGCTGAGGAACAAATCTTGGGAGGAACCAAAGCTAACTTGTCAGACTACCTACAAGTTATTGACAAAATATCCCTGTACCATCACATAAGAATGCTGTTATGATCATGTGTAATGTAATGCTATGTTTGCATGTGTGTCATGCTTAGTAGGCAATACGTTGTAACATGTTTAAGTGTCTCATGAATATGGGAAGCCAAACTTTGCGCATTGTCAGCTTTTGTCACGTACCTTATTCCCATGCAGATATATTCATTTTAAAGTTCACTGATTGGCTATATGGTGTGAAGAGGCGTTAACGTGTTATATAGTGTCCAGGCATTAGAATTAAGATGATGTTGGCCCCAAAAGCATGCCATACTATGCGCCTCAATCACGTGTTTCATCTCCCGTTGCTAGAGCGCGCCTGAGACAGAAAATCTCCCGCTGTGAACTGCATTTGTGAACGACCGTTCCGGGACATCTCCAGACCCGATACTCCGGAGTTCATGTGTGAAGGGGGCAGAGGAGGATAAAATATGGGTAAGGTCTGGGACGAATGTTGTGCGTGGTCACGTTCACACATACATCTCCTCCGTGTAAACACCGGGATATTTCGGGATTACTGTGCATGTGTGAAAGGGGTAAAAGTGAATTGAGACTTTAGTATTTCATTCCAGTCCCCAGTTGCCCTTACCCCTTCAGTGCACTCAGCAGGGTGCTTCATTGTTACCTTTCCAGTGTGTTTGTTAATGAGGTGGAAGACTGTCTCTTGCTGAGGGTCCCAGTAGATCCCGTCACTGATATTTTTCCCCCTCAGTTTGCTTGTCACTATCTTAAACAGGTCCATCTTTATGGGCTGCTCGATGAAAACCACATAGTTCTCAGACATGGCTAAGAAGACAAAACAAGGACATTAAAATATTAAGTGTTGCCTTTACTAAATCATTCGGCATTAAGTTACTCTGCTCAATTATGTTTCAGTCTTGACATTAATGCTTTAAACTGGGCAAAAGTAAAACCTCACATTTATGAGGGGTGAAATTAGAAAAACAAGACTGCAGTGTAACAGGAAAACAAAAAATATTGTAAGAACTACAAATTTCTGTAAAATATTGTGTGACCACCCTTTTAGTTATGTGATATTTGCTGAAAACTGCCAAATGGCCCTTTTGCTCACAGGCTGTTTGACTGAGCAACATACCCATGTGAAAAGTGTATCTGGCCACTACCGGGGGAATCTGTTGCAGGGAGGTAATGTTACTTTTAATTTAAGAAATAAAACAAATCATTCAGCATTATCTTATAACACAGAACCTCTGAAGCCTAACATTGCCTGACTTTAATAAGATTTTACCATGGATTGATAACTTAAGTTTGTCTGCCTTAATGTAAATATACAATCACAAGAGCATCAAACACAGCAAAAAACATTACTTCAAATCTGATCTGATACCCTCTATTAAGCAAGTGTGACATTCAATTCAATTGTGCATGTAGCATATAATGGATGTCATACTTTATGCCACAGCACTTCTTTCCAAACAGGATGTTGTCACCTATATTTCAATGACTTCTGATTTGTATTTTAGACCCTACATATATGCCTCCTACATAAATGGCTTGCCAAGTCTGTACTGACACTAATAAATTCACACATTTAAAAAAATATATATCCTTCTACTTGAGAAATAGAATCCACACTATTTTTTTCCACTTGGGCAATAAATATACAAGACACATTAAATAATTACTGACTGAGAAATTATAAAAGAGTGGCATGGCTTTGTGAGGCCTGAAGGTTAATTATGTGTAGGGCAAAGTGGATGATTAATGTCTAAATGAACACACTGTGCTTAGTTACCAAAGCTGTGGTAGTAAGAGGGTCTGCTTTTGTCAGTGGGGATGATAGAGCACAGCACCTTCGCCCCCTGCAGTGTGTCACCGGGACCTTCTTTGCATGGAGGCACGCTGATAATATTGTACAATGCTCCTGCATAAACAAAAGAGCAGATTAACTGAACCCTCTTCATGAAAAGAGAAAGTTATGGCCATACAATAATGATGACCTTGGTGAAAACGCAAGTGAGCAGCTGATAGATAAACAGACAGTTTAAAAAAAAATATCTCTATGTTAAAGAAGAAATACCTAATATTTTACCATAAGATTACAGCTTCAAAATAATTGTGATTCTACACTAACCTATATTAAAGGAGCAGTATGTCATTTTTACCACCATAATACTAGTAAATAGTAGAGCTGGGTGGTATAAGGGTAATACAGTATATGTGGTGTTTAAAAATGTGGACGGGATCTGAAAAAGATATCTTGTTATACCTTGTTAATACTGTATACCTTGATAATATTTTGAGTTTGTATTACGGTGTGAACAAATGTGGAAACAATACTGAACAAAGTGATTGTTTTATTTTGACATTTTGCATTCATTTATTTGGTTTAAAATAGCTTAGACTGAACCTAATCTTGAGCGGCACAGTGGTGCAGCAGGTTTCTGAAACAGAAAAGATGTGTTAATTATTTGATTAGAGTGCGGTTTTGGGTATGATCTTGTAAAAGAGTGTTGCAGTCACTGCTCCAGGTGACTGACCGTGAGGAGTTTGGTGTGTTCTCCCTGTGTCCACGTGGGTTTCTTCCAGGTGCTCCAGTCTCCTCCCACGGTCCAAAAACACATGTTGGTAGGTGAATTGGCGACTCAAAAGTATCCATATGTGTAAGTAAATGTGTGTGTGTGTCCCCGCCTTGCGCCCAGTTATTCCGGGTAGGCTCCAGACCCACCACGACCCTGAACGGGATAAGCGCTTACAGACAATGAATGAATGAACCTAATCGCTAATACATCCTAACCTTTAAAAGGCAGTATAATGGCTATTTTATAATATGAAGAAAGAGGAATCACTGGAAATGTCTCTACTTAATGATTACCACTTTAATAATGTATTAATGAATCTTTCATCAGCTCATATTCATGGAACAAATGTTAGAATGGTAGGAGGATTTAAGACCTTTTGAGACATTTTGATAAAGTTCAATCACTTCTCTGCCCTGCAATTATCCTCACTGGTATTAGGCCTACTGTGTGGAGTGGAATTTTTTAATGGTTTTTAATAGAAGTTTATATCTATCATCCTCTTCATATAAATTATAATATATATATAAAATTAGGCAATCATCATCATGTTAATTTCCTCTTAATTCATTTCAGGCCCACAGTGACAAGAGGGTTAGCAAAGAATCCCAGGGATCTCTGTCCTCCACAACTTCCACCACTTCCTGCAAGTGTGCCCTGGGTCTACCACAGGCCCTCCTCCCGGTTGGTAATGTCAGAGGCACCTCCAGTCAAAGGTGTCCAGGGGGCATCTTTATCAGATGCCTGAACCAACTCAATTGGCTCCTCTCATTGCAAATAAACTGTGGTTCAACTCCAAACTTGGATTGCTCTGCTCCTCAGCCAATCATGGAGAATATGCCCTGCAATCTGCTGGAGAACATTCATTTCAGCTGTTGTTTCCACAGTCTCATTGACAATAGTGTGGGGACATAGATCAACTGGCTACGTCAGTTTACCACAATTGTCCAGTACAGCGACTGCATAACCTCAGACACTGCACCTATCCTAAAATTGATCTCACGATTATCTCACGACAGAAGCCCTCCTGTCCTAAGCCTTGTCACCCTGTCCATTCCTGTACAATGTTAGAAACAGGAGTGGGGGCAATACACAGCCCTGACAAAATCTAACACCCACATTGAACAAATCGGATTGCTGCCAAGAATGTGAACGTAACTGAGAGTGCAAGAACTGAACAGCTCGCCTGAGAGACCCTGGCATCCCATAATCCCAAAACACCCCCAAAGAATATCTCAAGGAACAGAGTTTTCTGCCTTCTCCAAATCTACGAAATGTACATCTAGAGTGGAGTAGAAAACTCACGTCTCCTCAGTTATCTGTGAAAGGTTGAAGAGACAATTCACACTTCCATGGTCAGGATTAAATGTCGATTGTTCCTCATGAAACCAAGGTTTAACTATCAGACAGATAGTTTCTCTCTGGTCCTGAGCTGCTTAAGTGTTTTCCAGAACCTCCTCAAGTCCACCTTCTATCACCATGGCCTAACTCTTATCACACTGTGATTATTGCTTCTTCAATTGCAAAAGCTGTAGTCGTTTTGGCCTGTTAGTACCCATTCACTAAATCAGGAGTTCCCCAAACCAGCCAAGCTTGAAAAGTCTCCATCTTCTACTTGATGACTTCTGGCAGCACCACTCCTCCCTATTGAGAAGTATGGTTCCAAAGCCCACAATGTGTGAAGACGAGCCCACCTATATCTAGCCAATACCACTCAACCTCCCACACCAGCTTCAGCGCGTGGGTCCACAAGTCCCCCAAGTTGCCTGGCTAGGTTACATGGGCTGCCCTGATGACGATGTGCTTGCCAACAGACCCTAGGCCTGACTCTAGGGGTAGGTTCCAGTGACAATTTTCTTGTTCCACCAGTCATAAGGGATGATGGCAGTGAATGGTGTTATTTCTGTATATTCCCTCCAGACCTGTTCAATACGGGAGACTCTACTGGAAACCCAGAGCTCATGACAACATAGCCCTGGAAGTGATTAGACAAAAACTATTCCACCAAGACGAAGCCATAGTCCAAGATGGGAAATAAAGCCATTTTTCATTAAAAATAAATAAATACAAAAATAAATATATTTATATGTGCACAGTGTTAAAAATTTTTTTATATAAAGACTGTATACATAGAGTCATCTGACCTTTGCTGCCATAGGAGTTGCCCATATTGTAGACTGTACCATCTGGGTCAATGTGGGGATGGGCAGTGGCACCATTGACTGCAATGAACTTGCTCCAGTCAACCTTTAATAAAAAAATAATAATAATAACCATGAATTACGGTTTAATTAAGAATACTGGTGGTAATAATAATAATGAAATTATCAATAAATATCAGCAAAAAATGAATGCTCAAACCAGAGTTATGTAACACTTGAATAAACAATGAGTTACTAATGTTAATATTTTTCTTTCATCTGATCCACTGAATCTTGAATGTTAGCATAAATTAGCCAAAAGTAATATCTGTTTTTTCCACCTACATTTTAGTCATCCTCACTCTTTAGCTATTATCTCTCCTAGTCATACAATGCTACCAACCTGAAAGGGAGAGGTATAGCACTTTTTTTTTTCTCTCCAAGATGAAAAGACATCTTTTCGAGCTGTGGCTAACACAACAACAGTGGACAGCTCAAAACACTTGTAAGAAAACATTAACTGCTCAGACCTGTTATTTTTCTTAGCACATACTCGTGTTGGCTAGCATGGTTGCTGACTTATGGAAGGGCAAAAGGCCACCCTTTCCACCCAGAGAGAGCAAGGCCAATTGTGCTCACTTTGATCCCTGACTTCAGATGAGTGGGATATCACCTGCAATTAAATTTGCATTCTGGCACTGAGAGCTAACGCTTACAAATATTTTGGTAGAATAATACAGGAATAAGCACCGTTAGAGAGGAAAATATAGATTAAGCAACTGCTGTAACATATTGACTTTCCTTAAAAGGTGTGTAATTAATTTGAAGAGTGACATGAGTATACCTTCTGTTTTGTTTCTAGAGTGTCCACATCCACTTTATGCATGAAGTTGGTCTCAGTGCTAACGTAGTAGTCACCCTTGTATTTGACGAAGCTCACACTAGCATTGTCTGTTGGCACTGTGAAGGAATAGAGAGACAGAATCAACCAATTGGTCACTCCAGTATATACACTATATTGCCAAAAGTATTCGCTCGTCTGCCTTCACACAGATATGAACTTGAGTGATATCCTATTCTTAATTCATAGCATTTAATATGATTCCGGCCCACCGGTTGTAGCTATAACAGTTTGACCATACTTCCAGAACAGTACATTTGTGAGGTCAGACACTGATTTTGGACGAGAGGCCTGGCTCGCAGTCTCCACTCTAATTCATTCCAAAGATGTTCTATCAGGTTGAGGTCAGGACAATCAGGTTCTTTCACACCAAAGTCGTTCATCCATGTCTTTATGGACCTTGCTTTGTGCACAGGTGCCCAGTCATGTTGGAACAGGAAGGTGCCATTCCCAAACTGTTCCCACATTTTGGGAGCATGACATTGTCTAAAATATTTGGGTATGCTGAAGCATTAAGAGTTACTTTCACTGAAACTAGGGGGCTGAGCCCAACTCCTGAAAAACAACCCCACACCATAACCCCCCCCCAACCAAACTTTACACTTGGGACAAAGCAGGCAGTCAAGTACCGTTCTCCTGGCAAACCCAGACTTGTCCATCGGATTTCCAGATGGAGAAGCATGATTCATCACTCCAGAGAACACATCTTCACTGCTCTAGAGTCTAGTGGAGGCATGGTTTCCATGGTCGAGCATCCAAGCATCATGATTGGTGATGTAAAGCTTGGATGCTCAACCATGAAATCCTAGTCCATGAAGCTCTCTACACACTGTTCATGAGCTAATCTAAAGTTTTGAGCGATTAACTCTGCAGAAAGTTGGTGACCTCTGAACTATGCACCTCAGCATCTGCTGACCCTCTGTCATTTTACATGGCCTTCCACTTTATTCCTGAGTTGCTTTTGTTCTCATTGACTTCCAATTTATTATGAATACCACTGAAAACTGACTGTGGAATATTTCGCAGCAAGGAAATTTCAGGACTGCTCTTGTTGCACAGGTGGCATCTACGCTGGAATTCATTGAGCTCCTCTGAACAATCCAATCTTTCACAAATGTTTGTAGAAGCAGCCTGCATGCCTAGGTGTTTGAATCCAGGGGTTGCAATCATTTCCATGGCCACAGGTGTATAAAACCAAAGATCTGAATGGGTGAGTGATCACCTTTGGCAATATAGTGTATTTCTGCTTTGAGCGATTACAGTTTTATTTACACAGTTCAGTATGCACTCTATACTGGAAAAAATAAAATTTAACCATTTAATTTCGGATTTTGGGCGGCACGGTGTACCCAATGATTCCAGGTAGGCTCTGGACACATGGCAACCCTGAACTGGATAAGCCGTTACAGATAATGAATGAATGAATGAATGAATTTCAGATTTTAAACTTGATCCAATGAACTGGTTCCAAAGGAATAATTTGTGAATCTTTGAAAATCATAATTCCTACTAAAACAAATTCATGTAACTTTCTATAATTATTTATCGACAGATATGTTTCATTCACATGGAACCAACATACACATTTGAACTAAGAAAATTTAAAGCAACATTCTGAAAATGCTATTTTCCATTTTCTGGATATTGCAAATTTAATTTGAAAATGCAATTAATATAACAACCACTATTAGATTTACTAATATTACTTGTTGTAAATATTATTGCATGTAACTGCCCTTTCAGCATGCATGTGTATGTATGTGTGATGTAAAAACCCCATTTCTAGAAAAGTTGGGACAAGTTGGGTTTGAAGATTAATGTGTATCAAATGTCTAAGCGATGGAGTCAGTGAATTTGGTCAAATCAAAGTTTATTTGTCACATACGTATATGTACACATCGCAGCTAGCAGTGAAATACGTGAAAAGCATATTTCTGCAGGCCAGAAGCAGCTCAAAATGGGAGCTACATCTCTAAGATAGTTTTGATGTTGAGAAGGATAAAAAAACTTCATAATTTTTGATGGAAGTGAGTGTAAAAAAATATATATACAACCCCTGGCAAAAATTATGGAATCACCAGTCTCTGAGGATGTTCTTTCAGTTGTTTAATTTTGTAGAAAAAAAGCAGATCACAGATATGACAAAAAACTAAAGGCATTTCAAATGGCAACTTTCTGGCTTTAAGAATAACTTAAAGAAACCAAAAACAAAAATTGTGGTAGCCAGTAACATATTTTTAGAACAAGCACAGTGAATTTGGAATGGAGCATTTCTACTTGTTTATTCATCAAGAAATTTTCCTTCTAACTTCCTTCTAACACCTGTATGATGAGTTTGAATGGCATTTATGATCCAGCAAAAATGGTCTAACATCAATACCTGACCTCACCAAAGTTCTTATGACTAACTACAACAAAAACCTAAGAAACATTCCAACAAACACCCTATAAATAACCCTGATTTCATGAGAAATGTCAGATAAACTGATGGCCACACGTGTAAATAAAAATGTAAAGATTCTAAAATGAAAGCTTTTAGGACAATTTGCATCACCATAATTACCAGCATGCTGATTTAATCTGAACTGAATCAAATTAACCAAGAGAATTCTGAATAATTGGATTCTGAGAGAGTATTATTAGCCATTTCATATGGAGAGTGTGTTCTCAGCAAAATTCACACTGTTTCAGCTGTGACAGATATACATTTTTATTTAAATAACTTTACCCTAAACTCTGTCTGACTCTGTCACAAAACACAATTAGTAAGAACATATTCAACCAACATATCTTCTGGAATTAGGGGAATTAGACAGTATGTCCACGTATGAGTAGTAACAGCCTCTAATGTTCTGGACACCATTACTGAGGTCAGATACATATGATAATTTTTCATGATTAAAACATAGTGTTAGTCTCCACGTTTTAAAAAGCAGCTTATTAGAATTTTGAGAGAAGCAGAGTGAGCACAGTCAGCACCGCCTCACTGTGAAGGTAGGTAGGTTACATGCATGCATACATTTACAACACTGAGTCGAATATTGGGGGTTGGAGAGGAGGGGTTAGTTGGAGATTTACTTACTCATCTTTTCAAAGCGGGACAGGAATCGCTGGAAGATGTTCTTGCAGGGGTCAGGGAAGGCCAGAGTGCCAAACTCAGACACCATGATGCGATCCTTCTCACTGTTCTGTTTGTATGAATCACTCTGTAGGAACCTGCTTTTGTAGGTTACCTGACCATCCAGAATTTGAAAGCGGTGCATCAGGGACATGCCATCAAACCAGTGGTTGTAGCTAAAAAGAGAAGAAATAAATACATAGCTTAGCTGTGATACAAGTTAACATAGGATCATCTGAAGTAGTGTTAACTGTTTATTAGAAATTTATCATATCATTTCTAAATAAATTCCTAAGAAAATATCACAGTCCCTCCCATAATTACAAGCACTATCATTTTAACTTTATTGTGGTGGTTATATTTTAAAAAAAAAAAAAAAAAAAAAAAAAAGACCTCAGTAAGTGGTTTCTCCTCAATAAGTAAAGTGATCATTTAAAAACTGTAGCTAAAAGAAAATTCCAGCTTTAAGTGATAGACATTGTCACTGAAAAATGCTATGTAATAAATGAACCAGATGTAGCTGTTCTTGCTTACTCACCTTTGGTTTCCAAACTCAAATTTTCCAGGGCCATTTCGGAGCAGACTTCCCTGGATCCAGGCTGGGATTGTTCCTCTTACTGAAGCAGTGATAAACTCTGGAGTCTCCTCCACTGTCTGCACCAGAGGAGCAATGCATTCAAGCCCACGCATCACTTTGCAGCCATTATTTTGCTTATTGTTGGCAACTGGGGACAGGTAACACAAGGTGTGTTTTATATATTTCATATACAGTGTCACTCATACAATAAAACAATGCTGAATTCTTTATATGTATACATTTGTACAATTCTATAATCAGCATGGGTCACTTTAAAGAGAAATCGGTTTAAAATTAAAAAAAAAAAGTTACATAATATTTACAGTATAAATGCACAGTACCATTAACAGCTTAGCTACAGTATCTCAGCAGCAAAGGGAAAAAGGAAATAGAAAAGTATATGCCAGTAGGTTTTTCCTATTTTAATTCTGTAGGAATTACAGGGAATTCTGGATTGTTTTAATCATACAGTAAATGCTTAATAAGGGATTTCAGCAACCAGAACGTAAATCTTTGCCATAATTCAGAAAAGTATGTATTTATGCTAAGGAGAGCTTGGGGCACCTCAAATCAAATTAGTCCCCACAAAATAAAAGCAAGGTTAGATATGAAAGGTACACTGGTAAACTACTGTGAAAGCTGGGGGGTCTTCCTCTTGAACCAGTTTCACTAGGCTTGGACACATTTGTAATAATGTTCAGGGTCACGATGGGTCCAGAGCCTACCTGGAATCATTGGGCACAAGGAATACACCCTGGAGGGGGCACCAGTCCTTCACAGGGCAACACACACACACACACATTCACTCACACCTACGGTTTGTGTGAGGAAACCCACGCGCACACACAGGGAGAACACACCAAACTCCTCACAGACAGTCACCCGGAGCAGGAATCGAACCCACAACCTCCAGGTCCCTGGAGCTGTGTGACTGCGACACTACCTGCTGCGCCACTGTGCATTTGTTGGAAACTGTAAAAATCTGAATCGCTAAGCACCACTTTTGGTGCACAATTGTATTCAAAATGGATCACTTGGGCTAAAACCTTTGGGTTTGCAGGTGTAAATATCTTAATACATTTATAATTACAAAATACAATCAAGTTGTTCAACTAACTAATATAGCTAAAATAGAAGCCTAAAGAGATAATAGGACTTCTAACAGTTAGAAAGACCAGAGTAGACCCCCACAACTGTTAGCTCTAGATAAAGAGTACTTTGTTTTTAAGAGACAGGAGAAAATCAAGTTACTATTCTTTCTTGAGATTCAATAAAACACAAGTGCAAAAGAAAAGGAAATGAAGCCAATGGTGGTTTCAAAATAATTGACTAGCCATCCCAGAACCACGTTTTCAGGAATACTTGGCTCAAGAGAAGCAGAAAATGCAAACAAGACTGAAGACAGAAAGGTTTTGGAGGTGTAGAAAACAAGTCCTTGCAGTTTGGCAATGAGGAAGCTTGGCCACAATTAATATCATATTTAGTTGTTTAGGTTTCTGTGTGGTTTTTTTAACTATATGTTTTCTCACATTTGAAAATAAGTGACACTTATGCAACGTGTTTTTTTTCCTGAATACCACGCACATGGAGGGCATTTTCATATTAGCAAAGATCTTGTACACATCCAAACCATATTCAGTTTGTGACTGATGTTAGTTGACGTTGCAAGCCTGAGTAGCTTAAAGGAATGTTAGATAACTCTCTGCTGCATTGAGAACAGTCTTCCATTTACAGCACCACAGATTTCTAGCTGTCAAATCCATTATAAAACCAGGGAGGGTTTCAGTGCCCTACAAACCTGCCAGCTCGCTTCACAACATGTGACCTTGTTTGGCTGCAGAAACAAGAGCTTTTGTTTCAGGAGAGGCTTTTGCCTAAAAGCACAGCGATGGCACGTGCACGCTTAGAGTTATGCACTTTCTGAATCCGGTAAATCAAATCTAATATAGGAAGCCCAGGCATTTACAAATTTTGACGAAGAACTGAAACACGTGTAAAAAAAAAAAAAAAAGTGGCAGCTGTGGTTTATGGCGCTGTCCACAGCTGAAATAAGCCAAAACAGACAGATGGCAGCCCACAGAGTTAAGCCAGAATCATCTTACCTGAGGCTGAGGCCTTCACACAGGACATGGCTGAAGATGATGTGCTGGTGAGAGATCGAGCCGAGAGCAGAGAGAGGAGGCGAGTGTGCGCTGTGACGAGAGAAGAGAACATGATCAGCCCTTTTTAAAAGAGCCGGTCACCAGGCCTATAGAATTACATAACAATATCTAGTGACAACAGAGAGGGAGGGAGGGAGGGAGTGAAAGGGTGGGGAGTGAGAGGCTTTCGGAACAGGGCAGACAGAGAGAGAGAGAGAGAGAGAGAGAGAGAGAGAGAGAGAGAGAGAGAGAGAGAGAGAGAGATGGGATGTTAATATGGTGAATGAAATCTGCAACTGTTGCTTTAGGACCTGTGGGGCCAACTCCCTGTGGGGGGAGACGCATTTGCGCAACATTTAATGTGGAAGATCGAACAAAAATCCGCACAAGCCGCTGAATTCAGCTTCATATCACAGACAGGAGTGGGTGATCACTGGGGAACGCTTTTGAATGTGCCCTAAATTTAACGACATTAAAGTCTAGCGGAACTTCCCTAATTTCGCTGCATACTAGGGTTGTCACGTAAAATACGTTAAAATCATCCTATATTTAGACACTAAAAGTCGCCTTGACTGATATGGGACGCGATGTGTTTCATATTTTTGAGATTGGACTGTTAAAATGGGTGATTTGTTTCAGAGGCAGAAATAGGGTGATAAACTTTAACATGACCCTCGTTTTATTATTCATTCATTCATTCATTCATTATCTGTAAGCGCTTATCCAGTTCAGGGTCGCGGTGGGTCCAGAGCCTACCTGGAATCATTGGGCGCAAGGCAGGAATACACCCTGGAGGGGGTGCCAGTCCTTCACAGGGCAACACACACACACACATTCACTCACACCTACGGACACTTTTGAGTCGCCAATCCACCTACCAACGTGTGTTTTTGGACTGTGGGAGGAAACCGGAGCACCCGGAGGAAACCAGTCGGAGTTGGACTCTGTCAGGGCTGCCCGTTGTCACCGGTTCTGTTCATAATTTTTATGGACAGAATTTCTCGGCGTAGCCAAGTGGCGGAGGGTGTCCGGTTTGGTGGTCTCAGGATTCCATGTCTGCTTTTTGCGGATGATGTGGTCTTGTTGGCTTCATCGAGCCGGGACCTCCAGTTTGCAACCAAGTGTGAAGCGGTAGGGATGAGGATCAGCACCTCCAAGTCCGAGTCCATGGTATTCAGTCGGAAAAGGGTGGAGTGCTCTCTCCAGGTTGGAAGTGATATCCTGCCTCAAGTGGAGGAGTTTAAATACCTCGGGGTCTTGTTCACGAGTGAGGGAAAGATGGAGCGGGAGATTGACAGGCGGATCGGTGCAGCGTCAGCAGTAATGCGGGCTCTGTACCGGTCCGTTGTGGTGAAGAGAGAGCTGAGCAGAAAAGCAAAGCTCTCGATTTACCGTTCAATCTACGTCCCAACCCTCATCTATGGTCACAAGCTTTGGGTAGTGACCGAAAGAACGGTTCTTTGCTCCGACTGCTTCCCCTGCGACCCGGACCCGGATAAGCGGTGGATAATGGATGGATGGACGGATGGAAATGCAAAAGTCTCAAAATCCCCAAACCCGCGAGAGGAAATGAAGGATTCGAGACTTCTACTTTACAAATATTTGCAATGTAAATTTAAACAAATGTATTTATTTTCGCATAAAATTGTGATATATCTATGAAAAACAAAAAGATGTATTTATGAATGTAACTATTTGTACAAATTGCAGACTGTGAGACACAGATTGGGATTCATTTGTAAACAGTGAAACATATTTGTGACTTTTGTTTAATTTGTAGATTAACATTTATGAATTTGTAAAGTATTTTGAGACTAATCTCTCTCCATAGACATTGTGTGAAAATTTCATGTAAAGTTGTTATTTTAGGAAATACAATTAAGTTAGCCAGTGAACCACTGAAAATATTTTCTTTGCAATTTTATCTATTGATATTCTTATCAACAAAGAGGACGCACTGTAGAAATCATTTTGATAACCAATGCATTAAATATAGAGCGACACGATGACACCAGAAGAGGTGTTGCTGTCACACGTCTCCAGGGTCTTGGGGTAGTGAGTTAATGTCTCTTGTGTCTGTTCTGGTTTCCTCCCACAGTCAAATATCACATGTGGTATGTTGATTGGCCAAGCTAAATTGTTCATAAGTGTGAGTGAATGTGAGTATGTGTGGTGCCCTGTTATGGACTGGTACCCCATGCCAATGGATGTATTAAACATACATTCGAGACAATTTAATAATCACATATTCTTTGCTTTTGTGTAATTTGTTAAAATGGCCCAACTTTTTGGACATGGGGTTTGTATTTGTGTAGACAGAAGGAAATACTCTGTCTACATAGCAAACACATGTGGACGTAATCTGTGCCACTTTTGGCCCTTTGGCTCAGATATAGCAGTGGCACTGTTGTGTGGGTCAGACGTGGGTCAAAATTTGCCTTGGCCTCAGTGACTGGTGGTCTAACTGGTGATATTAACAGGTGACTGATCATAATTTGATCCCCCACAACCAGCAGGAAAATGGAGGAATAGTGCTGTCTCCACATTCCTCTACATGGCTGTAGTGCCCTTGAGCAAGGCACCAGATCCGAAACTGCTTCCTGGGCACTGAGGATGTCTGCCCGCTGCTCCAGTTGTGTGTATGTGTGTTTGTGTGCTCTTGGCCCCAGTGCACCAGTATGTGTGTATGGTTAAGATGCAGGTTAATGCATGTTTCATGTTCACTTTTTAAGATTGTGATTCTCAAACACACTGAATAATGCTTCATAGATCTAGATAATGCAGTTTTTCTGGGAGGTTTTAAACCCTTCTGGTCCACATTTGGCATTAGTTATGATGTGCTAAGGGCTCATGTGCACTTGCTCCAATGTAGTCCATTTCATTTAGCCCTTTTCTGGAAGTTATACAAGCTGTGTGCCCAGTTGAACACCTGTGCCCACAAAGCATGCATCTAAAAGTGTGTGAACTACTTAATTAATAGGGTTGTTGGACATTATTTTAGACATGTAGTGTAAGTGCTATAGCATTAATTAAAGTATTGTATTGTGATTGTTATAGTGTGTTTATCAACTTTGTGGCATGATTTTATGATCAGATGTCACCATCCAGCTCTTTAATGAATAAGGGACAATAGAGGTCTCAGTCCAGGAAGCAACATGGACAAAAACACAGGAATGGCATAAAAAAATAATGCTTACCTTTCATGGTTGCAAGAGGTTAACACTCAAGTAGATACAAATGTGTTGTGAGGTGAATGAAAGGATTAAAGTGTACGTGGTTTAGAAGCTCTGTGTGAGGAATTTGTCCCTTGGTGAATGTGTACATAACAAGCCCACTTCCTGGTCAGATTCAGCGTTCTCACATTTCCTCATTGGCCTCTCTCCGCTGTCAGTCATGTTATTACAGTGGCCTCAGATTATTTTAAATGTATATTAGGGCAAGTCTGCTGAATGAACCGACTTTCACTAGCCTCAGTCTCACACTGTGAGAAATACCTTCACGTCCTCGTGTGTAAGCAACAATCTCATCTGTTAATATTGATTAACCCTGGCGGATGATAAAATCAGTTTCAGAGTGGCTGGTTAGTGGTCAAATAATAATAATTTTCTAATAATTATCAATACATTTGTATTTATATAGCATTTTTCATACAGTGAATGTAATTCTAAGTGCTTTATATAAAATCAACAAATGTAAACCATTCAATCTAAGGGTCGCAAAGCAAGAAAGGTGATATAAATAAGAAATCTGAATCAATCACACATTAATTAAATGCAAGAAAAAAACACATTCCAGAATCAAAAAGACATCTGTCTGTAAAATATGTTCAGTCTAGTTATATACAGTATATATCTTATATCTAGTTAGGGGCACATTTATTAAGCTCAACCCAAACCAGGATCATTGACTGTTTTCATTAGAAGAGACTCTGTACTGTGATTAGGTTTAAAACCTGACTGAAACTTCTCACGATCCCTTTTATGTATTTCTTTTAAAACTAAGCTGATTAAACACTGCTTTTTAAAGTATTTTTCCTCATAAATGGCACATTCATTGTATGTCTGTAATTGCTTAGATCATTATGGTGTATATATATATATATTTGGTTTCATCAATAGTTTTTTTCACAGTAGAAGTTTAAAATTCAAGATTTAAGAGTTGTACCTCAGTGATAGTATAAACGTTCCTCATAACTACCATTCTGGCAGCATCACATGAAATAGGGTGATAAACCTTAACATGACCCTCGTTTTATTATTGTGCACATTATAAGCCAAACTTTTGAAAGTAATTGCAACTTCATATAAACATATTCAGGTTTTTAACAAACATGTTGTGTCATAATTCGAAGCATTGCATAGCACCCCCTGTGGAGTATTTTGTTAAATGTTGGGGAGTGGGTGCTCCGGTTTCCTCCCTCAGTCCAAAAACACACATTGGTAGGTGGATTGGTGACTCAAAAGTGTCCATAGATGTGAGTGTGTGAGTGAATTTGTGTGTGTCACCCTGTGAAGGACTGGCGCCCCCTCTAGGGTGTATTTCTGAATTTGCGACCTGTGATTCCAAGTAGGCTCTGGACCCACCACGACCCTGAACTGGATAAGCCCTTACAGATAATGAATGAATGAACCAATGCATAGCGCCGCTTGTGGAGTATTTTGTTAAATGTTGGGGTGTGGGTGCTCCGGATTCCTACCACAATCCCAAAACACACATTGGTAGTTGGATAGGCGACTCAAAAGTGTCTGTAGGTGTGAGTGTGTGAGTGAATATCGCCCTGTAAAGGACTGGCGCCCCCTCCAGGGTGTGTTCCTGCCTTCTGCCCAGTGATAGGCTCCAGACCCACTATGAACCTGAATGAATGAATGGATGAACATACACATATGCATTGATGTTGTCTAATGAAATCCAGGTTTGTAAAGATTTGCTCATTTTCATTTATATGAGTTGGACATATTAGCTGCTCTGTATTTTCCAGAAGAACAATTACTTGACATATATATTTGTATTAACTTGACTTAAAGTTTAAGAAAAAATACTCAGCTGCCAGTCACTCTGCAGTTTAGATCAGGCCTGGGATTTCACAGGAATGCACATATGCAACCCAGTACCATACATTGTATACAGATGGAATGCTAGCTTCTCTAATGCTTCTCTGAGTTTATTAACTTTTAAACACACATTGTCTCAGGTGTTTTACTGGGACTATGTTGGTTAAACATGTTGACCTTACTTGGCAAATACAGTGAGTTTAAGTCAGAAATCAAGTCACGGATTCTGAGCTCGCTGAGCATTTCTCTCCACGATAGTGGGGGCATAAAAAAGGTGAAACATGGTGTACAATGACATAATCAAAACCCAGAAAACAGGCATAATTCACAACACTTCAGTAAACGGGTCTGTGTGATCAATCAGCTATGATAACATATGATAATATATGATATGATATTGACGCTGTCCAAAGAAAAACATTCATTCATGCACTGTCTGTAACCGCTCATCCAATTCAGGGTCGCGGTGGGTGTGGACCCTACCTGGAATCACTGGGCACAAGCAGGAATACACCCTGGAAGGGAGCCAGTCCATTACAGGGTGACACACACACACACACACATTCATTCACACTCTCAAAGAAAAATATGCAATATGTCTATTTTATGTTACAAGTGATATTGGAGCATTTCTATTGGTTCTTTCATCATGACATTTTCACACAATGTGAAGAACAGCTGCTGAGTTCAAATAGTGCAGTAAACTAAAAATCCACACAAATGGAGATACAGGTTTTTCACTGGAGAGTAAAGATAAGATATTTATTTGTTCGTTCAAACATTTTCAGTAAACACTTAATTCTATTAAGAAGGGTCAGTGATGCGTTTTGGGGAAGTTAGACTGACCCTCTGTTTCAGGACATCTAAATAAATGTCATGCTTTTCTATGGAGATCATACAACCTCTTTGTTTCTATTCTCATTGTCCATTTCATCAGTTCCATGTACCTTTAAGGTTTCAGTTTTTTCTCTGTCTTTCAGAGGTTAATCCAGCTGTTGCCCTGTTTTACATGGTTAAAGGGCCACAACAGAACAAGTATAGTTTAGACATCATTCACAGCACAACAGTAACGCTGACATGGTTGTGGTGTGTTGAGGTAGTATGAGAGGACTGCACACGGCATTTCTGCTGGAGTTTTTAAAAACAGCCCATTTACTGACCATTGTATTAGACACACGTTGTGGGTCCACCTTGTAGATGCAAAAAAACAAAATAATCTGTTGCTGCTTAGTTTGTGTTGGTCCTACTCTTGTCTTTCATCAGTCGTCATTCGACGCTCGACTTTGTTGGCTGAATATTTTTTGGTTGGTGCCCAGCAGTGATAATGAGGTGTTTATGAACTCCAGCAACACTGTTGTGGCTAAACTGCTCATACCAGCAAAACACACACTAACATACTATCACCACGTCCGTGTCACTGCAGCGCTGAAATAATCTACCACTTATGTAAGATCTGCTCTGTGGTGGCCTTATGAAGGTCCTTACTGTTGAAGAACAGCGTGAATGTGGGCAAAAAAATGTATGCTGAGCAGCAGATTGACTACAGTCTGTAATTGTAAAACTACAAAGTGCACCTACATGTTGAGTGGAGCTGATAAAATACAGAGCAAATACAGACACAAGGTTATTTTAATATTTTGGTTGACTGGCACATTATCTATTCACATTGAAGACTTACAGTGGATCACAGGGCCATTGAAAACCGTGCATTTTTTCTTCACATTCACAGACCAGGTATTAAATCTTCATTGTTGTATGTGTGGTAATGAGATTTCTGTATATGGAACTTATGTCATCAAGTTATTATAGTGAAGGTTTGACCACAATAGGACTGGTTGTTTGGGACATTTAATAAAATGTAGTAAAAAACACTGTCTGTGATTTTTCTTACATACCCTTGAGCTTTTAATTACCTGATACATGCTTAAAGAAAATATTTCTAATGTTTTCACTGACTGAAAATCTTGATTGTTTTTTGCAAATAAAAACCCATTAAGGATCTGAAGCTGAAGCACACTACAAAAAGTTTGGGACACAGGCAAAATTATTTTGAACACTGTATAGAAAACTCATGTCTCACTGTTTTGAAACATTACACTAAAAGCAGGTAATTATAAATAGTATAATAGAAGCATTCATGAGGCTGCTGCTCATCACTTTATGTCAAACATATTGAGAGAAATTTCAGATAGTTCAAACAGAACAATTTTCATTTCAACATTGAAATGTATTTGATTATTAAAAAATAAACACAATGCTACACTGCAGCTATCACACACACTTGAATTCAATAAAGCCAAACAATTTCCATATTCTTCTTCACATAAAACACTAAGGCAGTAGTCAGTCTACAGCACCTCCTGGTGGTGACATTGATAAATGCAGCATATGTAACTAAGAAAATGTGAACATTGAATTATATATTTTATAGTGGGGATCATAATTTAGTACCTAATAACAACGCTTACGTGTTCATTTCCGTGAGAGACCAGAGAAAATTATGGTCTACACTTGCTAAGATGTGTTTGGGAATTCCTTAATTGCTAGAACGTTTATAGCGTTAGGGTTAGCCTCAAGCAAAGGTCAGCACTACAGGGTCTGGTCTGTCACAGCAGGGAGATTCCAACATACACCTCTGTGGTAACTGCCTACAAAGAATCAAGAAAATCCTCATCAGAGCCGAGAAGATGCACGCTCCTGCATTCAGGGGGTGTCACCGCCTCTGTGGCAAAAGGGAAATTAGCCTCCATTTAAGAGGCAGAATTTTTCGTTCTATGTGGAGCATAAAAAATTCAATACAGCTGTTTTTAGCATTCCGGGAGAACGCGTCCCATTCTGAATGTATGTGTGCTCGACTTCCAGTTCGGTTCATCTGCTCAACGGGCAACAGGCTCAAATCATGAAATGAATACACATTTAGGATAATTTAATTACTTATTTGTAATTTCTTCTACATTTATGTATTATTTATGTCCGTATTTCCACAGTTCTTATACAATATTTATTTTTATATTTCTTCGTACGTGTTTGGCGGAGGTCTGGACAGGATTGGTTAAAGACGTTGGAGAGGGATTCGGTGACACCTAGTGGCAAATATTGGTGTTATTCAATGAAAAAGGTGCACGTTTTCAAACGGTTTTTACTAGTTTTTGAACCATGTTAAAATTGCCGATATAAAATAATATATATCGTTAAAAATCAAAATGTACACGATATACTTAATTGGATAAATGTTAGTTTTGGTAGTATAAATAAGTAAATGAGATTTAAGTAGGAAATTACATTGTATAGCAAAAAGTAATATATATGAAAAAATATTATGGTACATGTATCTATTTTTCATAACATTTTAGGAATTTGTTATGGTGATATTATGAATGTAAGAGAACAAACCGTTTTTTTTATTTGTTAACGAACTCTTATGTTCGGTGTGACGTCACATCCATGCATTAGAGGTCATTTTCAGTCGCGTGCTGTTTTGACTGAGCACTTTTAGATTCAGCGGCTTCACCTTCCTTAACGTCTCTGTGTAAACCCAGCGGCGATGTCTGATTTCGGGCGTTTTGATGTGCCCTCCGCCAGCTCGTCAGAAAGCGCCGACGCTGCGGAGCTCCAGCGGATGTTGGCAGTGGAGCAGCAGAAAGCCCAGTTTCAGGCTCAGGTCAGTTCTCGCTGGACACCCGGCGGAGAGAGGATCCTCTTAGCCATACCGGCTCTCTTTCAACATCCTGTAAAAACCGAAAACCCTACTATATACACACACTCATTTATTTAACCAGGCAAGTCATTAAGAAAATAAACTTATTTACAACGATAGCAGTACAAGCTACTTGAGGAAAGGGAGAGGACAACAGAGGAAATATAGCAGAGAAAATGATTCATAAAAATAAACGAATTGCTATATAAGTATGTGTACAGCAGTTAAAAAAATAATAGATCTTAAAAACTCAATTAGAATTGAAATTATCAGTAAATTTCTCCAAATTTGAGGATAACATAAAGGTTTTTAACATTTGCTGGAACGTGTCCTAACCTTTCGAAGCAGGTGGCTGGAATGATGTTAAGCCAAAAGTAGTACTTGTTTTGGGGCTTTGAGTTATATTAATATTGCTGATGTTTTCACAGGTGCACAACTTTACAGACGTGTGCTGGGACAAATGCATGGATAAACCAAGCTCCAAGCTGGACTCTCGGACGGAGACGTGTCTGGTGAGCTGTGTGGAGCGCTTCATTGACACCACCCTGGCCATCACCAACCGCTTCTCACAGATGGTCCAGAAAGGCACGCACTGACCCACTGGGAGCACGACTGTTCAGAAGAGGCATGTCTGTTCATCCACTTTGACATCAAATGGCTTCCTGTTTCCCATGTGACGTTAGTGAACTATGAAGCTAAAGAAATAATTTAGAAATAATCTATTTCACAGACGCCTGCAAAAGTTTCGAAATTTCACGTCATTTTTTTTGTTTTTTAAATATTCTTTGTGAGAAACAAACAAATATAGCCTTTTTCTGCAAATATTTGTGTGTAGTTTCCATTTGTTGGCAAAAACTTTGATATTGTAGGGAATAACACACATTATGTTAAATTCATTAGGCCACTGACAGCCTAAGATTAGAGAAGCAGGAATGGGAAAGAAATGTTGCCAGTTTGATCCCCACAAGCAGCAGAAATTTGGGGGCAGGGGAGGAGAAGGAATAGTGTTGTCTCTTTCTTCATCATCGATGGCTGAATGCCCTTGAGGCAAATCACTAGCTCCAACTGCTCTATGGACATTGAGTTGGCTGTGTAAGTTATGTGTAAGCCCCTATTCACCTTAAGTCAGTCAAACTGTTATCATACCAAGGTAGCAGATTTGGGGTTAATCTTGAATGACTCCTTATTCCCTGTAAAGGTTAGGATTACTTGCTGCTACCCAAATAATAGGCTGTCCAATAGGGAACCATCTGGTACCTACGCAGAAGCATAAATTGGACTTGGGCCTCTGTGTTAGGGGATTGACACAACACAACCACATGTCCCAGCCATGCCTAGTTCATCATAGATCCTCTGCATTCCTCAGATCCTGCGTAGATGAGCCGTAGTCTCCTTGTTTCCTTCATTCATATCTGATACCCAGCAGGAAAGCAATGGGCATTGCAGTAGATTTTCTGTATTAAGGATACTCATGCAATTATAAGTATATAAAGTTTAACATTACAACCTGATATTTTGCAATCCTGATAATTGTCAATAAGAGAACACTTGGTGATCACTTTAATTTTTTTGTTATCAGTTGGTTAATAAATGGTTGATTGCTCATGTATGTGATAATTTCTGTAATCACTTCATCCTGCTCTGGGTCACAGTGAGTACGGCGCCCACCTGGATTCCTTGGGCACAAGGCAGGAAGACTGTCTACTGATTAAGGACTAGAGGACGACCAACAAAAGTTGTGCAACAAAAGATGGGCTACTTTGTCAGACTTCACATTTACAAGGTGGAAAAGTGCAACTTCTATTCTTTAATCAGTGGACAGTGTATGCTTTTGGCTGGATATCTTTGGTTGGTGGACTATTCTTAGTCCAGCAGTGACACTGATGGCTTTTACCACTCTAGCAGCACTGCTGTGTCTTATCCACTCATACCAGAACACGCACTAACACAGCACCACCACATCATTGTCACTGCAGCACTAAGAATGATCCCCCTGCTAAATCATACCTGCTATGTGGTGGTCCTGACCATTGATAAACAGAGTGAAAGTAATCAAAAAATGTATACAGAGCAACAGACGGACTACACTCTAGTTGTAGAACTATAAAGTGCTCCTGTGGGCAGTAGATCTGAGAGAATGGACAGTGATTGTAGAAACAAGGAGGTGGACATAATATGATGATTAATTTGTTGATATCTACAAGGTGGACCAACAAGGTAAGTGTAACCTGGACAGTGTGTTTAAGAACTCCAGCAGTACTGCTGTGTCTGATCCACTCGTACCAGCACAACACATTAGCTCCCTACCGTCACTGAAGTGTCACCGCAGTGCTGAGAATGATCCAATACACAAATTATACCTGCTTTGTGGGGGTCCTGACTATTGAAGAGCAGGGTGAAAAAGGAGTAAGAAAATATGCAGAGAAACAGATGGACTACTGTTTAATTGTAGAACTACAAAGTGCTCCTGTATGGTCAGTGGAGCAGATAAAATGGAGAATGAGTGTAGATACGAGGTAGGTGTTACTAATCCAGTGTTTGTTCATACATTCATTCAGCCATTATCTGTAACCGCTTATTCAGTTCAGGGTCGCGGTGGGTTCATCATGGGGCGCAAGGCAGGAATACACCCTGGAGGGGGCGCCAGTCCTTCACAGGGTAACACACATTCACACCTATGGACATGTTTGAGTCGCCAATGGGAGGAAACCCACGCAGACACGGGGAGAACACACCAAACTCCTCACAGACAGTCACCCGGAGTGGGCATCAAACCCACAACCTCCAGGTCCCTGGAACTGTGTGACTGCAACGCTACCTGCTGTGCCGCCCCAGTGTTTGTTCAGTTTAATCTATGTATCACCCTGTACTGGAAAATGGAGCTACAAACTGGTCAGAGTGCCCTTGCCAACTCCTGTCCTTAAAAGTCACATACAATGGAGCTGAGAAAAATGGAACTGGTCCTCAGAGAGAGATGGAAGATGGTTGCCTGATCTGATGAGTCCCATTCCCATATTGCAGACACCTTTGTGCCGAATCCATGCCACCATTGGGGCTTATGACCCAATTACAACGGTGGATATGGACCAGCTGCCATGAACCAAGCTTGACGTAGGTTACGACAAGTTGTGTGTGCCAGACGGGTCAACTCTCTGTGGCTGAATGGATGTAGTCAGACCTACTTGAGTCAGTGGGCCATAAAAGATCTGCAGATGTGGGACACATCTGGGATTTCTTTTCAGTCATCTGGAGAACTGGTGCTGTTTTTTTACCTGAAGAAGTGATGAACTATGATGCACTGTGGGAAGCAGACAAGCTGATGGATGGGGTGTGAGGCACTGGGACAGTTCTGCTGGGAAACCCTGGATCCAATTTAATGTGGATGTAAGTTTGAACCATGCCAGCATTCAAAACAGAATAACATGAAGGTGGACTTAATGTTTTGTTTTGTCAGTGTATGGCAGGTGTTTCTGATAAAATTGCTTGTGTACATAGACACAAGGAAGGTGCTTGTAATAAACTGCCTAATTTTTATTCAGTATTATTTTTCCATGTAGAACTGAGATTAAAAAACATGCTTCTCTGCAATTCATCCTGACTGTTCTGAAAGGACAGCAGCTGGCACGGTTTGTACAAAAACAACACCAGGCTGCACTGGTACACCGTGAAAACAATTCTACAAGCAAAATATGTTCAACAGATGTTTTTGTGCGCCCATATTTCTGAACGCCATGACAAAACTCAGTTATAATTTACTATCATCCTCAAGTGTGGAATCATGGGCATACAGCTGAACATTTCAGAGATGGTTTCACTCCCTGCAACTCTTCAGTGAACAAATTAATGACAGTAGGTTTAATAAAAAAAAACAGTGATTTGTCAGTTCTCTTTTATATCATTTTATTTTAGTGTCCCTTTTAATTAATCTATGTATTAATTTTTACATTGTAGTCAAAGTTTAATAATTGTTTTATATTTGTTTTTAAAGTGTATTTCATTAATATTTTTATTATTCTATACTTATTTAACTTATTATTAAATTGACTTTTATTTTGACTGTAAATATAATTGTAAAAATATTCCTGTCACCATTTTTTGAAATGTTTTGCAGGCCTCCTATGAGTGTACATTCACATTTCACTTATTGCCATGACTTTAGAATTAAGGTTTGTGTAATGCCACATATAGATACGGCATATGGATTAGACTTGGGCCTTGAGGAGGTCCACATCAAGGGTTTAGAGCCTGTGGCCCTTTTTGTTGCTCGGTGTGCTTGATACAAAGTGGCCTTTGACGGATTTGTGTGTTGGCAAGCGTGTCTGTCAGCAGGGCTAATTAAAGATAGGAAGCAGATAAGTTAGCGTAGTGCGCTAAGGCGCTGCTTATCAGAGCATGCTGGAAGACGTGCCGGTAGACACTGAATCTTCACTCCTGAGGGTTGATAGAACCTGGCAGAACAACACACAACTTTCTTTTTGGTCAGTTTTGCTTGCCAGGAATATTATGAATTGGCCTATGTGCTTCTGTCCATATCGCCAGTGTTTTATGTTTTGAATGCTATTTAATAAATAGTACAGTAGATATATTAAAAAATGGTAGTGGATCATTCTCAGCGCTGCTGTGGTGGTGGTGTGTAAGTGAGTTTTGTGCCGGTACAAATGGATCAGACACAGCATAGCTGCTGGAGTTTTTCATCTGCAAGGTTATATTTCCACACCTTGGAAACAGTTTAAGCTTCTAACTAATCCCAAACACTTTCAGTGATGTTGAGGTCTGGGCTCTGGAGTGGCCAGTGCACAATTTTGAATACATCTGCTTCTTTGCTTGGTTTGTAAATGATGTATTTTTTGTCTATTTGCTTTTTCAGTAACAACATTGTAAGAGCAAACGTACAGATGGACAGTCTTGAATTGTCTTTTCATAATTTTCATAAGAAACTAAAATGAATGGACTTTTTTCAGATCTGAAATTGGTAGAACTTTATTTTCTATACCAGGTCTTACATGTTATTAGTATTCCCATTTCTCTACGATTTTTGTGTTTTCACTCCATTTCAAATTTATATTTAACATTTAAAGGCAGTGTTCTTGATTAAAAAAAAAAAAACAACCTCTTCAAAAATTCAGAAAATGTTTCCTTAACCCTGGTCTGCATGTTGTAAAATGCTCCTGCGGTTTTACACAACACTGACTATTCTGTGACTACTATACAGTGCGACTGTGGGTTTGCATTAAAGTAGGACATGTGTCTGGATACATTTGGACATACACTAACCAACTGCAAGATTAAAACCACTGACAAGTGAAATAAGCTTATTAAAATGGTCCTTGTAAAGCAAAAGTATATATATCGTTGCTTTCCAATGAAAAACATTTATCTCCCAAAATATTAACTTTACAGGTAAAGGAGAAATCCTCCTTAACTTTCTATACAATTAAATGTAAAAAAAACTTTATTCCAAGTAATTTTGGACCATTTCTATTGGTCAATTTTCAGTCTGAAAGAGCTGCTATATCCAAATGCTGTATTTAACTAAAGTAATAAAAATGACCAAGCATAAGTGATTTAAACAAGGGACCTATTGTTTTTTGTATTTTTCATAATGTGTAATCAGAGTATACCCAAACAGGTCTTGTAATGTATTACTGTACATAGCAAATCACAGCCTGCTATCTATGAGTCTGTGTATCCTCAGACAGATCTGAATGTCAATGATGACTCCTGTCCACTTCTAAAAGCTCCTACATTGGGTGTGTGCATCACAACCAGGCCATGGAATAAAAGAAGAAGGTGACTTGGTCTGATGAATCACATTTTCTTTTACATCATATGGATTGCTGGAAGCATGGGCATTGGTAAAGAGATGGTACACCAGGATGCAGTATGGGAAGAAAGTGAGCTTGCAATTTGATGCATAATCTGACCTATCATGTGTAGGATGTGCTTGGAAAAAAAATCCAATCCATGGCACCTGATACCACAAATATCCTAGTGCCAGATACCACCAGACACTTTCAGAAGTCTTGATTAGGATCCATACCTCCATGGATCAGAGCTGTTTGGGCAAAGGGAAATTGACAAGGTACGGGTGGTTTAAAAAAATGTTTAATATTGTGACAGGTCAATATTGACTGTAAATTTAAAAATGGTGGTTTCTGACATGTAATATTTACCACAATAATTGTCTTTTCCTTAAATAAATTTGGTACATTTAAATAGGTTTATAAATGGCATAAAACCTGTTAATCACACGGATATTAATTAGGTTGTAAACACCTTAAAAGTCATTTTTAACACAGATAGAAAGAGCAACAGTGGCTTCGTTCATTATCTGTAAACGCTTATCCAATTCAGGGTGGGTCCAGAGCCTACCTGGAATCATTGGGCGCAAGGCAGGAACACACCCTGGAGGGGGCGCCAGTCCTTCACAAGGCAACACAGACACACAAACACGGACACTTTAGAGTCGCCAATCCACCGTGTGTTTTTGGACTGTGGGAGGAAACCCGGAGGAAACCCACACAGACAGTCACCCGGAGCAGGAATCGAACCCACAACCTCCAGGTCCCTGGAGCTGTGTGACTGCGACACTACCTGCTGCACCACCGTGCCGCCCTAACAGTGGCTTCTTTTTTGTCTAATACTAAAAGTGTCATATAACCTACTAAAAATGTCAAGGAAAAGAATAAGGTGAGACCCAAGAATGTGAATGTAGTCATTTCAAGTGTTACGGTAAACCACATTATCATTGAGGTATAAAAAGACCCTCTGATGGTGGTTATTAAACCTAGTGGTTAAACAGTTAAACATATTAACAAATATGTGATAAATCTGATAAGGGTTAATGCGGACTGATGGGGAAGACTGAGTAAGATCAGTATTCGGCAAGATCTGTGGTTTAAGAGTGTAGATGGATATGGGTTCACTATTTGGCAAACGGCAAGTTACTGTTGCCCTTTCTGTCTATGTGTTAAAAAACTATTTATAAACCTTAAAAAATGTAGTCTATTTTAAAGTAGTACCATAATTTTAGTTGTTCGTCTTCAGGTGTCTGTTCTACATAAATAATATAATATTACAATGGTACCATACCTTTGGATAGGGTATATGACACTGAGAATATAAATCCGTTTGAAGTGGTCCACAGCCAGAAATAATGGACATTAGTGAGTCACGGTAAATAAGCTCATTTTCAGCTCTTGATGTCTTAGTCTTGATGAATATTTTGACTGAATCTGAGGGAGAAGTCTGAGAAGTCGACCTCCAGCCAACCCTCAGCTAGGATCTGCAGTATGCCTCAGTTCCTACTTCAAACAATTTTTTCAAAAGAGAAGCTTCTGAAAGAATCATCAGATGCAGTTGTATGGAGGCAGACAGCCGAATGATCAAAGAGGCTCATCCAAAGCGTGTACGAAAAAAAAAAAGAAAGAAAGAGAAAGACAGCTTTCACAAATTGTTTTCTGAGGTTCTTGTTCTCTCTCGTCTTAATAAGGTTGTGAATTTAGGTTATGGTTTTTCATCACGTATGTATGGATTCCTAATGGCTGATGAAATAATACTATGCAAACAATTTTAAATTTTTGATCATTGCCAAACATTTTAAACATGCGTAACTATGTAAGGGAATGTACCTTTGGAATCATCTTTATAATTTGTTTCTTATGTGTGTCTCATTTGAAAATATATACACCGCTGTCAACTCAAGGATACATCACGTCTGTGGGCTCCTGCTCATCCAACATTTCTGCTGACACCAAAGCAATTAATTGGTCATGTGTGGTTCTAGATGTCAGAATACTTCTGTGATTTGAAGGCATTCAGCCCTAAAAGCATAAGTGAGTTCAGGTACTGATGCTGAATAATTATCACTGGAACAAACTCTGAACAAACTCTTTCCAAATGTATTAAATGAAGCTCAATTACTACATCACTGAGAATTACGTGTAGTAAAGCCCACTGCTGAGAGGCTTTATACACCCATAGTCATTTTTTACAAATGGCCGTGGTGACCTCAGGGATTGAATATGGCTGCTCCAGAGCATCATATTTTGTTTCATTCATTCATTCATTATCTGTAACCGCTTATCCAGTTCAGGGTCATGGTGGGTCCAGAGCCTACCCGGAATCATTGGGCGCAAGATCATTGGGCAAAGATACTATGCAAGCTAGGGATAGGGTCCACACAAAGTATATGTTGGGTGTCACTGCAGCGCTGAGAATCCATCACCCAAATCATACCTGCTCTGTGGGGGTCCTGACCACTGAAGAACAGGGTGAAAGTGAGTAAACAAAGTATGCAGAGCAAGAGATGGACCACACTCTGTAATCGTAGCTGAGAGAATGAACTGCGAGTGTAGAAACAAGGAGGTGGTCATAATGTTATTGTTGATCAGTGAATAAATATGTAACTTTTGAATGCTGCAAATTTGATGAATCAGTAAGAATGGCTGCCACATTTACACAGTGGCCTTGCTGATAAAGACTCGTGTTAAGTCTCCTGGATGGATGCATGTCCATGTAGAGATTACCATTCTAACCTTAATGTAAAGATGGAGTAACAGTATCGCATACATATCCTTCATATCCTTTTTTCATTATTGAAGGAAATGGAGCCCAAGCATTTAGCCTTTACAAAGGAGCACTGTGAGGCTGAAGCCTCAAGATCAACAAGTTCTTAATTAAAACCTGAGTACAATAGGATCTAAACCTGGCGTGATGTGTGTGTACCTCAATGCCATGCCTTCTCCTGCACGCCCCAGAAAAAGAGCCCAGTGTCTTAAGCTCTGTGCAGATGCCCTGGACTGTGAGAGTGACACCTGAGAGACAGTAGATTCAGTGTGGGCTGACCACTACAAAGACGCCGCGGTGGAAATCCAAGCCTGGCCGGAGGAGCTCCAGTGGCTTTGATTGATTCATTGGGTCTGTCCTCTGAAGCTGGATCCCTCAAAAACAGAGCTGTAACATGTCAGTAAGGAAAAATAATTTTAAGAAAGCACATATGTTTTTTTTAATAATTAAAACAATGATTTTGTAACAACAGGATTTGAATCTGAATGTTGCAAATCAATTTTTTCCCTGTAAATTTGTATTTTGAATTTTGATTTCATATTTTGTAAATTGATATAAATTTATGTTTATTTATGAATAAATATAATTATATTTTTAAGTGAGGAATAATCAAATACAAAAAAAATAAATAAATAAAATTAAAAAATAAAACATTTCTTCTAATTTAGATTCAAACCCTTAAAATTCAGATTTAATTTTTCCAAGTCTACATCCTGGGACTTTGAAAAACAATAGATCAAAATTAATTTCCTTAAATTTAATTTGTATTTGAAGATTTGAATCTGTAATCTATATATAATACATACATTTATATTCTATTATTCAAATGTGGTAAATGTATTTTCAAATGTATTAAATTTAGTTTCAAATGCCCAAAAAGTAAAAATGATAATAATATAATAAAATAATAATAATAATAAATAATACATTTAAGTTCTTCAAATTCAGATTCGATTAAACTTCTCCAACACTTTGTCTGGGGCTTTGGAAAAGCAAATGGGCACAGATTTGTCACCATTTAGCCGATCAGCTGTCAAGAAATGTTCATGTGCACCTTAAGAGATGTGTCCCTTTGTGTCCAGTCTTCATCAGCAAGAAACTTATCTCTGCTTTCTCTGTTTTAAGATAAGGAATGATTCGATACTCTGTTGCATTTAAAGTGTATATTAAAATTGATGCAACTATGTAAATACCTTAGACGCAGTTTGCAAGTGACACAGTATTGTCAACTGGTATCAGTATCAGCTCTCAATAACACTAGAACCACCATGCTGTCATAATCTGCCTTCTCAATATGGTTCAAGTCATGTGCTCCCTTCTGTGTTTTGTTTGTGTTAAATAGAAACTCTTGAAAAGCTGATCTCACTCTCTTTTTCTCCTCCATGGTCCCTCTGACATAATGTTCGTACTGGGAAAACCGTGCTAGATTCTTCTTGTAGTGAGTTAAACACACGTGCCAAAAAATATTACACTGTTCTCACAGATCTCTGGCCCTTGATTCTGAAGTTGCATGGCCAAGTATTTTAGAAGTGAGAGAGGGATTCTTTGCCTATTACAGGTCAGAGGAGCCTCACTACCATTTTGAAACTGAACTGAATACTGAAAGGTAAAAATACTACTTAGTATTCTTTTAAGTAATCAGAAACAGCACAAATATGTCAATTACTCCCACCTATGGAGCAGGAATAGAGCAATATCCTCTTCATCTCAGGTCATGCTTTTCAAATTTTGGAGTTCTCTTTATTATCTAAAAAAAATCCAGAAACCTTTGTTATGCCATGCCATCTAAGAATATGCTTTTGAACAGCTTTTTTATTGTTTGCTTGTATATGATTTTAATTCTGATCTTAATATATGAAATAAACATGGCTTGAAAAATAATCAGCTGTTTACAGAAATTTCCAGTTAATGTTTGATATTCTTCTTAATTACTAAACCATAAAAAACAATAAATTTAATTCACACTATAAGTGCACAAGATCTTTAATATATTTTTTTTATCTTTGTCAATAAAACATGAGCCTGATAACTTGCTACACCTTATACCTGTTTCAGGGTTGTTTCTACAGGTGTAGTAGGTATGACTCAAAAATGACTGGAGGAAAGAGGCTGAAGGAAGAGGCTGTGGTGTCGAACTAGAAGCACAGAACACCAGTCATTTGACCGCAGTTCCAGAACTCCCTCCTTTCATGACTTTCCCAAAATACTCCTTTTTATAGCTTAGCATCCCTAAATTCTTGAAATCTTTCATGTGAGGGCTGTCAGCATGTGCTGCAAATATTTGCTTGTTCTAATCTTCTGTTATTTAGACAATCAATTGAAAGTGATTTGGACCATTCAGAGAACTGCTGTTCTCTCTGGTTTGTTTAGGTTCAGAAGTACTATGAATTACCACAGTGGGCGGCACAGTGGTGCAGCAGATAGTGTCGCAGTCACACAGCTCCAGGGGCCTGGAGGTTGTGGGTTCGATTCCCGCTCTGGGTGACTGTCTGTGAGGAGTTGGTGTGTTCTCCCTGTGTGGGTTTCCTCCGGGTGCTCTGGTTTCCTCCCACAGTCCAAAAACTCTCGAACGACTCGAAAGTGTCCATAGATGTGTGTGTGTGTGTGTCTGTGTTGCCCTGTGAAGGACTGGCGCCCCCTCCAGGGTGTATTCCTGCCTTGTGCCCAATGATTCCAGGTAGGCTCTGGACCTGCCGCGACCCTAAATTGGATAAGCGGTTACAGATAATGAATGAATGAATTACCACAGAAACTCATGAGTTGAGTTGTTTTGTAGCACTTTCAGTTTGTGTTTACTTTCATGCAGTTAGCAGTCTCCTGAATTTTTTATGCCCGTTCCATCTTAAGTCATCTGAAACAGCAAAGCAAGAGAAGGAGAGAAAGCCTATCATATCAGATAGAGATCCTTTGGGTTTTACCCTTTTACTGACAAGAGTACTGACTGACTTCTTAAACACAGTGGCAAAAAGACTGGAGTGCTAGCAATGTTTTTTTTTTTATTAAAATGATGAATGCCCCCTTTAAGATATTTAAACACATATCAAACGAATCATAGTGATGGATTGTTTAGGTTAAATTCAAATTTAGTCTGATGACATTATCCACAATGATCCATTACGAGGCTATATCCACCACTAATAAAATAAACCCAATTCATTGAAAGGGGCATTCCTGTTGAGCAAAGTTGTTAGGAACACAGTGGCACATTTGATTATTTGGGTACTTAGACAGTACCTGATAGACAAACATACATTTTCACCCAATGGAAAAGTTTGTTTTCTGTGAAGAGAATGTATAAAAACCAGGTGCTGTAACCTCTGCAACCTTCTGCTAAGAGGGAACACTAACAAGTGCCTCACAAGTTAACAGCTGCTGTGTTTACCTCAGGGCAGAACTAGAACCACCTCTGCAGCAGCTGATCTTACCTCAGGCGTATTTACATATGATCTCATTTGGGTGCAGCAAAGAGGTGATGCCATCCTGAAGTGCCATCATTTGCTGTAAGGCCACCCAGCACGCACTATCACGTCAGGGAATGCTGTGTTTACCTGTGTTTGGTTGCCCTGTGCCCTAGGCTTCCATGTTTCTAGGTGTTGTAATGCCCACTGCTTCATCAATATCAGCGTCATCTGAGATTCATAAAAGAGGAGAATAAGCACTGCTGGGTGCTAATGACTTCATTGTTCTACAGAACAGGCATGGGATGAGGCAAACCTTTTGTTCTACCCTGGTTTACAAGAAATTGCACAGACAATGATCTTACCTCACATTCTGTTGCAGTTTTTGTAAGAATATTTTCCCAATGAGACTTGATTTATGAAGCTTCATCTTAAAACGATTACAGGTGAAAATTTACTTTTAAAGAGTGAAATAAAGAACCTCATTAAACGTGTGTAGCTACAAGTTTTCAGTCCGACCTACAAAGGGTGAATGCATACGATTACTGTGTAATTGTTGAATTGGTTAAATAAATGTTGAATTTAAAGCAACTGCTCTTGGGAACTGCTGTTCTCTCTGGTTTGTTTATATTCAGAAGCTCTATGTCTTTTAAGGTACATGGCTGAAGTTTCAATTTTAAGTTTTTCTTCATTATTGGAACTACCATAAAAACAGTTGTAACTTGAGTTGTTTAGTTTTGTAGCACTTTCAGGCTGTGTTTACATTCATGCACAGACCGGTGTACCAGATTTAGAGCCAGGTCCACATTACGTAATCAAAAACAGCAAACATTACTCAATCAAAAACAGCAAACATTACTCAATATTACAGATGGAGGAGGAATAAAGCAATATCATCATCTCTTGTTGTTCAATGTTTGGAGGACTCTCTATCCCATCTAATCAGACCGAGCCTGGTTTATTTTTATTTTTTAAACTATTTACTGTCTTTGGGCTTTGTAAATACATGAGACCTGTTTGATTGAATGATTCCAACATTTGAAATCAATCTGAATTTATTCTCAGATTTAAGTTACCATTCCAGATGACGTGACTGTTTAATAATTTTCTGTTTTAGTGAATTCGAGCAGAAGTGCTTGGCCAGCTAGGGGTTTCCTGTGTTTACCTCAAGGCAGGTGCTAATACTCTATAGAATACACAAATCTTTCAGCTGTTGTTTTGTGATTTTCAAAAACCCAATACGTTTTCCTCACTTTTTTCATAGATAGATAAAAAAAAGTAAACAAAGACGTAGAAAAAACACAAAGAGACGGAGCTACCTTGAGATGCTGCCACTGTCGTCGGCGCCATTTTGGATCTTATTGGGTTGAGAAACAGATTTTCAAACTACAGAATGTCTTTATTTCAGAAAACTTAGTTTTTAGCTGCAGTGGGTGCAAAACCCCTACTAAACCACTTTGGGGCAGCATTTCCCTTCTCTATGTCTTCATAATAGGCAACTTGGTCTGTAAATCTTTCTCCAAGCGTTGTGTTGACAATATAATCCTCTCAAGTTATGGATGGCAGACAGTGCTCATATGGGGACAACCAAGTTTGCAGACTATATAAGGAGGGTCATGAATCTAACCACTGCGCTAACATCAATCCCAGCTGCTCAAGTTACTGCTTTTCATTTGAGTAGCACAATGTGAGAATAACTAGTCACTTATTTAATGTGTTAAGAAAATTTAATAGGTTTTCATTGACATAATTATTATGGTCACCCAGCTGCTTAAACAGCAATAGTTTTCTATACTTTCTATAAGTTCCAAAAAAGAAAGCTGGAGATGGGTTTTTTCTTGTTTGCTTGTCATTCTTTAGTTGTTATTTGTTTGTTTGTTTATATTTATTATAATACTTTTTGCTTAAAATGCAATATGGTCTGTTTGATGAATGCTGTGGCTTCCAGACTATATAAGGAGCTCAAGGGAGTTTGAGGGGTTCTAAATCCAGACAAATACATATTACCAGTCAACATGTCTAATCTATCTCAGAAAGAAAAATATTAATATTGAGCTTTAGAGACACTATGTCATTGTCCTCTTTTTTCCCCCAGGTCCTCTTGTGTTAGTGTTCTTTTCCTTTTTTCTCCATCCCTGCAATGCAAGATATTGATGGAACACATGGAACAGTATGTCCAAGGCAGACCAAACATGAAAAAAATTCTGTATGTTTCCATGTGCAATGGTTGATATTTTGGCATGTGCTTTTCTTGATGCATGTTGCTCCACGTTACTAGCTGTGAAGGTGAGGATTGGTGTCCAGATGTGGACTCTTTAAATTTAGTCAATAAAAATTGTTTCCACTTTGTCATTATTCTATTTAACATTAACACCCATTCACTCATATTCATTAAATGCTTCATCCTTTACAGGATCGTGGTGGGCCGGCTGCATACCTGGAATCATTGGGTACAAGACAGGAACACCCCCTGGACCAGGTGGAAGTCCATCAGGGCATCATACACACACAAACACTCACCCAGTGACTCACTCACACACACATTCACACCTGTGAACAGTTTTACACAGCTAGTCCAGCTATAAACACATGTTTTTGGCCTGGGGAGGAAATAATCTGGGTAGAAGTGACAACACGTGCTGCCCTGCTTTGACATTAACATTAACTTTAACAGTAAAATTAAAAAGGCTTTCTTTTAAGAGCATTAATATGTCTATAAACATCTACACAATATAGTCAAAGTGTTTGTGAAGACCTGCTCATGAAGTATTCCTTCTGAAATTATAGGGGAAAATAACCTATTATGCAATGCTAGCTTCAAAATACCTTTAATATCTAGAGAGAAAGAGTCAGTATGTGTACTCCTCCACATACTGACACTTACTAGGAACCAAGTTATGTGAGTGTGATCTCCTCCCTGTAGTGCTTACTCATCCCCAAGATGTCACATTTACTGTTGCGTAGATAAGCCAAACACACATTTCTCTGTGTTTTGAATTTTTTGTTAGCTCCATGGAACTTCTCAACATCTGAGAGGTCAAAAAGATTAGTGGATGGAGTATTCATGTAGTTTTTTGCTCTTTAAAAAGCTATTTTGGCAGCTGAGCTCCCAGACAGGATGTGACCTATGGACCCAGCCATTTGCTCTATATACTAGCATCAGTCTGTATCTGTATTGGTTCCAAACGTGTTGCCTAGAATAATGATGTTCTGATGTTGTAAGAATGATAGCAAGCACTTCTTTATATGGGTTTGTTTTGCTTGGAGATGTAACTAAATGCAATTTATTACTAAGAACTAAAATGAATATCCACAATTCTAAATGCTAATTTAGATATTTTAAGTGAACATAAGGGTCATATCAACGAAAACCAGGACCACAAAGAGAATTTGACCGATAGCTCTGACGATAATGAATAGTCTCACTGGGATTTTTGAAACCAAAACATCTGAGAAAAACCATGAGAGGATTTGGACTAAATGCAGTTGAAAACGTGGGCTTAATAGTGTGGGAACACACTGTGAAATTTCAAAACCAACAATATGGCTAGATACTAATGCTTAGGCTACAGTAAAAGTAGGCTTGGGTCTTCTGTAAGTCTCTCCTCCTGGCAGGATACTGTAATGAAACACTGTAGTCTAACAAGTCTCCATGATCATATCAGTCATCAAAATATATACCACCGCTGTCTGAAGATTAAAATTTATGTCCGTTTTTGTAATTTTTTAGTTTATGTTATGGGTCTCATTTGGTCCTTGGACCTAGTACTGTAGCTTGCAATATCATTTGAGGACATTTTTAATCATGTTAATATGCGAAGAACTGCATTAACCTAAAAAACATGAGATGTATAATTCCTCTGCTCTCCTATTGCCATATAGGCTACTTTCCTGTGAAGATATGTCCAATCATGTTCATTATAATCTATAAATTGAAGTATATTTGTTGACAAAAGCGCAGTTGACATGGCTTGATTTAGTTAGAATAAACACACCCTTGTAATGTTAAGTTCTACACAATCAACACAAAACCCTCTGCAACTCCAAGAACTATGTAAACTGTGTGAAGAGATGTCATGCATCATTGGCTGCTCCCCACAGCCCACCCCCTCATTAGCACATGAAGATAGCACATGAATGCCACAATGTTTCGAAATGTTTTAGATTATAATTCTAATTAGTGAATTCAGTGTAAATAATGTAGCCATTGTGGACACAGACATTACCTTTTTAATGTGTGAAATGAAGGCCCTGAGAAATGGTTTGTGAAACAGTGGAAATGTGTTCTTTGGTGAGATGGAGCACCAGTTTTAGGGGGCTTCATCTCCAATGTGGAGTGCTCCATCTCCAGTTTGGGGTAATGCCAGTTTGGGGATGACCTGGAGTAGAATTGTAAATCAGAGCCAATCATTCATCATTGTTCTCATAGCTGAATGCAAGTAAATCCTCACAGATGTTGTCTAGTGTAAGCCTTCCAAAAATAATAAAGTAGAAGAAGATGAACCTTTATTGATCCTCTTAGGGAAATTGCTTCTCTGCATTTAGCCCATCTATGGTAGTGAACAGAATGAACATTAGTGAGCACTTGTTCGCACACACCTGGGTTAGCGTTAGAGTTAGGCAGCAGTGGGCTGCCAACCATCTGGGTGCCCAGGGAGCAGTTTGCGAGGGCACTTCAGTCATGAATTTAGTTTTCTGCCTTTTCTGGGAATTTAACGGATGACCCTCCAGCTTCAAACTCTCTTCCCTAACCTTAAGGCCATGGCTTCCCCCTGAATACTGCAGTGTGCCCATGATTTCAGAAGCACTCTTGGCTATATAGTGTATAACTGCACTGCTAAATTAATACTATTTTTATTTCACATGCATTTCATGGTCATCTACATTCAGTATCTAAATATGAACAATAATTAAAAGTTAAAAGAAACTTCACCATCCATTCACAGTAGATATGACCATTTCGCATTTGGGCCTCAGTGTAACAGACTTCTCTCAGCTATTGCCTTCATGTCATATTCTCTATCTCTCACCTCTTTTAGTGTTATGGTGTTACTTTTTAAGCTCATATGGCATTTTATTTGTCTCTGGAAAGCTGCTTGTGACTATGTAATTAATTACTTTCTAAACAAAACCAATTTTCACTTAATAATAAATAGCTAAAAAGCTAAAATATGGGTGTTTTCTGTGGCGAATGAGCCTGTGTAAATTTGAGAAATGGCGCTGAGGGAAGACCAATGGGCTGATGTTGATGTGAAGGACAGACGACCAGTGGGTGGACTGAGGCTTAGGGTCCGGTGCATGGCCTGTGAAAGCCATCGCGGTCAATCTCGGACGCCAGGGAGGAAGCGCACATATGTTAGTGTCATCATCTTCTCTCATCCTGGTGGCTTTGCTGAGGTCTTTTCTGCCTCTTCAAACATTTTTCTTATTTATGATGGGAAGGACCAGGGCCTTGGGCCAGGCTGTTTTATTTTCTCCCCCTCATCATCTTTAGAAGGGTGGATATGATCTTTGGTAAATGCCTGTTGCCACATAGATGGGTCGACCTGCATGAGGTGGTAGCAGTGATGGTTATTACAGGACAGCCACAAAATTTGCTGGTAGCGTACAGGAATGGGGAGCAGCATTTTCCATGTTTCTACAAATATCTGATCGTTTACGTGAGACATCTTTGAAAATTTATGGAACACTCACGGAAATTTGATTTTGGATGGATGTTTATAAATAGACATTGTGAATAACAATGCCATATTTACATGTGTTTTAAACTTCTATGAACTTAGAAAGTCAACAAGTGTGTCTAGTCTTTTGAAGAAGACTGTATATGACTCATCAGTCTTGGTCAGGGAATGAGAGATACGTCTTTGATTGTTGAACACTGGCCGGACACAGAGCAGGTCAGGAATGTAGTCTGGTCTTCCCAGCAGTGAGTGAAGAATGATGGGACACTCTCCACAAACTCTCCCAGAGCAGCGTTTGGCTGCCATGGCAACAAACTTTCCTTGGAAGGAATAGAAGATGCCGGCACGGTTTACGTCAAAGCTGCTGGATCCCAAACCATCGCCACATTCAGAGTCCCTGCTCTCACTGAGGAGACCAGAAAAGAAATGGCTGCTTTAAGCAAGTACCTTACTGGCTTCTTTCAATTAATGCTCAACAGTTATGAGAATGAATGACTGCTTCAGGGTATATGATATATGTCATCCTTCTAATGGGCTTAATATTTCAGATTACTGAAGTATAATCTAATTATTCAGCACTGTGGAAAGTTAGAATGAGGACACTGTAATCCTCCTATGGCATAGAACTGAGCCTTGTATTTTTACGTCCCCGTCTGGTCATTGATTAACCCCCTGAAAACTCATCTCTGTGCAATCCAAATTATATATTTATATTTAAAGTTGTTAAAAAAAATAATATCTTAATAACATAAAAGTGGCTTAGATGTAAATCCACACTTTGCTTTCATTAACTATGCATTGATCTCTGAATACGTAATACGTAATATCCACCTCTATCTCTACCCACCCCACTTTCAGCTACGCTACACAGAAAGCTTTGTTTGTTTTCTGTTTTACTAGCAACCGTAGAATACACAATGACACGTGGTCATACTGAAGTAATCAAATCATACATGTCTGAACAAGAACTTCCCCAATAAAACTAGCCATCCACTGCGAACAGCAAAAGCACTCCAGGGAAAATACTATAAAAATCAGAAATAACAAAGCCCAAAGAACAAAGTCCTCACAAAGGTAAATTTGGGCTCATTAATGCTTCATTATTTCAAGGCAGTTTCACATCGTAAGTGCTGTTCTTACGGCAAAAGCCAACTCGACTCTGCCATCTGCTGCTATATCACACCATTGAATAATCACTGGTTTAGATACTCTTCAATGGTCAGGACCTCTACAGGACCACCATGGAGCATGTATGATTTGGGTAGTGGTTCCTTCTCAGGGCTGCAGTGACACTGACGTGGTGGTGGTGTGTTAGTGTGTGTTGCGCTGGTATGAGTGGATCAGACACAGCATGGCTGCTAGACCACTGAAAAGCAGGGAGAAATGTATGGATTGCTGTCTGTAATTATAGAACTACAAAGTGCTCATGTATGGTCAGTGAAGATGATGAAATGGACAGTAAGTGTAGATACAAAGTAGGTGTTCCTAATCCACTAATTGTTCAGTGATTGTGCAGTGCAGGAGGAATTCAATAAAATGATTTGACGTTATTTTAGTCAGATCTGTGTTTGTTGTTAAACGTAGTGCATTGGGTGGAATTCTGTTTTACAATCCATTTATTTTGGATTTTCAGCTAGTTCAGCCACATGCTCTTGTACGTTCTACTGTAAACTGCAATCTAGACTGTCACAGGAAAATCCTAGTGTAGACAGAGTGACTGTGGTGAAAAAAACCTGCTGGCTGTGGTATCATGGTGCTTGCATTTGACTGTTTATTCCCAGCATCTGTCTCATTCCGGCATGGCCTTTAATACCTACTGCAGGGTTAAATAAACTAAGTATCTTCTTATCAACCATTGCATTGGCTGCTGGTTGTTGCCGACGTTGCAACACGTCTGCCATAGTGTTGATGTCATTGGGTGAAATTATAATGTTTGTTAAGAAGTCTATAGCCTCGTTACTCTGGGATTCTCACACACTTACTATCAAAGTCTCATTCGTTCTCTAGTGTGAGAGGGGTTGATTGTGTGCATGAGAAGATTTGATTGTGTGTGTGTGTGAGAGGGTTTGATAGTGTGTGTGAGAGGGTTTGAGAGTGTGTGTGAGAGGGTTTGATGGTGTGCGTGAGAAGGTTTGATTATGTGTATGTGAGAGGGTTTGATAGTGTGTTTGAGAGTGTTTGAGAGTGTGTGTGAGAGGGTTTGAGAGTGTGTGAGAGGGTTTGATGGTGTGTGTGTGTGTGTGTGTGAGAGGGTTTGATGATGATGATGATGATGATGTGTGTGTGTGTGTGTGTGTGTGAGAGAGAGAGAGAGAGAGAGAGGGTTTGATGGTGTGTGTGTGTGTGAGAGAGAGGGTTTGATGGTGTGTGTGTGTGAGAGGGTTTGATGGTGTGTGTGTGTGAGAGAGAGGGTTTGATGATGTGTGTGTGTGTGTGAGAGAGAGAGGGTTTGATGGTGTGTGTGTGTGAGAGGGTTTCATGGTGTGTGTGTGTGTGGGTGTGAGAGGATTTCATGGTGTGTGTGTGTGTGTGTGAGAGGGTTTGATGGTGTGTGTGTGTGTGTGTGAGAGGGTTTCATGGTGTGTGTGTGTGGGTGTGAGAGGGTTTCATGGTGTGTGTGTGTGAGGGTTTGATGGTGTGTGTCTGTGTGTGTGAGAGGGTTTGATTGTGTGTGCGTGTGAGAGTGTTTGATGGTGTGTGTGTGTGTGTGACAGGGTTTCATGGTGTGTGTGTGTGTGAGAGAGAGAGGGTTTGATGGTGTGTGTGTGTGTGAGAGGGTTTCATGGTGTGTGTGTGTGTGTGTGAGAGGGTTTGATGGTGTGTGTGTGTGTGAGAGGGTTTCATGATGTGTGTGTGTGTGTGTGTGTGAGAGAGAGAGGGTTTCATGGTGTGTGTGTGTGTGTGTGTGTGTGAGGGTTTGATGGTGTGTGTGTGTGTGAGAGGGTTTGATGGTGTGTGTGTGTGTGTGTGAGAGAGGGTTTGATGGTGTGTGTGTGAGAGGGTTTGATGGTGTGTGTGTGTGTGTGAGAGCGTTTGATGGTGTGTGTGTGAGAGGGTTTGATGGTGTGTGTGTGTGAGAGAGCGTTTGATGGTGTGTGTGAGAGGGTTTGATGGTGTGTGTGTGTGTGTGTGAGAGGGTTTGATGGTGTGTGTGTGTGTGAGAGAGAGGGTTTGATGATGATGTGTGTGTGTGTGTGTGTGTGAGAGAGAGGGTTTGATTATGATGTGTGTGTGTGTGTGTGAGAGAGAGGGTTTGATGGTGTGTGTGTGTGTGTGAGAGCGTTTGATGGTGTGTGTGTGTGATGTAAGTTTGAAATTTGGCCTAAATGGCCTCTCATAGAAATAATGTATAAGTACAAGGCAGGTAAATTTAACATATTATATGATTTTCAAAAGCTTGACTGGTAGTGTCCAATCAGTGAATACACCCTGCTAGAAATGAAACAGTACATGATGTGTATGCTGCAGTACGGCCATGGCAGGTGATCAGCTAAACCAGCCCCAGATCAGTATGAACCAGTATGAATAAAGCAGCTTAGACCAGCATGGGATTCTGTTTTCTAGTAGGGCAGGTTTAGGACTCTGATTCTGAAGAGACAAAACAAAACCCAATGTGCGTAATATGTGGCTCTTGTAAAAAACTTCTCATGACCATATAAAAACATCTTCCTCTATAGTAGTCATTACATATGACTACTTCTGTATAGTCTCAAAGCCCATGTGTTACCCAGAGTTACCCCTGTGTTTGAGTCAGACAGACTTATTTATGTGCGATGGTCTGGGTGTTTATATGAGGGTGAAAAAATCTGGCGAGAATGAGGCGGTACAGCGATAGCTCTGGACTGCTTTTGCGTGTGTCTGTGTGTGTGTGTGTGTGTGTGTGAGCATGTGCATGTGCTTTACAACCTTTAGATAGCCACTTCCAAAGGGCCTTGTTTTGTCAGTAGTTTCAAGTTTGTTTTAAATATTTATTTGTGGCCAGCATTGGATTGGTGCTGTTTGAAGAAGCTTGTCGTGACACTTTTAGAAATGTACGTTTTCACAAGAAACATTGAAATCCATGCATCTCCACTGGTGCATCCAGCTTTGTATCATGCTTTGCTTCGGCCTTTGATACTAGTTCTACTATTTCAAAGCATGTCAAAGTCCTGTCAGTCCCTTTCTTGGAGAACACGTCCAAATATATCACATTGTTTCACATTGTGTCTTAACTTTTGTGAATACATGCTTAGTATTGTTTCCAAAGCTGTATGAAAGCTAGAGCTATATAAACCACCATATGGTCAACGTTTTTGGACACCTGATGGTCCAGCATTTCTGCTGATATAAATAGGGTGTTAATCCCCTTTTACGGCAGCAACAGATTTTACTTTTCTGGGAAGGGTTTATACTAGATGTTGCAACCACAAGACTTTAGTGATGTACAGTTCATTCTGGACCACAGATGCAACTCCAGTTGAAAGGTATTTCATAGTGCTCAATCTGTTTAGGGAACAAAGTTCTACTGCTCCACATTCTGCTGCTGGCTTAACACATTAAAGGAAACATTCACGACTGTAATCGAAAAGTACTTTTTTCAAATTCAGAAGAAATTTCCTCACCATTTCCTAGTTCTCCGGTCTGTTCATTCGCAGGAAACCGGACAAATGGGTTTACAAAGCCGACTTACACAGACTGAAAGTGCTACAAATATAAACAACTCAAGTTACAAATGAGTTTCTGTGGTAATTCAAACAGATTCATATAAACGTACAGACTAGATAAACTTCAGCTACATTCTTCTCCTCAGATATACTATTCCAACTTAAAAGACGCAGAGCTTCTGAATGTAAACAGACCAGAGAGAACTGCAGTACCCGTTATATATAGTTTTATAAGCATCCTATTTCATGGTTTTCTACATAATTAAACATCTGTGTGCCCTTAATCTGTAACTGCTTATCCATTTCAGTTTGCAGTTGGTCTGTAGCCTACTCGGAAACACTGGGCCAAAAGCAGGAACACACCCTGGAGTCCATCACAGGGCACAACACACTCACACATTCACACCTAGGGACACTTTTGCATGGTCAATCCACCTATCCACTTCTTATACCCAGCAAAATCTTGTACACCACTGGGCCTTCACTAAATATAAGTATGCCTACCAACTTGTGAACATAAATTATTAAAGAACTATAACATTTGGAGCAGTTCAATCTGTTAAGAGTAAGACTATTATTTTTAAATAAACCATGGATTGATATTCTCCTGATACTTTCAGTCACACCAGCCCTGCTCCCAAATTAGTCACTTGGCAGAAAATCACTATTATTTTTGAAATGTTTTAAATAATCTCTTTTGCATTTTGGCTTTCCTCTCTATTCTCCAACAAGGAATGGAAAACTGTGCTGGAAAAATGTAGGACTCATACACGTGAGGACGAAGAACATTGATGAGAAAAATAAGCTATCCAGCGTATCACTTATTTTCACAACACTTGGCTATGACCAGAAAAGGGGATCATTAGTGGCCAAGGGGGAAAAAAAAGCCTTTCTTTGTGAAAATGATTGGGAACACTTGTCAAGCCAACAATTAATTACGGATAAGAGTGAGTAAGAGCTTTAAAATGAAATAGCCATTTTTCAGACCTATAACTGCTCAGAGTCCAGACAGTAAAATAGTGCCAAGAGTGATATGAAAGTCCCACTACGATTTAATATATTGAACTTCAGAACAAAATGGAAAGTGCACTCAGCCGTTACAATTAGAGCAGAGTACAGTGCTGCACAGTTGCTTGTGCCAAGCAAAGCGAATTGTATAAAACAGTTTAATTTAGGGGATATTATTAGCTGACACTTGAATATTTTGGGATGAAGTCATAAGCCTAGAGCATACTGAGCTTATTCTGCAACACAAACAAATTCCAATGCTGGGTTTGTGGGCCATACTCATGTGGAATTGATAGGAATTTCTAAACAGAGGCTCTAAAATCTGGACTTTCGATCTTGTATTTGATGTTAACGCTCACCCTGAAACCTTTACAAATTAAGAGATTCTAATTCAAATATGGGCAGCAAGGTGGTGCAGCAGGTTAGTGTCGCAGTCACACAGCTCCAGGGACCTGGAGGTTGTGGGTTCCTGCTCCAGGTGACTGTCTGTGAGGACTTTGGTGTGTTCTCCCCGTGTCTGCGTGGGTTTACTCTGGGTGCTCCGGTTTCCTCCCATGGTCCAAAAACACACCTTGGTAGATTGATTCTTGGGCGACTCAGAAGTGTCCATAGCTGTGTGTGTTTGTGTGTGTTCCTGCCTTGTACCCAATGATTCTGGGTAGGCTCTGGACCCACCGCGACCCTGAACTGGATAAGCAGTTACAGACAATGAATGAATAATTCAAATATCATAAAGACTACTCTGAAATATTACAATCTGTGCCATAAATTATATTATAGACATTTGCTCTGCCAGTGTTTCTCTTTTCTTTAGGATATCAGTATTGAATTTGCCCATTCTTTGCTTCAGCTTGTGAGTTCTACCTTACATATTTCTTTAAGGATTTGATGGCTGCATAAATATTAAAAGTCAGGTGTTGATATCAGATTAGAAACACCACTCCAGCACCTCCCGACATATTTCATTGGTCAACAGCTCAGTGTGGAGAAGCTTTATACACCTCTGACTACTGTACACTTGGGCATGGTGACCTTAAGCTCATTTTCAGCTGCTCCAAAGCAACCTGTTCTTTTGGCAGTGTGTTTCCATGGAGAATGTACAAACTGACTATGAAACAGTGAAGTATCTTGCAAAATAAATGTAATCTTGCAAAAGAAGTGGTGCTCACAATCTAGAAAAAAATATGAAGAATTGGTTGTGTTTCAGCCAACAATAAAATCCACAAAAGTTTAGAATATTAAACCTAATGCTTTAAAAGCGCCAAAAAAATGATAATCTCTTTTGTCTTCTGTAAAAACCAAATAATTTAAAATAGATTTTTTATTTTTATTTTAAGAAGTTGAAATTCCAGTAAAACTGAAGAAGATCCAGTGTGTTTAGAAAAAATAATATTTTGAATTATTTATATTTGATGTGTTTTATTGAAATAACAATATTTGTTGTATTATTTGTTCTGGACAAGTATAAACTATTTACAACATAAGTGTAATGTGTTTGTTGGGGGATGTTGGGTCAGTATACAGAAATATAAGTGATATGTAATAATAATAATAATAATAATAATAATAATAATAATACAGAATGGTTTCTTTGAGAGACAAAGTTTGCAGTTTGGCAAACCTCAGTCCAGTGAACTCCAGAAACTGAACAGCAACAAATGCATCATGCTGTGCCGTTCAAAACAAAGTGCTCACGGGATTATCTCCGCAGATTTAGTGAGAGCCTCAGTCAGATTCAACATCATCTGTGTAGCAGATAAAAGAGATGGGAAGAAGATGCGGCCTCTTTGTCTTTCTTGGGTCATGGGCCTCTCTAAATCCCCTTTACCCTCCATGACATGCTGTAGACGCAGGACATTTTCCTGGCCAAGTCCAAAAAGGCAGCCACGTGGACGGTATCCATGGCAACAGCCGCAAACATCAGATGACAGAAATACTGAGTGGATGTAGCGGCCGGCCCACATGTCAAGAAACTGATTCCACTGTCGTGGCAAGAATTATGACATTCTTGGACGCGGCGGGCCCAAATGAGTCATAGTGTACGGTATCGGCCCACGTCCCGGCTTGAGAAGGACAGGCCCTGATCAGACATGAGGTGAAAAAAACCCAACAAAAAAACGTTTGACAGATTTCAGAACTGTGCTTCATCACACTTAATTTCAGATGTTACATTTAGTTTACACTGGGTGCTCTTGTTATTGCTGAGCAGGTAGAAACGAGCCTGTGGATGGTGGAGAACTCCAGAGCTATCATAGTATCCACAGAGGCCAAACCCAGTTTCAACAACACATTGACAGGATGGGAAGGAATAGCTGAGCGCTGATGGAATCTTCTGTTGTCTTTCATTGCGTAATCCGTTGCCTTAACATCTGACTCATCTACAGCTCGTCACTTTGGAAAGTATCGTATCCTAAGTTCTTGAGGTCCTCGGTTATTGAGATTCCACAGCCTGCCCAGTCTTATTTTTAATTCGCTTTTCCGCCTGTGATTCCTGGCAATGTGCGCTAAACACTATCACAAGGATGCTTAATAATCCTGGGCACTAATCCTTCATATCTGCCAATGCTTGACCAGAACTTGAACTTGGACTTCGACTAGAGTTAACTCACTCCTATAATGCGCAGGTTGTGGCCTTATATAATACTTACTTAGTGGCTAAATAATTTGAAACTTGAAATTTGATAAGTCAATATTACCCACCTATAAAGCAGGAATAAAGCAATATCCTCATATCTTTTCACAACTTTCAACCTTTGGAGGTCTCTTGGTTATTTATCTGCCATGAGCAGAGAGTGTGGAAGCCTAGCATGACCAATCCGCTTAGTTATTTTTTTGTTTACTTGGTTCTGAAAATAAGAAGCTGAGCAGCGTCGTAATGTTTAGGAAGCAAGGCAGATCTTTAGAGGTGCTTTCAGACATACTGCTGTAGGGACTTTATAACCAGAAAACCTCACTTAAAGCACTTAAATAAAGTACCCAATGTTGAGACTGTGGTTGTATTGATTCCGAAACAAAAGGTGTTAAAATATTTTGCTCCCTAATTAAAAAACTAGTTTCCTAAAACTAGTCACAATATCTGGAAATGTTATAATATAGACTTCTATGATAATGGTTATATTTTATTAATACTTAAATATAATGATGATGATAATAATAATAATAATAATAATAATAATAATAATAATAATAATAATAATAATAATAATAATAATTAAATTTAATTAATTTAATTTAGGGCGGCACGGTGGCGCAGCAGGTAGTGTCACACAGCTCCAGGGACCTGGAGGTTGTGGGTTCGATTCCTGCTCCGGGTGACTGTCTGTGAGGAGTTGGTGTGTTCTCCCCGTGTCCGCGTGGGTTTCCTCCGGGTGCTCCGGTTTCCTCCCACAGTCCAAAAACACACGTTGCAGGTGGATTGGCGACTCAAAAGTGTCCGTAGGTGTGAGTGAATGTGTGTGTGTCTGTGTTGCCCTGTGAAGGACTGGCGTCCCCTCCAGGGTGTATTCCCGCCTTGCGCCCAATGATTCCAGGTAGGCTCTGGACCCCCCGCGACCCTAAAATTGGATAAGCGGTTACAGATAATGGATGGATAAAAAAATTTAATTTAAATAATAAAGTTTATCTCATTAATTTTTTACTACTGTACTGCACTGTACTGAAATCAGTTGGGAGGAGGAGGAGGAGGAGAGAGAGGTAATTTCCTGCCCTGCTCCAAAAGTTACATAGTGCAGTTTCTGTAGTGCTAAGCCCAAAGAAGCAATGACAGAGGCTCTGTTCTCCATAATGCAGGTCAGTGAAGCATAACAATGATTATAAAGCTGTAATTTTAAGGTGAAAATATTATGTAGTGTTCCTTTAAATGAGCTAAATACACTCATTAGAAGGTCCAAACATTTGAATATGTAATGTTTTTTATTTGTCACGTGAGTGTTGAGCAATCCTATGGCAAGAGCATTAACGCAGCTGTTTTTCTGCCGAGAAACAGATGGAGGCCACACACAAGAACAACTATTAATAATAACTTTTAAGATCCTCTGGAACAGATGTAGAAGTATTTTGGTCAAAAAGATGCATTTTCCCCATCAGTGTAACAAACCTTGTATATACTTGGAGGTCACTGGCTCTTGTCTTTCCATCTAATCCTCTCTCATTTCATTGTTCTCTCTTTAATCCCTGAAATCAGACTGTTGCTGAACAAACTCAAAGATCCCCATTGCTTTAGCACCTCATTCAATCAACCACAAAGGAGTGTTTGTATTGACTGAAACCAAGCCGTGATGCTTCTCTTCGTCTTTTTTGGATGAACAGAACTTGACCCCAGCCCCTTTTTTGTTGTGCAAGCCCTCACAGGAACTTTCCCACTGGCATGACGACAGCCCCAGACTAAACTCATTTTCTGCATATATGGTAATAAACAAATTGGAGACAAAAAAGGACCGATCTTAAAGTGACATTTGCAAAACAGGCCTTATGCTGTGCCTTGCTGGTTGACTTGAGACTTTCTGGTATCTTTTGTCATTACATAAGCACTGTAACTCTGCCCCAGGGCCTAATCCAACACAGGTGCATATATACGGGCACATACTTCCACAAAATAAGACAGGTCTGCCTGTTAAAAGACAACAACCCGCTAACGTAAGAGGGAGCAATATCATTTTGACAATTTGAAAGGCTGTCTGGGAAAGGACTGTGCAATGCAAAAGTCAGAGAACACCTGTCATTTATTAACTTGCAGTCAAAACAACCACTAAAATCAACTTTTGTCAGTATATTCCAGAAGTTATCAAGATACAAGATAATCCACTTGAATAAGGAAGGGACAATCATAAAACAAGAGTTTCCAAAACTGTTCCAATTTATTTTTTTTAAGATACTCCATGTGAAGATTAAAGATCTGCCAGGTTGGAAAACTATTAAATCATTATATTATATATCAATTTTTATTATATATTTATTTTTAAGGGAACTGGAAGTTTTAATCTTAGGAGTAAACCAAGCATTGCTTTATCTGTTCTGCCCATTCATCCTTTGTGAGAAAACAACTCAGTGCTATGGAATGGATGTAGCTTTCAAGTAGCTGTTACTGACAACAAAAGAATATTCACAAATCAAGCCGCTGGTGTTCTTTCTCAAATCAATAAACTGATTGACACAGACACCAGACCTGAACATCCCTGAATGTGTCGGAATGTAGTATTAAATGGATGGTGAGAAACAGAGAATGTGACGAGCTTCTAAGGGCCTGTCCACATCAATCTGGATATTTTTAAAAACAAATATTTTCCACCCTCTGTTTTTAAAAATATCCCAGACGAAAATGAAAACAGTTGCATTATCATGCCAGTCCAGTAGGGGGGCCATAGTCTCGAACAGAGGACATGTTCAGTGAAAACTGGTTAAATGTTTAATAACTGTTATAGTTACTCGAACATAACAATTATTTGGAATGGACATCCATAAAAACAAAGAGAATCTCTCTTAAAGCTAAGGTTGAATATGTTAAATTCCAATAAAACTGATATTATATGTTTGTTTTCAGATTGTTACACAGTACTGGGCATACATATATGGGCATACAAAACACTGTAATTATCTAAGGTGGTTGGATATAATCTCCTTGTGAAGCTTATTTATTCTTTGGTATTTTGCAGACTGCACATTGCTTGTTGAGCGTACTTCACATGTTTTACCTCATGCTATATTTGCAGGATTGTACTATTTGGGTGCTTAAAGGAACACTAGGTAATATCTAAGGTTTTGCTCCTGGGGCTCCCCCAAGTGTAATTCATTGTTACAGCACTGTACTGGAATCAATGTGGAAGGGGCTGGTTTTACGACCCTCTTCCAAAAGTTACATAGTTCAGTTTCTGCAGTTCCGAGCCTGGAGTACCTACGGCAGAGGTTCCATTCTCCCTGTTACAGAGCCTAATGGAGGTTGTATCATTTGAAAGATTTAGAGGTAAGGAATAATTTATTTTATTCTGCTGTAAGACACGTCATATGAGGAATGCCATTCTGAAATTTCAGATAATTCTAACTGAACAATAAGATGAATTATGCACCAAACTGCTCACTAGGAGAGCGTTTTGTAAGTGTTGCATGTCACACACCTATCTAGAGCTTTAACAAATCAGAAAATGTGTGCCAAAAACATAAACAGAGCACATATGGAGTGTATCCAGTGCTCACAGGGACTTGCGTACATCTGCTTGTGAGTCTGCTGCGTTTAATGGAGCCATGTTTGATAGAAGACATGATTTTATTGGCCCCTGTCCTGGAACTTTTATTAGATGTTTCTAGCAGACTGCTAGGCTGCCCCAGACTGTTGTCAACAAACAAGCGCAGTAAATTAATCAAGGTGGTGAGGTCCTGCTGAAAGTGGCAGTGACCGTAGCAAATAACCTGTGGAAAGGCATGTTCAGCAGTTTTTGAGGTTGGGATGTTACACAATTAAAGCAGCTATGGTGGTCTTATAGTACGAAAGGCCTGTATAACATGTGCCTGGCCCTTTGAACCTGCAAACCCACAAACTGTAAGCAGAGTCTGTAGAGAAGCAGAAAGCAGAGGAGATGTCAGATGGGTGATGGGACATGCCCCTGTTCCAGCGAAGTAGCACATAGGCTATTAGACAACATCCCACAGAAAAAACAATAATTCATTCTGCACCTGAAAAAAACCCCCAATAAACTGGTAACTAGCCAATTGCTAAGCCACCACAAACACTATCCAGCCAGAGAGGCAACCCACAGAGAGGCTGCGATTCCTCAACCTAAACCTGACTGACTCTGAAACTTGTGCCTTTAGAAATGTAAAAAGTGGAAAGGAAAAGTTGAAAGGATAGGACCACCACACAGCAGGTATGATTTGGTTGGTAGCGCGCAGCATAAAGATTTGGTACACTGGCTCTTGTGCTTTGGAATAGTAGCTTGTGCTTGAACTTCAACATACGCTGATGACTGTACATTCTTCCATAGGATTTTCTGATAGAGCAGAAGCCATGACTTCATCAATAATGGTAGTTTGACTAGCAACTCTCATACAGATGTCATTGGTGTGTCAGAATTAATCCTGTACTCTAGCATGATCATTCAGACTGTTATCAGCGATAGCTGCAAATGGCAACATCGCTCCTTGAATGGGGAGTGCATCAGTGACCACAGCATGGGTGGAGGCAAACATTATTTTGTTTTTTTTTTTAATGGAGATATACACTGCCATTAAGGTGACGTCTCTTTTGGGAATTTCATGATTATTTCAGCAAGACATTGTCAGGCCTCATGCTACATGTCTTTGTAGACACAGAGTGTTTGACTGGCCACATTTTACCGAGATCCAAATGATTAAAGAGTGTAATTAAAAGGAAAGGCAGTGTAACACATTAGGAAAGGTGACTCTGTCCCAACAACATTGGAGTCTATTATAGGCATCACATTTTTAATATGTTTCTATTTACAAAATACAATTAATGGCAATGTTCATGATTATAATCAAATCCTCACAGCAGTGCTCCAATACCTAGTGTAAAACTTTCCTTAATGTTTGGGGCAGTTCTTTCTGGAAATCTCGGTTGGTAGCCATGAAAACATTGTTGAATGGATGTGTATAAATTTGTGTCCAAATGTTTGTTTTGCTCTGGATGTCACAGGGCTGCATGGGCTTGCTCTTCTTGGAAGGTGAAGGATATATTATCTCAGTTGTGTAAAAGCACATATGAGATATGAGAACTTTCAGTTTGTATAAGTTTATATAACAAATAGCCTGAATTTCCATCTTAACCCATGATAGAATCTATCAGCTACAATGAGTCAGTGAGTCATAGCCATTAATTTCCTTAATACAGTGTGACACACATCATCTGATTCTGACCCATTTTGCAGTGTTGACCCAATTTCGCAGTGTACCGCCCTCCTCTTTCCTTCCATCTCAGCTCTGCAGACTCGCAGGACACCAAATCACAAGCAGGTGCTTAGAGTCTGCGACCAACTTGTTACATCGTTTAATCTTTATCTAGAAGGCCAAGGCAAACCTAATATGCTTTCGTTTTTCCTCCTGCTCTCATCATCTGTTTGTGCAGCTGGGCAGCATGCGGTCAGTAGTTTCATGCTGGGACCCCTCACAGTCTGACGCCCTTGTACCAGTCTTAGACATGAACCCCAGTGGAACCACATACAAACACTCCATTGGACTCCATACCAGGCCAAAAATGTCAGGTTCAATTCTGTAACCTGTATATAAGCAGTTCCTTAACATTTAAAGGTAACGTCTATGATTGTGGGGAACTGTAATTCTCTGGATTGTTTATGTTCAGAAGCTATGCATCTTTTAAGGTAAAATGATATCTTTCTTGTTTGTACCTGGCTAAAGTTTAACTTGTATACAAGCTTTATTCACTGTTTGAATTACCACAGAAACTCATTTGAACTCGAGGTGTATAGTTTTGTAGTACCTTGGGTCTGTTTACTTCAGACTTCAGGAGCTGTCTCCTGAATTTGGTGATATTTCCATCGAAACAGCAAAAACTGTTCAATGCTATCCATCTATGGAGCAGGAATAGAGCAATATCCTCATTTTAGTTAATGCTTTTTGGAGGTCTCTCTGTTGTTTAAAAAATCCACATGCCCTTCACTGCCATGAGCAGAGAGAGAGCGAGAGATAGAAAGCCTAGCATACAAGACAGACTTTTTTTTCCTCCTCATTTACAGACACCAGGACATCGTAACCGCATTAGACTGGTTTCGAGCACACACCGTCCTGAGAGCAAGTAAATGGTGAAGAAACATTTGAATTCAGAAAAACCTGAAAAAGGTTTTTTTTTTTTTTTTTTTTTTACACAATCATGAACATGGCCTTTAAGTACACATTAAGTACTTACACACAATCATACAACAATGATTAAAAGAATGTGTTGAATTGTGAAAGGTTCTTTGTTTTATTGTAAGGACTGGTGCCCAATGATTCCGGTTAGGTCTCTGACACACTGCAACCCTGAATTCGATAAGCGTTTAGCGACAATGAATGAATGAACAAATTAATTAATGTTTTATTGTATATGCCCAAGAAATTACTACAAATCATAGCATCTCTAAACTACAAAGCTCATGTAAAAATTCACAACTATACACAACGATGCAAATTGTAAATGGACCTTTGCCTCCTGATTTCCAAACCTCGGCCCATTCCCTCATAGTAAATTTAAGTTACTGCGTTTGTTCAATTTCAACACAAGTGGGTGATTTTATGTAATGTAGTCCTTTACATCCAAAATAATTGACCTTCATCTAACTGCTCTAACATTTACACATAACAAGATTTAATTAAAATGTTGGAAAAGCTAACTTTGGTGCAGCACTCTCTCTTTTCACTTATGTGATGTTTGTGTTCCACCTTAAATATTTTTCAGTCTATTAGAAGTATTTCATACACTGTCACTGTGGTGGTACCAGGGTTGCATATTTCTACCTTTAAATAGGGAACATAATTATGCCTTATTCTATTAGAATTGTAGATTTTAAAATTGTGTTGATTTCATACACCTAATTTAATCTCCAGGACTAGTATTACGTTCTTTTATTTTAAACATTTCTATATTAAAAAATTACCAATATTTACCTCTCATTCTGGAGAATAGAATGTAATCTACATTTAGGGGACACAACTGGACTTGTTCTATCTTTATTGGTACATTTACACTGTTTGACCCCACAGTAATGTACCTCTACTGTACATTTTTCAGAGAGTGTACCAAAATGATTTATCTGTTTTAGTTAACGGTTAGCTGCACAACCATGACTGTTTAAACATCTCAAACATGTGAGCTCAGAAACTGTTTTGTAACACTTTGTTGATAATATGTCATCACATAAAGCATATTTAGTATTCTGGGCCTTTATAAGATCAAAGTCATTTGTGACATTGAAAACTAAGCTCCACAAACAGCTTTACTTGATTATACTGAGAAAGGCTGCATTTAAGACGGACGAATATCACATTTGCGCTGGTAACATATTTGACACAAATATCAATCTATATAGTCCTCATAAGATTTTAGAACTTCAAACCTTCATTAACAGCTCTAGAGTCATGAGCCAAATTCTGACGGCATCTTAAAAAAATGCCCTACATTTAAAACACCTGAAGATTGCAACACAGAGGAAAAGACTGAAGCCGTGTTTGGAGTGTTAAGCTGTAACCGTTTACTTTCAATTGTAACTTGTTGTTCTCTTTACAAAACATCATTCAGCAAATTTGCATTGGCATAATAAGGACCACTGAGAAGATACAAAACAATAAAGGTACAATTTGTCATTATCAAAATAAACAACAAGCACACATATTAAACCCATAGAGCACTTCCAAAAATATTTTAGGTTACTAGCTACATTAGAAGTCTACCAGCATTCTGTCTACAAAATGGTATGAATTCACATCAATGTATGTTTGTTAACCATTAAAATATACTACAGATTCAATATACAAAGGCACAAGATACGAATAAAACTAAAATACGGTTGAAAATCAAACAAACAAACAAACAAACAAAAAAAACCTTCAGAGTAAACACCATTAAGACATTGTCACAAAAGCGGACACTACAAGGCTCAAGTTAAATACCAATTCACACTCACATTGGTATAAGAAATGTACAAAATTTTTTACTGTAAGGTGACTGATAGTAATAATGCAGGATCAGAAAAAAAGCGTCATGACCATCAAAACACCAATTTTTCGCTTGGCTGAAACACTGGACACCGAAGATTGAAAAGTGTACATAAAAACTGCAGCTCCACACACATCTGAAACAACATCCAACAAATAAATTCAACCCATGCTATATTGATTTTTGCTCGGATTTCTTTTGTACTTGGGAGAACATGCAGGTAGCACAGAAACGAGGCTGGGACCAAAGGCAATATTGTGTCATGGAAAAAAAAGCAAGACTACAGACTCTCTGACTATGAGATGGTGGTGCTTTCAGTTGACCGCAGCAGTTCGGGTCAAAAAGGAGGGAGAGATTTGCAGGATGTGTGCAGTACATACAGTGACCCAAAAGATCATCACATGCCAGTATCCCGTTCTTTCTGATGTTCTGTTTTTCCACGTTGCATTTCATTCTTTCTAACTTTTCAAGTGTAGAGTTCAGCTGGGACTGAGTGGGGTTTTTACAGGGTCCTTCAGAAGGTTTTCCATTCTGAATGAGCTAAAACTCACTCGTCAGGCTGATTTGAAGTTATATTGTTCATTTTCCTTTGCATAAAAAGAAAGAAAGAAAGACAAAAAAAATGTTTCACATTCTTCAGCCAAGTTCTAAAAAATAAGGGTTTCATCTCATAAAGTTGGATATTGCACAATATCACATACTGGGGGGAAAAAAAGTTGATAAGTTGAACACATCACATTGGAATGAAGCAGCTTCTGGCCAAATGATTGCCCTGTGCAATGTCAAATACAATGAGAAAAAAGAAATTAAAAAGAAAAATACAAATAAATACAATCACACCTTTTGAATCAAACAGTGTGTTTGGTGAATGACCAAATTTAGCAAGTGTTATATACACATTTGATAACTTCTGCAAATTTTTATTTTTAAACACTCATTTTTTTATGGAATTACAGACTGCTTTGGACAACTGTTAGTTACATACCAGCATGGCACAAAGGTATAGAGAAAAATTCCATAGTCTTCTGAACACGTCAATGAAAAAAATGGAGAAACGCTTTGAAATAATGATTAACACAAATAGGTTTGGACTAAATGTGGTTGTGAACCAACTAAGTTTGAAATGTCTTTTTTTAAAAAAAATCCCATTCCTCCCCCAATTTTAATCCTTGCCAAATCCTCCCAATTGTGAAATCTATACAAATCACAGGATGCTACCAAGCAGTGATATATGGCCACCACATTGATTTGTTGCTACTGTTAGTGTCAACGCACTTGAAGGAGAACACATACAAAAATGTTCTGATATTTTAGGAAAAAAGACAACCCCAATTGCCAGCAATGTGCTGTGTGATGGGGAGAGTAACTGCCATCACATTACCCAGAAAAAGCTAATTCTACTCTAAGACTCCCAGTGCCTAGTTAAGTTACAACTGATAGTGAGTTACTACCTCTAGAGTTTGTTTTGCTTAGTTTCTTACATCCAATCACTTTGTTTCTAGTACATGCCCCTTAGAACAACAGTTTTTGGGGTAATTAATATTTTACGATTAAGCTGAGGTCCAGTTCCAAATGGACATGAGGCACAGCTGACAAAAGTTAGCAGCATGATATATACAGCAGGAAAAACAGCAGGGGCAGATTAAATAATTAATCCCTTCAACTCTAAAGGCTTGTGAGTGGGCCCAAATTTCATTGTTACACCGCTTCACCTTAGTTTCATAGTCGTTACCAACAACTTTCTAATAGTTAGTATGGATGCAGGACATACGGAATTATTGAGCTGACAAAACTGATAACACCACATGTCAACAAGGAGACATCACAGATAACAATATCTGACAGTTTGTTTCATGCTAAAATCTATATATGAAGTGCAGCAGATTGTGTAGGACAAGTTAAAGATGGATTGTTGATTAAATAGCTAATTTAAACATCAAAATTATTGTTTAAAACGTGCAACATTATAAGTAATATTTCACTATTCCATACTTCCACATCTGCTTGCAATGGTAAGTAAATGTAGTATTAGGAGGAGTGCTGTTACTATTGGTTATGTTTGTGATTGAATAATTAAAATACCAAGAAACTTTGAGTTGTTCATTTCATAAATGTTCATATCCACACATATCATTCATTATACAGCAGTGTTGACTACAACCGTTCACAAGTAACCTCATGATACTGCCAATTTGAAGTAGCGTCCCAAAAGGAATTACCTTTGTGTTAGCTTCAAGCTAGCTGTGGCGTACATTCTCGTGCCGAACAGTGTAACTTAGCTGCACTCCAAGAGCTAGTCTACAGCGGAGAAAAGTGCTTTGCTTGTATTATGCCAAATGGGTCACTACGTTGGCATGTGAAAGTACAGAGGTTGATATAATTAACCTGGAAAAACACATTTTTTTAAATTAAATCCTATCACATAAGCTAAAAACTGATCTACTCATTTGTTTTATACTACCTGGACACGACTTGAATATAAGCTATATAAGTTCACACCTGGTGACCACTTTATGCTCTCAGACATACATAACTAAATAAATATCATATATTTACCTTTTTAAACAAAGTGTAGTACAATTTGCATAGCACTTTCGCCATTATTATTGGCTACCCTATGGGCTAATAATAGCCCTTATTACAAAAAGACTCATTTTAAATCATTCATTATTATACATTTTAGAAAGCTGACTTGAACTAAATCAAAGCTTTTGGAATGCAGCTTGTATGGGCAAACTCGATAGTCAATAGTTGCTTGTGTGGTGGATTTCACTTGAAATTTCTTTGGGTTAGATACTTGCATGAAGGGATATGGCTGAAAGAAGATATTCTGAAAGCTTATTTACAAAGCAGTTGGTAGCACATTTGAACATTTTATAAATTTAGAACGGATATTTAAGCTGTATTTAGGTGACCTTTCTAAAAGCATTCTGTGGATGGTGCAGCCTATGGTTTGGAACATTGTTTTTGTGTGCTGCAGTTTTAAAATAAGTCTTCTGAAACTTAAAGCACATACAGTGAATAACTAAGAATTCATAATGTTTTTTAAAAAAAGTGTTTTTTTATACTCTTAACATCTATTTAACTGACCAAAGTACAAAAAAAAAAACCTTCCCAGTGTGTTCACTGAACATACCGATTGTAGTTTGTAAATGTAAACAAGATTTCCCATTTGATGCAAGACGCTCTGCTCAGAGAACCAATGCCATTTAAAGATCTCCGCTCCATCAAAAAATGCAAAGATTGCATTTCAACATATTTTTATGTAAAATGGGCATTGTATTCTGCCAAAGACAACAATGACCATCAGGTAAAGCCAATATGACTGCCCATGTGATGAGCGACTTGCATGTGTGTGTGAATGTACCATTGACATGGAAGCGTATGCTGCAACAAATGCTGCAATTAAGCTTTTTTACATTTTTTCCAGGGAAGTACTTTTTTAGCAAGATGATGCCAGGCATTTTTCTGCATGCATTACAATGGCATGGCTTTTTAGACAATGTACTTGACTTACCTGCCTGCTGTGTAGATCTGTTTTTCTATGGTGCAAATTTGTTGTTGTGTACTGCAGGCATTAGGTTATAAATTTATATTTACAAATTAACATCATGTTGGTCCATGATAAGTATGGAAATATTTTCTTTGGACATTCATCAGTTAAATAAAGGTTCAAAAGAATAAAAAAACATACAAATGAATTCTTGTCTTTTCTGAATTTTACAAACAATTCCAACTGTTGTAGTGGATTTTCAACACTCTTCATCTTTTGCTTCACCCAGATAATAGCAAGACATTTTGGAAGTACAGCGGCTAAACTCTGAACATTATTAGAAGACCCTCTTAGCCTATTATCTAGCCAAATCATATACTTCATAAACAGTATGTATAAATAAATTCACTGTTACTGTTGCAAATAGCATGTAGCAGTGTGTTTATTGGGTATAGCAATGGCATACTCGTCTGGAGGGGAAAATATAGCTGTATTCTTCCAAGTATGGAGCAGTGGAGTTAGTTATTATGGGCTAAAATGTGTAGCTAAATTTTAACGATGTAAAAGCAAACAATATCTCGGCTGCTGTTATATCATGCTTTTTTGTAATTTACTGAATGAAAAGCTTAAAAACTGAATACTGAGTCTGCAGTTTAAGGGGTTAACCTTTCTACTCTGCTCCCCAAATGCAATACTCCAAGGCCTACTCTCATGATCATTGTCAAATTCTGATAATTCACTGCTGTTAAAAAGGCAACAGGATTAACAGAGGATTCCTTAAAAACAGTCTGAGGTTGCTTTACCAAATCAAGCTTAGAGTAGTGACTGAGTCACACAACATATTGGACTCCCACTTGGACTTCTGCTGCTGCAAAAGAATGCAGATGAAGTAGTAGCTCAGTTTTTTTGGGTTTTCTTTTCACATTTCTAAGAACTTCTGTCAGAGATCCTCTCATTTTGGGTCATAGGCCAAGAAGAACAATTTGCTACGGTTAAGGCGCTCCACTGTGCAAGACTAAACAAACCTTGCGTCAAAGGAGCAGGAAAGGAGGCAAGAAAAACCCCAGAAAGGATCTACTTGCTCATTCACTCATCATCCAGTATGATCCAGTTCAACTGAATAAGGCTAAGGTGTCACCTCAGTAGGCGTGGTTCATCATCTCACAGCATGTTTTTTTATTTTACACCCTCTGATTCCTCACACTACCTTGTAGAGGACTGTAGTATATTATATATATTCATATAATCTAATAATATATCCGGGAAAACCAATGAAATAATAAAATTACTGAAGTGTAGTCTTAAAACCGTTCAAGTTTACTCTGAACTTAAATTTGTTTTGAAAACCAATGGAAAAGGAAAAGAAAACCATTCACATTTCTGTATAGAACAATTCACAACTGAATACGAAGCATCTAAAAAGTTAAAGTGTCCAAAAGAAGTGAATTCCAGAATGCATTCAACATGTAGAGACCAGTGTTCATTTATCATTTTTCTTGTTTCATTATCCTGGCTCAAGCCATGAACTGTAACTGTGTGCAAACACGAAGACGCACACACCGACACACACACACACACACACACACACACACAAGGAACATTCCTCACTCAATTGTAATGGAAACAAGTGCTTTCTTCTGCTTTCGTCCCTCCACTTCCTTCTCTCGGTCATCTTCCTCGGGCTCAGGTAGAGAGGTGACAGCGACAGCGTTGTTGGTTTGCTCCACTGGTGTCCCCTCATCCCCTGCCTCACTCCCCTGAGCTGCTCTGGAGGCTGGGATGTGGGGTGGGGGTGCTGGGGGGTGGGGGTCGTAGTTCATGGTGGAAGAGACTTGGGAGATGACGGGTGTTTGGACTGAGGAGGAGGAGGAAGAATTGGCAGCGTTGGCCGCAGTTTCAAAGGCCTGTTCGGTCATTTCAAAGTGGGCCAGACTCTCCTCCTCCTCCTGCATGTGGCTCAGGTAGTCTGGGAGGAGGAACTCACTGTAGCAGAAGAGAGAGAAAGAAAGAGAGGTTAAGTACAGCCAATTGTGGACAATTCAACAATAACATTAAAATATACATTTCTACCTCTTTTAGACACTTCTTTATACAGTGGACTTTACAAACAGGAGGGCGAATGGTAGGTCTTGACAAATCAATGGGTTTTCTGTTTTTTTGTTTTCTTCTACACTGCCAGAAAACCTCTCACTGTGGTCGTACCCTCAATGGTACATATTCAGAACCTTTAATAAGGGAACATAACTGTACCCTTGATTTCATACTCTCTTTTCATCTCCAGGACTTATTTCCTTTTCTTTTACACAGTTCTATAATGAAATATTACAAATATTCACACTCCTTCTGGAGAAAAGAATGTAATGTATATTTAGGGAACACAACTGGACTTTAAAGCACATGTACTTTGAAAAATGTATGCAATGTAAAAAATGTACTTTGAAAGTTACATTTACATACATTCTTTTCACAGAAACTAGTGTGTGCCCTTTGTTCTTCCTCCGTTCCGGAATAATTAATATAATTACTAACACTTATAATTACTAACAATTGCAGACAGAAAACAAATAAATAGACCTTAAACTGAATATTGAAAACACAATTATACATTTATGAAAACATACAACATTTTTGAGAAATAGTAAGAAAATGATTGGAAAGAAATAAAATGAGGAGAGGTCAATTTAATATTTATCAGTTATATGCTTTAAGTACATGCGAAAACAGTGTGGCGCTTGGAGCAGGTGCTCACTGCAGCTCATGGCGCTTGTATCAGTGGGGGAAGGAGGCGGGAGGCTTGAAACGTTTAGGGCTCTAATGATGCGAAGAATAGCCACATATTTTTTCCCCTTTAGCTGAGCATTTTCTTCTTTTTTTGTCTGCACGTGTACAATATTCTCTCAGTTTTGCATCTGTGGTTTGCTTTTTTCGTTCAGAAGTATTTCTTTGTGCTTGGTTTTGGCTTTTTTTGTCGTATTGATTTTGCTTTTTTTGTAATAACATCCAAATTGCTCACGTGTGTCTTTAGCCTTTGTTTACATCCAGAGTATACACAGCTGAAACCATGAGCTTTCTTATCTGGATTTTGCAAAATACTGGGTGATTGTGTTCCCTGCCTGGAAAAAAAGTGGGGGAATGTTGCACCTGACCTTCCCTTACAGACATAATGAACTATGGAGTATGTGTAGCCCAGGTTATATTTTTTATATAAGTATAAGTTTATATATTGCATAATTATGAAAACTGTGAAACATTATGTAATTTACACCTATGAACTATTGAGTAATAGTTTTTTTTTTTTTTTTTTTTTTTTTTTTTTTTTTGATCATGTCACGTACTACATCTTCCTGCTTCATGTACCACATTCCTGCTATCACATACCACCAGCAGAACTACTGCTTTAAACTATGCAACTGTAAACCAGCGAGCAGAAGAATGAACATTTTGTTACCATAATTAGCCTTCAAACAGTTTTTACTGGCAAAACAGAATAGTTTACATGGGTCATGTTCCACTACCCTTCCTAAGAAAGTCCTAGATTTTCCTTAATTAATCCACTTTTTAAACTGACATTTATCCTTACGTGTTGCTTTATAAAAGCATTTGCCTGACTTCTACACACAATCAGTCCTTCCATACACAGGTCCAAATTTTAATTTGAATCCAATTTCATGTCCTCTGGCACAAGCATCAGAATCTAAACAGAGGCCCTGCTTACGTATTTAGGCTGAACTAGGAACTGCCTGTATTCAAAAACGACACAGTGAGTAAGGAGTCAGTACTGAAACTTGCTTTGTTGCATAAATGACTTGATACTTTTGGATTAGAAATAATCTAATTTCTCTAAGAAACTAAAAGCAGGAAATACACTGTCTAAAATTTTGTAAAGTTTGTAGACACCTTTACAATACAGTCTGCATAAAGCCTGAAATGAATTAGGATGCTCAGAAGCAGCTTATAGAGATGGTTTCCATGCACAATGCCAAGTGTCAGCTAGAGAGATATAAAGTATCCCTTTTACAGGCTCTAGAGCAGTAAAACTGCATTCTCTAGAGTATATGAACACCGTCCAATACATCTGTGATGAACCTGAGTGGATTTTGTGATCCAGAACTAATCCTCCAATATTAGTACCTGACTTCACTACTTCTTGTAATTACAATCACACAGAAAGTGTGTTTGTGTGGGAGTCAAAACATGTAATACCCTTAATTTCAGAAAACACGCTGAATGAGCAGGTGCTCATAAATATTATTCTTTCGGTAAGCACAGTAAAACATATCAGCCATTACCAAGCCAAAAGTTCAGCAAGTTCACATTTAAAAGAACGCTCTGGTGTTTTTCCACCGCATCACTGTCTGCACAATATGGCCCATTTCTGCAGAAAATACTTTTGTAATGTCTCCCTATACTTAGCAAACAAAGCAGACTTTTCACCCAAATATGCTTATGATAGACGCACAGGGAAATGCACCCCAATGGCTGCCTGTGTTGATTATTAACTGACTATCTGACAGAGATGCCACAGAGTGGAGATTAGTTTGAAAAATACTGGAACATTCGCCTAAGGTTTATAAGGCTCTCAGATTCTCTGCTTTACTCTGAGCCTGGGGAACACCTGGTTTCACCGAGGAGAGTTCGGGTAGACGGCGGCTGCTTCTCGTTATCACAATAGAGCAGCATGCATCAGAACACACAATGCAGCCACGTTTTCTGCCTGCCAGCGAGCTCTTACTTTTTCTTTCTCCGTTTCTGTGCTTTTGAGAGTGTGCCAAAGCATTGCCTCACTCCTGCAGGCCTGGTCAGCTCAGACGCTGTTTATTTGGGCTGAGCGCACATGGATAGGGCAGAAAAAGAGAAAGAGCGCGCGTGTGTGTGTGAGAGAGAGAAAGCGAGACAGACAGAAAGAAAGAAAGACAGTGTGAAGAAAAAACTACTACATAAATTACGTGCGTGGGGCTCATGGCTCAGACTCTCTAGAATCCTCAGGCATAACATATTGGCTGGACACCAAGTGACTATTAGATGTCAGCTGTAATCTTTGTTAGGCTACCACTAAGCTCATAAGAATGTATAGAATTTGTTAAGAATAGCTGTCAATTTCTCCCCTCACCTCATATGCATGTAAGTATTAGCAGCTTGATTTTTAACCATAAACTTCACTCCAGACCACATTCCCTAGAGACCAGTACATATCTGTCAAAGGAATAAGGTTTCACTTCATAATCCAACTCTTCCCAACACAATGATGCCTTGAACATATTTCACAATCATTTGTAACCGCAAACTGGAAATATAGGCTATAAATGTTCCATTACTTCAATTTTAATAAATGCAGATTTAAATACAAAAAAAAAAAAGTTTGGCTGACGCCTCCCTAAGAACATGCAGAGTGCTATCAAGTGATAGAAAGCCTACGTGATGTTTTGGGACAAGAACCACATTAGGAACATGTGTGAGCATGAGTTTCCAAGGATAAGAGACACCAAAATCACCCAAGGGGAAGAATGTCTATCAACCTATCGAACAGTTTTGTGAGTGAGTCAAATAAAACGCAATAATGCCTGCACAGTTTCACTGGGGCCTGAATCTGTCAACAAAGCTCATAGCTTAGGAGCATTAATCAAAGATGAAGAGAGGGATGGTGTTTAAAGAAGCATTACACTGACTTAAAAAAAATTAAAATAAAAAATTATAAGTTGTTTAGCCATAATCAATGTCCTTCGGTCAAGAGTTTGATGTGAAATGTGGCATTCTAGAGAAAAGTAGAGACTGGTGGTAATAGGAAACAGATATCTGAAATATTTAATGCCTCTAAAAGTGACCTCACAGGGAGCTATTAAATAAAAGTGTTAAAATGCTGCATGATACTTTTTTTATGATAGTTTTGAAATAAAGAGCCTGTTTTTCTGTGAATTCAAAATTCACAGAAACATTCAAACATTCCTTTTTTTTCCTCTTTAAATTTGTAGAAGCTGACCATGCGGCAAAAAAGGGACCAACCAGCTACTACTGCCCTTATGTTCAAAAGAAATGGTTGATGAGCAGATGTCAAGTTTTAGCCCAGAAGGCATGGGCAAGGGTGCTGGTCATTCTGAATGGTAATGTAGCCATTAATGGGTTTTCCATCCACTGAGTTTTTGCGAATGAATATGTGCATTAAAAAAACTGAATGGAAAAGGCCTGAAATTCAGAGTGTGTGTGTGTCTGCAGCCTGGAGAAACAATGGGCGTAGTGGATAGATGGAGATACTGTTAGTCATTTCTTGCATCGCCCAATCATACAATAAAGATGCACTGTCCAATGAAAACTCTGAAACACCTGTCTGTCATTGTGTGCATCAGCCAATGTTTATAAGGAAAGTGCAGCCCGAGAGGGACTGGGGCTCACCGGGGAACTCCTTAGCAGTTGTGTTGGGGTTATTTGTGTTGTGAGCTTTTGTGTGATTTGGGCTTGGTGCAGGCTTTGGTACCTTCACATATCATGCCCAATATTTCTTGTTCACTATGCCCGTGTTACTGCAAATAATAAAGAACAAAAAGACAGTATTTCTGTGTCTCATATCCCTACCTTCGTCTTATCGTCCAGCTCGTGGAAGCCCATGTAAAATTCAATTCTCAATCGCCACGTAAAATTTTCAGCTTTAATGAAAGTTCTCTTAACAAAAAGTTTGTTGGTACTAAAGTGCTGTAACGTACATTCTTAAACTCCACTGGCTATGCTGTTATAGCGCACATTAACAGAGCGACTCTGGTTAAGACACTTAACAAGAGAGGATATAAATTACTTTAAATGTTTTAAGATAATAATAATAATAATAATACATTTTATTTTTGGCGCCTTTCAAGACTCTCAAGGTCACCGTACATAATAAAATCAAAGCAAAACAACAGGTATATAAACAAAGCTAGTTAGCTAAACTGGCTAATTAAAGAGGTACATAAAATCAAAAATCAAAGGACTAGGCTAAAGACTGTATGCTGTCCTGAACAGGTGGGTCTTGAGGCGTGATTTAAAAATGTCCAGGCAATCAATATTACGAATGTCCGGTGGGAGGGAATTCCAAAGACGGGGGGCGGTGCGGCTAAAAGCTCTAGACCCCATGGTGGTCAGACGGGCTGGAGGGACAGTGAGACTGATGGATGAGGAGGATCTAAGAGTCCGGCAGGGTCTGTTTATGTGGAGGAGCTCTGTGAGGTATGGTGGGGCAAGGTGATGGATGGCCTTAAAAGTAAGCAATATGAGTTTAAAGTCAATGCGAGATTTAACAGGGAGCCAGTGGAGCTGTTGAAGAACAGGGGTGATGTGATCAATGGATGGAGTTCTAGAGATAATACGGGCTGCAGCATTCTGAACCAATTGCAACTTATGAAGGGTCTTGAAGGGGAGACCAGATAAAAGAGAATTGCAATAGTCCAGACGGGATGTGACCAGGGAGTGGACCAGGATGGCAGTATTGTCAGGAGTGAGGGAAGGACGGAGGCGGTTGATATGACGAAGATGGAAGTATGCAGAGCGAGTGATGTTATTTATATGGGTTTGGAAAGACAGAGTGCTATCAAGGACGACACCCAGACTCCTTACCTGAGGGGAGGGGGAAACAAAAGTATTGTCAATGGGGATGGAGAAACTGTTTACTTTTGCAAGAGTGGATTTTGAACCGATGAGGAGAACCTCTGTTTTATCACTGTTGAGTTTGAGAAAATTGGAGGAGAACCAAGACTTGGCTTCCTCTAAGCAATTGCATAGGGAGGTGGGAGGGAGAGAGGAAGTGGGTTTGCTAGAAAGGTAGAGCTGGGTGTCGTCAGCATAGCAATGAAACTGGATGTTGTGTTTACGGAAGATATGACCAAGGGGGAGAAGATAGATTATGAAGAGAATTGGACCAAGGACAGAGCCTTGAGGAACACCGGAAGTGAGAGGAGATGGCTGGGATGTGAATGTCTTTAACTGAATAAACTGAGTGCGGTCAGAAAGATATGAGGTGAACCAGTCCAGTGGTGTGTTGGAAAAACCGATGGCTGATAGTCTATGGAGGAGGATAGAATGGGAGATGGTGTCAAATGCTGCACTCAGGTCAAGGAGAATGAGTATAGATAAAACACCCGAGTCTGCTGCAGTCAGAAGGTCATTTGTTATTTTGAGGAGAGCTGTTTCTGTACTGTGATGAGGACGAAACCCAGATTGAAACTGTTCATAGAGGTGGTTATTAGAGAGATGGGAATGAATCTGAGAGGCAACTGTCTTCTCTAGGATTTTTGAAAGAAAAGGTAGGTTAGAGATGGGACGAAGGTTATTGAAGTTGTTAGGATCTAGACCGGGTTTCTTAAGAATAGGGGTGACTGCAGCAGACTTTAAAGACGAAGGGACAAATCCAGAAGTGAGGGAGGAGTGAATAATGGCAGTTATCAGAGGCATTAGTGAAGATAAACATGTTTTAACCAGGGGTGTTGGGAGAGGGTCAAGTTGAGAAGTGGAAGGTTTAGATTTATGGATGAGATCAGAGATATTGGAGATAGTTGGAAGTTGAAATGTAGTAAATGGGTGAATATAAGGGGCTGGAACTGGAGAAAATAATGTACAGAAAGTGTCAGGAAGCAATTGTTGGTGTATCAGATCAGATAAGATAGCCCCGTGTCTGCGTGGGTTTCCTCTGGGTGCTCCGGTTTCCTCCCACAGTCCAAAAACACACGTTGGTAGGTGGATTGGCGACTCAAATTTGCGATTGGCCAATGTTAAGTATGTAACTGATGGCCAAGTGCAGTTTTTAAGTGGCAGATCCAAAAAAAATAATGATTGACAGGCTGCTCCTACAAGAAAACACCCCTCACTAGTCTTCGTTTGGCAGCATTCCCCTTCTCCAATATTCACAAAAACACCAAAATATTGCAAATGTTGAAATGCTGAACTCCGGACTGCACAAACATTGACTTCTATCAGATCACTGCCCCTGGACTGTCCTTCCTCTTCTCTCTTATCCATGCTTTAAGGAACATTTTGTTTTCATACCACCACCACCAGAGCTTCTTATTTTTACATATGTGTAGATTACTGTACACATATAGAGCGCTGTGCAAAGGTCAGAGACAAAAAGGCATTTATTTATTGCCCTTGCAAAACATTAAGAATCGACACAAAATCTCCCCCAAAAATTTGATTCTAAAAATATTTTGATATAAACAGCCATAACATGGTTCTGATCAAAGCAAAAACCCTCTCAAATCTGTCCATCTTCCTCATTTCCTTGCCACCCCTGATGACAGGAACCTACGTCATATGAGGCTATTTGCCAAACTATAATAAATGTTAACAAAACTTTTGCATTTTTGCAGCTGTTATTTCTCCGTTGCGTATAACATTTGCAAAATATTAGGATGGAAGCCTCTCTATTGTAACATCTGGTTCCTAACATTGTTGGTGTTTCTATACAAAAAGCCATTTCACGCTCATCTCTCTGAGACTTTGTTTACATCTAAACAACATAATAATGTGGACAAAACCTACAAACACAACTAGTAGATTTACTACTACTACTTTAAGGCAAATATCTAGTGAAGAATGTACTTCTATGGCCCAGGAACCACTTTTATCACAGAGGATAAAACATGGCAATTGAAATCAACCACTCAGGATTCAGTTTTAGTATACTGTATGTGTAAACACTAACATTCAAAAGATTGGATACAAAGTTTTCCAATAATGTAAAAGCAATCAGTTGCAAGCTAGGAGTAGATTAGGGTTAAGGTTATTTAAAGAACGTAAATATTTCAGATGAATAGATCAGTGATTCTCAAAATGGCCCCTAACATCTAGATTTTTTGCTCTATCCCTGGAACACCTGGAAGTCTCTGAGAACTACTTTAAGAACACTGCAATAGGTCCTAAATAAACTTTATGTAGTCTGAGAATTAAAAATAAACCTATTAATAAAAACTTAAAACATTTATATTAATAAAACTGCCACATATTCAAAAGTGCCAGGCAAGGATGACAAGCAATTGTTGTGAATAAAACATCCCAGTATGTCATTTACTAATTTACTTTCTTGCTGTTCCCTAAATTGTTGAATATCCAATAAAAAAGCTTCTACATACAGCTGCCGGGCTACAATATTAAAATCAATATGACTGGTATTATTTAATAAGCTATTATATAAACTTAAAAGAGGTGTATGTGACAAAGGCTTCCAAACTTTTGAACAGGAGTGTATATTTACTTTTCATATCCCGCCTTCTGAAACCTGGGTGACTAGCTAAGCCTGCATTGGTGTTCCTGTTCGCACAGAGTCATTTCTAATTGCGTTCAGCTCCTCCTCACCTGGTCTGGAAGTAGTTTGCTAGCTCTGATGCTTCATGGTTCAGACTCCTCAGGTGTACGATTAAATTGCCGGAGTTGGTAAACATGGCGCCGCATGTTTTGCACTCGTAAATCCGAGGCTTGCGGATGATGTGGCGGGACACCCTCATATGGTGCTTATATTCACCGAAGGAAGTGAATGTGGCGCTACAGATCTGGCACCGGAAACAGCGTTTACCTTCATGCTTCAGCCGGTGCATCTTTAAGGAGTAGGCTCGCGTGAACTTTTTCCCACAGCGGTCACACTGGAATGGCTTAATGCCTGCCGGAGAAACAGGTCAGAGGTCACACACTAGTCAACCCAGAGGGCACATTTTTATTAAAACTGTTCTTTATACTATGAATGTACACAATCAACCATGGCATTAAGACTACCTCCTTGCTTCTATACTCACTGTCCATTCACTCAGTGCACATCCACAGGAGCACTCTGTAGTTTTACAATTACAGCGTGTAGTCCATCTGTTTTGTATTCTTTGCATACTTCTTTTTACTCCACATTCACTCTGTTCTTCAGTGCTTAGGAGCCCCACAGAACAGGTATGATTTGGGTGATGGATCATTCTCAGCGCTGCATTGACACTGACCTGGTGGTGGTGTTTGTGCATGTTTTGCTGATATAAGTGGATCAGACACAGAAGTGAACCTGGACTTTTTAGAGCCCCGTTTCCACTCACTGTCCACTCTGAAAGTAAATATTTTTATAGCTAAACATGGGACCTAGTGTTTAAAAAAATTTTTTTTTTAAATCTGCAAATAGGACACAATGAAATTCTGACAGGCAAATAATAAGGGTTTATAATATGCTGTATTTACATTCATTTCACAGGGAAGCAGGTAAGGAGGATAGCTGGGGATACAGTCCTGTATTTTAGGCTTATCTTGCTACATCCTAATAATTAGTCTGGATATAGAAATTTCTTATATATTTTAGTGAATGTAAATAATTTACTATGAGCAGTGGACATAAACATTTTTCTGCATGAGCCCCAAACAATGTATTTACATTTTTGCAATTACATGCAAATACTTACTCTATATAAAAAATATATATAAATGTGACAATTTATTTGGTGATGAAAACAATGTAATATTGTTCACCCCTTGTGGCATCTCAGAGGCATACATAATTAAACAATCTCTGACTCCTGTTCCTCATGCCAGGGTGTTGTGATGAAAAGAGGCCTGTAAAGAGTAAAACCAAACAGCTCCATGTTCATGACCCAACACAGAAATGCTGGTTACATAAATGCACGGTCTCCTCACCGGAGTGGATGAGCATGTGTTGCTTGAGGTTCTGAATTCGAGTGAACCGGACCCCACACGTGGGGCACTGGAAGGGTCGTTCCGGCCCGTTGAGACCAGGGCGTGCTGACGGGCTGATATACAGGTGATACGGATACTGAACATTTTCCAGCCTAAAGGAGAAGAGATGGGGGGGATGATATATAGTCACTGGTTTCTTAAGTTACACTTTAACATTTACCTAATTTTTCCACCCAATTATAAACACTAAATATATTTAGTCTAAAGTTGATTAAAATCAGACACCGCAGCAAGGTTCTGGAAATGGAATTATCAGTGAAATCAAGGTTAGATCATTTTCAGGGAAATTCCATAGCTATTAATTTTAAACTGTTTTCAGTGATTAATCAATATCTGAGGTACTGTATGTGCGACGGTGAGATGTGGAAATTGCATGTGGGGGCATGGTTGAGAAATGAGATGGAAAAGAGCAAAAATGGAATTCTTGAAAACCCAGAATGAAGACTCCTAGGGAAAAAGGTTGGATGTGTTAAATTAATACTCTGGCTCAGATTTCTCTGGACAAATTATTAGGTGCATGTACAACACTAGTCACATAAATCTATCATACTGTTCTGTAATGTTTCATAAAAGGTATTTTCCACAGAACACCAAATGACCAATATTATTTTCAAACTAGTCACAGACTTATACTGAGAGTATATGCACGGAAAAACAATTTCAGATATTTGCAAACCCCTGCTTCTATATTTTTAACAATAATGTGCTTTCTCCTGAGACCAGCTAAAACATCTTGAACTGTACAGAAGGTGAGCAAAAATAATAATAAAAAAATGTGTTATATTATTAAAATTACATTACTAATTTAACTTCTTGAGGTACAGAATAAAATAAACAACATCTTCCTGCCTTTTTTTTTAAGCTGCATAACTTGCATAAATAAAATACATGACGACACTTTTCAAACAATCTAAATATCTTCATTCCGAGTGGTGTTCAACTGACAACTTGTGGTAAACGTTTTGGAACATTACTGGAAAACTACAAAGTGATTTGCTTGAATGTCTGCGAACAGCCAACTTAGCAATTCCTCCTGACTTGTTTTCCTAACGCAAATGGTCTTTTTCACAGCTTAATAAAGATCCGTCAAGCTCACATATAACAGGTTTAGTCAAGCATATCAAGTTGTCATATAAAAGTATAAACTCCTCTCCAGAGATGGACAGCTGTGTCTTCTTCTTCCCCCTTTGTTTTGCATCATGACACTTCACTTTTCTTCCTGGATTCCAACAAAATTTAAGATCCAAGAACTTTCCAGGGAGACTGCCAACTAGCTTCTGGCCGCGTGGCAACGAGTCATTGTCCTAATAGCCACGACAATACAGCGTCAGATTCCACCACTTATAAATGAGTATAAGTGAAGAAAGATGGAGAGTGTGAAGATGAAAAATAATGTCCTGCCTCAGAGGGGCCTTTTAGTAAAATCGTAAAATTGAGACATCATAAAAGGAGACTCTGTAAAAACAATGCATGCTTGTGGATAGGCCCCTACCTTTCATCCTCCTCCATGTGGCCAGTGGTGTTGGGAGTGCCTTGGATGGACTGAAGACCCTCTGTCACCCCCTCATCCATGGAACCTGAGGGGACAAATAGTCACTTGTTTTTATAAGATATTAATAACACAGAAATGCCATAGTAGGTATATAGTCAGCAAGTCATTCAAACAGAATTTAGACATTGTGCTTTGGCCATTTTAATTAGACACAGTACCAGGAAATGCAAAACAATTTAATGAATGAATAATGAATGGATGCAAATTAATGAAATATAAACAAATTAATACATACAACTGATTAACTGCTACTCTGGCTAACAGCAGCATGGCTCAGGAGGGCCTTGAGGATGAGAAGCACTTCAGTAACAAAGAGGCAGTAAACATAAGATTTTACATGTTTTCCTGACTGAGATATCCCCACTTGAGACACACCCGAGAGTAATACTGGCTAGAGCTGAAAGATTAAATGTTTTATGTCAAAATCCTAATTTAAAAGAGTGCCATTTTTACAATCACAGGATCTGAACTTTTAATTTTAGCTTAAATATTATTAAGAAAAATGTCTTAAGTTTTAAATGGGGATATTATCTGGTTTATTACCAATCAGAGACAAACCAAACACTGTGCTGTGTACATGATAGCAACCACAGCTGAATGGCAATCTGGCTCTTTGCTCGGTGTTCAAAATTAAAGCCAGGTTTTCTTGGTCGTCTTGGTTATAAAACAGGCCTGGACCACTTATTGTTTTTTTTAACAGAAAACAACAGCAATTTAAATTAAATTCGTAATATGGGTTAATTAGGTATTTTCCACCAAATCATTCTGCATTAGCAAGGATCTTCTCATCTGCTGACCAGGCACAGCTAAATACACAAGATGAGTTATGGCTAATATGTGGTGAATTAAAGGAAATATACATTCTTGGTAGATGTCAAATCAGATATCTCATCAAATTAGTTTCCTGCTCATTTGGACTGTCACAAAGGCCATTTTTTGTGACTGATATTATGGCCATTTTAAGAAATTCCTATGCCACTGCATGATACTATAATAGCATAATAATGTATTTACAACCCTTTAAAACGGCAACAAAATGTAACAAAAACGATCAATAAGAAAATTGGAATATTATTACATTTTTAAATATATTAAATAAAGGTATGATTTGTGTGGTGGATGCTTCTCATTGCTTCAGTGACACTGAAGTTGTGGTGGTGTTAGTGTGTGTTGTTCTGGTATGACTGGATCAGACACAGCAGTGCTGCTGGAGTTTTTGAACAATGTGTCCACTCACTGACACACCTACCACGTTCCTAGGCCCTGGTCATTGAAGAACAGGGTGAAAGGGGGAACCCTGTTCTTCAATGATCAGGACACCCACAGAGCAGATATGATTTAGGTGGTGGATCACTCTTACAGCTGCGGTGAAACTGACACTGTTGCGGTGGTGTGTTATTGTGTGTTATGGTGGTATGAGTGGACTAGACTAGACTCAACGTGTGCAGAGCAACAAATGGACTACAGTGTGTAATTGTAGAACTACAAAGTGCTACTATATGTTCAGTGAAGCTGAGACAATGGACTGTGAATGCAGAAACAAGCAGGTGATCATAATATTAGGGTTGATTGCTGTATATCCATATAATGTATGTTAAACCGATAATTACTGTGATAGGCCTATGCTCATGTAGAGTATTGTGCAAAAGTCTGAGACTGCACTTTCTTTTATACAGTTTTCAGGCAAAGTAGATGTTTTCTCACTGTCAGAAAACAGTACTTTATAATGTATGCAGCAGTAGGGCTACTGCTCATTCAGAAATGAGAGACTTTGAAAAATACTTTATCTTAGTAGCTTTTTGTAATAAATGTCCCCATTAACAATTATTTATCTGTCTATTATTTAACTATCTCACAGGAGTTAAATCTAAACAAACATGTGCAATTAATGAGTGATGATTAAACCTTGTTAGTTTTCTTGATTAGTATCATTATTTGAGAGAGCACACCTATAGACGAAGACTGTGGACTGATGAGCAGATCTTCCTGAGTGTGCTCACTGCCCGGAACAGTCTGCTGGTCACTCAGGGAACTGTGGGAGGCACTGACAGGCTGAGAGGCCTCTTCATGTACCTCTTCGTCGCTCAGCCTTTCTACCTTGACCTGCACATCCTCCTCTTCCTCTTCCACTACAGCAGTCCCACCCACACCAATACGAGGGCCCTCACATGACAGGTACTCCACCAGAGCCCGACTACTTGGGTCCTGCCCAGATGCACTGGCTGACTCCAGCAGCCCCTCTGGCAGCTTGGCCTTTTCAGTAGCGAAGCGACGATCTATGCCGAAAGGGTACGTCCAGGAAAAGGCCAGAGAAGGCTCCAGGGTCTGTGCAGTACTCTCAGGAAATGAGGATGAGGAAGGTGAGGGGTTGGGGACTTGCGGAGAGGAAGAAGAAGCTGGCTGTGGGCTTGCGAAACCTTTGCGCTTACGGCGTGACTCCCGACACACAGGAATGGCCCGCTCTGCAACGCTGCATTCAGAAGACACCGGAGATGGTGAGAGGGCATCGAGGGGTGCGAGGTTGCAACCTGTAGTGCCTTCTGGAGCCTCCTGTGACCGGTGGAGCCCAGTAGACACTGCAGACCCAGTAGCCCCAGCAGATGAAGAAGAGTTCCACAGGATGCTGGACTTCATGAATTCCGAGCAGGTGTTGGCCACCGCAAACATCTGCATGTAGCTGGCAGCAGCCAACACATCGATGATATTTTCCGTGCTGATGGAAAGCGTGGAAGTGTAGGCATATTCCAGCAGGGGAGCAAAGCCGGCCACAGTCACATGATGAAGATCCAGTACAAGCTTGTCATCTTCAGTCCCGGAATCTTCCTCGCAGAGCTTACCCGATAGCTTGGTCCTTAGGAAGTCGCTACAGCAGGCCAGCACCACCTTGTGGGCAGAGAATAGCTGGCCCTGGACGCGGATGGTGACATCACAGAAATGGCCTTCGCCGCGCAGGGCATTTAGCTTGTCCAGCAGCTCCTGGCTGTGACTTGGGGAGTTGTGGGTGAAGGTCTTTACTCCCATCCTCACAGCTGACGAAGGAAGGATTTACTGGGACAAAAAGGGAGAGAATGTAAGTTAAGCACTGCAAACTTGTGGTAAATTGAGTAGGGGTCTGCGATATGGCCCTAAAATAATATCACGATCTTACAGGGTATTTTGGCATTAACAATATTTTTGGCGATATGAAAAAAACACTGAAAAATACTTTTATGTTATACTGATATAAATAATATTAAAATGAATTATTATCTTATTTAAATTATAATTAATAACATTTTATTTTAGTACAAATCTAACAATTTCAAATATTCCGAAGAAACAAGAAATAAATGAGTAAACATTTGCTTATTTTATAAATAACAGTATCTTACCAAGATTCTGACACTGTATAAAATATATATAGAATATTGATATTTTATATCCAAACCACCACCACACAACTAAAGTAACTCCTCTTTTGGAGCAAAATCTTTGAATTAAGAGCAAATTTCCAGCTCACCTTTCACTGTGCCTAAATGACTCACTTAATGAATGTACACCATATTATGTGTAACTGCATGACATCATTACATAAACATGTCAGAATATCACGATTATCATGATATTGATTTTTTTTTATTATTGTTTACAAAAAATATGAGATGTTATTGCACACTATACGATATGGCACAGCCCTAATATCGAGTTAACTGTTAGCTTATCTTATTTCTGCAAATAGTAATAGTAAAGAAAACTTTAGTGCAGTTGAGTGCAGTTGATTAGAAGAGAATTGGATGTTGTTTTCTGCCAGATAACCCCACCAAGATATACTGTTTGCAGAGCAGTACAGATGTGTTTCACATGTAACATTATCAGCAGTGCCAGCCTGCTCAGGTTAAGTCAGACCTCAAATTAGGTGCATACAGAATACACAAATCCAGTGTAGCTAGCCTACATTATAAACTGGCAAGTCTCTGTATGTAGAGCTGGGCGATATGGCCAAAAGCTTTAATCACAATACATTTTTCTATATTGAGCAATCTTGATATTTATCACAATATAAAATTGGGAAATCTTGTAAGACATGCAGAAGAATACATCAAATGTTCATTTTAGACAAAATTTAAATGTTATTATCTGAACATATTATACATACATACAGTATGCAAATTATTCAAAACCATAAAGAAAAGATTTCAAGGAACAGTGTCAATAATTTTGAATAATATTGACAATGAAAAACTCTTAACATATCTCTTACATAAAGAATTAATGTGTTAGCTGTGCCCTGTGCAATGCAAATATTCTTTACCACTTTAAAGCATTTAAAAATGTATAAGAATATCAAGATAAACTAAGAAGATTATTCATAAATTCATTCATTCATTCATTCATTGTCTGTAACTGCTTCAGGGTCGCAGCCACAGTGTGTACAGTACAATACACAATGTAGAGTTCTGAAATGTTAACGTATTGCACTTAAGCCATTAGAAGGCTTGGTTTATAACAGTGGGACAACTAGAAGGTGCTATTACGGTTAATGAACCTCAAACACAGAGAGAAAGAGATATATAACATACTTAATTCATATATATTTAATTCATACAAACAAGCACTTGAATTAAACTTATTATAGTCTTGTGTATGTCACTCACATTCTTGTACTGTAAGAGCATGAGCAGACGCCCTACAGGGAATAAATACAAGCGTATATTGAACATTGGCCAAAGTCAAAAGACAACACGAAACTAATCGAGTTTATTTTATCACCCAGGACTATCAATATACTTTTCTTATAAAAGCATGTTCAAGATTAAGCTGACAATGCAAAATCCTTTCTCCAAAGCACATGCACAGACTGAATTTAAGTGTTTGTGGAAAGAGGCGTAATACACATTTTAATACACTGATTGTTCTGACTCTCAAACAGGATTCCTTAGGACAGCCAAATAAATAAACTACCTGTCTAGAATGGCTTGTTATGAAATGAATCTCTTTCAGATTATGTACTTGGAAAGCTCAAACTGATTTTCTAGAACATCTGCCTCGAAAATGCTGCACAGGTGTCCTGGTGACATTTCATTGAGCCATAGACAAAGATATGGATGCACTAAGCAGGCCTCTTTCTCACAGCTCCAAGAAAAAAAAAAAATAATAAGGACAATCCCCAGTCCTTGACCCATGCAGTTAAAAGTTTGCCATTACAATTTCGTTCACATTGCTAGGGCCGAGGTCAAGCACAGCTGAACAATTTGCCAACGTCTTTGTGGAATTCAAAATTTCAGACTGTGCAGAAAGGCACGTAGCATTCCTTCATGGCAGAACCTTTATAAGACGCTGGGGAGGAATGGCTGGATAACGTAGGAACAGAATGAAGCCCCTCTGCTTCAGTAAGACGTTGATTTAGCACTCTGCATGGAGTGGATATGCCTGGTTGGACCATGAACTTACTGATGAGAGGCTAGATTTAAATGCTTTCTGACATTTTTTTTTACTCTAGCAGGTGCTTTTGAAAAGCACAGGCAAATCATTGTTAAAGCTTAAAGCCTTACTCACTAAACTCACACTACACTTTGTTTTTATAAAGCAACAAGGTCTGGCTGAACAAATTGACAGAACAAATTGAGAAACCGCAAAGGTCTCACAACATTCAGATGGGACACCAATTTGCCTCTATCTGTCTCACAGGCCCTGCCATATCTGAAAGAACGTGGCTTGGATATAATGATAAGTGGCCAGCTCTAGGTACGAATCACCCAAGATAGTGTCCAGTGTTTCAGAGACATACTGTGATGGTCTTGATCAAAATTTTCAAGAGAGTAGAGGTAGAGACGTCTTTCTCCACCTTCTTTACAAATTGCATTAACAATCAACCAATCTAAACCTTTGTAGGATGCCTAAAATACAGACAAACAATGACTATCGGCACATTTTGACAACAAATGCTGCAAGAGACTGATGAAATGATACGTGGCACGCATCCTCCAGTCATGAAAACTAGTTGTACAGTCAAAAAATAAAAAGGTACTGGACAAAGCATCAAACTGATCCTTTTTAAAATATGAGCTTGTGAACTGGCAACCCCACTTGCAGGTAGAACACAGGTTCTGTCCAGCATATTTTGTTGTTTCCACAAATGTGGGATTTGTGTGTATTGCATTAAGCAGAATTTCAGTTTATCCAGTTAAGGATCTTAAAAACAGCAGACAACCCCCAGCTTTGGGCTTAAGATATCCAGCTGATCACTTCTTTACTCAGCCCTTCTTTAGTTGAAATTGATGTGTTTTAGCGAGATGTTACTAAAAAATACAAGGGGTTACTTTAAAACAAGGCTGGCAACCTTTTAGATAGAAAATTCATTCAAATGTTTAACATATGTCTGTAAAGACTTACTGTAGCTTCACCTCTAACTTTATTGGCATAAACTGTTTATTGCAGGCCTGTTTTGGGGAAAGTTGAAGGGGCGTGGCTCTGCCACATGAGTTGCTTTTGTTTACCAACTCCATGGCGCGCGTTCACGTTTATCAGATAAAAACGCATAGTCGCTGCGAATATCTGTCGGCACATCTGCTACTCCTCACGTTTAGTTAGTTTAAGCAGCCACAATTTGGTCTGTCACAGTGATATTATGGTATGCCGCAGGCGAAGCAACCGAAATGAAAAGCAAAGATTTAACATTACTTCCTAACGTAATATATACGACAGCAAATATGTAGCTACATCGATGGTAACATTTAGTTCGCTGAACTGTTGGTAAGACCTTTTGGAAAAAGCAGAGGAAACAACAGCAGTCTCAAACATTATTTTGTGGCTAGCTGGCTTCGCTAACATTAGTTGGCTAGCAGCTAACTCGTTATCGTTAGCTTGCTACGTGACGCCGAGCGCCAAAAACTGAGTTCCGTTCGGGCTCGCGCTCCCAAGCGGTAAAAATCCAGCAATTTAGCATCGACTGTACTCACCAAATTTATTCGGGAGGAGGATAAATTCGGAGGCTTTGTGGAAAGCAATGCACACATGAAGCTAGCAGCCAGTCCGGGTTAGCGAGAGCTCGCTAGCTTTGGCAGCGCTAGCATGTCGTTGGGGGCATTTGAACGAGGAGTTTCCTCTCTTCGTAGAGACACTTCATTTTCCTCCGCCGTTAGCTGTGTATACACCTCGCTCCGGTTGAAATGGCTAAATGTCCCCTGGGTAAAGCGAACCGCAATTACCGAAATACCGGGGGGGAATCGCCGTATCATGTATTACAGGTTTGTGTTAGCTGCTCTGTCCCAGCATGCCGTTCGTGTGGTGTCGCTTTCTCCAGTATCTTCCCCCTGATTCTGGCTGACTGACCACAAAGTATCTCACAGTGGAAGATTTTTGTTGTACAACTTAATCTGTTGTCAAATTCTTTCATTGTATTTTAGATTAAACAGTTGTAGTTAGCTGCGTCATGTAACTCTCTCTATCTCTCTCTCTCTCTTTAAAACATGATGTATCTATTCTCATATAACTGCATTGAATGATCACCGGCTTAAGAACACCTACCTTGTATGTACACTTATTGTCCATTTTATCAGCTCCGCTGACCATACCGGGGCACTTTGTTGTTACTGTATTCTACCTTTTTCTCTGCATACTATCCTCATTTCTCATTGCTATTCAGAGGGCAGCACCATCACAGAGCAGGTGTGATTTGGGTGGTGGATCCAGAGCCTACCTGGAATCATTGTGCGCAAGGCAGGAACACTTTTGAGTCTCCAATCCACTAACGTGTGTGTTTGGACTGTGGGAGGAAACACAGAGGAAACCCACACGGACACGGGGAGAACGCACCAGACTCCTCACAGACAGTTACCCGGAGCGGGACATGAACCCACAACCTCCAGGTCCCTGGAGCTGTGTGACTGCGACACTACCTGCTGCAACACACACTTAAACACCAGCAAAGCGTCAGTGTCACTGCAGCGCTGAGAATGACCCATCACCTAAATCATACATGCTCTGGGGTGAGCATGTATGATAACGATGCTGACCTTAAATTTGGTGAGTGAGGCCTGCAATTACATAGATGTTTATGTGAATTATGGAATTGCCACAACTAGAGGTATTTTAGCTTTTTGCCTTTGTATCTAATAAATAAATCACCAATATGGTACCAGTTTTGTTTACTTGCTGAACACCCTAATTAATTTAAATAATTTGAACTGATGGTATGTTATCTTCCAGATCAAACTGAGGAAAAAACAAGGCTTCATTAATGCAATCTCAGTCACAAAGTTGTACCAACTTTCCTGATTAGCGCTTGATAGATCAGGACAGATGTTTGTCATGGACCAGTACCACTTTAAAATAAGACTACACTTAAAGTGTATGAATAGTTTAAAAATCCATTCAATAAATGATTATTAATTATGTTGTAAAAACCTTAAAACTCATTAATAATCTTTTTGTAATAAAGAAATAAGGGAAACTGGCCTCTATTTTGTCTAAGAATTGTCAGAACTTGGCAATGAAAATGGCAAGTTAAATTATAAGTAAAGACTTTTGAATGTGAATTTTGTCATTTCATATGTTAAGGTGAACCACATTATCGTCAATATCTAAAAAGATGTTCTATCCGAGGTTAATTGATTAAACATGGTTGTATAAGGGTTCAAATTATTAACAAATATGTGCTGAAGCTTTTTAATTAGTTAATGTCGACTAATGGAGAAGACAAAGTAAGATAAGTATCCAGAGATCTGAGGTTTAACAGTGTAGATGGATGTGGGTTCACTATTTGGCAACAAACAGGTCACTGTTGCACTTTCTATCTCTGTGTTATAAATTATTATTAATTATTTTACTGCTTTTCCAACCTAATTATTGACCAATAATAAACAGATTATAAACCATTTACAAACCCTTATAAGTGTAGTCTAATTCTAATGCGGCACCCATGGACCTAACTGGATTCAGATCTAGACTCTTTCCTGGCCATGATACTGAGATGTGCCTTTTCTGAAGAAAATTGATGAGAGGCTAGATTTAAATGCTTTCTGACATTTTTTTTTTTACTCCAGCAGGTGCTTTTGAAAAGCACAGTCAAATCATTGTTAAAGCTCAAAGCCTTACTCACTAAACTCACACTACACTTTGTTTTTATAAAGCAACAAGGTCTGGCTGAAAGTGTATGAATGGTTTAAAAATCCATTCAATAAATGATTATTAATTATGTTGTAAAAACCTATTAATTATTTTACTGCTTTTCCAACCTAATTATTGACCAATAATAAACAGATTATAAACCATTTACAAACCCTTATAAGTGTAGTCTAATTCTAATGCGGCACCCATGGACCTAACTGGATTCAGATCTAGACTCTTTCCTGGCCATGATACTGAGATGTGCCTTTTCTGAAGAAAATTGCTATTGCTGTTTTCTTTGCGGTGAGATACATTACCATTCTAAAATATAACTTCTTCGCCACAAAACCATATATAATCCAGTTAAGTATCTGTCTAAAATTTCAGTGTATACTCTTTTGAGGTAATGCTTGCCATCTCCCCTGGTACTTTACCTGACATATCATAAATGAGCTAAACCAGTGGGGAAATATTTTAAGTTTTTTCAGATTCATCACTGAAAATCGCTTTAGTTCATATTTGAAATGTGTAAATCCCATTTCTTTCAATTGATATCTTACAATGTTTGTCACAGACATTGACTGTTTCCACCCATTTTGTTTTCTGTTTGCGTTACGCTTTCGATCCTAATGCTTTGAAGTCTTCCTTTGCCTACCTTAATGTTTTCCTTGAATAACCTTCCCATTTTTATACTTACAACAAATAACAGACACAGATACTAAGCTACTCTTAATGTTGGATTCCTTTGCTGATGGAGTTGTATAATCCTTCCCATTTTCCTTCAGTTAGCCAAGTTCCCATTAAGTCAAATAGTTTAATCAATGTATTTGAGGTATGTTTCAGTCAGATATTTTGCCATATCTGTGATCTGCTAGTGATGTGATCCATTATAAAGTAAAAGAAACTGGGTGAATGTGCTCCATAGTGTAGTGATACCATATTATTTGCCAAGGGAAATACTTTTGATTTGTTTAAAAAGTGACTATTTAAATGATATTTAAATACAACAGGGCTGGCAATAATAAAGGCTTATAGTGTCTACTATCAGCTGATCATAGTTATCCACTAAGTTTATGTAATTTAGAGGCATATCGATTATTTATTTTTAGTTACTAATTGATGTCCAGGGTGAATTCTAGCCTTACAACTGATGACCCTGGGTAGGCTTCAGACCTACCATGACTCTGTTCAAGGAATGAAAAAATAAACTAATTTTTAATTAAAAACTATTTGTCATTACTTAGGAAGTCTATCATGTATTAAAATGTGTTTGAAGACTTTAAACAGTGAAATGTACAAATATGTACATACTTTTTCTACCAACCAGACATTTTGCATGCCATTAAAAAAAAATCTTCTGTGTGGCATGCCTCCAGACATCCCAGATAAAGGCAAAGGCATAGCCTCTTATATAAAAATCTGATACCACAGTTTTACTGACAAAACGTTCACTTATTAATACATAGCACTAAATAAAACCACATAACTAATTCGAGACATATTTTAATGAATGATTTCAAATTATAACAGTAATAGAGGACAGACAACAGCAACAAGAATTAAACACAATTAGGTGTCAAAGTAGAAAAAAAAATAAATAGCTTTAACAGGAAGCTATAACAATAGCATCATACAGACCTTCATTGAAGGGATAGAATGCTTCAGTTTCAGATCTACATAATTTCAGAACTTTTCTGTTTTCATTCAAAAGGAATGCAAATCGTTAAACTGACAATATTTTACATGGGTCTTTTTCTGTTGTTTTAGAGTTTTCCTTTTTGATTCAGGGTTTTGAATAAGCAAAAAAAAAAGACAAAATAGTTTGGTTTCTTTGTCTCTCGTTGACTTCATCTAATTTACTTTATTTTCATCTCACAACGTGGAAATGACTCTTAACTGATACTGAAGGACATTCAGTGCTCTTTTGCAAACTGAACAAGGCTGTCACCCTATTGGCTCTACTCTGAGTCTACATTAATTCATTCATTCATTATTTTTTAACAATATTCTAGATATTACTGAGCAGTTGCTTTCATAACAATTCCAAGGCATTCCAAAATGGAGACAAGTTTGGCATTGATTTATGTAGGTGATGACAACTAAAGATTTAAAGAAGAATAATCCTAGATCTCACGTGTTATTCACAGGAAAAATTCACTTCTACGAACCAGCTAAATAGGCACTAAAATTGCACATCGCATGATAGATTATTTGTTCCTGCAATCCATGGTATTACTTGTTTATATGATTCCTTCTAGGCAACACCTTCCAGTACATGTTGATGAAAAAGACACAGTAAAAGCCAGTTTCACATGAAATATTGATTCTGTTGTTCAAAAACATGGCGATAGCTTGGATATAGTTAAAAAACAAAACAAAACAGAGGGAACACATGCAGTGCCATTCACTTCAATTAAAGTAAAGGAAATAAAAGCTGATACCAAAGTCTCAAATGCCCTCATTGTATTCAACAGTTCTTATTTTGGCCTGTGTGATATCTGTCTAATACTAAACATACCTGTATGGTTAATAAAGGACTGCAATTAAATATAAATGATCCAGTGTTGAAATATGCAAAATTTGAATTTTTCCAAGTGTAATATTAACCAGCATTAAATTATGACAATTGTTTACAGTTTACAAACATACTGCTATAGAATAAAACTGGCAAATAAATTAAGTGTGCGAAATAAGTCAGGATTATATGAGTACATATGAAGAGTATCTGCTTTAAAAAAAAACAAAAAACAAAAGAAAGCAGTTGGATGTGGAAAAAGAGACTGACAAACCAACAGCTGAAGCTGTTGTGTCCATGTCTCAGATAGCTCTTAAACTTTGACTGTGGTCAGTGACATTATCAGTCTGACTTGGGTTAAAATGAACTGTACTGTGGAGGTATTTCACCAGTTGTATTTGAACATTGCTTCAGCAGGTTTGTGCAAAGGTAATATTCCTTTGTGTTTTTTGAGTAAATCATCCTCCCCTCTCAAGATAAGATAAGGATCCTCATAGGATAGTTTAAAAAAGCAGGTTAACAAGCATTACAATATATTTTTATGAATTGAGGTAGATCTCAATGGGGAAAGAATAAAATCTTCAATAGTGGTTAAATGATTTAAAAGCAGAATTTTAGAATGTGAATGTTGAGATTTAATCTGTCACACATATAATACCTCAAACCGAAAGCCCTGGTTAAGCTTAACGAAAAATTTAGGCACCCATGTGTTAGATGTGTTAGATTGTCCTTGCTTACTTTTGAAAGATGGTCACATGCTATTAAAAAGGGACAGGTGGTGTTGGGTGCTACTACCGCTCTTATCCTCAAACTACTCTATGAAACGCACCTCTGCTACGGCTTCCCCGCTGTCTGCCAAAGGGGACATTCTCAGTTTTAACAGTCCTGGTAAAAACACTGCCCTGAAACACCCTCTGGCCTCTTATCTGAGTTGCACTTTTCTGGCTCCACAGCTCTGCCAGTGTAGTCTATGCAGAGCACACTTCGGTGACGCTCTCCGGGACCACAAGTCCGTGAGCAAGCCGACCATGGCCCAATCTGCCACACGGGACAGGGCAGATCTCCACATGGTCGGATGTCAGCTGGCCGCAAGTCCACGTCACAGAAGTAAGATGGTGATCCTGCCCTATCCAGACACTCGACACTTCTCCTGGACCAGCCAGCGCCACAGCTCTTGGAACACTCTGACCACTCACCTAGGACCCAGTCGGCTCCCCCGAAAGGCAGGATGACATGAGGGGAGACACCACTCTCTGTGCTAGGTTTGCTGAATGGCACGTCCTTGGGCAGGAAGAAGCTGTATTTGACCCTGGGTGGTGAGGCATCCCCAGCTGTGGAAAGGAGCTGGATGGTGATGGTCTGCCTAAGCTCCTGGAAGCTGAGGAGCCTTTCTAGGGTGGTGGATGAGCCACTGTACCGAAGGACAGCACCATGCACTGGAATGTCCTGCTCAGATGTCGATACCGAGAAGTTCCCATTCAGGATATACATTCCATCATCAGCCTTCACTGCCAGGTAATTGCCATCGTGTTTGATTCCCCGGTGGCTGCGCTGTTTGACATCAATGTTGGTAGCTCCAGCAGGGATAGTAACAATGTCATTGTATCCAAACCTGTGGAAATGGACATCTATGAGCATCTTGTTGTGAAGTTCTTACTAATACTGTGTATTCATTCTAATTTTTTAAAATTAATATATTTATTTACTTATCACTCACATGGCTTTGTTCAGAGAGCCACTTATTTTTCTGCAGCTTGTCCCATCTCCTCCACAAACTCCACATTTGTCAAGTTTCAGGTTCGAGCCTATGACCTGGTCACAGCCAGCTTTGATGCACTGACCTTGCACACAGATAGATGTGGTATCTGGGCCACAGGTTGTACCATCCACAACCTGCTCAAGCAAAAAAGAAGAAAGACTTTTGGCACACAGGAACATGAGATAATGTCATTTAATCGTCCAGAAGATTCTAGGTTTGGAAATCATTTACAGCTAAAAGTGGTATGGTTTCACAGTGGCCAAATGAAAAAAGAAATACTAGCAAAACCATTAGACCAGTGACGTAAAACCAACTACATTTAGACAGTGTAAGAAATATCAATTGCAGAAAAGTGCATTTAGGAGCTTAAGGTAATAGTCAGGCCCTAGGGTTAAGGGAGCTCAGATTTCTCCATTTACTACAGAGAATATTTCATGCTTGAGAATTTAGTGGCAGAGCAAAGCTATAATCAGGACTGTGGAAGGAGAATGATCTCATGAGGGGTTCAGATGTTAAGCTTAAGACCATGGCAGACAGAGAGAGGAAACAGTGGACAATGCATTTCACATTATCATCACACTTGATTATAGCAGATTACTGGGAAAGACTTGCAATAGTCAAGCACCTTGGCTTCAAAAACTTTAAATTCGTTGCTGTGCTTGGCTCTGCAAAAGAGTTTGCACCGGTCCCTGGGTGAAACTCCGGCATACTTCGGGATCCACTGCTTTATGTTCCCATTCATGTCCAAATAACGGTCACTGTTGTATTTCTCACATTGTTCCTCTCTGAAGCTCTTTTCTGTGAAATAGCAAGCAGTTAGCAAGTGAACCTCCAGAAATAAGCATAGAAAATGTATTGTGCACTTGTGCTATAACTACAAGAAAAATGTAAACTTTGATTTAAAACAAACAACGTGACCTGTGCCTCCCAAAGCACAAATATAATGTGTTACCATGGTCTCCTGGACAGGTCTGGATGTTGCAGGACTGGTATTTGACCCTCTGGCCTACACAGTAGGATCCTCCATTTTGTGGCACTGGGTCTGTGCACTCGCGGTGGGAGAACTCAACCCCACCACCACAACTTCGAGAGCATGAGCCCCAGGGGCCCCAAGCACTCCATCCACCGTCCACTGGAAGCTGGAACACAATCAATAAAAGACTGATCTTTCTTCAAAGTATAAAGCTATTGTGAAGCAATCAGGTGCAATCTCTCAAAAGACCTAGGGTGTGTTTCACAATAATGATTATTCTTAGCAATTTACATACAATTTTAAGAAAGACATAACTTAGGAGTTTTTCCCAAAGGCATTCTGAGTCTTCAAAATTACGAACAAATTTTAAGTAGTCCTTTTTGACTGCGCCTCCACATTTGCGCTTGAATGGCAGTGGCATTACTAAAGCTGGTTTACATGATCATATGATTATAACACAAAAGTATCATTAGGCAAATAATTTAAAAAAATTATGACCAAAAAGTATTTACATTACTGGTATTAAAATAAAAAGATGAATCACTTTACACTTGCTATTCCTATTGTCACACATCAAGCCTATAAATAGGAACATAGTTAACCAATATTTCTTAGCAAAGAACACATTTATTAATTTACTGCTACTACTACACTGGAAAAAAAAAACATTTGATTGAATTTATTTCATTTAAATGTGTATATCAACAAAAAAAATCTCCTGTACTTTAATCAAGTTCAATTATTTGTTTCACATGAATGAAATGATTTAAACACTGGAGTAAAATTAAACATATGAGTTTATGCTCAGAATGGAAGTAAGGACCTTCGGACTATAATGCTACCCGCTACACAATGATACACACAGCTAATCTCTAATGTTAGGAACAGAAATATGTAGAATAGATTTTTGTTGTTATTGAATGTAGTATATGTAACACAATCACACTTTCAAAAATAAATATCCGTTTTGAATTTGTGTTTTTATCCAAACAAAGGCGCTGTTGCTATGCATAGAATCAGCACATTTTTAATAGGATATTAGCGGCCTCTATCATTTTTGTGGCAGCACTGCACATGAACTTCCAGACAAGTTCTTAGTAAGCTACGAATTTGTTTAGGTACAATGTTAGTTTCTGGAAACTTTCCAAATTTTAAGAATGTTCTTAGGTACAAAGTTACAAAGTACTTGCAGTTACGAATGTTTGATAAACCCACCCCTGATTAAGTTATTAATTTAACAATATATTAACCTATGAATGTGCATTGTTTGTTTGCACTGCTGCTTCTGGCTGGCACTTCATGACCTGTGCTCTAACCAGACATGTAAAGGCCATGTAGACACTGCCTGCTGTCTATGCATAGTGCTCGGGGCATGTGCAAAAATACCACATTTCATTTACTCCTTTTATGAGTTGGCAAAGGGATACCTGCTCACAGCCAGGTTCTCTGGCATAGTAGTTTGGCATTTCCAACAGGCCAGTCCCAAATATAATCCTGCTGTTTTAGAATACTTTACTGAACACAATATGACTGCTTCTTAAATGGAAGATCTAAAAATAATCCCACTTTTTAAAGACTCTCTGCAAATGAACACCAAATATCTCTCTGACTGTTGCCTCTTTTTTCCTCCTCTCCCTCCCGCTCTCTCTGGCTGCAGGAGAAGCAGTCGGTCTGGCATTTAGGAGAGGGATTTGAAGCAGATTGATTATTTTAAGCACCTCTGGGAGGGGGGGCCTGCTCAGGGTCCAAGAGGAGGAGCTGGTTGGGTTTCAAAAGCTGAAAAAAAATGGACTGTCTGACAGTAAAGCAGGCTCATCCAGACACCTAAACAATGTGCAGAGAAGAATGTGTCCAAAGGAGCAAAGAGAGATTTTAAGTGGACAAAGAAATTTGGAAAAGGTTGGAGCTACTTAGACAACCACTTCTTTTTAAACCAAAGGGCCAACAGGGAGCTACTCTTATTGATCACAGACCTATGAAAGTGGATAACACAAAGAAGCCAAAGCCATGTTGCAACAAATATATAATTTGCATTTTCAAAATTGGCCATAAATCCTCCAAGAGACATTTACTGGCATTTCTGTCCTCGCAAAGCGTGTTTACAGTCTGCAGGGTATAACGTTTCATTAAATCAAACTGAGGTGAATCATGCATGCCTGGTCACATTGCTCATGTGCACGTACCTCCTCTTGTCCCACTTCCTCCAGAGCACTTGACACACATATGCCTATACGGCAAGTTTTGTTTTGCCCGCAGGGTGTGCCGTCAGCCCAAGGAAGACTTCCGTTTCGGGTGGTGCATTGTTGCTTGCCCTCTTCACGGCACCACAACTGTACACATGCCTGATCCTCTGGGGCATTGGGGCAGCGGGTGAACTCTTCACCAAAGGCTTGCTGGCATTGTCGGTCCAGACCATACGTGTGGCCCGGAGGTTCAGACTTTAAAGGGATGGCCTGCTCAGGAGCGTCCAGCAAACAGTCACCTTAAGGAGAAGACAGTACATGCGCACTTTGAGAAAGTGAATGCATAATGTTTAATAGCTGGAAAATGTGTCTGCAGATACTGAGGATAACAGACACATGTAATAAAGATGCTTCTTATTGTTTTCAGTATACATAATGTACCACAAACGTTGAAAGAAACCTGCCCCTTAAATTGCAGTTAGTTTTCTGTACAGTTGTTGTCTTCTGTCCATGAACTGTTATGGATGCCAGTAATGCTGACGTTGGAGTTTGCTGAAGCAGCCTCTTATTTTGAGTAAACAGGTGTGCACATCTGTAGCTTGAGGGAACTCTTTTCACTGTGGAGCGATTTCACCAGCCAGAAACATTTACCCCCTCCCTCCTTTTCACCCTCATGTACGTAAGTCAGAATAGTCTCCCATCTGGAGATTTCCATTATGCAACCTATTATACTCCAGCTCCAGTCCAAGTCACTTCAGCTTAAATATTTGAAACCATAACACGTGCGAACTACAATGTCTACTGAATATCCTCTTGACTCAATGTCCCTTTTTCTTTCCATATAATATGAAATTTGGAGGAAGCTCCCTATATTTGATGAAATCTACATTAAAATGTGGGCAGAGCCCAGCTTCAGTCCTTTGGTATTCTTCGGAACACTTTCAGCAGTGTGAGGCAATCCTTTTACAGTTTGAAGACTCAAAACCGTTTTACGAGTTCGCACCAGCGGAAAATAACTGAGCCTCACGTTCGTATCAGTGCTCATGTCTACCTGTAGCAACACACAGCATGTGCTTGGCAACGCATAGCGTCTGAGTGAGGGAAAACAGTTGTTAAAGCTGGAATGTGTTAGTCACTGAGGATGACTCAGAAGAAGAGCAGAAGCAGGAAAGCGTAGACTGAAATATTGACCAAGATAAATCAAACCCTGGCGAAAAATATGTCTGCTATTTTTCAGTGGTGATATTTTTGCAATGTCACTTTTTTTTAAGGTAGCCCTCTGAGGGACACTAGAGAGAGCAGTCATAGGAAACATTGGACAGATTCCTACAACAACCTCAGACACGCCTTGTGTGTTCCCTTCACCTGAGAACATTACACCCAGGCTAAGGCAGCAAACCACCCAAGAGAAAGAGAGAGAGGTAGAATGATAGAGCATGCTTTACATAGGTTGTCAGTTTTGACATTCTCAGCAAAATTATACAGTGTGGATTTGCAGGTCTGTTATTAGTGGTGAGGGAGCGAGTAAATGCAGAAGTGTTTTGCAAAAAAAAAAAAAGTATGATAGGGTGAAAGAAAATAAACCTGAACTTAAGGCGACCATATTACTCTTCGCCGCACTCTAAGTTAATAATTGCACAGTCTGTCTTCTGTGGCAAGTTTCTATTAACAATATAACGACCACTTGATGATTTAGAACAACTGTCCCCCAAAGCTGTTGAATAATATTACTTTTTGGTTTGGTTCCTGAGGGTATTAGGCCTTCTTTCAAGCCAAAACCACATGAAAACTCAAAACCATGAGTTAATGGAGAAGAAACCAACTGCCAGCCAAGATGTCCACACTGACCAGTGAAAAACATGTACTGGAGATTAACTGTCTTAGAGTTTTAGGAAGACATGCCTGAATCTATGCTGTAATGACCAGAGATACTTAACCCATACCGTGTCCATTGTCGAAGAACTCAGTAATGTAAAGGGCACTGCATGGTGACCAGGGAAATGTTTTGTTGAGATGGACAAAGAAGGGAGCCATCATGTGGTGCCCATCGATATACCCAAACAAATTCTCACAGTTTCTGGAGTCGTCGTGGGGCATGCTAAGTACATGGCCTGAGAAGAGAGAGAGAAAAACCAGTGTCAGGGTGACAATGGCACTGTGTGCTGAACTGCTCTTTGACGATCAGCCACAAAATTAAAACCACTGACAGGTGAAGTGATTAACATTCTTTATCGTAATAAATTGCACCTGTCAAAGGGAGGGACATGTCAGGCTACAAAAGAACAGACAGTTCTTAACAGTGATGTGTGGAAAGCAGAAAAAAATGGTCAGACTATAAATAAAGTTTTTGGTGTGTGTTGCATTGTGAGCAGCGGATCAGACACAGCAGTTCTGCTTGAGTTTTTAAACACCCCAGTGTCACTGATAGACTGAGAATTAACCACCAACCAAAAAAACCCAGCCGACAGCATCCTGTGTCCACCGATGAAGGACTAAAGAACAACCAACACAAACTGTGCAGCAAAAAGAGCTACTGTCTCTGACTTTACATCTACAAGGTGGACAAACAATGTACGTAAATGTAGTTGAGAGCACAGTGAGTGGACACTGTGTATAAAAACTCCAGCAGCACTGCTGTGTCTGTTAAATTCATAGCAGCAAAACACTCACTACCACACCACTGCAACAGATGGATTACAGTATGTAATTTTAGAAATACAAAGTGCTCCTGGAGCTGAGAGAATGGACAGTGAGTGCAGAAACAAGTGAGTGTATGTACACACACACACACACACTCACACACACACACACACACACACACACACACGTGTCATATAACGGTGAAATATCCAAGCACACCAGCTTGGCACAGCTGCTACTAAAACTGCACTGTTGCTGATTATTGTTATTATATTAATGCGCACTTCATGTGACTAAATCTCCTATGACACATTTAAGTGGGAGCTTAATTCCAAATGCTGTACAATTAAGATGATCTAATGGAATAAAAATATTCCCTTAAGTCATTACGTATCAGTCATTCCATAATGGTGCAAATATGACCATGGAAACTGTTCAAGTGAAGCTGAGAAGGTTTGACACACATTAATGAATGACTTGGTCTAAATTTGGGGCATCCACTGTGGTCCAGACACTCAGTGGGGGTGAGATGTCAGCCAGAAACATCGAGTGGAGTCTGGTGGTATGCAAATATGTGGGTCTGTGTGTATGTGTGTGTGTGTGTTTGCACACATGCGTCTGTGACCCATACCGAGCTCATGTGACACAGTGAAGGCCCCTTGGAGGCCGTTGTCCTCAATGACTGAACAGCTCCTTTTGGGGTCACACATGGTGCCCACATCAGCTACGCCAAGAGTGTCACAATGCTGATGGCCACAAATATCCTGGAGGTGGAAAAGAAAGAGATTAGGGAGGTATGGATAGATTGAAGGAGCAAGCAGAGAAGGAGAGGAATAAGGGATGGAAAGGGTTAGAGAGGAGAGGGGGGACACATTTCAGACACTGATATCCAGACATCGCTCCATTAGTTCCAGACAGACCTTTTTTCCCTACGTAGGCTCTTGCCAGCAAAACATATTTGTCAGTGTTTCCATCGTAAAACGAAGCAAATACATGGCAGATTGTGTGCTAGAAAGAGCAAGGGAGGAAATTTAACTGTGTGATGGCTGGACCACATGGTACACTTCTAGAGTCTCTGAGAGTGCTTTCTTGAGCATGTGCCGACCCTGACTAGGGAGGATGTGTTCCGCGGAGGCTCTCGCAGACAAACAGAGACGCCCCAGTCTCCGCTAAAGAAAACCACCTGCGTCTCCATCCGGCCTCGGCAGGACCGAGACCACCACGAGTTCTTTTGTGTTACTCGATTCAAAAAAGGCCTGCCAAAATACTCCTTGGGCCTCATGTTTCGATCATGTACTGCCCTAACCTTCTGTACTTGGCAGTCTTGCAGTCGCTGTCTTTGCACCTGGACAGGGGGCTCCCTTATGAGCCACGTGGTCACAATTCTGCCAAATCATTTCCTGTTTTAAATCATCTTAGGCATCACACAAAAAGCCAGGTCAAATTAATCAAATGATGAGGTGGTCATATCTGTTCACTGCGTCTAATAAATGTGTTTTTGTGTTTGTGCACAGGGAGCTGTTGCTAAGAGTTGCCTGCAGTTTTCCTACCACCAGTTTAATTAATCAGAGGACCCTCTTTCTTTTAATGGGATGGGGTTTCTCACTCTTCATGTTACCAAGACATTTGAAAGGTCCAAACTAAAGCAAGACTTGACAAAATTTGAGTCCTGCTGCAATTACAGAATTGGATCATAAAAACCAGCAAATCCAAGCAATGTGTGTACTGTTAAAACCAAACCCAGAACTGAAAGGGAATTTCAGCAGAGAGCCTGTGAATTTAATGAAACACATAGTTTGAAACAGAGAGTGATTGTAGCCTGGCTCACCTCTCTGGTGAATAAGATAGCGGTATCATAATGCTCAGGATGGCGCTGACTCGTAGGGTTGAAGAGTTGCTGCCAGGCACAGAAGTTGCGCAGGGCCATTCCTCCATTGCTTGACAACTCAGGGCCCAGCTCCTCATCCTCTATCACCAGCATTTTGACCACCACAAGGTTGACTGCGTTCTTCAGGCTGGGATGGGCATAGAGCTGCGCAGCTATGCCCATCAAGGTCAGGAGGTAGTGCTGCAGAAGACAAAAAGGACACAGAAAGAGATTTGTTATAAATTATTAATCTGCACAGCTGTTCAGGGGCATGTGACTGGTCTTTGCACTGGACAATGTGTGTAGCTCAAGACATTAGAAACAAAATCTAGTCCATGGGGATAAAAGCTGCCTCTAAATTTCAGACTATATTGGTTTTTTTTCCCTAAAACAATGAATCATGGGCAACTTTTAAATACAAGGAAACGTATTTTAAGAGCTGTCATATTGAGTTGATTTAGTCATTTTAGAATCGCCCTGGACTGCAACTGGACAATGTCCAGCACAACATGAAAAAGCTGGTTGCATATTTGAGATGACTTCCGTCTAGTGCTGGATGATATGACCGCAAATCAATATCACAATTAATTCAACATTTTACCTCAATTAGTGATTATTTTATTATTATTATTTAGCCGCCATAATTCTCTGACAAGGTTTGTACTGTAAATACGCTGTAAGTATCAAAGCTGGGATATTTTGCTCTAATTTTGCTGGGAGATTGTCAGTTTCCTTTTTTAGAGCCATGCACTTTTCATATTTGGTGATGTGATTATGTTTCAAGTGTTGACACCGACAGATGGTATTAACTGAAACTCTTTTCTGTCACTATTTAAAGTCAAAACATGTCTAAACGACAGGCACTGCATTTTTCTTTGGTACAGCCTGCTTGAATTGCTCGGTGACTACATGTGTCATAGTATGATCCCAGTAATAATAATAATAATAATAAAAAGAATTAACAGAATTTAAAAGAAAAAAAGATATTTAATGGATATAGGCAAGATTGGGTCGATCAGAAGTTCATTTAAATTATGATTAACTACTCTTTTCATAAAACCAGATCATCCCCCCTCAGAACAGGAGGAGGAAGGGTTGCGGTGCGACTCAAATCTATAAGCCTCTGGGACTCAAATATTTAAACATTTGTTTTTCTTTCCATCAATAAAATGGGTGGAAGGAGCTCAAAAACAAACTCCTCTTGGCTTCCAGTCTCTTCCAGATGGTGCTCAAACTCAAGCCCCTCATGCCAGCAGTTTTATTTCATCCATCTCTCTCTCCTACTCTTTGTCTCTTGCCCTTTAACTGCATTTATCTTCACAGGTTTCTAGAATGAGAAAGTTTATGTTTTAACATGGTGTCACGTTGCAGACACAGGAAATACATTGTAAGAGAGTCGGATTTCTCACATAATTGAAGTACAACTTCATTTACAATGTCTTGGAAAGCTAAAAACCACAGGTTTTGTGAGAAGGCCATCCATCTATCATCTGTTAAATACCAGTGGTCTGTGTGGTTGATGCTTTTCATCTGTTACAGAGGTTGATACCGATGATGATATTTACTGTTTCTCTGAGGCTAACATGCTCCGCTGGGTGCTTATGTTGGAAACATATAACTCCGTAACCATTTTTTGGCCCACGCCTGAAGTGTTTAGAAGCACTGCTGCGATTCAGACAAGAAGAAAAACAGCTAATATAATGGAAATATCATATGACACATAGAGTTTCCTGAATCATCGTTCTCCCCTGAAATTCAGTTGTTTAAAAGCACACATGTTCACTATCTGATTAAATGAAGCAGTCAAACAGGTCAGACAGCTGTCACCTTCAGTTCATTATACACCAGTGAAAAGTATCAACAGGATCATTTTAAAGAGCTCCCAACATCCTCTGTTTATGGAGGGACATGCCAATGGGAAATCACGATCAACAAAACATGGAAAGCTGTAAATATTTGTGGCTACAGACTTTGTACTCAAGGAGCCAAGATGGCTTGACTGTGGTTTCATTCATTTGGAGGACAGCTCTAAATACAATCCCGTGCACTTAGTAAGCAAACGTTTATGTAACAAAAAAAATGTCCAAAATATATGGAGCATCTTCTCAGTTTAGTTTGCTTGTGAGCCATTCCAGCATAAACCCCATAAACTGAGCTGGCACAGGTATAGTGAGTTTAACTGTGCTAAACTGTATGAGGAGCATATGTTTATGTCCAATGCCCACTAATGGCCAACTATGCTTTTTCAAAAGAGATAAAGTGTCTGCCGTGTGTTATTCCTGGTCCTACTTTAGATTACATTTCTCTGTTAACCCTGTACTTACACAAGAGCAACCCAACAACACAGCAGGCAGTACAACTTGAGTAATTACACATGACCTAGGAATGCTGGTGTGGGATTATGGAACTGCTGATCGATCCACATTCACCTCATGCTGCCCACACGCACCGATTGTCAAAAACCCCTTTCAGTCAACAAAAGGGAGAGCACTGCTTGTTAGTGAGAGATAGGGAAAGGAGAATAAAATCTAGTAAATACTAAGGACCAAATGCAACCCATATATTTTTGTTTCACAGGCCTCTGTAAACACACAAAAGTTGCCTTTAACAGTGGCCCCAAAACCCATAGTCTAAACACAGGGGTTCCCTATTCTTGAAATAGAATTTCCTTTCGAAGGAGAATCTCTATTCGGGATGCTGTGGTCACTTGCATAAAATATTTCAAATGAATTTTGGCCTTAAATTGTCCCTGAAATATATTATTTAAAATAGTCCATTATTGTAAATAAAATTCTACATGTAGTTTTCAACATTTTGTGCATAATAGAACACAGATGGGCAGTTAGAAAAACACATTTCGCCCTTTTGATTTGACCTTACGGAAAGTAGCCTACTTGAGATGATTTATACAAGTATCCTAAGTAGGCATTAATCCCCTTCACTGAAATTGACCCTCAGAGGCACCGCATCTTAGTGAGGCACACACGGGTTGAACATGAGCTAGATGGGTTCAGGATAGGCATGGGCTCTCTGTGGTTTGGTAAATAGGCTTTTAGAAGGACTCGGGTGGGTGTCCTATATTTAAAAAAAAAATCGGGCACCCCACTAACTCTTGACAATTAACCCATAAGGGCTCAAAGTAGGTTGTAGCCCTGATAGACTGTATGTTTAACCTACCTGATCTCATGATGGACCCTGGAGGGCATTAGTATGTGGGGCCAACATTTAACTCATGGACAAAACATGCTGGTAAACAGCTGGGCTGCCCATCTGGGCCCCACATGAGTGTGTTAGCTGGGCTAAACAGAGGTAGCCCATACTTTTGTGTGAGCTACTGGCATAAAAAGAGTGGAGGTTTCAAGACAGGTGGCTGCTTCAGAAAAACTGCCTACAAAAGCAATTAGGTTTATTTAACGTGTTCAAATTGAATTCTTAAGCAGTTGGCAGGACCTCCTCCATGTATCAGGCTACATTTTACACCTACCTTTATCTCGTCTCCATAGAAACGAGTCATAGAATAGTCCGCCACCACCAGCGTCTCGATGTACCTCGCGGACGACACGAATCTTTTTTCCCGCCTTCTCCTGTCAGCTTCGTCAGTCAGATGTTCTTCGTCTGTCACTTGATCAAATTCGCTTCTCCGCCTCTCTCTGCTAGCGGCGAAAACCCGTCTTTTGACGACGTGCAGCTGAGAGAATGTTCCGCCGTGGGCAGCCGGCTGGATGAAGTACTCGTCCCCGCGCGTGACGAAAGTTCCTCGGATGCCGTGGCAGAGGCTGACCGCGACCACTGAGTCCGTGTCCCCGTTCACCGTGCCCGAGTAGAAACAGTCCCTCAACGACTCCGCGCTCTCGGACCCATGGTCGGCAACGCGCTCCGTGTCTTCGGAGCCGTTGAGGGCGGCTGGGAGAAGTTTGGCTTTGACGCGCTGAATGTGTAAGTTCGTAGAGACGAAGCTGCTGTCCGGCCTCAGGTCGAGCGTGAAAACCTGGTCAAACGCGGGGATTTTAAAGAGTTGCCTTTCCATAAGTTCGCTCCTCCACTGACCGCCGCGTCCCGGCGTTAATTTTATGGGCACCGTCTCTACTGTCTCTACAAACTCACACCTCACCGCTTCAGCCCACAAGAGCGCGGCTAGGAGTAAATATATATGGCAACCCATCTGGAAATGATTTAAAAAGGCGACAGTAGGCAAAGTCAACCGTTACTCTTCAGCAGGTGAAGGCGCTGAATGTCCGCTAGAACTGAACTCTTTTATGTTTGTTTGTTCGGTTTCTTTCTTTATTTTTTGTAAGAAATGGACAGTCCGTTATCCATTCAAAATAGCTGCTGAGGACCCACAGTGAGAAGGCGCGGGGGCACGAGCGAGGAACAGCTGAGTGACCCGTGCGCTACCGGGCTGTGAGAGCGCGAGCGTGCTCGGCGCCACTATTTATACGCTCTTGAATGCACTTGAACGTGCGCGCTAGGTTTTGTATTTTTGATGATGTCCACTCCCCTCCTCGTGCACCAGGACGCCAACGACCCCGATACGCCTCCCTGCACGAGCAGCACGGGTCTGACGTCACAGGCGCCTCCGACCACACCCCCTCGCGTTGAGATTGGCCGGGACTGGGTCCAGTAGCCCTACAGTGGAGTTGGCAAGCACTTCATATCCTCACAAGGGGTTCGAGGAGTTAGCCAATACCTTTGCTGGGGGAGGGGAACATTCTGAATGCACAATCACTATTTAGCTGCGGAATTGTCATTATTATAATCACTGTAGCCTGGGCAAAATATTAGGCGCTGATACACGAAATGGCTGTGGTCTAGAGGTGGAGCTTGGGCAAACCAGCATCAGTAAGTTGGAGCAGGTGGATTTCGCCAAGTGAAGAAACGTGTAAATAGTCAATGTTTTACTGACAAAGTATGCACTAACATTTTGACAGAGACACAAAGAACTCAAAGGGAGTCATGGTGGGCTAATCAGACCTAGGGAAGACAGTGTCTTCTAAACACACTACAATAAATATAAGAAATCCTAACTGCTACAACTAGCTAAAATGATTGCACATTATTTTTCCAGCTGCAAATTCAAGGAAGAAACCCACACAGACACAGGGAGAACACACCAAATACCACACACACACAGTCACTAGTGTTGGGCTCAAACCTACAACCCCAGGACCCTGTGACACTACCTGTTTCACCACAGTGTTCCTTCATTCATACATTCATTCATATATATTCTGTAACCATTTATCACGATCTGTGGAAAATTCCACACACACTCATGCCCGTGGACAATGTCATACAGCTAATCCACCTACTAACACCTGTTTATGGATTGTGGGAGCAAACCATCAACCAGCAGCTGGAGGAAATCTACACAGACACAGAGAAAACACATAAGGCCCCTCACAGACAGTGACCAAAGATGAGGGTCAAACCCAGGATCCTTGGACCCTTGAGCTGTGTGCCACACCCTGTAAACTCACCTCGGCAAATAAATAGTTATTGTATCAGGTTATGTTTTGTGGTCTACAATAATTAAAACTGAATTTGACCCTCAGCAGCAGTCATGTATGACCCTAACAGGAGTGAACTTCGGTAGGAGTAATCTATCCTTGTCCCACTTTACATTTACAGTTAGGTTGTTTACACCACTTCTGATAAGAAGCATGGTAATACACTAAACCAGATCTGGTCTGAGTGTAAATATTAGATGTGCATTAGTTCTATTACAATGGAGTCACTCTGTAAGTAGGACACACCAGTTTTACAGAATTATTACGGAGGATTTTCTTGCAATTCCTATGTCATACAGTGAGCGGCGCTACTCCACCGTTTATCGTCTTTGCTTGTGCCTGGAAAATTATTGCCACGAAATAAACATTAAAATTACCTCCTCGTTTCTACACTCCAAATATGTCAATTTAATCTCTACAAATCACCATATACGTGTACTTATTTGTTCTAAAATTACATACTGTAGTTAATCTGTTGCTCTGCATACTTTGACAGCCCCTTCCTCCTTTGCCTTCAGTACATCTTCTCATCTTTTTGTGTAAAGTAAAGTAGTTAAATAAATCTGCAGGGAAATTCAAAACGGTTATATGTTTCCGCTTTGTGGAGTTCTGCAACACAGTTACATTCAAATACACTGTACACATAACGTAATAGTTTATTTTATCTGTGTGGGAAGGGGATCAGATATACTTTTTTTGCCTCATAAAACCATTTGTTACCACCTGGTGGCACTCTTGGGTTTTATATCTCTGCTGCATCCTGCACCTTGTGTAATTACACCATTAGCTTCTGTGTTGACTGACTCGATTATTTGCGTCCTTATTTGGGCAAGTTCATCTTTTTAATGGTGGCATAATGGAAAATATTAATTTAAAATCCCTAACTCAAAACTAAAACAAAGCAGTAATTTTTATGGCAGGTATAAAATTTAACAAAACATTTAGCTAAACGTCAGCATGCTCAGTGCCAAACGTTGGATAGATGGGTGTGTAACATCTGTATAAGACCTTGTTAATTCCATTGTGGCAGAATACAATTAAATCCTCACAGAACTGTTACGTTATCTAGTCTTAAAGCAAAACTAGGTAGTATTTTTTTAAATTACAGCTTCAATATAATTTTGACTATTCACTCCCCTGTAATGTGGACAAAAGAGCATCTGCCATTGCTATTCTGGGCTGAGTATTGCAGAAACTGCACTATGTAACTTTTGGAGGTGGGCAGGAAACAACCCTCTCTTCCTCTTAATTCAGGACAGTGCTGGAAACGTGAATTGCACTTTGAAACTGTAGTAGGAGCTCAGGAGATTAAATACTAACCCTTACCTATGTTTACATATCTGTTACATCTGTTGTGGCAAGAGTCACCCAGGATGCTGTTTGCTGTTTGCACAGCCCTGCTGTGTCTGATCCACACATACATCACAGCATAAGATAACACACCATCATGTTAGTATCACTGCAGCTCTGAGAATGATCTACTTCCCAATTCAGACCTGCTCTGTGGGGGCCCTGATCGTTGGATAACGGGGTGAAAGTGGGAAAATAAAGTGCGCAGGGCAACAAATTGACAACTTTCTGTAGATCTACAAAGTCCTACTATATCGTCAGTGGAGTTAAGAGAATGGAGCTTGAGTGTATAAATAAGTAGGTGGTCACAATGTTATGGTGCAATATATAATATAAAATATGCATAGTATAGTGATTTATATCTTAATATTACATATATAACACATATATTATTATTATTATTATTATTATTACATATATGACTCATAGGGCGGCACGGTGGCCCGACATTTAATGTCGAAGTCACACAGCTCCAGGGACCTGGAGGTTGTGGGTTCAATTCCCGCTCCGGGTGACTGTTTGTGAGGAGTTTGGTATGTTCTCCCCGTGTCCGCTCCGGTTTCCTCCCACAGCCCAAAACAGACATTGGTAGGTGGCTTTGCGACCCTGCAAAGGGCTGGCGCCCTCTCCAAGGTGTGTTCCTGCCTTGAGCCCAGTGAGTCCAGGTAGGCTCCGGACCCATCACGACTCTGAACTGAGTACTGACTTTGTAAATCAATCAATCAATTAATCAATCAATCAATCAGGCAGGCAGGCAGTCTCCAAGAGATATAGAGACTGTTTATGTACGTACACAGCTGAACACCCATGTTCACAACAAGTGACCTTAAAGTAACCGAATACTTTTGGACATATATGTCTGGTTTGGTGGTCTCAGGATTCTATTTCTGTTTTTTGTGGTCCTGTTGGCTTCATCAAGCCGGGACCTCCAGCTTTTGCTATGTCTTGCTATGTTTGCAGCCAAGTGTGAAGCGGCGGGGATGAGAATCAGCACCTCCAGATCTGAGAACCCAGAACAAATCAGAGAGGTATACATCTAGACTGGCTTAGGAACACCACGGTATCCCTCTGGAAGCGCTGGAAGGAGTGGCTAAGGTGAGGGAGGTCTGGGTTTCTTTACTCAGACTGCTACCCCCATGACCTGGACCTGGATAAAAGACAGTGGACTGGACTAGACATATATGTACACACACATACACACAGGTGATGCCCTGTGATGGACTGGCACCTTGTCCAGGATGTGTCTTGTTTGACCCCAATGATTTTTGCGACCCTTATCAGAGTTAAAGTTACAAAAGACGAATGAATGAGTGAATTAATGTGTTCTGACAATTTTGTCACAAACAGTGACTTCTGTTTCTGCTCATTTGTTTCTCCTTTATTTTCTCCTACGTTTTATTCAGGACATATAGCTTTGTGTTGTTTTTGTTTATTTATTTATTTTTTAATCTTGGCACTTTGTTGGATTTCCTTCACAAAGGACTTTTATAGTCCCATCATTATTTCAGTTGACAACCCTCTTGCTGCCCCATGTTTTCCAACAATTAGCTTGTTAAAGTTTTTAAGTATCACATTTTAACTGCCCCACTAATTTGTATTTGTAGACTTATGCCAGTCTTTGTTTTAAAAAATGCTAATTAGAAGGTAAATCCATGTTGTTTTCCCCTCAGAGTTGAGTGATTCCATTTTTTCTTTCAACTTTGTTGGGAAAAGAACAAATGCAATTGATTTTAACAATTAACAATTAACAATTTAATTGTATATGTAAGAGATCTGTTTCATGAAGCCAGGCTGCTTAGCTATTAAACATGCTTTGGTTTGTGCTATATCTGCGATATTTTATCGGCTAAAAATCCTGGGTAATAATCCAATGTGGTGACTGCATAATTTCTGCCAGGTCTAGTATATGGTTGAAATGTCCACATATGTTGCAACAGGGTTATGTAACACTAGGAGCCTGTTTCCTTCATCTGACCAGTGTTGATAACACTCACTATTTGGATAGCTGGCTCTGAGAGCATGTGGATGTTTTAATGAAAAACAAGTGACACCATATGACAGGGAGAACACTGTGTGTCAGAGAGTGTGGGTGTGTGTGCGTGTGTGTGTGAGTGTGCATCCAGGAGCACATATGTTTGTTTGTGTTCGTAGGGTGTGTAAACCATGTAAAAACAATGTTTAAACTCTTATTGTGACATTTAATTGTTTGTACAAAAAGTTTGTTGAATTCTATGTTTGTGTTATTATTATAATTATGCAAATATAGCTTTCCCCTCATGCCAAATATAAATAATATAACCAAGTATGGAACCTCTGAAAGGACATGGTGCATATATATATATATATATATAATGAAAAATTACCACCAGATACTGTAAATTGAGCACAAGATGTTATTAATATCTATGGCTCATGTTGTAGTATCTGGTGCTCACTTTATATTTCCTGGTGTTCAGTGGATGCTATCAAGTGCTCACCATATAATATCTATTTCTCACTTAATAGCATCTGGTAATCGGATGCTAGTTTTTTTTTTGTCACATACTTTCAGTGCTTATTTTGCGTGTTGTACTAACTAGTGTTGGCTAATGTAACTGGCAGTGTACCCTAACGGATATGAATACGCATTGTGTAACCTGTACGGTAAAATCACCACAAACTTAAACTACTTAACTCAGTGTTAGCAGCCATCCCGAAACTTGAGATTTGCTTGGGTTTATCTAAGATTGTCCACTAAACCTAAGCTCTAACTTGTTGGTTCATCATTCCAAGTGTTTAAAAATAGTTTATCAGCACTTACATACCATTACAAATGTGTCAAATGTGTCCCCTATACTTCAAACCTAATGTGGGTAATTTTATTTATATAAATTATTGTTACTTCACAGCTTTTTGGGAATATACTGTGTTATTTAAAGGGGACTTCTACAATTGTGTTAACTTGTGATTGTGTTTGAATTATCGCAGAAACTCATTTGTAAATTGAGTTGTTTAGTTTTGTAGCACATTTTAAAAATAGCAAAATTAAGTCAATATTATCTACATGTGGAGCAGGAATATAGCAATATCCTCATCACAGTTTGTGCTTTTCAGCGTTTGGAGATCTATTCAATGTCGAAAAACTCCAGATGCCTTACTTGACACTGGGGCAGCTTAGAGAAGCGAGCTTGAGGCCGGAGGGTCGCTGGTTCAATTCCGGGACTGGCAAGGAAAATTAATTCACGGCTGAAGTGCCCTTGAGCAAGACACCTAACCCCCAAACTGCTCCCCGGGCACCAAGGTGGTTGGCAGCCCCCTGCTCTGGTTGTGTGTGTGTCCACTGCCCCTAGTGTTTGTGAAGAATTGTTCACTAGTGTGTGTCACTACCACGGATGGGTCCAATGCAGAGAAGTAATTTCCCTAAGGGCTTCAATATAGGATAATCTTGTTCTTCTTCTTCTTCATAAACACATTAGACCAGTTTGAGCTCGCAAACAGTGTGAAGATCAAGCACATGGGGAGGAAACATCCTTAGAATTTTATAAAAAAAATATATATTTTTTGCCTTAATGGCAGATTCACAATGGACATCACTCTACCATTGGCTTTTTGTTGTTATAAATGTAATGCATTTGAGTTCCAAGTATCAAAATTTCCTAAACACTTTAAATACTACTGACATTATTTCAGCTGAACTGTCTACTCACACTACACACAACCCCAGAGAACTATTGCAGAAGCACAGATAATCCCTCTTTACAGCTTTCAGCCTTTTAAGGTTATGTTGTGTAAATGTACAGCTCTTACCTCAGTGTCATACAACACTTCTCTACATGCAGAACACTTCTAGATTTGTTACTATCTTTCCTCATTTTTGATGATGTCAGGGCATGCTTCCTTTCATGAGACTGTAAGCTCCCCATGGTGAGTAATAGCATAATGCTAATCATTCCAGTTGTTAGATCCCCTTTTTGGTGTTATTCATGCTTTTGATGTCATCCCCAGTGTTACATGACAATTTCAGCTCTGTGTTCATTCATTCATTCATTATCTGTAACCACTTATCCAGTTCAGGGTCACGGTGGGTCCAGAGCCTACCTGGAATCATTGAGCGCAAGGCGGGAATACACCCTGGAGGGGGCGCCAGTCCTTCACAGGGCAACACAGACACACATTCACTCACACACTCACACCTATGGACACTTTTGAGTCGCCAATCCACCTACCAACGCGTGTTTTTTGGACTGTGGGAGGAAACCGGAGGAAACCCACGTGAACACGGGGAGAACACACCAACTCCTCACAGACAGTCACCCGGAGTGGGAATCAAACCCACAACCTCCAGGTCCCTGGAGCTGTGTGACTGCCCATCTCTGTGTTAACATTAACAATGAGGGATAAATAAGGAATATGTATGTACTGTCACCTATTTACAGCACTGAGTTATGAATCATTTTCATAATTGATATTTACAGTGTAGAATTACCATCTACAGCATTGGGCTGATGTTCACGGCGTTAGATTAACTGTGACAGGGTAGAATTTATATTTACAGTATTATTTTGATGTTTAAAGTTGTAAATGAGTATTTGCTGTGATGAATGGATATATATATATATATACACATAGATATCCATAGATAAATAGATAGATAGATAGATAGATAGATAGATAGATAGATAGATAGATAAAATACTAGAATGAAAGAACGATTGAACAATGAACAAATAAATGAATTAACGTGTTAAAGTGAGTGAATAAACGAATGTGTAAATGAGAGAGAGACTGAGAGTGAGGCAGTGAGTGTGTGAATGAGTGAATGAGAGTGAGCGCGTGTGAGTGTTTGTGAGTGAGTGAGTGAGTGAGTGAGTGAGCGAGTGTGTTAGTTAGTCAGTGAGTGAGAGAATGAATGAGACACAGTGAAGCAGTGGGCCGTGCTCGTGGCGCGCGCGCAGGAGCTGACGACGACGCGAAGTGCGAGAGATCAGAGCGCCCAATCAGCGCACAACCTGTTTACACATGACGTGAGCGCATAAAGAGCCCGAGACGGAGCGGAGAGCAGAAGAGACGCTCGAGCTCGCAGGTGCAACGAGGCAAAGGGAATGGACTGCGCGCACCCGTGGAACCGGCACTGAAGCGCGAGCTGCGCGTCCTTTTGGATTACTATCTTTTTTATTGCGAGAGAGAGAGAGAGAGAGAGAGAGAGAGAGAGAGAGAGAGAGAGAGAGAGAGAAGAGAGAGAGAGACTGAAAAAACAAACCGGACCCCTTTATAGCCCGCGTGAGAATAGTGCCCTGCAGTCATGAGCGCGCGCGTAAGGACCGTGCTGTTCGCGAGCTTATATTTCGCAGCCTGTGCCGCGGAGACACAGCTGTGCTCGCCCGTGCGCTTGGACGCCGAGCGCACCGACTACTCCGACTTTGACTCGAACGCGCTTCCGCCACCGCCGCGCGCCTCCTTTCGGGTGAGCGCGTTCGATCAGGACTTCCTGCTCGACCTGCGCCCGGACTCCGATTTCATCGCTCCTGCGCTGGAGATGCGCTCCCCCAGCGGCGCTCCGGACCTGACCGGGTGTTTTTATGCGGGCCACGTGAACGCGGACGAGCTCTCGTACGCGGCCGTGAGCCTGTGCGGCGGCATGCGCGGAGCGTTCGCCTACGACGGCTGGCAGTACTTCATCGAGCCCGCGGAGGGGGCGCACGTGATCCGGCGGCGTGCCGACGGCGAGCGGCGGTGCGCGGTCCACGGAGATGCCGGCGGCTCGAGCGCGGACGTGGCGCGCGCTTTGGGGAAGCTGCGGAGGCGCGCGGAACAAGAAGAAGACGAGAACGAGGAGGGCAACGAGCTGCGCGCGTCGGCGCTGAGAAGTCGTTCCAAACGCTTCGCCTCGGTGCCGCGCTACGTGGAGACGCTGGTGGTCGCGGACTCGTCCATGGCCGACTTCCATGGCGAGGACCTCAAGCACTACGTGCTCACGCTTATGTCGGTGGCCGCGCGCCTCTACAAGCACCCGAGCATCCTCAACCCCATCAGCATCAGCGTGGTCAAGTTCATGGTGATTGGCGACGAGGACAAAGGCCCCAAAGTGACCGGCAACGCGGCCATGACCCTGCGCAACTTCTGCACGTGGCAGAAGAAGATGAACAAGAACAGTGACAAGCACCCGGAGTATTGGGACACTGCCATTCTCTTCACTAAGCAGGTAAGGGCACAGCACGTCGATAGGGGGCGATCTTTTACATAGTAGAACCCTTTGTGGGAAGTCCTGGGATGTCCATGGGTTTTGAGATGGCTGGAGACAAGCATAACACGCCGTGCTGATGAAGTTCTGCTGATAAACTGGGATTCCGGTGTTAGCGCTTCATCTTATTGCACACGTTTATGCTCCTAATCCAGATTAAGCCATATCTAGAAAAACAACCCATCTCCTAAGAAAACAGATCAATAAAATGGTCTTATATTGATTAATACTGACCACTGTTGTACTTTTTCTCTAGCATACAGGTCTGGACATAGCGTCCACTTTTTGCAACCTGGTCTGATGCAAGACAAACTTCTAACAAGTTTTATGAGGCAACCATGGTCTAAAGCTTAGAGACGTGGGCTTTGACCTTCTCCACAGGCAGGGAACTGGGGGGAGGGGAGCAGCTCCTTCTCCTCACCTTAACATCCTTGGTTAGGGTGCCCTTGATCAAGGCAGTTAACCCCCAAGTGCTCACAGGGTGCTGGGATGACTGGCTACCACTTTATGTGTGTGGGGGGTGGGGGGATTGGGGGGGGCTGTTAAGGTTGGTATACATTTAGGGTTAGGGCTAAGCTTGTAGCACTTATTGAAAGGTAAGTCTTCACAAAGTGAATAGGAGTGTCCCCACAATTCACATATACAAGTATATATGTGTGCATGTGCATGTGTGTGTTAACATTTTACATTTTTTCTTTCCAAAAGGAATACTTATTTATGTATATATATATATTATATACATTTAGAAACAACAACCAAGAAGCCATGCAAGCAAAGCCCATAAAGTGCAGTGTGAGGCCTGACTACTGATGTATCCTCTCTATCTAAGTGCACAGTGGACAGGCTTCAACAAGAGCAGCCTCCCCAGTTAACCCCCCTGTCCCCCCAGGGCATTACCTTGGGTTTATGAACTCTTGTTATAGTCAGGGGTCATCTATGTCCGCAGGCTCCTGCCCCCTATTGTGTGAGCCGCACTTCTAGATAGAGCCACAAATCATGTGTTTGGTGTCACATGGTCAGATGTATGGCATAGTATGCTGACCTCCTGAAGTCAGGGCATGGTTTTCTGAACCCAGAAGATGGAAGGAAAGGAGGGTAGCTACTTCATTTTGGGTAAAATTGTTGTGGTAGATAAAGAAAGCATGAGCTATTGGAATTTAACCTAAGCCTAGTTACGCACAGACCTCTTGTCATTCAGAGTGTGATGATGGCAATGATTCATGAAGCTATAGTGCTGAGTTAAACTTCATTGTCTATTCACATAAACAGCAGCCCAGTGTTCCACTTTGTGCCTCTGTAGTTTATTGTGATTAAGCAAATGCGGACAGAAACGCCAGGCTTTGCACTGATTCACCCCAAACAAACTCAACTGAACTCTGCTTTCTCTGTCAGCTGCTGCTTGGGAACACCCACAAGTGTGGACGCCCTGCCAGCCCCTCACACGGCATATGAGCAACCCCCCCACACTCATATAGTCACATATGGCTCAAGCTGACCATCTCAACTGGTCAGTTCTCCCAGGACAGCAGCCCAGTCCTGGCTAATTGTACCAGAGGGAGTCTGAGGATTAGCTTTGTGTTCTCTGCCAGGAGCCAGTGAGGTGTGGGAGCCAGAGAGCAAGGTCCCTCCCTGCATTCTTCTGCTTATTGCACTCATTACTCCATGAAGATAGAGAGGTGGCCTGATGTTTTTCGAGTGCAGAGATCCACTGCGGGCCAGTGGGATGGCGGTGGTGATGGGGAGTTAGAAGTTTTGTGAGCTCACCTCTACAAACATGACTCCAAATTGGCCATGCTTAAAAGGGACATCTTTGAAAAAGAATTCTCTTATTCATGCATTTGCACATTGAAGTTTGTTTCTGGAGCAACAACCAACCTACAAGCATTTTTTTTTGTGGTTGGCCTAGTTTAGAAAACATGGGATATAAGGAGTTGTTTTGATTTTGTGCTGTATTTTATGAAGACTGCAGACACTTAGAATAGACTGGCCTCCGTTTCTGAGTATCTCCAAACACGACGCATGTTTATTTGAGAGGGCTAAATAGAGAAGAAGAAACGCATAAGTGTACTGAGTAAATATGGTGAAAAGTCAAGAAGAGAAGAAAGAAAACCAAGCAACAATGGCTAAAAAGCAGAGCTTGTGCACCTTGCACCTGCACCTCACTACCTGGTACCTCACAGTGTACTGAGCTGTGGCTCGTTCTCATTTAAAGGAACCGGAACTGAAACTGTTTTTTCAGAACAGGGCTGTTTAGATGGGTAGAATAGTGCTGTGTCATTTGGTCTTGGTCGTATTTTGACCAAAGCATTTTACAGATATTTCATTAAACTCTGTTAAGTCTGTGGAGGGCATCTAAAGACTAGTAACTATTGGTGACTAGACACATTGGCAAAATTAATATTTTTACATATATCTGCTTTGGTAAGGCAAAGGAATAGTGGATAAACAGGGGGCTGGTTGGGTAGATTACTAGTTGGATGGAATAGAAATATTTGGAAAATCACTGCTTAAAAGTGCATGCAGCGGGAGCAGTGCAAAGTAAAGTGGTGAGATGGATGTCTAGTTGGCTGTAAATGGGAATAGGCAATGACTAGGCACAGTGTTTAAAAATCTGTAACAGCACTGCTGTTCCTGATCCACTCGTACCATACTAACACATACAAACCTACCACCACCACATTAGTGCAATGCAACAGAAGATGGAGAATGATCCACCTTGTCTGTGGTGGACCTATAGGGGTCTTGACTATTAAAGAACAGGGAAAGAAGGGGCTAACAAAGAATGCAGAGCAACATGTGGACTACATTCTGGAATTGTAGAATTGCAAAGTGCACCTATAGGGTTAGTGGAGCTGATCAAATGGGCTGAGAGTGTAGAAACAAGGAGGTGCCTTTTTATGTTATGGATTATCAGTTTCTGTAAGTCCAAGTACATTTTATTCAGTTTATGAATAATGTTTACACCCCCACCCCCCACACACATACCCTACATTTTGCCCCGAGGTATATCCTTGTGAGCTCCAATTACTGTATGGATGATTTAAACAGACAGAGAAGGGAACTGGCCCAGCTTGAGCTCTGTTGAGAACTCTTGACATGAAATCTGATCAAAATCCCCTGCGCCCCCCACAGCAGCTCTCACCTTATGTCATTCAGATGATGTCACAGGAAAGGTTATGTCACGCTGGGGGTCTTGTCATGTTTAGGACTTAGTTTTATGGCACTAGGAGTGAAAGGCTTTATACAACCACCTACAGTGAGAGGAAATTGCAATAGCCATTGCAGAATCAATCACACCACTAATCGGAGAGAAAAGGAGATTTATCGCTTGGTTCTCAGAGTGCGCCGGCCTGAACAGCTTGTGTAGTTCCACTTCAGTTATTGCAGCTTGGGTGACCCACGCGACTGGGGAAAAGGGGCTTTGATGCAAGCGCATAACGCAAGAAACAAGGAGAAGTGTCCGATTTCGATGGGGCTCTTCCCTCAACCACACTCGCAGCTGGGAACGATCTGAGTGCGTTCGTATTCCCCCTCTCCACCCATCCCTGTTTCCCATTACCAGTGAGGGAAATAAGAAGAGGGACCCCCACCTTCCCCAAATCCCACCTCGTCAAAGGCCCACCTGCTGTAAAGGGCTGTTCTCAGCTGCAGCCTGGGGAAAATCTCTCTCTGTGGCGCAACAACGTTCCTTCCAAGTCGTTCTCTTTTCGTTACAACATCCTTCCACACAGTCAGAGTTGTGCTGTCTCCAGGATGTGCCCTCTGCTCTCTGGGATAGTGTGTGATTTCCTCCTTCAGTTCTTGGCAAGTGCTATAAATTCCAAGTATTGTGTCTAGACAACCCACTGAGGAAGCTTGTTTTGTGTAAATGTAATTTTACAAAGGAGTGTTTGTGATAGACTGTGGAAAGGGTCACTGTACAAACGAAATAACCATGAAATATTTGACAGCGTTTGGAAAATCCTTTTTTCTAGAGTGAACTACAGTTCTGAAGTAGGTTAATACACAAGTCTTAACCAAATGCTAATATCAATTAGCATTTTAAACTTGCCCTAGGAAGGAGCTGAATTGTAAATCAGCAGACATATAGGGATCCAGTTATTACAGAATTGACCCATTCTGATAATGATTCTTCCCCAGTCAGATCTAAATCTTGTGATGCACGGTCCAGTAAACACATTTATCAAGTTTGCCAAGGGGTTTCTCCACTATGATGATTCGTTACATAACATATTATCACGTTAACACCTTTATGCTAGCTGATTAGCACATAGTCAAGTTAGCTTAGGAAACACACATATCGACATGACTGGCACTTCCTCTCATAGTGCTCACCTCCTGTTCTGTAAATAGTTAAGATTCTCTCAAGCATGGCCAGCACTTAATACAATCCATCACAAAACACGTCATACAGTCTTGCGACTGTCGTTGATCTTTTAACACAAAACAGAACAGGAACTGTTACGAGGAAAGGGACTTCCCTGGTTGTTTAGAGAGGCTTTTTAAATAATTTGCTAAATTGAACATGCAATATCTACATGGAATAGAGACCCTCACAATTACTGTGCAGACTCACAACAAATTCACACAACTACAAATCCTATGTAGCTCTAAAGCAATGGACTCTTCTAGACTATAGGTCTGTCCAAAAACCTAGTGAACTGCCTAAGTAGGCACTGACTCTGTAGGCAGCTGTTTTAGTAGGCAGCATTCTAACGGGCGTCTATCCTCATGAGGCAGATTATTGAGACACCCTAGTTAGAGAGCAATTGTTTTTCATGCCCTCTGCACGCGACTGGTGTTTACTTACCTCAGCACTTAGCGTTGTTTCAGCTGTTCAGCGTGATAGATTCTAGTCTTCCTGATTGTACCACGATTTTAATTATTTTATCTCTGAAATAAGAACGAAATAGATGGGAGTTGTGCTTGCGCTGCACCTTGGGATGGCCTTTGTGGCTGAGGAATGGTTCGATGCTGCTTTAAAACCTTGAGGCGTCTAAGAATTGGAAAAGCCTTTATGTCTGCAGCATGCATACTATGACTTAAAATGCTCTCCCTGTAGACAGCTCAAAACATTTTGGGACAGACGCCATATTTACAGCAATAGGTTTATGCAAAAAGCCTAGCTGAGAAAGGGACCTCTGCTTGACAGTTTACTGCTGTTGTATTTGTGTAATGAGTGTGTTACTACAGTAATGGGCATATTAGTGTTGATGTATAACAATGGAGGTTATAAGAAGATGGTGGAATTAGGTAGATCACAGTGAAACAAGTAAAACAAATGGACAGATAGGAAGAGAGAGAGAGAGAGAGAGAGAAAGAGTGTTGCACACATGGAACAGTTTGTATTTTATAAAAGCGGTAATGAAAGTCGTATGCTTTCTCTGTTGGGTGCCAATTGGGTCAGGAGAGGAGAAAGTTGCCCCTCCCCCCTCCACTAAGTTGCTGGTGATGAACAGGATTTGCCAGACCCAGAGGGGATTTCTGGGAGCAAGAAAAACATTAAACAATTGCCTAAAAGCATCTGATTTCAGAGCTGCCCACTGGACACTAACTACTGAGGTTGAGGGAGTTCTTGCCTATAGCTTACTTTATGAACTTGAACGTGTCAAAGCCAGCTACACCCTGTTAAATTCAGGCGGACACCCACTGCTAAAGGGGAATCTCCAAAGCTTATTTTGTGAGTACTGTATGTCATCAAACACTTGCCTGAAGGAGGTGTGCTTTACTCTGTTAGCTAGCCACTTTTCCGAGGATGTAGCACCACACACAAGCAAATAGCCACAAGGCTTCATGTGCTTTAGTAATTAATTAGGTAAGGTCCTATGTTTTGTATGTACTTGTTACCAAGTGGGAGGGCTGACTCACTTGTGCAAATTTAGAAGTTGGTGATGGAAACATCCAGCGGCTAATGAAGGCAATGCTGTGCTTAGCATTGAGAAAGACAAACACACACACACAGACACACACATACACACACACACACATACAGCTTCACAACTTTTCTTTAAAAGTTTTGGTGTGACTCCAAAATATCATGTTTTCACCCAACAGTCATAGCACCTAAACACCAGAATTTGGAAATCCACTAATGCTAGGCAGGTTTGGTACTGGCTTGTACTTGCCTGATTGTCCTCCAGTGAAAGCTTGGGTTGTTGCTGGAAGTGGGGTTGGTGGGGCCAACATGGGGCACTGTCCCTGTGGTCTGTGTTGGAACCCAGTACCCTAGCGCACTGCCCCTCTACTTCAGATGACACAGAAAGCCTAGGTCTTGACTTTGAGACCATAAAAAGGCATTTCCTTCACAAGTGTAGGGTGTTACCTCCAGGTCCTGCTAAAAAACCGTGGCCACTTCTAGCCTTCAGATCACCCGTAGCATCTATTTAATTAAAATTCAGTCAGGCCCAATTAAAGAAACATTTTATGTAGTCAACAGCTGAATGTCAAATCAAATTTCAAATAAAATTACAGTTCACCTATAATGGTACTTTACTACTGCTTGTTTACAGTTCCAACCGAGCAGAGTAGGTACTAAATCGTGACCTGTCAATCACCACGAAATGCAGAGCTCCAGCACAAACTCATCGCTTGTAAAATCTCTTTTCACGATACACTATTGAACGTTTACTAAAACACATTTTTTCTGGAATGCACCAGAGCATCCCATTGTTTCCTACTACAATAGCATATTGAAACACATTGGTTTCCCTTGCAAATGATGTCCCGGAAGAGTTGCTCTTGTGCACTAAATCACAGCTGCTGTGTAGGTGTGCAAAGCCTCCAAATCTTCACAAAACTTTCATCCCGGATTCCCTTGTGGTGGCAATAGGGGCTTTGGAGGGTCAGCTCTTGATGCAGTGAACAACTTTAAACAGAAATAAAGCAACAAATGTTAAATGAGGGTTTATTTACAGTTAATCTGCACAAGTCCTCATGACCCTGCAGCTGGGTCCACACAAACTAAAAAAGGGTATAGCAGATTTGAGAAGTAGGTCACAGTTAAAAACACAAGCTTGTTTCTCTCAAGCTGTCTTTGTGCTTTTGTTAATAGCCATTTTCCCTCTCACATTGCCACATCTGGTTTGGGTTTTCAACACTTGACAACTGCGGCACATAAACAATTTGTCACACTCGTTTGGGACTTTGCCTTAGATAACGCTCTTTAACCTTCCAACAAGACTGCATACTTGGCACCAGAATCAAGGCTTGGGATTTGGATTCATAGCCGTATAATGCATTTAGTTGCTGTTCATATAGTCTTCATTATGCACACTATATGGCCAAATGTGGACACTTGCTTGGGAAACATTTCTTCTGAAATGAATTGTAATAATGAGGTAGTTTGTCCAAATTTGCTGCAGTAGAATCCACATCTGATAATTTGTGATCTGGTAATCTTTATATTAGATTTTGGAACATTTCAGTGAGAATATGATGGCATTATTTAACCATAAGAGCATTAGTCAGTTTGGGGTACTGATGTTTGATGTTTGAGGGTTCTGCTCCAACTTTTCTCAAAAGTATCAGATGTTGCATCTCTCTAGAGAAAATGGCTCCATTGCAGCACAGCGAAATGATTGCGGTGTGTGGGGGTTGGTGGGGGGGTTGTACCCCTCTAGCCCATTCTTGGTATTGGGCATGGTAATTGTAAACTCATGTGCAGCTGCTCCAGAGTGTCCCTTTATCCACTGTTGGACATCTGGGTCACAGTGAATTCCTTCGCAATAGCTTTTCTGGAGCTGAATTCACACAGAGGTGTCTACTAATATTTTGACATGCAGTGTAAGACATTAACAGGCCCTGGAACAGCTCTACTGCATAGTTCCACGTAGACATAAGCTCCCAGTTTTGACGTATTACGTGCATCAGTGCCAGCACAAGACACCGATCTTTTATGTGCTCTTCTGTGTTATACGCCTGTCAACCAGCCATTTTCTTTAGGGTTGGACAGTAAGGGTGCTGCATCCTGGGATTGCGCTGACAGAAAAAAAAATCCCTGTTATTATGATGTACAATCGTTGAGGATCAAGGAATATTTCAGGCAAATGTGTTTTAAACAGTGTGGTAAAAAAATATAGGTCAGCTGGAAAGTTCCTCGCCTTGGCCAAAGACCCCACATTTTCACATCAATGGTTACCTCATGTAGAAATGAAAAAAAAAAATTCTGAGAAATTTTTTAACAGGGCATCTGGAATATCTCTCAGTGAATCAAAACCACTTAGGTAGAGATTCCAGAAAGAGAAATGGAGGTTGACTCCTCAAGATGCCTCATGGCTACTTCATCACCAGCCTAACCAGTTCAGTGATGATTTTTTTGGATTGTGCCAAATCTCTAATAATTTCTCACGTATGGAGCCTGGAAGAAAGTGAGCTTTTAGTGACATTCAATACTCAATCAAGCTTCTCGAGGGCCTGTGTGTTTGTCATTATCCCATTAGGCCTAATTGCTTCAATGGTCACAGATCGGCCAAGTTTAAACATATAAGCGCAAAAAAGGAAGTCGTAAAGAGCCTAGTTTTCTGAACGCTTTCCTGAGATCTGTTTATTGTCATACAAGCTTTCTCTAAGCCAATTCGTTAAAATGCTTGTGTGACACAGAGAAGCACAGTTAACCATTTTTTTACATTCACGCATCACACATACATTCATATATCAGCAACCTGTAACTTGCACTGCATTGCACTTTGTGGACACCTGTTGATCCACTATTTCTTCTCAAATCAAGGATAGGACTTTAATATATAGTTTGTCACCCTCAACAATGCAGCAGTTTACCCTTGTGGGAAAGCTATGGACTTATTGGAGCATAATGTGAGGATCTGATGGCATTTTGTCAGAATTAATTCTGGTACCCATATTTGTTGATTTGCTTTGAATAACAAAAGCCTAGTGCTGTGAATCCATCAATTGTCAATCAATTCCTGCGTATGCACTGCAACTGTCCCTTAAAAGAACACTAGGTAGTGTTCTTACCTCAAAATAACACCTTCAAAATTATTGTGATGCTCCACTGACATCTAATATGCAGAACAGAGCCTCTGATGTTGCTATTCTGGGCTCAACACTACAGAAATTTCACTATGTAACTTTCAGAGGAGGGTAGGACCCCCCTCCCACAAAAAGAGCTGTAAAAGCTAATAACACTCTGCAACTGTAGAAGGAACCCAGGCTGCAAATGTACATATAACACACATAATAAGTTGCATGTGCATGATTAAACAACTGTGTACACAATGTGTGCACTTTAAGTTTTGAGTTCTACGGTAGCTATGGTGTATTAAGGTGGTTGTAGCTTGCAGCTCCTTTTAAAAATTTCGAACACCACATTCAGTAACTTTCTGCATGCCTACGCATGCCTTAGCACCATTTGCTGGTCTACATGCAGTCGTCCAATGACCAGTTATGGTTTTGTTAGAACATCCTTCTGGGTTAAAGTACAAGATGGAGTTTTCATCTGGTACAACTTCTGTGTGGTCTGACACATGGTGCCCATGCTCAGCTGTCTTTCTTTATCTGATGCAGGACCTTTGTGGAGCCTCCACATGTGACACTCTGGGAATGGCAGACGTTGGCACCATGTGTGACCCTAAGAGGAGCTGCTCTGTGATCGAGGATGATGGGCTGCCATCCGCATTCACCACTGCCCATGAACTTGGTTAGTATGCCCTGGGAAAAATTTACTTTGAGTCAAGGAACTCTGTGAAATACAGAGTTTCATATGAAAATGTGCTGGGAAGGCACCCTAACAGAGTGGGCCATTCCTGACATTTTCTAAATCAGCATTTACCACCATGAGAACTCTTATTAAGATTGTTGTTATGTTTATTTGTATATATTTGAATATCCCACTTTTAAAATGGTAACCACTGATTGCCTTTTTAATTTTGTTTTTCTTAAGCTATCACTTTAAATAAATAAATAAAGGGTATGAACATTATAATTCATTCAGATTTTATAGTTGTACACAAAAAAAATCAATAGCAAGTGCTCATTGGACCTGCGTTCATGTGAGAGCACAAAGAAGAGTTTAAACTGAGCAAAGAAGAAAGAAGACCAAGCAAAATAGCTTCTGCTCCTAGCTTCTCACTCCTGGGCACTTGCACAGAACTGAGCTGTGGCTCATTCTCATTTAAAGGAAAAGTCACTGAGACCGGTCAATTGAAAAGGGCTGTTTAGACAGAGGGCGAATGGTGCTGATCCTAGTGGTATTTTGAACAGTGCTTGTAACAGACATTTCATTAAGACCCCACAGAACTGTTGTAATGTCAAAATGTGGTACAATATGTGCCCTTTAAATATGTGCACTGACTGCTGCAGTCTATCCGACAATAAAGGCAGCATGGAGCTTTTTTATACAGTAATAAAAACACAACAGCACACAGAAAAACTCCACTTTCACATGATGTTCCAGTTTACAGCAAAGTGTGAACATACATGTGGCCCTTCTATTTTGGAAGAGATTTAAATTTGTTATAGGAGGCATTGTTCTTAGGCACTCTTACGTCCTGTATTCTGCAATGCCAACCTCCTTAAACATTTTCTTTCAAAATATTTACAAGATTTTCATTTAAAATATATCGTATCATACCTCTTTCCCATAACTCAATTTTGGCATCTTTATGAAAGATCTGTGATGTGCTTTGGTCAAAAAGCCACAAGGATCATACAACACAGCTCCATTCTTCCACTGTTCCTTTAAATGACAATGAGCCATAGCTCCATTTAGCATGAGATCTCATCAGTGAGGAGTGAGGAGCATTAGTTTGCGATATTCGCTTGGTTCCTTTCACTCTTTACTTTTATTTTTACACCATATTTAATCAGTACTTGTATTTCACTATGCCTGTTTTGTCTGTTTTACACTGTTTAGCTTTGTCTTGGTGCTCTCAAAAAAGTGTGGGCCCAGCCCTGTGTTTGGAGTCACTCAACTGGGTAGTTTTATTTCACTGTTTGTGGGTTAGATGGCTCCAGATCCCCAAATTAATATGCACATGCAATGAAAAGATTATTTATTTATTTTCAACTTATTTATAACACTTCATTTATAGCTAAAATGTTGCATATTAGTTTTATGAAGTCTCAAGATTACTAACTAAATAAAAAAGACTAGGTTAAGGAGTTAGACTAGTTTGGGTGGCAATGGCATACTAACCCTGATAACTGGGTTAGAACCATACAGGTAATGTACAACATCTGTCTTCAAAATGCTCCCAAATGTCCCAAAAATGACATTAATTCTCGTTTAATTAGTTGCTGGTTGATGTAAGTGGGCTGCCTCTGGCTCTTTTGCAAAGATACGGGAAACCTCCTAAGTAAGATGATTAGCTCTACTTGCTGTCCATGCGGGAAGTCTGATCTAGGGTTTTGGTAAGGCGCATTTACAAGGCTAGGGAAGGAAATGAGACGAGCTGCTGGAGGTCCTGGAGGAGTGACTCACATAGCTGTGGTATCATCGCTGAGAAGATAATTACACAAATCCAACATAGTGGTAGTTTCAAGGGGAAAAAAATCTGAAACTGATCAGTATGAGGTTTTCAACAGCAAGAAAGGACTCGTGGTAAAATGTCATTCTCTTCTCTTCTATATTCTTCTCACTGCATCATTTCTTCACAGGTCATGTTTTCAACATGCCACATGACAATGTGAAGGCATGTGAAGATGTATTTGGAAAGTTGCAGGACAATCACATGATGTCTCCGACACTGATACGGATAAACCGCACCAGCCCCTGGTCTCCTTGTAGTGCTGCAATCATCACAGAGTTCTTGGACAGTGGGCATGGTGAGTCAGATCAAAACTGGTGCTTTGAGTCTAGACACAAACTGTTAGACATCATATTACAGTTCTCCAGTTTATTTTTTGCATCGCTAACTCAAAAGTTCCAGTTGCACTAACACTGAGTTACAGCTAAACTCCCAGCTGGTGATTGTCTCTGGAGCTGAACTTGTGTTAACTCTAAGTCTCTTAACTACAGACCTTGGGTCTGATCTTCTGGCAGTTAAATATCTCAAATCTCAAACTTTATCTATTGTTCCCCATTTTGCTACCTCTTAACCCAGAGAAATAAGTAAAGCATATAAAATATTGTTTACTGGGTAAAATTTTGCAGCCTAGTCTCAGTGTGAGTTCATAAGTGACCAATCTTGGGAGTAGTAAAATTTATACAACATGTGTAAGAAATCAGAACTCAGAAATCAGAACTTCTTATCGACATAATCTTGCCTATATTAATTAATTTGATTTTTCTTTTAAATCTGTTCATACTTTTTTTATTGTTGTTAAATCTGTCAATATGTCCCCCACTCTGCGTTCACGTACTATCCCCTTACATCCACACTACCGCGCATTTAGTCACATGATTCTGCTCCATCCCTTCTACCACATGGAAGCAACATAGAGGAAAACCTAAACAGAGAGGTCAACTGAGCAACTTGAGCAGCTTGTACCAAAGAATAATGCTGTGTCTGTCGTTTGGACATGTTTTGACTTTAGTGAAGACAAGACTGAACATAAGTCATAAGTCAAACATTTGAACATAAGTCAAATGTAAACACTGACAAAAAACAGCTTCAGTTACTACCACCAGTCTGTTTCAACACTTGAAGCAAAAGCACATTACCAAATATGAAGAGTGCATGGCTCATAAACAAAGACAAACAAGCTCCCAGCAACATTAGAAAACATCAGAAAATTATCACTGTAATAAACAAAAAATAAATAATCATGGTAAAATGTTCAGTTAATAATGATATTTAAGCACTAGAATGAAACATAGATCAAACATGTACAATGTGTTTGAAATATAGTTCACCATTCCTGCACTCAAGTCTCCATTTTTGAGTGCCTAATTTTCCTTTTAAGAAGCTCAGAATTTGCCAAGGAACCTTACCTTATGGCTGTCTGGTTTCTCATGTTCTCTGAAGCCCAGCTTGTGCTAACTCTGCAGATCAATTATAGAATTATGCTAACCACAATGGAGTCAGCCTAGAACATTTACAGGCCATTGTTAGTGTTTTTACAGTGTAATAGACAAAGCAGCAACGAGTGACTCATCCATCAAGACCATTCATCTACTAGAAAGTCTCCAAAAATGGTGCAAATACACACGAGTCTCTCTCATCCTTCCAAACTATGCATTTAGAAGTCCTTTGGATGGCAGCTGTGCTCTTATAAAATTCAGGGGTAAGCCCTGGGCCACAAATCTCTGCCAATCAGGGCAAACCACTGCCTCAGACTAAATGACAATATAAGGTTTGCAAATTTACAGCAGCATTTTACAGGCAGCTGTCCAGACCACTTGTCTGAAAGTAGACTGGTTTAGGACAGCCCAACATGGTCTGGCTCTCTCTGGCTGGAAGTGTAGGCCAACCTAGTTTTCCCATGCAGGTTGAAATAGAAACTTTTTTCTCTTATTATGTCTTGAATATAGAATGTGTAGCTATGCATTTAAAACAATTTAGAGAAAAAGCAGGTAAATAGGAATAAGACTTTTATGCATATTAAATAAAGCTGTAATGCTAATGTCTGTAATATATCACAGACTACCCAGTTTACTTTTTTATGATATGACACAAATGGAAGAGTGCATTTAATAATAAGTCACATTGATTTGTTGTAGATTGTGACAGATTTACGATTCACTTGTGGTAGTTTAGCACACAAAACCCGTGAGTGTCTTTAGCAAATGGCAGATCTATATCACATATATAAAAATGATAGTATAATATAATGATAGGATAATAAAATATACTAAGAAATGTCTAAAAATCTGCATATATACAGTAGTATGGAATGGCCAGACCATTTTTTTATGTGGAAGGTTGAACAGAAACATCTGTAGGTATTTTAATCTGGAGCAAGGGTATAACTCGATTCTCCTCCATCTGACAAAAGTACTGTTTATCTGATAGTGACAATTTTGGTGGGTTTTTAGATCTTGTGTGGTTATTTAGAGTCTTTTTTCCAGTTTTGGAAACTTTGTTTTCTTCTTTGTGCATGTGGATTATCTGATGTCTAATCTGCTACACAATAGCTCCTAAAAAGGAATAACTTATACATAATGAAAAACATTTGTCAGGTAGTTAATGAAGGTTGGTGGTCTCCGACCTTTGCACAGTACTGTGTGGGTGGGTGTGTAGCCTCAAGCCACATACTTTGCCTTTTCTATTCAGCCTCACAAGACAGATGACACAAGTACACACACACAAACACACACACACACATTATGTGAAATAACAAGGGAACTACCAAACCATTCTGACCAAATTGTTTGTTTGAGTAAGGGCCCAGGGTGATTACACTGATTAGGACGTTTATAGTAGGATCTTTGAAGCCCTCAGAGTCTCAGACTAACATTCACACTCTTCCAGACGCCCTCATTCTAAACAAATAAATGCAGACGTGATGAAGCTAAAGATGGTAGTTAAACAAACATCTCCCAGCCATAACTCTGACATTTGGTCAAACCTTTCCCAAAGCAGAGATATTAAATATTAACATCACTAATTAAAAGATCCCTATTGCTTTGGAGTGATGACAATTTAGTATGATGTTTATATTATGTCCATTTAAAGTTTTAGTCAGGATTCACTTTCATCGTGTATCATGGTTCTCGTACAAGACGGCCTAGGTCTTAGAAGAGTCAGAAACCCTAGATTTATGATTGACAATTTTAATTTTGATTTACATAAGTAAAATAGTAACACCTTTTTTGAATATTTCTAATGTATTTTAATTTGGCTTTTTCAATCTCCAAAAGGAACCCCAGATGCTGGTGCACTGTATGTTGCTCTGGTGTATTCTGTAACTTTAGCTGCAATTTAATTGCAACTTTTCCATTGTTGACACTCTTGATAAATGTTTATTCTAGCCACTTCCATCACAATACATTGTAACTATACAACAGATGGATAAAATCTTAATTTGTATGTAATATGGTTCCTCTGAGGGAGCTGCAGAATGTTATACTGCTCTGCTGCCTCTGAGGCAGATTCTGAAGAAGTACTTTCCTGCACACTTGATTTATGACTGCTGCCTCTGAAGAAGCTAAGTGGCAGCAGAGCATTTATTGTATAACATTCTGTAGCTCCTTCAAAGGCAGCAGTCATAACTCAAATGTGCAGGAATGTGCTTCCTCGGAGTCTGCCTCAGAGACAGCAGAGAATTATAAGATTCTACAGCTTCCTCAGTCTATATGTGATGTATCACTATGCTTCCTCCCCACAGGTGAGTGTTTACTTGACCAGCCTCAGAAGCCCTTGGCCCTCCCTGATGTTCTACCTGGAGCATCCTATAGTCTGGACAGGCAATGCGAGTTGGCATTTGGGACAGGCTCTAAGCCATGCCCACTGATGCAGGCTCCATGCCAACGCCTTTGGTGCACAGGGAAGACCCGAGGGCAGCCCGTCTGCCAGACACGCCACTTTCCCTGGGCAGATGGCACCAGCTGCGGAGATGGCATGGTTTGCATGCGAGGTGTCTGCATAGAGAAGCGAGAACTCACCAAGGCAAAGGTGAATGACAACACAGACATGAACAGAGACACACTGAATAGAACCATGTAGCAAATTTACAAATGCCTTGTTAGGCATTTATGATGTCACTGCTCACTCTCCCCATTGCACACAACCTGAAAATTTTATTTCACTCAGTTCTCACACCCAGAAACATCTCTGAGCGTATTATGATGTAAAATACAGTGCATGTAGAGACCTCACTAGGAACTGGGAGACATCATTTGTGCACAGCTAAATAACTGTGTTAGTAATGGACACAGCTTACATTGAACTCACTAATAAACTTTAAGGTGTGTTTTTGGACACAGTGCAGCAAAGACTGGTGTTTGAAGATTGATTCTTTAGTTTTGCACTGGAGCTGCCATTCCTTTTAAGTGGGATTCTATTTTACAGTCATATATTCTCATATCTCCAAGAAGTCTCACCCAGCTGTGATAAGATACATACGGATTGCAGGCATTTGGCATATTATTGTAGACCTCTTAAACAGATCCTACAGATCCTTTCCATTCCTGTGTTTTGCTGCCAAGTAACATGACCATGAACACATAGAAGTGTTTTCAACTGGGATCTTTAGTCTGAGGGTATCACGGCAACTTGCAGATTTTAACATTTTCTTAACTAGTCTTTTGATTATCAAAAGTGTTGCACAAGAACCAATTAATAAGCCTTTCCTGATGTGAACTGGACGCGACAGTAGGGAAAACAAAAAAGAACAGAGAAATACTCTTTTTGGTTAACTATTCTGCTCACCTCCATCAGTCAATATTGTTGAATTTATTTAGGCTTTTTAAGCTTGTGCATTCACTTGGAAACAGTAAAATGCATCCAACAATAAAGGAAACCTCTGTGCCTTTTATACAATAATAGAAAACACAAAAGCATACAGAAAGTGCAGATTCTACACACTGATATCATTTCTCTCTGCCCACAGTGAACACCTGCATATTTGAACTATAATGGCAACAAATTTAAACAAGTTAAATACACCAGCATCAAAGTTTGGAAAGGCTTTAATTAATAAACATTTGAATTTGATAAAAAGTTAATGCTGAGTGCAACATTTTGCTTTGCAGAGTGAAAAACTATACTTCACATTTTGCCTTGTTGTTGTCGTGACAGATAAACACAACAAAGTCACACTTGAATGTAAAAGTATGGCATTATGTAATGTATTTTTGTAATTGAATTGAATTATGGAATTAAATCCAAATAATTTTGAGACATGAATTGAATATACTGCACTTACATCACCTGTGTGAGTTGTTTTTTGTAACAACTTGATCCTGTAGGAACGTTGTTTTGTTACACTCTCTACTGTACACACTGTATTTAGTTAAAATGATAATAAATTCCACTAAAGGGTATGTCTGCGATTGTGGGAAAATGCTGTTTTCTCTGGTTTGTTTACATTAAGAAGCTCCATGTCTTTTAAGGTGGAATGGTACTAAATTACCGTACTATAATCTACTATATTACGCCACCTATGGAGCAGGAATAAAGCAACATCCTCATCTCAGTTCACGCTTTTCAATGTTTGGAGTTCTCTCCATTTTCTAGCATACCATATTTTTTTAAATCCATTAACTGACAGGGCTTTGTTAACGCATTAGACTGGTTTCAAGCTTGTAAATAGGAAACCTTTATAAAAAGTGTTTTTTGATTAAAATCGTGAACGTCACCTTTTAATGTACAGGAGAATGACAGTGATAATTCTAGATTTGTAAGGGCTTTAAGTAGGCCTGTCACAATAATTATATTATTGACTTATCATACAATATATGGAAATTTCCTCAAAATGTTTGCTGATCTCAGTATCCCTTATTGAGTTTACTTGTGTATTTGTCTACATAAGAAGGAAAATTACCAATATTTTAGCCAATCATGCTGTTCTGTTCTCTGATTTTCTCTGGTCTCTCTTTTCTGGCCTGTTATGTTGATTTGCTTGTTTTATTCCATATATTTAACTATGTTTTTATATTCCAACTCTCTCTCTCTCTCTCTCTCTCTCTCTAGGTGGATGGAAAGTGGGGTAAATGGGGGACATTTGGGACTTGCTCTAGGACCTGTGGTGGTGGGGTTCAGCTGGCAAAAAGGGAGTGTAATAACCCATTGCCAGAGAATGGAGGCAAATACTGCCAAGGAGTGAGAGTGAAGTACCGTTCCTGCAACCTCACACCATGCTCTGATACTGGTAAACACCCTTTAAAGCATGTAAATTCACTCATTAACACCACTCAGTGCTGTTTCTCCGCTAAATTCTTGCTTTTTTTCTCTTACACAGGGAAGAGTTTCCGTGAAGAACAGTGTGAGGCCTTCAACGGTCTCAGTCTAAATACCAACCGCCTCGCACCATCTGTTGTGTGGGTGCCCAAATATTCAGGAGTGTCCCCCAAAGACCATTGCAAGCTGATATGCAGGGCTAATGGAACTGGCTACTTCTACGTTTTGGCGCCCAAGGTGTGTAATGAGCAGCTGTTAAAGGCCTGTTTTCAGTTTTATTAGCCATAAACAGCCAAGAAAAATCTCTACATGGCAAACATTAGTGGGCAACATTTTCACAATATTTCTATTAAAATCAACAGTGTCATTTAGATGTTTATCTCCCTTTTGCTTGTAACAACCTCTACTCTTCTGTGTAGGCTTTACACTGTATATTATAACATTGCTGTGAGGATTTGATTGCATTCAGGGTGATAATCATTAGTAAATCAGGTACTGGATTCTGAGTACACTGCATGTGTGCAAAATTACTACCCAAAATAGTTGTGGAGCTAGCACTGCCTTAGAGGCAGCAGGAGCGTAAATAGTAAAACTGGCCAACAGGCAGGGATGAATGTGATTGGTTAAAACTCATTGGGCAGAGATATTATAAATAAATAAGAGAATAAATGTGCAATATAACTTTCTTTTTTCTTATACTTAGTTCTGTTTCATAATTTGTGGAAAATGCTGCAAAACTTTCAGTATTTTGTTTTACTTAAATGGAGGATAAAGTAACTCATTGCCTCAGAGGAAGCTGCAGAATGTTATCCCCACCTGTTGGCTGGTAACCAATTAAGTTCCTTCTTCCTCAAAGGTAGCGCCATTTTGAGTAGTGATTTCCCACACATGCCCAAAAACACCCAAACTCACCCAATGTCATTTCATAGGGCTCAGAATAGAGTTCTACTGCTTCACAGCCCAATGCTGGGGATTTTTGTACTCATCTTGTCAACATTTAGCACCTTTGGCTCGTGTGCAGTGGCTCCAAACAGACCCATGTCATTCTTTTCTAAAATCAGTAATAGAAAACTTATGGATGCAAAATGTAAATCATGAACAGTAGCTGAACTTGAGTGTAGCTGTGTGGAAAAAAAACCCAGAGGAACCATAATTCTGTGTCAGTAAGATTGTTTTTAAGGAAATAGTTCCTGTCTCATGAATCAGAAGCTCTTTTCTCTTGTGATTTAAGCTTGAGTGTTTTATGAGGATGGACCCATGAGGATGGACTCTTCATATTTTCAAAATCTACCACAACAGCTTCAGAAATATCTATGTAAAGTAGAGGGCCACATTATGATCAACCGTCTAATTTACTGTTGGTCCTTGGCATGCCAAAGTAGCTCTACTCTTTCATGTCATTTTAGACTTTAGCAAAAGGCACGAAGATATATCAAGAGATCTTTTTTTTTGGTTTAACAAACATTGGGATATTCATTGTAAACGCAGGTGTATAAACACACTTTGTGATCATCATCAAAATTTCACACAATTTATTAACCATGAGATTGTGAGAGTGCAGTGCAGAGAATGATCCATCACCCAAACCATACCTGCTCTGTGGGGGTCTACACCATTGAGGAACAGGGTGAAAGGGGGCAAACAAAGTATGCAGAGGTACAGATGGACTTCTATATGTAATTGTAAAACCAAAAATCCTCTTGTGGGGTCAGTGGCGCAGAAAGAATGGGCAGTGAATGTAGAAGGAGGTGCTCTTAATGTTATGGTTGATGGGTGTATAACACAGCTGGAAATTTTGTATGGTGGATATAGCTGGCTTTAGGATTCTTGCTAAAGTTCTCTTATTGGTTTAGTGTGGCTTTCCTACCCAAGCTGGGAATTGAACACTAACCATATCATCACCAACAGCTTGTTAAGCAAGTGGCCATTATACTGGACTGTTCTGATAGAACGGGTTTCAATAAAATTAAAATAAGATTAAAGAGTTAACATAACTTGGAAAGCAAGTCCTGAGAGTCGCATGACTGCCATATGGTTCTCACAGCTGTCCTATATCCGCTGACAAATGGAAGACAGGGAAGACGAGAATGACGTAAAAAATAGTGAGGAAGAAAGTGTTAATCTGGGTGAGATACTGAGGTGTGGAGTGAGTCTCCACAGACACTTCACACACACACACACACACACACACACACACACACACACACAAACTGGACTACAGCCTTAAAAATGCCTGAAGTTTTCAGAACAAGATGGACAGGAATATTTTCAAAGTGAGAGTAAAATTCTAATCATATATTGGCTGTAGCAAAAAAAAAAAAAAATTCTCTGCATACTTTGTTATCTCTTTTTCCCTGTTCCTCAGTGGTCAAGACCGTCACAGGGCAGTGACTCTGAGGGTTTTGAAAACTCCAGCAACACTACTGTGTCTGATCCACTCATACCATCACAACACACACTAACACCACAACCACCACGTCAATGTCACTGTAGCGCTGAGAATGATCCACCACCCAAATCATATCTGCACTTTGGGGGTCCTGACAATTGAAGAACAGGGTGAAAGGGGGCAAATAAAGTAAGCCTAAAACCAGATGGGCTCTTGTATGTAATTGTAGAACTACAAAAGTGCTTCTGTATGGTCAGTGGAGCTGATAAAAGGGACAATGAGTGTAGCTACATGGTAAGTATACCTAATAAAGTGGCCAGTGAGTGTTGGTCTTCAGCTGTACAGTTTTAAATCGGGAGCAAAAGAACGTCTGAATGAGGAAGCACTCAATATCTTTGGGTTAATTTGGAGTAGCATGTGTGATCCATAACTAACTAGACTACACCTGGTCTTAATAATGTTTATGTGGGTGAATACCATCAGATCCTCACAGAAATATTCCAGCATCTAGTGTAAAATATAATAGAAGCTGTTTCTATAAATAGACCATAATAAACGTCCTTATTTATATCCTACATTTCAGAAGATATTTGAATGAACAAATGCTTTCTTGTCTGGTGTTATTTTATAATCAATGAAGTGTCTTATGTCTTGTGTTGTTGCAGGTTGTGGATGGAACCCCATGTTCACCAGACTCTTCTGGGGTTTGTGTCCAAGGCAAATGCACCAAGGCCGGCTGTGACAGCAAACTAGGCTCCAACAAGAAGTTCGACAAATGTGGAGTGTGTGGGGGAGAGAACAAGAACTGCAAGAAAATCTCAGGCCTCTTCACTAGACCCAAGTAAGCCATCAACACCTGAAGCATATTCACAGAGAAGATAAACATACCCCGCATTCCGATCACACTAACTCGCTTTTCCATGGAACATTTGGGTCACTGTAACTAGTAAAATCTTCTAGTGCACTTTTACAGGATACAAGCCATATCTTCACATGTCTCTGTCCTTCTGATTCTGAAAAAAATTGAGGGTTGTGTCAGACTGCGAGTGGGTGAAGTTGATGAAAAAGGAAAAAAAAATTAAGTTTGAAAACGCAAGAATAAATGGCCAACAATCTGAAAGCAAACTGTCCCTCTTGTAGGGAAGGTATATTCAGTTACAGTGAAATGAAATCTTGTTGCTAAATTTCAACCAGATATATCTCAAAATGACAATAGAAGAAGCACTGAAGGCCTAAGCCAGTCGTTTCCTCATTAGTTACGGATACAGAGTCATGTCTGATGGATATAGTGTGAATGTTTGTAGTGGTACGTACACTGGAAGTGGAAATTCACCTGGTGATAGTGATCTTACAGAACAAATTCCCAGAACTTATCAACCATTTTTTCTTCCCTCAGCCTTGGCTACAACTTTGTGGTCATGCTTCCGGTGGGTGCTGCCAACATTGACATCCGCCAGCGAGGCTACAAGGGCATGGTCAATGATGACAACTACCTGGCCGTGAAGAACAGCCAGGGCAATTACCTGCTGAACGGAAACTATGTGGTGTCAGCCATGGAAAGGGACATCCTGGTGCGAGGAAGCCTGCTTCGCTACAGTGGCACTGGTGGTCCATCTGAGACTGTGCAGGCCATCAGGCCTCTGGGAGAGGTGCTGATTGTGGAGGTGCTGTCTGTAGGCCAGATGACTCCCCCACGAATCCGCTATTCCTTCTACCTGAAGCGGGAGAGCAAAGAAGAAAAGATACTGAAGAAAGAGAGCAGGGATCGGGCTGAAAACAACATCCTGGCTGAGAAGGGTGGGATTAATGGGAAGGAAACTGACCTCCCAAAGGGTAAGGTCTCACCCCATTATGCCAAAGTGGCTCCACTTCCTGGAAAGTGGGCAACGGCTGGTTGGGACGAATGCTCAGTCACTTGCGGACAAGGCCTTCAGAGGAGACTTGTGCAGTGCCTGAAAGGGGATGGTGGACCTGGTACGGACTGTGACATGGCTAAAAGGCCAAATGCCATGCGGGCGTGTGGGGACCCTTGTCCCATGTGGGATATAGGCGGATGGTCCCCCTGCTCCAAGAGCTGTGGGAAGGGCTTCAAAAGGCGTTCTCTTCGCTGTACAGTCCAGGGGGGAGGCCTGTTGCCAAGGGAGCACTGTGTTGGTTTGAAGAAGCCACAGGAGCTGGACTTCTGTTCCTTAAAACCCTGTTAATGACTCCCCCAATTCATACACTTCCCTTGTCCCATTTCATGGACTATTTGCTTTGTCAAATAATACTCGACAAAGAAAAAAAAGGTAAACGATCCAGAACGTTTTCGTTCTGGTGCATTATGTTTGTAGATTTTGCATACTGCCTGAGAAATGGAAATGACATGAAGAAAATTAAAACTGTAGAGAACGGTCAAAGGAAATGTCAAATAACTGATATGGAGAGTGAGAGAAACCAAAAGTAAAGAGGTGGAAAGACAGGGTTAAACACAGTTGCAAACAGTGCTCTACCTCTTAATTGTAACCCAAATGTTTAAGATTTTCATGTCCCAGTTTAAACAAAGCTATAATCAATAATTCCACATGGATTTATAATATGATACAATATAAAATATCTACTTTCCTTGGTAATACTATATTATAAGTAACTGTTCATAAGGCTAAATGACACCAAAGTAATCCTTTCATGACAAGTGACATAAACCTACCTTTCAATTGCTTCATCCTGTTCAAGGTCACGGTGGATCTGGAGCATACCCAGAATGGCAGAACACACCCTAGATATGGCGCCAGTCCATCACAGGGCATCCCACACTCTCCCAGTCTTGCACACACAGGTCTGGACATTTTGTATAGGCAGTACATATACCGGTGTATATTTGGACTGTGGGAGAGAACTGGAGCACCCGGAGATAACCCACAAAGACACAGAGACAACACACCAGACAGGTGGGATTGAACCCACAACCCCCATGTCAGCCATGTCTGAAATGCAGTGTTCCAATCACAGAACCTTTTATGTGGAACAACCACTACAATACAAAATCATAAACCTCCACATGCATCTCTAAAGACGTATTCCAGCAAGTCTCAGTTATCAAAAAGGCTGCTGTAGTCTGTTTCCTAGACAGAAATAATTTGTTTTCCATCACATGATTCTGACGACACACACAATCCAGATGGAGGGCAGGAGGTGAAAAACAGAATGGGGGAGACTGAAGCGAGGAGCCTGCATAGTGCTAAGTTTAGACAAAATTCCATGAGAAATGTACAAATATAAAATAACAACGTATACTGGAAACAATGTTTATGTAAAGGAGAACAATTTTTAACTGAAATTTAAGATTAGCAACTATCGAGGCAGTATAAGAGTATCTTTTCCAGATGTCCTTTAAATTAAGAACACTAATGAAAGTGCATAAAATTACTGAGGCATATATGTTGTCTTTAGCAGATGTGTTGATCTTGTTATCAAGGTGCTGCATGATAACTGTGATTAGGTTTTCTTTTATTGTCTTGTGGATTAACCTAGCAACAAAAACACTCAACTTTACGATAGTTTATTTCACATAGTCCATCACCATTGGCCTCCCACAGAACTGAGCAAAATACAACATTCACTCCTCATAGAGCGCACAATTAAGTCAACTTTCCATTTCCACTTTAAATTGCGCAGCAGTGGAACGGGACACTGGTATAAAAAGCTGACTTGCAGTTATGAGAAGTGAGTTTTGTGTTTTGCACAGTTCTGTTGGTGCCATGGCTGTGCACTTGTATCCGCGGCTCGTTTATCTGTCAAATAGTAGCATTTTCTCCCTCATGAACAACAACATTTAGTACTTGAAAAGCTCCTTGTGGTTTATCAGTTGAAATGATTTTGAGCAACTATAATCGACGCAAACCACATGGTTTTTGAGAGCTTATTACAAAGCTCCCTGTGTGTAAAATCACATCCTGCCCTCCATCTGCGAATCACGTTCATTTCTGCCTCTTGGCTAGCAACCAATTACATTTATTCTGTCTCGAAGGCAGCACTGCCTCCAGAACCATACTGAGTAGTGATATTGCACATAAGCGCTGCAGTTCACAGAATGATTTGTCACCATTTGCAAACAACCAACTATGAGAGTTGATGCTTGTTGGCATACGCCTACATAGACGTTTATGTACGTTTATGTCAGTAATCATGAAAGGCTTATGAACGTGTGAAATAGCTGCTGACATTGTGGTCCCTAACTGGTCTTATGTGACTGTACGTGAGCTTTTCCCTTGTGAAAAAAAATCTAAACTATTGATTAAAGACCACATTGATACCTTCCAAGGAATATTTGCCTCAGAGGCCAACTCAAACATTGATGGTCTCCTGGGTCACGAAGACACATTCCACATCTAGATAGGAAAGTAGCACACTCACAAAATGCCCTTGTACTGCATGGATCTGGCTGCAAATATCCTCTTTAAGTCCTTCTTATGTTAAAGACATGGTTGAGAGGGGCTGGTGAAAATTAACTGGGGTCAAGTTAGACTTTAACAGGGTCAAGTGTGCTACACTTGCCAGGGGTACATATTCAAGATGTTAATAATTACAAATACAGCTTAATGATTTAATGTTTTTATCATGAATGATGTCTCCCACCATTTTTATCCCACTGACATGTTCCTAGTTTTCTATGTGAGTATTATGAGGAAAGTTTGTTTAGAGAATGCTTCCAACGTGTGCTAAAATTTATTCTGATTGCAACCCGTATCAGATACATTTGGAGCTGAAGCACTGTTTCAGTATCTTCCATCTGCAAGATCTTAAGGTGTTGGGAAACTACCGTGTGTCCCTTTCCTTATCTTGTGGGAGAAAAATGAAGTCATACACTTTATTAAATAAGATACATTATATAATGAAATATATTAGTTGGTCTCCTTTTGCTGTATTAACAGCTTTTTCTCTTAAGAGCATTAGTGAGGTCAGATCCTGACATTGGATGAGTTACTTCTGGACCACAAAGGCCACTTCAGCGCAGCCAACAATTTTAGATGGTGTCTGGAGGTTTTATACCACTCTAGCCGGCACTTGGCATTGAACGTGGTGACTTTCTTCTCATGTGCAGTTGCAGAAATGCACCCTGTTTTATTTTTTCATGGAGTTTATACTTTGTGTGCAACTGTATCTATAAAGTAGCCAAATCCACAACTCATAAGAAGTTTCTACATACACTTTCCAATCATCTTGCCATGTCATCCCCACCAGCTGTGCCCCAGAAACCAGTTTTTCATCTCGATTGCTCATCCAGCTCTTTTGTCTTTTGTTTACTCATTTGTCATCCTCCTTCTTCCTCTCTTTCCATTGAGCCAGAGGTGCAGCTGCTACGATCAAGCCCTGTCTGGTACAGTTGCCATATTAACTAAGTTATTATTACTTTTTGAGTGGCTCGTGGCTCGAGGTTTGGTGTAGTTTTTGATGCCGACCTAATGAGCTTTTTTTTTTTCCTCTGTGTAAATTCCTGTAATGAAATCATACAGCAAGAAACATATATGCGCAAGGTTCTTCAGAGCGACCATATCGTCCATCTAAAAGATGGTTCCTGCATTACTTGGAATGTTATATTCTTTTTTTTTCTTTTGCGCTTTAGTACAGCAAAAGATTTCAACGTCCTGCATGGGCTGCTTTGTATACCATGTATACATCAATCTGGCTGTGCACAAATAAGTCATGTAAATACCTTTTTATGTCTTTTATTGATATATGTATATGTTTTTATTTTTTATTTTTTTTACGCTGCCATTTTGAACTGTCTTGACTTCAAAGGTATTTATTCCAAATAAAACATGTACAAACAAGACCTTGTTTTGTCTGAGTCTGTTGTTTACTTACTGTCTCATCAGCAGTAAAAAGCCCTTTGGTGAACTTAAAACAAGAAGCAGCTTCTTGTGAAGGAGTGATTGGTTTATAAATATCTACACTTGATAAAATGTCTTACAGAACAATGTTTTAGCTTTTTTTATGTAATAAAGGATACCTGACTTTTGGCTTATTCAATTTTATTAAGCTTTAATGGACAGAATGCTGTAGAAGCCCATTCAGAATTCCAGTATAACATGCTTGCCATAGACCTGTTATCTCATAACACTGATCCTAACTTCTCCTAAATGAGCCTTCCTAGGTCTAAGACACTATTCTGACTTATTATTATGAGCTAGTCAAACATTATTATGGGACTTTAAGTCATAATTATGAGACGCTACGTCGTTTTTATGAGATAGGGTGGCAGTAAGAAACTTTCTAAAGTGGCAGAACCAAGCTTCCATGGAAATGACTTTGTTCTTGTCACATTGTGTTTTGTTTTTCTCTGCTTCACAAACTGAGACTTTTCAAAGTATACTCTTTCACTGTTGGAGAGTGAGAGAAGCAGGGAGTTAGGGAGGGTTGGAAAGTGGGAGAAAGAGCATGTGGACCAAATTTCGAGCGCTAGAACGCAGCAGCTGTATGCTCACTCTCCCAGGCCTTATAAGGCAGTTAGGCTTCATTAGATGAAGGGTATATATAGCCGTAGAGAGAACAGTGTCAGGACCAGGAGCAGACTGGGAATATTACATCAAGCAGAAAGCATCGTTGTGTCAGTGGGGAAAAAAGTGAATGGTTTTCAGCTGACCCATATGCGAATATCAAAATAAAGTAAAACTTTTTAATGTTTTATTCTTTTTCCTCTGACCTGTCTGTCATTGTCTCTTTCTCTCGTGTCTCGCCTGCTTTTTCTCACCCGCCTTATCTCTCTCTCTCTCTCTCTCTCTCTCTCATACACACACACACACACACACACACACACTTTTAACCCATTCTGAGGGGTGGGTTTAACCTCACTGCACTTCTCTCTCACTCTGATATTTCTGTTGTTTTGTTACCATTCTCTGTTTCTCTCTCTCTGGCAAATTCCTACTCTCTGTTTTTCTCTTTCTGGCACTAACACATGTTCATCTGTTGTTTGCCTGAGAGATTGGAATAATTCTTCCATACAAGGTATATATAACCAGGCACTGTTGGTTCAAAAATGTCACCATGCAGACATCTATATGTAAACCCATACAAGAGAAATCTTCAAACTGCAGGACAAGTACAAATTCCAGAGCCAGTGAGAAACTGCATGCAGGGCTAATCTCCAACAGCCAATATCTGACTATATCACACTCTTTTATCAAAATGGGGCCAAAACAGAAAAGCAATTCCTTTCCTACCCCACTTGCAAAAGTTACATAGTGCAGTTTCTGAAGTGCTGAGCACCAAGTAGCAGTGACAGAGGCTCTCTTCTTCCTATTACAGGTCAGTGAGGTATCACAATGGTTTTGAAGTTGTACGTTTAAGGAAAAATATTATGTAGTGTTCCTTTAAATAAAGAAAAAAGAGCATCTTGTCATTAATAACTCCTTTACAAAATTAAATTTGTGATTTGTGGATTCTGATGTTTGGTTCTCAAAATATTCTGCTCTATTCTGATGCCATAATATTTGGTGTCAAAGAGGTTGAATTGATACCTACAGGGTTCTTTTACAGTATCACAAGTTTGTGGAGGACACAGTAGTGATAACCTAACAACAAAGTCCCCTATTTATATGTCTACTTGTGTTCCTTTCGAAAGAGTTGTGTTGAGTTGTTGTGCTCTTTTAGCTGCTTCAGTTACAATATTTCTGATACACAATTTTATTCATTTGTGGTAAGTTTGTACAAAGAGTACATAGTATTTCACTGCATAGGAATCAGTTGCTTACCCATTATACTGTAAGTATTATTACAAGTATGTTATTTAAAAGTGAAACTACTATAGATTAAAGTATTTATGGTGTTATTACAGTTACTCTTTGGCAAGGATGACCCAGATTGACAGGCTTGTCTTCTGCAAGACCAGACTGAACCGTGGCTTCCTTTGGGAAGAAACAGGATGAGACGTGGGATTCCCTCCCTCCATTTCTCAGTGCAGTTCTTCCTCATAACTACCATCGGTTTCTCCATGACCCAGTATGTTACTCATACCAAGGGACAATGGGAAACATGGGATCCAGCCAGAATATGGCTGCCATGGGATGACAGAATGGAAAGAGGGGAGGCACTGGATGGGAAAAAAGGAAAATACGACCTCACTCATGCCGTCCTGTCCTGTATTTCCTGTTCAAAAAAGTCCAGCTCATGAATCTGATCTTCTACAATTTTTGGGCCTGATGCTTAAAGAGATAATTCCAATAATCTAATTTTCATATGCAGGCATCAGCCAAGATATGTCAAGATTTAAAGGGTAGGGTATAAACTACCAAATTACTTGGCAAATACATTAGCCTAATAGCTCCATTGCAAAACTAAAGCTCTAAACATTGCGTGGTATATAGAGTAAGGAGAAAATTGTATCATTTTTGATGACCCAACTGGTAGACAACATTAAGTTGTACTTCTGTTAGGTCATCTTATGTAGTCGGCATTTGTTTCCCATTTTTCTCTGTGTCTTATACACTTTGGAAATCTGCAAAGGAAAACAGAACACATCCATTTTGGGTAAGAAAGACCCAGCCGTCTGTTCACTTCAGCTTGTGGATCGTCAGCAGGTTCTGAACTCAAGAATATTTTTCATTAATTTTACAGCAATCCAAATGGAGTCTCAGGCCAGTTCAAATCTTAGCCTTGTAACTCCAATCGTACATTCAGTAAGTATTCCCCAGAGTATCCCCAAAATCTTTGTAAATTATTTTAGTGAGTTGTGCTTCCAGCCTGTAGAATATTGAAAGGGGAAGATCCCAGGAGAGATTCTGTTGAAATTTATGCTAAAACTAAAGTTTCATTGTCCATTTGATGTACAGGTGGCCAAACACCGGTGGCATTTCATGCGGTTCTGCTCTTTGCTTGACATGCCGCTATTGGAGTGGAAAGGCCCAGAAGAGACTCAGAAGTGACTAATGAAGCTCCATTCAGCACTCTCGATTTTAGCCATCATGAGTTCCACAATGAGTTCCATTTGGAACAGAGTAGACAGTGCCGTGTACATGTGACTAAGGTTTTATTTGCAGTAGTTTCTCATCACTTGGTTACTTGATTAACTAAAAACATGGCTTCTATGTGGTTGAAATTCACACCCATTTCCCTAAATTGTGTAGTTCCATTGCAGCAAGGTTCAGGTATGGTCAAATAGAAACTGGGTCATAACAAAAATCAGAGATGTCCCAATATTTGGGCTAAGCTTGTGCAATCTTAGATTTTTATTAGAAACTATTGCACATAAATCATATTTCCATGGAAAAATTCCCCAGCGAAAGCTTCCAAACTCTCAGTAGTTTCCAAAGATGAACTGAGGCTTATTCCCTGGGCTAAATTAATATGTTGACATCTGGGGCACGGCACAGCAGGTAGTGTCACAGTCACACAGCTCCAGGGACCTGGAGGTTGTGGGTTCAAGTTCTGGTGACTCCAGGTGCTCCAGGTGACTGTCTGTGAGAAGTCTGGTGTATTCTCCCCGTGTTCATGTGGGTTTCCTCCAGGTTTTCCGGTTTCCTCCTACAGTCCAAAACCATATGTTGGCAGGTGAATTGGTGACTCAAAGTGTCCATAGGTGTGAGTGTGTGAATGAATGTGTGAGCGTATGGGTTGCCCTGTGAAGGACTGGCGCCCCCTACAGGTTGTGTTCCTGCCTTGTGGCCAATGATTCCTGGTAGGCTCCGGACCCTGCACTGGATAAGCGGTTACAGATAATGAATGAATGAATGAATGAATGTTGACATTTGACTTTGTTTGACATTGTCACTAGAAGGTTAAGGACTAATGTTCTCTCACCAATATTTTCATTAATTTTACAGCAATCCAAACTCAGTGAATGTGTAATTAGAGATACAAAGCTAAAGTTTTAATTGGCCTCAGACTAAGTGTTCCCCAGAGTATCCCCATAATATTTGTAAATTATTTTATTAGGTTGTGCTTCCATACTGTAGAATATTGAAAGGGGCGGATCCCAGGAGAGATTCTGTTGAAATTTATGCTAAACCTAAAGTTTCATTGTCCATTTGATGTACAGGTGGCCAAACACTGGTGACATTTCATGCTGTTCTGCTCTTTGCTTCACATGCTTTAATAGCCCTGTTCTTAGCGCTATTGGAGTGGAAAGGCCCAGAAGACTCTCAGAAGTGACTAATGAAGCCCCATTCAGCACTCTCGATTTTAGCCATCATGAGTTCCACAATGAATTTGGAACAGAGAAGACAGTGCCGTGTACATATGACTAAGGTTTTATTTGCAGTAGTTTCTCATCACTTGGTTACTTGATTAACTAATAACATGGCTTCTATGTGGTTGAAATTCACACCCATTTCCCTAAATTGTGTGGTTTCATTTCAGTAAAGTTCAGGTATGGTCAAATAGAAACTGGCTCATAACAAAAATCAGAGATGTCCCAATCTTTCAGAGATGGTGTATTCTTAGATTTTTATTAGAAACTATTGCACATAAATCATATTGTGTTCAAAATTTTCCCTAGCAAAATGTCCAAACTCTCAATAATTTCCACAGATGAACTCAGGTTTATCCCCTGGGCTAATGCTTTTGTGCAATGTGAAGGCATGGCATTAAAATTTGATATTGACATCTCACTTTGTTTGACACTGTCAGTAAAAGATGGGGACTATTCATTTTCACAAGGCAATCTCAGCCTTAAAGATTTACCAGGTATAAGCTTGCCAAGTTAAACAAAGCATATCAGGCACAAATACCTCCAATCTAATAAAAACAAAGTGGCCATTAGTGAGAGGATTTTCTCATCCTGCTTAGCTGCTGTAGGCTTGCACTTCCCATAAAGCTTACCAAATGAAGGGATATGGGAGTCTCTAAAAGATCCACCTCAGCCACTAAGCCGTGCCAGTGAATCCTCACAGCTTTACTGGCCTCGGCTCTAGGGATTTCCAGCTCTGTTTCCCTCCTAACCTCAGAGAATGGCTGACCTGCAGGAAAATCCCTTGGCATGGGGTCACAACCATGCTTAAAACATTTTAAATTGTGTGTGGTCCAAAGGACAAAACCAAGCGGTGTGCCGAAGAGTACACAATGTTCTGCCTCTTCACCGCATCCTGGTTTACAAATTATGCCAAAAAAGATGAAACATAAAATTCCCCGTTCTTCCACACCGGTGGTCTGCAAACAACACAGAAGTGAGAAGATGGTTTTAATGGACAGTGTTAGCAGAAACAAATCTGCCGCTCCTCAAACAATCCCTCCAGCTTGCTTTCGCAATTGAAGTCAAGATCAGAGTGCAGAGCTTCTTAGGTTCATTAGGAGAGATCTGCTGGAGTCAACACTCTCTTCAAAGCAGCTCTGACTCTTTGTTCATGTGCAAGGGTTAATCAATTTTGTATGAAAGAGATAAAAGTGATCAGAAGCAGTTGTTGCTGAGGTATTGACAGGGCACTGATCCAGGTCAACAGCCCCAGAGAAACAGTCAAGAGTTTCAGAGAAACAATTAGAAAGTTTAGAAGATTTCCACCAACTCCTGCACCTACATGTTTCCTGCTTATGCATCCTCCTAAATGAAATAAATACAGTTTTAAATGGTCTTTCTCACTATTGTTCCTGCTCGTTCCTAATCAGACATTAAATAATGTAACTGTAAGTGTAAATATGATGTTATAAAAATAGTGTTGCCAGCCAAAACATTGTTTCAACACTCATTGCATATGACTTGTATATACAAGGTAGACCAACAATCTAGATTTGAGTGACACAGCAGTGTGGTGTTAGATCCACACTTACCAGCACAAAACACATTAACATGACATCATCTCTCCCATGCCACTGCACACGCCCCCTACCTTGTATCTACATTCACTGTTCATTTTATCAGCTCCACTTACCATACAGGAGAACTTTGAAGTTTCACAATTACAGATAGTAGTCCACCTGTTTCTCTGAATACATTCTTATCCCCATTTCTCCCTGTTCTTCACTGGTCAGGACCCTAACAGGACCACCACAGAACAGGTATGATTTGGGTGGTGGATCATTCTCAGCACTGCAGTGACATTGAAGTTTCTACAGGTGGTATGAGTGGATGTAGCTGCTAGAGTTTTTAAAAGCTTTCGGCATTGACAAATAATAGTTCACCAACCAAAAATAAACAGCCAAGCGTCCTGTGACCACTGATGAAGGGCTAGAGGACGACCAACACAAACTGTGTGGCAAGAGATGAGCTGCTGCCTTTGACTTCTACAAGGTGGACCAATGAGGTAGGTGGACCAATGAAGTAGGTCATATCTGCTTTGTAGGTGTCTTGTTGTGGTCCTGACCATTAAAGGACAGGGTGAATTAGGGGTAAGAAAGTATGCAGGGAAACAGATGGACTAGTCTGTAATCGCAGCATTAGATTTGAGCATAGATAACAAGGTAGGTGTTCCTAATCCAGTGATTGTTAAGTGTATAGTGTATATATGCTAAGAATATCTCATCCATATCTGATCAATATCTGTTTAGCATATTTTCTTTGTCGATCAAATGGAAAAAATAAAAATATTATTGTTTCACATTTCCTAAGGATGTCAGACATGATATTAATAAATGACTCAGTTCATGGCTTATTGGTAGTGTTTATGGTCAAGGTTTGATTTGAGAATGTGTTTAGGAAGGCGCCACACATTCACAATTATAGTTTGGTTAGTCACATGGTTTCCGCAGTTCTGGTTCTGCTTTGTGGAATTCCTTAATAATGTGGTAGCGTTAGTACTATTTATTAAATGAAGCAGATCTAATTCTTTATGAAGTCTCTGTAATCAGCAGTGATTTATTCCATCCGTACTTAATGGGCCAAGGCTTGGTTTCACACTAATTCAAAAAGCATTTGTGGCCTACTAAAGAAAATGCGAGGCACTAAAATAGCTATGAGAGGAAGTGTGGAAGCTGTTTCTCATGGAAAGTACAAGGGATTTGGCCAAAACATTGCCAGATCACCTCGATCATAACAAAACCAGCATTGGCAAACTGTCTTTGAGCTCTCGTCACAGGAGCGAGTGGGGAGAAAGCCTACAGGCTTGGTAAAAGATTTTCTGGCTTTGAGGCATATGGGATTTATACACTAAATGGACAGACGTATCTAAACAATCTGGACATCTCATATGTGCTTGTTGAAAATTGGCATTAAAATAAAGTGTGCCACTTCACTGGAAATAATTTCTACCATATTTTGAAATATTGCACTGGGATTTTCTTCAGTTTAGCTAGAGGAACATTACTGAGGCTGAGTGATAAGACCTGGCTCTCAGTCAGCATTGCAATGGATTAACAATTTGTTAAATCAACCTGCGATCAAAGCTTTGTGCAATTCAAATGCTTCCACAACTAAACACTAGTGTTGTAGCTAAGACCGCTAGAGCCGAATCAAACCAAGAGCGGGACACAATGAGTCAGAATCAAGACCAAGATTTTAGGAGTCATGTCAGAGTCAAAGCAGACACTGGCATTGGTAGAGATTGAGACCAAATTAAGGTAACTTTCATCTTATAAAAATAAAATGAAGAAAATAGAAAAAAAAATGTTCTGTACTTTATATTCATTATCATTCATTATATTTTAAATATATTAATAACAACAGTATATTGAACAATATATTTTGTACAATATAAAAACAGCAAAAAAAGGCCAATTGCTGGCTAAAAAAACTACATAGCCTCTAACATGTCAAAATATTTTCTGGTGTGTAGACTTCAATAAAGTCATCAAAATCAAGGAAAAAAGTCTCAAAACTTCAAAACGTCTCCAAAAATGTATTGCAGTACAAAGAAACTAGGCAAGCTCACAAAGAACAGACCCATAATGTTGACAACATTACAAATTAGGCTTCATTTTGTACAAAAATAAGTCTTTATTGACTACGTAGATATTCAGACTACAATTTATGGAGTATTTTTACACACTACATGCTTCAGAACTTTCAGGTTTTGCTCTATGAGCGTTTGCTTTATGAGCCTAGGCCTTTACACTTCACATTAACAGCGTTTACAACTGACTATGGCAACTTGCCAGGGAATTGATGAACTTGTTAGTAAGGTGCACAGTGACAGGATCATAAATCCTATTTTCCTGCCAATGTTTTTAGAGATTGCATAGTTTTATGCTTGACTTTTTGAACTTGTCAGAAAATAGAGAAATTGGCTGAAGATGTCAAACCCAGTAATGAGTTGGTCTTTTGCCCATTCCAAAAGCTCCATTATATTACCATTGACTGAGTACATTCAAATTTCTTTTTGCATGTGAAAACTTTTGTTCTCACAGTTTGCTATTGTATACAAATGCCTAACTAATGTCCTCACAATGTCACAATATCCTGGCGTAGAGTTTACGCTCTCATAATAGTAAACAGCATTAATAATAATTTTGCTGACTTTCAGATACATTCTTCTTCTAATTCAAACATTAAGATGTAAATAAAATAATTAGAATTTGAAAACTGCAGAGAAAATCTCCAAGATAATTTTGTAAAAGTGGTGATATGAAGCAGGCTAATGCCTACAACACAGATATGACCGATGAACTCACAAATGCCATCTATGAATTTTAATGTGTAATATTGTAGCTACTTTGAAAACCGAACCATTTTTGGAGGACATACATGTACTGGCCCACTGTTGCCCTGAAAATAGTTGTTTAAAATTGATTACAAATCAAAAGAAAGAAAGAGAGAAAAAAAACATATATCAGGTATTAGGCAGCATATTGAAATTTTAGATACTTCACACATCAGGTTTAGATGAATGAATGAATTAATTCATCTTCTCTAAGCCCTTCATCCTGATCTGGGTTGTGATGAGTCCAGAGCTTACCCAGAATACCAGTCCCCCGTAGCGCATCACCTTGTCACTGCCACACACACCTGTGGACAATCCACCTAACATATTTTTGTACTGTTGGAAGAATCACACAGGGGAAACTCTTGAAATTCATATAAAAACAAAAAAAAAAAAATACATTCTTCCTAGTCTCCTGATCCAGCATTTGCCTTTTTTTCTAAATGAAATACACATGCACATCATTTAACTGAAAGTATATTAGGTCACCATGTGGTATTTGGTTTCCGGAGGTATCCTGAGTTTTCCTTGGTTACTTGGCTTTGTTTAGGTGTAAATTATGGAATTGCTTTGGAACCCCATGCCTGTAGGATTTATATTTGTGCCTTTTTATTAGTTTTGGATAAATGCTAACAGTATCCATCAGCGATAAGTGAATTCAATTATTTTAAAGTGCACTCAGTGTGGACAAAAGAGTTCACAAACCTGCACATGAGCTTAAGGTTACCATGCCTAAAGCCAAGGATCAGTTTTGTTTAAGTTTTTATTCGCTACTTGAATTAGTGCTGTTTAGGTTTGTAGCACTTTCCGTCTGCGTTTGCTTTCTTGCAGTTAGTGCTCTCCTGACTCTCAGACTGAAGAAAAAGGACTGTCTCCCTCAATTGCTGAAGTGCCCTTGAGCAAGATCCCTAAGTGCTCCCTGGATGCTGTGACGGTGTGTGTTCACTGGCACACATGGGTAAAATGCAATAGCACAATTTTGTTGTACTTAAAATACAGGTGCAGTCTGTAGTTCTGCTTTTACAGAATGCAGTCCTTATATTGTTCTGCATACTTTATCTCTCTTTGACCCTGTTTATCAATAATCAGGAGCCTTACAGGACCACCACAGAGCTATTTTGGTGGTGGGTCATTCTAAGCTCTACAGGGACATTGAGATGTTGGTGGCATGTTAGTGTGTGTTACGCTGGTATGAGTGGTTCAGACACAGCAATGCTGCAGGAGCTACTTCCAACAATCCCACCAATCATCAAGGTAAGACCACAATTATCTCTTACCCTTTCAGCAGACACCCTCCTTAAAGGGGACATATGCAAAAAAAAAAAAATTCAGTGTATTTGCACAGGATCTAGAGACTATCAACCCACAAATGGTGAAACAACAGCACCCAGTCAGATTTTTTTTCCCAAAATAATTGTGATGCTTCATTGACCAAAGAGAACAAAGTCTCTGTTGTTGCTTCTCTGGGCTTATCACTTCAGAAACTGCACTATATAACTTTTGGAGGAGAGTAGAAGTTATTGAACAGGACTTGTTCAGTTTTCCACCTCCCTTTCAAGAGGATCAGCTGATGGCAGAGCACTAAGAAAACTTCAGACACCATTTACTGCCTGATTGACTACTCTTGATGCTAAGGGGAGAACTTTAGTTAACTGTGTAGAATTTTGGCAGAAGCATCATTTTAACCAGGAAACACTTTAAAGAGAGTAACAAATGCACTCGTTTCTGACGTAAACTCTTTTATCACAGGTCTTGTTTTCGTCTATAAGTCTTTTTTCCTCCTAATTCCCTGTATTTTATAAAGGCACTGGAAGGGCGTGGGAAATAAAGGAGACACTGAAACTACGTCAGTAGCAAACTTTCCCAATGCTCAATAAAGTCCCAGGAAAATGGCAGGCCACACACACCCTCCCTCATGAAAGGCTGCTTTCCTCTGCTTTCCCTGACACTTTTATCTGAAAAGGTGTTGTCTTACAGGCGGCGAGCAGTCATTCAAGTTAATGCCAATTACCTCACTCAGTGCACTCTGAAAAAAGAGTTCCATCAACAAAGAGAACAGGGAGTCACTGAAGAGGAGGTGTCAGAGAGAGAGAGAGAGAGAACGAGAGAGAGAGAAAGGTGATGGTAACAAAACCAATAAAAAGATCGCATTAAAGGAGGGGTGATGTGGTCAGAATGCCCTCAGATAGAAAATAGAAAAACTGAGAGAGAGAGAGAGTGAGAGAGAGAGAGAGAGAGAGAGAGAGAGAGAAAAGATAAGTTAATCCTTTAATAGTCTTGTAACAGGAAAATTTATAGTGTTATAGCAGTATAGGTAAAGCAAGACTTATGGCAATAAAACGAGGAAAAAATCCTATATGCTAACAATGTGAACATTATACTGAAGGTGACATTCATTATTCATTTTATTCATTGTCTGTAACCCTTATCCAGTTCAGGGTCGCGGTGGGTCTGGAGCCTACCTGGAATCATTGGGCGCAAGGCAGGAACACACTCTGAAGAGGGCGCCAGTCCTTCACAGTGCGACATTTGCTCTCACTCTCACACACCTACAGACACTTTTGAGTCACAAATCCATCTACCAACATGTGTTTTTGAACCATGGGAAGAAACCAGAGACCACCCAGAGGAAACCCATGTGGACACAGGGAGAACACAGCAAACTCCTCACAGACAGTCACCCAGAGCGGGATTTGAACCCACAACCTCCAGGTCCCTGGAGCTGTGTGACTGCAAAACTACCTGCTGCACCACCGTGACGCCCTATTCATTATTTCAATAAAAAAAATAGTTTGCTAGCTTCCCTGTCGGTTTTTGTCTAATGTGTTTACGAAGCCCCATTGTCAGTAAACAGAAAAAAAACAAAAAAACAAAAAGTGTGTCGGCCCAGTATGGTAGGCTTCTGAACGTAAACAAATGCGAGAACAGTGTTTTCCCATAATCACAGACATTGCCTTTAAGTGGTAACTCAAATTTTTAATTACATCATGGGAGTTGCTCTCTATAACCCCGCCCTTTATTCCCTACTGATTCTTGAGGATCATGTTAAATGCCACTATATATTTTAGTTGTAGATTGTTTTGTATAATGAAATGTGATCTCTGAAATTTGCAAAGTGCAGTGTTTGTGTGTATGTGTGTGAAGTGTGAGAGAGAGAGAGAGAGAGAGAGAGAGAGAGAGAGAGAGAGAGAGGGAGAGAGAGAGAGACTCTTGCTCATTTGGACCACCATGCATTAGTATGGGCTGTTTTAGGGCAGTGGATGTTTGTATATGACAGAATGAAGGCTGGCCATATTTGGATGTCCACAGAAGGAGTGCAGGGCTAATGACAGTATGATCTGAAGCATGCCAGCTGTTGTGAGGGGGAACAGCTGGAGAGAGGAGGTGAGTTTCTACCATGTGGCTGCCATAAACCGATTGAGCAACATATGACAACATTGCAGAGCTTTATCCAGAACGCTGGTGTAATGACCAAAGCAAAACCCAGCATTAGTCTATGTCAGTTCCTCAGGTTCTTCTGGGATCAGTGTGAACACATTTTGTTTTTTCTCTCAACACGTACAGTAGAATAAATACAGCCCCTGGACAATGAAAATGCCCAATATTGTGACCAGTGACCAGAGCACACATTTGCTAACCTTATCCAAGAACAATGCTGGCAACTACCTCACACTTAAAGGAATCGCTGAATGGCAAGTATAAAATATAAAATGTCCCAGCACAGGGATTTTTCACTGGGGTCCCCTGGGACTACCAGACTGCCTGCAGTTTTCTTTCTGTCCCATTCCCTAGCTCTGTAATCCATGTAAGCAGTACTATGCAATATGTATCTGTAATAAGGATACAGAGAATTGAGCAGGATACAAGTGCATGCAAGTTTTATTCAGAATGTGCATGAGGGGCAAAAAAGAACAAAACAAAAGTAGACCACAGAGTGGACTAAGAAACTTAGGAGTGGGTTAAGAATAGCAGGCATTAGTATGCCTAGTAAACAGACATTACACTCCCAGGAAAACAGTCCCTCTGGTGCCCTTCACTCTCACTATGGTGGTACCCTCAAAGTTAAGACTTAGGACCTGAGATTTGGAAAAACTAATGTCCCATATTTTCTAATAATTGTAGATTAAAAAACTATTATGAAAACATGTACTTTTGAGTGCAGACATGGGGTTAAAGCATTTGTTCTGATTTTATGCTGCTTCTTATGTAGCAGATGCTTCAGAATTGACTCTCCAATCACTGCACTAGACCTACTGAGAGTCTGGTACCTTTCACCACTTAAGGTGGCAAAGAACCACCTCCCACTGCAAAAAAAACCCAAAAAAAACAAAATCTGACTGACACTCAAAAGGATGCTCTTTAGGCAATGACGTGCGGAGGCAGTCTTTCACGTCGGGCCAGTAGCAGAGCCAGTACAAAACGATACAATAAAGTGCATATATGCGGATGTACCAACAACAATGCAACTGGCAGAATCCTGAGAGTGAGGCCATGTTAGTGCACTGAATGTATCAGATTCCCTGTTAATTTGTGGGCAGAGAGTCTATGGCTGAGACTTCACTAGACCCAGCTTTATGTGAGAGTGCAAAGATGAGGTAAAATAAAGCAAAAACATGGGAATAATTAGAACAGAGAAGAATGAGAATAAATGGCTAAAAAGCAGCATTTCTGCTCCTTACAACTCACTCCTGGGCACCTAGCATTTGAAGTAAACAGAGGCTCATTGTCAGCAAGTGCTGAAATTGGTTGTTCTGAACAGGGCTGTTTAGATAGTATATTACGGTGCCATGTTGTATTTTGAACAATGTGTGTCACAGGCATTTATAAAGACCAAAGGGAACTGTATTATCTTGTGGAAAAAGGGGTGTAATATAAGGGGAAAAGATTTCATAAATTCTGTTTCAACTCTAAACTTTTATTTTGTTTTCCTATTTAAAACCATTCTCTTATGAAACCACACATATTGACCTCACCTTCTGAAGTGTCTGAAGTGAATAATATAACTTTAAGCTGCCCAACTGAACTCTAAAGGGCATTTATACCATCTTTACCTTTAACAAACAACAATATTCCTGTACATATACCTGTACCTGACATATTTTTCCTGACACAAGTTCAAACACAACATTAACATCACTAGTATAAAACATGGCACAATAAAATGCAAGCCTAACCACAGGACTTAGATAGAGGGTGTGTATCTACATGACATGGAACAAGGAGCACCTGAGAATAACAGGTCACCATGGTCCACCACTTTCAGGAACAACAGATGAATGAGGCTGACCCAAGGGAGGACATGTGGGGGAAAAAATATAGAGTGCGACGGGGCAGACTTGCAACTGCCTCTGGAGCTGGAATGAAACCAACAAAATGGGATGCCCAGGAGCCACAACAGGTAAGACATAGGTAACCATCACCAATGCCAGGCATTAGCTCAGAGTGTAAAAAGCCCACTAGCATTACTTAAGTGCATTCTCTGGAGTGATGAGGCCCAGTGGCAAAGTAAATCTCACTCAGAGCATAAGGAAGAAACCTTAAGAAAAAGCGGAACCAATGCCCCTATTTTTGACACTGGAAATAACCAAATAAATAAATAAAACCATAACAGTACGACCATCTCCTTGTTTCCACACTCACTGTCCATTCTCTCAGCTCCATTAACCCTACAGAAGCACTTTGCAGTTCTACAATTACTGGAGTCCATCTGTTGTTCTACATAATTGTCTGCCCCCTTTTACCCCACTGATCTATGGTAAGGACCCCCAGAGAACATCACAGAGCAGGTATGAGTTTCATGGTGGATCATGGTGGATGATTGATGTGTTGGCAGTGTGTCAGTGTATGTTGTGCTGGTAAAAGTGGATCAGACACAGCAGTGCTGCTGGAGTCTTTAACACATCAGTGTCACTGCTGGACTAAGAATAATAATAAAAAAATATATATAAATTATTATTATTATTATCTTATGGGGAGCGTTCAGTAACCATTGATGAAGAACAAGAGAATGACCAACACAAAACATATGAGCTGCTGTCACTGTCTTTACATGTGTTGGACCAATGAGGTAGGTGTGTCTAACGGTGCTTTTCCATTGCATAGGATTGGCTCAACTCAGCTCGGTTTGAATTTGGCCCGACTCACTTTCAGCTGGTCGCTTTTCCACTAGCACATCTCCCCGGCGAAATGGAGCTTGTGACATCGCCAAACCCTTCTCTAAAGGAAACCGCATACTTTCAGAAAAACCCCAGCAAATGCAAACCACAAAACCCTGCAGTAACATTGCTGTGCCTGCTTGACTCGTACCAGCGCAACACACACTAACACACCACCACGACTTTAGTGTCACTGCAGCACTGAGAATGATCCCCCACTCAAATCATACCTGCGCCGTGGTGGTCCTGGCCATTGAAGAATAGGGTGAAAGGAAGCAAAAAAAACCATGCAGAACAAGAGATGGACTACAGCATGTAATTGTCGAACTACAAAGTGCTCCTGTCTGGTCAGTGGAACTGAGAGAATGGAACTTGAATGTGATCTGGTTGATCTGTTGGTCTGGAATGTTATGGTTGATCGGTGTATAAACAGAATGGGCAGTTGTTCCATTCTGCAGAGAAACAGAGACAGATATTTCTGATATTTGACATCTGTAGGTTATTCATTGTACATCATTATCATTTGGAGTTTTTCACTAAGCGAGCTTGCATCCACTTGTAGCACTAAATCTACAAACCGGATTCCAAAAAAGTTGGGACACTAAACAAATTGTGAATAAAAACTGAATGCAATGTTGTGGAGGTGCCAACATGTAATATTTTATTCAGAATAGAACACAAATCACAGATCAAAAGTTTAAACTGAGAGAATGTATCATTTTAAGGGAAAAATATGTTGTTTCAAAGTTTCATGGCGTCAACAAATCCCAAAAAAGTTGGGACAAGGCCATTTTTTACCACTGTGTGGCATCCCCCCTTCTTCTTACAACACTCAGACGTCTGGGGACAGAGGAGACCAGTTTCTCAAGTTTAGAAATAGGAATGCTCTCCCATTCATGTCTAATACAGGCCTCTAACTGTTCAATCGTCTTGGGCCTTCTTTGTCGCACCTTCCTCTTTATGATGCGCCAAATGTTCTCTACAGGTGAAAGATCTGGACTGCAGGCTGGTCATTTCAGTCCCCGGATCCTTCTCCTACTTAGCCATGATGTTGTGATCGCTGCAGAATGTGGTCTGGCATTATCTTGTTGAAAAATGCAGGGTCTTCCCTGAAAGAGATGACGTCTAGATAGGAGCAATATGTTGTTCTAGAACCTGAACATAGTTCTCTGCATTAATGGTGCCTTTCCAGACATGCAAGCTGCCCATGCCACAAGCACTCATGCAACCCCATGCCATCAGTGATGGAGGCTTCTGAACGGAGCGTTGATAAGAACTTGGGTTATCCTTGCCCTCTCTGGTCCGGATGACATGGCGTCCCAGTGTTCCATAAAGAACTTCAAATCGTGACTCATCTGACCACAGAACAGTCTTCCATTTTGCCACACTCCATTTTAAAAGACCCCTGGCCCAGTGCAAACGTCTGAGCTTGTGGAACTTGCTTAGAAATGTCTTCCTCTTTGTACTGTAGAGTTTCAGCTGGCAACGGCGGATGGCACAGTGGATTGTGTTCACTGACAATGCTTTCTGGAAGTGTTCCTGAGCCCATTCTGTTATTTCCTTGACAGTGGCATTCCTGTTTGAGGTGCAGTGACATTTAAGGGCCCGGAGATCACGAGCATCCAGTAGAGTTTTACGGCCTTGACCCTTACGCACAGCAATTGTTCCAGATTCTCTGAATCTTTTGATGATGTTATGCACGGTTGATAACTTAAAAGTCTTTGCTATTTTATGCTGGGTAACACCATTCTGGTATTGCTGCACTATCTTTCTGCGCAACAATGGTGGAATTGATGATCCTCTTACTATCTTGGCTTCAGAGAGACACTGACACTCTGAAAAGCTCTTTTTATACCCAATCATGTTGTCAATTGAACTAATTAGTGTTATTTGGTCTTCCAGCTGTTCGTTATATGCTCAGTTTCCTTTTTCCTGCCACTTACTGCTACTTGTCCCAACTTTTTGGGGATTTGTTGACACTGAAATTTTGAATCAACATATTTTTCCTTTAAAATGTTACATTTACTCAGATTAAACTTTTGATCTGTCATCTATGTTCTATTACGAATGAAATGTTGACATTTGCCATCTCCACATCACTGCATTCAGTTTTTATTCACAATTTGTTTAGTGTCCCAACTTTTTTGGAATCTGATTTGTACATACATACTCACACATACACATTTATCTGAACAATACAGGCTGTGACCGAAATGGATCCCTACTCATTCATTAGTATTGTGCTATAGGGCACTATTGAGTTCACTAAGTAGCAATAAGAAACACAAGTGAATTTGAAAACTTTCATTATCTACTTCTTAGCAACAATGCAATTGCAGTGCATTTTGTTCAATATTCAGCACATTATTAATTAAAATTACGAGTACATTAAGGAAGTACGTTGTAGTGAGAGTATTACACCAAATGGTGTAGTTTCAAATTTAGGGTTATGTTTTAGCATTATGGATATATTTACGGTTATGTTTAGACATTTTATTTCATTTAATTTCTTTGGGGATCTGGTGTACTGGTCTGAAGGGACACATGAGAATTGAATAAAATTGCATTGAGTGCAGGGGTTTCTTGAGGGAGCATCCTCAGATGGAACAATGGCTGCAGTACATGAAAATGAACTGGCATTCTTATTGCTATGTATGAAACTATCAATCAGATTTGTTTAGTTATTAATCAGTGTTGCTGTAACGCTGTTCCAGATCATTCTGACCCACTCCAAGCCCTGGGTTTAGGGTTAGGATTTGAGCAAGTTTTAAGGCTGATTTTTTATGCAGGGTAGACACATTCACATGAACATCCAGAAATACATTTTGTGCACATTTTATGAGTGACAATTATAATTTATACTCACTGTACAAATCCTGAGAATGATCTTTTAGTAAAATATGTACGAATTCACCTTGAGACAAGGCTGGTTGAAAAGCCCTGTCCAGGTATCCGTCATTTTGAAGCATTGTGTGTGTGCTTTTGTGTGCATATATTCATTAGGGGCAGTACCCTCCCCCAGGCCTGCTTATAAACATATGGTCTGTGAGTTTGTGGAGTTTGCTTTTTTGGGTTTTCCCCTGCACCGTGGCCTACTGCAGCTCGTAGGCTGAGTTGTTTTGGGCTTTGGCCACATCAGGCTGGCCTGCCCTCCATTGAGGCTGACTTCATTATTCAGTGAGAGAGAGAGAGAGAGAGAGAGAGAGAGAGAGAGAGAGAGAGAGAGAAGGAAACCCTAACTACAGATCAGAATATAATTCTGAGCTGCTTCTGGAGGATTTATTGCATGAGTTCATTGCACCCCCTCTATATTAAGACTGCCCTGTAAAGGGAAGAGAACATGCAGTTTTAATTAAACATTTGGATCAAGCTCTTTCAAAAAAGCCCAATAAGACCAACTTATTAACCCTTAAAAGTCAGTTATCTCTGATGTTGCTAAAGTTTGGTTCTTTACTCTTATAATTCATATAAGAAGACCTTTTTATGATTTTAATTTCATTCAGATGAGAACATTACTATTGCACAATACATTTTGTTCTTGGGAAAAGAAAGAAAATATACATTTTTACTATATTTTTACACTATATGGCCAAAAGTATATGGACACTACTTACCAGTTACTTCAGTTCGGGTGTTTCAACCACAACCAATGCTAACAGGTGTATAAAAGCACATGGACCTGCAATTTCTGCAGACAAACACTGTCAGAAGGACGGAATGGGCCTCATTGAAGATCTCTGACTATAAAGGTTGCCACTACCATTGGATGCCAATATGTGAAATGCCTATCCTTTTATTCCCTGGCTTACTGTAAGAGCCATGTTTGAAAAACAGAAGCATCTAGAATCATCAGTAGCTCAACCACAAAGATCAATGTGCACTGAAGCACTTTAATGATGGGTCAGAGGGACAAATCTAGCAGAATCCTTAGTGCAGAACACTGGCAGAATGCATAATGCCAACAGTGGAGGAGGAATAAGGGTCTGGGTCTATGTTTCTGGATTTATGCTAGGCCCCTGAATAAAGTTAATACTGTAGTATACTCCTCCCCCAACCCCCCCCCCCCCCACATTAAAGGTTCTTATAAAACATGATTCCGCTTTAAGTACATGTTGATGAAAATAATGACCTTGGTGTATAGTAATAAATATATGTCTAATAAGAAAGCACGATAATATAAAGACCCTCTTATTAATTTCAAAATAATTAGTCGCAGCCTTAGTCTGGATCTACCATAACACAGCTAATGCTACAAATGAAAATGTAAAAGAGGGGAGGCTTAGATTAAACATTGACGCAGAGGGATAGAAGCTGGAACATGTCTGCACTGATCAGGAAAGTCGGTCTCACTAATCTAGGAAGAGAGAATGAAAACTTAGTCGTCAAGGTCCTATGGAAAGTCCTGTTCACTGCATCTAATTACAGGAGTTAATAATGTAGGTGGTCCCTAATTTATACCAAATAAGAAATGATTATTCTTTAGCCAATACGGCACTTTGCAGCTAGGTTTCCAAGAACAACATCAATCAAGACGTGGATTGAACTAATGTAAACCTGCTGTACTCAAACACTCTTCAAACATTAAAAACGCCATGGAAAATACAGCACTCTTAATCCATCATAAACACACACCAATGGAATATGTAATACTCCATTAAAGCCAAGGGGATATAAAAGGATGTGTGAGGGTGCATTCCAACACACCATTATGTTATTAATGTAGTAAAACATTATACATCCAAACACTAAAATGACGAATAAGGTTTGTGGACCTGCTCTTCCAGTATTTATCCTAAAATGAAGGGCATTAATAAGCAATTTGTCCCTCTTTGATGCAGGAACTGCCCATTATTTCTGCATTAGAAATGTTTCTGTGAGGATTTGATTGTGTTCACATGCTAATGAGCATTATTGAGGTCATGGGCTGATATTAGCTGATTAGTTGTGGATCACCAACCCATTCTGAAAGTACTGAATACTGCTTAGTTACTCAAGAAAATGGTTCCACTGCAGCTCCACAGCCCAGTGTTGGGGGACTTTACACTCTTCCAAAGACAGTTGGCATAAAGGTGGTTAGTCTACAATTGAAAACCTGTGTTACTAATAAAAGAAATTGCGTAAGGATAAAAATCCATAAAATGCCAGGTTTTGTGTATTCATTCATTCATTGTCTGTAACTACTTATCCAATTCAGAGTCGCAGGGGGAACCCCTATATTGGGGCGCTAGTTGCTCACAGGGCATCCCACACTCAGACCTACACTACCTATGTTTTTGTTTGTTTTGCCTGTGGGAAATACCCAGATCACTCAGAGGAAACTTATGCAGACACAGGGAGAACATACCAAGCTAGTCAAAGAGTCTGTATGTAAGTAATAATAATAATAATAATAATAGAAATAATAATTATAATAATAACACACAAAGCAAACTTGCAAATGTATATATTTATAAAAGTTTGGGCAAACTCTACGTGGGGAGAACATGAAGTTCCTGCAGCTTTGCCAATGGCAAAAACAAAGCACATCCCCTGATCTCTGGACTTATAGCTTTGGTTCATTTTAATATGTCTTTAATCAAGCAATGTAATGCTCACTTTATGACTTATGTATGGAGCACAAAGAAACTGCAAATAATTCCAGGCCAAGACACAAACAAATTTCACGAGAGGACTGTGGAGAAGGAGACATAAAGGAAGCCTAATTATTTTCAGGCCTATTACTCATGAACAGAAAAGGGAAGGGGGAAAAACTTAATTTCATTTGAGCATTTTGAATATCAACTTGTTAAAAACCCTCAAAAAAGCAGGCAGGAAATCCTCCCTTTGGAGTTAATATATGAAACGTCAAAAAAAAAAAAAAAGAAAAAAAAAGTGCAGTCTAAGCACAGTTACAAATCATACAAATGGACAGGGAGGTTCACTGTGGTCTCTCAAGTGGAGCCAATGACCTTGCTTGCCTTAGCCCCATTTGCATAGAATTTAGAAACTCTATTAGTTCCATATGATTGTGCATGCAAATAAGCCTCTTGGCTTCTCTTTCGGGGAGAATTCTCCTCAAAAAACGTGCTACAGTTCATGTGAGGTCACTCAAAACCAACGGCAAGGCCCTCTCCCACGTGGAATGGAAAATCTTAATACTTGGCTCATATAATGATGCATGGATAAATTTCTGATACAACTGATAGCTGACTATTTGCAACACTGTAAATGACACGCCTCTCAGCCAATCATAATTTTCTCTAAGCAGAACGTTCTCAAAAAAGGATAAAAATTAGACAGAACTCCTTAGAACACCACAACTTTAAAAGCTTCATAGCTTCACAGTAAACATTCATGAACAAAACCTTGAAGCAGAACAGTGAAAAAGTGAACACATATTGACAGTTTTATACTGTCCACTACTTTTTTAAACTCCCTCAAACTCAAGCAACATGGAGGAGAACCAAAACACAGAGGCCAACCAAGCAACTCAAGCATCCTGCACCAAAATAAAATGCTGTGTTTGTCGCTTGGATGTGTTTTGATGTGTGAAGACAACACTGAACATTAAGAAGTCAATTGTAAACACGGACAAAAACAATACTGTTTCAGCAAACAATATTAATACCAGCGAAATATGAACAGACACGATGCTGGTGTGTTAGTGCATGTTGTGCTGGTAAAAATGGATCAGACACAGCAGTGCTGCTGGAGTTTTTAGCTCAGTGTCAATGCTGGATTAAGAATATTCCACCAACCAAAATATGATGGACTAAGGGATGACCAACACAAACTGATCTAAAGTTTCTAACTTTGCATCTACAACGTGAACTAACAATGTAGGTAGTGGACAGTGAGTGGACACAGTGTTTAAAAACTCCAGCAGCACTCCTGTGTCTGATCAACTCATACCAGCACAACACACATTAACACATAACCAAAATGTCGCTGTCACTGCAGTGCAGAGAATGATCCACCACCCCAATCATACCAGCCCTGTGGTGGTCCTGAACATTGAAGAACAGGGTGAAAGAGGGACACTAAAATAAACAGAGCACAAAGTGCTCCTGTATGGTCAGTGGAACAAGGAGGTGGTCATAAAAGTATGGTTGATATATGTATATTGTACATTAAGAATATACCTCCCCTCCCCGACAAGAAGCAAACTGCATTAAAAAAAAATAAATAAATAAAAAAGTTAACTGGGTTGAACTCAGAACTGGATGACATAAGCAGCTAATGAAGAGATTTACTGGAGTCAGCTCTGCCTCTATAACATGGGCCAATAAAACCATGAGTTACCTTCCTCCTTATTAAAGAATAACAGTGACGCATCAGACTTTTGACCAAATGTCTTCAGTTAAAGACAGAGGCCACATAGGTCCCTGACTAAGAAAATCACAGACTCCGGCTCTTTTGTCTGAAGTCTGGAGAATGTTCTCATGGATATTACTGGGTTTGGTCAGACAATGCTTTAATTATTGCCACTTGTCTCTGACACGTCTCCTTAATGGCCTAATTCAACAGCTGTTTTAAATTCATAAATACGACTGAAGCGTGTTTGTAGACTTATTATTCCATAATTTGATTTGTTCAGTGATATTTAAGTCACATGTCACAATTCAGTATTGGATATAAAATCCCTTTTGACAGTATTCAAGACCTGGACTCTTCTAAATATCTACCCAGTGATCTCACGCAAGGCTTGTCCAGCAACTTGGTTTTAAAATTCTGCGGTTTTGTCAAGGCCTATGAAAAAGCCAGAACAGCTAATACATCTCTGGGAGTCGTTGAAAAACATACTGACGAATGTGACTGCTCGTGCCGTTGGGTCAGCCAGGCCTTCTTGTGCAGAATGCCAGAGTTCTGTCCAGGGCAGCAGGCCGCAGATTTACAGCATGGATTAGAACATCAGGGACGCTCTATCCACTCTGTGCTTTGGGTTCTCCAAGAACCCACGTAGCCAGACATAATTGTAGCATCTTTCCCAAATGAAAGCCATTTGCTTAAAACTCGAGAGACTTGTTTTTGCATGTACCAGACGGTTGTGTATTGTATCATCTTTGAACTCGTTCTGAGTCAGTGGATCCAAAATTGTGGATGCAGTATGAATCTGAGCACAGGAAAATAATCATGTTCATCAATGAAACTCTAAGAATATAGTACTGCAGATTTAAATATTTGAATGGGCTTCTTGATTTTTTATTTAAATCCAATTCACTAACTATTGGCAACTCAAAAAGTGTACGTGAATGTGTGAGTGAATATGTGTGTGTGTGTGTAACAGGGTGTGTTCCTGCCTTGCGCCCAATGATTCTGGGCTGGGTCCAGACCCGCCACGACCATGAACTGGATAAGCACTTACAGACAATGAATGAATGAATGAACAATTCACTAACTAGATCCACTAAACACATAATGTTAGCCAAATTTGGGAGAAATACAATTAGCACACTTTCTCTCAGTTGTGAATCCAGCCAATTATTTTCTAACCTTGTTTAAAAGTTACCTTGTGCAGTTTCTGCAACACTGAGACCCAAGTAGAAATGACAGAGTTTCTATTACAGGTCAGTGAAGAATCATAGTGACTTTGAAACTAGGTAGAACTGGTTGTCCATTTTTGCTCAGCATACCTTGTTTGACTCCTTTCTCCGTTCTTCAATTATCAGGACCCTCACAGAGCAGGTGTGATTTGGGTAATGGATCATTCTCAGTGCTGCAGTGACATTGATGTGGTGGTAATTTGTTAGCATGTTGTTCTGGTACTAGTGGATCAGACATTGCAGTGTTGCTGGAGTTTTTAAACAATGGGTCCACTCACTGTCCACTCTGTTAGACACACCTACCTCAATGGTCCATCTTGCAGATGTAAAGTCAGAGACAGTAACTCATCTGTTGCTGCACCGTTTGTGTTGGGTGTCCTCTAGTCCTTTGTCAGTGGACACAGGATGATGTTGGCTGGATATTTTTGATTGGTGTACTATTCTCAGTCCAGCAGTGACACTGAGGACCACATCTGCCACCACATCAATCACTACAGTGCTGAGAATTATCCACTATGAAAATCATACCTGGTCTGTGGTGGTCCTCTGGAGGTTCTGACCACTTAAGAACAGGGTGAAAGGGGTAACAAATGGGCTACAGTCTGTAAACGCGGACAGTCAGCGTAGAAACAAGGAGGTGGTCGTGTTGTTATGGTTCTGGGAAACAGTGATAACATGTCTTGGAAATGGGATCAGTCATGATATTCTTGTTTCACCAAGGCTGTGTCTTTGAGGAGACAAAACGTAGATCCCCTATATTAAAAATATTGAGTTTTCCCTTATAGCAATGGGAATTGTAACAGCAATGTGGCAGTATCTTTTGTGTTGAAAGGTGGGACACATCCTTTTTTTTAGAAAGTGGATAAATTCTCTGACTGAACATGTCTCCTGTGAGAAGATGATAATAAAATTTGCAGGGAACTATACGCATGGGGAGAATGGCCACTTCTTTATGACCTCTTTCCTTTCTTTCCCCACTTGTTCTCTAATAAGTGTGTGTTATGATGTTAATGTGTGAAAAGCAATAACAACTGAATATTAAAAAAAATCTGGTTTTAATGGAAATATTCAAACTAGGATTAATTATGTATGTAAAGCTATTTTTACAGTATATAGTTCATTGTGGAATTTCACAAAGCAAATTTTGCTACAAACCTTGCAACACCAATCAAAGCACTCAAAAAGTAAATGCTGTGAATCAGTACAACACATGGAACACATTCCAAAATCTGATTGAGAGAAAGTCATATTTAGACCCCACCCAGCTGGACTTAAATAACCTCTGCCTCAGGCTTGCATTCAAGCTGCTTTTAGACCCAGACGACTGCAACTCAGGCCTTTTGCCCCTTTGCTGCAACCATGAAATCCTTTAATTATATGGTCATCCCATTCAGAGCACAGCTACCCAACACTTACTGTGCTCTAGATCCACATTTAGCTGCGACTAAGCACTACAACGCGGACAGGGAGCAGAATCTGGTAAGTCAAACTGGACCCTGACCATGGCCTAATTGGCAGGTTTACTCAGCAGTGGAATGGTACCCAAGATTAATAAAAGCCAATGATCTGCACTTCTAATGTCTCAACCATTGTAGCCTGCTGTTATAAACTGACTGCTTACACAAGTTGAAAAAAATATACATCAAATTTCCTTTGTTTGGACTTGAGTTTGAAAAACAGGTTTTACAATTCTGTTCCAAATTGTCAAAAAAATTGTCATATTTGGAAGTTATTTTCAATAAAATAGGCCCATACTGCCTTAAAATGTGTTTAGATACACTGAACAGTCACTAGATTAGGAACACCTACCTTGCAGCTACACTCATTGCCCATGTTCTCAGCTCCACTGGCCATACAGGAGTAGACTGGAAATCACCTTTTTCTATGTATTCTTTTTTTATCCCCATTTCACCCTGCTATTCAATGGTCAGGACCACCACAGAGCATGTATGATTTGGGTTGGGGGTCCTTCTCAGCTCTGCAGTGACACTGGGTTGATGTGAACACAGCAGTGCTGCTTGGGTTTTTAAAGCCCTCAGTGTCACTGCTGGACCGAGAATAGTCGAGCCAACCAAAAGCATTCTGTGGATGGCCTTTGTCCACTGACAAAGGACGAGAAGACGAACATCACAAAGGTGCATCTTACAGTGGGCAGTGAGTGGTCACAGTGTTTATAAACTCAAAAAGCATTGCTGTGTCTTATCCACTTGTACCAGTGAAACACACACTAACACACCACTACCATGTCCATGTCACTGCAGCGCTGGGAATGATCCCTCACTCAAATCATACCTGCTCTGTGGGGGTCCTGACCATTGAAGAACAGGGTAAAATAGGGGTAAGAAAGTATACAGAGAAACTGATGGACTAGTCTGTAATTGTAGATCTACAAAGTGCTCCTGTGGTCAGTGGAGTTGATAAAATGGACAATGTGTTTAGATACTAGGTAGGTGTTCATAATCCAGTGATTGTTCAGTGTATAAATCTGCCTTTATTTGCTCTGATCAATGCATATGCACAATTAGTTTCTGCCTAGGTCACCACTTACGCCTCAACTGATCACCTGCAGCTCAAATGGGATTGGTTTCTTAGGTATATGATGTAAGAAATCCAAGCTGTCTTAATTAGCTTTTTAGGACACTGCAGTTTCAAAGTGGACATACTCAGGGATGGTTTTGACTACTTTTATCCCTTGTGTTATGTCTTCAAGTGTATTAACAACACAACAGAGGCATGGTATCAGTGTAAAATTTGATTTTTGCTGGAGAGGATTTCTTACTGACCATTAAAAATAAACCTGGCTATTTTGATGGGAAATAAAATATATCTGGAAATCTGACTTTCGCAAAGTACTGTATTAACCCTCATTTGTAATACCTTAATAAAGCAGTGCTGTACTTACCACACAGACTCTTATCTTATTATACAATATATATCTATCCTGAGACAGACTTCTTCCAGGCTTTGTTGCTTTATCTGATATGGCAAGAACAACATCCTCACATGGCCCATGTTGAAAGATGTCATAAAACTTTATATTTTAGACATGTTAGAGCATTGCAGTATGAAACAACAGACAAGGGGCCGTATGGTAAATTGTGTTTTGGAAAAATGAATAATAGTCTCACTACAGATTTTATGAGAAACATGTGTGGCCAATCAGAGCGCTTGAAAACCCCATATCCTTTGATTGTAACCCTTGATTACAATCGTGAACCATGGACCATGTTCGTCCATTAGCCAATGCCTACAAAGCGAGATTAGCACTGGGTTCTGGATCATTCCATTAATTTGCACTTGATATTACAGAGATGGCCTGGCTTGATTACTCCATGTGAGTTAAATGCGATATTATGCAGGATTTTCTAAAGGCACTGAAAAACTGTGCCAGAAAACAATGACATCATGGCATCACCTTTTATTATGTATTGCTACACCAATATTAGATTATATAGCCCTTTCAGCACAGTTCTGGGATGAATAAGTCTCGTCTGGATACAGCTAACGACTTGGTGGTTTGAACAAGTACATTCATGTTTGTTTTAGTTAGGGCTTTATACACACTATTTGTCCAAAAACCCCTGTAATAAATGAATTCAGCTACAGGGATGCAACCATTGTGCAAACAGATGTTCATATGCATTTGACCATTTTATATCACCTCTGTAAAAAAGCATGGAATAAAATGGGAGACTCTGGTAGAGATGCACATGCAGAATCTTAATGTGATTATGCCCAATGTCAAGTGTTGGGTAAAGAGATATAAAGCCCACTGCAGTAGGCTATGGAATAGTGGAACTGTATTGTCTGGTACAATAGAGAGCCACGGAATACCTCTGGGATGAGTGGCTATTGTGGTCCAAAAATACTCATCTGTATATTACATCACTAAATCAATCAGTCCCTCACTAGCTTTCAATAACATTAGAGGTCTGTTTAGAGACAGAGAGAGAGAGAGAGTGAGAGAGAGACCCTTAACTATGTCCCTAAATGCAACAGGGAGCCATTTTAGAAAACAGTGGCACTAACTTCATATATATACGTCCTACATACAGAGTAGACTTTTCCCCCCTATAAGTTTGAACTGAACGTAAACTCTTCAGCCATAATGTTAAAATGACCTCATTATTTCTATGTAAATGTATCAGTTCCACTGACCATAAATTGTCTCTTTGTAGTTCTACAATTGCAGACTGTAGTCCATCTGATGCAGTGCATATTTAATTACCCCATTTTACCTTTTCTCGGGGGCACGTCATTGACATCATTGTCACTGCAGCACTGAGAATGACCACCACCCAAACCTGCTTTGTGGTGGTTCTGCAGGAGTCCTTCGATGGACATTTAGGGCCTCTGCATTGAAAAAGTTTTTTTTTGATTGAGAGAACAATGTCAAAATATTCAACGAATAAAGTTCTGAGAATATAGTCTGAATTATTCTGACAATAACACAGTGACAATGACGTGTTGGTGCACGATTTGTTGCACTGGTGCTAGTGGATCAGACACAGCAGCACTGCTCGAGTTTATACTGTGTCCTATCTCTAAAACACATTTATCTTGTTGGACACTTTGTAGATTTAATGTCACAGACAGTACCTTTTGCAGTACAGCGTGTGTTTGTCATCCTCTTGTCCAGGGGTAACAAGTGTTCAGACACTGTCCTATCTGGACCTGGGCCTAAAGCAGGATAAAGTACTGAGAACTATTCCACTTTTAACAGAGTGTTTGTTTTAAACAGATAAGTATTCAAGACTATACGGTACAGGTTTCGGCAAGGAAACACACAGACCAATCGCCTGCATTGTACATGTAACGCTACTCAGCCAATCAGAACCCTCAACAAGGTGTCTGTTTACAGATAAATTCCAGCCCTTCATCTAAATGAGTGAATGAGCTGATTATGGATAAACTCCCACCCTTCAGCAAACATAGCCAATCAGCTTGATGGTCACGAATAACTTCCCAGACCAGTAATTAAGCTCTTTATTTTGACATGCATTTCTAATATTTTACAAAAGCCTCCTGTTTTATTTTTAAAATTAGAAAATAACTTTTTATTTACAATATTAGTAATGTTTAATTCATCCAGTTCTCTGTGAAAACTGATAATAAATACTGTTGCAATATATTGAATTGTAATTGTACTTGGAATTTTAATTTGGCATTCAGTGGTTGTCTGTATAAAATTTAGACTTAACTACTAGGCTACTTCAGTACACAGAATATGGCACTGAAACTTTACATAAACAAGGTCCTTGGCTTAAGGAAATTTTCTGTAACTTGACCTTATTCTTCGTCAGATTTAACATGAATAAATATGTAAGTAAGGCAGTAAGGTCAGTAGGCAATAAGTCAGTAAGGCCCTGTCGGTTTACATGTACTGTACATTTGTTCTAGCTGTTCCCAGCACAAACTTCCTGAACCACTAATTTTCCTCATCACTATTTGCTCTTGAGTTTTTCGGTAACCCAGAGTAGGCCTCCCTGTATTACTTGGGAGCTGAATCCTTCACATGGTGTTTTTCATTACAGCCAACCCCTCTGGGGAAGCTAATATCTTGTAATAAAAGGTTACAAAGATAAATTTGTCACACTTTTATCAGGTTATGTTAGTGAAAGAGTCTGTTAAGCAAGGAGATTTTTCTTACAAGCCTCACAGACACTCAGATGATGTTTGAGAAGAAAAATCATATTCAAAATCTTATGAAAGTATAACAGAAACCTGAATGCTGAGCTTTTGCACGTCTCCCAGAGCCAGGGTATTAGGTCTGTGGTACTGAGGGACAAATCAAAAGCTCAAGATAGGCATGCAATGAATATCATTGGTAAACACAAAAGGTTTTACCTTATAATTTAAATAGGTCCATGCACAAATAAAGCCATCTCTGTGTGACAAGCTGATGTCAAACCTATTCTAGGCCTACACCATTTAGGAATCTTTAGGAAAGATGTTTTTTTATGAATTATTGAGCTTACTGAGCTTCTGTAAGACATCTTTTTTATCTAATTTCCTCTGAGATAAAGATATTTAAATGTGTTTATAGGGTTTTTTGCAGCAGCGATAGCCTTTACTATTCTAGGAATGATTTAGACTATATTTCAGAACACGTCTTTGAGGATTTAATGGCATTTAGGCACCAGGGCTTAAGTGAGGTCATGTAAAATTTTTAGTTTTGAATAAAGTGATGTGGTTAATGGCGCTCCGAGAAATTCCAATTCTCAGTATATGTGGATTCATACTCTAGTGTGCAAACTTATATGCAGCTGCTTCTACTTCAAGCCTTAAGTGGGGATTATGCAAGCTGTGTGCACAATTGAAGGTCTGTGTGTATTATTGTGTAAGTTAAAGAATGGTGTACACTAATTAATGTGTTTTGACAGCCTTTGTTTTTCTATATATGAATACATTGCTTCTTTCTGGGGTCCTGTGTTGTCATTCTTCTTGCAGATAAGAAATGGACACACATTAACTCTCATTCTGTGTTGAGCTGCTGGTGAGCAATAAGGTCTACAATGGGGACTATAAGGAAACATTTAACATAAAATGAATGGCCTTATATTCATTGATTTTTCGTCTGTAATCGCTTTATCCGCCGTTACCATATGTTCCAGACATACTCAAGTCCTGCTTCCCTCTCATAAATCAAGAGCATAAGCACTCTCCACACCCTGTCTAACCTATAACACTTTTCCATATGAACTCAGGGACAAAGGGTCAAAGGCAGGGCAGTTTTAGATGCCCCAGATGAACAGATGAAGACATTTTTCAAGATGTGTATGAATAAAGGTCAAGTTCTTGGGCACTAAATTACCACTGTATCATTTGTAATAACCGATTAAAGCCAGATTCAAACCAGGAATAATACCCTAACTTCTCTGTTCTAGCACATAGATAGTTTCATAAAGATTTATCCATCCAATTATATTAAAGAACAACAACAACAAAAAAAGAATAGTTTAACTTAGGGCTGCCCAAAACAAGTGAAAATGGCATTTGGACTACTGTGAAAAAGTGTAAAATGACCATTAGCAAACTGAGAAACTGGGCATATCATGACGTAGACATGCATCTGGAGAAACCAGTGAAGCTGGGAAATACATTTGTAAATATATTCCCCTAATAAAGATTTACATGAACCAGTTAAATTTGGTCTGTGGAGGATTGTGATAAAGCTCACCCCTCATCCACCACAACGTGTTCTTTATGGGTAGAGTCGGGCAAGGGATCTGTAGCACTGTAAGGACGGCTTGATGGAACACAAGAGGTTGATTTTGAGACCCTTTCAATTTTATTTGCACAACGTCATTACAGCTATGTTCATTATATACATGAGCACTCCGTTATAGCTTGAAATTAACTAAACAAAAAGTCTATGAGCAGAGAAAATACGAGTCACAAAATTTAGAATTCTAAGTTGCTGGTTCATTGTCTCATGCTACTTTCTACAGAGGGTTCTTCTTTTTCTTTACCCCTGTGTGGTATATATACAGGTAGCCCCTCCCCCTGGAATATACAATTTCCAACACTGGTAAAAACCAAAACATCTCACGTACCTAGGCTTTATAATCAGTATAATTAACAATGAATAATCAATATTCACAATATGCAGTTATAACGGTGACATGATTAACATTCTTCCACAACTTCAATGTTTATTTGCCAATACATTTTTCCTCCATCCAGTTTCTAATTCCCCCTTCCTTGTAATGGAGGATGGATTCAACCAGGTAAGTAAATCTCTGTGTCTGGGGCTAGTATCAAATCAAATCAAATCAAATTTATTTGTATAGCGCTTTTTACAACTGACGTTGTCACAAAGCAGCTTCACAGTTTCAAAACAGAACATTTAAATCAAAGCCCAATGCAAGCAAGCCGAAGGCGACAGTGGCAAGGAAAAACTCCCTCGAGGCTGGAGGAAGAAACCTTGGGAGGAACCAAGACTCACAAAGGGGACCCATCCTCCTCTGATCAAACTATAGATTGAATTTTAAATGATCACCAATGAAGTGTCATTATGCTACATAATAATAATAATAATAATAATAATAATAATAATAATAATAATAATAATAAGGTGAGCAGCTGGTCTGGTCTGGTCTGCAGGAGAATCCAGCAAACAATCTTCCATCAGTGGGCCACCATTCTCTCAGAAAACAGTAAAACAGTAAAAGGGAAGCAGTTAGTTGAGTTGAGTGCAGCAGAGAATAAGAGCATGTGAATATTTTCTTTAGTGTAGTGACGGATCTGACTGTAACAGACTGGGAGGAGGGAAACCAGAAGGAGCTCAGGCAACACTAGTACTCTTTTCCCTCTCACATGACCCATCTGCAGGTGAGTATCAGCAGGTACAGGTAAGTATATATAATGGTCTCTATTAGTGAAGTGTAAATATACGGCACATCATCTCAATGATGCGTCTTTTAAAGCTCAGTTTAAAGAGATAAAAGAAATTGTCATCTGCTTTGCTCAAATCCAAAGAACATATTTGTTGTGTCCTCAGTCAAAACTGGACATTTCTACCTACATCCCTCTACTCATTTCTACCATGCAACTCCATCAATTGAAGTTTTTCCGCAAGAATCCTAGAACAGATGCAAAACGGATTATCCAATATTTGTCAAATGAACATGTATAACATGGAGCAGTATTTTTAATCATTCCATCATTGGAACGGTGAACACTAAAACATGCAAAAGTTGTCTGTATTTAAAATATTTACCTTATTTCACCTACACTGACCATATTTGTACTCATATAGGTGCATGGTAGTTCTACAATTGCAGACTGTTGTCCATATGTTGCTCTGCATACTTGGCTAGCCCCTGTCGTACTGTTCATCCATGGACAGAAAGCGGGCATGATTTAGGTGGTTGCTCATTCTCAGCGCTGCAGTGACACTGATATGGTGATGTGTTAATGTGTGTGGTGCTGACATGAGTGGATCAGCAACAGCAGCTCTGCAGGTAAACAGCTCCACAGAGTATTCTCTCTGCTAACACTCTGAACTGAACTCATCAAGGCCTTCACTCTTAGGGAACCAGCCAAATGAACAGGCACTGTAATGTTAGCAGAGGGAACACGTGAAACTCTGTGGGAGAGAGAGAGAGAGAGAGAGAGAGAGAGAGAGAGAGAGAGAGAGAGAGAGAGAGAGAGAGATTAAGGTCAGGGCTATAGAAGAGTGCTTCCATCTTTATGGTACCTTTCAAACAAACCAAGAAAAAAAATATCTTGTGTCCAAATGAAGAGTAATTAAAGCTTTTTCAGTGTTGCAGTAAATTCTGGCTGCCATGGAGACAGCTTTGGGGGGTCTAAGCCCAACCATGTGCTGGAGGGTAAAACTGCAAAAGGAAAAAATACTGTAATTGAAACAACCTGCTGAATCCAAGAAGAGGGCCCAGACCCAGCGACAAATCAGCTGCCTTTTGATCAATGTCTTCCTCTCTCTCTCTCTTCCCTCCTCCTTCACTCTTTTTGAATACAGGTCCCAAAGTAATAAAATGATGGAGTAAGAGAGGAAGGGAACGTAGTGAAATTTTGGGGGGAACCGAGAAAGGAAATGCCGTCAAAGAAACAAAGAATGAGAGTCTAAGGGAACACCAAGACAAGGAGACCGAGTGAGAATGACAATTGCATTCATCATGTGAGATCCAAAGCTGGAATATATGGTTATGAAGTGGACGTCAAAGCAGATGTGTAAAGGGGTCAGTACTCTCAAGGCAATAAGGGATTTATGAAATAGTGTTTTAAAATGGCCTACATTTTTGAAGCCAACATTCCAGCAACTATGACTGCAACTTAACTCTAGCCAGCAACTGGCAATAACAAAACCCATTGTAACTTTTTTGTCATCGCCAGTAAAAATGCAACCTGAACTGCTTCACCTAGCTGACTTATTTCCTCTAAGTTTGGCATAATGTCTGACCCACACTACACAATAATCTGGTAGATATTATGACCAATTTGTTCCTCATGAATATCGAAATTTCTAGATTATCCTGTAGTGTGTGGAGTCCATAATCCAATCTTTACTCATTTGATCTTCTCCCAATGTGGTCAGAAGGGCCTCCGTTGTTAACCGTAAATATAAACCATCTTTAACATGGTTCAAAATCCTATAGTGTAGGTGGACACTGACTCTCAGGTGTGAAACATGACATCAAAGTCATTCCTGAAAGACCATAACCCAATGAGGGCTGAGCTGGTTTCACCGTCATCCGCAATGCCTGTTTACATCTAGTGTGTTAGAGGCTCCCACCAGATGTTACAGTTCATGAGAAACTCCTGCAGTATTTGAGGACCATGTCTGTTTGATGTGAATAGACTGAAAGTGTGTGGCACTACAGTTAGGGTGGATTATACAGTGTGGGGACAATGAGGTCTAACAACAATCAGGCTTAAATAAATAAATACTGCCATTTGAAATATTGATTAATCACAGAATGTCGTTGTGATTAACACAATCGTTTTTTTTAACACCACTGACACCACTACATTATTTACATCATCTGTCACTGACTGACGTTCATTACAAGGTCCTGCCGTAGGTTAAATCCACACTATTCTAAAGTTAGTTTAAAAATATTAATATTGACAAAGCCAGGAGGTTTTTGTTTGATGTATAATATATTGTGATATAAGTTGTGACTATATCGTCCAGCCCTACTCCAGGGCCACAATGATGTCTCATATTCAGACATCATATGTTCAAATGTTTGTAGATAATCTTTATAACTTATGAACTCAGCTAATTTAAGATACCACTGCCCAATGCCAAATTGCATCTAGTAATGTATTGGGGCACAGAGCCATGTTGAGTCCCCCAAAAATAACCCAAAACAGAACAACACGCAAATACATGATGAGCAAACAGCACCTAATGTTGTTTTAGATTTGAAAGCCTGTGATTCCTGTTAGAGACAGGATTTTGCAACATCACCAGCTTCATTTCGTAGGGGAGATGTGCTTATGGGAAATCAATCAGGGACCAGGGCTAAACAGTGAGAAAAGCCAAGCCCGACTGAGTCAAGTATATACTATGCACTGGAAAAGGTCTTCATGAAACCATAGGTTTGCCTCTCTTATGGCCTGGTTTCACTGTTCCTTGATTCATTAGACAAACTCCTCATATATGTAGATGACACACATCTGGACAGAGGTGGACTGCCTTGTTTTATGTTGTGTGCACACAAACCTGCAACTTGACTTGTTCAAGACACTGGAAATGAAGATGGGCTTCCAAGCATCTGTCTACCTTCCCTTGAAAATGAGCAGCACAGATGTGAATATGGTTGATTCATTCAAATTCCTGGGGACCACCACCTGAAGCGGGATAGTAACCTTTCCACCACTGTCAGCAGAGCTCAGTAGAGGTTGTTCTTTCAATGGTAACTCAGGGAACTCACTGTGTCTGAGTATATTCTGAATAATTCCTGCTCTGACATTAATGACAATGTTCCTCTTACTTCAGTAACTGTGGATTCCCTTGTTTACACCTTCTCCACGGCTGCAGTGTGTGTTTTGGTCAGTGGAGAAAGCCACTGGCTGCCAGCTTTTCATCACCAGGATCTTGTTCTTATGTATTAGACATTAGACACTCACAGAGTGCATTAGACATCACAGAAATGGTATTCCAAGTAGAATTAATCCCTAATAAATATATTCTAAACTAGGGCATGTTGTACACTTATATATAAATTCATATATTATGCAGCTTTATAAATAGACAAAAATTACTTTAGGGTAAGCATAGAGCACCAGAAATTAAGGATAGGTTGCATTCCGCACAATGGAATGTTTATTATAATATTTATTTAAAAAAAAAAAAACTTCTGTTTTTTTTTGTTTCCAGTTATTTTGAGACTGAGAAATGAAAGATCTTAAATGGTTGGAAGACTCTACTTTACCAAATTTATTTTACCCTTAATTTCATTGTCATGCAAGAGATACATCTATACTGCATCTTCTTAACCTATCTCAACCTATATCTGAGCCAAAGAAGTTTGTACAGAACTCCCCAGAACTATCCAATGAGGTCTGGCCTTCATTTCCATAGAGTGGATTAAGCTGAATTTAGAGCTCCATTCAGGATGTCAAAAAAAATCTTCTACTGGAATGCATCCTGAGGATGGGAAAAGAGAAATATGAAGAGTAATGTGGAAACCATCCCTATGAGGATGGCACGCTGAGATGCTGGAAAAAACCCAAGCTTTTCTTCCTGGGTCACGGAATGGAATCATGTATCGTGCTCGCTAAAACAAAAAGGAAGGAAATTTACCACTGGATATGTCACATTAGAAATGAATATGCTGCTAATGTGCTCTCAAAGTCATGCAATGTATTTTGAGACTTTCTAATATAATTATGTTTTACTGGTGCCAGCTTTTTAGAGTTTTTAAACCCCAGCAGGTTTGTAATTGACATCAGGACACCATGAAAGGCATTACTAAATTGCCTGATGATTTTTCTCCAATTGTGACATACATACGTGACCCATCATTCCTCAGAGTACTGGATCATATAAAGCCAGTTGCTCTGCCAAGGTTGCAGGTGCTTACTGTAATTCTATATGTCTCTTTCTCATGGGAACCTTTTTTCAAGATTAGTGATGCTATGTGAAACACATTGGCTATAACTAAGCTATCAATGGGACATTCCAAAGCCTGTCACTGTACCGTCACCTGGGATAGATTATAGGCTAGCGTGAAATCACAATCATCTCAAAAGCTGAGAAAGTAGGAATCTTCCAACATGTGCTCATAATAGATTATATGTCCATACATTTTTAGTGACTAATGCAAAATTTCTTGTGAAAATAAAGGAATTGGTAGAACAGTTTCTCAATAATAAGCTTTTAGACACTCTACAAACAGTCAACAAACCATCTACAAACTGTCAACAGCCTGAAATTGACAATCATGAACCAGCTTATCAATTGATTCCCTATCTTTAAGGGAGAGTCCAGACACCTTATGAAGGAAAATTATTTCAGCTGCTGGTACTCACAACCTCTTTCTGTCATTACCCAAGTTCATAACCATAGGTGAGGGTTGTAACATAGACTGAATGGCAAAATGAGAGCTTTACATGTTAGCTTTGCTCTCTCTTTACCACAATAGATGGGGTCTGCATTACTGCAGATGCCACATCGATCCTGTCAACCTCCCGCTCCATTTTTCCCACGACTCGTGAAAAGGATCCAGAGATACTTGAACTGTTTGAACTCCTTGAGGCAAGAGCTTACTACCAACTCAGAGAGAACACTCATCCTTTTCCTGACTGAGTATCATGGAGGTGCTCATGCTCATCCCCACCACTTCATGCTCAGCTGCAAATTGGCAATGAAACTAATAGGACCATGTCATCTGCAAAAAGCAGACATGGAATCCTGAGACCAATAAGCCAGACACCATCTGCCACTTGGCTACCCCAAGAAACTCTGTCCATAAGAGTAAACAGAATAGGTGACAATGGGCAGCACTGAGAGAGTCCAAACCCAACTGTGAACCAGTCAGCAATGGGGACCAAGCTCCTGCTCTGTTTCTATAAGGACTACTAGCAATAAGCCCAGTACCCTAAAAGCACTGCCCCTAATATTCACGTGATGCAAAGACATATCAGCGAAGACAGCCCCACAATATCCAGAGCTTATATCCAAGTTTTTGACTTCATTGGCCACCTCGGCCTAGGTGATAAACAAGATCTCCCAATGGTACACAAATTTTTCCTTCTTCTGTAAAAGACAAGCTGGTGGGATTATGATCTTCAGAATATTCCTTCCATTGTTCAATGACATTCCTGGTTGAGGGTCATCAACTCCCAACCACCACCACCATATACAGTGTTGATAGGAAACTCCTTTCCCTTCCTGAGCCACCTGAAAGTTTGCCAGAATCTTTTCAGAGCTGACCGAAAGTCATTTTACATGTCCTCAGCAAACTCCTTCCACACCTGAGGTTTCACTTGGCCCTTTGGTACTTATCAGCCTTCAGAGTCCCAAAAGCCTGCTTGATAGGAATCTCTTCAGCTGGATAGCCCCCCCTCTCCCGGAGTGTTCACCACTGGGTGCTGAGATTGCCACCACAATAGGCACAGACATATTTTGACCACAGCCCTGGTAAGCCTCTTCAACAATGGAGGAATGGAATATAACCATTCGAGCCTCTCTTCAGCTTCCCCAGGATGTCATTGAAGCTTTGCTGGATGTGAGAGTTAAAGATCTTTCTGACAGGTTCCTCTGCCAAAGGTTCCCAGCAAACTCTCACTGCAGGTTTAGACCTGCCAAGTCTGTCTGGCATCCTCCCCCTGCCTTCTGATCCAACTTACCTACTGTGTGGTGATAAGTTGACAGCTTAGCACCTCTTTTCACCTGTGTTTTCACAACATATGGCCACAAGTCAGAAAATATGACTATAAAGTTGATCATCCAACTGTGCCCTTGGGTATATCATGAGTACTTATGGACATGCTTATGCTCAAAAATGGTGTTCAGTAACCAGTCTGGGTCAGATCAAAGAGGTTATTCCTCCCAATTACCCACATAAGCATTAGACCTCTCACCTTGGGCAACTCTAAAGTGAAACAGCATACATAATCTCTCCAGGAGATGATGTGTGTCGAGGTGAGCCTGACTATATTTCTCAACTTATATTCACACATCAACTCAGGCTTCCACCAGAGATGACCTTATTTTTAACCACAAAATCCTTTTTGTGGTCAGCAGAGTTGATAAAATGGACAATGAGTTCAGAAGCAATGTCATTATAAAGCTACAACTGACTGGGGAATAGTGTAAGTATTTATTTTAAGATAGTAATGTACTACTGCTGCCAGAAACAGGCAGAAAATACGTTCTGGTACCAGGCCTGAATGGGCATCCTTCTTTCCCCTGTTATGAGGTAAGCAGAAGATTAGAAACAGCCCTTAGCCTGCAGTCACACAGACTATGTTCAACAAATACTGATCAGAACACTGTGATCCATATCACATTTATTTTCAGCATGTTTGCCTGTTATTTAAGGTCATTATTCAAGGGAAAACTGATAAACACAAGTCGAGTGTGCTGACGTGCAAAATAAAGCAATGAAAAACAATGAAGTACACTTTCCTCAGTGGCTCACATGGAACTGAATGGCTCTTTGTTGTTGCAGTTTTGTCCTGAAGGGTAGTTTGCTCTTTAAGTTCTGTTTGTGAGCCTATCAACCCATTTATATTTAAGGTGCTCACATTGAGCCCAGTAATTTTGGCTAGGCTCCAGACACACTGTGCCCATTAACTGAAATAGTGGTTACAGAAAATGAATGAATGAATTTAAAGTTTTCTCATTGCTGACAGCAGAGTTCAGCTTCTGTAATCCTCACAGAAAAGCACTGATGGCGTCATGGTGGTGGTACAGGTAGTGTTGATGCCACACAGCTCCATGGTCCTTGTTGGTTCAACCCCTGTCATGGGTCACTGTCTGTGAAGAGTTCTGTGTTAGAGAGCCACTGCATCCTTGAACATGACGAAGCAGTTCCAGAAGAATAATGAAAAGTATTGGCAATACAATGGGATGCTTTGGAGCACCACAATGACTTTGGAATTAGTTGGATTGGCTTTTGAAACCCATGACTTATCATCTCACTACAAGGTCTTACTAATAATCCCATGGATGAATGCATCAGTCAGTGCAGAGCACCACACTTCGTGTCATGTCTTTTTTTATGGAGATTATACAAAACTGTGTGCATGACTGAACATCTGTGTTTGCAGTGCTTGCACATTAAAGGAACTCTTGGTAGTATTTTTACCTTAAAATTACAGCTTTAAAATAACCGTGATGCTTCACTGACCTGTAATGGTGAGAACAGACCCTCTGTTGTTGCTACTTCAGGCTTAGCACTGCAGAAACTGCACTATGTAACTTGTGGAGGAATGTATAGGAAACTACACCCCCTCCTTCTCCCCTCCCCCCTTATATCAGGACAGTGCTGTAAAAGTGAAATCCACACTGCAACTGTAGGGGGAGCTCAGGAGCAAAAATACCAAATCTTACGTAGTGTTTTGTCAAAGTGGCTGAATTCACTGTAAGAGTTGTCTACAATGATTGGACAATATACGGTGTAGTGTATTAAAGCATCTGGCTAACCACGTGGAATGCACGTCTTGCAAAAGCGCAGAAGACTAACTGCATGTTGTTGACTTGGCTCATAATTCATGCTATGTGAAGAATCTCAAGGCCTAACTTGCTGTGATGCAATCAGTGAGTTCCAATGCCTACAGCCACCTGTGCTGAGTGTTTGTGTGTCACAGATGGCAGACAGTTACTGGAAAGACTCAATGACATCTTTATAAAATACGACGACATGCAAGACTTTCTATCATTATTTATTTTCCTCAGTGAATGGTGGTGAGAACATATCTGTAATGTGTAGAAAACATACACACACACACACAGAGAGAGAGAGAGAGAGAGAGAGAGAGAGAGAGAGAGAGAGAGTATATAAAGTATATAAAATACATTTGTGTTTTATTTAGTACCATCCTCTGCTTGTCTGAGAAGACTTTAACCTTGAAACTGGAAAATTGCAGTGAGGATTTGATGTCATTCAGCCATATAAATTTGAATGAGGTCAGGTTCAGATGTTGTGTGTCTAGTCCTGGTTCACAAACACTACTCCAGTTTGTCAAGGGGATAATATACTATGTTACATTATGTATTTTGTAGAATTTTTTCTAAACTTAAAACAAGTTTCTTAAAGCAGTAAAGGCTTATTTTTAAATTGTAAAATTCAATGGTTTACATGTTACACAGTGTTAACTCTTAACATTTGGTCTCTCATTAGGTGTACTGCCCTTTTGTCATTTTAACTGTGGCATAGTATTAAAAATGGCAATTGTAATTTTATTAAACACCACCCATAATTACGTAATAATTATGCAATGTTCACAAACACTAACACTGAAATCAGAAACTTCCAATCATCTAAACTCCCATAAACATTTGCATACAAAGTTATCCTTGATGGAACTCATAAGGAATGCAATGACAAATAAATACTTCTCAGTTGCTAGAAGAAGTTTTTTTTTTAAAACTCAAGCAGCACTGCTGTGTCTGATCCACTCATACAGCACAACATACACTAACAAACCACTACCATGTCACCATGTGTGGTGATGGTCATGATAATGGCAGAGAAATGTGAAATGAAGATAAGAAAGTAACAGAAAACAGGTCTGTAATTAAAGAACTACAAAGTGCTGCTTTATTGTCAGTGGAGTTGATAAAATGGACAACGGAGATACAAGGTAGGTGCATCTAATCCGAATCCTGGGATCGGTCAATTTCTCAAGCCACATGTGAATGTAATGCCAAAGTCTCAGTCCTCTGATTCAGAATAAAATTCCTTAATGAAAAGTGCCAAAAGCACTTCTTGGATCAGTGTCCTTACACTGGGATATACGTATGACAGTCATACTAATAGTGATCCCAGATGGAGGACTCCTGATGTTTCTCTGGTAGAAACGGATGCAGGGTGGCAAGATCTGAGCAATTTTTTTGTGGGAACATTTATTTTCTTCTAAATGAAACACATAATTCACTCCATCGATGGGAAAATGACACAGCTAGATGCTTGGAAACATAATGATGGGATCATGTTTGATGTTGAGTGAAATGTATACTAGAAGTTTTAACCCTTCTGCAACCTCAGCATCAAACAAAGTGCTGGTTAAAAGGCACAGATTTGTGAAGAGAAACTCAGCAATAGTTGTTGACTGGAGAACATCAAACTTGTTTTTAACCAAAGCATTTCAGCAGAGTTGAGAGAACAAGAGTCCAGCCCTGTTTATATTTACAATGGAACATGAACTATTGTTTAAAATCAAGCAGTACAAAAAACTCAAACTTACATCACATACCAGTTAAAACAGAGCAGCTAGAAAGCCAGCGAAAGGAGGTTTACACATACTGAACATATTAAACTCGTTGCTTCAAACTCACATATGAAAAGAGGTATTCAAACCATGGAAAAAAATATATGCAAATTTGAAAAAGTCAAATAAAATCACATCGTTGAGTCAATCACAAAACATTGGGTCATTGTTTAATTAATTCATTTATTTAATTAGCTGTTCTGTCTTTTTCTCACTTTAAATGCTGAGAACAGCAGATCAATTGGATTTTTTTACTGAATAATCTCCTTGAGAATGAAACATGTTTTTAGCTGCAGTGTCCACTCATAAATCCACTGTCAGTTTGCAAAGGTTCTGATGGAAAATACTGACTAAACCTTTCATAAAAAAATTTTAGATGCTGAGAGGCAAGGTCATGGTGGGTCCGGAGCCTACCTGGAATCACTGGGTGCAAGGCAAAAACACACCCTGGAGGGGGAGCCAGTCCTTCACTGGGTGACATACACTCATACCTATGGACACGTTTGAGTCGGCGGTCCACCTGCAACGTGTGTTTTTGGACCATGGGAGGAAACTGGAGCACCCGGAGGAAACAGGGAGAACACACCAAACTCCTCACAGACAGTCACCCAGAGCAGGACTTGAACCCACAATCTTCAGGTCCCTGCAGCTGTGTGACTGCGACACTAAATGCTGCACCACTGTGCTGCCTATATTCTAAATATAATAATAATTATAATTTTATTATTGTTATTTCAACTTGTGTCTGTTTTTTATACCGTTTTTATGAAAGATAGAGTCAAATTTTTGCTCACCAAAACTAGACTAAAACTAGCAACAGTTTGATGACTAAAATGAGAATATAACTAACACAATTTTTAGTCAAAAGACTAAGACTAAAACTAAAGTAAAATCAGCTGCCAAAATTAACACAGATGCCTCTAGGAAGCCTGGAAAATTCCAGCCTTTGACCCACGTCATCAAGTTTCGTTCTGTGCTTCCTACTGATAAACAAGCATGCTTACTGATTTTCCACCCCTTCTGAAAGGGAAATGCTAGTTGACCCAGTAAGTGACATGGCAGGAATCCCAGGGATTAGAAACCTTAATAAAGTGTTCTAGCCATAATGAGTTCCACAATGGCGTCTGCATCTGGTGCGGCTACACCACAGAATTGATTGGAGCGAATCTGATTGATTGCGCACAGCATCTGCAGTGGAAGATGGCTTGCTTCAGAACACTAAATCCCTTTTTTGTGACATCTCCATGGTTATTCGCAGGATAAAAATAATTTGCTTTCTATCTGACCACTCTCTACCTCCCCCAGACAGTTTACAGGAACTGTCATTGTGTCTCCCCTGAGGGAACTTGCATATGGACTCCCTGTTTTTTGATTGGTTCACACTTGCTCTGGCTCCACAATGACTCCACCCCCTCATAATCACACAGGCCGACCTGCAGCCTACTCTCTACGCTGTGGTATTCAAAAGTATTCTGCAGCACCCCCCTTTTGTAAATAGGAAAACTTCCAAGCCCCTCCCACTCCAACACATGCGTACAGGTCTTTTGCTTCCAGACTCCAGTGAAATTTGTTTTATTATGCTTATAATTTATTTATTTATTATAAGTGATATGTATTATGCATATCCTCCATTTACCTTGCTGTGCCCCCACTACAGTAGTGGGGAGCACGTCACCACACACACATGTTGGGAACCACTACATCAGGGGTGTCAAATCAAATCCACTGAGGGCCAGTGTTTGGTGCAGGTTTTCCTTTCAACCAAGCAGAATCCACACTAGTGAAAGTCAAGATCTATTGATTAGATCCATTGATTAAAAACAGGTGAAATGAGGTTTGGGCGGCACGGTGGTGCAGCAGGTAGTGTCGCAGTCACACAGCTCCAGGGGCCTGGAGGTTGTGGGTTCGATTCCCGCTCCGGGTGACTGTCTGTGAGGAGTTGGTGTGTTCTCCCCATGTCCGCGTGGGTTTCCTCCGGGTGCTCCGGTTTTCTCCCACAGTCCAAAAACACACGTTGCAAGTGGACTGGCGACTCAAAAGTGTCCGTAGGTGTGAGTGAATGTGTGTGTGTCTGTGTTGCCCTATGAAGGACTGGCGCCCCCTCCAGGGTGTATTCCTGCCTTGCGCCCAATGATTCCAGATAGGCTCTGGACCCACCGCGACCCTGAATTGGCTAAGCGGTTACAGATAATGAATGAATGAATACACCCACCATTTCTGCTGGGTTGGTAAAAAAAAACCTTGCACCCACACTGGCCATCTGTAGATTTGGTTTGACACCCCTGCACTAAATTAAAGGCGGAGTTCACAAGTTTCCTCAGTGCTACAAAAATAACTTGAGTTACAAATGAATTTCTGTGGTAATTAAAAGTGAATAAAATTTTACAGACAAGTTCATTTCAGCCACCTACAAGCAAGGTTTTCCCTCAAACCTACTGTTCCACCTTAAAAGATGCTGCACTTCTGAATGTAAACAAATGAGGGAAAAGCGATTCCCCACAATCGTAGATGTTGCCTTTAAGACATGACTGAATGCATCATAAAACCTAGACTGCTGCTTTAATAGGACCAGCCTGGTCTGAAATTTGTACATATCTCGACAAAAAGTCCATTCCCAGGATTCATACATAGTGTACAATATCTATCTGCCTATTTATCTGTTCATATGAAGTTTGGACACCTACCCAGTGTGAAAATTTAGCCTTAACCCTAACCCTTACTCTAATCCTATCCATAACTTTAACCCTAACACTGTGATACAAAACGTTAAAAAAATTGGGATTTTCTCCTGGGTCAAGTTCTCTCACAACAGTTTACAGCACTCTTTCTGTGATTCTTTTGGGTACATAACTGACAGCTGGTATGAACTTAGTTTACTCCACAGAATCATAATGAATAAATGCTCCTGTTCCTTTTCGTCATATATGTATCACCTGAAGGCTTACATGTCTTATAGTTGAAGAAGCTAAAAAGTAAAAATTAAAAAAGTGCTGCAGGAAGTGTAACTGCCACCCAGTCCAATCGTCTTCTTGGGTCACTGTTTGTAACACGTGCACAAGCACTACTCAATACGGCTCTGGAGGCAGCTCTGCCTTCAAGGCAGAAGGAACATACTGGTAACCAGTTAACAGGTGGGGATTAATGTGATTGGTTACAATAAACCTAACTTTTTTTTGTTACTGTACACTTAGTTCTGTTTCATAATTGGTTGGATTGGTACTGCAAAAAAAAAATATTTTGTTTGACATGAATGGATGACATTGTAACTTTCCCTCAGAAGCTGCAGAATGTTATAATGCTCTGCTGCCTCTGAAGCAGATTCTGCAGAAGTGCATTCCTGCATATTTGAGTCATGACTGCTGCCTCTGAAGGAGCTACAGAATTTTACAATACAATTATTGTATGCAATTTTGCAGCAATCAGAAATCAATTTTGCAAAATATACTTCTTTAGAATCTGCCTTATAGGTAGCTGTTTTTTTTTTTTTTTTGTATGACATTCCGCAGCTTCTTCTGAAACTGTAGTCAAGTTCTTCAAAATCTGCCACAGAGGCAGCAGAGCATTGTGCCACGTTTTCAAACCCAGTTACATTATTTACATCATTTTGAACATTTATTAGTCTATTTTCCCCATTTTCAAAGCAGCAATATGTTTGTATTCATTGATTCATTCATTCTTAATTTTATCAGATTAAGGTTCAGAGCCTGGAATCACTAGGCGCAAGAGAGGAACACACCCTGGAGGGGGCGCCAGCCCTTCGCAGGGCGACACACACTCACACATTCACTCACACCTCTGGACACATTTCAGTGTTTCTTGTGTTATGTAACCTGCCACGTTCACTTCAATCCCTCACTCATCACTCTGGAGCTGGAGAAGGGCAGGGCCTTCTAAATGCCTCAATGCTGCAGATCTGTTAATACAAGGGCTGGACAGTGATGGAGTGGGTGGTTGTTAGAAGCTCTTCATTGTAGCTGCCACAACAGCCCCATGGGGGCTTTCAGCACCTTCTACTGTCCACAAACAAGGTCTCAATGCAGGTGTGGACAGTACCAAGGCCATATTGAATGTGCCAAGTGATGATAACCGTCTGTATTAGGGTGTGACATACCGTGTTTCCCCGATAGTAAGACACCCCCGATAGTAAGACGCAGTGTGGGTTTTAGGGGGGTCGGCTAATGTAAGACGTACCCCGAAAGTAAGACATAGTAAACTGTACGTTGGAAAAATATAAGCCATAGTACCGGTACATTTTGCTGCATTAACTGCGGGATGCGGACGGATCTGGAGCCGAATGAGCGGAGGGATGTGGCGGCCGCGGGAGCAGCAGTAATGTTGTCCGTGGTCCAACACGCAGCCATGGTTGTCATGGAATAAATCTGTTTTATCTTCCAGTATAACATATTCAAACTCTTCGTTCTTACCGTTTTTCATTGTTTTACATGTTATACATGGAAATACCGTCATGATACGGTTGTAACAAGACATTCTTGGCACTTGCTTTTATAAAACTGTTTTATGGTGAATACCATACTGTTCAGGTTGTTAATAAATGTTAATTTTATGGTTAAAACAAAAATCGACATTTTTTACCAATATAAGACACACCCCGAAAGTAAGACATAGTGGGACTTTCGGGGGTAAAAAGAATGTAAGACACTGTCTTACTTTCGGGGAAACACGGTAGAAGCTATGTTATAAAATACAGTAATGTGCAAATTTCAGACAACACAGTTCATTCATTTCCAATCAACGCTGCCATTAAGTACAGGTCATGCATGTTTGAGCGTAGCAGATAACATAAAAATTTGACAGTAGCCTAAATAATACTGTACATTTGAGTGTTTAATGTGCACTCACATTAAATACAGCTTCCACTCTTTTCAGACTTACTTTCAGCTTTCCAAATCAGACTCTATGTACGCATACAAGTGCAATTTGTAGTTCTACTATACAGACTGTAGTCCACCATCTTTTGCACTGAATACTGTGTTAGCCCCATTTCACCCTTTTCTTTAGTGATCAGGGCCCCTATAAGACCACCAAAGAGCAGGCATTATTTGAGTAGAGGATCATTTTCAGCACTGCCGTGATACTGACAAGAAGTTTGCATTTTTATGAGAGGGTTAGGCACAGCAACTCTGCTGGAGTGTCGCTGTAGGACTGAGCATAGTCCACCAACCACAAATATCCAGCCAACAGTGACCTGTGTCCGCTGACAAAAGAACTAGAGGATGACCAACACAAACTGTCCAGCAACAGAGGAGCTACTGTCTCTGACTTTTATGTTCTTGTATGGATTTGGCAACACAAGAAATCATGTAGCCTTTATCTAAGTGGTATAATAACTACATTAATAGCATTGTATTTCATTGAGCAGTTTTTGAAAGCTAATGCGCTAACACGTTGACCAGGTTCTAAACTGGTGAAGTGTGCTGAGGTCACTGAAGGAAAGAAGTATTTTACTGCCAGATGTTTCAGTGCAATGAACATACAAAACACACACACACACTGGATTAAGTTTGCTATACACCTCCTACAAACTGGCACACACCAAAGAATTTGAGGGGGGAGAGGTGGGGGCATAGTTTCTTTAAAACAATAAATTATGTTTCTTGAGCACAATAATGCACAGTGCTCCAAGCAGAAAATCCCCATAGGGCAATTCTGGCAGGTCCACTTGGCTCTGTGCGTGAACTCGCCTTATTTTCTGGAGGAAATGGATAGGGGGGAAAGGTGTGAACATACCAATCTGCTGCTTTTATGACAGGGATAAATGACTGCAGTAATCCACTGCAGAAAGGGAGGTATTGCTGGAGGTACTTTCCTTCTAAGTTTCTTTTTGTTGCTTGGAGATTGGCTTTGGACTGGGCCCTGGCTTCTCTCAAGTCACGCATGAAATGGCCAACCTGCCAAAACCAATTAGATCCACTATATGTATATAACATTTGTGGACACCCCATAAAATTAGTGGATGCAGTTTTTTTTTATATGCACACATTGTGCTTGCACACCTCTGTATAAAAAACATGAAATTAAATGGGGTAGTACACATGAGATCACCTTGCTCAATGGCATGCAGGTTGTGGAACAGTGGGTCGGCCTTCGGTGGAGTAATGGGGCACTAACATATCTTTTGAATGAGCTGGAGTGGAGTTTGTGTTCCGAAACTATCCTCCCAGCAGAACCTGACTTCAGTAATGATTATGTGTGGAAATGCCAAAAACCTCATAGAAACACTCTAGTGTAGAGCATTCCCAGAAGAGCAGAAATAGTATCTGTAGCACAGAAAGAAAAACATCCTTTTAATTTCTTTTTAATTTTTTGTAGAAATGTAGGTGGAAACCTGCTTATCCAATGCTTTTCTGAAAGTCAGTGTATAGTCAGTTTAGTATCATGTATGAACCATCCAAGTAAAGTCTTTACCCTTTTATAAAGTTTTCCCTTGTAGAATGGCTTTGGCTTTTGGCCTGGCTTCTTTTCAATTTTTGCATGAAATAAATTGCCTGTGGAGGATCAGTGCCAGCCAAAATGAATTGAGATTCTCGAATGAATGGCTACACAGGTTGGCACCCCAATATAAGCCATCTCTGTTTTGAATAAAAAAGGAGAATCCAGCTCACTAATAATCCAAAAGGACACGTTGCAGAGATGGATACTGCCTTAATATAAGCATGGCTGAGAGACAGACAGGGCGCTGTCCACTCCAATAAGAGTGTAATGTAATGCAGAGGTAAACGGCTTTGAACTGTTTCCTTCCTCTATTTTTGCAAAGCGAGTGCTGACGGTGGAATTTTCTGGGTAGTTTATTTTTACTGCCCCTCACTGTAAGAGGACACGGCATGTTCTAGGACACACAAGCCATGTAAGGCTAACATTAATTGTTCTCAGATCCATGGGCTTTTATGAACAAGGTCAGGATGAGATCCTGGTTTGAAGAAGCTGTTTGTACAGCACAGAGGACTCAAGTCAAGTCAAATGTGTTTGTAGAGTGCTTTTTTAACCTTATAAGACCTGGTTGCAGCATCTGAAATGTATTAAGGTTTCTGCTGGAGCATCTTGACAATAATGTAACCTTGATATAATAAAGGCATGCGTCATGTAGGAATAAGGATTTTCTTAATTAGCAATATTTCAAAGATGAAAAAAATTTGACCTAGTAATGTTACCTGTGTGTTCATCAAATGTTAGATCTGAATCGATTATTATGGCACGTATTTTAGCTGCTGAACCAGGTGCTACATAGGACTCAACTATATCTAATATTAAGTCTGACAGTGTATATCTTGTAGCTTTTGCATCCAGAAGGAGAACCTATATTTTCTCAGAGTTTATGACTTTTATGCAGTCATTGATCTAAGATTAATCTAAGGTTTAGCTGATATGTACAGTTGTGTATCATCAGCCCTGGAAAATGACACCATGTTTACTTATATATGTGCCCGGTGGCAGCATGTATGTGACTAATAATGTGAATAATAAAGATCCTAAAACAGAACTTTGTGGAACTCCATAATTCACTTGTGTCTGATTATATGGTTCATCGTTAACTATAACCTGAGCAGTGGCGTACTAGAAACTTCATCCATCTATCCATCCATTATCTGTAACCGCTTATCCAATTTAGGGTCGCGGGGGGTCCAGAGCCTACCTGGAATCATTGGGCGCAAGGCGGGAATACACCCTGGAGGGGATGCCAGTCTTTCACAGGGCAACACAGACACACACACATTCACTCACACCTACGGACACTTTCGAGTTGCCAATCCACCTGCAACGTGTGTTTTTGGACTGTGGGAGGAAACCGGAGCACCCGGAGGAAACCCACGCGGACACGGGGAGAACACACCAACTCCTCACAGACAGTCACCCGGAGCGGGAATCGAACCCACAACCTCCAGGCCCCTGGAGCTGTGTGACTGCAGGTCTGTAATTATTAGCTTGCCTTTATTTGAATTTACTCTTCCAGTTCATTGTTTAGAATAGACTTTACCTGCATATTAGATTGAAACTCTGTACCTGTACTAGTACTAAGGTCCATGCAAATGATGTAGTAAGGTACTTGTGTTCTTATGTTGTTGTTTTGTTTTGTTTGTTTTTTTTTTTTGTTAAAAATGCAAGAATTTTTTAAAAACAAAGGTAGATATAGGTGATCTCTTCTATTGATTAGTATTTCAGGAGATGGACAGAAGGCTTTCTTCTAAATTATCAACCAGTATTTTTGGGATTCAGCTTGAATTAAAAACGTATACTTGTATAGTATTACAGTATTCATAATTAAACAAATCCCATATGGTCACTAAAAATGTGTATTTCTTACAAGTGTTTTTGGATGCTCATCAATACCCCCTGCAAGTTAACTTTTATATACCATTGTCAGTTCAATATAGTGCTTGTACGTGGTCTGCTGTGTTGTGTTTTGAACTGGTGGGAGAGGTTTCAAATGAAAGCTTATGTTGTCCCCTTGTGCCCAACAAATGTTATTTTACGATTACATGGTCATTATATTGAGAATGTTGCATACATTGAATTTACCTGGATTGAAGTGTATTTACGTATTAGAGCCCTATTTCTATGTTTTCTTTTCTTTTCATGTGGTAACTGACGAATATAGTGGAACAAGGAGAGTTGTAGACAGACAGATGAGAGCTTGTTAGTTTCAGGATAATTTCAGAAATTCAGTGATGCCAGGTTTATATATACATATATATATATAACCACAGATATATTTTAGTAGAGGTGATTTATTTTTTCCCAAAATCAAGGATTACATATATATTATAAATCTGAACACTTCACTGAATAATACTTTGTACTTTCAAAATCCCAAGAACCAGCCCATTGATTCAATGAATGATTTATAGCTTTTGGATGACATTTATTTTTGTACAGATTATTAAGTTCCATTAACTTTCATATTTCTGCGTTTTATTTTTGTGTCTTATATTTGAAGCAGATTCCTCAATAGTTGTCCACATTTTACATAATAATACTGCTCCGATGAAAAGAGCATAGTTCCAGCTTTCATATGAGACCTTCATACCGTATCTGCCTTATAGAGAGATATGAGATTTATGAAGAGAAGAACTAATAAACTTTTAGTTCAGCTGATAACTATATTCATGAAAAGGACACATTTATTGAAATTAACATCATCTGAGTTGTATTTAATATTAATTTTAGTCAATTGTTTTTAATCTATTTTATTTTGTTTTATTGTAATTTTTCCTCCTTGTGCAATATGAAGCCTATGTGCCTGGAACATTAACAAAAATAATAATAATCTAAAATATAACATTTAATGTATTATTCTGTGTTTGAAATATAATGCCAGATAATAGAAACAATCCCATGTTCATTATTTATAATTAAAACTCTATGAGCAGTAAAACCATATTCAATTTCATGAAATTTAATTTAAAGATGATTTTATAATCCATTTAAAATAAAATGCAACCCCCCACCCCATGTTAAATTATAATGTTAAAACACAGTATACATTCAAGTCCATAATTTCACACAAACTGATAATACATGCGTGTCCACAAAGAGTCTAAGCGTTTAGGACTTTTATTTTAACTACAGAGAGCTGCTAAAGAACAGGTTATGCTCAGACTGACTAATGAGGTGTAAAGGGTGCTATAAGCCTGCCACCCTCCTTAATCAAAACAATGAACCATATACAAAACACGGACTGTATTCTCGTCCCTGTCTTCGTTTGTTGACAATGAATAAATGAGCCAGATTTTTTTTTCAAGTGTTTTTTCACTTTCCAATTCGTGTTCATGTTCTAGAAGTCGTACCTATAATAATTCAAGTTGTATCAAGTCTTTATAATCATATATTTTTGAAGTCGTATTCATACAAAACACACACAAAACAGACTTTTGTGTACAAATTAAACATTTATGTACGAAAGTATATGAACATGCACACGTGCATGTGCAACATAACATGATTATTTTTGACAGTAATCTTACTCCATAAAGTCGTTTCAAACCAGAATAGACCAAAATGTCTCTGTTTATATTTGTATCCTCAGTTCACCAATGATTTAAAAATGTTATTATAATGGAAATTGATGTATTACACAGGTAAATAAATTTTTTTGAGAATGTTCCAGACATTGAATTCTAAATTATATTTACAAAAAAAGTAGGTCAGCAAAAATAGTAGGAATCTGTCGTTTATGTATTTCATTTTCATTTAATTTCATTATCTGTAACCGCTTATCCAGTTCAGGGTCGCAGTGTGTCCAGAGCCTACCTGGAATCATTTGGCACAAGGCAGGAATACACCCTGGAGGGGGCGCCAGTCCTTTACAGGGCAACACATACACACACACTTTTGAGTCACCAATCCACCTACCAATGTGTGTTTGTGGACTGTGGGAGGAAACCCACGCAGACACGGGGAAAACACACCAACTCCTCACAGACAGTCATCCAGAGCGGGAATCGAACCCCCAACCTCCTGGAGCTGTGTGACTGCGACACTACCTGCTGCACCACCGTGCTGACCTCATTTATGTATTTGTCTGTTAAATAAATATTTAATAGAATTAAATAATCACAGATTCTAGTTTTTAGGGTATTTTATTTACCAAATTTTATGTTTTTTTTTAAATCAATATCACATTTTGAGGGAAATATATAAAAACCTATGTAAAATAGATTATTATCACTGGGGGGGGGGGGGTGATGTATATAATGTATATACAGTGTTTACTTCTGAATTAAATTACATCAGAAAATTGCCCAGTGTCTGTGGTAGTGTACTTATGTGTTTTCTCTCTCTCTCTCTCTCTCTCTCTCTCTCTCTCTCAGGCAACCCTGTGCTCAGTGACTCATCCAAATACTATTCTTTTATTTCTCCTCTCACTCCTCAATTCAGGCAACAAAACACACATCTGTTTTATTTGGACGTGGCATTGCAACAGATACAGGCTTAAGCAGCAAATGGTTTGGGCTTTGCAGAAGTGTTAAAAGAAACAGAACTTAGCTGGAACTGGACATATTGGGTGTCAAACATATGAGAATCATGTCCTTCCATATCAACAATGAATTGTCTTCCTACACAACAATGGCAATTTAATATATGAAAAAACTCGACCCAAACTGAAATGCAAACAAGCTTCTTCTGCTTACAATTATACACTGTTTGGTCCTTCTCACCTCTTCTTACTTATTGGATCCTCCTGCAACCTGCTAAAGTCATTAGTGACCTACATATTGTATCTTCATGTTACAAACGGCCATAAAAAACTGGGTGAGAATGTGATATTATATACAAAGGCCATAGACTACAGTGAATTTGTAGCAATCCTGGAATCAATAATGGATGTCATGTCAGTCATGTGCAATATTTTAAACATGATTTGTCAATTTTCTAAATTAATGTAAGTTAGGATGACCATACACAGAGGTGTCCTCTTTTTGGGGATCTAAACATATTCTTGATTACCAAAAATGTCCAGGATTTGTCCATACATTGTGTGCATTTCTGTACTGATTTTTCTTTAGATCCTGCCTTCTTCCACACGAACAGTGCTGTGGTGCCACCAACTACTTGAAATTACCATCTGTCCACCAAACCCAACCTTCCACCCAATGCAGGTGTCTGCCCAATGTGGCAATCCCGCTCAAAGTGTCCTATTTTTTTTAAATCCAAAATGCAGTCTCCCTATATAAGTTTACATATCTTCTACAGAGTATAAAAGCTGCGTGGAACCCAGGTGGAAAATATAGTTGACTTTTCATGAACATGTATGCACAAATTAATTTCTGACACCACCACAGCATGTGAAATCAGCCATAACCCTGCCTCTACCACGGTCCCTGACTCTTCCTGCCCATAAAACTAACTGTAACCCTAAAATTTACTTTGAGGTCCCAAATTTTAGAAAAAGGCAACACTTAATTTTTACTTTTTGAGGCCTGAGATTATCTTAATGAAATAACCATGGACTCCCCAGCAAGTGATATCACCTTATTGGCAGAATGTACCATTCTAAAATCCCAAAATATACTTCCATACCAATAGTACATGCACATATATGCACGTTTAACATACAGCAGGCACCAATTCTCCTCCAGAAACACCTATAAGAAACTACAATTTCTTTAGCCATGCTCCTGTGTAATATTCTGACTTTACTGTAGTTTCTGTACATCTTCTGCAGATACACAACCGACAGTCTGAGTACCTAGCCAGGCAGTGTTACGAGTGGACAGAAGCTTTCTGAGATTTATAATAAACCATAACATACAAATGCTATAAATATCTATTCTGCCCCTTTATACTGTATATGTACTTTTGGACAGCCTGTTGTATTTTTGCTTAGGAAGTCAACAAAACATTTCATTGGACCTTGGTTGTCCATAATATTTTATTCAAAACTTAGTGTATTGTTATGACTTCTTTTATTGTAGCCACAGTTTCCCAAACGATTCTTAATGTTAAGACAGTGTGAACTGTTAGAGAGGGTGTGTAATGTGATGCTCACTGTATCACTCACCAATAATTAATTCTAAATCAAATGTTATTCTTTCCTTTGTGCTTTCCAGTCAAGAGTTAACGTGGGTCTTAGAAAGTACCACAAATGTAAAGCAATATGTAGTGAGCGCATCCTTCCAGTAAATAATATTAGGAATTTTAAACAATAAAGTTTAAAAAAGAGTAATTAAAAACGGTAATAAATTAATGGGTATTTTTTTATATTTCATTGCAAGCAATGTGGTGCGTTTATGGACTGTGTGGAGTTACACACAGTGTGGAGATACGCACATGCACACACACACCCTGCAGAGTGACTCATGACACAGTAAGTGGGTGTTTAATGTGGAGTCAGCAGGGATATGTAGGAAGGCCATTCAACCAATATAGAACCTTTTTTTTAGTTCCACCATAAATGCTTCAAAGAATTTATGCACAGAACATTAAGAAATAGACAGAAGATTTGATCTGCAGTGATGCAGCAGTCCCAGAGAGCCCAATTGGCCTTGTTCTTTCAGGTTGGTTAGGTTGAGGTTCAGGGCTTCTAATAGGTGTGGGGAATAAATATGAGGTGACACAGAGTACAGACTCTCATTCAACAACAATGAGGAAGGGAATAGAGTAATAAAGTGAGACCAAACCTTTGGGGATCAGGCAATAATTAAATAAATGAAAATGCCTATATCTATTGTTAGTAGTAGTGAACATGCATGGAAAACTTGAAGATGATGACATATGGGGGGTCACCAAGTCTTCAATTTGACACTATACATCTTTGCCAGCAAATTAATGGATGGGCTGTCAGTAGAAAACCTTTCCTTCCATCTGCCTTTCATTCCTCTCATAAGTCTCCAAAGACACAAGCTGGAAGTTGCACCCCACCCACCACAAAACTGCCCCCACTTCAATTCAAACCCCAACCCCACAAGCCCCCCCCACCCCCCCAAAAGCGTGGAACTGCACACCCTCAGCTAAAAAGCCACAACTCTTTAGTCCTGATCCCAGCACACTCAATCCCACCACTGACCACAACCCGACAGCCCAGAGCAACAGAAACAAGCCCCCCCACCCCATCTCTGACGATGCCATTGCCCCAGCTCCAGCATCACAGTGAGATATTAGAGCTGTGGTTGCTTTATAATAGGGGGGTAGACATGATGTCTCTTAACGGCTCTGACTTTATTATTTGAGCTGCTTTTTTTCTGTTGGCTGAACATGGTACTGACAGCCAATTTGTGTGAGCAGCCAGAACATTCGATTGCTCTTAATATGCACCAAAAAAGGGTCACAAGTTCATCGAATGCAATAATAAGAAACAGGAGGCATTGTGAGCCGTTGTGCACTTCTCTCAGTTCCTCTTAGAAGAAATGTATTATGAGTGACTGACACTTATTTTTGCAGGCTCTTGGACCACTGCATGCTGATGTGTCCCTCCAGGAAAACATCCAAAACGTCACAACGAAACACAAAACAACTTCATGTTTGTCAAACTTCACAGCCGCTGGGCGTTGCCTTGGTGACTGGATCTCATCTTGCTAAGAACAGATCTACAATACATCAATGTTGGCCTAGTTTTTGGATGTCACAGGCAAATTAACTGAGCACACTGAAGCAATTTAAGGATAAGAAAAGAGCTGGGTTTTAATGTTTATAAATCACTGATAAGTGCCCGGAGAAGCATTTAAGCTTTTTGGTTATTTTTTTATTTATTTGATGTAAATGTAAACCTATCACATGGCCTTTGGTGTAATTTATTATTTTCTCTAATTCATACACAAGCACAGAAATCTGTCAGAAGTGTAGATTTCATTCATTAATTCATTCATTCTTTGTCTGTATTTGCTTATCCAGTTCAGGGCCATGATGAGCCCGGAAACTACCTGGAATCCCTGAGCACAATCTAGCAACAACCTCGTATACCTTAGCAACGGCTTTGATAAATCCTACTAACCAGATAAACTACCATGGCAACCCCTTAGAAACCACATAAATGTCACCCAAAATACAGTTGCATCCATCTGACATCAATTAAGCACTGAGGTCTGTTTAGTCATAGGTGTAGACTATATTTTAATTGTAGTTTGCAGGAAAATGAAAATAACAATAACTCAGGGTTATAGGGTTTATAGGGTTAATACAAAATAAAACATTTGGCACCATTTGAAACTGTAAAAACTGAATGTAAATCATTATTGTCATTTTAGCCCAGCCTTCTGGGATAACTTCTGCCAGTTGTCCAAACGTTAAAATTCAGCCAAAGATCTTAAGGTGTAAAGACCTTTTAAAGTTGGGTTAAGGTTAGGGTTAAGCTAGTAGTACATATGCAAATGTTAAATGGTAAGTCTTCTCAGTTCACAGATACAAGATTGTGTTTGTGTGTGTGTGTACCAGGAATATTCATCACACCATGGGGACTAAAACCTATTAACACTCATGTTGTGGGGATCACCGGCTTGTCGCCAAAGTGTGAATCATACATTTTAAGGTGAAGACGTTTTAAGGTTGGGTTAAACTAGTAGTACTTATGTAAAACTTTAATGAAATGAATGATTGGAATAGAAATTAATGGAAGTCTATGTAATGTCCCCACAATTGACAGATCTGTGTGCGTGTGTGTTCATTACCACAGATGGATGAAATGTGTAGACTCGTTGCCTTTTCATTGTTCTTAACCATACCCCAAGGACCCACTGATGTCACAACATGGCACGCTAACAGAGATTCTAAGAGAGATTACTTGGAAAAGAGACACAGAAACAAAAAAAAAATCCACAAGATTTACAAATTATTCATCACCACCAGACATTTATCCATTCATTTGTTCAATTATTCATTCACTCATTTTCTGTAACCACTTCATCTGTTCAGGGTCACAGAGCTTATCAGAAACCATTGGGTGCAAGATAGGTTTTTATTCCATCACAGGGCATTATACACTCACCAATTCACTCACACACTCACACCTATGGACATATCTGCAAAAGCAATCTACCTACAAGCATGTGTTTTTAGACTGTGGGAGGAAACTAGTGCAGACACAGGGATAACACACAAAGTTCCTCACAGTCACCTGAGGCAGGGATTGAAACTACAAACCCAGGACCCTGGAACTGTGTGTCAGTGACACTACCTGTTTTATCTTAATACACTTAACATATTTTTGCACTTAATTTATTACTTATGCATTGCTATTTTTAATATTACTCAAATGGCTTGTTGTATTTCATCAGTATCCAAGAAAAACACGTATTTCCAACATAGCAACTTTATAGGAGAAGGAAAAACTTCTTAAGGTTCAAAGGAAGTCAATGTGAAAGATTTTATTCCAAGTAATTTTGTAGCCTATTGGTCCATTCATCATGACATTTTCACACAAGTGAAGTGAACGCCAGTGAAGGACATGCTGTTGATTTCAAATGATGTAGTAAATTCAAAATCCACAAAAGCAGAAGTGCCTGTTTTGTACGGACAGTGACATTTTAGTTATGGAATCTGTGGATAAACTGGCACAACTGCTTGATATCTGTCTCAGAAACTCTGACACACTGATTATTTCTTTAAAAACTATTGCAAAATAACCAAGAAATCTACCTTGACATGAACACAGTACCTCCATAATGACTTACAGTGTAGTTTACACTAACAGCAGGAGAGTTTGTGTGCTTTAGAATAATGAGAGAAGGGCTTGGAGCATTACTTACAGTATTTTACACTTCATTTGACCTCTGAGATTAACATCCCTCCCACACTGTCCTTAATAATAAACAGTTACAGAGGCCTTACTGGAAAAGAGCTATTGCAACAATCTCCACCTCATTTTTGTATGTAATCCATCATGTTCTTGACTACCTGCTCCACCTTAACTGCAGCTACAACACCCTTACATGGAAGTGATGGGATCTTTCCATCAAGAGAGCCAATGGTGGCTGCTATTTTTGTGTTGGGAACATGTTTCATCAAAGAAATCAGGTGTTCTCGCAACACCTAAATCAATAGAACTGGTAAATTAACACTGACAGATTTGAAAAAGGACACAAATATTGCTTTGAAGCAGTTGGAGTAGTTGGAATTGTACAGTTATTAAAATATATATTGGAACATGACATATTCATCCTTAATTCACACAGAATTAAGGTTTAGATCATGTGATCAGGGTACAATGTTAATGGCAGTGAATACCAATGGCAAATGTTCATAAGGAGAGTATAGATCCATTAAGTCTCCAATTATCATCTGTCAAGCTGTGGAACTGTGCATTCTTGAGTGATGGATCTTCATCCACTACATTTTGGATTAACTGGATTGGCATTTGTGAACCAGGACTAATCCGTAATTGAATACTTCTAACATCACCAAGTTCAGTGCCTACTGTCCACCAGACGTGTATGAGTCCTTCTAGCTTGTGGTCTGTGGAGCAGTGGAAGTGTAAACTCTGGAGTGACTGAGCACCATCCAGTACTTCAGGGATGAGTTGGAGTTGGCTTTGGGAACCAGGACTAATTATACAATGTCAGTAACACAATCTCAGTCATTTACTCATTCATTGTCTGTAACCGCTTATCCAGGTCAGGGTCACGGTGGGTCTAGAGCCTACCCAGATTCATGGGGAGCAAGGCGGGAACACACCTTGTAGGGGGCACCAGTCCATCACTTAGCAACACACACCTATGGACATTTATGAGTCACAAATCCACTTACCAATGTGTGAATTTTTGGATTGTGGGAGGAAACTGGAGCACCCGGAGGAAACCCACGCGGACATAGGAAGAACACAATAAACTCCGCAGTCACCCAAAGCGCGAACACACAACCACAGAACCCTGGAGCTGTGTGACAGGGACACTAGCTTTTAAATTTGATTCTTGGTGACGTAGAAGATCCATTTTAACATCATAATGTTAACATACATTATTTAGGTAGCTTAGACAATGAATGAACTAATGAATCATAGACATAGTTACTAGTTAGCTTCTAATTTTATTTAAGTGCCGGTACAACTGGATCAGACACTGCAGTGCTGCTGTGGTTTTTAAACCCTTCAGTGTCTCTGCTGGACTGAGAATAGTCCATCAACCAAAAACATCAAGCCAACAGCGTTGTGCCCACTGATGAAGGACTAAACAACAACCAACACAAACTGCGCAGCAACAGATGTGCTACTGTCTCTGACTTTACATCTACAACGTAGAAAAAAAGGTAGCTGTGTCTAAGAATGGACAGTTAGTGGACACTGTTTAAAAACTCCAGCAGCATTGCTGTTTCTGATCCACTCATACCAGCAGAACACACACTAACACACCACCACCATGTCAGTGTCACTGCAGCGCTGAGAATGATCAACCACCCACATCACTGCTTTGTGTTGGTCCTGTGGGGTTCCTCACCATTGAAGAACAGGGTGAAAGGGGGCAAACAAAGTATGAAGAGCAAGAGATGGACTTCAATTTGTTGCTGTAGAACAACATAGTCCTCCTGTATGGTCAGTGGAGCTGAGAGAATAGCCAATGAATGTAGAAACAAGGAGGTGGTCATAATGTTATGGTTAAACAGTGTGTATGGGCCGGTTTACACTTGGCAATAATGTGTTTTTGGATCACGATCAGATTTCACTTGTCCACAAGAAATTTTGGGTGTGAATTCCCCAAGACGAACTCTGATCAGATTACTTTTGGATCACTATAACTACATTCAGAGGTTGTCAGAGACGGATCTTATCCACATTTATCTCTAGTGTAATAGGAAGAGGGACAATGCAGTGTGTTGGTTTTCATGGTCGGACACTGTTGTAAAGTGGTTCATTTTATATCATTTTTAATACTTGTTTTTTAATCAATTTTATACTTACACTTAACTATATTTATTCTGTGCCATACCTTGTCTAAGAATACTCAATCATCTCAGAGCTGTTTGTCTCTTCTCCCTGGTTTATTACCTTGACGCTTGTAGGGAGGCAGTAGGAAAGAGTGAAAGAAATGGTAACCTGTTAACAAATCTGTTTTTCATCAGAGATTAACTTGAATGTCCATCATCGTGCACAAAGGAATGACAGGAATTCTGTGTCTGTAAAAACCAGACAGGATTCTTTCCACCAGTCTCTTTCGTGTCCAAAAAATTCCTTGGGACAGTCGTGTCATTGACCAATTGTTTTTGGCCACTGCAGATGTTTCACTACCTATTTTATAAGTTTATTACTGTGGTTTGAGAGATGAGACTTGTCCTTGGTTTAGTGGCTGATGAAAAGCTATAGCTAAAACTTTGCTGATCTGTGAGAAGTGGGATGTGGAGCTGTGTTCAGTCCAAAAAAAAAAAAAAAAAATGTGAATATATAATGAGTAAACAGCGCCTGGGAGCAGTTTGAGGTGTTCCCTGTGTCCGCTTGGGTTTCCTCCCATGGTCAAATAACACATGTTGGTAGGTGGATTGGCGACTCAAAAGTGTCCGTAGGTGTGAGTGAATGTGTGAGTGTGTGTTACCCTGTGAAGGACTGGTGCCCCCTCCAGGGTGTGTTTCCGCCTTGCACCCAGGGATGGCTAGTAGGCTCCGGACCCGCTGCAATCCTGAACTGGATAAGTGTTACAGACAAAGAATAAATGATGGTCATAGTTAGCTTCTAATTTTATAGTCTATCAATTAGAAAGGTAATTGGTAATGTTTTGTTTTACAAAATACAAGATAAAAAAGTGAAAACAAGTTTCACTAACTTTATTCAATCCTTTGTGCACAGGTATATTGGCCTGGGGCCCTGAAAAATTGTTGTGGACCCCTGATAGACTAGAGCTCTCTGGGATCTCATTACTGCTCATCATTGACTTTGAAATGGTTTATGAACTGGACGGTTGCTGTAAATATCAGTTTTGGATACTCTCCCATGAAAGCAAAGCTGAAAAGAGGAGCCATAAACATAAACAAACAATGACTTCTTTTTTGCATATGGTCGTATTTTCTCAATTAACGATGAGATTATGTAATTACATCCTGGCATTTCTGCAAGCCTTTCTTCCCCAGTAAAGCATAAACATACTGGCATCATTCAAGGCATTTAGCACATGGAAGTCAGCCTGGCCTGTAAAACGTGCCCAGAGTTCCTCTACTCATTCAACAGATAAAGAAGAAGAAAACTTGAGTTGACAGAGCACAAAATAAATGTTTTTGCTCTTTTCTTTTTGATGAAAGGTCTGGATGTAACTCAGTATCCATGACCATTCTACCAAGACGCATTTAATTAAATCCAATGGTGTGGGTTACCAGTAGATACTGGAACTGATTAAAAAGGAGGACAATGAGACATGCAATAGAGCTCACACTAGAGGATGAGGCAGTGAAAGAGGGATGAGCAGATGAACTGATAAGGCCCAAGTTTCTCCAAGATTCCTTCTGAAGAAGATGGAACACAATACCCGAGTTGTGAAGTCTGATGTTTGATGTGAGATAAGGACAAAGGGGAATTATGCAACATAATATCACTTGCCTCCCCAGGCCTGTGTAGGTTACATCCACAGTGCAAAACCCATGTTGGTGGGTGGAATGGCTGTGTGAGATTATCCACAAGTGTGAGGGTAAGACTGACTGGGTGAGCGTGTGATGCCCTGTGATGGATTGGACCCCTGACCATGGTGTTTTCCTTACTTGAACACAATGATTCTAAGTAGACTCTGGACCCATCACAACTGTGATCAGGATGAAATGGTTACAGAAGATGAATGAGTGACTGACTGACTAAATGAATGAATATCCCTTCCAATATGAAGACAATCTAAACCAATATTTTTCTGTTGGCTGCAGCCACAAGAAGTAATGTCTGCAGAGATGTGACCTGATAGGATCCCAGTGTAACACTTGGATTAGAGTATGTGTACCACAGGGTAAACAAATGGGATATTACTGGAAAAACTATGGCTCGATGTCTGTAAACATGTTGTTTTGGCTGCTGAATTCAAGTAAACTGTGTTCTTTAATTTCAAGCCACACAGAAGCGACGCCCACGATTTTATTTCAAAACACTTTTTATAAACTTCAGAAAAAGTTCAGTAAATGTGTGAAAAAGCATCTCGGTCACATATGCTAGGCTTTTTCTCTCTGCTTATGACTGAGAAAAGGCATCTGGGGTATTTTAGACAATGCTGAGACCACCAAGCATTGAAAATAATGAACCAATATGAGGATATTGCACTATTCCTGTTCCATTGGTGGGTAACGTTGACTTATTTTTGCTCTTTAGTTAAGTTGGAAATATCTCCAAATTCAAGAGACGGCTAAATGCTTCAAAAATGCTACAAAACTAAACAAAAATAATAACTAAAAGAAAAATAATAATTTGTAGTAGTAGTAATACTATACATCAAAACATTAAAATGTATGATTTATTAGTTATATAAACATTTATTTATATATCAACAACAAAAATATATTGTTTTTATTTTACCAAATATTAATAAAAAAATAATATCCACAAAAATGACCTTATTACATTTGCACTTCATTTTTAATCATTGCTTGCTGTGACGAAAATGAAATCAGCTTTTACATAATTGCACACTGAATCGACGCTCCATCCAGGGTTCTCTTGCTTACGCCCAGTGATTCCAGCTAAACTCTGGGCCCACCACGACCCTGAACAGGATGAAGAAGTTACAAAAAAAATAATGAATGAAATAACAATTAATTGTACATTACCTTTGCTGGTGCCGAAGAAACTGTGACTGCAGTTTGTCACTGATACAAACTTGGCTTTAAAAGGAGAATGAGAAAATGCAGTTTCACTGATCCACAGCCCGGTGCTGAGAGGAACTTTACTCGTTTATGTAACACTTGGCTTTGGGCTTGGTGATCTTAAGCTTATGTGTTGCTCCTTCAGAGTGTCCGTTTCCTTTCATGCCTTTCACTGGAGATTGTACAAGATGTGTGTGCACAACTGATCATCTGTGTCCATAATGGGTAGACACAGTGAGAACTGATTAATTTTAATGTATTTGTTTGGTATGCGTATAAAGTATATGTATAAAAACTTCAGCCACATACAAACAACAGTCAGTTTGATTGAAGATTGAACTGTAATTGATCAGCTGTTAATAACTTTTGTCCAGTTCACAATTCCATTTTATTATTTATGATAACATCTTCAAAACCAGTGTCCTGCAGAGGGATACTGGAACATATGATAAACTCTCAACTCTCGCTAACTCTTCATTAGAGAAGACTGTGGGTTATGCATCCTAAAAGGCAACAGCCAATTAATTATTTGGGTTCTGGTTTCCAGGTTTGGCAGGGAGTCATATTTTGTTTATTTATTTATTTTTTCTTTTTCATTTCTTTAGAATGATTAGGAGATAAAAGGACATCAATTTGAAATGATCTTTAAGAAGATTCTTGATATTTCAATGTTGCCTGGAGCTTAATGTAAAAATATAGCCTCTATACTCTGAGGTCCATGGCTTGTCTTATATTTGTTTTGTATTATTATTTTGTATTATTCTAGTCAGTTCATAGATAGCCAAGAGGAGACAAGGAAATCAGGGGCAGATAAGCAACAAATGAAACCAAAGGGGAGCATTAAAAATGAACACGCCAGACAAGTACAGAATGTGTCATACGTAAAGAACCAAAAATCCCTTCATGCCACAAATCAAATGTTCCACTGTCATTTCAGGAAAGAATGTGTATCCCACTGATCTATGACACTCTGATAGTGTGACACTGGCAGCTAACTTTTTGTCTGTTTTTGCTTCAGTGATTGATCGGCAAATATTATCTATTGGAACAATCCAAGCCCAAGTATTAATGTGAATAAGTTTCCAAAAATCTATCACAACACTGTGTTGTTCCTGGGAAAAAGAGTCAATGTGGTAGTTGCTTAACAGTTGCAATTTATTACTACTAAATAGGAGAAAAGAAAAACATACTAGTAGGGCTTGGTGATATGGCCCTAAAATAATAATAACAATATTTCAATGCATTTTTGTCAAGATGATATTCTTAGTGGCATGACAAAACACTTGTATTTTATGTCTTATTAATATTATGAACTGCCTACTGTATCCAAATAAATTTTAATATCTCAATTTAAAATAAATATTTCATATGTAAGAGTGTAGTAAATTAAACAATAAGGGGAAAAATGAAAACTTCCAAAGATCTACAACTCAGTTTCCAAGCACACTGGGATAATGTGGGTAAAATTGAGATGAAAACAGAGTGCAATGATATGTAACAAATATAAACCCTATATTACCCTATATATACTGAAAATGAGAAATGACCTGAGATCGACTGAATATATATTAACCTCTCATCTAACTTAAACCTAGAAAGGGTTCAACAGATTGCGTTATAGACTTCTGCTGCTTTTGAATGCTAATGTAAAGATATTCGCTGAAGTCTTCGTTAAAAGTTAGGAGTGTGTTATCTCTTTATACATTCTCATGTAGATCCTGATAATCTGCATTGCCTTTTTTCAAATTTTAGAGTTTTTACCTTCACAGCAATCAGGTTCTATTGGATGGCAAAAAAGCATGTTGTCATTTGTTCTGTGGGCAGTTCTAAAGGAATGTGGTTTTGGACCAGCCTTTGGCTTTGGACCATCATATGATACTTACCCTTTATACAAACCCTACAGGATGCATTAGTAAAGGCCATTTGATATCTGCTGGGTTTTCTCTAGAAAGAGGCATCAGAAATGGCTGTACCTTGTCTACTAATTTGTTTGTTTTCTGCATAGATACTTTAAATAAGGCTATAAAACAGAACTTGCTAATAAAGGCTAGGCTAACTTTTCCTTTCATTTTTTATCTCCCTAAAATGACAGTATTTTGCTTCATGTCTCTGCTTTAATAACTGTCCCACAGATCTTCAAATCCTCTGTTATTGTGCCAGAACCAAAGAAATCACACACAGTCAGTCTGAATGATTTTAGACCACTGACACTGATACCCGTTGCTATAAACTGCATGCAGAAGTTGGTTCTCCACACTATGTTTTTCACTTTTGCACCATTATTTAAGAGTGTTATTTTTATATTTGTAGAGTACACACAATGCTATATTCAGGGAGTGAACACAATATTCCAATGTACCTGTATTGTTTATTTACCTGTGCAAATGGTGATAAAGCTCTAATCTAATCTAATCTCAGATTGACCGAGCGCTTTCCCAATGTATCTTCTTTTTTCCAGTCAATTTGGTTCCCTTTCAGAATATAAAATCCAATGCTTGAAATCTAGTGTGTCCAAGTGTCCATAGGTGAGTGTGTGTGTCTCTCTCTCTGTGTGTCACACTGTGAAGGACTCGTGCCCCCTTCAGGGTGTGTTCCTGCCTTGCATCCAGTGATTCTGTGTAGGCTCCGGACCCACCGCAACCCTGAGGTGGATAAGCGCTTACAGACAATGAATGAATGAATGAATGAAAGGTATAGAAGGACACTAATATTACTCTTGCTAGCAAAATTGCTCAAATATCTCTTCTTGATGGCCCTCTTTGCATCATTTGCCAGCCTTACACCGAACAACTTTTCAAGCAATTTAAGTGTCTTTCTTATCTTGAAATTCTGATAACATTAACAACGTTTAATATTATCACGTTTTTTGTCTTGGCTGATTTAAATAGTGACCCTGCAAGATCCACAGTTTTAGCAAAATCACTTTTCAAAGTCTTTTAGTGTATAGTTAGTACTACTCTACATGGAATATTATCAATTATAAAAATGAATTTCCTCCCATGTGTATTCATAGAACATGGTATCATAGAAGCATCCCCACCTGCCACCTATTTTTTAAAGACCTGGATTCAGCTTTTTTTGCTGATCATCTAGCAATGCTGGACATCTTCCAGTGATGCATTCCTGTAGGTTTTAGTTCAAACCTGCCCCATCCTTCATTACTAATTTATCTGATCAAGCCAATCAAGGACTCAAATCATTTAAATAAGTAAACCTTTTTAAGAATAATAAAATAAATAAATAATAGTAATAATAAAAACTCCAGGAGCATGGCATTGCTGAAAAATTTTAAAACACATTAAAAATGACTTCTATACTTACAATGTGATAACTATGGAATTGATTTTTTTGCATTTTCAGCAGAAAATGTATTCTTATTTAAATATGTTCACATGCAAATAACAGAACAATTAAGCCTTAATTTATTAATTGAGCTAAGTTTGGGACGGCAATTTTAGATTGACTTCTACCATAGAGCTTGCCTTCTTGATCAGTTTGTCCAGCTGGTTGGGAGCACTTTTGCCTACTGTTTAGCCTGATATCAAGACTTATCTCCCACTGTAAATTTAAGGACCACTATGAAGAGCAAAATGTGATAGTAAAAGCCTTTTGTGGTTATGCAACAACAAGAGAGAGAGAAATGCCTTTTGTAACTGGTGCAAATGAGTGCGTTTATATCTACATAAATATTAAGTGTTGTTGAAAAACAAGATGATGTTTCACAGTGATAAACACACACCTGTCTCGACCTTTTGTGGAACATGTTTGTGGGCAAAAATTCCAGCCCCCTGTTACAAATACCCTTGCCTAATGACATGAGAAACTATCCTGTTACAAATAAGCAAGATAATATTGTGTGAGGGGAAACCTGTCGTTGATAAACCTGTAATTAAACAACTTGTTATAGTGACTTGAATGATAGTAGTTACACTTATTAAATACAGTAAGTACATGTTTATTAGAGACAGTCAGTTTCTGTTTTTTTTTAAATTTTTTTTTTATACAGCTTGTGTAATTACTATTTTTGAATGTAATAAAGGTCCAGCAGAAATTGTCATGTTTTCACTCATTTCTGTTCATCTATTAGCATCACTTACTACGCCAACTTTGTTGGAACTGAGGGCTGGAATAGTGGGGTTAAGGGGGTAAAACTGAAACGAATGGTAGGTAGGCCATGACAACAGTGTGACTGAGGCATTAGCGCACACACACTTCACTATGTGTCCAACATGTGTTTTCCAGCTTGCTATAAATCATTATTGGGAAACAGGGCTGTTGAATATGTGGGAAGTGTTTGTGAGGTCAGTTATGACAGCATTAGAGGGTAGTTTCTAAATGCTGGCAACAAAAGACATCCTCTGTGTGGGGTAACAGCATGGGCAGTGACGTGGTATGAGGGTTAATCAGCTGGACGTGGGTCTGTACCCCACACACACACACACATGTTCTGGTCTGTGCTCTATCCTTTCAAGTCTGAACAGAGTCTTTGACAATGTATAGGGTTACATACAGAGCGGAAAACCAAAGAAAGAGAGTGGACAGCGACAGCAGGTCCAGTGCAGTCCCGCTCACAACACATCAATCTGCCCTCCACTTCAAAGACCCACACACGGAACTGCTTTCCATTTTGCCGTGAATGTGAAAATGGACCTCCACCAAAACACAGAAAAGTCCCACTTGGTGCCCTCACTTCAGCCTTCCAAACACGGCTCATAAGTAGATCTGACAACTATGTTGAGTTATGTGAGCTCACACTTCAAGTTCCTCACTTTTTATTCATGAATTATATTTGAAATGCATAACAGTTGCAGAAAAAAATCCTCATATTCAATAATTTGTAGTATTATTATATAGATTAATGGTAAAAACATCTACAACACCAAACTACCTGCTGCACCACCATGCTGCAATAAATTAGCATTTTTAAAGGCAGCAGCTTCTTTAAAGGTTGAGAGAGAAGTGCTATGACACGTCAACTGTTAGCAGTATTTCGCTGCAGTAACTAAATGAAACAATCCATAATAAATTGAGTTCTCTTTAATATTTGTGTGGATCAATGCCCCTCTTGCACACAACCCTCCCCTGCCTTCTCCAACCCCAGCTGTAGCCTATGGCAGTTACTAAATAATACAAAATAATTTATGAATGCTGAGCCAGTCGCAACTGCTGTGGTAGTGTTTCAAGTGTGTTTGTAGTTGCAGGAGGTTTCATGTGATTTTCAAGCAGCTAAATTGCATGGACGTTTTAACAAACCCCAATATGTTGAAGTAATACTTGCATGGGGATTACTGGCCATCTGCATTGTACAAAGGCTTGCATCAGAGAGTTTGTATTTGCATGAGTGAGAAGAAGTGAGGGATGAAAAATGAGAGATAGAAAGAGCACAAAAATCCTCAACAGAAAAACAGAAACTCGTTCCTCTCTGCTCTCCATATGGAAGCCACTTTATTTGCCCGTCAGGCCGCTCCGTCTAATTCATAATTAGTTTATTTATCCAGTCGAATGCTCTCATGACAGGAGCCGCAGAAGCCCAGCTGCTTCAGAGAGATATCAAAAACCACATTTTCATAAGAGAGCACAGAGAAAAAATCATTATGTAACACGTCGGAAAACAGCTGCCGCTGGTTCCAACTGTCCTCTGCTTCCTGTTTAAGATATCAGACTGATAGAAACATGGAGAAGGTTCAGACTGTCTGACGCAGTTCATTATTACTTTCTTCTTTTTTCCATGTTTGTTTTTCTCAACAATATTAAAGTATCTGAAGCCAGTGAACACTGCTAACTTGAGATGGTAACAAAGCTGAAGTTGTGGAATAGTTAGCTAGCAATCTTAAAACCACTGACACTGGTAAAAGCACCTAACTAGCAAACCCCTGAAGATCATAAAATAGCTAATGCTAGTGAATAAAGGTGGTAGTGTATATCCTACATAGACTGTCCATCAGATTAAGTCAGGTTTCATTCTAAGAACATTAGACTGTTTATATAATTATACAAGTTCTCTAACTTCAATAAGTTTTTGTCAACTGCCATAGTTTGTCAAACCTTGCAAATGTATTAGGTGTTCAAATACGTTTTAATGATTTTTTCTGTAATGTTCAATTATAATAACTCAAACGTTTTCCTGCTTTTCTGTCATTTTATGGTAACTGTTTACATAGTATTAAAACGAAAAGGTTCATTTTATTAAAAAACAACAACAACAACTAATAATTAAATTTTACTGCGAAAACATGTACAACAATTTGTTGTGTTCTTGGAAATAATAATGTATCCAAAATTAAGTGTGAGTTTCAAATTTCAATGTTAGCAATTGTGAATGTAGTAATAAAATTGAATTCAAGGTATTTTTATTTCGTTAAATAAAATGACAAATGTCATTTTTGATACCACAGTTATCATAAATAACCATTGACCATTTATTGCAACTCTCATGCTGAATATAATAAAATATTATGTGATTGATTCATCAATCACATAATGATGAATCAATGATATTGATTCATTGATTGTCTGTAACCACTTATCCAGTTCAGGGTCGCGGTGGGTCTGGAGGCTACCCAGAATCAATGGGTGCAAGGCGGGAAGGAGGGGGCACCAGTCCTTCGCAGGGTGATACACATTCACACATTCACTCACACCTATGGAGACTTTTGAGTCGCCAACTCAACCACCAAAATGTGTTTTTGGACCAGGGGAGGAAACTAGAGCACCTGGAGTAAACCTATGCGGACACAGGGAGGACACACCAAACTCCTCAAAGATAATCACCTGGCGTGGGGCTCAAACCCACAATCCTGGAGCTGTGTGAAAGTGACACTACCTTCTGCGCCACTGTGCTGCCCCAATAATTAAACTTAAAAATAAATATATAAGGCCTTACGAATACAGGACTCATGCTTCCCTCTTCCCACCTCTTTTTAGTCCTACAGTTCTTTCTCCATCCCTACACACACACACTTAAGTCTTCTGATGATGTCAGCTTCTCAATCACTACCAGATTGGGTGGTTTGGCTGAGTTGGAGGGGGACCTCAAAGGCAGCAGGACATACACATGTGATTGGCTGTTACTTTCTTCTTGTCAGCCTGCATTTAAAGGAGTCGCAATATGTACAAGGCCTTTGGGCGCTCTCCCCTCCCCCCATCCTTCCTCTCTCTGCCATCCCATAAGTTTGGCCCAATGCCTTCTTGAATGCTGTGGAGCTGAAATTCTATCTGCAAAGGGCTTAGCAAGGAAATGAAGGGAGCACTTTCAAAAGGAACCATGCTACAATCATCACAAGTCTGAGCATGCAGAGTAATTGCATTTTAGTACTGTTAGCATTTTGTACAGGAAACTGAAAGGGGCTGTCCAGCCAGTATTAAAAATGCAATCATTACTGTATCAGGTGTAAACATGCTACTCACCCAACCCCAGGACATACCACAGGAGTCCCTATGGTGAGGCTGTCCAGTCTGAAGACTCAGGAAACCACTCACTGATGTTGCATGTTGACAGTGGGTAGATTAAAAATCTACAATGTGAAAAGAATGAATTAAGGGAGGAAGTAGTGGCCAAAATTAACACACAAACATTTCAACAAAACTCCAGGATTTTGGAGTCTGGGTTTGATCCTTGCCTCTAGTATCAGATGCATTTGGTCTGTTCTCCTCTTCTCTGCATTGGGTTTTCTCAGGGTCCTCTGGTTTCCACTTACAATCCACAAGCACATGTTGGTGGATTGATTACGCTAAATTGACCACAGGTGTGTTTGTGAGTGACTGGGTGAGTGTGTGATGCCCTGTGATGAACTGATGCCTTGATTAACCTGATTCTGATGACCCTTGTTCTTTCCCCATTCTACAAAATAGTTGATGTGTGGTGCGCATACTGGTGCTGATTGGCTGCTGCCGCATCATCAATATGCCAAAAGGACAAAGGAGGTCATTGAGGAGACTCTGTAATGTTTAAATAAATGTAAAATGCTTAATATAAATGTAAAGTGTAAGTACAATAGTCACATCCTGATAAAATCATCCGGTCAGTTATTCACAATTAAATTTCCTAGTGTCTTCTTGAGGAAGAAAAATAAATTCCAATTTTCGATTCAGTGTGACTATAATGTTCTAAACTGGAATCAAAACAGGTCTGTGTCTGTAATCAGTGCAACAAAATATATCTGAAACTAGTGCTGGGCGATATGAGGACAAATCAATATCAGGATTAATTGTACATTTTACCACGATTATGAATGAACGTTAATTGTTTTGTTTTTCGTATTTTTGACATGAGGCTTGTACTGTAAATATGCTCCAGTATTAAAACTAGGATATTTTTTCTAATGTTGCTGGGACTTTGTTCCTCTCTTGTTTTCTAAGCACTGTTTATATTTGGTGTGTGATTGGTCACTGAAAATGTTTATATTTGACTTCTTTTTGTTCAGTGGTGTTTTAATTAAATTCAAAGCAAAACACATTCAAATCACAGACGCTGTGTTTTCTTTGGCACAAGTATGTCAAAGACAGGAGAGCTGTTTCTAAGGCCTTTAGACATCTGGACCTTCTCAAGCACACACCTCCAGCCACCCAATGCTAATCAAAGCCACTACACTAAAAGCACAGCAAAAGAAATAGCTGTTAAAATCATGGGGAATGAGCTTATAGGAAAGAGGGCAGAGTATTACTGATCTGCCCCACCCACCCACACCCACATGTAACATGGCCATTTCAAGAGAATGAGGATAGGACTAATTATTTTCTGGTGGCTCCAGCTAAATTCCCAAATAAACACAGCTGTACTACTTACCACACTAGAGATTGGAAGTGTAGATTGTATAATGAGATTTAACCGTGTTTAGATATTGTGTTATACCACTGTTTTTCCCCAGTAACCAAAGACTCCTGTGATTAGACAGAACAAACTATGGGCAAACAAGAAATGCTAATCGGATTTGTCTAAGCAAAACAGACATTAAATGTATGTCCTTCCTTCAGCATTAAACAGCTTGTAATGTAACCCAAGACTTTTAATTTGAAAGCTAAACAGCTGTAAGGCAAGGGAAATATTTATTTGTAAAGCACAAGTCATGTACAAGGAAATTCAACGTTCTTTACTGAATGAAAAACATTAGAAATGAAAGATATGTATAATATAAAATAAGGAAAAATAATGAAAATTAAAAAAAAAGGGTGTAGCTTAAGTCCTAAATGAAGAAAAGCAGGTGCCACTTTTCTTTGGAATATTGTGAATGGACTTTATTGATTAGACGAAACTTAAGTTTTATGAAGTCCCTGAGAAGTCACACAGAATACATTAAATGTAAAAATAAGACATAATATGAACAAAATAAAGGGCGGCACGGTGGCGCAGCAGGTAGTGTTGCAGTCACACAGCTCCAGGGGCCTGGAGGTTGTGGGTTCGATTCCAGCTCCGGGTGACTGTGGTGTGTTCTCCCCGTGTCCGCATGGGTTTCCTCCGGGTGCTCCGGTTTCCTCCCACAGTCCAAAAACACACGTTGCAGGTGGATTGGCGACTTGAAAGTGTCCGTAGGTGTGAGTGACTGTGTGTGTGTCTGTGTTGCCCTGTGAAGGACTGGCGTCCCCTCCAGGGTGTATTCCCGCCTTGCGCCCGATGATTCCAGGTAGGCTCTGGACCCCCTGCGACCCTAAATTGGATAAGCGGTCACAGATAATGGATGGATGGATGAACAAAATAAATAAAAAAAAATAGTTATTTTAATTTTTTTTTAAATTAAATTAGTTAAACTTTTAAAAGAAAATTAAAAAAACGAATGTACTTAACTTTTAAACCAAATATTCTTAACTGTAAAAGCAAGTGAATAATACAGTACAGTAGCTTTTAGTACAGATTTTTTTTTTTTTTTTTACACTTTTAGACTGTGGGAGTAGAAATCAAGGAGTGAATTTGTAATTTGGGGTGGGGTTAGTTTGCTGAGTCGAAACCCACCCCATACTCAAAATATTAGCTGTCTATAAGCTGATTCCTATGTAGATAAGGCAGCAAAATACCACGTTTATAATTATGTGGAACAGCATCTGATTTAACATTAACATTTGACAGTGAGACTGTGTCCCAAACAACACACTATGTAACTTTAAATACTACACTACAGAGAGTACAGCTGGTATATTATTTTTAACACACTATTCAGTGCAGCAGTGTGCAGTTCGGGACACAGCCAGAGACTAACGTTAACTTGCTTCATGTTTAGGGCGCTTTCTCACAACCAGAACACAGTTAATATTAACGTTCACTAAGTCTCAAATCCTCCAACCTTATCCTAACGTTATATACAAGCCGCGTTCATAACTGTAATAAGCCGTCATTGTTATCTTCTATGCTCTCGTTACTGACCTCAAGCCAAGAGCTGGTACAAACTGACCTTATAAACCAGACTCTGACGGTAAACCGGCGGCCAATGAGGCTGACTATTGGAGCAGCTTTATATTTGAACAGGCGCCTTAACCAAGACTGAAGAAGACCCCCTTGTCTGACGCTGCTTTAACGCTGCCAAAACGCGTTAACATCGGTGGCACACATCAACATAAAAGTTTGCGAAAATAAAGCATATATGTTTCACTCAGTGGTATAACATCATTTTTTACCAAATGCAAATGTATCCCATTTCCCCCGCGGTTCCTACGTCAGTGGTAAATCATGTGAGGTTCATTGGAGATGAGTAGTTTTATAGTATGTGAAAAATTTCTGTAAAATGTAAAAAATGCTTCTAAGATTTACTGGTGTATAAGGGAAAAGGTGCACAAGGTGCATTTAGTTATAAATCTGTTAAAAATGATGGGAACATAAATCAGCTTGCTAAACTAAAATGGTAGTCGTAGTGGTGAAGTGTGACTAATAGATATAGAACTTAAGTGAAATGTCAAAACATTTGACCAAAAATCTGTGGAAATGGTCCCAAGTCATTCTGAATTTATTTTGCGAAAAATATGAGACAGAAACATAATACAAGTATATTCCTAGTGTCACTGTGGTTTTCGTAAACAATTACCACAATTCCCTGATAGATATGTAATGTTAAGGTGCACATTAATGTTTTATATTGGCTGTATTTTAAACATGGATATTTCATACTTGAAGTGGACATCTCCGTTTCTAACAACTTCAGATGCCTTTTCCCTGTAGTATACAACACTGTGGCACATTATTTCTTTAGCCATTTAATGACACTGGGACTTCGTAAAAACATTAAAACAGTTTCCATCATGCACACAGATTGGAGAGCAAACAAATGGTGAGGAAACGTCTTCTGAATTTAATGCAAAGAGTTTTTTATTAAAATGATGCCTTTAACCATGGACCAAATTTGGTTTTGATGTTTAACTTTGAATAGCAAAACAGCTATCAAGTTTTTTCCCTCTGTTGATGGTTCTCAATGTGGAAAAAAAAAAAAAACAAGCCTAGCAAGAGTATTTTATTTGCTGCATTAATATCATAAATAATTAAAAAACAATTTATACATTTGAGAAAATTGTGTATACATTGTTCAGAAGGGGTGTCAATTGGTTATGTTTCCTTTTGTATGGTAAGTTTAAATTTAATTTATTGATTAACAGAACATACATGCATTTTGTGGATTCACACACATCCCAGTGAGTTCCTTGTGAGCATATCATGTAGACTATACCTAATACACAAACTACCACAGCATGCATATTCCCCCTTTAAACAAACATTAAGGAATTTACCACACTTTCCACAAGAAGATCTAGTTGCAGTGTATTAAATATGTCAATTTCCTGTATTTATTCACCCCAATGAAAGTGTTAATGGTTTCATTTGGAAAACATTTAACCTCCTACAGGTGCATCAGCTATATAAAACATCTATAAATTGACAGGGTTTTATTGTCTGCCTTAAAAATAGAGGTATTCATGTTAATTTCCTGAGCCTCATGCTGCTGAAATGACTATTTCCCCTTGTGGCTCTTAACGAGACTTGCTGTTTTCCTAGCCTTTAACCTGCCCTCATCCTCTCCCACTCAGACTATTACAGGGCTCCTGACCATTATCTTCTGGCCCTCATTAATATAGTTAATAGCCTCCAGTTTTCATATAAAATTAAAACAGAGGCCAGAAGAAAGACCACCAGGTGCTGAACTGCAATGTCACAAGGTTGCATCCCAAATGGGGAACTGTGTTTGTGTAAGGAAAAGGCCTGGGTTTAGGGGAACTGGGATTTTCACATTGGATGACTTGTTAGTATGTGTGCTTGTTGGATAGAGGTAATCTTTTTTCGAGAATAATTAACTCTATCTAGTTCTTACCCTCCACAGCAATCTGCACTCCATTTCCATTCAGACGTCAGCCCTAGCCGTCACAGCTTTATATCTTACCATAATTGGCTGCTTCCTTGACTTTTTCAAAGCAAAAATCCAAAAGTTCCCTTATTTACAGCATAAGTTCTAATCAAACAAAGTGTATTTTGCTTGGTCCTCGTTCAGCAATTTCATGCTCACGTAGTTTTCGTTGCCTGTTGGTAATCATTTTCATACTCACACACATCTGGTTCATGACTTCACACAAAGTGGGGCCAGTCAGGGGCTGTATCAATGCACGGAAAGTGCTGGCAATTTATGAAGAATAAAAGCTTCATCATAAGGCTCTGAAATTTGGCTTCACCTTGTTGCTGTGTTGTCACTTTGAACATGTGTTGTGTGAAAAATTCTATACACATTTTAAGGAGCCGTGCTCCAGATTACCCTCTCTTTAGCAGCTAAGCCCTCTTGATTATGTGTTCCTTTAGCACTTGCTGTTTGGAAGAGTGAGCTGTTTCCAAGCCTTCCACCTGTGGAAATATTCGAATCCTTGTCACGTCACTTGACAAGACAAAATATAGACACAGAACATTTCAGATGTATGTCCTCTCTCCAATTTTTTATACTTATTTTTTCCCCCAGAATTTCAATAGCAAGTTGTGTTCATTTACAGTCGTATAAAAGGCCAGGAGTGGTTGATGGTACTTTTTTTTTTTTGGCCTGGGTGCCATACTGTGGACTGATAGTCCGGTTTCAGAGTAGAACACCAATGTAAACAGATGAGAAGAATGAATAAATAGATTTATCTCATACATGGCTCATCTCCCTTTGCTGTAGAAGGTCTCACAACACTCAGAGGAATAGCGTGTCCGTGGGGTAAGGGATCCCACTGTGTTGTAATGAGGAGAAAAAAGATTTATCATCTGTTAGCCATATTAGCATCCATTGTCCTGATGGAGCGGACGCCATTGCCAACAAAGTGCTGTGGAACTATGCACTCTGATAGAGTTTATAGCTCTTTTACTGTGATTGGTGCCGAATGTTGTCTAAAAGAGCTCACTATAAAGGACTTTGTCACTAAAGTCAATGCTCTCCACGGAATATTGCGTATAACATGAGTGTTCAGTGATATTTCTCATAGTCAACAGTGAGGAAGGTCCTCTGCCTTTATGGCTATGCTATCAGTCATTATACCACGTCCCTCTCCGCTGATGTCCTGTCTCCCACGCTAGATCAGGGCCAAAAATCTGAAACTGAAAAACAAGAATCTGAAATTGAAAATAAGACCTGTGACCAAAAAAAATGTATGAAACCAAAAAAAATGTATGAAACCAAAAAAAAAAAAAAAAAAAAAAAAAATTAGATCTGAATCTGAAAACATAAAATCTGTAACTGAAAAATATAAGACTTGAAATATCATGATGTATTGGAAATTGAAAAAATAAAATAAATCGTTTACTCAAAAAAAAGTAATTAATTAAACTGAAAAAAAAAATCATCATACACTTATTTTATTCATTTATTTATTAATTAATTCACTGTTTTAACCCGCTTATCCAGTTCAGGGTCGGAGTGGGTCCGGAACCTACTCGGAATTATGTAGGAAATCCTGTTGTATTGTGGAACAATACTTAGAGTGGTTCTAAGTATGAATTGTATTAAGTGTGCAATTGGAATGCAGCTCTTAACATTTCTTGGCTGCATTGTCAAATCCCACCCACTCTCATCAGCTAGCCAATCAGCTTTCAGTGTTACTATTTTCTAACTGTGTGTGTTATGCAGATGTAAGCAAGGCAACAGAAAAGAGAAAGCCAAGCCAAATGTTATTTTAAATAAGAATAAAGTTATTTTTAATAAGAATTATTATTATTGTATATATTATTATTTTTTAAACCAGAATGGGTGATTCTAATGAAATTTTGACTCCAAATATGTTTGAGGCATACAGGTGTCCCCCTTTGTCTTGTTGGAAAAGTGGCAACTGTACCCAACTGTAGTGTTCATTATACTCAAAGTCTATCTACAAACTTTCACACTCCCCATTAATAACACACACCCTAAAAAGTTTTCAGTCAATTCATCTGAGCTTACAGCTGCAAAAATAACAGCAACAATATATTGTCCATCTACTCCCGCTTCACTGACATTTCCTCTTTTACGTATTAGCGCCATAAATGCAAACATGGATCACAGTAGAGGTTTGTTGCGCATTAATGCATTCTGGGAAAGTTCTCTCTATTAGGGAAGACACAGGGGAGTGCTAACGATGTGAGAGGTGGACTAACTTGGCCATGTGGAGGGTTGTAGCCCCGGGGAGCGCTTTGTGCTAAGATACTCATGTTTGAAAGAGCCCCTTTGCACTTACACTCCCCCCCACCCCCCACCACCATGAAAGTTTTTTAGGTCAGTTCTAAATCAGGTCTCCATCAGCTCTCAGACGCATGTACAATAGAGTCTTGTTTTCTTTTGGCTTCAGCTGCCAAGAATGTACACACACTTTTCCAGGTTATAATGTGCTCAGGGAGAGGGCAACTTTGCTGCACGGTTCGTCAAAGGCAGTGGCCCAACACTGTTCCCTGTTGAAGAAGTGACCAGTCCAGCTCATTTTAAACCACAAAATTAAATTAACAAGAAGTGCTTTGAGGAGTCCTCTGACATTTGCAGTTCTCAACACCACTGGAACAACACTTCTCTCCTCATCTTTCTACGCACAGTTAGACATGTTAAATGCAGTGGTCATAAGGCACCACGGTGGTGCAGGAAGCTTAGGATCAAAGCATAACTGTCGATTAGACAGTTAGGCCCACTTCATTTTGACATCCTCAGAAGATTATCTACAGATGTTCACATCATAACAAACTATCTAAGGAAACTAAAATCTAAAATAAAATATAGAAGCCCATTTGCGCCATATAAAATAATAATATTGTTTAAATTAATATGTAAGTTGCTACCTCAGTATTTCGAGATACTATGTCATTATTTTGAGATACTACGTCAATATACTGAGTACATAAAATATATGTATATTTATGGAGTATATTCAATATATAAATATTAATAACATTTTAATTAAAATCTTTAAATTGATGCTTTAAAGCTTTAAGTCAGCTAAATTAATTTAAAAAATTCATCAATTCTTTAATTTTCTGTAAATGCATTTATTTATATATTTAAATGACACTTATAGCAACTTTCTAGACACCCAAGCACACTTTTACAATCAATACTGCACAGAAACCCATTCCATACTAAATCCACACACACACACACACAAACTGGTGAGAAGTGGCAGCCAAACGCCCAGTGTACTGAACCAGTATACCCAGGATAGATGAACATATCTGACTATACAGTCATATACATTCAAATATGCACTCGTCTACTCACACCGGGTGATTCATTCATTCATTCATTCATTAATTCATTATCTGTAACTGCTTATCCAATTCAGGGTCGCAGTGGGTCCAGAGCCTACCTGGAATCATTGGGCGCAAGGTGGGAATACACCCTGGGAATACACCAGGTGATTTATTTATTAATTCATTCATTATCTGTAACCGCTTATGCAATTCAGGGTCACGTGGATTTATTTATTCATTTATTTATTTTAAGAATAGCCAATTAGCGTAACCTCCATGGTTTTGGACTACCTTTGTCCTATTCAGGGTCATGGTAGGTCCAGAGCCTCTCAGAATCATTGGGAACAAGGCAAGAACCCTGGACTGGGCAAAGAGCTTCACACACTCATCCATTCACTCATCCACTTAGCAACATCAGTTTTTAGACTGTGGGAGAAAAGCGGAGGACACTGGGAGAATACACCAAACTCTGACAGCGACACTACCTGTTGCCCCACCATGCCACAATTTAGCGTACATTTCTTGATTTTTCACCTGTTTCTTCACAGTGCTAGCAGCCATTAGCAATGTGGTAAACACACAGGAAAGATATAGTGCAGCTTCTTCAGTGCTGAGCCCAGAATGGCAATATCAGAGCCTCTTTTATCACTATTACAGGTCAGTGAAGCATCCCAGTGATTTCGGAGCTGTAATTTTAAAGTAAAAATACTACCTAGTGCTGCTTTAACGAACATAAATGTATCACAAAGTTGCTAGTTATGCAAGGTTCCTCTAGGAACATGAATAGACTTTAAGGCCATTGCTTACGCTTGAGGGTATATTTACCCTGTATCTGTGTAAAAAGACTGGGTACAATGCCTATAATTGGTGTTTCAAAGGTTCCCTGTCATAGGTTATCCCTATTATCAAGAGAAAGCTCATTCTATCCCTGGTGATGCCTCAGTCAGCAGAACTGGCCTTGTTTTCCCTGAGGAGAAAGGGCCTCCTTCTGAACTGTGGCTTAATCTGACGTTGGAGAATCTGTAAATATCTATTCACACAGAGTATGATTTTTTTCATACCTTTAAACCAAGTTAAATGTATTTTTTGTCTAAACACTATATAATCACATGAAAATTCTGAAAGCGGAAGAAGGAATGGATTCCTTGAGTAAGAGTGATGATGAACGTATCGTTATTTTAAACACTGCAACTTTGTGAAGCACACACTGAATGCTCATTCCACAGAACATCATGGTGGTATACTGATCTGTTCCAAAGGTATTTCTGTAGGTCAGAGTATTATTATCTGCTTCTGTGTGTTACTCCTCTGTTAAAAAATATAATATTTTCTTTAACCCCTGCATTTTTATAGTCAGCATGTTGTAGTTCAGCTACAAACAAGACAATCTGTTCTGCTGCCACATGCACATGCCATGACAATGGCACACTGATTGGTCAGCCTGATTATAATGCATCAATAAAAAACAGAAAAATAGAACAGACTATAACTGAAAAGCTTATGCAGCATTGTAGTCAATCAAACATGTGGTAGTTGGTTACACAGGCCTCAGAGGATACAAGCATTTGTCTCATCCTCCCAGATAGAGGAATTATGTGGCAAGGAGAGCCTTGCCCTGTGCACACACCGCAAGAGATAAAAGCAAGAGACAAAACGCAAGAGATTTATTCACAGATTTTTCCCAAGCAGTTGTGTGAATCGAGAAAATATATTTTGCATGTAATTAACAACATTCAGTCTGTAACCGCTTATTCAGTTCAGAATCGCGGTGGGTCCAGAGCCTACTCAGAATCACTGGGCGCAAGGCAGGAACACCCTGGAGGGGGCACCAGTCCTTCACAGGGCGACACACACTCACAGTTACACACACCTCCTGACACTTTTGAGTCGCCAATCCACCTACCAACGTGTTGTTTTGGACTGTGGGAGGAAACCTGAGCACCTGGAGGAAACCCACACAGACACAGGGAGAACACACCAAACTCCTCACAGACAGTCACCAGGAGCAGGTCCCTGGAGCTGTGTTACTGCGACACTATTCAATTTCAAGAGTTCAAAATATGTATGAAAATGTTGTCCCTTCCAAACAAATATATTTACCTCTATTCTGGGCAGCTGTGCCTTGACCCACATTTAAAGGCTCGTAAGGGACATGAACCACTACTAAAAAGCAACGATTCCATTTGCAAACATTTAGACTATATTTGTTACATCTCCCATTAAATCCACATACGGTAATTCTAAAGCTCTTTTTATAAATAAGAAACAAAAGTGAGAAATTACAAACTTCAACTATTTTTGTATTTTTAATTTATATTACAATAACGGAATATTAATTCATTAATTAAAACGGACTCAATAAATGTCCACTGTAATTTAGGTAAATTGTATTTTATCCAAAATGTAACTTTACTTAAACATATAAAAGAAACCTATTTCCTGTGGTAGTTAGCAACTATAGCTAGATAATACATATACTGTATACTTAAACTTTAAACAAGTCTGAACACAACAGTTATGAGTCTCTCCTTTGCTTTGAGAAAGGAACAAATCTTCAGGACCCCCCTGGCATCCATGAACCACAGTCTAGAACCCTTGAAAAACCACTCCCCAAATTCGGTAGAGGATTGTGATTGGATAGTGATTGCTTTTCAATTGTGTCACGAATACAGCACTGCTCTCAGCTGAAATGCAATCCCTGCTTTGCATTTTGCTTTGGCACGTTTACAGCACTACACAGTGGAATACAATACCGTTGAGCTGATTGTATTTTTCAGTGTTTTGTGTTCAACTCTGACATGAATCCAGCATTTTATTTTTTTAATAGAAATCGACACATTGTTTTTCTGGTAAGAGACAGAGCGACATTAAATCAATGTAATTAATATTTGTTTTTCATTGTGGCATGTTTTCCGCACGTTTGTGTTAAAAATAATCTTAGGTGTATTGCATTTCAATGAGACGTTTATTTTTGAAGGATCTCATGATGTAAAGCAATACAGTTGTGTACTGGTTACATTTCGAGGTGATTTCGAGGTGTTTTTTAAAATGCAAATCCTCCTCTATTGTTTTTCAGTAAAGAGCTCAAGCAGCACGAAAACAATGTAATAGCGATTTTGCTTTTCATTTTGGCAGGTATTCTTCATGTTTGGAAAAGCAATGATGTGTGGATTGCATTTCACATGGTTCTATTGCAGTGATTGCATTGTAATTTGGCACTAATTCCTTTCCATGCACTTCACGTTCTTCACATTCACAACGCAGGCCAGGGTCACTGACTCTCATTGAACTGAATGACTTCTGGTTGCTTTGTCTTCATAATTCACTGTATACTTCAGATTAAGGCACACGCTTTTGGTGTTTAGCTTTTAGCTTAGGAACAGCTCCAAGTTGGAACTAGGTTGTTATGATTGCCATGCTGGGGTGGAATTAACACCCTGTGATGTCCCTGAAGTGTCGATGACAGCTTGATCTGGAATAAATCATCGGAATGTGGAACCTCTGCCACTCCACTGAAGACCGTAATCAGAAATTAAGATCCAGATGTCTTCCTCAGAGGTGTCGACAGGAACGAGTAGATGAGAGCAAATGTGAAGAATGGGCCGACCTACATTTCTCTCCTATGGGCACAAATCTCTCGTCAGTAACTCAGACTACAGGCCAAATCCTTTTTATCCCTGCGGAAGTGTTTGGACAAACTGATTATGTGTGTTTGGGCACTGAGTGTGTGATAATGACACATCTCAGCTTTTGTGTACTCCTCCATTCCTGTCTTGCTCCAATCTCGCTCAGTGTAATCCACAAAATGGCTCATCAGGCCGCAAGCCAACAACTAACTCAACCACGGCCCAAATCTCACGCCATAAAAAATAAATATGTGAAATTAAGCAAGCAAATAAAATAAACCATTGTAAGTTGGCTGATTTACCCACACTTTTCTTCATTTTTGCAGTGTCTACTAAATATCAACAGCTGTATGCTCATGACAAAGCCTGGTACAACATGCAGTATCTTAATTAAAAACATTTATCTTGTAGATTCAAAGTACATACAGTGCTGTATAAAGTTACCAGCTAAAATATGCAGTCATTAAGTCCAAAAACATATATTTAACAGACATGTATTCAAAGACCTTAAAGGCGATGTTTACAAGGCTTACTCACCATTTGCTAGGTCTCTCTCTCTCTCACAGCCATGGCAGAGAGAGTGAAGTGGAGGCGTTTGGACAGTGGAGAGACCTACTAACATTGAAAACCATTAAAAGGGTTGAGGATATTTAATTATTTAGTTATTTATTTATTTATTTTTGCTGCCTAACAGATGGGTAATATAGACTTCTTTTGCTCTTACAGATTGCTTAAGCTGGAACTGAAGATTCGCTAATTACATGAAAAATAAACACAGACCAAATCTAAACAGTTAAAATGTGTTTCTACTGTAATTAAAACAGTGAATAAAAACTTACCGACAAGTTACACTTCAGCCACGAACAAGCTACAGTCTGCTTCTTCCTGTATTCCACCTCCTACAATGAGAGGGGAAGTTTGTTTTGCTGTAGTTCTCTAGAATCGTCTGTCGTTAAGATCTGGGCACTATTCGTTTTCTGACACCCTTCTGGATACTGTGCATGGTTCAGTGACACCAAAAATTTCTCTGCTTGATTTACAACTGTTTCTTGACAGTTACACAACCTTTCAGACACATATTGATGTGTCCTTTCACAATGGTAGGCTGGTCAGGCATGTGGCTAAAATATGTCTTCAATAATTAATCACTCTGTTATATCAATGAATAAATTAATTGTTTATCCAGATTCCTTAGCTGGATGCCATGTTGACTTGTGTTTCTGAGTCTGAGAGGATGTTGAAAAGCAGAGTGTTCATATCTTCAGTGTAGCATCATATAGATTTCACCTTTTATGAAGAACCTACGAGAATTTGCTTTGGACTTTGGACTGGACTTGTGACTGGGTAGGAATAGTGGCGGTGGTGGGTGTTGGGGGAATTTTGGGTTTCATTCCATGTAAATTCACTGAATTAAAAAAAAAAAAAAACACTTTAATGAAATTTCAGAGTCATGCTCCAGTTGTGAATATACACTCCAAAAATTGTCCAAGAATTCTTGTTTGAGGCTTGGCAGCATTTTCAAACCTAACTAAAAGAGCTGTTTGCCTCATATTTGTGATCTCACGCAAACATGTGTACACACACACACGCACAATGAAACTCCAATGAATTTCCAAAAGTCCAAAGGGTAATTTATGGGTCAAATATTTGGGACACAGATGTAACAATTGTGGTTATATGGCTCCACAGAAACTCAAGAAATAAATAGGATAATCTGGAAAGCTTAAAGGAACAATAGGTAGAATTTTACCTTAAAATGACATCTTCAAAATCAGTATGATTTGATCAATTACCTGTTACAGGGAGAATGGAGCCTCTTTCATTGCTACTCCAGGCTCAGCACTGCAGAAACAGCACTATGCAACGTTTGGAGGAGTGTATTAAACCACCCCAGCTTTTCTCCTCCCCTGTGATGTCAGAAAAGTGCTGTATAAAACCAGATAAAGGGGAATACAGCTCCATTACAAACATTCTCTCATTCTCCATCCAACACCTTTGGAATTTCAAGTTGAAGTGGCACATGTGACATAAATCAAAACACCCATCATTCGTATCTGACCTCACTGACATTTGTGGATCTCAAAACCTCACACAAATATTCCAGCATCTAGGTTAAGAAGAGAAGAAGCTGTTCCAACAGCAAATAGGGAGCTATGAAATGTTTAATAAGCATATTTCCCAAAAACTTTTGACCATATAATGTAGTGTAGCTGCTGGTCATGGGGTCCAAATATATCCATTTCCACATGTCCTGCTAACAGCAGCTTAACTTCATGGTGACATTTATCTACCTAAGCACCTGTCTATTAGACTAATGTTCCCTTCTCATTGCCAAAAACGGATGTTGAGTGGAGATCTCAGAGTATGTAATTAGTGGTGGATGAATACATCACTCAAAGTCCCAGCCAGGAACCATCAGGTCAGCTTTTGGAGCTGCAACAACACATGGCCTTCAACACTCAACGCTGCAATAGCATAAGCATGTTTCCCATACACTGTGCTACTTAAGCGAGACCCCTGCGCCAGACCACAAAAACCCTTTAACTGTTTATTTGAAACAAATCAGTCTCATGCTGTTTTTCCTTCAGCAAAAGTTTATATCTTATGTTTAGAAAGCTATAGCTAACAAATAGTGGAAGCTTTTAGTCAACTATTTAGCTATGTGCAAGAAGATTGATTCATTCATTTGTTGTAACTGTGTATCCAGTTCAGGGTCGCGATGGATCCAAAGCCTATCTGGATTCACTGGACGCAAGGCGGGATCACACCCTGGAGGGGGAGCTAGTCCTTCACAGGGAGACACACACACACTCACACCTATGGACACTTTTGAGTAGCCAATCCATCTACCAGTGTGTGTTTTTGGACCATGAGAGAAAACAAGAGAACCTGGAGGAAACCCATGTAGACATGGGGAGAACACACCAAGCTCCTCATACAGAGTCACCCCGACCAGAGCTTGAACCCACAACCCCAGGACCCTGGAGTTGTGTGACAGTGACACTACCTGTTGCACCCCCTTGCTGCCCACTTAGTACACAGCAGTGTATAATTTTAGACAAATTTTATTATCAGAACACTTGATTTATTGATGGAAATTGGGATGTCTAATATTAACAGCTCCTTGAACTAGTTGTACTGGGATGAAACAGTCATCAGCTTGCAGGTGCATTAAAAATATCTTTAAAACAGCAGGAACACGTTTATAAATGTAGACCTGCTTGCTCATTTATATATCCTGCAATATATATATATCATGCAAATATCCTGTTTATTTCTTCTTACTCTATCTTTTAATATCTTAATACTCTATCTTTTAAAATCTTGGGATATCTTTTTTTTTTTTTCGCGTGTACAGAGTTCTCGCTTTGTTTCTCTTTATTTTGCCTCTGCATTTTGTCCTATATTTCTCTAGCTTAGTCTCAGCTTGTTTTTCTCATTTCCGCTTTGCCTTTTTGTAATAAAGTCCAAACTGCTTGTTTCTGCCTCAAGCCTTTGCTAATGTCAAATTAGCAGCTGAAGTTGGGCTTTCTTTTCATGGATTTCGCAACTAGACTAGGGGATCTCATTCCCTCCTTAGAAAAAAGTGGGGGATACTGTGTCCCTACCCCAGGACATACTGAACTACAGTGTGTGGGGACAGATGTTGTATTTTTTGTTTTAAACACAAACAATTTCTATTAAAGCATAATTATGGAAACTGTAAAACATTATGAAATTAATTAATTCATTAATAATTAGGTAGTTTATTTTTCAAGGTCATCTGGTGTACCACCTCTTGCTGCTTCACATACCCCTAGACTAAAAATATAGGTGCTACAAATCATTCTTTGAGCAATGCCATAGAGGAAACACTTTTGGTTCCATGTGGAACCATTTAGAACCATGTTTGTTTAAGAGATGTGTGAAGAAATTCATCACTGAATCTTAAGGTTCTTTACCCATTTAAAGACCATAAAAATGTACATGGCTAAACTACATGACCATTGCCAAACTCTCACATTATCACCATCAGACCTTGTTGCAGGTGAAGAGACAGCTGAAAACCAACTCTGTGGAGGTTCTGCTGAAACTTTGGGACACTCTGCAGCTGGGTCTCTCTGTAGCTTCTGCCGGAGCTGGAGGAGGAGATGCTAGAATGTGGGGAGGAAGGTGACAGTCCTGACTGTCTGCCCCAAATCATCATAGGTCTTCTCTATTTCTGGGGATGTACTTTAAACGCTTGTAAGAAGAAAGAGCATTTGAGCATAGGAGCCAGATCTCAGGATGCTTAAGCTTAGCATATTATCTTATTGCCCCCTCCAGGGTGTGTTCCTGCCTTGCACCGAATGATTCCAGGTAGGCTCCAGACCCACCACGATGCTTAGAAAATGAATGAATGAATATTATCTTATTTTGTGCTGTCATTTTGCTGCTATATCACTGTGAATTTCACTGCTGTAGGACTAGTAAAGGAACCAATCAATGAATCAATACACAGCAGGAACTGCAGGTTTTTCAAGCTTCACAAATTACAACTGGTAAGAAAAATACATTTGTTGGAGCAACACACTAACTCTGTGCTTTCTGATCTCATTGCCTTCATCCTATATAGCTTTATTTGTTGCACTTAAACTCCATGGCAACCCCTTCTGAGGCCTGTAGTCTAATCCGCCTTGAAGGAGTCTATGTCATGGGCTGGGAGTGGGGTCACATTAACACGTTTTACAACGTCTGGCTGGCACCTCCAGCTCATTCCTCTACTCCACACCCCTGTGTACCCACCACATTGCATGGGACAACTCTGCTTTTTCTTTACAGCAAGCCTCAGAAACACCACGCCAAGCCTATAACACAAAACCCCCAAATTTGCTAAAACACCCTGTAAATCAACATATCAAAAAGACCACAGAGAACGAGCCTTTCTCAGCTCTGTGTAACACGATTGGCAAATATGTTTGTGGCCTTCTTTTATACTGGGATAATTTACATACAAACCTCATATTGGGATGGCACGTGAAATGCCACTTAAATACACTCATACTGGAAACTGACTAGAGAAGATAATTTTAGTGTTTTTTACCTTTTACCATACTTTTTTCATGGGTTGCAGCAAACGTCACCATCAAGAGTAGCTGTCATACTTACGACCTACTCTTTACTGGGATATACGGTTATATCTTTCAACACTTTTAGGCCTCATGTAAAATTAAAGAAATTATTGTCACATTTATAATCAGAGCTCTGTTCACCAGTTTAAATAAATAGAGGAGCTCGGGCCACGTCCCAATGTTGGGCAATACTCCCTACATAGGACACCTCACAGATTTGAATGATGTAGATAGAATGAAACTAATAATACAGACAATAATAAGACACAAATGTGACGGAGAATCTTGAATCTTAGCTCTCTAAAAAAAATTCATCATAACACATTACTACGGAGGCTGTAGAGAGACATTTGGGATTTGGCCTCGGCTTCGATGCGACAGGAATACCCCTCTCACGATCACTCACACTTTCAGACAAGGAAAACTACTTTATTAAATTGTAAGCAAAACTAGAGGAATAATTTAGACAGACAGTTGTTATATAACACATTAAAATATGATACAGGTTACAAATAGTTTTACGTTAGATCCCCCCACCGCTTTCCTCTCATGTTAAGACAGATACATGCTTCTGCTCTTGTTCAATGCAGAATGTACACTTTACCTCTATGCCATTGTAAGAATTTATACTCGTGTGTTGGTGTCACTGTGTAACTACACCACCAAAAATCAGAGTCTAGCCTCCCGAACCCACACTGTTCTCTGTAATGTGTAAGAGGCTGTGGCTGTAAGGAGACAAACGCTGTAAAAACAAGGCGGTTTGTTTATAAAACTAATACTACTAACCCACTACATTATGTTCTACATAGTGTAGAGGAAGATGTTTGAGATTCAGCCCTAGTGGTGTGGCAGTGTAATTGCAGAGCAACACAGATACCAACGCTGAAGTATAAACGCTCACAACTGGATCTTGCGTAGTTTTGTTTATCCTTTTGCTCTATGTCTATGACTTAGTGGTTAGTTTATTTATCTTTCCTTCAGTTAGCCTTCCTGTTTGTATATGTTATATATTTGTTTACTTTCTATGCATTGCCTGTCTTTGTGTTGGAATCCTTTTATTATATTTTATCTTCTCAGTTTATATTTCTGTTTAATTAACTCTGCATTTCAGCTTTAATGTCGGCCTCTTCGTCATTGCATTCCAAGTGTCATACAGACATTTTCAGTAGGAGACATATCTGCACTTCAAGCAGGCCTATTGAATTGCTTTGCTGTGCTGTCTAGTGTGGCTTGACATATTGTCAATGTCATGTTGAATAGAATAGATGTCCCTGAAGAAGACATTGCCTAGAAGGTAAAGTATGTGGTTGGAATGGTCTTTTTGGATGGTCATTGCATGTTGCTGGATTATTCGTTGAATAATCTTGAATCTTGAAAGCTTTTTCTACTGGCTGTGGTAAACCTCAACCTTTCCCTGCTTTTATAGGACTAGATCTTTCCAGGAAACCCCGTAGAATCATTTTTATACTAACACATGATCCCATAACTGGCTGAAAATATATATATATTTTTTGAACATTCCTTTCCATAAATTGGAACATGCTGCAGGCATTAGTTTAAATTTCAAAAAATAATTATGCTGATAAAATAAAACATTTAATGTTTTGTCTTTTACTGATTCTGTTAAGGTATAGGTCAGTGTGGATTTACAAATCACATTTTCCTGATTTTTATTTGCATTTCACATGTGTCCCAAATATTTGTGAACTGTAGAGTTTGTATAACAAGCTCCATGTGTTTCATTGGGCCTTTGCACAGCTAGAATTGCCAAAGGTTTAACAAAAGGGTGGCTCTTTTCTGGCCAAAGATCAAACCTGGTTTTGAGCTAAAGTACACTTTTAGAACCTTTCCATTCTGTGCCTAAGAAACCCAACACACATTCCCTAAATGAAGAAGTTGAGATGGATACAACTTTGTGGGTCATTAGAGAACAGTCAGTGTGGGAAACGTTTTCATGTCGTTTGGGGAAAAGCTTTAGTTGAATGTCAAAGTGACCTTTCCTCTGTCTTTTAAAGGCTTATGTCCAGTTCCAGCCATGTTTTGTTAAATATCAACATGAAAAACTTCAGCTGTGCTGCGAAATATGGGAGTTTTTCCAAAACTTGCTGTTAACAGACGAACTGCTGTTAAGGCTAATGTAGAGCCAAATGGGTTCTTAAGTCACCACTTGAGTGAACATTGTACAATCTAATGTAAAGAACTGCTGAAGTAGGGTCTAATAGATGAGGAGGGCTCACTATAAATTGCTATAAGTTTTTAGCTCTATTGGCAGAACCTCAGCAACATGGTTTCAAACACAAAATCTGTGCAGCGCTGTTGATTTTCTAACTGACAATAATTTACTGATTATATCATTTGATCGGAGGTAACACATTATTTGAAGGATGTCCACATTCATAACAATTCAAGAACAGATTCATAACATTTTACATAAACACCTCATAACATGTTCATTAATGTTTAAATCAACATTCATGAACATGTCTTACATAATATTAATATTACCATAAGTGAGGAAGAACCCTACTACAAATACAACCTCTAGGATAACAGTGTTAGCATTAACCACAAGAGAAATATTCTTAGATAAATCTTTTTCGTCAACAATATACAGACTGTTAAATGAATCCTCTGACACAAAACTTTAAAGAAGAACAATGTGCAATATAAAAATGCCTAAGAATAAATAAATAAAGTCTAGGCTGTGTGTCAAATCAATTTATGTCCAAGTTGGGTATAGCCATGTCATTTTTATTTTCACTGTCCAGAAATGAAAAGTTAAGTTAAAAATTAGGACTCTTATTTTGACAATATATTGCAATAAAATGACATAGTAGTCCACTTTTGCACACAAGCAGTGGAGGATGCAGTACACAAACTATGGACTTAAGTTAAAGTAGTGATAAGGTAAAATTAGTCCTGTTGTCATGAAAAAGAAAACTCAAAGATAGAAACCAATAGATATATCCAATAGAGGGGCAAAGCAGAGCCATAAACCCAAGAGCAGTCAAAAGGCAAGCCAAAAACACAGAGAAACCAAGCAAACAGATCTAAACTTCACACAGAGAACAATGGAAACAGGCAGGAAGATCAAACAAACCCAGACAATAAACAACAGAAATGCTCTGTATACATGCACAGGTCATTACTCAGTAACAACCCTTAACTAACACAGAGTTTGTAAGCTCTTTAATGAGCCAGATGGAGAATCAGGTGTGTTTAATATTCAGGTGATTTGGGTGAGGAGGTCTCTGATAGGTGGAAGTGGTCAAGTGACATTGTTGAGGATCCTGGGAGTTGAAGTTCTAAAGTGAAGCAGGATGAATCCCCTTGGTGAGAGGCATGACACCAGTAAAAACAGACCTCCAATTGAGTAAAAATGTATTTGCCTTCAAATACTTAAGAATTGAAAATTAAAGTACCAACATTTTTTTGTCTGTAATATTATAATTTTAGTAACAAGACAATCAACTTACTGTAGGTAAGAAGACTGTAGTGTCACTCTTGGTTCACCAAACCTTTAATAGAATGTCATTATGTTATGGGTTCATTTATATAAGCCAAAAAGAACGACTTTTGCATAAAGAAGTGGTGTAAGAAGTAAGACTGTGAAATGTAGTGAAGTTAAAGTAAAAAGTCACCAAATAAAACCATGAAAAAACTACTTAATTATAGTATCTTATTATATTTACTCCATTACTGTCCTACAGTACTGCATACAAGTGTAATACTATTTAGTTTGTCTGACATATAAAAGAGATGTTTTGGAGCCTGGAGCCAAAAGTTCTCACAGGGTTTCTGAGAATTTGTCTCTGCGTCTCAGGAGTCTCATAACTTCCATAATTCCATCCCCCGGTGGACAACATTCAACATGTCGCAGGGATTAAGTTGTATCAAATGGGTTTATTTATTTATTATCCTGGAGCCATCTGCAGTGGCTTGTTGGTTTCAGAGCATCTGAACTGGAACGTTTTAATGGCATTTAATGTGGTTAGGTCAAAAAAGGCCAGAAGAAACTACAGGGACTGTGCTGCCTTGAAGAACAGTCTGACTTCTTTTCCCTTAGGCAAGTTTTCAAAAGCCTCCCATCACTTTTTCTTTAAAATGAGGGAAAGTCTTAACCACAAGGCCCTGATTAAGCTCTTTTTATTCATCTGCACCTGAGAGAATCAATGACTGGCCTTGTCAGGTTCACAAAACATGAGCTCAGTGGATTCAGCTTGTGTTGGCAGTATTAAAAAACAAATATAAATCCTGCTTATTCTTACCTGTGGTTCATCAAGGAAATTTACATGAGAGACTGGAGAAAAATGTGCTAAATGTTATATGTTCTTTTGTCAATTTAGAAATATATGGTCACACTAACCTGCAGTAACTCTGCTCAATATACTGACTTAGTATCTCAAAATAATAAGATAGTATCTCCAAATATTGAGATAACATCTTACATATAAATGGAAAAAAAAAAATTGGTGTCTTTTTTTTAAATTGATTAATGTAGCAGAAATGGGCTTCCACTTATTTCAGTACCTTTAATTAGGTAATATAATAGTATATGTATATAATCTATAATATTAGATTATACAAAATAACTGTTACAAAATAACAGATTTACAACAAACCACATATCTTTAAATGTAAGATATCCCAACGGGACCGACTCCACTGACTTACATTAGCATCTAATTTATATTTGTTATTATTATTATTTACTGTGAAACTTTAAGGGTATTTCTTGTATTTTTAGTTTTGTGGTAATCAGAATCCTACTCAGTTACTTTTGTTTACACAATAGCCAAATGTTTACTAATTATTTTGTTTGTTTGTTTCTGAATGTTTGAAATCCTTACATTTATATTATAATTATTATTAAAAATAACATTTATTTTGTTGAAGAGTATGTTCTTGAAATTTATATAAAAATGATATTATATTAGGGCCATATCGCCCATCACTACTATGCACTTCAGTTGGAGCACTGTATTTTTTTTGGATGGGATTTGATGGCATTCAGCCATATGAACATTAATCAAATCATGTACTGTTTAGTTCTGGATAACAAACACCACTCCAGCTCATCACAGACATGTTAAAAAAAAGATTCTTCACTCCAAAGAACACAGCTTCACTACTCAACAGTCATGTGCTACAGGGATTTATACCACTTTGATACACACTTCACACCAAAGGGCTTCCCCATAAGAGCTGCATTCATTAATTTTAAAGGATTTATATATGTTTGGTTCATGGTAAAAATGAATAGGTGGTATTGAGTGACTCTATTGCCATTTATGGCCTGTATGGCTGAAACTGCTGCTTGGCATATTGACTTAAGACCCAGTTGTGATGGCTGCCAGGACTACAGCCCACCAAAATAATTTTAACCTAGAGTGTGTTCGCCAGACCAAGAGCAAAACAAAAATATACACTGATGTCAAACAGTAAAGTGACAACAACACACTGCAGGACAAAAGCCTGAATACATGGTGTTGTTTTATTAACAATTTAGATCATACTACCTTCACAGGGCAGGTAAAAGTGTCCCAAATTTAATATCGGGACCAAATCTGATGTTTTTGTTCTGCTGTTCACATTGTCTATATAATGTGACCTATATCTGACATCAGTTTCCTTGTCCTAAAGAGTCCTAAACACCTCAAATTAGAATGAAAAGTGTTTGGTCATAAGTCCAAACTCAATGGTCATTCTCAATGCCCATGGAGTGACAAAAAAGTTACATGAATTACGGTCTGGCCGTTCAGACAGGTACAGGTCTGGCCACAAATCAAATATAGGATTTCAATACCATATATGAAAATGGCTCAGATTTCATTTAAATAAGTCAGATTTACTGCAATTTTGACTGTTCACCTGGCCACAAAAACAAAACATTTAAGTCACATGTGAACATACAGATCAGATTTTATCTACTGTGTGAAAATAGCCAAAGAGTATAACTAGTATTTTTTATATTTGTTTATGCCCAATATTAAAAATGTAATGTTACATTGAAGCAATGGTAATCTGGGTCTACTGCAGCCAAAAGCTCGCCATGGCCATTAACACTTGGTTCAATTTAATAGAAAAATGACCTAAACAATTGATGATTTTTGTTAGCAAACCTATGGGATTCGAGTTTTATTTTAGTGCTAAGCTAGAAAATTCAAGAAGCTTGATTATATCATCATCATCATCATCATCTTTGCAGCTTAATCCATTTCAGGGTCGCAGTAGCTTGATTATATACTAAATAAAAAAGTACTGAATACAAATACACGGTAAAACAAACGTTCTTCCAGGACTATAGTGCAACACATAACATGAGTGTAAACACTATGCAGTGCACAGGAAAAACTGTGGTGTATACAAAAGACCTACAATAAATACAAGGAACCATTTGTTTACATAAATGCCCAATAAATAAATAGAGCCAAAAATAAATACAAAGAATATATGGACACGGTAAATACAATGGACATGATGTAGACACGATGTAAACGACTAAATATGGCTCTCTGAAGAACTCCTAAATATCCAAAATAAATTCTCATTTGTTATGCAAAGACAATAAACTCGCCTAAAGCAGTGAACCTGAGACCAGTCCAACTAAGATAAGTTTCCCAAAGCTTTAATAAACTCAGACCTTCAGACTTTATTTCCTCTTTTCAACAGCTATCAAGCATTATATTCCTTTTGTCTCCTGGGTAGAAAGGGAGAAAAATGCATATTCCCTGAAAGCAGATTGCTGAAGTTTCCCAGCAGTGCAAAGGTCACATGTATATTGGCCATCTCCCTGAGATTACCTAAGGGATGAATACAGAATAGCAACAGCTGATTCTGTTTGTGCAGATGAGAGTAATTTACATTTGAAACTGTGATTTCATTTGCTTGACCTTGGGAGAATATTGCACATGGCCAGCTGGCCAAACACAACAGAAAATGGGGCTTGGGGTGTGGAGAGTGAGCCCAAAGGTTTATGCCTCAATTCCTGCTAGAGCATACCTAGAAAACATGGCCAACGGTTTTTGGAACCTGCTCATCTGACATTTCTTCTGAAATGTCCCCTCTTTGCTGCAGTAACTATTCTCTAACTCTCTGCTCTTCGAGGTGAGGACTGGCTGGTATCCAGCTATGAAAGCATTAGTGAACTCAAGTTCAAATGTTGGAAGATTAGTTTTGGATTTAAAAAACCACTATAAAATATATATAAGTCTATAAAATATAGCGCCATTCATCTATCGATTCAAGTTGTGAGACCTTAAACCTCTAGGCCATCTGCCCTCTTTAACGCCTCTACGCCAGTGCCCTCTGAACCCAGCAAACCACCCAAACTGACCCACACATGTTCCTTTGATTGGTTATTCTACTTTGTATTTTGCTAGTACAGACCATGCCCGTAGAGGCTGAAATGGGGAGGTGAACTCAGAAGTCTTTGGGGAAGAGTTCAGGGTGGCTTATGAATGCATAAAAAGCCAGACCCCCCCTGTTGGATAAATGAATATGAGAAAGGGTGGAGACGGGGTGGAGGAGGGAGCAAGTTTAAAACAGGAGGCTCAGTGGGCTTGATAAAGACCAAACACGGCTCCGAATATGGGGATCAGCAAGAATGATCCAGCACGGAGGAGTGAGCTGACATCGTGAAGCAGTTGAGTCGAGATCCATCTCCTGAACTAAATGAGGCAAGTTTGTCCAACACAGAAATGACGTGAATTTGCAGGGTATATATAGGGCTGAGAGGAGGAGTTCGGGCGTGGTCCTACTCCCAAAATTATGTTATTACATAACTTCATTTAAAATGATCATACTAAAGTGAAATGAAAAAAATACCTGGATCCCATTCAGAATGTTCTTAAAATATTTAGCCTTAAGTATATAACTTTGTTATTTAAAAATGGCTCTGAAGGCAGTGCTGCCTTTGAGGCAGAAGGAACATAATTGGTTACTGGCCAACAGACAGGATGAATGTAATTGGTTAAAACTCCGCCTACATGTTCACGTTGGCCTGAATGATAGAAATGACTCTGGAAGACTAACTACAGGGTCATTGGCCAGACTCTACAGGGTAAAAACTTCATTATTATGGACCATCCAGACAGGAACACTTCAATATATCTATCTGTTGAAAACCCCTGACCAGTACTCCACTGGGTGATAACCTCTGATTTATTGCACATATCCCTGAAACATGTGAAACAGGGACAAAAGAAACCCCAGTCTTCTCAACCTCACCTAAAAGTACAAATCATGACTTGTGTAACTGACTATGACTGCAGTCTTTAAGCAATGTAAATATTATTCCCCAGCCATGCACTCTTTCATTGAGATCAGGCAATGTACTTCATGTCCTTCCGATGAAAACTTACCATCCTCTAAAGACGTTCTGCGGGTGTGGTAACACACACATTTCTTCTACAGTATGAACACACTTAGTTAGTGCTGTAGCAAAAACAACACCCCATTACTGCAATGTACTTGCATGTAATATATGACTCATGAGCAGTATGTTAATGTAAACCAAACCTCCTCTTCGGTAATAAGCTGCCAATTTTATGAGCTCCACCACCACCAAGCCTTGGCGCCATGAAGCTGATTGGAGCTTAGCCATGATCCAGATTCACTTGCCCTTAAAGTATCACCACATCAAAAGGATGAAGGGCTGATAACACACCATTTAAAAATAATGAGCTCATAATATGGATTCATAAGCTGTTCATCTTAGATTAGGTTTACTAGGAGTTGTAAGTGATTACAGACATGTTCTGTAATTTTAACTCAATATGAATCTGATGGTTTTCCACTGGTTTTCTATCTATTTTGGACTGCAGAGGAAATGTTCTTAATTCTAAATGTAATAATTCTGTATAGGGTGAGATAGATTATTAATGAATGACACTACACTGTCAGAAAAACTGTCAATGTGGTGGTACACACTCACTCAAAAAATGGACACTTTTGAGTCGCCAATCCACCTATCAATGTATTTTTTTTTGACCGTGGGAGGAAACCAGAGCACTCTGAGGAAACCCACGTGGACACGGGGAGAACATACCTCCTCACAGACAGCCATCCAGAGCAGGGCTCATGACTTATATTATATGTTATTTTACACAGTCCTGTAATGAAAGATTACAAATATTCGCCTCTCATTCTGGAGAAGAAAATGTAATGTACTCTTAGGGACAAATTAAGTTGATCTCAGGAGCTCAGTGAATTCCAGCATGGTATAGGATACCACACGTGCATTCATGAAATTTCCTCACTACTAAACATCTGACAGTGAACTGTCGGTGGTATTATAAAGTGGAAGCGATTAGGAATGACAGCAACTCAGCCATGCATTGTTCCCTGTTCCATGTTCTGAGATGACAAAGCACACTTCTATATTTGGCAATCCGATGGATGAGTCTGGGTTTGCCTTCTGCCAGGACAACAGTACTTGTATGACTGCATTGTGCCAAGTGTAAAGTTTGGAGGAGGGAGTATGGTGTGGGTTTTTTTCTCAGAATTTGAGCTCAGCCCCTTAGTTCCAGTGAAGGGCCTGCACCTCAACCCAAAAGAACACCTTTGGGATGAATTAGAGGGGAGACTGTGAGCCAGGCCTTTTCCAACATCAGTGTCTGACCTCACAAATGCTTTTGGAAGAATGATCAAAAACTTCCCATAAGCACACTTCTTGTATAATTCCTTCCCAGAAGGTTTGAAGCTTTTGTAGCTGCAAAGGGTGGGCCGACATCTTATTAAACCCTGTGTATTAAGAATGGGATGTCACTCAAGTTCAAAAGTGTGAAAATGTAGACAAGCGGATACTTTTTGCAATATTTAATGTCATGTCCCAGTTGTCTTGCGAGCTAAAACACATATTAACCACCCACTTTGTGGACCTCAACTGTGACAGGGACTGTGGCTGCTTCCGAAACTAACAATGTGCAATTTTCAAGACAATTGCAGAGCTGAGGCTTACTTTTTTCAGGTTATGACAGCAGAACTATCAGCTTGTCCTTGATGACAACAAATATAGCATTTTAGTTAGCTGGCTTTCTTTAATACCACATGTGAGGTGTATTATACATAATAGTGAGAAGCTTGTTCAAATGCTTTTCTTTGAAACTTCCAGAAAGTCCAATAAAATTCTGAGGATGGATATGTGTTTACAAAGCCTTAGTGTCTGTATATGGATTCAAAAACAAACAAACAAAGTGTCTTGGTCCAGTACATTAAAGTGCAGCATCTGGGTTTTTTAGATAATGGACAGATGATGATATTGCTCTTTTTCGGCTCCATATACAGGTAATATTGACCTATTTTTGCTGCTTCAAATTACTTAAGGTGGAACTGACTCTAAATTCAGGAGAGCGCTAACTGCATGAAGGTAAACACAGACTGAAAGAGCTACAAAACTAAACAACTCGAGTTACAATTGAGTTTCTGGTGACCGTCGGTGAGGAGTTCTCCCTGTGGGTTTCCTCCAGGCGCTCCGGTTTCCTCCAAAGGTCAAAAAACACACGTTGGTAGGTGGATTGGTGACTCTGAAGATTGTCCATAGGTGTGAGTGTGTGCCTAGCCACTGGAATGCATCACGTTGCAGTGCTGGTCCCAAAGCCCAGATATATAGGGAGGGTTGCATCAGGAAGGGCATCCAGTATAAAAACTGTACCAGATCGATGGTGCAGATTGCAGTTGCTCCACTGTGGCAACCCCTGACAGGAAGGATTAGTGAAAGAAGAAGAAGAAGATACTGTTCCATCTTAGAAGACCTTGTGCTTCTGAACATAAACAAACTGGAGGGAACAGTGTTTCCCCACCATCTTAAATGTTCCATTTAAATGTGGATGTTGCCATACAACATCAATTCATTGGAACACCAACTGTATAAATATTGGTCTTATTTGTTAGTGAAAATACAGACAAATAGCTAACCAGTAATTAATTAATGGGTTTTTTGGAATCAGTTTTAGCTATTGGATTGCAAAAGAAATGGCCTCAGCTCAGTGCACAAAAAGCTTACGTGGGCAAGACAAAATCAGGACAAGATGACAAGACCATCATGAGTCATGGAGTCCTGTGTTGGAATGTGCACAGTCAATTCGTCCATCACTCATGCTTTATGGGTTCGAGAGTCAACACCTGGCTTCCATCGCAGTGATAGCAAGGGCAAGCAGCTTCAAACAAGCAGGAGGCCCAAGGCCAAGAACCACCATGATGAGCACTGGAGTGCTCACACAGATGAGGGGAAGAGTCAGCAAAACACACACAAACAAATACACATGTTTTAAGACTCCCAGCGGAGGCCGCGTCAATCGCTGACTCGGCGGATAATGACTTTCCCAAACATGGGGCAAGCAGAAGTGTGTCACCCGGCCTCATTATGATGTTTACAGAGAGAATATGAAGGAACACACAGGGGTCTTCAAAGTAAGGAACAGACTCTGGGAAAGGCAAAAATGATTTCATTAAGCCAAAACCAACTCCTGTAATGGATCTTGTAATAAAATAGATGTAATAAAATTGCTGTGAGAAATAGATGGAAGGATAGATAGATAAAGTATCCCTCTGTCTAAACAGCCCTCTTCTGAACAACTTTCAGCATCTGTTCCTTTAAAGGGAACATCTATGATGGTGGGGAACTGCAATTCCCTTTTGTTTACGTTCAGAAGCACTGAGTCTTTTAAGTTGGAACAGTAAGTTTGAGGGAAAAAAAACACTTTTTTTGTAGGTGGCTGACGTTATTTAAACTACAACAAGTGTTTTGTAGCACTTACATTATGTTTACTTTCATGCAGTTAGCACTCTCCCAAATACTGCGATATTTCCACCTTAAGTCATCCAAAAAAAGAAAAATAAAGTCAGTATCCACCAATAGAAAAGGTATAGAGCAATATCCTCATCTTGGTTTGTGCTTTTCAGAATTTGAACTTCTCTCTGAACAACTCCAGAAGCCTTTTGACTGCAATGAGCCGAGTGAGAGAAAGCCAAGCATACCAGACCTTGACAGTTTGCATTTTCAGCCATTCATTGGCACAGGGGCTTTGTAAACCTACCGGCTTCTAGCATGCAGACCTGAGAGCTAGCAAAAGGTGAGGAAACATCTGAATTTTATAAAAAGTGGTTTTTGATTACAATCATGTATGTAAATGGGAATGACCTAAACTCCTTACCCACAAGCAACCAACAAGAAGATGAAAGACACAGAAGCTCTTGTTTTCAGGGTTTTTGCTTGGTTGTCTGGCTTTGTGGTCAGAAGGGATGCAAAATCAGAATGGCTCATTTTATCCCATGTCTTCGGACTTAAAAGGGGAGGTCTACAATTGTGGGAAATGCAATTTTCTCTGAGTTGTTTATGTTCAGGATCTCTGTGTCTTTTATGGTGAAACCATATATTTGAGAAGAAAAAAGCTGTTGTTTAAAAGTGGCTAAAGTTGAACTTGTCTGTAAGTTTTTATTTGTATGTTTTTTCTGTAAATTTATATGTTTAGTTTTGTAGCAAAATTTCCTGAATTTGGAGCCATTTAAAACTTAAGTGATCCAAAACAAGCAAAAATAAGTCCATATTACCCACCTATGGAACAGGAATAGAGCAATATCATCATGTAAATTCATGCTTTTGAATGTTTGGATTTCTCTCCATTGTCTAAAAAAATGAAAGATACTTTTTCTCTCCCATGAGCAGAGATTAAAAAAGGCCTAACATATCAGGCCGAGAGAGTTTTTTTTTCTCTAATTTACAGACACTGGGGTTTCATAAACACATTATACTGGTTTCCAGCACACAAACAGACTGAAAGCTAGCAAATGGTGAGGAAACATCTGAATTTCTTTTTTTGATTACAATTGTGAATGTCAACTTTAATGCAGATTTATGCTTCTGCGTTAACTCAGTGCACTCAATGAAAAAGGGATAGTCTTTGCAAGTGCCATCATTGTGAGTGTTAATGCACTGGTATCTGTGTAATTTTACAATTATACTGCCAAAACACTAATGATGAATCTCAAACATCTTCCGCCACACTATGTATATGAATAGGGCACTAATTTGAACAGATCAAAGTTTTGCTGTGGTTATAATGTAGGTTTAATTTTGAAGCACTAATTAGCCTTTAAGCAGCCAACTGACTTTGTTGTCTTGTTTTACAGTTTGTGGGTTGGTGGGCTCCAGATCTCCAGATTAATGTGCTAATGCACTAAACACCTTATATTGTCAAGTATTTACTCATTTTAATGGGTGTTTACAAGATATCTAATGTCTGTCTAGTATGCGTCATCATAATAATGACTGGTCATTTATACTAAAAGCATACAAATGCAATGTTCATTACATATCATGTTTAAAACCCACTATGACATATGCAAAATATTATTTTCACACTGTTGAGATATCTTAAAAACGATATGTGCTCTGTGTTTTGTGGGCATAGTTGAGTCAAAACTACAAACAGATTGTCTACCAGTGAATGAAACTGAAGAGTAAATTACAGCATGCTAATAAGTGGCTATGGTTACCCACATTGCTATGTGTGGTCCAGCGCTATTTCTATGAATGAGAAATTCTCTCAGCATGGGCTTGAACGAGCATTATGTGAATAAGGCCATGCTAACTGTTTCCCGTTAGCCCATTAGCAATATTAGCATGGTAAATGTGTTGTGCTGTTAAAGGAAAGTTACTAGGAAATCATTGGAAGTAGTAAGTCAGCTTCGGGGTAAAATTTTCAAATGATATTGTCCCTGCTTGAAACCTAAGTGTACATAAACTATATGCACTGCTAGTGCACGAGTTACTACTAGACCTACTGTCCTGAGTGAATGCATTTCTCCTTCAGCAATTATAGGATAAAGAATGTCAAAATACCTGGAGTAAAATATTCCAGACTACTTCATTCTAAACACTATTAATTAACAGAGACGTTTTACAATTCACAGGTATATAAACTTGAGCTAACTTTAGCAAAGGTGTCAATATTGCCTCATGCACTCTCATCAAAGGTTGTTCTATAGCAAATTGAAACACTTCTACAAAAATGCAATTTTTTTTAATATTCAAATCCAAAACTGGGAGCCTGTTAGTATTATACAAGTGAGAATGTGTTAACACACCTACACAAGCTCTCATACTTCTTTCTCATAATTATTTAAGCATTATGTTAACATTAAAAGCTACAATCAGCTATCAGTGAAAACTTTCAAAAATGAACCCTGCTTAAAAAAACAAACAAACAAAAAAAAAAAACTGAACATAAAACCTTGAGAACACAAGCCATGAAAAACATATTAGAGACCTATGAATACAAATTTTTACAACATAGAAACCTGGGAGCTTAGGTTCTTGGAACATATGGGTGCTTTGAAAAAATAGGACTTTTAGAATATAGGACCCTGGGAACACAGGAGAATGCAAACACAGAATCCTAGAAATGTAGGCCCTAAAAACATAGGGCCATGGGAACACAGAAACCTGGCAACAATTGCCTTTGAACAATAGGGCATTGAGAACAATGGACCATGAGAGTACAGGGTCTTGTGGACATACACCTTGGAAATATTTAAGAATAGCACTATAGGATCTGAGGAACATAGGTACAATTCAGAGAATGTTTGGGGACTGGAAAAAATGTCAGTTGCTTATATGTAGCCCTGACTAAAGGTTTTTGCCCAAAACTGTTCAGGCCTTCTCTTTCTCTCAGGCACAGCTGAGAAACAGCATCTGGAGGCATTTGGACAGTGAAGAGAGCCCCAACCGTTGAAAAACCTAATAAGAGATGAGCATGTTTCTGTATTCCTGTTCCACAAGTGGGTAACACTAATTCATTTTTGCTGTTAGAGTTACATTACTTAAGAAGGAACTGACCCCAAATTCAGGAGAATGCTAAATGCATGAAATTAGATGAATATTGAAAGTGCTACAAAACTAAACCGCTTCAGTTACATATTTCTGTGGTAAATTTAAAGGTGAATTAAAACTTATAGACAAGTTAAATTTCAGCAACAAACAAGCTGCAGTCAGCTTCTTACTCAAACATACTTATCAGACCAGTCTCTGCTTCTATGGCTGCTGAGAATGCGGACCCACAGTTTCTCTGGGAGTCACATGCCACCAGACCTTTGCACTGCAGCCAATCACAGCCAGTCACCTGATTACAGATGTGATTCACCTGTGTTTTAGATTATATATACTCTGTTTTTTCTACCTATTGCAAAGTATTGCCTCAAAGTTGTGAGCATTGCTGGGCTTGTGATATTGTGTATTTTGTGCTATGAACTTAGACTTTTTTCCCCGACTTCTCATTGGTTTTGTTCTTTGGCTACGATGCATGTTGGATTTCTCTGGTTTGTCCCTCTGATCAGTCCTTTAACTCTTTAAAGCCTGACACATGAAATACAACTACAGTAAAACAAATTTTTATGTGGTCCTTTAACTAAAAATCTAAATGTTGTTAATTTATACATTTTTGATCATATAATTTCTGAATGCATCATATTTAGGCATTTACCTTTTTTTTCTTTAATTGGCTTTTTATTTAGTTCACTGTATCAGTTAAAACTTCAGACTTCTTTAAACAATTTTTTAAAATTTATTATTATTAACAATTTTCTTAATTTTGATTGATTTCAGTTTAACAGTGAATAACAAATAATTGTCTCGGTTCTTCATAAGTTATCAGTAAACCATAACATTGAGGCGATGAGAAACACTGCTCCAGACGTCTTTGACCCATGAGTACTCTGTTCTTCTCTCTGTTCTTTTTATGTTTCATATACTGGTGGTAATAAAAAAACAATTTGTTTTTTGTTGATCTGCATAACCATGTTTCCAGATTTAGAGAAACTACAGTTGTTTCTGTTACTGTTTGAGCCTTTGTAAGAGGTCATTCAATAGACCTCTCATACTCCTCTGTATCATCATCTTCCTCTGAATCTGTCTCATAAAGTCTATGTCAACAACTGAACCAACACATTTTGCACACATTTTTCAGGCTTTTGGAAAACAAAAAACAATTTATTTTTAGAAAAATACTTTGTAAAATTGCCTAAATCTGTTTTAGCTGTAAATGACAGATTACATTTTCTGAATATTTATTATATTTAATGAGCTTGTGACAGGTGCAATATGCTACATCTAGGAAATGCCTAGTTTTAGTAGAAGTAATGTCACACAAATCTTACCTGGAATTGCTCCAGTTTGGCAAAAAAGTAGTCTCGAGATTTTCTCCTGTGTTTTCATGATGATGGCGACAATTTTGTAATGGTTTGGTAAATGCATGGAAATGCTTCCACTTCATTCACAGTTCAGTAGAGAACCCAGAACACTTGTCCCAAAAGGATCAAAGTTTGTTTCTGTATTTCTCTTCATTAGATGATGAAAGAGCCACCTCTAAAGATCATCATACTTGATACATTTGGCTTTATAGGGTTAACATTAAGCAGTTATAAGCTTTACTCCGCCTTGGTCTGAAACACTGACTCCGTTAGCATTACACTTTTTAAAAGACATGGAGCTTCTGAATGAACACAAACATTAGGGGTTGTTTGTTTTGCTGTGAGAACCGTAGTTCTCCAGAATCGTCTACGCTGCCTTTAAAGTGAATGACCTCATGCTTGTTTTATCAAACTACATGAACATAAATCATGGAACTGCCAGTCAGTAGTTAGCCAAGCCACGAAACAGCAGCAAATTTGTATCTGACACTGCTTGATAAGTCTTAACGTGAAGGGCAGGGTCGACGACTACTTCTCTCCAACCTTTGACATGTCAGCTGAAGCATTTGTCAGTAATAACAGTGAAAAACTGCCCAAAATTAGACATTCCATCTGCAGCTCCAAAAGTCTGTCTCTCACCTCCTAATGTCTGAGAGACAAGGCAGCTCCAGCAGCATAAAACAGATGCAAGGTGTAAGATCTGTCTATGTGTGTGTGTGTGTGTGTGTGTGTGTCTGATCACTTGACAGTAAAATAGGGAAGGAGAGGATTTCTTGTTTCTCTTCTACAGTTGCCAGGTAGTTCATTCATCATCCCTACACCTCCCTAAAATTCCACACACATAACTCTGCACCATTGGTGTACAGACAAATGATGAATAGCCTGTGCACACAAGATTTTGTAATTAGATGTGTGTGAGGACCCAAAATGCACAGGTGGTCTTTGTTTTGTTTCTGCACGTACTCTCCGAAGTCTGAACTGAAGTATTAATAAGAGAAGTAGCTAGTGTTTCAAGTGTGAGTGAATGTGTGTGTGTGTCTGTGTTGCCCTGTGAAGGACTGGCGCCCCCTCCAGGATGTATTCCCGCCTTGCGCCCAATGATTCCAGGTAGGCTCTGGACCCACCGCGACCCTGAATTGGATAAGCGGTTACAGATAATGAATATATGTTGATAGTTGTAATAGCACATTTACTCTTACATGTGTAATAATATGCAATTGTTTGTTTGTTTTTTTAGTACAAGTTTTCAGATTGTAAATAAGAAGCATTTCGTGGGAGTCCTTGCACATGACAAACTAAATGAATGAATTTTGTATTATATTAGCAAATAACTGTACTACACAATAAATGTCCATTTGTTTTAATGTTTAAATGTTATACATCTTTTCAGTATTTTTCAGTATCAGTGTTATTTTAAGCTTAGTTCCTCAGAAAGTGTTGCACCATCTCTTAGTTTACTGCACCCTCTTTTTACTGGACTTTCAAGGCACACAGCTGAACTATATGAACTATTCCACTGCTGCTGTATTTTTGAGGAACGGTTACGCAATCCATACATTTTTCTTTCTTTTTTTTTCTTTTAGACAGCTTTGTAAGCATTGCCAAACATGGCTAGTTGGAGAGAACTGGCCAGAGTTTCACATAGGTTAGTAAAAAATGATGAATAATTTCTAATTTCAGTGGTATTATAAAATACGTTTTTGCCCATATATGGTATATTCAAGCAGCTGTAGATTACTGACATATTACGGAAAGAATAGGAAGGTCTTTTTTGTCCTGATCCTTTCTTTTGTCAGAAGAATGCTTTGTTTGCAGGCCTGTAGAAAACAGGTGAAACAGAGCTGAGTTGAAAAGAAACCAAACTCTAATTGAATTTCCCCCTCCCTGTGCAGGCCATTAGTCAGTGCTGGATGTCAGGGAGATGTCCCACTGGCTCGGAAAAGTGTTAGCACAGGTTTGTTATGCTATGAAGACATAGCAAGCAAATGGAGCCCAGCCAGTGAGACAGAAACCGCAGGAACCTGTCAGGAGAAAAACAGACCCCCACAGAGAGAGAAGAACCCAGAAAGACTGAAAAGAATAAAGGATTAAAGGCTGAAAACAGCACAAGTATGGCAATAGATTTACGAGGATTGAAAAGGACTTAACTTGTCTGAAGGAGGAACCTACTTCCAACAAAACAAAAGCAGTTTTAAAGGATATAATCTGGATAAAAATTAAGTTTACAAACATTTCCCCAATACTTCAAATGTAGATGTGAAGCCAAGACATGTTTAACCCTTTAAAAGGTGTATGTGGGCATACACCTTTATGTATGTGTATACCCACTGTATGTGCTTTACTGCCAGCCACTCACCATTACCCACCATCATCAATTACTCTGAGGTAGACGGAAATGGATTAGCAACACTCTGACTGACGCTTCCAGAACTATTATTGTGGCCCCAGATTGATACCAATATAAGCATAAATATTGTTGTTATTATTATTATTATTATTATTATAGTAGTAGTTTGATCAGAGAAGAATGGGTCCTCCTTGTGAGTCTTGGTTGCTCCCAAGGTTTCTTCCTCCAACCGCAAGGGAGTTTTTCCTTGCCACTGTCATCTTTGGCTTGTTCGCATGGGGCTTTCTGATTTGCATTGCTACCTGTTCTGATATTGATTTTGTAAAGCTGCTTTGTGACAGCGTCATTTGTAAAAAAGAAATTATTTATTTATTATTTTGATGACATGGAGCCTTACAACACACACACTGTTAAAAACAATCCTGTCAGTTTTTTGTGGGCCTTAAGCCCTAAGGCCTTCCTTGAAGTGAGCACTTTAATGACGTTGTGAGCATAAGCAAAATGGGCTTGGCTGCAGCATGGAAACATCTCTCACGGATCACTCACATTCAAATTTTTATAAAAAGTATAAGCCAAACCAGAGGAATAAGTTAGGCAGACAGTCGCAATAAATAATTATCCTTCAAGAATTTGTCCCACTCTCAGAGCATAGGCTCAGCAGGATCGGGGGGCGGCGGTGACTGAGACAAAGGTATATGTGGCTTGTGTCTGTAGTCTCATATGCACTAAAACAAAACACGAGTGAAATAAAAGGATTACTGAAGCCTGTACGTGATTTGTGTATAATCAACTCACTCAGGTTCAGACAAAAGAGCAGAGAAATGCATTAGAGACTGTCATGCTAACAGTTTTCCATTAGACGCTATGATGAAAATGCTAATGTGGCTAACCAAATTTAACTGTATTTTTCTCCTTGTTATGCTACACATTGTGATCCTTTACTCCTATGACATTGAGACGAGGTGGGTTTCTGTGCTTCTGTGCTCAAGTGCAGGGAGAGGAGCTGTGTATAAAATAAACTGATTTATATTAGTTATGCGCTGTCCCCAATATGGCAAAACAAAAAATATCACATGTACAATTTTCTGCTTTGTCCAGATCTAGGTAATCCAGCTACATCCAATTCTACAAGAATTATTAGAGTTCAAAAGTTGATTTATCCTTTATTTATGTGCAGTAATAAACAGTAAATGGAAACACCCAAAATTATTTTGATAACAGAAAGTTTATCTCTGTGTTACTGTATAGTGTCCAGCACTGGGCTTGGTCTCTTATGATTTGTGCCTTGGCCTATAGGCTTGGGCCTGATAAGCTGAGCTCAGTGGTCAGCCTGAGGAGACTGTGAACCCATGACCCCAATTAGGCCCTCCATAAAACACATCTCCCCTCATTATCGCTCTCAGATAGGAGTTTGGTTTGCAAAAACCACAGAAAATGTTTCTGTGCATCTGAATCCAAGCAACTCCAGATCACATGTGGAAACACATTCATTATTTGTGTATCCATCAGTACGCAGTGAAAGGGTGTCTCGACGGCTCCATAAATATCCAGCTGGATATAACTTTCCATACGCATCTGAGCCTGAGGGTGGCATGGAAGCAAAAGGATTTTCAAGGCTTTGGGAGCCAAAAAAGCGTATTTACTGTGTAATTAAGCCTAAGACTCACTGCTCTGTTTCATAAAAGGCTGAACACACACACACACACACACACACACACACACACACACACACACACACACACACACATTTGTTGAAAGATGAGGAAGCTTAATGTAGTTACACTGGCTTAATCTGAAAATGCCAAAATCCCTGGCCTCATCTTGCAGACAGAGTGGGATAAAAACTGTCTCCATTGTTGCACCATATAAACAGATACAGATTGTATATTAAGGCTTCATAGCAGTGCTGTATGTGTAAAGAATTTAAAGCATTACTAGGTAAGCTTGGGTATTTTTAATCCTGTACTTCCCCTACAGTTGCAGAGTGGAATTCACTTTTACAGCACCATCCTGAAATCAAGCAGGAGGAGGAGTGTGGTTTCCTACCCACCTCCAAAGGTTACACAGTGCAGTCTCTGCAGTGCTGAGCCCAGAGTAGCAAAAACAGGGGACCTATTCTCCCTACATTGCAGGTCAGTGAACATCACAATTATTTTCAAGTTGCAATTTTAAGGTTATAAACTACCTTTTGTTGCTTAAAATGCTGATGTGCATGTATGTTATCAGCTCTACTCACCATATAGGAGCACTTTGCAGTTATACAATTACAGTGTACTCTATCCTGTGTTTTGCATATTTTTTAGCTCACTTTTACCCTGTTATTCAATGGTCAGGACCCCTATTTTACCACCACAGGGCAGGTATGATTTGGGTTGAGGTTCATTTTCAGGGCTGCAGTGACTCTGATGTGGTGGTGGTCTGTCAGTGTGTGTTGTTGTGTGGGCCAGTCAAGTTCTTCCATACCAAACTTGCTCATCCATGTCTTTATGGACCTTGCTTTGTGCACTCGTGCGTGGTCATGTTGGAACAGGAAAGGGCCATCCCATAACTGTTCCCACAATTTAGCCAGTTTGAAATTGTCCAAAATCTCTTGGTATGCTGAAGCATTATGAGTTCCTTTCACTGCAACTAAGGGGTCGAGCCCAACTGCTGTAAAGCAACCACATGCCATAATCTGCAGCAGAGTTCTGCAGAAATTTGGCGACCTCTGCGCACTCCGTGTCTCAGCAAATGCTGACACTGCACTTTTACGCCATTTTATGTGGCCTACCACTTTGTGGCTGAGTTGCTGTCGTTCCCAATTGCTTCCACTTTGTTATAATTCCATTGACGGTTGACTGTGGACTATTTAGTAGCAAAGGAATTTCAAGACTGAACTTGTATATCAAGTGGCATCCTGTCACAGTACCATGCTGGAGTTCCTGAGTGCGACCCATTCTTTCACAAGTGTTTGTAGAAGCAGTCTGCTTGCCTAGGTCCTTGGTTTTATACACCCATGGCCATGGAAGTAATTGGAATACTTGAATTCAATGACTTGGATGGGTGAGGGAATACTTTTGGCAATATAGTGTAGCTCAAAAAGTATGCAGAGCAACATATGGACAACAGTCTGTAATTAAAGCAGTATGAAGTGCACCTAAATGGTCTGTCCTTTGAATAGACTCTCAGTCATGATGTGTGAGGGGGCTGTGTGGTGGTGACAGCTATTCAGATTGGAACCATGAGACAACTATTGCAAAAGTGATTTGCTCATCATTGTTTTCGTTTGACACATTAAGTGTTGAGCTATGTAAAGGGGAGGGATTTGGCTTGTTGGTAACCATAGCGTCTGGACATCATCACAGCTACATTTACAAACTGAAGGCTGGATCTTCTTGCCGCTATGTTTTCATTGCTGTAACTTCATGTGCTCTTAATCAAAAGTGATTGGCCTGCAAGTCTCGGACTGGGACGGAGTCATCCTGGCAGAATTCATCCTTAATTAACACAGTATGTGTGTGTCTGTATGTATGTCTTTGTGTGTGTGTGTATGTGCGTGTGTGCATGTGTTAACCCATGTGTCTGTACCCACTGCCCTGTTTTCTTCTCTAAAATCTCCTCTGAGATTGATGCACAAGCTGTACATTTATTGTTTGAGCTGAGTTTATTTTCTTGTTACACGTGGGCAATGTTAATCATTACAGCCGCATGCAAAAGTTTGGACACGCCTGCTCACATGACATGTTTTGTTGACTTCTTAATTCGTTCATTGCCTGTAACCACTTATCCACTTATTCAGGGTCATGATGGGACCAGAGCCTACACGGAATCACTAGGCGCAAGGTGAGAACACACACTAAACAGAGCACCAGTCTATCACTGAGCATCACGCACTCACACGTTCACTCAAACTCACAACTATGGACACTTTTTGCTTTACCAATCCACCTACCAATATGTGTTTTTGGACTGTGGGAAGAAAGCAGGGCACCTGTAGGAAGCCCTTGCAGACACAGGGAGAACCCACAAGGACCCAGGACCCTGAAGCTGTGTGACCGAGACATTATATGAAGGTCATTTAACATGTCTTCCTCATGGTACAAACTGAAAACAAACATTTTAATGTAATACAGCAATTGTGCATCAATGGTACACTAACACGATTTGGTATTTTAGCAGTATATATGGGACTCTTATTTTGGTAGCATTACCATTTCTTTTGTGAAATAAATTAATGGGATAAGCTTTAAATCCATCACTCCACCAGAACACAGTTTCACTGCTCCACAGTCCAGTGCTGGGGGCTTTATACCCCTCTAGGTCAGGCTTGGCAGTGGGCATGGTGACCTTACATTATTGTCAAGCAGCCTTTTGTTCATGCATTTCTGTGGAAATGATAGGAGCTGTGTGGGCGCACAAGTGGGTATCTGTGGACCTTTCACAAATTCACAAAAAAAGAGTTGTCAAAAAACCATTTGTTGGTGTGACAGGTCATATGAAGCTGCGCTTGTACTTTGAGGCCACTGTTCTTGAAGATTCTAAGGAGGTTTTTGGCATTCTTGGAGAGTCAGCAGTGGTCAAAGACTCAGTCTTTGCTCTTTGTGCTGTTTCCACCATGTTTCAGCTTCTCTATTCATCCTTTAAAAAATACCAACTGGTTACACTATTGAAAAGGCTTGTGTACTGTCACTCTGAGTCAAACTAGACCGAGCACACAGCTAGCCCAACTGTACAGTTCCTCTCTCATTACTGACTGACCGAATGACCTCCCCATTCTCCGACCACAGATGATTAGTTAGAGTCACGACTTGCCCTTTTCCACCAATGTGTAACCTAATTTGGAATTACAAGTGCTTTGTGGGGGATTGTAGTGCCCTTAAAATCTAGTCAGTCGGTATTGGAGTGCCATCCTCACATCACAGTAATTAGACACTAATTCAACAGGGGAAAGTGAAAGTTATAGCTCACTAAAAATTATTTTCAACATACTCGCCACACGTACGTTTTATTTTATGACAGACACTATGCCCTACAGAGGGTGTAGGGAGAGATTTGTGTGTGTAAACATCTCTCACTGATAACTCACACTTTCATACAAGGATAACTACTTTATTAAATTTTAAGCCAAACCAGATGAATAATTGAAGCAGGCAGTTGCGATATAACATTATCCTACAAAAATCTATTCCACTCTCAGAACGCAGAGACAGCGGGATCAGATTATTTACCCTGTACACAGGGGGAAAGGACTGAGACAAAGGAACATGTGGCTTGTGTCTGTGGTCTCTTACACATTAAAACAACACGCAAGTGAAATAACACAATTACTGATGCTTGTATATGATTTTAATAACTCACTATGACTGTAGGGATCCTTTATGCCACTGACACAATGAGGAGTTGGGCTTCTGAGTTTCTGAGTGTTGGAAAGACTCTCTCCAGTGCAAGGAGAGGAGCTGTGTATGAGATAACTGTATCCCTCTTTCCCATCCATTTATGTGTAACTTTAGATTTAGAATCAGAAGAAATAGAATCACTTTATTGGTCACTGTGCTTGCAAACAGATGAATTTGTTCTCCGCATTTAACCCAATCCATGCAGTGAAAAACAAATTTTTCACTGCACTGCAGTAAGCACACGTCTGGAGTGGTGGGCAGCAGTAGCAACGGCGCAGTTGGGGGTTAGGTGCCTTGCTCAAGGGCACATCAGTCATGAACTACTGGCTCTGGGGATCAAACTGGCAACCTTCTGGTTATAAGCGTAGTTCCCTAACCACCAGGCCATTGCAGTCCAGGTGGAGGTGGGCATGAAACGGTCAAGCATTCGGACACCTCTGTTCTTCAGTTTAGTGCAAGGATAACATTAATGTTAATGGTAAATATGTAAAATGGCCTGATAATGATGTTTAAACAGTACTATTTTGGTTGTGTCTGCCATTAAGGAGCAGCCGTGGCCTAATGATTAGAGGACTGGGCTTGGTACAGGAAGGTTACTGGTTCAATCCCCAAGACCGGCAGGAATATCCTCGGCTGAAGTGACCTTGAAGAAGGCACTAAACCCACAACTGTTCCCCAGGTGCTGGGGATGGCTGCCCCCCACTCTGGGTGTATGTTCACAGTCCCTAGTGAACTACTGTGTGTGTTTTCACGGCACAGATGGATTAAATGCGGAAGACACGTTTCGTTATACAATGACAATCCATTGCACATTATCATTATTATTTCACAAAATGGCATCATGTAAACAAAGAAGACAATGGTGCACACTGTAGTCTGTAGTGTTGCAGTATTTGAGACCATAAAGAAGTGGTCTTGATCACATCTTGTTCTTGACCTTATTTGGACTTCAACTTCTCTCAGTCTTAGGGTGAAGCAGTCCAAGTCCAACTGTCCAAGTATCCGAGTCCAACAAATCTGGGTAAAGTGACGTTAATCAGAAACTGACTTTTTTTCTAAAGTTATTGAATAACAATAATCCATTCAAGCTGACTACATCAGTCCTTTCTCTACATGCATTAATAAAAGCTGCACTCAGATTGTCTAACAGGGAAAACATATTACTGCTTTGTAACTAGCACCACAGAATAAGAGGCTTGCAGATGAAAAGGAAGGCCAATATGTTTATTAAATAAACTAGAATCAAAGTGAAAGCAAGCAGGGTCAAACATGGGTGGCCAACAATCAGAGATCAGACAAAACAAAAACAAGAACTGGATAACAGAGGAACTGCAGACACAGAAGAACCTGAGAGACACTTCAGTGGCAACTCGAATCTCTGACTGTCTCTCTGACATATCTACATGGATGAAGGAACATCACCTCCAATTGAATTTATCCAAAACTGAACTGCTGGTCCTCCCAGCCAAGCAAGCTATTCTCCACAACATCAGCATCAAGCTAGAGTCCCTATCAGTGGCTGCCACCAAGGTTTTAAGAAACCTAGGTGTCATGGTTGATGACCAGCTGACCTTCGCAGATCATGTTACCGCTGTAGCTCGATCGTGCCACTTCTCCCTATTCAACATAAGGAAGATTAGGCCATACCTAACTCAACATACAACACAGCTCCTCGTTCAGACGTTAGTAATCTCCCGTCTAGACTATTGCAACGCCCTCCTGACAGGTCTTCCTCTGTAGCTGTGAGACCGCTACAGATGATCCAGAATGCTGCAGCACGCCTGGTCTTCAACCAACTAAAAAGAGCACATGTCACGCCCCTATTAGTTGAGCTGCATTGGCTACCTTTAGCTGCTCGCATCAAATTTAAATCACTAATGATGGCCTTCAGAGTATTCACTGGTTCTGCTCCCATCTACCTCAATAGACTCTTAAAGCCATACGTTAGCGCCCGCTCTCTCCGTTCCTCAAAGGAGCGCCAACTAACACGACCAACCCCCCGTACAGGTCAGTTGAGGCTATTCTCATCTCTGGTACCACACTGGTGGAACGAGCTTCCAAGCACTATCAGAGCAACAGGAACCCTCCCCGCATTCAAGAAATCATTGAAAACCCAGCTCTTCCGAGAGTATCTTTTGCACTGAATGTCTTTATTTAATGCACTTATTACTTCCTGGCATATTGCACTTAATGTAAGGTATTTTGTATAATTTGTGCTGTAGTTTGAATGTTAGATCCTCTTTTGTAAGTCGCTTTGGATAAAAGCGTCTGCCAAATGCATAAATGTAAATGTAAATGTAAATAACAAGGTCAGTACAGAGTAAAACAGAGTAACAAAGTCTTTATAAAGAAATCTGAAAAACTACAACATTAATGAGTTATCTGGATATGCTGAGCTCTCTGGTCTGTGGCGATTGGCTGGCTCCAGTGCATTCTGGGAAGTGTAGAATTTAAGTGTGAATTTAAGCAGAATATACTTGAGGATAGGCATTCAGTTATATTCAGTTGACTTTTTTAGATGACTTTGTATTACGTTTTAGGGACAGAGAATTATCTCCAACATTTGCTTCCCAACATTTCATTGCCTTAGTCTGACTAAGATTAGAACAGAATTTAAATTTATAATAGTTACAGGCTGTATATTATTAATTTTTATAGTTTACAAAAACAGATTTTAATACAATATTCCATCCATCCATCCATTATCTGTAACCGCTTATCCAGTTCAGGTTCGCGGTAGGTCCAGGGTCTACCTGGAATCATTGGGCGCAAGGCAGGAACACACCCTGGAGGGGGCGCCAGCCTTTCACAGGGGAACACACACACTCACACATTCACACACACACTCAGACCTACGGATACTTTTGAGTCACCAATCCACCTACCAATGTGTGTTTTTGGACTGTGGGAAGAAACGGGAGCACCCGGAGGAAACCCTCACGGACACGGGGAGAACACACCAAACTCCTCACAGACAGTCACCCGGAGTGGGAATAGAACCCACAACCTCCAGGTCCCTGGAGCTGTGTGACTGCGACCTGCTGCACAGATGAAGAATATAAAATCAAGTAAAATCATAATTAATTTTTTTTTTTAATTTTCTTCATTTATAAGACAGAAAAATATATAATTTGGTCACTGCCTCTGCCATCGGTCTTGTTCTTGACTCAGACTCAACTACTAAATTTAAACTAAGTCTTGACATGTTGGTCTTGGTCTTGACTAGATGACGGTGCACACTCTTTATGTTAGAAGCCAAAAACGTAGTTTTTCTTGTCTACATAACAACACTGGAGTTATTGAATGTCTTCACCCTTCACATAGTTTTACTAGAAGTCTATCGTCATGTGGACAAAAGGCCAAGAGACTTAGAAAAAGCAATATCTTGAAAAATGTGGGTGGACTAGGCCTCTTCCTCACTCTCTTTGGATGGCCCTATTGTTTCCTTCATCACTCTGCACAATGCTAGCCTTTTTAAGTAATATAGCTCATATAGGAGACCTGGGCTGAATTCCCAAAAGCATTTATCCCAATGGTGATTATTAAATGGAGAAGCAATCAGACTTAGCACCCTCTCTAATGATTAAAATGACCTTTATACTATATTGCTTTTATGAAACTGGCCACTAGGCACTTAATGTGTTCTCCTCCAAGCGTGTTCCGCTGTATAATGGAGCTCTGTCTACAGCAGATCATATAGAAGCTGTCAGTGGCTTCACAGATCTTGGAGAAAGCATATTCTAGACTTCATGCTCACATTAAGTAAGGAAAATAACATAGCTTAAAGTGTAAGCATCAGGAGGATGTTGATGTGTTTGAGGAAACAGTATCAAATGAGGGTAATATGATGCCACGGATGTACAATGTTTTAGTGAGGGAACTTTAATTATGAAAAAGCTAAATAAATGTATTTCTACCACTGATTATCATTTAGGATTTTTTAATGATTTTTTGATGATCTTTGGCTCTCTAAATATGGTTTGTGAAGTTCAGAGAGCTGGTTTTCTGCTCTGACTGAAGGGCTAAATGCTGATTAATGAGCTCTTTCTCTGTTTTCTTTAAAAGGTAAGAATCTAAAAACAGTTCCAGTTCTGAAGTAGCTCAACAAACAAAAAACCAAGTGCACACAAACAGTTGTGAGGAAAGTTGGAAGCGACAGCACGAGCTCTGTTGTTCTTCACTGGCCACAAAAATAACCACACACAAATTGCTTTGGAAAGATGGAGCAGATTTGATATTGTGTTTTGACAAAGTCCAGGTCAGGATTTGAATATTCCATGTGAGTTTGTTACAAAGTTTATTTGTGTCTGGAATAGAGCATTGAAATAAAAAGAAAGCACGGTTATTGCTGTCATTATTTTAAATCTTCGATCATTTGAAAGGATTGTTTTAAGTATGTATAGATAAATACAATCAGTGGTGTTTCTGTTCCCTTCACTACAACACTCCGCTAGAAGGGAACAGAACAGTCATATCCATTGCTTATCCAAACACTTCCCTTAAAGCTGATATCACTCTTCTGATCACAGCCACTATTTACCATTAATTAAACTCTAAAAGACCAATGTTGTCAGTCCACAGTTGTCAAATGATTTGAAGGAGTCAGGAGATAATCTGACTGCTTGTGAGAAGGTAACATTTATCAAATGGAATATAATCTTCATGGTAGTTGGCCATATTTAACAAGTGCCAAAAATTCAGTCTTCTGACTTAAATTCATCATTTACAGGAAAGAAAATGAGACAAAACAAACCCACCACGCTGTTCCTGGCTCCTTCCTTTCAACAACGGCCCTTTCAAACGTCATCCACTACTTCAGCTTCGGCACAAACACATCCAAACAACTTTGAGTAATCCAGGGCCTGTGCTGATAGCAAGTAGCCCAGACACATTTATGAGCACCAAATAGCACCAAACTAATTACTAAGTGCCCTGGAATCAAAGTAAATTGGCTTATCTCCCAAACCACTGACCCCATGGCTCACATTCACTAACATCCAACAACCCACACTGACCATAAAAGTCTTACACCAGTCTAATGTAGTAAAATAGCACACATTACATGTGATGAAATCATGAACCTCCAACCATTATCTAAAAAAACCTAATGGAAGCACAGAACCACTGCAGACACCCTTTTCATTACTTTACACATTTACAGAAACAGATTTACAAACAATCACTCACAAACAACCAACCAACAAATGAAACGAATTTAACCATAACTTTGCAACATTTCTATTATGGATAATTTACCCAGAAATGTTGGCTTCTCACTATTCTACTACTAGAATACTACTACTACTACTACTACCACTACTACTACTACTACTACTACTACTACTACTAATAATAATAATAATAATAATGATAAAAAGTGAAAAACGTCATTTACAAATTCAGTTCAGACAGTTTGACATATAAAATGTGCCTATTTAGTTTTATACTAAAGATATATATAGTGTAGTAATGTAGCTACTAACACTGTGCTGAAACAATCTTAGGAAGAGTTATATGAAAAAAATGATATCACGTACAATAATGTTATATGTAATTTACTGCTTCAAATAAAACATGGCATGCCTTTTTACAAGTTGCAAAGATCTATGTTTATTGTAGGATAAGGTAGCTTAGTGCTAACTTACTATTAGAAAGCCATAGGAGCACTAGCAGAAAGTAACATTATTGCACAGGTGTTTTTTTTTTTCTTTCTAGATTTATAGTCCAAACAGAATAATGAAGTCCTAGTTTTAATGGTCATGGATCACTACAGTTTTTACTATGCAGAACATTAACTGGACAATCTACAGTACATAAATGTACAGAGGTAAGGGAGACATATTACATTTGAACAGACCAACCATTCATGGCTTGAATGAGGCTAATGTAGAACTCCATAAATGACTGCCACACAACTTGCATTCCATGTGTGTGTGTGTGTGTTTCAGTGAAAAAAGCGTTAAGTGAAAATCCTTCCAGGTATTGAGTGAGCTGGGAGTTGAGCTAATTAAACACAGGAAGGTCTCCGCTGCTGTCATCACCATGTAGTTTAACACTCCTACTGACCAAGGTTAATGAACCTGAGAAGCTGCTGCTGAGATTAGTTATACCATGTACTTTACATGTTAGAAACCGTATCTCCTTTCAGCAGCAGATATAGATTGACTCACTGCTGGAATTCCATAGCTTTACCAAGTAAAGAGTGTTTGTGAATTTATGATTTCACATTATTCATTCATTCATTATCTATAAGCGCTTATTCAGTTCAGGGTTGCGGTGGGTCCAGAGCCTACCTGGAATCATTGGGTGCATTCCCAATCATTGGGAATACACTCTGGATTTCACATTGGTGTTTGTGAATTTATGATTTTAAAAATCTGTGTAAACCTACGAAAATCACAGTGTCAAGACACAGTTTAAATTCTGCAGGGTCTTGATGAACTATTGCATGGTTTTGAAAACACAGAAGATGGTGGCATTATACACAGGCCCTATCCTAGTAATTCCCTATTCACACAATTCCCTGTGTCCCTGATACTAATGTCCGCGCTCTTTCATAGCAAAACCACTGCTATTTTGCCTGTAGCTATACAAAAACTAGCTAGTTCCTCTTGTTTAAAGTTGTGCACAAAAGCTGATACAGTGAAGATGAAGTGTGAGTTACCGAAGTCAACTACCAAATGAATGTCCAATATAAGATAACTGAAAAAATATATATTATTATATAATCTAAATAATAATACATTTAATCAAGTAAATGTCTCATTTACCAATTTCTTTGTGCTTGTGGTAACATTTTGTAAACACTTTTGCATATCTTATCATTATCATAGATAAAAGTACATTATTTAACACCAGAAAACACATAAACATCTTTATGATGGCACTTAAAAATTCTGTGATGATTTAAGCACAGCCTGAGACCACAGCCTGGTCTTAAAATGTATTTATACATATATGACTGCAAGAGCATTCCCAGGATTCATATAGTATGTAGAATATAGCTCACCTTTTGTGGGTGTACACATTAATTTCTGAAGCCTACCCAGTGTGAAAAATCAGCTCTAACCGTGTGCCTATTCCAGTCCATAATCTTAACCCTAGCCCTAAACTCTAATCCTAACCCTAAGGTCCAAAAAGTTAGAAGTGGCAGGATTTTCAGCAGACATCCTCCTACATTAAGTTCTCTCACAGTCGTTTACAGCACTGTTTCTGTGTTACATATTTCTGTACATAACAGACCGTTATGTGTGGGTTGAGTAAAACAACACCACGTGTGCCCAGGAAGTCAATTAATAAATGCAAAATAACTATAAATCATAAAGCTTCATGCCTATTTCATAATTTTATAAATACATGTAGTAATGTTTACAGTTCTTGTTGCTATGCTTGCAAGGCTTGAAGAAAACTATGTTCATATGATTTATTTGGAGTACAAACTGAGTAGATTTTTATTATAGTGAATCAGCCATTACCTAAAAATTAACCTTACTTTTTTATTGACCTTGAGATTGGACGAATATGTCATGTGGGCATTTTGGGTGGTTATATAGCGGCAAGGGAAAATAGCACATGGCCAAACATTTTTTGTAGCTACTTAATGGAGTGTGCTGTGGTTTTTTGCACAAATTGGTATTAAGACTCGAGTCTATGTTTATGTCCAGTGCGTGTTTACATCCCTCCTCTAAAGTACTGCAGAAAGCAGAAGTGGCTCATAAAAGATTTGTTTTCATCTGTTTATAGGGAACCGAAACCACATGAGCGTTGCCAGCCTTATAAAACCACCCTCTTGGGCAGCTATCTTGACATTGTTTTCCCCTAAAGCTTAATAGCATAATACAGCTTTGCAGGGAACGAATAACATCCTGTGGCCTGCAAAAGCCATTAAAAACCATACGGGACCTTGAAGAAGTGGCAGTGCTAGTTCTCTTATATCCATGGAACGTTTGAAGATTATGGAAGTTAACAAAGGGAGCTGCAGGAAGTCTCTGATGTCATAGGTACTTTTCGTCCTCATGCTCCAGGGTAAGCCACAACAAAACACCAGAGATGGAGCGTTGTTTACTACCACCATTAAAGAAGAGTTATTTCAAAATTTAAAAAAAAAGAATCATCTATGGCTGATTTGAGTTTTCGAAGTGGATCTGATTTTCTAATATGCACACTATATGTCTACCTTAAAGGCAATATTCACAATTTTATTAAAAAACTCTGATCTGTTTGCATGCTTGAAAAAGCTCAGGTGTTTGTATGCAGCCCTAGCTCAGTAAATGCAAAACAAAATTGTCTTGGTCCGAAATGGCTCAGGCTTTTTTGCTGTGAATATCTAACTGAGCCACGGCTGAGAAACAGCATCTGTAGGTTTTTAGATCGTGAAGATGCCACTGAATGATGAAAAGCATGAAAAAAAATTGAGGATTGTTGAAATTGTTGCACTATTTCTGCTTCATAATTAGGTAACACTGACTTATTTTGCTGTGGCAGATTATTTAAGGTGGAAATTATTAAAAATTTGATAGACCACAAACTGCATGAAAGTCAAAACAGACAGAAAGTGCTAAAGAGTTAAAATGTGTTTCTGTGGTAATTCAAACAGTGAATAAAACACAAACAAGCTACAGTCAATTTCTGACTCAAACAAAACATTCCACCTTAAAAGATGGGGAGCTTCTGAAATATCCAAAACGGGTTTGTTTTGCTGTGAGGACAGCAGTTCTCCAGAAACTTATAAAAACATATAAAGAGAGCAGCTGCACATATGTCAGTGCCAAGAATAAGGAAAGGGGGCTCCCAAAACACCTAGACCTTATGCTTTGGCATCATCAGGGGATTGTGATCAAGATGATCAGGAGATGATCAGGAGGCTGGGATGACTCCCTCCCTCGCCTCATCACCTCATCACATGGCATAGTGCCATATGGTATACATTTGAAATCAGTGATTTGTTAAAGAGCTGCTTCCTGAATGCAGGGCACTCATAACATATTTGTGATTTTATTAGCAGTTGTGTGCTTGCCCCTCAAGATGAAAAATTGAAAACAAAAAGATAGTTAAGAAGCAAAAAAGCCCCCTTCCTCTTGTTTCAAAGAAGTGTAGACAGAAGAAGGCATGCGGGACTACAAATCATTTCAGGCCTTTGATCTCTATAAAAGAAGCAATGAACGTTGACAGATTTAAAGTTAAACAATATGACTATAGCCCAAGGCACTGTGTGTTTTATATGCTTCATGCCGTTATCAGGGAATGAAGGACACTTTGTTTGAGAGTGTTGCCTCAGACACAGCAGTAAATCCTGTATCAGGCCTTGTGCAACGGCTCAGCACCACTGGGGTTCATACTAGGGAATCCACATTTGTACAAAATCCCACTCACTGCCACTTTTTTCTATGTCATCCATAATAGCCAACACCATAATAATCGATCAGTGTTTGATTCTGGTTACACAGCTGCTTTGGCCTCCTCTCTGCTTTTTTTCTCTAATCCAGATGAAAAACGAATAATTTAATTAAGTCCCCATCCCCTTAGGCATCTGAGCCCCAGGTCACTGGTGTTTGGGTTGGCCATATGATGAGGTCACAATACACTTTTCTAAGTATTTTGTGACTAAAACATTGAGAAAACTGAACAACTGTGTGTGTTTTATAAAATGGTCTATTATTTAGATAATCTTTCAATAGAATTTTATTTATAGACTTGTTTCATAACTATGGTCACAAAGCAGCTTTAGAGAAATCTGGGTCCTAGCCCCAAGTGAGCACTGCAATGGCAATAACAGCAAGGAAAAACTCCATCAGGGCCTACTGAGTATAACAGAAATATTTTTCTTTGTGGTTTCTGTTGTTTATCAAGATGGAAAATAAAGTCTCCAAATATTATTATTTTACCTGTGTGTGATGAGGAAACTAAATTGACACTGTCATATAGCACTGAAGAGTTTTATTTCTGCGGTCAGCTCATGTAGCAATACCAGCAGTAACCACTAGAGTTATAAAGCTTATAACAAACAATAAAGCTTAAAACAAACATAAAGCTTAAAGCTTTCTCTTTATCTACATACTGTACAGTATTTGTAGATAGATACATCCAGGAGTTCATTATAAAGTCTCCTTTAATAAAGTTACTTTACATCTACAGTGACAAAAAGCTGTGTTCATAAACAAATAAACTGCAATTTAGTTGTCTTCACAAACATTTTTAAGAGAGATCAGCTTTTCATTACTCATATAAAGTTTTATACATTTTTTTCACTCTTCAGATAACTATTTATTTTAGGTGAACTATTTTATTTATGTGAGGTTTACTGTGGCTATACTGACCTGCGCGCTAGTTGCTCTCACGGCTCTGGCTGCTCTGGTTATCCATATAGGGTTGTGCTTAAGATGAATCAGTGTCCTATTCACTGTATACTTCACTACAAAATGAGCAATATAGGAAAAGAGTAGGGGGCCATAGAGAAATGCCTCGCATTGTGTATGATGAAAACAGGTTGTGACGAACCCTCAAAGAAAACCTAGAGAATGAACTGAAGGCTCTGCATCTAAAAAAAAAAAAACAGCCTTAACATGAAAGTTTATGAGTGGAGTCAAGAGCGATGTCCCACCATCTTGAAATCACCCAAATAGAGGCGGGACTGTACAGAACAAATCCTAACGCTGATTGGACTGTGATACTTAGAGGCGGGGCAAACAAATGTAACATTTCTGATGGAGCAAGAGTATGGACATTGATCAACCATCAAACTGTATACAGAGCAACAGATGCATTGTACAGTCTGTAATTGGAAAACTAAAAAATACTCCTGTGGGCAACAGAGCTGAGAGAATGGATAGTGAGTGTAAAAACAAGAAGGTGGTCATGATGTTATGGTTGATCAGTGTAAATATCTCTAATTCGGCACAGAAAAGACTATCACGGTTTGCAATAATGAGACTTCCTGCCTAATCCAAACATGCTCTGGAGGGTCCAGGGGAGAAATCCGAGTTTGGTGAAATGAAGGAATGGTTCAGATGTGAAAACAAGGATATATACTCAATTATAAAATAAATAAATAAATGAATAATGTTTAAATGAACTCAGCTTTAGTGTTACAAAATCACACACACACACATGCTTGCACATCTTAAATGTGAGATTCCCTGTGTCTGTTGCCACTATTCCTTGCCCATAAACATGAACAAGATCTCGAAAAAATTAGTACATATATAATGAAAAAAAAAAACATCACAGATATTCAAAAATCGCGTGCATGAGGATTCGTAATTATTTTACAATTACTAAGCAAACTCTGATCCACTGGTATTGGTGTTTTGCTAAATCCACACTACAGAAGAGTGCTGTAAACACTTTAATGGAAAGGAATTCCTGCTGCTTCTGATGTTTTGGAGCTTAATGTTCAGTTTATCATTAGGCTTAGGTTTACATTTAGAGGTTACGATTAAAAGGGACATATTTTGCAGTACAAATTAATACAGCTAACTATGTTTGGCCTATTTATTTCCTGCTTAATAATACAGTAATAAGCAGTCAATTAGCTGAAATGTTTCTTACCATCTACCAACTTATTAATTAATTCACAACTATTAAGTGAAATATATATTAACATATTAGAGTAAAGTGACTGATTAAGAAAATATTCTTGTATTTTGAACATACTTGTGACTTACAATGCTGTAATTTTGAAACAAAATATACCATTAAAAGTGTTTTAGTACACATATATTATGTACTGTTGATAACTGCTATATTGTTGCCTAATCCTTTAGTAATAAGCATATATTTAATTAATTACTAAAATATTGCCCACCCATCCACTGGAGCCACCCCATGTTTGTAGTTTCCTGGAAATATCCCACCCTACACTCATGAAAAAGGCATACCACAGCACCTGTATTCCACCCCACCTGTCTCTCCAGATGGTTAATCCCAGCAGTGACCAGTGACTAAAAGTGTCAATGTCTGACAGGACCCAACTAACTCATAAACAATGGGGGAAAGTGTAGATTCAAGGTTTTAATGCCAACACCTGTCAATTAAAAAGGTGCGGATCTCCTAAAGTACTACAGCGAACCTGTTAAAGGCAGTCTCCCCTGGGTCCAGCAGGGAGATTTAATGTGAGCTTTATTGAAGCGATTATCCACGCCTCTCTCATTAACCAACACAATCAGGACCCTCTAACTCCCACCACACTCGTATAAGCATGTGTTACATAAGGACTAACAGCATATGGATTTATATAGACTTATTGAGTATTTTACAGATAAATGATGTCATACTTAATGTATTACAGTTATAGAAAGAAGCAGCTTGGTGCTGGATGTTGGAGAGTGTTGTTTAACTTCTATTCAGATGATGGAACACTTTCCTTTAGACTACAAGCAATGCCAAAACTTCGTTATCCAACCTTCTTCTGAAATGAAGTGTATTGTTGGGGAGTTTGTCCTCATTTCCTGAAGTTGTATTTTCTACTCTACTGTGCTCTTCAAGGAAAAATTTAGATTATATATTCAAACATTGAGGTTTTAATGGCATTTAAGTACAAGAACTCAGGTATAGAGATGTTGGATGATTCATTTCAATAGCAAATAGTAATCAAATGAAGATACAGTTAGTCTCCACACTCACTGCCTGTCACAATACGTTTCACACCAGTCCCCCTGTGCCATGAGTCTTTAATCTCTGTGCCCTTTCTTAAGCTTCTTTAGCTTGACACGCCTAAGGATATCATCATGGTTCATGTCAAGGTACCCACTATTCTTTGGCTCCATCTGGACACAATTCTTTGGTGTCCCGTGAACCTATTTTCTTTGGTTGAAATGCACCTAACCGTTTAAATCGTTAGTGCTAGCATCATTGCTAAGTTACACGTGCATGAGGCAGTGTAATACTTGAAGAGCTTATGTCAGAGTGCCATTATCAAGCAATGCTGACACTCCTAAAACATCTTTCAGCCTATCACATTGCAGGGTCAGAACTAACTGTGGTATAATTATAAATTATTATGAAGCAACACATACAAATGTTATGACTATCTGGAGTGCTGTTTTTTAGTTAAACACACTCACTTTTTAAAATCTTACTCACAGACATAGTTCAGAACAAGAGAGTGAGTTCACAGACTGAGTTCTTCTTCTGATTCTTGAACTAACATCATTCTATGGACTTCACATCAAAGCTCACCTTACTTCCTAGTGAAATAAACAATAGGAACTCCTTTCAGTGCACGCTTATCCACACCATGGATCAGACACTAGGCAAAGGAGAACAGCGTCAACCGCAATCACACCCTACATTACACCAGTCTACATGCTGTGGTAATTGTCACACTTACGAGAAGGAAAAACAAAGAGAGCTGAGTCGTCTCAAAGCCAAAACAACAGCGAGACACAGCACTCTATAGTTCCTGCGCATCTGGAGGCTATCAGGAGAAATGACTCATTAAATGTGCATTCAGTCAATCAGGGCAAATTCTGGTGGGGGTCTGTGACAGTATGATGTGTTCAGCTGAGGGTAGAACACTGTGTGCTGCTTTTTTTGCACCATAGTCTGGTCGCCCAGAAATGACCTTTGGAAAGGACCCTAAGGACGTCCAAACATTTGAGCTCAGCTACTGTAAGGGCGAATGTCTTTTGACCCCTTAGCACTACCACTTAGCCCTACACCTCCATGTTGCCTAGTTCCTGCTTGGAAATTAAGGTTTAAAGGGTTACAAAGGGCTACGAACATTCTAGTGCCTGTGGCTACTGGAACATTTAAGGTGGAATTGGAAGATGAACTGAGCTTCATGTCAGAGACAGGGCCACAGACAGAGATTTTCACATCACAAAATATTACCATTGGGCCTCCTTTCATTATTTAATTGGGTGCGTGTATGTGTGTATGTGGAGTTGGAGGGGTGGGGTATTGCTGGGCTAGCAATGGACCTGTTGCAAAACAAATTATATTGATGTTCTAGGTGGTTGACAGGCAATTGACAAAGATGAAAAGAAAAAAAAATAGTAATAAATATTGGTCTTCTCTTATGTCTACTGGAAGGCTCCAGTAGTTTGGAGCGTCAACGGTTTTAGTTTGTGGAACAACTAAAAAAGAAGAGTCTGAAGATCTGAGGAGCCTAAGCCTAGAGCATTTCTGAGAGGTAGTCTGTGGCAAGGCCATGTAGTGACTTATAAACTGATACGAGAATTTTAAAATCAATGCCGGAACAAACCTAACGAAGCTAACCAGTGTAAGGACTTTAAAATTGCTATAACAGGTGTTCTCCTTTTCATCTTAGTCAGAAGACGAGCAGCATAATTTTGAATGAGTTGTAGCTGGTGTGTTAGTATTTTTTCAGGCGAGAAAGGAGAGCGTTACAGTAGTCCGACCTGCTAGTTATATAAGCATGAATCAGCTTTGCTATGTTTCTCAGAGACAATTTTTAGACTTGAAATGTTGAAAAGCACAAACAGAGAGGATATTGCTGTATTCCTGCTCCATAGGGGTGCAACATTGACTAATCTTTGCTGATTTGGATTACAGTTTACAGATTACAGATTACAGTGGAAATGTCTCTAAACCCATGAGCTAAGTTCATTACCAACATGACGTTTGTACTTGTCTGTAAATTTTTATTCTCTGTTTGAATTACAAACAGAAACTCATTTGTAACTTGAGTTGTTCAGTTTTGTAGTACTTCCGGTCTGTTTACTTTCATGCAGTTAGCAGTCTCCTGAATTTGGAGATATTTCCACCATAAGTAACTGCTTCATACAAACATTTGACCAGTTTTGAGCATGTAAACAGAGTGTATAGCTAGCAAATGTTGAGGAAAGTGTTTTTTTTTAATAAAATTGTGAACATTGCCCTTAAAAGGCACAGAAATCCTGAATGTAAACAAAGCAGAGAGAATGTAGATGTTCACTTTAAGTTAGTTACTTATTTGCAGCTTGGTATTTGTTTGGTTCTTTATACTTTATTATAATACAAGGATTCAGCTTGGACCAAACTAATTCCAAGGGATTGTGTACTGCTGAGCAAGAAAACACTCGAAACAAGGGTTGGGGTAAAATGAAGAAAAAGGATTCAGATGTACCATCTATGGACACTCATGCTTCAGGAAACACATGCAGCTTTTTTAGTCTCTACAGAAAAGCATGATGAATTTGACGTCTCGTGTTCACCATGCCAAATGACAAGTGCTGGCTAGAGGGATATAAAGCCCCCAAACATTGGACTGTGGAGCAGTGCACCTGTGTTCTCTGGAGTGAAGGGTCTCTATCCATTATGTCATGGCTTTGGTCAAGTTTAGTAATCACGTTCATTCATTGTCTCACATACTGTATTTCGAGAAATCACGTCTGAGCATTCCTTCAGGAATGTCCTCAGTCAGTCAACACATCGTGTTTTCATTCCACTAGAGCCCCTCAGTACTCTTAACACCATTAAAGCCCAATCTGCCGTGCTTTGTGGGATTTCTCACAGTGATCCCCCTCTCTGTGTCTCTTTTTCTGGTGTGATGTCATGATAGCCCTTTCCCCGTAGCACTCCCTTGCGTTCCCGAGGCTTGGCAATAGAACAGCCATCAAAACAGGAAAACCGCAAGCTTCCTCCAGGGAATCCCGTCGCAGCTTGTGCATCCAGACAAGGCAACTCAGAAGAAGGTGGGAACTCCAGACCTTGAGGCTGGATTGGCAGGTTAAGATGCTCTAATACCCCAGTATCGCAGATTAAACCATTCCTAGACGTGTGACAGTAACAGAATCCTCTATTTCTGGGATTTGTGTGGAAAGTAACCTAGCAACCAGTTAAACTGAGACTGTCTGTCTAAAGGGAGTCACAGGGTTGTGAAGGGGATAAGGCTGAAGTGAAGTTGGAAGTAAACATGGTGGTAATGTTTCTGTAAAGGCTTAATGTTTATTGTAGTTAATCTAATAAGAAAGGAGGGAAGTATATTCATCATTTAGTGTCTGTACTAACACAATATTTTCCCAAAAAGCTGTTTTTGCTGATGACTTAAGCCTGATGTGATAGTCTGAAAATGTCCTAACCATACATCATAATGTAGATGGCTTTTTGAAGAGGTCTAAAGCTATGGCACATTGGTTCAGAAAATCGGGGGTAGTGGCTCATTGCTTTTATCGAAATAAGGTATGGTGTTCCCTAAATATACATCACATTACATCTTTCTCTCCAGAAGAACAGTGTGAAATTGAAGAAGACAATATAAGTCCTGGAGATGAAGGGCTCAACAGCTTTTTTACATGTTTTTGGAACAGTGTCTGTTAAGTAAAATAAATGTGGTATTAACATATGTCAATTTTACTCTCATTTTTGGTTTTTGAGGTGTTTATTTTGTACTCTCCTTGAATGTGTGGGTTTCCTCTAGGTGCTCTGTTTTCTTTCCACAGTCCAAAAATACATGTTGGATGAAGTGGATTGGCTACGTAAAGGTTTCCACAGTTTTGAGTGTGTTATGGAGCTCTTCCACTGTATATTACCTACTCACCTCGACTGTGCTCACTTTTCGGTACCTGGTACTAACACTGTCAAAAAACTGTCACTGTGGTGGTATCCTCACGGGTATATATTTTGTGCCTTTAATTAGGTAATATAATTTATTATAATTGTAGATTTTAAAATTATGTTGATTTCCTAGGCTGCATTTCATCTCCTGGACTTATATTGTTTTCTTCCATTGCACACAGTTCTTCTGGAGAGAAGGCTGTAACGTAATGTATATTTAGGGAACACAGCTGGATTTTAAAACCTCTACCATAACTTATTTCCATAAAAGCAATGCGCCACTACCCCTGATTTTCTGAACAAATGGACCATAGCTGTAGTTTGAAGCACTCCAAAAGAACATGGTGTAATTTTATGAGCTGGATAAAACAAATATGAACTGTACTGTAGGTTTGGGAATTTAAAAACAGATAGTTAGTGCTGGATGTCCGCATTTCTTTGTGACTGACAGGTCTCGGACCAATCAGTGAATAGACTAGTGTAGGTCTCTTGAAATAAAATTGAGATGTATAAACAACAGGATGAATTAAGTACAGTGATTTCCAAGCAAGAAAGTGAAACTGATCAAACGTACAAAAATAAAAATCTGATTGAAAATTGATGAGTGATGGATTTTAAGCCAATTTAAGCCAGCATCCATTAACGTAATGATTTGGGGGAAACACAGGCTGGTTCTTAGAGCTGCCAGGAACCAACATTAGCTCCAAATCAAGAGCAAGCCATCAGGTCTTTGGCCACACTGTTAACCTCATTTGTCTTCTGCAGGGCCTCACATGACCTCACATGCCTCATGGAATAGAGACCAAGGTCAAGTGATGGAAAACAACTGGGTGTTCTATCTTAACACAGTCCAGAGACCAAATGGAATTGTTTATGACACCCCACAATGGCGCAACGAATTTAGCGGTCTGGACAGGCAACAAACAAACAAGGAGCCCAATCATGCTCCAACAATGGCTCCCTGGGTCTCTATAATTCCAGTGATTTTCTGCAAGATGGAAGATAAACGGCCTTAAATAGTATTCCAATTACTGAGCAGTAAATCTGAAGGTGATACATCAAGTAGCTATGCTGTCATCACTGAATGGGACATGTGTGCTGTAGTTATTAGCACGATGACCTGATTCATGACCTGCTATATCTGGAGAACTGGGAAATGATGTATAAACATCAAAAGTTTTTTTTAGTAAACCACTTATTTTCTTGAAACATCCAGCTTGTTTGAGTATCTTTTCAGAACTTTAGTCTAAATAAAATGTCTGGCATGTTCCAAAAAAAGTCACTAATATTATGAATCAAAACAAAATATAACACTAATATTAGAATAACAACATAACTTTATATTACCATAAGTAGAGATATTATGTGTGTGAATGTGTTGGTTTTAAATTTTCAAATTTCTCCTTGTGGCAGTCCAGCATTATTTAATGTTATCATCCAATAATTTAACCTAGTTTAATAAAAGTTCTATGTTCAATCAGGTGGCTGATGACTCTTTAAAAACTTTTTTCTACTACTTTATTTTGTATGTTTATTTGTTTTTTTAAATCCCTTTACTTTTATTGTATTTATATGTTGATATTTATTATAATTCTATATCATTTTATACAAGCGATTATTGAGCAGAAGAAACATTTCAGGTATCTATTTATACCTATTTATACCTATTTATACGGTCATTGTGTTTTGATTGTGTTTACATTCATCCATTCATTAATCGTGTGGAATGGCTTCATCCTGATCAGGGTTGTGGTTAGTCCAGAGACTGGAATCATTGGCCACACAAACTGGACAGTGCACCAGTCCATCTCGGGGCATCAAACACTCAGCTACTTACACCTGGGGATAATTTTACATAGCCGAAACCCTTCAGAAATGCTTCTGTGTTGTTTATACTTGTATCACACTGCAATTACACCAACAGACCACTAGGTCTGTTTAGTTGAATCTCAAACATCTTCCTCTACACTATGTAATACACAAGGTAGTGGTGTTGAGTATTAGTTGTGTAAATCATTAATGTGCTCTATACGCTGTTGGTGACAGAGCATGGTGCACGTGCTGTGCCAGGAAGGAAACAAATAAAAAGCCACCACTTTTCTTCCTGCATGGTCTGGCTTCTCTTTGCAAAATTCTTTTCAGAGACGTCCATATTTCCTTTGTTCAAACTTTTTATTTGTTCAGTGGCTTCCAAACCATGCACGAGGAAATCTCTCACCATGAATTTGCTGCTGTCTGCAGTCTCTGCAGTGTGGAAAAGAGGAGCTCATGTTTCTGGACTTCCTTGATCCATGTTTGTCCAACTGCAGACCAATCACAGTCGTGGTGTGTGCCAAAACGACACAGTTACAATTCTGGAGAGGTGCACATCAGGTTATGCCTACGATAGGGTATGTGTGATGCAGACACATAAATTGGGCCTTAGATTGAAGCACACTGAAACACCTCAGGATCCCAGGCAGTGGCACTATTGTTTGTGCCGCTGTGCTGCCTTCAGAAGTCTGATGTGTGTCTTTATATCCACAAAGCCATCATAGCTCTCTTATCTTGGCAGGACCAAAAGTGGTGTAAATTGTTTTCTGTTATGTTTACAGAAAACTCCAGACGGAGTGAAAATTTATTCTCCAAGGGAGATCCAAAACATGAAAACGAGAACCAGACAGAGTCAAACATAAGAAAACTACAAGCAAAGAAGGCAAGAACAAATTGTACAGAAACAGTAGAAACAACCTGTACTGTTCCATTTTCCATTTCATGATACCTACACTACTCTGCTTGGCCCATTTCAGCTGTTTTTGCTTTTACATTAGACAAACTTAGTACCTGATAAAACGCAGACATCCAGCACAAACTAGTCATTTGTAAAATCTCTGGGCTTAAACAGAGCTCATGTTTTTATCTGACACTTAAAGGCAGCTTGTATGCTGTGGTCTTTTAAGGAGAGACAAAGGCTCCTTGGATGTGTTTTGTGACCTCGTGGGCTTCATTTTTTTGAGGCGGCATGGAAGTGGAAAATGAAGCAGGTACAAAAGGTATAGACTTGAATAAAGTACACAGCAAATTCACCAGTGTTAAATCAACACTATTAGTTTTAAATAACACTGAGAGTGTTGACAAGTTTACATTTTTAAACTAATGGTGTTGATTTAACCCTGGTGAATTTGCTCTGTGGGTACCATGCAGTAGGAACGTGCCAAGAAAATGAAAAAAATGTACAAAGATTGTATCTCCGTTTTTTCACAGTATTAAATTGTAAATGAAATGATTCTTGAATATAAAAAATATGGTTGCCAAAAAGCTTATTGCAATATCTAATACACTGCGACCACACATTTTATAATAAAATTCTGGCAACCACAGCTGCAAGTATTTTTACCACTTTTTTTTTTTTTCTTAACAAGGACAAAGTTCACTTTCAAACCACAAATGAAGAATACAGAGTACACAACAAGGTTTATTTTAAATGATGCGAACATGTGTGGACACACCCTGACACTGCACATCAAGTGATCATGAGCCTCCAGAGTATCTCTATATTTAAAAGCAAACATGCACGGTTCAACCTACACACAGATCTATGGGGTCTCCACAAATTGACACAGCCTATGCCAAATAGCATACAGATGTGAACCACTTCTGGGAGAAATGCTGCACTGCTGGCCCACTCTCTGTCCTGCAAACTGCATGTGAACCACATGTGGCCCACATATTAATTAATGCTCATTTGGTCCACATGTCACCAAAATGATCTGGCACACCTCTGGGAACAATGTGCCTGCGTTGACTGTGGCAACATTGGGCAACATAAAGTGATTTCTGTCTAAATGTGGCCATAATTTTGTGTTTATGTGGCCCTCACATGGCAAATGGAATCAGTTCACTCCAGGTTCATCATTCCATGTGGGATGTGGGCCAGAATTGTTTTGCTAACTGGGAATGGTACAGACGTTCTACTCTTTTTACTCATAATGAGATGAGAAAATATACACATAAAAACCATAAACCTTAAAAGTCTTGCATTTGACACTTCACTTTAATCGTCTGTGTCATTATGAACTGGAATTGTTGAATATGTTTTATGAATAAGTATATCTACAAAAAACAACTCATCAGTACATTGACTAACACACTGATTAAAACCAGATGCTGAAAATATCATCCAAATATAAGGACTACAGGGAAGTGATGTTGCTGTCTCAAGGAACATGTCTGGTTTAAAACTTGGAGAAGATGAAATTCATCCCACTGCAAAATCAAGATATGAATCATCACTTCTCAGCAGCAAGATCATTTCTTCACACTGATCTACAAACTCTGTTTCCAGAAAAGTTGGAACATTTTGTAAAAAGCAATCAAAGAAAAGCTGTGATATCTTAATTTACTTAATTCACTTCTCAATTCAGTTGATTTCTGCAACACGCCTAAATCAAAGGGAAAAATAAGAGCAATGTTTATAGAAAAGTTATACGTAGTTTATATAATTCTTAGTGTGTATACTTAAATGTCAGCAACCACAGCCGTGTGACCTTGGAGCCCTCAGAGAGCACTGCATGAGAGACTTGCTACTGTAATAAATATAGCCACATGGCTTAAGAAAACTGTTATAACTACACAAAGTCTGCTACTACATCAATAAAATGCAAAAAAATAAAATTAAACATATGTCTATTACAGAGGCAGGAATTATGGCATCACATCCATGTCAAACATATTGCCCTTGATGTGATGTAACAGAAATTCATGAATCAATTCCATGTAGAAATGCTATAAATTAGAGACATCAGAGAGACATACATTACCATGAAGGGGATTTTTTTTTGGGAAGTACATTGTTATTTCAGACAGAAAATATCAGGTCACGTTCTTTAAGTGCTATAACTGTGTGGTTTCGTGGACACAGACTGCATGTGCTTGACTGGCCTGCCTGAGTCAGATAATAGTGACCACATAAGTTTGCGCAGGTGATGTCTTTTATTTAGCAAGAATGGGCACTTGGAAAACTTCAACTATTAGTATCCTCAGCTCCTAAATGATTAAAAACCTGTCATTTAAAGAAAGGGTTATGTAAAACAGAGGTGAATTTATTGTGTACATAAAAAAAAAGAAAACATTTTTCCATGTTTATGGGCAAAATGTTTTGCGGTTCATCTAACATTTCTTCTGAAATCAAGAGTAGAATTAGGAGTTGACTCTTCTCTGAGGGCTTTCGTTTCCACATAGGTACAGATTAAGCTACTTCACTCCAGGAAATGCTCCACTACTCCACTGCTCCAAAAAAAAGAGAAATTTCTACCCCTCTGTACACCACTTGTGCATGCGCAGCCATGTCCACATTGAGTGCACCATGAAACAGCTGAATTCACTGAAGAGGGGTTGCTAAAATGTTTTTGGCATGTAACACTTCTTAAACAACACGAGTGATCTGACTCCTCACCTGGAAGACATCAGGCTGCCATGACAGCCTATAACATGTCACTGGGAAATGAACTGTTAGCAACAGTTTGGACCTGAGAACATTTTTGCTGTTATGATGACCTCAACCATGACATTATCTTGGCTGAAGCCCAAAGGTGACTGTACGAATGTCCTCATCAAAACAATGGTCTTCAACTCAACACAAGTTGAATAAGGACTAACCTTAAAAAGAAATGAGCTGATGATATCCATGGTCTACATTTAGCTGCAATTGGCCTCTTTTCATTCGCAAGAGAGAATGGAAATCTCAGTGGAGTTTTATTGGACCCAGAGCTTGGTGACTCAGTTCCCTCTGAACTGCTCTGCAGAAAGGGTTTCTGTTTATTATTTATTATTCTGTTTGGTCAGGCACCGTTGGAGATCATAGACATTTTCAGAGGCAATCCTTGCATGCAAAGGGTTATTTTTATTTATTTTTATTGTTTACATTTAATTACATATGTATACACATGTAATTATATTTTATAGTCATATTACTATATTATTAACCACAAACAGACTTAGGCTATGAATTATTTTGAATTTCATAATAAATGCATAGTATGTCCCATTGAAGTAACATTTACCTTAGTGAATAAAAAAAATACTTTAAATAATTGTGTCATCAACAATAAACACAGAGTGAGTGAGAAAGAGAGAGAGAGGCTCCCTGGGACACATCAGCTTACCTGTCTCTCTCTGACTGGGTAAGATGGACCTCCCCCTCGATATGTCTGTGGTCTACTAACAATGCCCGCAGATACAAAGAAATATAAAGCAACCTTTAAACAATTGCAGCCAAAACACACACACACACAAACATCATCTTAAAGAGTTGACAGCTCAGGGCAGTGATATGAGATGTCAACCTCGAATTGCTGGAGCTCCTGTTACAGAACCTTAAAAGGGACCAGACAAAAGCAGAAAACAGGATAGTGATCTTCTGAACATTGGCATGTTGAAGATGTATGTACTGTTGAAAAGTTCTGTCTTTTTGGTACATACCATTGTTACGACAGATCAGTGAACCATGAGCGAGGAACTGCATAAATACCCGCTTTTCACAGTTACCATGACCAACAGTAAATACGACCCTAACACAAAAGAGGTAGAGAGTCTGGTCTCCAAAACCTAAGCCAAACACTGCAGAGTGAGCTCAGGAAACACAGTCATCTAACTGACTGCAGGGTGCAGTTACTGTAGCAATGATGTCATTGACTGACAGATTGCCATGGACCAAGGAATAGGTGTTAGATAAGTGTGTGTCTCTCTGTGCGTATGTCCCTCTTTTTGTCTGCCATATAAAAGTAGTAGAATAATGTAACCCCTAGTTTTTTTTTCCAACCAATGACATCATCAGGTTCTCATTCCATAATGTGTCTTTATATAAAACACTAATTCATGTTTTGCAGTTTACCCCCACATTTTGGCTTTCACATTATAGTTCAGCTCTAATAACTATTATTAATGTGTAGGCAACTATTAATAACACATGCAACAGTATAACTGCAGGTGATGAATGTTATAGTATATAGCTCAAGTACAAATTAAATAAATACAAAACCATATCCTTCAAAAATGTAGCCAGTGACTTCACAAAACCCTGTCTCTAACAGGGGCCGCAGGCTTTGAAAGCCACATCAACGATGGTGGTAATGTTAAGAGTTATTTACTCATTATGTATTGTTTGTATGTTTTTGGTTTTTGAGACTGAACAGAGCTCCATGCATCTGTTGATACAGATTAGCGTTGTTTTTTCATTCCTTGTTGCACTGTCCAGCTTTCGCTGGAGTTTTTCATCATCCACCAATCCAAGGAGCATTTTAATCTCTTGTACTTCCACGAGCTGTCATTGTGAGTCAGATAATAAAAAATTTGATCTCTGCATTAGCTTGGTTGTGCTGAATTTCTGAAAGGTTTACTTGTCAAATTTAGCCCCTATGTAACTCACCTAGGACCACTAAATAATACTCAGTTCCAGGTAACAAAAAAAAGAAAGAAAAAAGAAAGACAATCTAATAGAGATGAGCCGAGTTGAGTAGGTACCATGCAGTGGAAAAGTGCCAATTTTTTTTTAAAGGCTTTGCCTTTTGCCAGGCTGCCATTATAAATAAGACATTGTTCGCTAAATACATTGGTTGTGACTGTTATACAGGTAGTACTCATTACTCAGTAAGTAACTTTATGTAGATGATAAACGTGTGAACCATAATATGCAATTAGCTTTTGGAAGACTAATTCTGATGTTTTTGACAAAGACCATGTAAAGCAGATCGGAAAAATACACCCATCACTGATCTTCCTATAAATCAGAGAAAGAGAGAGAGAGAGAGAGAGAGAGAGAGAGAGAGACCTTAGCTGAACCTCTAGGGAAAAAGACATTCAGGTGCTTGAGAGATAATGTCTCTTTCAAAATCCGCAGGATTAAATATAACACATTTTTTAAATGTCAGGTGCTTCTTTCTAAATAAATAAATAAATAAGTTGCCCTGTGAAGGACTGGCGTCCCCTCCAGGGTGTATTCCCGCCTTGCGCCCGATGATTCCAGGTAGGCTCTGGACCCCCCACCCGCGACCCTAAATTGGATAAGCAGTTACAGATAATGGATGGATGGATAAATAAATAACCAGAGAAAAGGGTGAGGGGAAATAAATGTTCCTAAATTTACTGCTGTTTTCAGGCATAGTTCATAGCTTCAGGACTGTCATGAGATGGGTCAGTGTTAGCAACAAAACACTTGGTCAAAACACTGATAGTAACTAAGAGACACTCATATTACTGTTTTCAGTGACACCGTATCACTTTTCATTCACTAACACCTTTATATAAAGTTCTGTTTACAAATGCACGCCTTGGTAATCATGCTTACCTCATGGGTAAAGATGGTGCCATGGAATTGGTTGTTTGTGTGGGCTGTGTGTTAACAGAAAGACTTTATACACTGACAGATCACTAGATTAGGAACACATACCCATACAAGGACACTTTGTAGCTCTGTAATTACAGTCCACTTGTGTCTCTGTCAACTTTTTTTTAAATCCCAGTTTCCCCCTGCACTTCAATGGTCAGGACACCACAGGACTGACAAAGAGCAGGTATGATTATGGGTAGTGGATCGTTCCTAGCATCCTGTGTCCACTGATGAAGGACTAGAGGACAACCAGTGCAAACTGTGCAGCAACAGATGAGTTACTGTCTCTGACTTTACATCTACAAGGTGGACTAAAAAGGTAGGTGTGATTAACAGAGTGGACACTGAGCAAGTTGCTCAGGGGGCACATTAGCTGTGGATTGTGGGGGAGGACACTCTCCCTCTCCCCAATTTTCTGGATGGCCATAAAGATCAGACCAGTGATCTTGCAGTCACAGTCCTGCTTCTCTAACCATTAGGCCACCAATGCAGATGTAGCATAATTCCAGTTTAACACAATTCTAAATATGGACAGTAATCTCAGTAGCATTGCCACTCTCTCTAGGGAGAGTCTGGTGATTTTTGCCACTTAACATGGCCAAGAACCGCCTACTATTGCAGGAAAAGAAATCTGACTGACATGCAAAAGGACCCATCACAAGTCTGCAATTTTGGCCTGACTTGTAGAAGGAGGCAGTATTTATGAGTACTGTCGGACCAATAAGAGACATGGTACACGGAAGTGCATATATGCGGATGTACAGAGAGCCAATCAGAATGCACCAGGCCAGGTGAGTTCACTGAATGTGTCTTTTCAGCGTCTGTGGCTGAGACTTTTTTCAGTGCATTGGCACATTAGTTTGGAGCTCTAGATCTTACCAAACCACAAATTGAAACAAAACCACTCTGTTTTTGTGGACTGCCTATGTTAGAAATCCTCGGATAAAATAAATCTGACTTTGCTCTTCTTATAATGTAATAAAAGGAATGATGGGTATTGTACTGCACCCTCATTTGCATATTTCATTTCACAGCACAGCACCTATGTTTATGTGCGTATGTAAAGGTAGATAAGGTGTTAAACCATGTAAAACACACACAATGTGTGTGTAAAAATTAGATAATCGCACTCTGAGCTGAGCTGTTTATAGTTAAGTATCATTTAAAGGAACTGGTGCTGAAACCAGTCATTCTGAACAGGGCTGTTGAGACAGGAGGAGAATTGTACTGTGTTTGATCCTTGTGGTATTGTGACCAAAGCATGTCATAGGTGTTTCATTAGGACCCCTGAGTTTTATATTTGTAGGTGTATCCAATGGTGGTAAAGTTATTTTAGTTTAAATGCAATGGGTTCTCAATGCCACGCCGTCTAAGCATTCATCATCATAAGGTTCATTCATTCATTATCTGTAACCGCTTATCCAATTCAGGGTCGCGGGGGTCCAGAGCCTACCTGGAATCATTGGGCGCAAGGCGGGAATACACCCTGGAGGGGGCGCCAGTCCTTCACAGGGCAACACAGACACACACACACACCTACGGACACTTTTGAGTCGCCAATCCACCTACCAACGTGTGTTTTTGGACTGTGGGAGGAAACCGGAGCACCCGGAGGAAACCCACGCGGACACGGGGAGAACACACCAACTACTCACAGACAGTCACCCGGAGCATGAATCGAACCCACAACCTCCAGGCCCCTGGAGCTGTGTGACTGCGACACTACCTGCTGCGCCACCGTGCCACCCCATCATAAGGTTAAATAAGTCAAATCATTTAGTATCTCCTTTAAATAAACGTAAATTAAAGGGTAATATTTTGTGCTGAATATCCTCCCTGTTTTTGAGAGAAAAATTACAAATGCAATGAGGCAAAACAGTGCCAAAATATAGCGAACATCCTCCTGATTTCATAAGAAGGCCAAATAGGGTTAGTGAATGCTGTTTTAAGAATCCTGCTCCATATACATTGTACTTAAGCATTCGTACTCTGAAGTACAAGGGTTCTTGATGCATGTATGTGGAATGTTGAACTTGTAGAACAGTGGGATTACCAAAGAGACGCTGTTCAAACCACACCTCCTGATCCATCATACTGGGAAAAGCCTGGATTAGTTCTGACACTTTTGTAGCTCAAGTCGAGCTGCACAGCATGATGCTATCAACCGCATCAGAATATAAAGAGAGGGGAAAAACTTCTTCAGTACTTTCGGTCCTAATTTAATGGAACTCTTGGCCCACGTTTGATCAGAAGCATCCAGCGTGGTCAGAAAGCCCTGAGCTTCTCTTTTCAAACACAAGCTCAGAGTCATAAAGATGTAAATTTATTCCACAATGTTACAGCAAAATGTTTCAGCAAAGCTTCTGAGATATTTGAGCAGAACATAAGAACTGACAGTTAGCCTTCTCCTCCAAGCATGTTGAGCTATCCAATGGAAATTTTATCTGCAGCAGTTGAAAAAGTGCAGAAGATGCTGGCTGCAAATATCCCAGTAGAAGCATGTAGCCCAGGGGTTCCCAAAATGTGTGTGTGTGTGTGTGTGGTGGGGGGTGTATTAAGGCAAATTAATTATTATTTTATTTATTATTTGTTCAATAAAAAGTCGAAGATATGCATGCTTTGCAGTTTCTAAAATGAACACTCACAGAGTCTGAAAGGAAAAGTGAACTGGAATAAATATTCAAATATTCAAAAATATTCTCATCTACAAAAGCAGGGCACTGCATAAAAGGTTTGGAAACCACTGTACTAGCCTGTACTCTCCCAACTTGAGAGCAGCTAATGTTATAGTTAACAGCAGTTTCAAAAAACAGAGAAGCACAGCCTGACTGTACACTGTCTTAGAGAACCCTCTTACATCAGCCACCCTTACATCAGCGTTGGGTGACAATTTGAATCAGAACGTGTTCCTGTGATGTGCTGGAGTCACCCGACTGTTTGGCCCAAGGGTCACTGTGTGTGTTTATCTAAATTAGCCCACTGCCTGATCTCCAGCAAGAAGTGTAATCACAAACAGCCCCAAAGTCTGCAACCTTGTGAGCACAGTGGATGTAATTGTACATGGCAAGGACTGGCCAGGCCGATCGGGGGTGTGGTTTGGGGGGGTATGGCATGAAGAAAGAGCAAATCCAAAAATTAAATTAATAAATAAAACAGCTGTTCTTTGCTTCCCTTAAAAGAACTCTGGCTGGGAACAAATGTAAGCCTTAATATGATGGAAATATTCTAAATCAATAAGACACACTGTAAAACACTGTGTCATATATATATATATATATATATATATATATATATATATATACAGGGTGGGTCATTTATATGGATACACCTTAATAAAATGGGAATGGTTGGTAATATTAACTTCCTGTTTATGGCACATTAGTTTGCACTGATATCAGTGTGTGAAGAGTGGGAGAAGAGGGTTGCATTGACAATCCAACACAATGGGCAGCACTTTGAACACATTTTATAAGTGGTCAGAAACTTGTAAATAACTCATGAAAGAATAAAGTTACATTATAAGTTACCAATTTTATCATTGGTTTTCTTGTGAAATTACCAATAAGTCTGATGTGTCACATGACCCTCTTCCCATTAAAAAAACAAAATTTGGATCCAAAATAGCTGACTTCAAAATGGCCGCCATGGTCACCACCCATCTTGCACACTGGGTAGTGACATGAAATGTTTGCCGTGGTAGTGGACCTCCTGACTACTGTTCAGTCTTTTCAGTCCGAGTCAGAACACAGATGTTCTGAAATTACTGACAGTGACACACACACACACACACACACACACACACACACACACATCAGAGGAGTCAAAATAAAAATGCTCATTGAAACTAGTGTTCCTGCACTGACAGAGAAACTTGACTGCTTCACTGTCTGTAGTTGAGCCGTAGCTGGAGAGTCACCGGATACTTTAATGGCTGCCAAAGCTCAACACAGAATCTATGCCATAACATGTGCAAGTTCCATATGCCGTTGTGAGCGTTTATAGCATTTGGTGTTGTCACACTCAGGTCCCGTCTGGTCCGTTTCTCTGCACATGGCTTTGTTTTGTTTAGCTCCATGTCTCCGCCTTTGTCTCCGCCTCCTCGTCTTTTCCCTTGTTATCCGTTTCAGCTGTTTCTCGTTCGTGATTGTATTTAAGCCCTCTCGTCTCACTTCCTCTTGTCGTTCATTGTTCCTTGTTACACGCTTTGTACCTTGTTCCGCGTTCATAGTTCTCATGTTGTTCTTCGTATGGTTCGTTTGTTCTTCGTGTTCTTCTTCGTGTTGTTTGCCTCGTTTCTAGTGCTCGTTTCATGCCCGTTTCATGCCCGCTTCCTGTTCTAGTTCGTTTGTGTTTGTTTTGTAAATAAAGTCTGTGTTCTAAGCGTTTGCGTCCGCCCTCTGTCAGTCCTCACCCCGCGGCCCTTACAGAATGAATGACCAAAAGAAGGACGCAGCTAGCACGGACTTTTCTTTCGAAGAGACGTTCAGGAGAGTCCAGGAGTCGCTAACGGTAAGGGTGGGGGATCAACCTGCTGCCCTGCCGTCCTTTATGGGAGTTCCCTCCGAGTTTGAGGGAACTTCAAACGTTGAGGGTTTCCTGCTGCAGTGCCAATTGTACTTTGACTACCTGACTGTTCCAGCGCCACATGAATTTATTAAGGTAATGTTCATGAGATCCCTTCTTAAAGGGATAGCACTGCAGTGGGCTGATCGCGTGCTGAGGGAAAGAGCCCTGCATATTACAGTGGAGACTTTCAGAGAACTATTGAGAGCCAGATTCTCCCGATCGGCTCTCGAGGTCAGCTCCGCAGGAACCTCTGCTCCCGAGGACTGCCCCCTCAAGTCCGGGGAGATTTTTGGGGGGGGGTTAAGGTTTGGGGCTGTTAGCCTTCAGCTTCAGGACGACGGAGGAGAGGCTAACAGAGGCGCACCTCTAGGGGATCTCGTGAGTGCGCCCGTTAAACCCCCTAAACCCTTTAAAGCCCCAGCGCGAGCCCGGCGAGCAGCACACGCTCCTCTCTTCGTGGACGCGGCGCAGCCAGCCGCTCCCCTCAGCGTGAAAGCGGCGCAGCCAGCTGCTCCCCTCAGTGTGAAAGCGGCGCAGCCAGCCGCTCCCCTCAGCGTGAAAGCGGCGCAGCCAGCCGCTCCCCTCAGCGTGAAAGCGGCGCAGCCAGCCGCTCCTCTCTTCGTAAGCGGGACGCCCGCCTCTCCTGCCTCCGTGGACGTCGTCACAGTTTCTCCTGCCTCCGTGGACGTCGTCACAGTTTCTCCTGTCTCCGTGGACGTCGTCACAGTTTCTCCTGTCTCCGTGGACGTCGTCGCTGCAGGTTCCCCTGCCTCCGTGGACGTCGTCGCTGCAGGTTCCCCTGCCTCCGTGGACGTCGTCGCTGCAGGTTCCCCTGCCTCCGTGGACGTCGTCGCTGCAGGTTCCCCTGCCTCCGTGGACGACGTCGATGCAGGTTCCCCTGCCTCCGTGGACGACGTCGCTGCAGGTTCCCCTGCCTCCGTGGACGACGTCGCTGCAGGTTCCCCTGCCTCCGTGGACGACGTCGCTGCAGGTTCCCCTGCCTCCGTGGACGACGTCGCTGCAGGTTCCCCTGCCTCCGTGGACGACGTCGCTGCAGGTTCCTCTGTCTCCGTGGACGTCGTCGCAGGGTCTCCAGTCTCCATGGGTGCGGCTCCCTCAGCCGCTCCTCTGCTCGTGCAAGCGGCGCGACCAGCCGCTCCTCTGCCCAAGACTGTTGCTACGGCCGTGTCTGCCCCGGTAACTGTAGATACGGTCACTTCTGGTCGTACCCGGAGGACGGCCCCAAGGACTCTGGGGTCGATCCCCAGAACTGTGCCCAGGCTGGTTCCTCGGACTGCCCCGCAGACATTTGCCAGTCCTGGGCACCCCCTTGTTATTTTGATGCCACTGTCTGTACCTGTCCTAGTTCCTGTCTCTGTGCTTGTCCCTGTACCCGTATCTGCTTTCATTTCGATTCCTGTCCCCGTTACTGTGTTCGTGTCCGTCCCTGTAAATGTCCTGGTACCTGTTCCCCTGCCTAGTCCTGTGCAAGCACATACTCATGTCCTGTCCCCTGTTCACTCCCAGTATAGATCCTCTGTCTCAGCACCCGTCCAGTCTATGTTCCAGTCCAGTGTCGCTCCCCCTGTTTCCGGTATAGTCCAGTCCCCTTTGCAACCCTCTGCCCTGTCTCATGTCCAGTCCTCGTTCCCTTCCTATGTTAAGCACCCTGTCCAGTCTCATTTGTCCACTCCCGTCCAGTCTCACGTAAGCACTCCCGTTCAGTATAGTCCTTTCTTGTCACAAGTCCCATCTCCTGTCCAGTCCAAGTTTCAGTCCCCTGTCTCTGCCCCGGTCCTGCATCAGTCCCCGTTTCAACCTTCTGTCCTGTCTCATGTTCAGTCCCCTGTTAGTCATTTCCAGCACTCTGTTCAGTCACGTGTGTCTGCTCCTGCCATGTCTCCTGTCTTCTCGCGATTCCCGTCTCCTGTTTCTAGTTCTGTCCAGCGTCTGTTAGTCTAGTCCCTTGTTCACAGCTCCAGTTCCCGTCCTGTCTCCTATAGTTCCTTGTTTTCCATGCTCCCTCCTGCGCCAGCTTCTGGGGGGTCTAGGTTACGCGCCCCGGGAGTTGCGCGTTTAGGAGGGGGCATCTGTCACACTCAGGTCCCGTCTGGTCCGTTTCTCTGCACATGGCTTTGTTTTGTTTAGCTCCATGTCTCCGCCTTTGTCTCCGCCTCCTCGTCTTTTCCCTTGTTATCCGTTTCAGCTGTTTATCGTTCGTGATTGTATTTAAGCCCTCTCGTCTCACTTCCTCTTGTCGTTCATTGTTCCTTGTTACACGCTTTGTACCTTGTTCCGCGTTCATAGTTCTCATGTTGTTCTTTGTATGGTTCGTTTGTGTTTGTTTTGTAAATAAAGTCTGTGTTCTAAGCGTTTGCGTCCGCCCTCTGTCAGTCCTCACCCCGCGACCCTTACAGGTGTCTGTATCACCCTGCAATTACACCGCCAAACCACTAGGTTTAATCACAGATATCTGCCTCCTGCCTGTGTAGTACACAATGTAGTGGTGTGGTAGTATTAGTTTTATAAATTTGCAAAGTGCACTATTTTTGGAGCAGGGTGTTGTTTGTATCAGAGCGTAGAGCAGTGTCAGGAGAGCAACAAATACAACCTTTTTTTTTCTTTTTGGAAAGTGTCTGTATTCTTCCACTGTTCCACGTTTTTATTCATTTTGTGACGTCCAAACCAATGTCTGAGGAAATCTCTGGCAGTGAATTAGCTGCTGTGTGCAGTCTCTGTAGTGTAGTGGAGATATGGTGTTCCCTAACTGCCCTAGTTATCTCCTCTCCTCAGCTTAATCTATGCGGACCAATCAGAGTTGTTGTGGTCTCTGTTGACATGATGTGTAGTTACATTTCTGGGGAAGTGTGCGTTAGGCTACAGCGACGGGTTCATGTCAAAGAGGGACCTTGTTGCTAACGGTGTAGGTCCAAAGCATAAGGCTGTACTTTAACTTTTGGGGCCCATTAACAAGGCAGAAACATTCATTCATTCGTTACATTATCTGTAAGCACTTATCCAGTTCAGGGTCGCGGTGGGTCCAGAGCCTACCTGGAATCATTGGACGCAAGGCGGGAATACACCCTGGAGGGGGCGCCAGTCCTTTACAGGGCAACACACACACATTCACTCACACACTCACATTCACGGACACTTTTGAGTTGCCAGTCCACCTACCAACGTGTTTTTTTGGACCGTGGGAGGAAACCAGAGCACCCGGAGGAAACTCACGCGGACAAGGGGAGAACATATCAACTCCTCACAGACAGTCACCCGGAGTGGGAATCAAACCCACAACCTCCAGGTCCCTGCTAATGGTAATGGTAAATTTTGACAGCTAAACACCAGGAGAGATTCCAGTGTAAATTCACATTGCTTTGCCCAGTTTCCACTCCATATGCAAGGGGTTTTAAGACTTATGTGGGGAAGTCTATTTTTTTTCCTGTTCTTATGTTGGGAAAAGCTGTGAAAAAAAAAGTCTTTTCTTTAATTGGAAATGACACAGAACAGCAACACAATGTGGCATGATTTTCTTTAAGATAATATTCACTGCTTCCAATTTAGCACCGTGCAACCATTTGACATCATCTACCCAACAGCCATTGCGCATCTGAAATAACAGCTGCACCCAAATATCAAAAATGTAGAGTAAAGGCATTATATTTCAAATAAACTGCAGTTGTCACTATCACACAACCCCAGGGATCTGTAGGTTGTGGATTCAAGGCCTGCACTGGGTGACTGTCTGTGAGGAGTTTGGTGTGTTCACCCAGCATCTTCGTGGATTTCCTCCGGGTGCTATGGTTTTCTCCCTTGGTCCAAAAACACACGTTGGTAGGTGGATTGGCAACTAATGTCCCTAGGTGTGAGTGTGTGAAGGACTGCCGCCCCCTCCAGGGAGTGTTCCCGCCTGGTGTCCAGCAATTCCAGATAGGCTCCGGACCCACCATGACCCTGAACTGAATAAGGATTTTTAAGGATTTTAAGGATTTTTAAGGATTACCTTGAAGAACAAGTCTGGAAGCCAAGTTAGCTTCATAAAAGTAGCAGATAAATGTCCACAGCCATCTACTTAGAAAGAAAAAGAAAAAAGACTGTAAAAATGGCCTTATTTGGCTGATATCATCAATTCCTGGACTGGTTTATTAGGCCGTAAAACACGTGTGTGAGGCCAAACATCAAGAAGCAGAAAACAAGAAATGTAGCTCTGGCCTTGTTTCTCTCTCAGTCTCTTTAATCATCTCCATTCAGTGTCATGTGTAAAATTGTCCACACGTGTGAGCTCATGAGTGACTGGGTGAATGTTTGAAACCCTCTACATTTGAGTGTGAGTGAGTGACTGGGTGAGTGTGTGAAACTGTTCACAGGTGTGAGTGTGTAAGTGACTTTGCTAATGTTTTAAATTCTCTACAGTGAGTGAGTGAGTGACTGGGTTAGTGTGAGATTGACCACAGATGTGTGTGTGTGACTGAGTGAGTGAGTGATATTGTCCACAGATGTGAGTGCGTGTGTGAATGTCAATTTTGTGTATATCTGATTGAATAACTGCCCCCAAGGGTCTAATCTGTGAGAGGACAACACGCTCTTAGACCGGAGTGAGCTCACGTTGTCTTTCCGCCACATTTTCTCCCACAAACTCACTCTGTTTAGTCTAAATAATACCTCCGTTAAATCCCTGTTCCTCAGACTTACTCATCAAAGACCACACAACTCAGCACACAGCAGGGGTCCAGCCAAAATAAAAACAGAAAAAATCAAATCTTAAGCCAAGACAACTTGGAAATATAGACGCATACCAAATGTTTTGTCTTCCTCCAGAGTATGACTAAACTGATAGAACTCTTCAGTCGGCTTACAATCAGTTCAGAACCTGATGTAAAGACCTGAAGAGCACTTGTAACGAAAGGGGATGTCTGAATGTGAGAATGTTTCATACAAGTGTGTTTTTGTTTATTTTTTCCCCCTCATGACTTCATGCCTTCATGCCATAAGCCATAAGAGATGTTTTTTCTTCACATTAATATTCAGACTTTGGGCAGCATGCTTTAATGGCTCCATAAATGTGTGCCACTCAAGACTTTGAAGACATTTTTACAGTCTTCAACAGTGAGAAATGTCAGAAAAGATATTTTCATATGACCTCAGGCCATTCACATGCCTGTTTTTACAGTTCCATGTGCTCACACTCTCAAAAAAGGGGGAAAATGGTAATACTGAGGAGTGCAATTGACAGATTAAGTATCAGATGAGTTGTTGGCCCCATTTTCTATGAAGTGTCTGTAATATTGGTGTAGATACATGTTAACAACACATGCTGCAAACTTGTACAACATTGCTAAACCTAAAGGTGATATATGAACTTGGAAATAGATTACGACCTACAATGCAAGTGCACAGCTATAGCAAATTCAATTCAATTGTAAATAAAACATAATTTATTGTAGGCACACACTTTCTGATGTAATAGCAAATATGTAACATATAGAGGTGTGTAATTATCTACATTATGAGATGTGTGAATCGGAAATGCCAACATTCTTATGCCACTACGAGATAGAGTGGTGTAATTCAACAATGAAAATGTAAAAATAAAATGTACATTCTAACAAAAATTTTTGTGTAGGTCACACTCGTGCCACTCAAACTGTTCTAATATATTGATGTATGGACTCCACAGGGCTTCTGAAGGCATCCTGTGGTATCTGGCACCAAGATGTTAGTAGCAGATCCTCTAGAAGCCATGTCCACGGTTGTGGGGAAATGCTGGTCTCTGGTTTGTTTACGTTCAGAAGCGCTGCATCTTTTAAGGTGGAGCATTATGTTTAATGGAAAAATACATACTGTTGGCTGAAGTTTAACTTGTAAATTTTTAATTCCCTGTTTGAACTACCACAAAACGTATTTATAATTCAAGTTATTTACTTTTAAAGCACTTTCTTTCACACAGTTAACACTCTCATAACTTTAGAGTCAGTTCCATCTATGGAGCAAAAATTGAGCAATATCCTCATCTTGGTTCATGGTTTTCAGTGGTTGACCATCTCTTCATTGTCTAAATACCTCCAAAATTCTATGGTTTTGTTAACAGAAAGAGAAGCCTAGCATATCGGACAGAGGCACTTTGTTTTTTTACCCATTCACAGACATTGGGGCTTTGTAAACAAATCAAACTAGTTTTAAGCATGCAAACAGACTGGAGGGCTAGCAAATGGGAAGACACATACTCAGAATTTCATGAGAAGTGTGTGTGTGTGTGTGTATTTTATTTATTTATTTATTATTATTATTAATCTCATGAATATGGCCTTTAAGTCCTCTAGCTTTCCTACTGCATCTATTGATCAGATTGCCATCCCATGCTTGGCTAAATTGAGAAATTGGAGACCATGTAACCACGTCCTTCAAACTATCTGAACAATTTTTCGGGGAACAGATTTGCGCCCCCCCCCCCATGGGACAGCCATTTGCCTCAATAAGTTTAGGCACCCATTGCGCTGTTGGTTCCCTGGTTGTCCATTATTGGACCACTTTGGGTAGATACCTGCAGTTTTGGAAATGCACTGAACCAGTCTTTGAGCCTTCAGTTTGTAACTTTTCATCATCACTTATTTTCACTGCTGCTGACATCAACTTCAAGAACTGACTGTTCACTTGTTGCTAATTAAATCTCCCTCCTTGACCTGCGACACTGTAACAAGATAATTAATTTTATTCACGTCAGCTGTATAGTGTGCCTGATGTAACAGTGAGATCATCAATACTTACATTTTTGTAATTGTTGATAATTACACAGCTTTTAAAAACATAAAACAAAGTGAGGCTTATTTGTTTTATTAGAGCAATAAAGAAGTACAAACTTCTCATTCTCACAAAAAAAAATTATGACCTCGCTTCATTTTTATGAGAGAGTTCATGAGAAATCATTTCCCCCTTCCTTTACTCCCCTGTTCTACTGAGGTCAATAATACATGGGAGTATTGACAGATTTCCCCAAACAAATGGGAAAAAAAGAATGGGAACAAGTAGTTCTTCATCTCAGTAATGTGCAAATTGTACTGCACACAGATTCCCCATATGTATGACCACCATTATAATGTCCATCCACAGTTAAGTAATGCTGCTATTAATTGGCTGGTAGTATTTAAATTGGTCTCCAACGACGCATCAGATGAATGGCCAAAAGTCCGAAATCCTGGCCAGTGTTATGACCCCTCTGTGCTGCAGTAACTGTGTGTACTCTTCTGGGATGGCTGCAATACATACTGGAACATTGCAACAAGAAGTTGCCAAATACATTGTTAGTAAATCAGGTATTAGATACTGGTCACAAACATCAATCCAACTTATTCCAAAAAGGTAGTGAACGTGACTAAATCATTCCAGAAAACAGTCCCACAGCCCAATACTGGGCAGCTTTATATTCCAGTAAAATTCTTATATGGTTCTTGGCTTAAAATGCAGTTAATATCCAATAAAGTGCCTCTTTAGAGTATTGCCTCTTACTGGCACCTTTATATTAAGCGTATATATAATCTTTTTATATAATATATAATAGATATATAGATATATATATATCATAATCTTTGTGAATGAATGCCATCAAACACTCCCTGAATTGTTCCAGCATCTAGTGTAAAGACTTCCTAGAAGAGTATAGACTGTTATTGGAGCAAGTGGGGCAAAAAAGAAAAAAAACTACCCACTCAGTGTTTTTGTGGTCTGTCTACGTCACAAAAGTCTTAGTCACAAGTGCCATTCTGATTTTACTCTATGTATTACATAAGAAGGGGAATCACTGGGATTGTACCTCCACCCACTTCTCATCTGGGTATATTCATTCACAGCTCTGCAATAATAATATGGCGGGGTTAAGTCATGTACAACAGACATAACGAGAATGGAAAACTAAGAGAACTGGGCAAAAACACTGAAAACAAGAATGGAAAAAAACAGAACCAAGAGGTAACTGCTAAAATGAAAGTGGAATATTAAAACGAGAGAAAAATGGCTAAAATGAAAGCGGAAAAATAGAACTGCACAAATATGGCAACCAAATAAAGAAAGTGGAGAAATAAGAAAAGCAAAAGCAGCAAAAACAAGAGCAGAGAAATAAGACAGAAGAAGGAATAAGGAGAAATGAGGGAACAGCAAAAATGTCTGAAAGGCACCTCTGTGCCTTGCTCAACACCACTGTGCACTCGCAATTGGGGTGAGCTGTATGTGGCTTATTCTTATTTAAAAGAACAGGCGCTAAAACTGATCAATCAGAACAGAGCTTTTTAGCCACAGGGAGAAAGTTAATTGTGTTAACTACTGGCAAAGGGGTAAATTGTCATTAATTTTAGAAACTCTACAGTGTTTTTAAGACTCTACTGTGTATGTACGTATAATTTTATATTGAAGGTGTCCCTTTATGTTGCATGTTCACTATCCTGTGACCTCCCACTGGAACTGCAGAAATCCAAACTGAAATTTGAGAAACCAGAGTTAAAAACACAAAATCACTCAATCTCTGCTATGAGTACAAATGAAGTGGCAGGCCTTCCAACCCCATCTCAAACGTCACCGTGTTCCAGTCTTCCAGATAAAAGCTTGTCTTTTCCATGAATTCCTTCTTATCACACATTCCCCTTTGTCTCCCCCCACTCTCGCTGCCCCGAAACGTCTCCTTATGGAGGTTTTATGAGTGAAAGATCACCAGCAAAGTGTCTTCCAACACCTGCGCAATAAATCAGGAGCAATCCCGGCTTTTACGTAACTTGGAGCCTGAGTGGAGAGGGATGAGAGATCAAATGAAAATGTGGGGGAGATGGAAAGGGTGAAATAGATAAAGCTGCTTATCAGCAGAGTATCAAATGTTGGAAATCACATTTGGACGTAAAAAAAAAACAAAACTACAGTTTCTCTTCTGAGGCTGTACACTAAATGTTTGAACATTACTGTGGGGATTTGATTGTATTTGTCTTTGTAAAGCGTAAGCTATATTGGACTGTGTCTTTCCAGAGAACACATTTCCCATGCCCCATGCTCCACAGCACACAGGCTTCACCGCCTTTTTGCCACACCTTGGCATTGAATTTGGAGCTCCCAGGCTCATGGGTGGCTACTGGAAATGTGTTTTCTATGGAGATTATATTCTGTATTTGAAAGCATCTAGTCAGGTGGCATTTGGGAAAATGTTCGTTAACTGATTCTTGCAGCAATGTCAGCAAGCTGACATACCCTCCTCTGGGTGTGTGTGTATGAGAGTGAGAGAGAGAGAGAGAGAGAGAGAGAGAGAGAGAGAGAGAGAGAGAGAGAGAGAGAGAGAGAGAGAGAGAGAGAGAGAGAGAGAGAGAGAGAGAGAGAGAGAGAGAGAGAGAGAGACAGAGAGAGAGACAGAGAGAAATAGAAGGGATAGAAGTGGCTAAACAACACAATACTTTTCTTTAAAAGCCAGATAATTTGAACAGACAGGTGTTATGGAGGCACCTATTAGTAAGCATTACTGGTCTTTCTATTCCAGGTTGAACCCCAGTTTATCAGCTTTTTGAAGAGGTTAGCCATTTATTTGTCAACAGTATGGATTTCCCAAAGAGGAGACAAGTGCAGAGCTGTCCCATCTCAAATGCTATGCATCAGATAAAATAATTAGCTTTGATCAACGATTAAAGGGTCAAATCTATGTGAAAAACTAGTTAATGTCAGTAACCTCTTCAAGTCATTCCTGACTGTACCAATGAGCATGTGAAAGAAACTTCTCTCACTTGCTTCAACTGAAAACATACACATGAAACACGGCGAGAGAGGTTTTGACATTGCAGTACTGAATTTTGAACAGGACATTCACATGGATCATGAATTTGGGGAATAGAAAAAAAATCAACATTTGATGCTGCCCTATAGTTGTTCATTCATTGTCTGTAACCACTTATCCAGTTCAGGGTCGCGGTGGGTCCAGAGCCTACCCGGAATCACTGGCCACATGTGTTTTTGGATCATGGAAGGAAACTGGAGCACATGGAGGACACACCAAACTCTTCACGGACAGTCCACCAAAGTGGGACTCAAACCCCCAACCCCAGATCCTTTGATAAACAGCAACAACTTTACCTCATGTCCACAGGGAAAACCTGTCTGAATAGGGTTTTAGGCAGCCTACAAAAAACTGACTGAGTTTGGGATTCGGGAAGTGCCAAATCAAGGAATTACTGTGCCTATGCACAGAACAATAGATTTCATTATAATACCTCACCTTTAACTGATGTTCCCAAGCTTTTAATAAAATAAGCATCCAAACATTTGCAGACTCTTTTTATTACTTTAAAATTAGTGGATTTGGCTAATTTAAGGTGCAGTAACTCTGGATTTTCAGTGGTACATGCACAGCTTTATAATCTCCATAAGAAAAGCATGGCCTTCCGCTGCATGAGCATAAGGTGACTACGCTCAATGTTAAGTGTCGACTAGAAGAGTGTAAATTTCTACAGCACTCTCAGGTTTAGCAGAGCAGTGGAACCATGTTCTCTGGGTGGACGGAGCACCATGTACATGTGGGATACGCTGGTGGGGGCTTTTGTGACACAGAACTAATCTTACAACATCAGTACCTGACCTCAATAATGCTTCTACTGCTAAATGCACCTATTTCTTCACAGAAAACTTCCAACATCTAGTGTCAAGGGTGGATGTTGCTGGATGTCCACAATGGGTTGCCATATATCTGTGTGTTTCAAGAGAGATAAAAAGAACAATAGCATGGGGAGGGATGAATGTGGCCTAGCTGAGGGGGAGGTGGAGTATGACTTTAAAGGACTTCTGAAGGCCACACAAATTTAGATATTGTAGTGCATAAGGTGGGTTGAGATAGTTGTGGGCCCAGTGAGGAATGGAAGCAGGTCTTTCAAGTTCCCCAGCCTTTTAGAAATTCCTTAAGGAATTGGATTAAGGATTTCTTGTCTTTAAAAAGCTTCTGAAGGTCTTCTGGTGCCTCTACACTTAAATCTCTTGGGTAGCTGAACTGTCAGGTACTGACGCCTTCAGGTGCTTGATCTCTGGCAGAAGTCTTCAAACTTTCAAACCCGTTTATGTTTGGTAGGGCCTTCCGAATTAAACACAAGACTCAGCAAAAAGTAGGTCAGAACAGTGTTTAGATGGCCTCCCTCCCTTCCCAATTATGGCAGTGTTTTTTTTTTTTAGTATTTCACAAGGGAAGGGTGGAAGGAACAAAGTCCAGAAAAAAAGCATCAGTCCAATTCTTTGTTATTGGATCTGCATGTCAAGGCAGAGCGCTGGGTTCTAGCTGCATAATGCACTGTGGTGTAAAAAAACTCCAGCCATCGAAAAGCAAGACTTAAAGCTTTAGAAAACAAGAAACCACCACAATATCCCTTCCCATAAAAAAAGACCAACTAAGGTAAACACTGTAACAAAGTTCTGAACTTATACACAAAGTTAATAGTGTAGAGCACATGGAGACACCAGCTAAAGTGAGCAGAGAGAGAGATAGTGAAGGAAAAAAGGAAGAGTTTAACAAAGATGGAGATCTCCCTGATATTGAATACCTGAATGAACTAATAAAAAAAGAGTGAAAATTAATAATCAAAGGAAGGAAGGAAAGAAAACAAATAATGAACGTACATACACTTAAAGCAAAGCAAGAAGAGACCAGACTTTAACACAATAATTCAGAGTTGGGAGGCTTTATATGAAAAAGCCCTTCCCCTCTGCAGTAGACTTCTGAACACTTGATACCAGTAGAAAACCAGTGCCCCGTGATCTATGTGGATGTGATGGTTCTTACTAGGAAACAAGTTCTTTCAGTTATTAAAGTGGTGGGATTTACATGGCAGTAAAAACATCACTACATGTTTCTGCTGGAACATTCCGACACCAGTGCATTACAATAATCCAGCCTTTCTCAACCGAGATGTCACATTTCCACTGTATGGCATCAAATGGACTCGGCACAGCACGGCTCGACGCACTTTTCCCTGACCGCTTTTCCACTAGCACAGTAACTGGTGATGCCACTAAACCCCATCTCTAAGCGGTACAGTGGGTTTGAAAACCACAACGGCAGCGGTAACGTTGAGGATTCTATTAAGACTTAATTATTAATTGGGACTTCACTTTATTGTTTAGTAACATTTATTACTGTCTTAATTAATGCTTACTTAATACTATCATAAGTACCATTAATGTACCTTGATTGTACAGTTTAAGCATAAAGTGATTAAATAACATTTCAATGAAAAAGCTAATTAATAAGTGAATAAACAACTGAATGAATTAGCAATAAACTTATACTTTAATCACTGAGTGAAAGTATGAAGTAGGAATGAAAGAGTGGTAGAAAAAGATCTAAAGGTGAGAATGAAAGCAAAGCTAAGCATTTTACATTCCATCTCGTTTTCCTTGTGTATTGTGTGTGAAGCCTCCTGCTGATGTCACTGAGCAGTTGCCAAGTGAAACCAGTGAAATGACCCCAGCTAAAATGCAGGACACACCTAAATACAGAGTGAAGAGTAAAGAATAAAGAAAGTGCCCACTGTGAGACTGATACATGAACTGAAATCAAAGAGAACTGAGCTTCTCCTTCTCCTTTCCATGACCCAGCTTTGTTTTTTGAGCCCGAGTGAATGCAAGCACTCCATACCAAGAGAAGGGTTATGGGTTCAAACCTGAGCTTAAAGCTGTGGTTACACTACACGACATTTAACCCAATTTTAACCGAGCCTGTGCTAGTTGGCTCTAGTTGGCAGACTCTTTTGCAGACGCAGTTGTCAGTTGGAGATAAAGTTGTGTAGTATCTGAGGGGCTCTGATTCTGAATTTTTTACATACAAATTGTGTTTCAGGCCACAAAACACACGGTTACTACGTTACGGTTTATTTAAACTTTATTGTAATTTTCCATTTCACCTTAAATGACGCAGCACTGTGGAACGCACTGCTGCTACCGCAAATGTTTCGGAACCATTTAAGGTGGAACTTAACGTCGAGTATGTGGTATTCAACTTATCTCCAGCTCCCTCTGCAGTGTGTAGAGACTATGCAACTCCAGGCAACTCCAGGCAACTGTCTGTGAGGACACATTTTTATTTTTAATCTAGTGTATTAAACACAAAATACACAAATTTCCCAGCAAACATAGCTCCCCTCCTTTTTATGTTCATTCAGATGTTCCTCATCATTTAAGGTGATATGGTATGTTTGAGTAAGAAGTTGACTGTTGACTGCTTGTTCACGGTTGAAGTTAAACATGTCTGTATATTTTTATTCACTGTTTGATTTACCACAGAAACACATGTAATTCGAGTGGTTTAGTTTTGTAGCACTTTTGGTCTGTGTTTACTTTAATGCAACGTTAGCTAAGGTCTCCTGGATTTGGAGTCAGTTCCACTTTTAAGGAATGCATTCGAAACAAGAAAATAAGCCCATATCACCCACTTATGGAGCAGTAGTGTTACATCCTCATCTCTTTTCATGGTTTTCAATTTCTAAAGGTCTCCCCACTGTCCAGAAACATTCAGATCATTTCCCATTGATGACTGACCAGCATCGCAGAGAGAGAGAGAGAGCATACGAGAGAGAGCGCAAGAGAGAGAGAGAGAGAGAGCACAAGAGAGAAAGAGAGAGAGCACAAAAGAGAGAGAGTTCATGCGAGAGAGAGAGAGAGAGAGAGAGAGAGAGAGAGCTAAACAGAGAGGGAGAGACAGAGAGCATAAGAGAGAGCGCAAGAGAGAGAGAGCATAAGAGAGAGAGAGAAAGAGAGAGAGTGTGCAAGAGAGGGAGAGAGCATGAGATAGAGCATAAGAGAGAGAACATAAGAGAGCATAAGAGAGAGGGAGAGAAAGAGAGCATAAGAGAGAGTGCAAGAGAGAGAGAGAGCATAAGAGAGAAAGAGAGAGAGAGAGAGAGAGAAAGGGAGAGAGAGTACAAGAGAGGGAGAGAGCATAAGAGAGAGAGAGAGCATAAGAGAGAGAGAGAGAGAGCATAGGAGAGAGGGAGAGAGAGATTTCATTGTGTTCTGCCACATGCCATTATATATTGGATTGTCCTATGTGTGGACATAATCAAATATACAGACCTTATCCTTGAAATAGTGAAATTATTTTAAAAATATTGTAAGCTCATTCTCAAAATGTAAAATATATAAATGTATTAACTGTGTCCTTAAAATACCTTTGTGATTTGGTTCCATCATGAGTGACAATTGTTTTTTGATGAGACAGGATTTTATAACTTAGATGAATAAGGACCACTGTGTCTTGAGGAGAAACACTGCTACCAACATCACTTGCTTAAACATGAACTCATTATGACAGAACTGATATTAGAGAAGAGCACAATAGCTCTACTGTTCTAGGAGTATAATAACATGCCTGTGCATTTACACTGTCCCCTTTAAGTACTGGGATGGTGAAGGTAAAATTGATGCTTTCTTAGTACACCCAGCATTAAATCACATATTGCCAGAATTACTAATAAATAAAGGATGACGTTATGCGCTCTCAAGCCTTTAAAGCATAATTCACAGGGTTCTGGAGAATGCTATTGGCGGTACAGTGGGGCAGCAGGTAGTGTCGCAGTCACACAGCTCCAGAGACCTAGAGGTTGTGGGTTCGATTCCTGCTCCGGGTGACTGTCTGTGAGGAGCTGGTGTGTTCTCCCTGTGTCCGTGTGGGTTTCCTCCAGGTGCTCCGGTTTCCTCCCACAGTCCAAAAACACACGTTGGTAGGTGGATTGGTGACTTGAAAGTGTGAGTGAATGTGTGTCTGTGTTGCCTTGTGAAGGACTGGCGCCCCCTCCAGGGTGTATTCCTGCCTTGTGCCCACTGATTCCAGGTAGGCTCTGGACCCACCGCGACCCTGAACTGGATAAGCGATTACAGATAATGAATGAATGAATATTATTTTTTAAAAATTACACACTTTTATAATTGTGCTAATTTTAATTATTCCATGGATATTTCCATGTAAATATAGTTACAGCAAAATATTACCATTCCATCTTTTTCACAGAACTGCACAACACGTCCTGTACATGAGCTGCCAAATTAAACACAAACAATGACCTGAAATGTGTCCTGCAGTCTAAGAAAACATCAATACACTCATTGAAGCATTTAGACCAAAGATGTCAATCTTTATAATTCATGGCCAAAGGGCTTTGCAGGAAGTATCTGGCACACAACAGCATTTAAACTTCAGTCAAAACTGACAGATGTTGATGTCCCACCAAATAGTATGATTTGTTAATGTAAGCAAATGCACACACGTATGAACATGAACACACCACCCAGCCCCACCATCTATGTATTTCTATTTTACTGTTTATGTCCACTGAATTCTTTTTAATGTAGCAGTAAAATGTTATATCTAGGCCAATTTTAAGCTCTGGAAAAAGGAAAAACAGTTTCCTTATGAAACCTTGAGACCACACAAATCATCCCATGTCAAAATCTTCATGTATTCTAGTGTTATTTGGTTCTTACGAAGAGGTAAATACAAGAACATATACTATTAATTTAACATTGTGAACTGAAGTTATACTACTACATTTCATGAAACAAACACTGGTCAAAATGAACAATATAAACATTTCTATATTAGATAAAGTTATCGTCTAATTAGCTTTCTTTAACCAGACTAAAATTGAGAGGTTTTATTATTATTATTGTTGTTGTTGTTAATGAATTCTCAACCATCTTCTCCTCCACCCATTTCTTCCATTGCAACTTCTCATTGCAGGTTTGGTGTGCTCCTTTCTGCTTTTTACCCTCATTTAACTTCATCACACTCTTAATTTCTCCAGTTCAGCTTTTCCCATGCCCTTGTTTCAGGACCTCAAAAATGCATTTGGATTTTGATGCCTGCAGTCTCCAATCTTTGTGTGAGTTTTTGCATTGAATTCTCATCAAAGCTGGTCATCCACGTACACATTTTCATGCAAACATTGGTCAAGCCGCAGCTTAGTCATTGTGTAAAACAGTGGTCCTCAATTTTTTTTCTGTAGCATCCCTCCTTTCCCCTTATTTAGATGAGAATATTTGAGGCTCCCACACTAACACTCCCCTCACACACACACACACATGCAATGGCATGCCCCACTGGCAAACCTCTTATATAAAAGTTGTAACTGGTCCTGTATTAATGTTCAGTAACATTGCATTGTTACGGATGCATTTATTTATCAACTACTTTCTCCCAAGGTTCTGATTTGCTATATTCGGGTGTTTGATGTGCTCTAAAAGGGAGGAGGTTATTGTGTTGAATCCTGTGTGTTGATCTGTTCATTCAGTTTCTACATCCCCAAGATTTTTACTCAATTTTCTGTTTTAAATCTTTTTTTTTGCTTTATTCAGTGCCTTCCTCAGTGCGTCTAGACTGATCTGCACTGTCCTGTGATGTGTTGATGTCACAATGGTAAATAATGTTGATAAAATTATTTGATATCACACAACCCGAGTTCTGACCACACAATCTGATTGGCTCTTTATTCACAGTAACAGTATTGTTCTTTTAAGCACTGGTTGCTAAGTAACTCTGATTATGCAAAAGCTACTACTTCTAACAAGAATTCTCCAGCTGATCAAGAGATGCTATTTTTCACAGTGAGATCATAAGCCCTGGAGACAGCTAAATTACATTTTCTCAGTTTCCTGAGGAGCTAAGCAAGCATGCTAAAAATGCTAGCCAGCACTACCAGCTAACACAACTCTGGTGTCTCTTAGGGGTTTCTGGGACACATAAAAACAGGTCTACTTCAAAGAGCTTTGCCTCTGAGAAACTAAACATTTGTCTTCAGCGAAATCTTGATAATTGGTGCTTAGCGTGCAGTCGGCACTGTTAATATGGAAGCCCTCCCACTTCCCCTTATAACATCACTGCTGTGCTAGAGGTATGTATGACTTCATGGAAAGCTGCATTATGTAACTGGCTCAGACACCCCAGTCAGCTGCCATACTGCAAGACTGGGGTGAGATACAGTTTGGTTTCACCAAACACTTGTTAAATTCCCAGAACCAGATGTGAGGATGTGACAAGGTCTAATGCGAAATGTGATTTAATGGAGCAGTAATATACACTTGTAACCCCAGGGAACCCTTTCAAAGAGTAACAGGTCATTTTTACCAGTAAAAACAATATTTATGAAAGTGATTGTTTATTAGTGTTACTTTCTGCTCTTTCCTTCTGGATTTGGTTATGTGTTCATCACTGTCTTTTTTTAAGAAGTAGTAAAAGACCTACCTTTTTCAGATGGCCTTCCCTTACATGTTTTACATTTTTTTATCTTATATTTTATACAGTGTTAATCATTTCTCTCTGAAATTGTGTAGTGTCCCTGGATGTTTTGAAAGGTGCTTAAAAAATTCACGTTTAAAGAGCATAAAATAGCTTCATAATCACTGAGTTAACCGGACTCAGACTTGCTTTTAAATGCTGGGTCCTCATTGGTCTGAGAATGTGGCATAGAATACCAATAGCTGACAACATCCTCTGTTCTGGGCTCTCCATGATCTGCTGCTCCTCCTCTGGGTCCTGGATGTTTAAGAGTGAATTTTACAGAGCGAATTTTCAAACTGAATTTAACAGGCTGAAATCCTGGACTGAAATCCTAAAGTGAAATTAAAATAATAATATGAAATAATATTCACTGAATAAAACAAGTGATTTTTTATTTTTTTTATTGTATCTGGGTTATTGAACAGTTTTTAATTGTGTTTCTCCACAGTGATGACATTATTGGTGTGGGTAGAGAGTTCAAATGAATTTTTCAATGTTATAAAATGCAAACTCCTTAAATTGCACACAAAAAAATGTAAGCCATTTGTAATTCAGTAAGAATTCTTTCAAATATTTCTATACAACCTGTTTTTTATTTCAAATATTTTGTCATTAAAATACTTCCATCAAATTTAATGGCAGGTGTAGTCAGCTAAAGTTTCTTTTATCCCTCTTTATTTTACCACATCCATTCAGTTCAGGGTGGTGGTGAGTCCGGAGCCTATCCGGAATCACAGGGCACAAGGCAGGAATAAAGCCTGAAGGGAGCACCAGTCCTAATACCCACTACCTGCTGCGCCACCATGCCCCCCATTTTACCACAATATGGATTTATTATGTATACAAATGAGTTTTAAAGCATTTTTTGTGTAACCTATACATGTAATTCACATATTCAGACATTCTACTGTTCTTCTGTCATTTTATGGTTACTGTGGCATGATATAAAAAATGACAACTTCCATCTTATTCAACAAATATAACCTAAAATTTAAGCAGTTTAAAATGAGAAGCATCACAGCATTCGTTATGATTCCCATCAAGTTAAAAGTGCTGAAAAAGCATGTGCATCGATTTGTTCTGTTCTTGGGGATAATATTGTATCTAAAAGTATGAATTTTGGTTTACATTATTTAAAAATGGTGATTTACATGTTAGTGATTATGAAAGTAGCGTATTCATCCTTTTAGTTTATATAGATTTGTAATAAAATTACAATTGTTATTTTTAACACTATGCAATATTTGCCTTAAAATTACAATTTATTTTATTTATTTGTTTATTCATCATTGCGAAATTATTGAAACATGCTTTAAAACCTCTTACACAACAAATCCCATTAAAGCTAAAAAATTAGGTTTAGGTTTAGTAGCAGTCAGTCTTTACTGAACTGTCAACGTGAAGTATACCCATTATGCCAATTTATTTCAACTCAAACGGCGCTGCATCTCATCAAAGAGTAATCAAATGCATAGGACTTTCTTACTGGAAGAACATGCTTAATTTCCTGCAGGGAAAAACAGGATGATTCAATTGACCCACTGAAAATGCGAAACAAGGAGCTATGCAGTGCTGAGACACTAATTCATCAGTGTTGTTTGGCTAAAAGGAAATGTTTTGATTTGTGAGTGTTCACAACCACTCTCATAAAGCCTCAAAAACAACAATCTGTTCCAAACCTCAGTGCTCTAAATTAACCCCAACTTACAGTCAGTTTAAATGTGGTTAATCATCAGCATCGAGTTGGCCTTTACTTGAGCGGGGAAATGTATTCTTATAGCCAGTTTGAGTCCAACTGAATGAAGCTGGATTGTGCTACCTAATCCCACTGTTTTGATGATTTTGAGCCAGTCTTGTCAATTTGTTTATCCAGCGACAAACTGTGAAAGATATTCTTGGTCCAGAGACAGCAGTTGGTCCAGAGTCTTGCCCATTTACAGACAAAGGGAGAAGCAAAAATGGTCCTAATTCAGCAAAGAGTGACCATACAAACCCGGTCCTACAATGAGTGCACATCATTTTCATTGACTGTTTTGATATTCACCACTATCCTCGGTTTTCTTGTATCTCTAAAACCAAATTCCATGGGGGTAGAGTGCTCAGTTAAAAAATATATTATAAAAATAATCTATAATAGCCATAATAACAATCCAATGTAATCCAATACAAAATTGGACATTCATTTTGACATGTATACTAATATAACCACACGTTTATTCCATCCCTTTAAAGACACATTACACTAGCTGTGTCCAAAACTTCCCCCTATTCACTATATAGTGCACTATTTTGAGGTTCCGCCATTTTGTAGTTGTGTCCAAAAACATAGTCCATGCACTCAAACAATTCCACAATGCACTGCAAAAGTAGTGTACAACCCATGTACACTAGCAGATATCAGATAATCCATAATCCACTGCCATGTTTGGTGAAAACCGCATGAGGTAGTGTTCAAAATCATTCACTACCCTCCGTTCCCTATAATAGTGCACTATATAGTGAATAATATAGGGAATTGGGAGCCTTTCATTGCCTCACTGCAAAAATATTCAGATAATTAGCATGTGTTTCATGTAAAAGTAACATATATGAAGTCTGACAAAATACTTTCCAACTGGAATCTACTTGTCCAGTTTTCCATTGTCCACCATTCCCAGCAAGCATTTTAACACTGAATTGGTGTTGATTTTTTTATATTAAGTGAACGTTGATATCACATTCATACTGTTTGAAATAAATGAACATATATATATATATGGCATATTAATATATATATATATATTAATATGGCAAGCCTATGGCAAGCCAAACAGGAAATATTTAATGAACTTTGATATATATAGAATGAACTTTGATATATATAGAATGAACTTTGATATATATAGAATGAAAGTTGATATATATAGAATGAACTTTGATATATATAGAATGAACTTTGATATATATAGAATGAAAGCTGATATATATAGAATGAACTTTGATATATATAGAATGAATTTTGATATATATAGAATGAAAGTTGATATATATAGAATGAACTTTGATATATATAGAATGAAAGTTGATATATATAGAATGAACTTTGATATATATAGAATGAAAGTTGATATATATAGAATGAACTTTGATATATATAGAATGAAAGCTGATATATATAGAATGAACTTTGATATATATAGAATGAATTTTGATATATATAGAATGAAAGTTGATATATATAGAATGAACTTTGATATATATAGAATGAACGCTGATATATATAGAATGAACGCTGATATATATAGAATGAACTTTGACTGTCTCGTTTCCGAAGGCTTTACTGCTATCTGTTTATTGTTGCCATGGAGGCAATCACCAGCCTCGCGGTGCGCGATTTCAAAATAAGAGCGGACAAATCATAATAAAAAAAAAACTTTTCAAAACAGCTCTCGTGCCAGAAATAGATGACCAATGGGCCTAAAAAGGCCAGGAGGCCGCTATTTGAGTATGGGGGATATATAATGAACGCTGATATATATAGAATGATCATGGCCAAGGACTTCCGAACCATTCTGGAGGACCATGTGCATTCAATGGTTCAAACACTGTATCCTGAAGGCGATTCCGTGTATCAGGATGACAATGCACGAATACACACAACAAGACTGGTGAAAGATTGGTTTGATGAACACGAAAGTGAAGTTGAACATCTCCCATAGCCTGCACAGTCACCAGATCTAAATATTATTGAGCCACTTTGGGGTGTTTTGGAGGAGCGAGTCAGGAAACGTCTTCCTCCACCAGCATCACGTAGTGACCTGGCCACTATCCTGCAAGAAGAATGGCTTAAAATCCATCTGACCACTGTACAGGACTTTCTCAAGACAAATTGCTGCTGTATTGGCCTTAAAAGGAGGCCCTACACCACACTAATGCATTATTGTTGTCTAAAACCAGGTGTTTTAGTTTCATTGTCCAACCCCTGTATGTCAGCTTTCATTATATATATATCAAAGTTCATTCTATATATATCAACTTTCATTCTATATATATCAGCGTTCATTCTATATATATCAAAGTTCATTCTATATATATCAACTTTCATTCTATATATATCAAAGTTCATTCTATATATATCAACTTTCATTCTATATATATCAAAGTTCATTCTATATATATCAACTTTCATTCTATATATATCAGAGTTCATTCCATATATATCAAAGTTCATTCTATATATATCAACTTTCATTCTATATATATCAAAGTTCATTCTATATATATCAACTTTCATTCTATATATATCAAAGTTCATTCTATATATATCAAAGTTCATTCTATATATATCAGCGTTCATTCCATATATATCAAAGTTCATTCTATATATATCAACTTTCATTCTATATATATCAAAGTTCATTCTATATATATCAACTTTCATTAAATATTTCCTGTTTGGCTTGCCATACTATATATATATATATATATATATATATATATATATATATATATATATATATTATATATATTTATCTCTGATCCGTTTCTCAAATCAGTGATCCGATCCAAACCAAGTTTTGTGATTTGTTTCACCACTAGTAGAACTTTAGACTTACGGTCACAGGGCAGGTGCTGCGCTGGGGAAAAGTTCCTAACGCATCGGTAAAACTCCATATTTGCTCGCTCCACGCTGCAGTAAACATCCGTTTATTTCGTTCCGGTTCTCATAGCGCCCAGGCAATGGAAAGTTGTTACGTAAAGTCTTCGTGAATTCAGAGCATTGGGTGTTCCTTCTTAGATTCTGCGGTTGCTTTGGACCAATGGATGCCGCTGGCTTTAAGCAGCGGACCGGGGTCCTATTCATGGGTTGCAGCTGTCATCACAGTACATATTAGCCGCCATACTTGGGATGTAATTATTACTCAAACACTATGAATGCTCATAAGAATATTGAGAAATCAGCTTGTGTGATTGTTATATGGGTTTCTTTTATTGTTCTGTGGATTAAACAAGTAAAAAAAAAAAAAAACATTCAGTGCTGTGACACCTCATTACGAATGTTTACTTAATGTATTGCTAGGTTTTAAGTCCATCACCAGTGGGGACAGAGCCCCATAGAACTGAGCAAAATAAAATACTCGCTCCTCATAGGTTGCACAATTAATTAAACTTTACATTTCCACTTTAAATGGTGTGACAGGTACTTGCTGCTTGCTGCAACATTTAAGGTGGAACAAGAAACATAGCGAACACAAGCGAATATGAATATACGTCAGCTTCATAAAATATTTTTATTTAATTTATTAATTGTTGACAAATCGGGCATATTTTGACATTAGGCAGGCTATGTTCGTTTTTGGAAATGAAATATAGAAGTTGCCGATGACTGATTTGCCATTTTAAACATTAATTTGCCAATGCCAAAGGTGACAGTAACTGGTCATAGGACTTGTAAAATTTTACAGAATGATTTAAAAAATATATATATATTTGGTTAACAGTTATGTTTATAAATGACTTTATCCCCCAAGGGAAAATAGGCCAAATGCATGTTAAAACCAGAATGCAGTGAACTTGCCTTTCCTCTTTCCATGCATTTGGGGTAAGTCTGAGGTTATTTTCAACAACCATGCTACTGATTTCCCAAACTTATTGTACATAATGTGTGAGGAACACCTCTCAAATGTAACTCAATCAAAAAACTATATACTCAGTTACCAAAAAGACAGAAAGCAAGCATTCATTCACACATCATTCCACAGAGACTCCTGTAAATTCTGGCATGACTTCTTTCACTTGTAACTTGTGGGGCACAGCATGGGCTAAACAAATTAAATTAGAGTCATGTATGAAGCTCTTTAAGCGCATGACCACATCATGTTTTACCTGCAGTACAGAGTGAGGTTAATTCCCTCTGACAGGTTTTTGGGAAAATCAGCCCCAGGAGACTCACAAACTTCCAGGACAGATAGTTAAGCTAACATGGCCTGGGTTAGGTGCGCAGGATCACATTCCAAAACCAAAAATCCCATCGGTCCAGTTTCAACCCACCACAGCGTCCACAATTCCCTGCTACACACCTGACCCATGCTCATGTTACTGACGTCAGAGGAATATACGTGTAGTGAGGTCAGACAGTGGGATTATTCATCATGCTGGTTTGAATCATATGTATCCCACTGTGTTCAAACATTCACAAGTTTCCAAGAAAAGCTGGCTGCACAAAACAAAGCTTAAAGTGATTTACTCATGTTTCATCTAAACATCTAAAGTCTAACAGCCAAGACATGATAGTGTCTGGGGTTTCTTTTTAATTCAAGGAAATGACCTTCATTTAAATATGCACTTCAAACAAAACCATATGTAACCACATATAAGATCTGCTCTTACGGTTCTTTAGATTAAGTATATGTGAAACACGTACCCATTTATACTGGGTTTACAAATTAAAACATGTTTTCTGTGATTCATGTTTTTTGTGTGGTATTATTGTAATTCAGATTTCAAACATTCTCCTGTTCTTTTGTCATTTTATCGTAACTGATGCATAGTATTAAATATGACAATTTTCCTTTTATTAAAAACAAAACAAAACAAAACAAAAGTAGTTTTAAAATGGCAAGCAAGAAAAATGTATTACTGCATTCATTTTGGGTTTTTTCAAGGAAAAAGTGCTGCAATATCATGTGCACTGATTTGTTCTGTCCTGAAGGTTAACATTATCCAAAAGTATGTGTGAGTTTTGCTTTAGACCATTTAAAATATTGATTTTGATGTTAGCCATTAGTGAATGAAGTGAATTAACCATTTTTTTCTGTTGTAAATTGTTATTTCATTGGCATTCGTAATACTGGGAAACAGTAACACAAATCTTCTGTGACATTAAACCTAATTACACTTCTTATGTGGCAGCTTTTTGTTCAAACCTTCCAGTTTCACCTTAAATGCTTCAGTGTGGGACTGGGATTCTTGACAGTGATAAATCTCAATTTCAAGGGCTATATAGCCCTAATTCACCCTACCCTACTATTCCAATAATAATTGAGAGACCCTACCCCTAGGCAAAACAGAGTGGTAGGGCTAGGTGGTACTAGCAGTGGAACAGGATTCACCAAACATCAACTTTATTTATCAACACATAGACATGAAGTCAGAAAAATGTGTGTTGACTTTCAATGCTTATGACTTTCATTTAAATAATAATAATAATAAAAATGTCACATAGGTGGAAAATGTCCATAAACACTGCTGGAATTTGTATGGTGTATCTGACATGATTATTTCTTTAAATGATGTAAGTTTTTTAGTGAATCAGCCAGAGCCGTACTGAAACAACAACAGCTGTAGATATAGTTGCACACAGCTTAGGATGTTCACTTCTATGCATTGCTATATATGTTCAAATATAGAGATTTGAGTGGAAATTAGATGGACAAAGTTAAAAGGCAACGTAAATGATTCTGGGGAAATGCTCTTCTCACAGCAAAACCATCTCCCTCTTCCATCTGAGTTTATTCAGATGCACCACATCTTTTGAGGTGGAACGGTATGTTTGAATAAGAAGCCAACTGTAGATTGTTCCTGGCTCATGTTTAACTTTTCTGTAAGATTTTATTCTCTGTTGGAATGACCACACACACCCATTTGTAACTCAAACTGTTTAGTTTTGTAACACTTTCGGTATGCGTTAAGTTTAGCAGTTAGCAGTCACCCAAATTTGGAGTCAGTTCCTCCTTAAGTAATGTAACTGTAGCAGCAAAATCAGTCAATGTTTCCCACCTGTGGAGCATGAATATTGCAACATCATCTTCTCTTTTCATGCTTTTCAAAATTCGGAGGTCTCTCCAAAAACCTCCAGATACTGTGCCTGTGAAGGAACCTGAGAGAGAGAGAGCACCTGAGCTAGTTTGGACTGAGACACTTTATTTGTTTCCAATTTACCGAGCTAGGGCTGCATACATACACTGAACCTTTTTCCAGTGCACAAACAGACCAGCGAGCTTGCAAATGGTGAGGAAACATTCTCTGAATTTTATAAAAAGGTAAAGTTCACGACTGTATTCAAAAAACCTTCTTATAAATATCAGAAAATGTGTCCCCACCATTTGTTACTCTCCACTCTGTTTGTGTGCTCCAAAGTGGTCTAATGTGCACATTCCCAGTGTTTTTAAATGAATAAAACAACAAACTGGTTTTGCGAGGCTTTTTCTCTCTCTGCTCATGGCAGAGGCGTCTGCAACTTTTTTACACAACGGAGAGAACTCCAAACGTTGAAAAACATGAACCAAGACCATTGCTCTATTCCTGCTCCATATGAGGGTAACACTGATTTATTTTGCTGTTTCAGATCACTTAAAGTGGAAAAGTCTCCAAACAAAGGGGAAGACAAACTGCAATACCGAAAGTGTTACAAAACTAAACAACAAATGAGTTTCTGTGTTAATTTAAACATTGGGTAAAACCATAAATGTGTTAAACTTCAGCGGTGTACTAACAGTGTTTTTGTTTCCCCTCAAGCACACAATTTTACCTTTAAAAGATGCAGGACTTCTGAATGTAAACAACCGGAGATAATTTTTCACAATCGTAGACATTCCCTTTACCTGCACATCCAAAAACCTTGAAAGCATATTATATTCATTCACACTGGCACTGCATTTATTCCCATTTTTCATGTGTAACCACTTTGTGAATCACAGGGAAATTATGTATCATCAGGAATTGGCCCAAAACTTCCACCCAATATTCAAATCAGCAAAAATCACTTTCCATCACATGTACTCATCTTCCAAAGCACCCTCCCTCCATTTCTCCATTTTTCTCCATGCTGTTTAGACATGTTTACTTCACGACAGATTGCTTTTTTATAAGATAAATGCACTTCAGGCACATGATTTTTTCCAGTTTTCCAGAAATCCTGGAGAACATGAAAACACGACAGAGAATGAAACACGTTCTTGAACATGACCACAATATGCATGACATGTCAGCATCTGTTTCTCTGTCCTTGTCCTCTCACTTCAATCTGGAACTCATCAGAAGGCTCCGGTGATGGACTATGATCTTAACACCACGGTGGAGTCGCAAAAACAAACCCTTCCATCATCAAAGGGACGTTTAGCGTAATGACATAATCAGTTTCACCTGCTGTTGAAAAGCCACTCTGAGGTTCCAGACTGATCTTGGGCCTACGGGCCTTTACTTCATCACTGTAACTGTAAATAGGTTTCACTTCACCACACGTCAGCCACTGCACCAGGAAACCACAAATAATTCGCCCAGCACCCTTCAAGAGGAGAACCCAGCTACATCTGTCAAACATGTAAACACAACTGTGGACAGCAGATGAGTGTCAGTGGAGATGACTGCACTCTGTGAAAAATAGGTAACAGTATAATCCCCTCGTGCAGTGGCATCCTTTCGGCTGTTTCATCTCCTGTTTACTGTTCATAGGCTGATGTGTCTTTATAGTGCATTTAATTGTATTTATTATGTGTGGAACTGTCATTTTGAACAACATATCACTCTTACCAAGCCAAACATGCATTTCTGGACATTACACAGCAGTAGAGAGGAAATCTGTTTTCCACATTTAACCTTTCTATGGCGGTAAAAACATAAACACACATACACACACACAGTAGTGATTAGGGCAATGAGTCCACACACAGGCCGGAAGCCACCTCACCTTGATCCGACATAACTGTAATATGTATGCAGCAGGTCGGTGCTAAATGGATGCCGTAGACAGGGGTGTTTTGCGTATTGGATGCAGCTGAGAAGATAAACAGAAAGGGTTAAAGTTTATCTGCTAATATGAGATATGATCTTTACATATAACTTGTATATATATATAATATATCTTATATCTTATATATATATATATATATATATATATATATATATATATATATATATATATATATATATATATATATATATTATATAGCCTGTATATTTCTTCTGTGTTAATGCCTCTTAAATCTGCTATTTTGCACATGTAGAGATTTTATATTTTAACTGCTGCCTGAGAGAGGATGCAAAAACTGTATTTCACTGTTTTAACACTGTTCTGAACATTGTTTTCTCAGCGACAATAAAAAGCTATTCTATTCTATTCTATTCTATTTTCCAAATTCTTGCCCTAATCCTTAAGGCCTTCCTTAAAGTGAGTACTTTGATGACATTTGGTGAAGTTGTCGCCAACGCTGTGCTCAAGGCTGGGCAAAAGAGATGTGAGGGTTCAAGTGTTCAAGGGGTCAAAGGCTTGAGAGCAGAATAGGACATTCTAGCCATTCAGGTTGTTACATCAGTACGGCTTAAACATGAAACACAGCAGGCTAAAAGCCAACCTGGTCTTAAATTTACAGTGTGTTATTGTTCTCTTAAACATGAATATGTTGAAACTTGTCGATAATTTATAATAATAATAAGGCTGTGACACACCTTTTACCTTTCAGTTCTTTTAGAAAACAGAAAATCATATTGTCTCTCCCTAATCCTCTCCAACACACTGGACACATCGGTTAATGCTTTTATGATGAGTTCTGATGAGTTCACCATGGCTTTTTTGTTTGACTTTACACAAAATCTCTGGATTATTAAAAAGACTCTGGTCTGACCAATCAGTGATGACAAGATTCTCAGCTTGTGTGTCCCAGTCTTGCACCCAATGATTCTGGACAGGCACTGGAACTACCACAACTCTGCTAAGGATGAAGCGATTACAGAAGATGAATGAATGAGTGAATGATAAGGAATATTAAGAACAAAAAAATAAATAAAGCATGTGCAAGAACCATACAAAAAAGTACTGAGGTTAAAACTTTGAAGGCATTTTAGGGGACATTCCTCTTTCCACACGCTCCCATGCTTTTGCCCTGCTGAGGCAGGACTGAAGCCAAAAGCACATGCATGTTCATTGCACACTAGAACATTACCTATTTATCATTCATTCATTCAATTTCTGTAACCGCTTATCCAGTTCAGGGTTGTGGTAGGTCCAGAGCCTACCCGGAATCAATGGGCGCAAGACAGGAACACAACCTGGAGGGGGCAACAATCCCTTCACAGGGCGACACACACTCATACACATTCACACCTACGAACACTTTTGAGCCAATCCACCTATCATCCTGAGCACCCGGAGGAAACCCACGTGGACACGGGGAGAACACACCAAACTCCTCACAGTCGCCTGGAGCAGGACTCGAACCCACAACCTCCAGGTCCCTGCAGCTGTGAGACTGCGACACTACCTGCTGTGCCACCGTGCCGCGAATCTCATAATTTATTCTATTTATTTATATAAAACTATTTATTTTGCACAGTACTATAACAGAAACTTACAGATGCCTCTCGTTTGAAAAAAGAATGCAATGTACCTTTAGGGATCACACCTAGACTTTTTAAACAACTGTGGCCCCTTTAAATGTACATTTACACTGTTTGTGCCTTTAATCACAATAATGTACCTGTACAGTGTTTTTATTTCTGAGCCACTCCACCCACCACACCACCTCCACTCATTAGTGACAGCCACTATACCTTCAGTTTTATTAGTGATGGCCACTTCCACATTCTCATTGCCAACTCAAAATATAGCTGCTTGATCAGGAGCCCCGAGTCAGGAATCAGAGCGGTGGGGCCGTATATACATACGAGGTAGATGCGTTATTCAAATAATCAGCCTCACATGAACATGAAGTTTTTGCTTATTAAATACAATACATTCAATGTTTATTGATTATTAATTATAATTGTCCACATCATTATTTACCTGAGCAAAGACTAAAGACCTGTGATTACATTAAACACAGTTGATTTTATTGGAATTGTGGTAAGACTAGAAATAGACATAAGACATAGAGATAAAACAGCTCTACTGACCACCTCCCATCAAACGTTCAAGAGCACATTGCAACTCCAGCAAGACATATGATTATATTCTGACTTTGGAAATTTGTCTGCGACAGTCAAATCGCATGAAAAAGTCGTTTTGTTTAACGTCGGAATAAGTTGTAAGTTGGTTCTACAAATAAATGCACACTTTTTACGACTGCCACGGGTTTAACACATGGACCCATTCTGAAACTATGAAGATCTGTTGCAGAGTTGGACACAGCAAGAGTGTTTGAGTCCAAACGTTCTATTGCCACAAGTCTGAAGGACGAGAAGACAAACGGCTGGAGTTGTTCACTGCGTCAAGCTGAACCCTCTCTCATTCTCCCAGGTTGACTCCCCTGTCAGCCAAAAACCAAAATAATCTCAGGCCTTCCTGTGCATGTCCTGTCTGGCTTTCTCTGGGCTTTTGCACTCGTTCGGCCCATAGCATATCTGCAGATTTATGGCATGCCTCGCTGGACAAAGACCAGAGCACTCATTGGCTTTTTCCAACTCAAACATGTTCTGCAACAACATGCTGGTATTATTGGCTTTCTGCAACAAACCACCTTCAGGAGAGAGAGAGAGAGAGAGAGAGAGAGAGAGAGTTGAGTGACTGTTCCATCCTTATTCGTGCCCTTATTCCCTTCCACGGATCAGGGCATGGACATATTTTGGCACATTTTTGTGAGCTAGTGCAAGTGTGAGGTCATGACTTGTTTGTGTTGGGGGGTTTCTACAGGCTGATAGCTATTTTCTTCTAGTGGTGCTGGATGTTCTACACTTTGAAAATACTGAAAATGAATGTGCTAACCAAAGGTCACTGAACATTTTTTTTGTTTTATGATTCTACTTTATTTATTTATTTATTTATTTATTTATTATCTACATTTTTGAAGCTTAACTCACAGGGTTCTTTGAGCAATGCCATAGAAGAACCACTTTTGGTTCCATAAAGAAACATGTTTGTTAAAGAGATGCGTGAGTGTGAAAAACTTTTTAAATGGCTTAAAACTCCATCACTTGATAAAAAGGCTCTTTGCCTGTTTAAACGTATCAGCAAAACTGCTTCTTTATGGACCCAAAAGTGGTTCTTCTGTGGTATCTCTCAAAGAACCTTTTGTAGGACCTTTATTTTTAAGAATGCTGACTTAATTATTTTTACTGTTTTAATTGATTGGTTTAAATTAGATTTCCCCATGGATTGAAATTTTAAATAAAGGTTCATGAATGAGTGCAGATATAAATTTTCAATTTTGTTTATATAAATATTTGCTTCAGGAAACCTTTATAAAATACATGATCAAAAAGCTCATCCAATATTTCCTCTCAAATCAAGGTTGTAGGGCGGGTACAGACATCAGTAGCAGATTACAGCAGTGCTGAAGGTCTTGTAATTAACTTTTAAAGCCCTGTCCTGATATCAACAGGGAGGGGGATGGAAGGGGAGGGTGTGAAGCAGTGGTTTTCTAACCACATTTAAAGGTTACATAGTGCCGTTTCTGCAGTGCTGAGTCTGGGGTAACAATTACAGAGGCTTTATTCTACATACTACAGGTCAGTGAAGCATCACAATGATTTTGAAGCTGTAATTTTAAGGTAGAAATACTACCTAGTGTTGCTTTAACAGCAGTGGCAATGTGGTGAAAAGCTGCTTTGTGTTTGTGTGGCATTGTACGGGCAGCATTCCATGGCCCCACAGCCCACTGCTGGTGGGCTTAATAACACTGTAACCAGTTCTTGGCACTGGATGTGTGACCCCAGGCTTTTGTTTGGCTGCACTTGTTCTATCACTTAGGCTTTTCTATGGAATTATACAAGCTGGGTGTATGCCACTGAATGTTTATGTGTGCAATGTCTGCACCAAAAAGGGAGGAGATTTAGTGTTGATTGTGTAGATGGTGGTAGATTATGTATGTTTTTATATTTTTGGTCTTAGTTTATGAATAAGGAGCTTTCAATAACTTATTAAAAAATGTTCCCTGAAATTAGTGGCAAAAACTCAAAGTAAATGAGCCTCTTGATTCTTAGGTGTAATGCCCCATTTGGGTTTCTCAATAATTTTTAATGGATGGTTGTAAGAACTAATGCATGGCTGGGAAAATAGGCTCCAAGCAACACTCCATGATGTAAAGGTTGTACACCATCAATGTTTTCATATAGGCATATATCCAAGCCAAAACACATTTAATATCCTGTGTTTTTAATAGTGGAGCTGGTCCTTATTTAACATGGTGGGGGCAGGGACAACAGCTGCAGATTCTACAGCGGTTAGTCTTAAAGATTCTGCAACTGCAACTCTCTCATTATCACATAACGCCTTGGGCTACTTTTGCTGCACATAAGCATACAGGCACATGCATGCACACACACACAATCTTGTACCCGTGGATTGTGGGGACATTACATAGACGTCCGTTCATTTTGTGGAGAATTACGATGAACTATTCCTTAAGTACTACTAGCTTAACCCTAACCCTAACCATAACCCAATGTTAAAACAATGTACTGATTTGCACTGTGGGGACCTGCTGGTGGTCCTTACCAGTTAGACAAGTTTGCACAATATGTGTGTGTAAACTGGTTTTCCTACCCACAAGGTGATATATTCCTCAGACATGTACAAATAACTCAACATGTGCAATCTACATTGCAATGTCATGGGGAAGCTATAACACACACTCTGCAGAACATGGAACACACTCTGTTCATGCAGTGTATAAACACTAAACTTACAAAAGACCCATAAGCAAAGGACATATTCTGGCTTGCCAAAATGAATGATCCACTCAATCCTATATTAATATGTCAATTTTATCAGCTCCACTTACTCTGTATGTTCACTATTGTTCTTTAGCCCAGTTTCACTCTGTTCTTTAATGGTCAGGAATCCTGAAAGGACGACCACAGAGCATTTTCGGTGCTGCAGTGACACTAATGTGTTGGTTTAGTGTTAGTGTGTGTTGTTCTGGTAAGAGTGGATCAGACACAGCAGTTGCTGCTGGAGATTTTTAAGTGACTATCACTACCAGAAAGAATAGTTCACCAACAAATAAAACATCCAACCAACAGCATCCTGTGACCACTGATGAAAGACTAGAGTATGACCAACACAAAACAACTGTGTAGTAACTGACGAGCTCCTGGGTCTGACTTTACATCTACAGAGTGAACCAATAAAGTAGTCATATCTAATAGAGTGGACAGTGAGTGGACTTGGCTTTAAAAATCTGATCTACTTATAGCAACACAACACAGATTATTACATGGAATACAGTATGTAATTGTAGGACTATGAATTGGAGACATGAACTGCGGGAGTTGGAGAGGGCATGTTAAAAAAAAAAGAAAATCGCCTGAGCTGGGGAATTTAATCCTCTTTATGTTTCTTTAACCTTAAACGCCATTCTCTTTGGCTGTGTCAGACTAATGATATTATTCTTTCTACAGATCATAGTAAGAAGGAATAATCGCCCTGTTTCAGGGTCCGAAAAGGTAATACAGAGTTCTTTAACATAGTTTTGCTTTAATAACAGTAATGTATGGTAATTGTATCTATAACATAAACTCTATACCACACACATGGAACACTTCATTCCTGGGTGGTGAGGTCTGCATGATCTTATAAGTATGATGATACAGATTATTTGAGGAAAAGATTGAACAGCTTTGAAGTTTGACACAACATGGACAGTGGAGCAGGTGGTTTTCAGGGTGCTTGACCGTCTGTGTTCCCTGCTTGTTCTCTCCTTTTAGTTTGAAGTTGAAGTTGGGTTTGGTTTTTCCCAAGTGTTCTTCCTCCAGCTTCAAGGGAGTTTCTCCTTGCCCCTCTTGGCTTTGACTTGCTCACATGTGGATATTAATTTACATTTTGTTTTCATTCTCAATGTCTGACAAATAAACGTGACTTGATTTATCTTGTCTGCAAACCCACCAATCCTCTTCCAACAAGAGGGGAGTGATTTTTTCAGTTAAGATAACCAAGGCTCAGTGCTTGGCCCTCTTCTTTTCTCATTCTCATCCTCACGGTCTTGGTGAAGTAATCTCATCTCACCATCTTGTTGTTTCTTTCCCACCTTCTGATGCCCAGGTTGCATTCGGAATGTCTCATTGGAACTACAGGTCTTTTCCATGATCTTGCATTCTCCTTTAACAACTCACTGGTCACCTTCTGCAAAAGCATGAAGCCTTGGTGTAGTTGATCATGACCAGTTATCGTCCTTGATTAATGTTGCAAAACAGACTTGGTTATGTAGATTTCTCCTTTACAACATTCATAGAATTCAGCCGCTCATTCTTTCAAGGCTTGGCTACTGCAACTCTCTTCCCCTGCGTATCATCAGCCCCTTGTAACTGATTGAGAATGTGGCAGCACAACTTGAAAAATTATGAAAATGTGCATATAAATACCTGGATGGAAAAAGCCCAAAATTCACAAAAACATCCAAATAGTGCAGAAAGTGTTTTATGCTCAGTGTTGGAAAAGTTAGAATATTTCTAAAACACAAATGTACAAAAGATTGATGTAGAAGGCTTTTTCAAATAAGCAATGACATTTGAACTGTTTCTTATTGAATGTGCACATGGCACAGTGCACACCGGAGCCCCAGACTGTGCAGCCACATGTAAGGGTTGATGAGGGATGAGGGGTGCGGACTGACGGAAGGCGGACGCAAACGCTAATAACACAGACTTTATTCAACAAAACTCAATGAAACAAACACAACAGGACTGGGGCATGAAGCGAGCATGAAACGGGCGTGAAACGAGCAAGAGGAACGAGCACGAGAAACGAAACAAACAATACGAAGAACAGGGCAAACGAAACAAAGAACAACAAGGCTTGAACAACGCGAACGGAACAAGGAACAAGGAACATTACAAACCATATGAAGAACAATAAACGCGGTACAAGAAACTAGGAACAATGAACGACACCAGGAAGTGAGGGAAGGGGACTTAAATACGACAACAAACGAGAAACACCTGAAACGGATCACAAGGGAAAAGAGGAGGAGGCGGAACAAAGGCGGGGCATGAACATAAACAAAACAAAGCCATGTGCTGAGAAAGGAAAACAGACTAAACGAGACGCGAGTGTGACACCACAAGCTTTTAATGAACATCCCCCGACTCTCCGTCCTCTCTATATGACTCCGCTGCAGGGATTCAAAACATGGAGGTTGGCCTACAAACAAAGCCTGGATGTGCCCTGCCGTACTTGAGGGATGAGATGTCTTCAATTGTAGGGAAACTCTGTTCTCACTGTTTTGTTTACATTCAGAAGCTTCACATCTCTTATGGTGGAATGGTATGTTTGAGGGGTGTACAACTGCTGTACACGGCTGAAGTTTAACTTGTCTGTATGTTTTTATTCACTGTTTGACCACATAAATCCATTTGAAAATTGAGTTGTTAAATTTTGTAGCCCTTTCTGTAATGCAATAAGCTATCTCCTGAATTTGGAGACATTTCCACCTTAAGTAATCCAAAACAGCAAAAAAAGTCATTATTACCCACATATGTAGCAGAAATAGAGTAAGATCCTAATCTTGGTTCATGCTTTTCAAAGTTTGATGTTCTCTCCATTGTCTAAAAGACTCCAGGTGCCATTTCTCTGCCATGAGCAGTGAGAGAAATCTTGCATTTTGGGCTTTATTAGCATGAAAACAGACTGGAGAGCTGGCAAATGGTGAGGAAAAATCCTCTGAATTTTACAAAAATCCCGAATGCCACCTTTAAATTTGCACTTATCTTGCCCATATTAAAACTTAAGACTTTATTAATGTCTTTCTTGATTTGGCATTCAGGCAAAGTGTAGTATGTGAACAGTGTGTATCTCTCCGTACTGACAAAGTTTGAGTGATCTTTTGGTTCTAGCTTATACAAACTAGCAAAGGGTATTTTCTGAGTAAACAGTGAAGCACTTTTGCAAGCCCCTAAGGATTAGAACGTCTTCTGAGTGCCTTAAATGAAAATGTACATGTAAATAAACAATCAGTGCAATTCAGTTTCTGTCCAAGCACTGTTCAGTCCAATACACATAAACGATTCTGATGGCCTGCATGGCATTCTAGTGAGGGCTATTGCATGTGTGTGGTGTGTAAATGCAAATATCAGTTTCCTGGAATTCCCCAACACCAAAAATACTCCAAATGCAGGCAACAAAAACAAAGCTCATTTTTGTCATTCTACTATATTGATTTTGTTTCAATATGATTTAAGCAATAGAAAACTAGAAGGAGTGCCCCAAAACTTTTTGTTATATGTTATATGTGATCATGTACAACCTTGAGTGTTCTGCCAATTCCATCATTGCTGAGTTTGTTTGTTATTGAGTTCTTAGCTGCTTGTATGTTGCATTTGATCATTTTCTTTGTTGCTGACCCTTGCTGTTTTATTTGGATTTTAATACTGGTGTCACAATATGCAATATATAATGTTTGCATAGCTGGCAATAAAGCTACTATATATACTGTACATAACTATTTTGTTAATTTCTTTATTATATATAGAGCATATATAGCTACAAATACACCAATCAATAATAATATCATGACTACCTGCTTGTTTCTACCCTTATTGTCCATTCTCTTAGCTATACTGAGCACACTCGAGCACTTTATAGTTCTACAATTCCAAATTGTAGTCCATATGTTGCTCTGCATACTTTGTTTGCCCCTTTCACTCGTTCTTTGATGGTCAGGACCTGAAAGGGAACACCAGAAAGCAGTTATGATGTTCATGGTGTATCGTTCTCAGCCCTCATTGATTGATTAGATGGTGGTATGTTAATGAGTGTTGTGTTTAACCTGTCAGTGTTACTGTTGAACTGAGAATCAACAATATCTAGCTAACAGCGTCTCATATCCACTGATGAAGAACTAGAGGACGCCAAACACAAGCTGTGCAGCAACAGATGAACTCATCTTTTGCGACTGAACACTGAACTCAGCTTTTGCACAGTTCAGACAGATCAATATAGGTTTTTTCACTCCTCGTTGCTGTCACTGGAGTTTTCAGTTGGCCACCAATTGATAGAATGTTTGAAGTTCTTCAAAAACTGCTACTGTAATTTGGATTAAAAAAACAAAAACAAACCTGACCTCTACTGTAGTTGGATTATTTACAAATGCCCAGTTTGTGTTGGATGTCTGCATTTAGTTGTAATCAACATGTCACCGTTCTGAAGGTTTACACCTCACATTTTAGTCACTACTCAGCTCAGTTGAAACCACAAGTGAACAGGTACCAAAATAGTACTTGGTTCCAGCTTCCAAATTTGCCTAATGGAACAGCAAAAAGACAGAGTGCTCTAGTCATGTAGAGTAGGTACCATGCAGTGGAAAAACACCATAAATGAGAAATACCTGTGAAAGGTGTGCTGATGAGAGCTGGGGAGAGGGAGGATGAGGAGAGATTAAGTTGATTCTGAATTGATGATGTTTGTGTGTGTGAATAAATGGCCAGAAAGACAAACTGCTACTGCCTCCCACACAAGGGCATATAACTGGGTAGGGAAGGAGACTACGTAATTGTATTAATAATTTTGGACAGTACAATAGTCTGTCAATATCTAGTCAATGTACTTGGTACATAAACAGTTAAGATCTCATTCTCTACTATGTGCCCTGCCTCCCACACCCACTCCACTAAAAGGACTGGCTTTGCCATTTATTGCTAACGTGTAAGAAGTTGTGGCTGGAAAGATTCTAAGCACTGTAAACATGTGGGGTTTTCCAGTTTCCTCCCATAGTCCAAAAACACTGGTAGGTGGACTGACAACTCTAAAGTGTCCATAGGTGTGAGTGAATGTGTGAGTGAGTGTGTGTCGCCCTGTGAAGGACTGTTGCCCTGAGAAGGACTTTTGCCCCCACCAGGGCGTGTTCCCACCTTGTGCTCAGTGTTTCCAGGTAAGCTCTGAACCCACCGTGACCCTAAACTAGAAAAGCAGTTACAGACAATGCATGAATGTATATCTTAATATAAAGTAGGTTAATGATCAGTCCTTTATTAAGGGTTATTTATTTATATATGCAGTAATGTAGATTTCCTTGGGTTTTTTGTTTTTGCAAAAGTGTTTTTTTGAAATCAGCTCTGTGCTTGCTCCTGTATATGTATATCCTCTCATATATGGCATAGCAATTTCCACATACCCCATCAATTGTTTTTCTGATCCTCACATATAAAGCCGGTGCAAAGTTGAGCTAAACACTTCAATAACAGTAAGCAGCAGGTGAGAGCAGGATGAGGGAATAGATGCAGAGAACATTTGAAGCCTTCAGCACAGTGCAGTCTATCAGAATGAAAACAGATGACATAATCCATCAGGCAGCCCCAGTGTTTCTCTCCTTCATTTTTTTCCACCAGATTAATGGGAAACATTAATCCCACTGGGAGGCTTTTTGTCAAGCTATGCCCCTCTATTTTTCTCTAGTTTTTTTTCCCCCCTCTGTCCTCTCACTATTACATCTTTTCCTTGGTATGCGTGTTTCTCACTTTAAAGACCTTGTTTGCTTGTACTTTACGTGGAGAAAAAAAGCAGGAGGGTTTGTGAAGACTGAAGGCTTGATGGGCATTGCCAAACATGGCTTATATTCTTCGAAAACAAACTGGAAAGTGCTTATTTGTTCTGTTAAGTGCAGTTCTGGAAATGCCTCAGCAGAACACAGAGTTTCAGTCTTGCTCCATTACATGTGTTGGGTGCCACTTCGACTTATGCCCTTAAAGCATTAGGATCACTCACAGATGATTCTTAGTACAATCAGATGCATTATTAGGTGGTAAGTGAACAGTCCGTTCTTGCGTGAGGGGAGAAAATCTTATGGCAAGCCAAATTGGCCTTAAGTAGCATGACTTGTGGGATGGTGCTGGACAATTGTGTTGAGTATCTACCCCAAGAGGGCAAACCACAAACCACTGCAGTCATTGGTACTGAACGCTAACTGACTTGACATTCACAAGCTAATGACGGGCTTTTTGACTGTGGGATAACATTATTGAATGCCCAATAAGCCACTCATTTGAGCTATGCTTTCACAATATATTGGATTGGTTTTTAAATTTCACACTTAATTTGGTTCCCACCCTAATCAGTCTAATTAAGTTCCCACCCACATTAAGCCCTAGATTTCTAGTAATTGGCCTTCAGTGACTAGCCCACTGGCTGCTGTCCAAATCTCACTTACATGTGTATAAAAGAACAGGGAACAAGTCAAATAAGTCATAGCTTTTATATTACACATCCACATTTCGACATTTGTAATGAAATAGTTGTGGGAGAGCAGGGTTTAACTGGGAAGCCAGCTGTCATGATGGTGTGTCCATTAAAACACACGAGGAAGAAAACAGGCAAGGAGATATAGGCAATTGTTCTGCATTAAAGTTGAAATATGACAGTGGTACAGCCTTGGAATGAAAAGGTGGATAATGAGTATGAGGATGTGGCTAAAGGTCTTATTCTACAGACTTTAAATAATTATTTATTTAGAGCTGCTCTAAAGGATGAAAGCTTTAATCCTGTTTGTCTGATGTGGGATTTTTTTATATGGTGGTCCCCAACTCGTATACCATTTATGTAATATATTTATTAATCATTCCTCATAATTATTTAATTCATTCATTCAATAATCATACTATTTAATTATGATCAGGATCGCAGTGGGTCTGGAGCTTATTAGGATCTATTGGACACAAGGACAATCCATTAAAGTGCATAAAACATTCACACAATGATACAGCATGTATTTTTGGATTGTGGGAGGAAACTGGAGCATCTGAAGGAAACCCATTCTGATGCAGAGAGAATACACCACACTCCTCACAGACAGAAGGTGTTTGAACCCCAACCCCAGGACCCTGGAGCTTCTGAATGAATTAATTAATGAATGAATAAACGAATGACTGTCACTAAATTTACCCAGACTTCTCTTTTCTTCGTGTATCTTAAACCTGTATCTACTTCCTCAGAATGATCTTCTACAAATGAATAACTTGTATGTTATTGATATTTTTACTGAGATCTAAATGTTGTGCTTTTACCTTAAAATTACAGTTTCAAAATCATTGTGATTCTTCACTGACAGGACATTTCAGGACAGTGCTGTAAAAATGAATTGCAATGAAACTGTAGGTGGGAGCCCAGGATAAAAAAAATGTACCTACTATTTGTTGAAACAATACATTCCTTCATTCAAGACCTTCATTCCTTTAAAGGAACACTAGGTAAGATTTGGTATTTTTGCTCCTGGGCTCCTTTAACTTTTCATCTTGTCATCTTGAGGTAAACACAGTGCTCCTGAAGGCACTCAGCCCACACAATGAGAATCTTTAAGGAGACGTTACATCACAGATTTTCAGGGTGAGAGGGTAAAGGTTAAGTTTAGGGTTAAGCATGTACCTTGGGATATATATATCACAAAAATATATCTCCTATGAGTGGACAGCAGGGTTTTTTTGAGTGTGGAAACTGTATCTGAAGTGTGCTAACTACTCTCCAGCATGCCCAGGACAGGATAATTAATGACAATGTTGGGCCCATGCAGAGACGGAGCTGCCTACCTTTGTTTTTGTGGGTGAGTTCATGTGTCTTGTACAAACTGCGTGCTTGGGTGCTGTCTGCTGACACCCACTGATCATCCATGGTGCTTCAGACAACGTCCTAACACATACACTAACTGTTGAAATGTTTGTAAGCAACTGGAACATTACTCTGAGGATTTGATTGCATACAAATCACCTGCTGAGATCTGGTACTGATGCTGGAAGATTCATTTTGGATCACAAACCCCACCCCAGCTGATGAGGGGCCAAACACAGACAAAAACCTTTGTTTTTAAAAATATCTGTATCCATGTGGACAGGGTTTAAATGATACTCCATCACCCCAAAAACTTTTCTTCCAGCTCCCTACCATCATCCAAACGTTACAGAGTGCTGTTTATAAAGTGCTGAGCCTGGAGTAGCAACGATAGTGGGTCTGCTCCCCCTATTACAGGTCAGTGAAGCATCACAATGATTTTGAAGTTGTAATTTTAAAGGAACAATCTGTAATATATTTAGTAAAGTCAATCATAAAATGCCCAAGGTATGTCCACAGAGATTAAGGAAACGTATGAAGCTGAAGTACTGGCTTCTCTTCTTCGAAGAGTGTCTGTTAAGTTGTCTCCGGTGTTTCGTCCTGTGATCTCACCATCTGTCCATATTCCTTCATTCATTATCTGTAACCCTTATCCAGTTCAGGGTTGCGGTAAGTCCAGAGCCGACCTGGAATCATTGATCACAATCCCCCCTAGAGGGGGCACCAGTCCTTCACAGGGCAATACTTGTACATATTCATTCACACATTCACACATACGGACACATTTGAGTCGCCAATCCACCAACCAATGTGTGTTTTTGGACACTGCAGAACACACCAAACTCCTCACAGACAGTCACCTGGAGTGGGACTTTATATAACCCCAGGTCCCTGGAGCTTGGTATTTTAATGAAATGATGGACACTTGGTCTGTAAGTTTTAAATAAAGAAAGCATGGATTAGGAGCTAGTGCTTTATTCAGCCTTGTGTAGTCATTTATTTAAGATAGAATAGAAAAATCAAGTAAGAAAATATGAAGCTGGTGATTAATGCCTATATTAAGGAGGAACCGAAGGTTTAAATCCTGAAACTGTGACTAAGAAGGAAACATCTTCCTTCTAAAATGATGTGGTGGAAGCAAAAATTGAAAAGGAAGATATCAACAGTAATGGCAACATTACTGGTAAATACAGGAAAACATTGACAGCTTGTTTACGTATTTTGCCGTGGAAATGTGGATAATTTAGTGAAACAGTCAACCTTCTTCTGTGTGAATAGGCTGATTATGCCATTTTCTTTTTCTTTTTTAAGTTCCAAAGTCCTTAAACACATCTTGCGTTCATTTGTGTAGTTTTTTCCCCCCTGAAACTGGCAACCTGTGTGAGTGTTGAGTCTGGGGAAGCGGGAGTGAGGGGTCAGACAACCCTCTCCGCTGTTTTGAATCAGTATTGCAGTTCCCTTTTTAAACGCTTGCTGTCAGTATTACAGATTGCTCCTTTAAAGTAAAAATTCTGCCTGGTGTTCTTTTAAAATATGTTTTTCTCTAAACACTGTCCCCTCTGGAGCTCCAGTGATGTTGTCTGAGTTTGTACATGTATTTAGAGTGTGTCTATAACTCTATGTAATGGGTCTTGACAGGCCTGAAGGTAGTGTACACACTTCCAGTTTCAATGAACATCAGTCCATTAGTCTCTATTATAAATAGCAACAGTTACCACAGGCAGCCCTGCCTGGGACAAGAACAGGATGTTTATCAAAGGCCAATTCTATGGCATTAAGCATGCGTGACCGATTGTAGCAGCAGAAATCCATCTTATATGCATGCACAATGTAAACGAGGCCTGGATAAAGAGAAGGAGTGAAAACATCGCTTTAAAAAAGCTGACGAATGGGCTGCAGCACAGGCCCCAGAGGGAGAGGGAGGGGCAACGAAATAGTTTCAGTGTCTGGACCGGCAAAGATATGTTAGGCGATGATGAATGATTCAAATATTTAATTTTGGGAGAACAGGCAGCATGGGGGTTCTCTCGTGGTCCACTGAGCAGAGCACAAAAGCAAAGGGCTGCCGAAGCCCAACGCTGACATCAAGACAGAACAGCGTGTGTCATTAATCACACACTGATTCTGTCTGCTGGAAATAACACAGCTACTCCATGCTGGGGATTGGTCCAGATTCACACAAATAGGTTAGGTGTTAGTTTCATATGAACTGTTGATTCACAAAGACCACAAGTAACACTTTACACTGAGGGTACATCAGTTAACAGCAGTATGTCAGATACCCCCCCCCCCACCCCCCATACACCCACCCAGCAATACTTCACCCTCAATCTATACCACAGGCATTCTAAACATGATAGACTTTACCAAAAATCAATCTCTCTCTCTCTCTCTCGCTCTCTTTTTCTCTCTCTCTGCCTGTCTTTAACGGTACTTTTTTCTTTGCCTGTTCCTTCTACTCCCTTCTTCCTACGTTTTCCTTTATCTCTTTGTGTTGTGTTCTGTTTCCCCCTTTATACTTATTTCTCATCTCTCTCTCTCTCTCTCTCTCTCTCTCTCTCTCTCTCTCTCTCTCTCTCTCTCTCTCTCTCTCTCTCTGTCTCTCCCTCTCTGTTATGCTTCCTCCCTGTCCTGCCCTGTTGTTTCTCTCCCTCCTCATCCTGTTCTTAGTTTCTGGGTTATGATCTGTGGGATTATAACGGTCCCAGTTGCAGAGCATGCCGTTACAGCACAACACAGCTGTGGGACAGATCCTAATGAACACCTCTCTCTCTCTCTCTCTCTCTCTCTCTCTCTCTCTCTCTCTCTCTCTCTCTCTCTCTCTCTCCCCTTCCTGCCAAAGTTCGACACCTGACATATAGCTCGAAAACAGAAGTAGGAAAAAGTGGTGAAATCTTGGTGATTTAATTTATTAATGGTATTAATATGTCGTTACTCACCCTGGGCATATCCTTAAGCTTGGTTTAAAACACTGCTCTCTCTGTTACAGGTGGGCACATGTATTATAGGCTGTCACTACTGTGGTAAATTATAACTCAGTAGGCTTTTCTGAGTATCTTATAGGTATTGACAGTGCACACAAATGGTAAAAATATTATATAAAAAAATGTATAAATTATATAAATTATAAAAATATAAAAAATATAAAAGCCCAAAAAAAAACCTCAGTATATTATAAAATCAAAATCAGCATAATAGCCAGCTTTTCCTGTTAAATATCCCTGAAAATATATTCAGGACAATTTATTATACACTAAATGTCTAATTATTTGTAGACGTTATTTATAATGCATTTCAGCTACTTTAAGATGGAACCACCATGAGCAAAAATGCATAAATGTTTACACACATTTGGTATAATCCCCAAATATAAAAGCATGAGATTAAACAGGATAGCCCATGGTGTTTGTGTAGCATTAAATCCCCAACAACAGCACCTGACCTCACTAGTCCTGTACAGTGTTGTAATGTTGAAATGTTTCAGTGTCAAAATTATAGAAAAGGCATAATGTCCAGATACTTTTTTCACTGTAGTCCACTTTATTACTGTTCTTATATAATAAAATCATTATTATCTTGAAACCTTATAAGCACTTTTTCCAATCTCTTTATGTCTTAGAATGCCTTATGTGAAAAGCATACAGAACACTTCTTAGAAGTTCAGTGAGTATGGGTGGGGCTCTACTGCTGTAGGTTAAATAAGTAAGTGTATGTAAATAAATTGGATCATTTTGACATCATGAAGCAGATTGGCCTCAAATCTACTTATTTTATTAAAATACCATTCCCATGATTCATACAATGTGTACTACATGTAATTGGCACTTGTAAAATGTATACTAAACAGTTTGTGCATGTTCTCAAGAACACCATTTGACATTTCAAGCTTAAAGTGATCCCAAACCTAACCCTAAAATTAAACCAAACCAAAAACTTAACTTTAAGCTCCACAGTGTTAAAGATAGCAGCCTTTTGTGCTTGTTTAATGCTATCACTAACATGTAACCCTATACCTAACACTACCCTAAAGCTACTGCTAAAGCCTAGCCTTAACATTAAGCATAAACATAACCAAAAGCATACTCTGAGCTCTAAAAGCTTAGAAATGGCAATGATTTGTGCTTGTTTAACGCTATCACTAACAGCTAACCCAATACGCAAACATAGCCACAAACCTAAATTTATCCATAAGCCTACTTTAAATTCCAAAAGCTCAGAAGTGGCAGTGTTTGGGTCCTTGTGTAAAGCTATCACTAGTACCTAAACCCAATCCTAGACCTAACACTAAACTTAACCTGTTAATCCTATAAAAGATTAACTCTGTTCATCTAACATAATTAGAAATGGTGTAGTTTCCTATTGGGATCAATAAAGTATTCTGATCCTGATTCACACATTCCCTGAACCATAATCCTCTGTAAATGGCTTAGAACTTTCCACATTTGTCTTCATTCAGTATGCACAGACCTATGAATACAAAATTAGTGCTCACCACTATCACCACCCACCCCTCCATTTCCCCCTGCACATTGAATACCCCACAATTTGAATGTATCGGTTCCTTAATTATTTTTTATTTTTTTGAAAATAAATACTGGCTGGCTTAGAACACAGCAGTTTCAAAATGTAAAACAATGCTCAGGCATGGCATGTTGGTTTCACTCATGATGCATATTCATGCATGCACCACACGAACATGTGCACAAGGTTTAAAAAAAACTTTAAAGGACGAGGTCTTTAAAGGAGCGGGTCAACTTTATTTTAATATTTTAAGCCGCCATTTTAGTTTTTAGATGTGATATTAGCCTATCTGTGTCAAACCGGTAAACAGCATTTGACAAACACAATCTTCCAGCTGAGTGATGTTATTCCTTTCATGTTCATGTTATGTTGTCATCTTACATAACCACTGTGATTGGACCAGAGGAAATAAAAAGAATGGATACTGACTTATTTTCCAGATTTTTTATTAGTATGTAGTGATCTGCATTAAGGACAAGGTCCAGAGAGGTGTCTACCTTTTGGGATCACTATGATACCACATTCATCTGAAACTAAAATGTTTCTGGTACAAGGTTACAAGTCCTAGCAGGAACAGATTCAGCTTCTCTGACAGCATCTGCCTCCTCCAGCCATAAAGAAAACAGCCTGCAGATATGAGCCAAAGCTAAAGAACTACACATTCACGCTGACACTCCAGAGAAACCTGTTGATGTGGAGCTCTATTACACATCTGTTTCCTACTAAATCACCCTGTCTACCTCTGAAGATTTATATAATTTACCACTGCTGCTCTCAGCCTCATCTTATGTTTGTCTGTCCTGCTCTACGTCCAGTGTACTACACATTATATGCACTTTCAGTTGTAAGTTGAAATTTAGTTATTTAGCTCAATTTCTATTGGCTGGTTCATCAAACATTTGTGACAAAGTATAAAAGACACCAAAAAAGCTATTTCTTTGCTCTTTTATGAGATTTTTATGAAATAAAAACAGACAACGACCCAGCAACAACTAGATAACCACATTATCATGACAATGACATAACATGAATAGGTAAACTGTAGCACTAAACAAAGTTTTGGTTTAAAAGAACCAAGACACACTGTGAATGCCAAGCACCAACCAATGTATTAACACTAACAGTGCTCCCTTGTGGATAATCGTAAAACCTACTAAATGTGAGTGAGTGTGTAGATCAGTGAAATTATTTACAATGAATTTTGATATCACAAATACAGCAAAAAAGCACTGATGTTAAACATCAGGTATCAGCTAGGCTTCTACAAATACTGGGATGATCTTTTCTCAAGCCCTCTTATGATCATCGGATGTCCTGTTAGCTTTAGACTTAACTTTTCCCATCTGACTTTTCTACCCTTAGATAGACTGCCTCACTACAGTCAGAGTGTATTCCTCTAACCAGGCCTGACAGCTGAACAGAACGTACTACAACACCTCTGCCTTGGCCAGTGCTCATACACGCAAGCAGCCATGAAAACATAACCACTCTGACACACTGACCACACCTGGCTAGTGCTAGGAGCCAAGACAGAAAAACAATACAGATTCCACACTGACCTTTTCACCGGTTCCAGAGAAAGATTGCAGTTTAAAACAAATGACTGACCCCATATTCAGCACTGCCATACTGGGCTGCTTTTCTAGTGATGGTAGGAGATGCATATCCCCATTTCACCCTGCCATTCAAATATCAGGACCACCACAATGCAGGTATGGTTTGGGTGGTGGATCATTTGCATCGCTGCAATGACACTGACATTCTGGTAGTGTATTAGTGTGTTGCGGTGGTACAAGTGGATCAGACACAGCGATGCTGCTCAAGTTTTTAAACACTTGATCCACTCACTCTCCACTCTGTTAGACCGGTAGACGGTAGCTCTTCTGTTGCAGCACAATTTGTGTTGGTCGTCTTCTAGTCCATCATCAGTGTACAGCAGGATACTGTTGGCTGGAAATGGGTTGGTGGACTAATCTCAGTCCAGCAGTGACACTGAGGGCTTTAAAACCTCTGACACGGCTGTGTCCCATGTATAAAATAAAGCAAACTAAAAAATAATTGTTCATTGAAAATTTTTCTTTACACATAGAATAGTATTCTGAGTTGATCAATCTCTCAGAACATTTTATTAGCTCCTGTTGAAAGAATGGTGTTTGGACAATTGTTTCGTTGGAAACCAAGCAATCTGGCAACCCTGCCCCTGAGCCTGCTTATGAGCACAGTTGCCAGATTTCTTTCTGTGACCGTGCTGGAATGAAAGCCTTCTCAGAATGCTTTAGTCCTCCATGGGCAGGCAGGTGCTACCTCCAGTGTCCAACTTTCCGAGTTAATTACTGTAGAAATTGGGGCAGTTAGTGGCTTAACTATTATATTTCCTGACCTTTCAGATGCTTTCACAGGGCCAGCCATTTATAAAGAGAAGCTGGACTCTGGACTAAAGCCCTGTAGGCCATGGTCCTCTTGAGCTGAACTTTATTGAGGACAACAGATATCACTCAACCAATAATCTGCTCAGTCTAGGGTTGGAATTACCTTCAAATGAGCCAAACAAATGCCTTTAACTTAAATGTGGGCTTGATGTCATATCATACCTCTAGTTTTCCAGAAAAGCTTTATTCTACATTGCACCATTTCTGAGAAAAATTGATTGCATTGACCTCAAAAGATTTAAATGGGGTCACGTCACTCCAGAGAACGGTTTGACAGTTCCACCGCCCTAAACTGGAAGCTTTTTACTCTTCCATCTGACACTTGAACATGATAATCTTAAGGTCATGTACAGCTGCTCCAGGACATCCAATCTGGATCTCTTGGTTATGGCCAGTGAGATCATGGTGGTCCCTAGTGTAGAACATGTCTTTACAACGGAACACAGATGTGGGAGAGATATTAATGAACAATATTCTCTCTCTGTCTTTATGTCTTTCTCTCACTCTGTGTGCTGAGGACAGATGATGATGATCCCCAAGCTTCAATTTGCCTTTCCCAATGATTTCAGGAATTCCTGCAAAGACATGATTGTGATAACAAACAATCAAAAGTGAAGACAGCCCCAGTATCTCACAGGCCAAGCAGTCCCACTGAATTGAGACAGTGTACAGAAGCTCTCATCACTGTGTCATCTCTCTGTCTCTCTCTGTGTCTCTCACACATGCACTTTTTTATCTATGAATTGTGGGGACTTTACGTAGACTTCCATTTGTTGTGTGGAAATTTACCTTTCTATAAGTTCGAACCCAACCTTAAACCTTGAAACTGTCTCCACCTTCAAAAGTGATCATTTACACTGCGGGGACCAGCTGGTGCCCAGGCCTGGTTGACCTACGTATACTTTGAAGCGCTGAGCACCGGTTGTTTTAGCGCAGCAATTCTTTAAAGATAATTCTTTTTACAGGAAGGAATTCCAGAGCTTTCCTTTCATGACTTTTCTTTGAACTGTCCTTTATTATAATTTGCGATCCTTGCGTTTTTTTCATCCTCAGTAGAACCGTACTGAATACAGCACCAGTACACGTTTGGCCTGTACATGCATTCCCCAGCGTATCATTTATATGCTCCTTACTTAGAATTGTTTGCACCAGGTTCCTCCCGGAGGAAACCCATGTGGACACAAGGAGAACACACCAAACCCTTTACAGACAGTCACCCGGAGGGGAATTTGAACCCCCAACCTCCAGGTCCCTGGAGCTGTGTGACAAACTATATTCAATATATTTAAAATTCCATTCAGTATTTTCAGACTTCATTCAATATATTCAAAATTGCATTCCATATTCTCCGTTTATTATTTTTTATGTATGCAATTGCACCACAGTAGATAAAAGGAGAATTTAATGTATTATGTTTTGAATTTACTCCAGGAAGTTAAATTTAAATTTTGTTAAATTATTATTTAGTTAAACAGCATATTTTCAGCTAAATGTAACAACTTATTATCCACCTCCAGCACCAGTAAATTAGATTGATAACCTTGGGTCTTTATCTCTGCTTTGGAGAACATTAGATGGAATTACATTGCATTAGATTACGTGTGAAAACTACTGTAGTTAGGGGCAGGCTGCCCAGGTAATGGCTGCCTTTTTTCCATTTGGAATGAGCTCATTTAGCTCCACTTTCTCCAGCTCAACATCAGCCAAGACCAACACCCTTCCTCTATGAGGTCACCTAGCAACTGTATGATTGGCAGTTGTGTGTGTGAAGTGCTGACGTTAACCATTATCATGGACAAATCTGACACCTCAGTCACACGGTTTTGCTCAACAGTAATGTTACATGACAGCACCAAATGGGCTTCAGTATAACCACCATGGCTTGATGGATCCCTGAATGTTTCTAGTGGAGTGTAAAGCAATGTAAACTTTGCAGTCCATGGCCTGGCACAAACGGCTCTTTAATGCTGGTCTAGGACATGGTCCCCCTTAAAAACCGTAATAGGAGAAACCACAAAACTGCTCACAGACCCACAAAGCTGCAATGGAAGAAAGAGCGACAGAAAAGTGAACGAATGACTGAGCAAGCAGCCCGCTGACTTATGCCAAGCCTAATGCAGTACATGTAATATTTACAAAGTAATAGCTTCATGAATCAGCGAGATGCTGAAAGCACCCTGGCCTGCAGAAAACTTACGCCATCAGCACGGCCTTCTCTGAGGCACCGTGGGACAAATTTACCAGAGACTTCGGCATAGCCAGGTTCACTGGACACCATGTGATTGCTTGAAATCCTGTACCTGATGAATGTAAATTTTTGCCATTGAAATGATGCACAAAATTCACTGTATTTCCCCCATCAACAACAATACACCTGTTGGCAACTGGTGTAAAGGTAAGGTAAAATGGTGTGTAAAATTATTACAACTAAACATGGGCAAAGTGTATTATGCAGACTTCTGAGTTTCCCATTAATACATTTTTGAAGGCAGTTTCCAAGCTGGAAGGCTGGTATTTCCCAGTGTCTGACATGTAACAAAAGATTAAGTGTAACATACTTTCAGCTGTGGCCAAACTGACAGGAACTGTATGTCTTATGATCTTTCCATAAAGCCTTGCATGAGTTGACTTTGATGCATTTCTAATTTTAACCTTAGGATAGGCTTGATGACAGGGTAACAGTCTTTGTAAACTCAATGTCAGCACTCTATTTTACGTTAAAGGACCCCTACACACTAATTCATATATCAGACCAAGTGCTTTGTCATTATAGTTCCTTTCCTGTAGGTTTCCAATCCCCCACACAGGAGTCAGAGAAGGGATGGAGAATACTTCATTGACCTTTGGATTTAAGCATGTGCCAAAATTCCCTTCCATAACACACACACACACACACACACACACACTGGTTCATAGTTACTGCTGAAACAAACTTAAACACAATGCAATCGTCTGCAACAGTCTGATGGAGTAAGAACATGTGCCTTACCTCATCTCCAATTATGCTATAAATAAGTGAAAGTGTTCCCTAAACACATCTCCAAATCCCTGCCACCATCACCGACTCACCCTGACCCCATTTTACAGAATCCATTCCTCCAATTTTCCATATCTTCATCCACTGATGCTCTGAGATCAGTTCAAGACAAATCCTTCAGCCATCTTCTCGTCTGAGCCCATGGACTATTTCTATTAGACATACAAATGTTTGTAGAGACACATCATAAAAGCATTAAGCTAAGAACACATATAGACAGTCACCCGGAGCGGGACTTGAACCCACAACCTCCTCAACCTGCTGCGCCCCCATGCCGCCCCCTGTGTGTGTGTGTGTGTGTGTGTAGTGGTTAGAACTATATTTCAAACTATTCCTTTCAAATGTGTTTTTTAAATAGCTGTTTGTTACTTTGGCTTTTATAGGTCTCTCTTCATTCACAGCAATATGAGCGCAGTCTTGCATGAGGGGAAATAACTGCCTGGTGGGGGATACCAAGATGGCCTCAGATTTGACAGACTTTCCTGTAAGAATTTTTCTCAGGCAGTTTTATTTGAGTCATGTTAAGGTGGATGGAGTAAACAGTGCTGGTTGATACACAAAGTTGACCACATTTCCTATGATGTGTCTCCACTGGCGTCATGGCCCCTATCTGATAATACAAAGCCTCATCAACTCTCTCTCCCATGTCTGTTCAGCCCTCTCTCATCCCACATTTCCTACCTCTAACCCTAAATTCTCCATAAATTGTATAGTTGCTATAGATTTTTTTCTTCTTCTGTACAGGCCATTTCCTTTCCCATGATATCATGGTTAATTCCCCCTCCTTCCTCGTCCACTTCCGGGGCAGAGTTAGACAGAACCAGACCTATCCTTAATTTCTGGTGCTCGACGCTGACCCTAAAGTATTTTTTTAATGTACATATATATATATCTTTTTTTTTTTTTTTGTATATATATCCAAAACACATATAGCTAAATAAATAAATAAATAAATAATAAAGACCCTAGCCACTTTTATTTTGTAATTTCTTCTCTTAGGCTGCTTCCTCTATTGTATCCACACTGTCCTCCATTTAAAAAAAAAAAAAAAGAAAGAAAAGTTTAATTGTACCCAGGCATCTGTAATTGCACTTCATTAAAAGGAGAGTAGGAGCCTGGTCCTGGTCGATGGCCATTGGTGGTTTCTGCCACATAAGGAGACAGAAGCTAAAGGTCTGACCAAAAACCTTGACCCAGCCCTAACCACAACACTAATCATGTGCCTCCTACCCACAGTCAGAGGCTGTTCTCAGTATAAATACTTACAGAACAGGCTTGATGGTGAGCTTAAACTCAGTAAAGTAGAATGTAGTGGGCTGAACTTTTTGCTGTAGGCCATTGCTATTTTGGTCTAAATGTACCATCTATTTTTCCCCAGTTTTCTATGGATTTCCTGTTTATTGGTTACAAAAGCAACCAGTGTTTTAAAGGCGTAGCCCAGTGAAATGTTACATTTACAGCTTAATTTCAGGCAATAAATGCCTTGCGGTTTTATCTTTGTATCACCATGTGCTAGGCAAGTTACTGAAACAATATGACACATACTTGTAGATACCCCTTTTTACTGTGCATCCACTATAAGTATTCAACTATCCACACATAAGCTGTGTCCCAGTCGAGTACTGTCCCAAACAGTGCCCTACTCTCTACATTGCATTTTATTGATTATAAATCTATTACTACTACACAGAGACACAGTGCAATAAATGTTAGACAGATGGACCTGAAGTGTAGCCTAATTAATTGTTATATTATCTGACATACTATTTTAGTGCAAAACTGTATTCTATGACATACACTGTGCACTGTGCGGTGTGGAGGGAAATACAGGGTGTCCCAAAAGTAAGGAAACCGAAATGAAAGAAAACATACATAAATATGGTGTCTAAAATTGGATCATCATCTTTTTGTTTTCTCACTGTTCTGTTTCCTTACTTTTGGGACATCCTGTATTTTGTTTCATCCTTGGAAAAAAAGGCAGACAACTAGCAACAAGTAGCAACAAGTCGTCATGTCCTGTTAGAAAGAAAAGATGCTGTATGATAATATCCTGTGTATGAGTCAGTACATAATATATACTGTATAGTACTTGTGTGGAATACGTAATTGGCATGCAGCCATAGTTTAATAATCATAATAGAAAAACACTGTCCAAATGAGATCCCCTGGAGCAGCTGCATATTGTCACTGTCCAATCAAAAACATTCCTTTATTCATTCATTCATTCATTCATTGTCTGTAACCGCTTATCCAGTTCAGGGTCATTGGGTGCAAGGCGGGAACACACCCTGGAGGGGGCACCAGTCCTTCACAGGGCAACACACACACACTCACTCACTCACACCTACAGACACTTTTGAGTCACTAATCCACCTACCAACGTGTCTTTTTGGACAGCGGGAGGAAACCGGAGCACCAGGAGGAAACCCTTGCAGACACAGGGTGAAGACACCAACTCCTCACAGACAGTCACTTGGAGCGGGAATCGAACCCACAACCTCAAGGTCCCTGGAGTTGTGTGACTGTGACACTACCTGCTGCACCACCGTGCCACCCCCTAATCAAAAACATGTATCTCCCAAAAACTTTACAGGAGAAGAAGAAAATCTTTTTAAATTTCAATGGAAGTCATTGTAAAAATATTTTATTTCAAGTAAACTTGGAGCAGTTCTATTGGTCCATTCATCATGAAATTTCACTTTGAAGGACTGTGAAGGACTGGTGCTGTGTTCCAATGATATAGTAATATAAAAATTGACAGAAATTAAGATATGTCTTTCTGATTGGACAACAACCATATGAGTCTGTGCTCAAAATGCCCAAAGAGATCTTAAGTGTTAGCAAAATACTTTATCTAATACATTCATTCATTCATCAATGCATTCATTCATTCATTCTTCAACCACTTCACCCTGATAAGGGTTGTGATGGATTCAGATCCTACCCAGAATCATTGGGCTTAACGTGGGAACATACCCTGGACAAGGTGCCAGGTCATCACTGGCCATTACTCACTCACACACTCATATCTGTGGACAGATTTACACACTTACTAGAGTGTTTTAACACCCCCCCCCCACCCACCCACCGATGATTTCCGGACAATGTGGTAAAAATGACTTACACCCTGCAAATATAGTGGGAGTAAAAATACCAAATCTTACCTAGTGTTCCTTTAATATGGTAAATTATATGAGCCTACCATGTAAAATCAGAACCTATTCAAATGATATTTAAATTTGTGTTATGGGGAAAATTATATACATACAATTATAATACATATAATACAGTATGATACATATTGTATACATACAGTTGTATACTATTTGCCAAGCTGCTTGGAGATCTTGTCCCTGTTGTTGCTAAAATCTCACTAATGACTACCGGCTAGTAGCTAACCACCCATTGTTTTTCTCATTGAGTCACCTCCCTCAAAAGTTCAAGAGCACAATCTAATGCAGCTGTATCCTGTGAATCTGAAGGGCTTCAGCCAACTCACTCGACATTAATGGGGCCGTTTTTTTCTGATGACGCCATTACAACCTGGAGATAGCTGCAGCATAAATATGAGCCATCTGGGCCAGCAAGATGGACTCCATGTCCGGAGCAGAGAAGCCAGCCAACTGTCCACAGTGACCCAAACTCCTTGTATTGGTCTGAAGGAACAGGGTGAGAGGATCCAGTTATGGTCACGCATCCAGTTTGCGTATCAAATGCAAACTAGCCTGAGAAATGTCCTTTTTATCACGTGCAAGCCGTTTCTGCATCATAAAATTTATAACTTTCCCAAGAGTTTTAGTTGCTTGGTAAAGTTTGTAATCATCCTGATTACATTGCTCCAGACAGGCCAAAGGAGGGAAAGACTTTGTATGATATATGTGTTCCAGCTCTAATAAAAGAGGGGGACGCTGGCTTTTATGGGGGCATTTCAAATCTACAAAATTAACACACAACTGCTTTGCATATTATTGGGTCTGTCCTTTGCATTTATAATGAAAAATATTTACTAGTTAATTTCTCACTGGACACACTAGCCACTAGCTTCCAAAGACCAGCCTGAACTGAAACACAGAATGTCCAGCCTGGAGGACCAAGGTGACCTTGCCCTTAAGCTAGGGAATGCCTCACATCCTGTGGAACCAAATGTGGAATCTTTAAAAGTAAAAATCATCTTGCCAGAGGCGGTATATATCACACCACTGGGAGCTTATCAGTTAGTTTCAGGAGTTCATTGTAGTCTGGGGAGGCCAGGTCTGTAGTAGCACAAGCTGACCAGTGGTATCCCCATGACAATCATATTATATCGTCACATATCATAATGTGTAATAGAACCTGACTTTGTGAAGTCATATCGATTTATTATTTAATGTTATGCATGCATGTCAAAAATGCCTTATATACCTTTATAAATCATATGAACACAAGAAAAATAGGAATTATTACCAATAGACTGATACGTAATAGTGTTATTAGGTGTATTCTGTAAATCAGTTTTAAAGGTTGGGTTTTTTTTTTTTTTTGTGCAAGATAAAATTCTAATGAAATATCCAAATATTGTCCTTCCAGTTGCTTAATATTAAAAAAAAAAAAAAAAAAAAAAAAACCCTAAAAACGAAGTAGTTTAAAAGTGGCTAATGAATATAGTTTATTCATAACTGCATTTGTAATGAAATCCTTCAAGGAAACAGCACTGCAAGAACATGTGCATCGAATTGTTCTGTTCTTGGGGATAATGTTGCATCCAGAAGTATGAGTGAGCATAGCATATTAATAGTTCGTTTTTAGGTAAATTGTTGTTGAGTGAAAGGACAATTGTCTTTTATTATACTACACAACAGTTACCATACAGGCAGCACGGTGGTGCAGCAAGTAGTGTTGCAGTTGCACAGCTGCAGGGACCTGAGGTTGTGGGTTTGAGTCTCGCTCCAGGTGACTGTCTGTGAGATGTTTGATGTGTTCTCCCCATGTCTGCGTGGGTTTCCTCCCACAGTCCAAAAACACACGTTGGTAGGTGGATTAGCGACTCAAAAGTGTCTGTAGGTGTGAGTGAATGTGTGAGTGTGTGTTGCCCTGTGAAGGACTGGCGCCCCCTCCAGGTTGTATTCCTGCCTTGCACACAATGATTCCAGGTAGGCTCTGGACCCACCGCGACCCTGAACTGGATAAGCTCTTACAGATTATGAATGAATGAATACATACAGTCTGAGAAAATAATTTTACAGTCTATTATTTAATAAAGATTTTTGATGGTTTTAAGCTATGTCTTTAGGGGTACTTTACATTATTGCATAAATAATAATTTCTCTGAAAATGTCTCTATTCTTGTCAGTGTTCATACCTGCAGTGATGAAAAAAAGTAGGTCAGTAAATTAACAAATGAGCCTCTCAGATTGGAGCTGTGATGAACTTTGCCATCAATCCATGGCTTTCTTAAGATCTTGATATTACAAGTATACACATCTGACTGCTAATGTTTCGTAAGGCTGCTGTGCTGAGATCCAGTAATTCTATATATGCTGTGCTTTGTGTGTGTGTGTGTGTGTGTGTGTCCTACAGCTGCAGTCTGGCTCAATTTAACTCCCTTCAGTCCTGAGCAGTCAGTGTTGGGTTGTGTTGCAGAGTGTTTTTAGCTGGCATTCATTCACTCTTGGCTCTGGACCTAAACACACACACACACATACACACACACACACACACACACACAAACATACACACACAAAGACAAACAAACAAACAATGCATGGGTGGACAACCTCACATTCTTTAAAGCAAACTCATTAGCAAACTGACTGAAGATAATCCATCATTTTTTTCTTCAGTCTCATACCGGGGCTACAAGGCTAATTTAGCTAACAACAGGAATCTTATAGAAATCTGTAAACATCATGTTAACATAATAACAACCATGTCAGTTTGTTTAGTAAGCTGAGTTTCATATTTGAGGTATCAAATATGTACAGATCTTAAAAAAACAGAAGTGTCCTATACTTCCACTGTGAGTATACAACAATAACAACTGGTATGAAAGGATGTGTAGCTGTTACTTGGAGCAGGGAATTGACAAAAAAAAAAATGTGTAACTCAAATAAAGCAGCTACTTGTGTTCTCAGAAGAATGGGCCTGTCTTCCCAAACAACCTGATTCTAACAACATTGGATGTATTTGTGATTATTTGTTTGAAGAATAAAATGCAAAAAACTTTATTAACTCCAAGTTTCTTGCAAAAAAAGGGCAAGCTGTAGTGAAGGCAAGGAGTGAATTTACTAAATGCTAATGATGTTAGTTGAAGGTTTTGTTCTATTTTCTGTTTCACCTATGGGTTCTCTTTCTTTCCTTAACTGTAAAAATAAACATGCTGAACAACCTGAACTAATGACTGTTTTGATGAGAAAATACAGCCTTCTTTTTGAAAACTATGGAAATAAATCCACCCTAATTCACAGAAACACATGGGACACTTGCACACTGGCCTGGAATTCACTGAAGTCTATTAACTCCCACTCAAAGTTAGCTATGGATACACACAAGCTCAGTGATGCTTAACTGACAAGTGCTGTAACCTCACAGTGTGTGTGACCCAAGACTGCTCTAGAGGCCTGCAGTGAAAACACACCTGTGGATGTCTCTCTCTCTCTCTCTCTCTCTCTCTCTCTCTCTCTCTCTCTCTCTCTCTCTCTCTCTCACTCTCTCTCTCTCTCTCTCTCTCTCTCTCTCTCTCTCTCTCTCTCTCTCACACACACACACACACACACACCATGCATTGTAGGGACATTACCTTGACAAAATTTAATTTCATAGAACCTTAACCCTAACCATAAAAAGTATTCATTTATCTCCAGCCCTAGCTTAACCCTTACCCCAACCATACCCTAAACTTTAGACCATATCCATTCAGAGGCTCTTATGTTCATATAACACATATATTTCTCACATAACCCATAAAAATCTCAATTTAAATAATCTTAAAGAACAATGCATAAAATGTTTACCTTACAATTACTGCTTCAAAATCAGTGTGGTGCTTCACTTACAAGTAAAAGGAAGAATAGAGCATCTGTCATTGCCACTCTGGGCACAACAGAAACTGAACTATGTAACTTTTGGAGGAGAGTAAGAAATGACCTCCTCTCCCTCCCCAATGATTTCAGTATGGTGCTGTTAAAAATTATTGCAGTAGGTTGAGCCCAATGAGCCCTTTGTTTTTTTATTTGTTTAGTGACACCAGGGATTCATAAACACATGGTCACGTTCCCGAATATTTTAAAGAAACACTAGGTCATTTTTTTTTTATTTATTCAAATATTTATTTATTTTTATTGCATTATATTTTATTTTATTTATTTATATATTTGTATACATTTTTATTTTTGCTCCCAGACTCCTGCTCCAGTTGTAGAAAGTAATTCATTTTTACAGCACTCTTCTGGAAGAGGTGGTTTCCTACCCTCCACCCAAAGTTCTGCAGTGCTGAGCCCAGAGTAATGACAGAGGATATATTCTCCCTATTGAAAAATCAGAATGACTTTGAAGCTGTTTAAGGTAAAAATATTACTTAGTTTTTCAATCACAGCAAATAAAGACAAGCAAATAAAAATATATGGACCTATGTCTTGTTTACTGTAAATTCAGAAGATATGTAAACTTGTTTTCACTGAAAAAAAAATCAACAAAACCTTTGTTGTTATTTGGCCAAAGATGTCCAAATTTTTGCGTACAAATGTTCAGCTGCCTCAGTGAATATCCTGGCATCTCGAGAGAATGCAACACTGTTAGTCAGAGCACAGCTGTGTGGACCTGTGGAACCCACATTGCATGAGCAACACTCCAGCAGTGTGAAGCTGCAGCTGCAGGGAGAGGGTGGATGTTTCTACATTTATCTAAAGGGAAATTCCAGCATGTGCAGCGAATATCATACGGCACCATTTCGCTCTTCTCTGAGAAGTTCCAGACATAACCAAGCGTCATCACATTTACAGAAATCAAGCTAAATCAATTGCAACTCCTCGAGGCTTTAACACACGGTAAAAGTCCAGCCCCTGGCTTTAATGAAGTCATCACTGCTCATACATCACCATTACTGTATACCTTACATCATAACTCATGCAAAATAACTATTTAAATGCTTTAACCCTTTACTTCTGCCATTTAATGGACTCTTCTCCATTCTCCATTTTATTTTTGTATAGAATCTGCTTTAAGATTCACCCACTGTGGGCACAGAATTCCTTCCAGGTTTGTAGGGGCAGTTATAGCACTAAAGGGCAACAAACGCCTGTGAACACCATTCATTTTAAAAGGAATATAGGATGAGCGGGAACTCTGAAATCTTTCTGTAATGTTGTGTAATGCAAAGAATAGGAGTCAACAGCTGAACATTCATACTTTCTCACTGCATGTGCACAGTAGTTTGAGGGTTCTGGGGCCTACCATCCCACAAACAGTGAAACAAGACCACAGTCAGTTTTTTGTGGACTGCCAAAGTCAGAAAATACGATAAAATTGTTTTGAATTTGCTCAGCTTCGAACATGAAGTGCAGACTTTTAAAGTTGTCCTCCTTGTCTGGGTCTCTCCAGTCACTGCGCTGGTCCTGCATTTATGTGAGAGCACAAACACAGAGAAGGAGCACAGAGAACTGTGCAAAAATGGTAAAAATGAGAATGAAAAAGAAAAAGAACCAGGTGAAAATGTTCCTCGCTCCTCGGCTCTCTCGCTGAACTGAGCTTTAGCTCATATTTATTTAAAAGAACAGGCACTGAATCCGGCCGTTCTGAACAGGGCTGTTTAGAAGGGGAGCATGCTGCTGTAGTGCTTGATCCCTGTGGTGTTTTGACCCCAGAAATGTGTTCACAAATACTCTTGTTAATGGCTAATGCAACATGTGTTTGGTTTTGTTGCATTCTGTTTTGTTTAATTCCTGTTTGTGCTGCCCTTGTCATGCCATCTTCCTGCCCTGTTGTTCCCAGGTGTATCTTGTCTGTGGTGACTTTTTATAGTGTGTGTCTCTGTTTCCTAGTTGTTGGCCATTTGTCAGTCTTCTGCCTTTTCTTTACATTTCTGTTTCTCCAGGTTTCTCTGTGTTTGTTATGTTAGCATCTCTGTGTGTTTAGTCTCCGTGTTCAGTGTTTAACCTCTATGTCCAGTGTCTAGCCACCTTGTTCAGTGTTTAACCTCCATGCCCAGTGTGTTGCCTCTTAGCTCTGTGTTTAGCCTCTTAGCTCTGTATTTAGCTTGCCAATTATGTTTGTTTTAGTTTAATTCTCTCACTTTCTTTAAGTCTCTAGTTCTTTGTTTTGTTTACTATGTTTTGCTCTATGTCACTTTGTTACTTTTGTAATTTGCATTTATTCTTGGATTTTGTCCTTGCTTGTGTCTTGTTTGTTTTATTGAAGTATTCGCCTGCACTTCCATTCCTTGTCCCTAGACCGCCCCTACCTTCCAGCTAAAGACTGTATTTAATAAATGTGCCAGTATAAATCACTAAGTGTAGTGTACGTTTACTGTTAATATAGTGTATTGAGTTAACAGTGCTGAGGCCAGACATAGTGTTGTATTCTAAAAGTAAACAAAACAAAAACATTTGTTGTATACAGCAGATGAAACTTTTGAAAGGAAGAAGCTGAAGCATACACAGACTTGGCGGCTGAGAAGCGAGATTGTGAGTGGCAGGCACATGTAAGACCAGTAGTAAAAGGTATCAGGGGATTTATAGCCAAGTCTGCCACATCCTTGCTTGTGCAGTTCGACATTAGGGGCCAAAAATGAATGGTAGCTTTGAAGGAGATATCAGAGGTATCACATAAAGATCACAGGGACCTGGTAGCACTGAGCACGCCTTAACGGTGCCAGTGGGACTTGGTACGGACTTAGTCACCAGGGAGACCAGTGTGGATCTACATATAAGAGCGTGATAGGGCTGTAAAGCTTGTGTCTGAGATACCAGAATTGACTTTTGAGCCTTCTGGAGGTGTTGTAGGTTTACGTGATGGATGCGTTGAATACTCATGGCCTGGACCCAATGTCCCATTTTGTTTGGTGTAGCTGACTGCTGATTGGATCATAAATGGCCACCGTGGTTAGGTGTAGGACACTTAAATGTTCAATGATAGAAGATAAAAGGAAGGAAGGTAGAAAGAGAGTGAGATGGGCCCTATGTGAAGCTCTAACAGACTGGCAAAGGATATCTATATCTTATTCTGTGTATAATTATTACGTGCATAAAAACCTTCCTGACAATAAAATAAAAGTACTTAATCATATTTATTGTTAACAACGTGAATGGTTTGAACCTGTGACCCATATGTTTTATGCATAAGTGTGTAAAGTACACTGTTAAAACAAATTCAGTTTTGGTAACTGGCTGTCACTGTGCTCAAGAGTAAATATTCATACGTTTAATTAGAGAACATAATCATTCCTTATTTTATTATAATTGTAGATTTTAAAATTTCATAGGTTTCATAGATTTCATAGGCCCCATTTCATCTCCTACATTTATGTTATATTGTACAGTTATATTATGACATAGTACAACTCTCTTGTAATATTTCATAATAGAACTGTACAATAGAACGTAAGAGAATGTGATGTACCTAGGGAACACAACTAGGTACATTTACACTGTTTGCACATTTAGTGACCAGTAATGTACCTCTCCCATACTTTTTTTTGAGCTTGTAGTTACTGTAAAACCTCACCAAACATACAGTACTTCAGACCAGCTCTATGATCAAAGTCAAAGAAATGTTGGACTGTTTTAACTCAGCTGAGCTACCAACAATACGTGAGATGCATCTGGTTTACGTTATCAAAGTCTTGCCTTCTCAAACTGTGGACGTGTGTGTGTGTGTGTGTGTGTGTGTGTGTGTCCTGATTCAAGCTGTTTACATATCGGGGCAACATGTTTTGCAGGATGTCTGGTCAGTCCAAGAACTTTTGTTTTAAAAGCAGAATGCCTTTATTCAATTTTCTCTCTCTCTCTCTCTCTCTCTCTCTCTCTCTCTCTCTCTCTCTCTCTGTCCCTCTCGCTCTCTCTCTCTCTCTCTCTCTCTCTCTCTCTCTCTCTCTCTCTCTCTCTCTCTCTCTCTGTCCCTCTCGCTCTCTCTCTCTCTCTCTCTCTCTCTCTCTCTCTCTCTCTCAGTCAGTGGTGTTTGGACTGGGAGGGAGAGACACCATGTGATGGATGTGAACTGTGTAATCTCATAGTTGCCTGTGAGAGCTGATATGAAGTGTATCTGGATAAGCTCCAGTTTAAGCCTCTGACCAGTGGGGACTAGACCACGTCCATACAGCCAGACCCTCTGAAAAACTGACCTCTGTCATCCCACATTTTACTCTAAAAGCAGGCCTGACCCTTATTATAGAGGAATGTGTCTGGCTGAGAAACATGTAGACCATAAAAGGTCTAATTGGAACATTTGGGCTAAAATACATTTGGTGTAGCTGACATCTAATGGTATGGTACATAAACAGTCAGGTGAAACAGTGCTTCAGCCCTTAGAAACCACGGAAGTTTATATTTTACAACAATGATGTAATATGAGAACTTTCTGGGTACCAATTTGAAATAAGACTATGTGTATAAACATTTATAAAATTTTATGTTAATAATCTGTTTATTACGTGGTTATTAATTAGGTTGTAAACACCTTAAAGGTCACTAATAATCCTTTTTAACACAGACAAAGGGCAAGAGTGACCCTTTTTTGCCTAATAATGAGTGTGTCAAATAACTATATTTATAGTGTCAAATATCTATACTATTCTTTACCAATATCAAGGTAAAGAATAAGCTAACACATGAGAAAACATATTAACAGTAGATTTGAAGTTTAATGGTAACAATGGGTTCATTGTTTGGCAAGCTACATGTCACTGTTGCCCTAGGTGTTTTAACTGATTAATAATGACGTTTATTGTATTTACAACATAATTAATAACCATTGATAAACACATTTTAAAGCAAGTGTAGTCTCATTTTAAAGTGTTAGCCATTTTGGGAATTATCGTTGCCTTCATAGAATTATTACACATTAATTCATTCATAAATTCATTGTCTGTAACTGCTTATCAAGGTCAGGGTCACGATGGGTCTGGAGCCTACCCAGAACCACAGACTCAGTGGCAAAACAATCAGTGGTGTTTAATATACTTTTAAATAATTTCAACAATGGGAATGTCTAAGATTTGGGGGTAATGCAGATCTCTTTGGTTTGTTTACATTCAGAAGCTCTGTGTCTTTTAACAAGGAAATTTATGTTTGAGGAAAAAAAAACTGATCTTTTAAGTCACTGACATTTTTTATTGACTCTTTGAATTACCACAGAATCTTATTTGTAACTTGAGTTGTTTAGTTTTGTAGCACTTAGTTCACTCCTGAATTTGGAGGTATTTGCACCTTAAGTAAACCAAAACAGCAAAAATAAGTTAATATTATCCACCTATGGAGCAGGAATAGAGCAATATCCTCATCTCAGTTTATTCATTCATTCATTCATTATCTGTAACCGCTTATCCAATTCAGGGTTGCGGTGGGTCCAGAGCCTACCTGGAATCATTGGGCGCAAGGTGGGAATACACCCTGTAGGTGGCACCAGTCCTTCACAGGGCAACACAGACACACACACGGACACTTTTGAGTCGCCAATCCACCTACCAACATGTGGAACATTGGATTGTGGGAGGATACCGGAGCACCCAGAGGAAATCCATGTGGACACGGGGAGAACACACCAACTCCTCACAGACAGTCTCCCGGAGCGGGAATCGAACCCACAACCTCCAGGCCCCTGGAGCTGTGTGACTGCGACACTATCTGCTGCACCACCATGCCGCCATCTCAGTTTATGCTTTTCAAAATTTGAATGTCACCGTTGTCTAGATGCCTTGTCTCTGCTGTGAGCAATGAGAAAAAAAAATGCTAGCATTCCAGACCCAAACCTTTTTATTATACATTTACAGACACCGGAGATTCTTAAACACTGATAGAACTGTTATGTACTTATGACATGCCTAATAACCATGTAATATACTATATACAATTTATTTTAATAGGTAATTCTAACTTACAATGTGTATATATAAAATAATATTTACGGTAGACTTCCCAGGTTCTAGCATGTAACACATATGAGGTTATTCAAGGGTCAGCTTTGCAGTGTATTCCCATCAGATCTGAGCAGGTACTTGCTGGAACATCCTGTTGTAAAAGTTATTGCCCTATTGTATCAGCCCTTACTAAGGGTCAGGGAAGGCCAGGAGGTTAAAACTGTATGGTTGAGGGGCTGCCTTTGCTTATGTGTAGAACAAAATGAGTGACGATGAAGACACACCCACTTACAAAGACAACAGATATTGATCTGGTCTAAAGGTGAAAACATATTGTTAAACGTTTGATGCTGGATTGAGGGAAAAAGTATGTCACATTTAAGACTTACCCACCCAAATTCCTTTAGTCGTGCAGTGTTTAAACAGGCACTGGGATGGCCCTCCTCTAGGATGATAACTTCAAGAGTATGCCTATACCTTTCAAGAAAAAACGATTGTGCCATACTTTCCATATATTTTTATTCTTTCATGCACTCATGTCATGATGTCATGTTTTCTTCCCTCTGGGGAGCCTGGACTGATCCATTCCACCTGGGGAATGGTTAAATCCTCCCTGGTTGCACCCCTACTCAACCACACATACCTGCCATGACTCATAGAACCTCTTGATATACCCCTCACTTTCCCAGTGTGGTTGGGAAGTCCTTGTTATTTCTACTCGTACTACTATTGCTCTGTGCATTGTTAATCTTGATTCACTCTTTATGACTCTTTGCTTCTTTGGGTAGTTCTTCGATGGATACATGGCAGAATGGGTTCACCTGCTTTGTGGCTATCTGCCTGTGCTTTGACCCCAGACTGTTTCATTTATTCATTTCAGGGGCAGAGGACATTAATAGAAAACCAACCAGGTACCAGAGACCAAAAAAGTAAGTATATCCAAGCAGAGTAGGTATTATGCATTGGAAAAGTGCCATTCGACTAATTTTAAACTGTTCCAGGGCAACCAAAAATATCAGTGCTTTGCTGAGCAGTTTAATGTCTGCATCCACAATGACTTCTCTAATAGCTGAATTACCCTTTTTATACCTGCTGGACATGGAGCCCGACTGCCCACACATATGATGTATGGTAAAATGCATCCTCCCTGAATGTAATGGGTCAGGGATTTTTTTTCCCTCCTCCCCAGCTGTGGGCCCTGAATCACTGTCTGAACTGCTGTGAGTATGTTCGTCTGACAGGGCCTTGGCAACAGCTGCAGATGGAAATAAAATATTTCATTTTGATTAAAGATAAGGCGGCAGTGGGAAAAAGCAGTGGATGCATGCTGGATGTTTTTGGGAAAGCTTCCATGTTGCACCAAAATGGACTTGGATCGGCCATTCCGTCTCCCTCTTGTTTTCTATGCCTTTGTGTCTTTGTCTCTTCTTACTCTTTACAACACTAAACATTCCTGGCACCATTATGTAGTCAGTCTCAACCTCAGACACTCTGCCCATGGACTCACTGTGTACTGTGTGCTAATGGCACTTTTAGAAGGTTGTTGTAACCTTGGAATCTCATGTGCTTATAACTTTATGAGGACCCTCTGAATGCACCATAGACATCCAATATACATCAGACAGCCCAAGGGTGGTGTGTTTGAGGCTGAGATTAACTACATAATGATGCTAGAACATCAACGGCATAATGAAGCCAGAAATGTTGAGCAAGATTTGTAAACTCATAAACTCATAAATTTCAGTTTACTGCAAGGAAGTTGCACTCAAGTGGCTGACAAAGTCATAAATACAAGTGGTAAACTTGGACAAGCCTTCAAATTAAGGAGTGACATACATTATATGTCCAGATGTTTGTAGACTCTCCATATAAATCGTGAAGTCTGCTCTTTTTCATTCACTCATTGTGGGATGACCCTAAAATAACCACACTGTAAACCCAAATGTTCAAAGTAATTAAAATATATTGAAAAGTTCCACTCAGTTAAACAATTAAATTATTTTCAACAATATCTTCTTTTTGAGCTTGTGAAACTGTAAAAGTCCTAAGTACTGTTGATTTAGCAGAGACCAGTGCAGCAATTTTCAACCAAGATGGCGGATACACTGGTGTTAACTGCTTTTCGTGAATTTGGAGAGGTTCGTGTGTTTTTTCAGTGCAAGGGGTGGCACAACAGGTTGAATCACTATCTCGTAGATCCAGAGTCCTAGGGTCGTGGGTTGAGACCCACATCGGGTCACTGTTACAGACAATGGTTGAGTTTATGGTTAAATTAGTTAATAGTACTGAAGCATTAGATTAAGTTGTAGACACTTAAAGTAAACGTGCACGCATATTTCCGTCATATGAGTTTATGAACTTATTCAAGTCTACAGTGCATGTGCAATGCCAAGAATGGGCTAACAGAGTATAGAATTGGGCCCTGCATTAGTGAGATCAGTGGACATGCATTCTCTGGAGTGTTAATCATTTTGGAACAAGAGTCAATGTGTTTTCTGATCCAGAACTAACCATGCAGCCTCCGACAGTAGTTTTGTTAATGATTTTTGCCATGATTAATAGTGTAAATCCAGATAAGGATCTGGCTAAAATAAGGATCTTTTCATTATCATCCAGGCATTACTTAAAATCTCTCTCTCTCTCTCTCTCTCTCTCTCTCTCTCTCTCTCTCTGTATTCACATTATTATGCTTAATTCTTGACATCCATGGGTGTTTAGCATTAAAGAAGCCCCAGAAAGAGAGCAGAGCCTCAAATAAATGTTACTAATCATGTAGTCGAGCTGAATTAATTCATTTACAGTGTATTATATGAATAAATAAAAGGAAATAAAACAGTAACAAGCTCAACCACCATGCCAGTGTCACTGCAGCGTTGAGAGAGATCCACCCCCCAAATCATGCCTGCTCCATGATGGTTCTGTGGAGGTCCATTGAAGAACAGTGTGAAAGAAGCAAACAAACTATGCAAGCAAGAGATATAGAGAGACTATAGTCAGTAATTGTAAAACTACAAAGTGCTCTTGTCTGGTCAGTGTAGCTGAGAGAAAGATGACTCAGCTAGTTTTTATTAGCAAGATGCTTTCAGTCTTCATATCCCTGACCCCTGACTTCTTTTTGTACAGGTCAAATAGGGTCCAATCTCATCCAGTGTTCAAGTACTTGTCTGCTGATAAATGCCAAAGTGGATGAATGCCCATCCTTTATTTACACCCTGGATAATCAGAGATCCAAACAGCCTCACTTTTCAAGGCCAAACTCTGCATAAACAGCACAAGCAGAATTACACATTGTACGCTGCTTATCGAACTCACACGAAACAGAGAGAGAGAGAGAGAGAGAGAGAGAGAGAGAGAGAGAGAGAGAGAGCGATTGAAGACCAGTGTTCCATGCATAAATGAGAAAAGTATGTTGTTTCAGATCATATTGTTCTTTCAGATGGATTCAGTGCCTCTGAAGAATAAAGGTTCTTGGCTTGAAGAGCAAGGACGTAATATTAGGCTGAACATTTGGGGGTCTGGGAGTATAACAATAAGTATTTGCACTCATAGAAAACCTGTGAGTGGTCCATTTTATTAAATTCTCTGAAAAATAGCGAAATAATTTTATATAATGTTTATGAGTGGAGGCCAGGACTGGGCTTGCAGTAACATAGAAAGGAGGCGGTCTAGGGCCCCCAAAACAGGTCTACTGACATCAGTGCCTCAAACAGACAAACCCCTTTAGTGTAAAAGTCCCTTCAGAAAGAGAACAAAAATCTATGCATGTCAACTAAAAAAACCTTGAATACACATGAACATATTTTGTTTTATGGAGTGGCTATGCCAGATTGCTACAGTTAAACCTTCACCACCATGTTGCCCAGCAACAGTACACACTGTTAACAGACTACATTGTGTGCTGGAAGAGTTATTTATTGTAAAGGTTTCTTTGTAAACAAATACATGTATGAAATAAATGTTGGTGTATTGTATCATAATCATAATGGCCACCATTTTATATAAGCAATAAGCTGAGACCATGCGTTACTATGAGTTTACCACGGGGAAGTTCCTTCCAATTTATTTTGTGGCACTCTTGTATAATTTAAAAAGCATTTACAGAGTCAAGGTTATGGGCCAAAAGTCACATAATCCCTCTAGTGCTTTTCTACTGCATGCTCTACTCCGCTCTACTTGCTTTTTGGTCCATGGTTTCTAATTGGTTTTCCACTAGCACAGCTCCCACCAAAATGTAACGAGTGATGTCACAAAACATCACCTCTAACAGGAATTGTGTGCTTTGGAAACAACAAGAACAGCAGCTGCATTAGGCATTGTTTTCTCATCATGTATTCACATTGACTTATTTGTTTTGATTTTGGGACTGAACACATTGCTTCTCACAACCGGTTCAGACAGATCAGTGGAGTTTTGTGTTCCACATTGCACTGTCTAGCTCTCGTTGGAGTTTTTCATCAGCCACCACTCCAAGGAGCATTTGACTCTCTTCAAAAGAATACAGCATTGTTTTACGAGCTAACATTGTGAATCGGACAAAAACAAATGTGATCAAATGTGCTAAATGTCTACATTTTGTCAATTTCAAGTCTCTCTGGCCAATCAACTCTCTGTAAGATTTACACATCACGTTTTAATCCTTACTTGACTAACTTGAAACCATGAGTGAGCAGGTACCAAAAAAGTAAAAAGGTTTTATTAAATTTCCCTAATAGAAAAGCAAAAATCTGATAGCACCAGGTCAAGCAGAGTAGGTACCATGCAGTGGAAAAGAGCCATAACACTGTAAGACTTGGTAAGGGAGGGTCCCAACACCATTGCACTTGATTTGATGCAATAGCTGACCACATTCCGAAAAGATGTCAAGCTCTAGGGCCATGAGGAAATGGGGCCTATGTATGCCAAGACTGAAGCGAGGAAAATCTTGTTCCAAACTTTTGTGAAACTTCTACATGTTTCCAGCACACTAAACTGGAAAAGCCCCATTAGTCAGCAGAGACTGGGAAAGAAGTGGGTGAACAATATTAAGGCAATGCAAGCCATGGCTATGCAGGCCTTAGTGAATCATTTCTGTAAAGTATCTCAACATTTAAAGCCAACTGTGTTATCCTTTTTATCCTGCCATTACTGTATATGCTGGGAACATAATGAACTGTCAGCTACACTAAGCTTCCATAAACTCCAGTTGTTTTCTGGTCTCAGAAAATCAAGTATGGTGTGGTGGGAAGAGATGCATATTTTTGAAACCTCTGAATTAGCAAGCGATGAGAAAAATAACTGTGTTCTTACAGCTTCTTGGCAACTGTTCCTCGTCCATCAGACTGCTAATTCCCTCCGAACACTAGCGTGTAAGTGATATCACCCAGATTGCTGTTAGCTGTCCAACAAACAACAAACTCCCAGCTATCTCACTTCACTAGCTCCACCAATCTGTTTAATGTTCCCTATTCCGTCTTTACAGAATTGCCTTAATGGCAAAGCAAGTGCATTCCTCCTCTCCTCCCAGATTTTATCGTGGAGTCTGGCCACTTCTCATCAGGTTTTTTTGCCTGTTCTGGCTGCTGTGGTGAGAAACAATTTGAATTTTATTGGGATGGAGGGACAGAAGCCAAATACCTTTACTCTCTCAGGTGTGAAATAGCTCAAAATCTAACAGCAAATAGAAAGTAGATCTGACTTCTGTGTCCTTGAGTCCCAGAAAGCGTAACTGGCCTATATTGCTGTCTCTGAGTGAATAGGCTGATCCTCTTACTTCCCAATTACTTGGACTTATGCTAATCACACAAGTCTTTAATAACTAGTGTAATGGAAATGGGAAGTGTTCTCTACCTGTTGAGATGTCCAGTGATGTTGCATTCGCCGGAGCTGAAAGAGAAGCACTTGCCTTCAGTCTTCCAGGTGAGCAGATTCATTGAAATTGGGAGAAACCTGGCTAAAAGGTAGACATTCATTAATTAATTCATTCATTGTCTGTAACCGCTAATCCAGTTCAGGGTCACGGTGGGTCTGGAGCCTACCCGGAATCATTGGGCACAAGGCAGCAACACACCCTGTAGGGGGCGCCAGTCTTTCACAGGTTAACAAACACTCACACATTCACACCTACTGACACTTTTGAGTCACCAATCCACCTACCAACGTGTGTTTTTGGAGCATGGGAGGAAACCAGAGACCACCCTGAGGAAACCAACACAGACACAGGGAGAACACACCAACTCCTCACATACAGTCACCCGGAGCGGGGCTCGAACGCACAACCCCAGATCCCTGGAGCCACCCAGGTTGAAATTTATATGGCTAAAAACTGAGGAGAAAAAAGATTTTTTCTTAAAAAGTGGAGAAAATAGGTGTTTGTTCTGTTTTGGCCTATTGGACTTTCTAAAAACAATTAATTCATTCATTCATTCATTTATTCATTTATCAATCATTTTTTATTTGGCTATGCACAGTTGCGCTTTGAGTGTTATGATTTTATAAATATATTGAATTTATTTTGTATATATTATTATTATTATTATTATATAGCACTGATATTGGAATGAGGTGGCACAGTGGTGCAGCAGGTAGTGTCACAGTCACACAGCTCCAGGGACCTGGAGATTGTGGATTCGATTCCCGCTCCGGGTGACTGTCTGTGAGGAGTCTGATTTGTGTGGGTAGGTGTGAGTGAATATGTGTGTGTCGCCCTGTGAAGGACTGCCGCCCCCTCCAGGGTGTGTTCCCGCCTTGCGCCCAATGATTCTAGGCAGGCTCTGGACCCACTGCAACTCTGAACTGGATAAGCGCTTACAGATAATGAATAAATGAATGAAAGATATTGAAATGTGTGTCACACAGCTCTAGGGTCCTGGGGTCGTGGGTACAAAACACACCCCATGTCACTGTCTGTGAGGTGTGTTTTCCCTGTATCTGTGTGTGTTCAGATTGTGTGTGAGTGAATGTGTAATATGGCGGCACAATGGTGCAGCAGGTAGCGTCACACAGCACCAGGGACGTGGAGGTTGTGGGTTTGATTCCCGCTCCGGGTGACTGTCTGTGAGGAGTTTATTGTGTTCTCCCTGTATCCGTGTGGGTTTCCTCCGGGTGCTCCGGTTTCCTCCCACAGTCCAAAAACACACATTGGTAGGTGGATTGGCGACTCAAAAGTGACCGTGAGTGTGTGTGTTGCCCTGTGAAGGCCTGGTGCCCCCTCCAGGGTGTGTTTTATATATGTATATATTTGGATTTAGATTTCCTATTGTTTTGGATAAAATAATAAATGTGACCTAATAATTAGATATTCTTTGATGAGAAAAATGTTTCTCCCTATACTGGTTATTTTTATTTATTTATTTAATTTTTTTTTAATTAATCCTTGAACAGGCTAAGAGAATATCTGGACCAAAGTGACTAGCTTCTGTTCTGCAGTATATAAGCACAGCTTGAAAAATGTCCCACTTTTCACAACGTACAGATGAACTGAACATGGTAAAGCACTGGACTCCTATGATTTAATGGATTTTGAATTTGAGCACCTCTGATTTACAACGTGTTGGGTGTCAATTATTCCATCCAGTCTTACAGCACCATCTCCCGGCTGTTCCACTGTGTCGTCAAGACTAGAAATAGCACACTCTGGAGCTGGGTAAGAACTCAAAATGACCCTATATCGCCCTCTGTGGGAGAAACAGCAACATCACAGTAATGAGCTGTTTTCCTGAATCAGAATTAGAAATCAAAGATGTACAGTTCTGTGCAAACGTTTTAGGCACATGGCAATATGAGATTTAAAAAACAGAAAGGGTTTATTTTTATTTGAATTAAATATATTAATGAATATTAGATTGAAAACAAATAATCTTACTACAATAAATAGCGATATTCTCTTTGTGAATGTGTTATCTTAAGTAGCTAAGAGTATTATTATTTAAAATAATAATATTTTAAAATAATAATTATTTAAAATAATCTATTGAATTCCCAGATGTTTGTATAAAATCACAATAAATAAAAAATAAATAAATACAGTAAAGTTTTTGATTTGTTTTTCTACAAAGTAATAGATATGATGTGAGCTCATGTGAAGAACAAAATTTGTTGCCAGACATTCTCCTTGATTGTCTGGATTTCTTATTTCAACAGCACATTTTATTTAACATAATGAAGCATTTATTAACCTAGGTAAAACAAGGTAGCCTACTACAATTATGGTATTGTAAATACTATAATTCTATATTGTGTATAGTGTAAATATTTGTTTATAATTAATAGAATATCCAACTACTAAGTTCTTTCAATCTTTAAAAATTTCGTAAAAACAAATTTTTTAAATGAAGTTAGAATTTTAATATTGCTTACAGACAAACGTGTTTTTGGATTGTGGCATGAACAGGTGGAGACCCAATCGGACACATGGAGAACACACAAAACATCCCACAGACTGTGACATTAGATGGGGTTGAACCTGACCGTGAGCTGACAGTGATTTTACCTGCAGTCTACCAGTCTATAAACATATTTAGATGAATGTATGTGAGAGCTTTCCTTTTAAAGTCTGAAAACCTAGTCCCCAACTCAAGTACCTGTGTACAAAAAGTGCCAGATAGCAGGTACCGTCCAAAATAACACAAAAGTAAACATATCAGCATATGTTGCTGCATGTTCACTCCTCAACAATATGTGCACTGTCATATCACAGTGTACACAGACTGCCATGTCATTAAAGAGGACACTGCCCAACAAAGCAGACCTTAGTTTCATTTCTCATATGTAACCGCACAACCTCACATTAACGAAAAACTCAGTTACAACTTAATACAAACAGTCACAAAATGTGAACCCCTCTACATTCATCAGCTTCATTCCTACACGTTCCCAGACGTTCATAACAAGGTCTCAGATATACACAGTCACATCCAATCCAAAGCAGTGTTCTGAAGGCTGTTTGAGCAATACTTGAATCTGGCGTGTATAGAATGAAACTGGGGTATCAGTGTGTGAGGAGTCCCTCAGGGACGCTCTGATGTTCTGAAGTCTGGGGTCAGTGAGAAGTTAGCCAGCATCATCTTGTAAATCAACTCATAAACCCTTCACTGACCCAGGGTTATCTGCCCATCTACTGCAGGCCTCTCAACAGCAAACAGCAGATGAGTGTCTGAACTGGACTGTGGATTTGGAGATGCAGATATTAGTGATTATTACAGGATGTAAAATGAACAGAAGCATCCGCGTAAAATGACATATATGAACAAAATATATAATAGCTAATAGCTCAATAAAAATATACTGTACACTTTTTACACTTTTAAATTGATTTGGAATAACGTAACCCAACAGAAGGCAATAGGAATACACTGACACAGAATATCACTACTTACAATAATATTTCAAGTGCGGTTTCAAGTTCAGGAGGCTTTATTGTCATTCCCACTATATACACAGTACACAGGGAAATGAGGCAATGTTCCTCCAGGACCATGGTGTATCACAATTAGTGCAAACAAGACAAAGACAAACAATAAACAAAGGGAAAATACACATAGGACAAACAGTGTGTTTCTAACTTTCCTCTAGTACACAGTACAGTACGGAGAGATGTAAAGTGATGTTGTGCATAGAAAGAGATAAAATGCTAAAGTATCACATATTATGAGAATAACAGTCACAGGTGTCATGCTCCCAAAATGGTGAAGTTTAATTTGGTTACTACGTTTGCTACCATCCTGTCCATTTTATAAAACGAAGACTGACAGTTCAGATGTCAACAGTTATACTCAAAAATTACACTCTTAACCTTTTTTTTATTACATTTTCTTTTAAACAAATTAATATAACATTCATTACACACACTACAGTGTAAAAAAAAGACCTTGCAAAAAATGAAAAACATGTAAAACTCATGGTGGTGAAGTTTGCTTGCCATTCCTTGTGGTTGGATGGTCAATAGCACGCTATTACGGTATCACGGTTAGTGCAACAGCACAAAAGTGTCATTGAAAGAGTTTGTGTGTGTGTGTGTGTGTGTGTGTGTGTGTATGTGTGTGTGTGTGTGTGTGTGTGTGTGTGTGTGTAGGTGTGTGTTTGCTCCTGTGCCTGAGCATTTGTGTTGTGTACTTGTGCATTTAGAGGTGTCTGTCTGTTGGGAACCAGTCTGATTGGTTGTTGGTTGTATTAATAATAATAAATATTTGCATGATCTAACAGCACTGGACTAAATGCTACTATTGCAATAATGCTCATTCATTCATTCTTTGCCTGTAAGAACTTATCCAGTTCAGGGTCACAGTGGGTCCGGAGCCTACCTGGAATCATTGAGCGCAAGGCGGGAATACACCCTGGAGGGGGCGCCAGTCCTTCACAGGCCAACACACACACACACACACACACACACACACACACACAGTCATTCATTCATTCACATTCTCACACCTATGAAGATTTTTGAGTGGCCAATCCACCCACCAACGTGTGTTTTTGGACTGCGGGAGGAAACCAGAGCACCTGGAGGAAACCCACGCGGACACTGGGAGAACACATCAAACTCCTCTATAATAATCTTACATGATTTAATCCCAATATGGGTTTTATTTTAATTCACAGCTGTGCCACAACCAAAGTTTGGATCGTTCAACTTGGCAATCTTCAAAGGAAACAATGTTTATCCTTATGACTTTAAAAAACTTAGAAGAGTTCATAAGTTCATACAAAGAATACTTTCCTGAGACATACTTTTTAACTATTTAAAAAACTAATTTTGATGTTTTGTTTACTGTATGAGTTTGTGTTTCTTCTGAAACTAAGGCTATAGAGAGTTAGTTGGTCCTTCTTTGCAGCAGTAAAGATCTTCTTACTCTTAAAAAATGTTCACAGTATTATTTCATGGGATTTAGCCACAAGCATATTAGTGAGGTCAGGTCCTGACGTTGGATGGTTAGTTCTGGATCATAAACAGCACTCCAAGTTATGCCAAATGTAATAGAAATTGTTCCATCAGCTAATGTGGGACCAGTGCTCCACAGCACAATGCTCTGTGGCTTTATACCTCTCTGGAGCATGGTGCAGCTGCTTTAGAGCATTGTAATTTGTTTCATGCTCTTTTGTGGAGATACAATTGTACAACAATGAGTTTACCTTAAGCAGGTGAATATACTAAGGCAGGTTTTTTTTAAACCTTTATATAGAGTCCCACATTTTGTCAGATGATTTTTAATATGATCCAGGCAACAGAAACTCTAAATGTTTACTACTACAATGTTTGCCTGTTTGTTTCTCCACATCACTATTAACAATATTCAGAATTGAGAGAATCCAGATTCAATCCTTTTCCCCTACCACTTACCCTTACCCCTCTGTTTTGTCTAGGGGAAGGGAGTTTCAGTGGTTTTTGCCAAATAAACTCACTCACTGTCTGTGTTTTCTCCTTTAGAACCTATGACAGCAATTGCATTACCTTAGTTTAAATGTAGTTTCAATGCACTATATCCCTTTTCTTAATAACACAAAGAAAACGTCACTATTAGCACGCTAATGTATTAATATGTTGTGGGTTAATTTATAGTTCCACCTTAAATAATAAAAAAAATTAGCACCTGAGGCTACTGCAACATTTAATGTGGAACTGGAAGTATCCAAAAACAAGCTCAGCTTCATATCACAGAAGTGTTTGGAGTGGATGATCATATGTGATTGTGAAATTCTTCTGAAGGCAAATTATGTCCTAAATTGAACTAAATTACAGAGCTACAGAGCACCTGGGAATGAAGTGTTCTTTTTTTATTTTGCTCTTTTGTGCTCTGATGACCTATCAGTCCCTTGAAGGGTCAACCCATTTCATAGGGGAAGATCTTATCCGAGGCTTGCGACCCAGGTTTGAAAAACCCTCTCTCAGACAAAAAAGGTACATAGAGGAATATTATTATCACTAAAAGTACAAACAGTGTAACTATACCTTTGAAGGTTCAGCAGTGGGTTTTAAGTCCAGCTCTATTCCTTAAAGGTACATTACATTCTCTTCTCCAGAAGCAGGAGTCAATATCTGTAAGCTTTCACTATAGAACTGTGTAAAATATAAGAACAAAATATAAGTCCTGGAGATGAAATTAACACAACTTTAAAATCTACAAATATGATAGAATATGGTCGAAATATTTTCTCTAACTGAAGTATCTGTAACTGAATGTAACCCTGAAGGTATTTCCACAGTAACCCTAAGCATGTATGAGAGGTGGACGATGGAGAAAATGAGGACGCAGGCCTAATTAAATTGTACAAGACAAGCTTTTTCAGAACACATTCTCTTTCCATGTTTTGCTTTCTCTTTTCCAAAAACTTTTCTTCTCAGGAAGCGAGGACATTTCTACATTTCTGTCTTCAAAAGAGTGGACAATAAAGAACATAGAGGGAAAAAAGAAGAGAACTGAAGTAAAAACTTGAATATTACATCTCGTCCCTGCCAGTGAGTGCATGCGTGCTTAGCTGGAGTTGGAGGCTCCCCTCCTTACATAAATCGGAAGGCGGGATCACGTCACGGGTTTTCCATGTCCCAGCAAGCTCCAAGAAAAGGGAACGCAGAGCCGTTCTCTGATGGACAGCCATCATGTGTGGCCTGTTGTGAACTTTACAATGCCAGCCTTTCATTCAAACGCATGACATGTGAAGACCTGCCAAATCCAAAACCGTCATCAAGGCCAGTCACCCGCTCCAAGAGCCACTCATCAAAGATGCAATTAGCCAGAACATGAGGGAATGGCAGGTTCAAGAGGGTTTATTGTATTAAGTAAGGAGGTCACATTCACTTCAAGGGTGTGTTTACAGGTTTATACTTGTAGTTTGGTAAAATGGTTGCATTTAATCCTGGTTCACTTAAAAGGAACACTAGGTACATTTTTTTTTTTTTGCTGCTGAGACTCCCCCTAGTGAAATTCATATTTACAGCACTGTACTGAAATCAGTGAGGGAGGAAGAAGAAAGGATGTAGTTTCCTACCATCCTACAAAAGTTACATAGTGCAGTTTCTGCAATGCTGAGCCCAGAGCATCAACGGCAGGGGCTCCTTTCTAAGTATTGCAGGTCAATGAAGCATCACAATGATTTTGAAGCTGTAATTTTAAATTGAAAATATTATACAGTGTTCCTTTAAAGGCAATGTTTACACATTTAATTCAGTGCAACTATTATACAATTCAGAGGTTTTCTCACTATTTGCTAGCTCTCTGAAATTAAGTTGTGCATGGAAAAATATGAAAATATTGCTCCATAGGTGGAAAATGCTTACATGTTTTTGTTGTTTCAGATGCAATAATTAAGGCGGAGCTGACTCCAGATGTAGGAGACTGCTAACAGCATGAAAATAAGCACAGACTATATTATAGACAAAGCGCTATAAAACCAAACAGCTCGAGTTACAAATTAGTTTCTGTGGTAATTCAAACAGTGAATAAAAGCTTACAGGTAAGTTAAACTTCAAGCAGGAAAAACCTACAGTTGGCTTCTTACTTAAATATACCATTCCACCTTAAAAGACACACCAAGTTACATTACTTAAAGTGAAACTCACTGCTAATCCATGAGCTCAAGTTACAAATGGGTTTTTGTGGTCTTACAAACAGTAAAACAAAAAATGAACCAACAAGTTAAATGTCAATTACAAACAAGCTAGTCAGCTTCTTACTCTTCTAGTCAGCTTCTTACTATTTTACCTTAAAAGATGCAGAGCTTCTGAATGAACACAAACAGGAGAGGAGTTTTTCTTACTGTGATAACAGTAGTTCTCCAGAATCCATTGCCTTTAGCATTCACACTGACCCACACTATATATCCAAATGTTTGTGGACTTTATTCTAATGAGTACCTTAAGGTGTCCATGTTGTGGACGCAGATGTGTCTCCATACCTCGCTAAGAGACTCTCTGGACCAGCCTCATGAACTTAAGTTCAATATACCCAGTGGTATCTAGCATCCATGTGCTGTGGGCCAAAGGAACAATGTTTTCTGAGATGATGGAGCTCCATTTAGTATCTTTGGGATGAGTTGGAGTGGTTTTTTACCCTACTCCAAAATGTACTGTTATGTTTAGTGCAATATTGTATAATACCATAGACTCACCAGCAGGGCAACTAGGACCCTGAGAAAGGATCATAAATGAAAAAGAGGGGTCAACCATGTTTTTGAGTAACAGTTGCTGATCATTAAAGTGAGCTGAAGTTATCTTTCAAGTATCTGCTCTTTACATAGTGCAGTTTCTGCAGGACTGCATTCTCCCTATTACATGTCAGTAAAGCATCACGTTGATTTCCTTTAATGAACATGGGTGGGTCTTAGATTTGTGCTTTTCATTATTGGGTTGAAATGTATTTTTTTAACCCTCAAAGTGCCCCTTTAATATTAAAATCCTGAAGCATATCCTCCACTGAGTTCTCTTCTTTGTTCTCATGCCAAGACAGGACATCTAGTCTTCAGTGAAGCTTTCTTGTTGACCAGGCAACCCAAACGATGCAGTGACAATATTGGAAATGTTAGACAAGTCGTCCAAACTCTGACATCTCATGTGCCTCCCAGCCACCCGCGGGGTAACTGTAGCAACAGTGAAGCTCTGTGTGGTCACCCCCTGTGATGTCATTTCCTTTTGGAGTGTGGTTATTATGGCCAGCTGTGCTAATGTCCTGGGTTTTCACTTTGACAGCGCAAATGTCCGTGGCAACTAAAGGCCACACGTCTCTGTGTAACCTTAGTATTTAGCATTGGATACTTGGGTATGTGATGCCACAGTCAAGTTCATTCAGAAGGCCTTTTCTGAAATATACTCAATGACCCAGAAGATAACCCAAAGGTCAAGCTTGGGACATAGCTCACACTGCTCAGGTTTCAGTTTGACGTGGCCTAATCTGAGCTGAGCCTCTGCAATGTAAGGAATGAGTGTAGCAGGTAAAAGGGGAATGTAAAACCTGTGTATAAGTCAATAAGACTAATACAGTATAATTTATTTTTAAAGATGTTTACATTCATACGGAAAGCTGCACATCTTCAGTAGGTCTTCAAATCTGGACCTCTGATCCAGGTCCTAGGCTGGGATTTTAAATTGGCCATTCAAGTGAATTAGCCATTGCGGCTATAGTGTCATATTAGCCAGACATTTTAAAAATTGAACCTGAATCAAAGGTCTGGATATGACCTCTGCATGTTGGATCATTGCTGTTAAGATTTGATTGCATTTAGCTACAAAATCTTTAGTGAGAGTAGGTGTGTGAGTGAATGTGTGTGTGTCTGTGTTGCCCTGTGAAGGACTGGCGTCCCCTCCAGGGTGTATTCCCGCCTTGCGCCCGATGATTCCAGGTAGGCTCTGGACCCCCCGCGACCCTAAATTGGATAAGCGGTTACAGATAATGGATGGATGGATCTTTAGTGAGCAATTGAGTACAACTGAATTACCGAACAACAATATCAGCAGTGGGTACACATTGATGCAGCTGAATTATGTTTGGATATGTAATGCATATGGTCACTGTTCAATTAATAACATGTATCTCCATTTTTGTCGACTTTCAGTTTACTCCATCATTTGAACACAGCAGATGTGTTTAAATTTCATGATGAATGGACCAATAAAAATGCTCCAAAATTACTTGGAATAAAATATTTTTACATTGGCTTCCTTTAAAATCCTTTTTAAGGTTCAAGTTTTTTTCCTCCTGTAAAGTTACTATTCTGGGAGATATGTTTTTTTATTGAACAGCAACAGTATGTTGTGCCAAGTTTTCCATTTATGTGTGAATGTGACGTTCCTGTAAGGGACTAGTGCCATTTCAGGATGTGTTCCTGCAACCTGTAATTTCAGGGAGGCTCTGTGGAACCCACCACAACCCTGTTCAGGATGAAGTGTTTTCTGAAGATGAATAAATTAATGTTCCTTCTGCTTTCACATTTGCTTCAAAAGCTTGGGCAAGCTTTGGATTTTGGAACAGTGCAAATGCCTCAGACGCGATGGAGCTTCAGCTGTTACTTTTGGGATGAGATTGAGTGGCTTTTGCGACCCAAAACTGCTAATCCATCATCTGTATTTCAACTTACAAATATATTCTTGTGGCTGAATGCAAAGAAACCCCCTCTGATACAATACTGAAATTTTGTGTAAAGCCTTCGCATAAGAATAGAAGCTGTTACTGCAGCAAGAGGGACAAGCTTATTAATTTGTACTCTTTATTTCAGAAGCAATGCTGAATGAAGAAATCAGTATTATATTTAATAGCTTTATGTACCCAACTATAGACCACCAGATGCACCACCAGATGCTCAAAGTCCTCAATGGATTTTAAAGCTGCCAGTTTTGAGGACCTTTATTAAGTTAACTAGTCTGGTGTAGTGCTGATTTCTATAAGAATGACAGCCATGACCATTCTTTCCTTTCTCCACAGGCCTTCTGCTCCAGATGATAAAGAGATTAGTGCAGACCTGCAGGTCATCTGTGCTCTTGCTCTGTGATAGCAACATTCTCAACAGGACCTACTGATTCCATAAAAGATCTCCTGTTTCCCCAGAGAAAGAGAGTGATGGCAGCAGTCATGGCAAATCTGACTGGCCCCAAATGGAAAGAACACAGCCTATATTGAATTTATGTATCACAAGCAGATCTGCTTCAACTCCCCATTTGGTTATGAGCTAACGACTTCCACTGAAGTCATTGTTTTGGTGTGAGCTCATGACTAAAGAAGCCAGGTGCACATGACCCCAGTCAAATACTTCACATTCCCCCCTCATCTGATGACAATTAAAAAACGGACTCTTCCCGCAATGGCCCTTACGTAAGAACTGGGCAAAAGTCAGAAACCATTCTCTTTTTTCTAGATTCTTTTTGCCTTCTGGCTATTACGCAACTCAGACTTGGATAGCCACGAAGACCAGGATCCGTGTCTTTCCAAGCTCCTCATTATCTTTCACGTTAAGGGAATCATTTTTGGGAAAAATGGATTCTAATTTTCTCCTTGCCCCATCCTCCAGTCCAGGTATTTTCTAGTGTCTACGTCTGACGTTTACATCTGCATTAGAGCTAAGATGCTGATGTAGCAAACAAATAAAAGGAACTTACTGCTCTGTGCAGAAATTAAAGATCACAATTATTTTTTTTCAATTAAAGCAGCCACTAAGTGCTAGCTATTTATTTTCAACGTCAAAGAACTCAAGCAGAAACATACATTTAGATGATCACTAGGTAAGTGTTTGTATTTTTGTTCATAGGTTTCCCCTACATTTGCACAGTGTAATTCACTTTTAAATCACTGTCCTGAAGTACAGACTTTTTTAGTACAGATTTTGCGGTGCTGAACCCAGAGTAGCAACCACAGAGGCTCTATACTTCTTTTTACAGGTGAGCTAAACATAATGATTTTCAAGCTAGAATTTTAAAGTAAATATATTATGTACTAAAGGTTCCTGTTTAAAAGGAAATTATATACACCAGCGTGTGTGGGTGATTTTTTTTTTACCGTGGGCGGAAGCCAGAACACCCAGAGGAAACTCACACGGACATGGGAAGAACATATCAGACTCTTCACAGTCAGTTTGTCACCTAGTTTGGGGCTTGAACCCAAAACATTACCTGTGGCACCACCTTACCACCACTACATACTCTCAGTGTCACTGTAGTGGTGTCCTCAAGGGTACATATTTGGTACTTTTAGTTAGGGATTATAATTGCACTGCATTCTATATAATTTTTTTTTCCAGTTTCATCTCCCTTCTTCCAGACCCATAGTGCTGAATTGTGATCTCACAGTGGAAGGATGGACAGATGCACCGGTGCACCTTTTGCCCATCTGAAAAAGAGTGAAGCTTGATTTTTCTCCTGTCTTTTAAAGATGAAAACTAAGGACAGTTTGGGTTGTCCACCAGGTCCAAGGTTTTAGAAACACATGTGTTTTTACTTATTTTACTTGACTTTCCCTTCCTTTATGAATCTGATTATCTTAAAAATCCTTTAATATACATTCTCAAAAACAAATGACATGCACTTAACTTCCATTTTGTCCGGAAATTAAATTATTTTGTTTTGCACAGTACAGTATAAGTAAAATGAGCTGTAACTGCATGTTACTTACCATTTAGCATCATTTAGCAGTCTGCCTCAAACTGCATGAAGTATTTTTAAATAAATGTGGTTTATGACAAGGATAAAAGTACAATGGCCTTTGGTCTATTTTTTTAAATTGTACATGAAGTTTTAACCTAACTCTTACATTTACACAAGCAGTCAGTATCATGAGCCCACGGACTGCCATCTCCCGCTCCGATCTGATCTTAATTATCCCAAATCCAGTGGAAGACGTGGGGCTTTGGAGATAATCTGCCGCTCTGTTGAAGTTGGCTACAAACTTCGGTGGAAAACCTGGAACTAATCTCAATCCACTGCTGTTGCTCAGCTCTCTGGATGCTTCCATAAGCTACAAACACATGCATCTCTTGCGTTTTCTGGTCAAGATGACTTTAGCATAATAAGCAATAAAGCTTATTGCTTGGATGAAATTGTACTTAAATGGGCAATTTCAATTTCCTGGGCAGTGCTCAAGCCAAGGTGGGAAAGCTATTTACGTCTACCAAGGAACTCGAAGACCAAGTGTATTTGGTATTTGGTAAGAGTCAGAAATGAATGGTTCTGAACACATTCGTTATGATTAATAGTACATTAATTAGAGCAATAAGAAAGTGCCTTCTATCAGAATTAATATTTAAATTATCTCGTTATTTCTGTTATTCACCATTTTCATGTTCTATATTTATTTGGAAGGGTAATACAGCAAGAATCTAGTTTTACACAGTAGTACCCTGTCAGAAAAACAGTCAGTGGTGGGACCCTCAAGGGTACATATTCAGAATCAAATTGGATCTTATTGTATTATAATTACAGATTGTATTGTGTTAATTTCTTTTACCCCATTTACTCTCCAGAATTTATGTTTTATATTTTACACAGGTCTATAATGAAACATGACAAATATCCCCCGCTCCTTCTGGAGAAGAGAATGTAATGTACTTTTAGAGAACAGAGCTGGATTTTAAAACCACTGCTTTAGTTTTAATGGTACATCATAATGTACATTTTATTCTGAAAGTGTACAATTTTTTTGGAGCATTCCCTAAAAGTGCAGGTGTGTGTAGGATATAATGCCCTTTGTGGTGTGGTTCCTAACCATTAATGTATGTGATTATGTAAGTGAGGACGTGAGTATGTGAATGAAAGAGGTAATTTGCATCAAAGATCTTCCATGCAGCGCCATAGCCTAGAGTTTAGAAAAGTGGGTTTGGCACCATAAAGATGTCGCTTCAGCATCATTGCCCCCCAAATGGCATGAAAAATGGAGGTGCAGGACTTGAAGAGCATCCTCTTTCCTCTCTCAACTTTGATGACCGAGGTGCCCTTGAGCAGTGGCTCTCAGTTATGGACCTGGTGAGCCTCTGCTGGTATTTATCACAGATTACACCCAGAATGCAGTCACATATAAATTTTGAGGTCGTCATGGAAAAGCAACTATAACCACTATTTGGAGATAGAGAGAATTCACCACTTCAAACACACTTTGTATCTTTGATTTACTGTCCTTCGTCAGTCTTCCCTGACATTCTTGTATCAGCGAGGTCTAGCAATGCTCTCATCTCTTCTCAATGACCTGAGCTCTTTCTCTCTGCAGGGTCCAGTTCACAGAAAGGTACAATAAATTCATCACTCTCATGGTGTTGTTTTGGTTGGAGCTATAGCTACAGTATCTATGGAGTAAAGTAGATTAGTGTGTTTCTGTGTGTTTATAGAAATGGAGTCAGTTTATCAGTAGGTTGGTGTTGTGAGTGAAGCTATAAATACAGTTTCTATAGAATGAAAGAGATTAGTGTGGCCCTGATGAGGTTTATATATGAGTTGGTGTCAGTGAATCAGTTGTTTTTGGTGAATCTATAGCTACAGTATCTATAGACAGATGTAGATGAGTGTGTCTCCAGCCCGTGGATGAGATTTCCATGGGGTCCTGGGGTAATTCTGTCTTTTACAGGGAGTCCCCTGTAGATTTATTTCCATCTGAATCAGCCATGTCTGTTTCTCCCCAGCATTATCTGAGAAAATTACAGGCTGAATCACCTGTTTTTCACTTTACTCAGCAGTCGTCTGATATTTTTAATCCTGTCCGGATGCACCAATCTGCATTTTAAGAGGCAGATTTCGCCCTTGCATTGCATAAATAGGAGTTTGGGCACTGTTGTGCATTGCATTTAGCCACTGAGCATGCATTTCCATAGATATTCCCAGAAAATATTTTCCTAGCAGTAAAATAATAGGAATATGGAGGAGTTACTGAACCAGTTACTTTGTGTAGGTGTTAAAAGTTCTCCGGACATCAACTGGGAGAGCTTTAGCATTAATAGGCTACTCTACGCACATCTTATTAAATCTAAAATAAGATGACATGAAATGGCCCCAAATGTCAAACCAGTTTAATGGTAAAGCGTGTAATACACACGCTGCTGCACCAATTTGTTAGTGTCACATTTTATGTGCCACCCAAATGTAAAGGGCACACATCTCTGCAGTGATTCTAATGCCTAACCCAAACTCTAACCCTTACCTTAACACTGACCTTAACCTACACCAAGCATGCTCATTCAATTGTGATAAATTTCTGGAACAGTTTCATTTTTGCTAGGTATATAAATTGTTACATATGAAAGTGAATGTAGGATTTTGTGATTTGTGTGTGTGTGCAGCAAGTATATCATAGTGAAGTTGTGTATGTGCAGGTGAAAGGGAGAGGAAAGAGCATGTTTTTTTATGCATTATGTTGTATTTGAGTCTTACAGTTTATGTCTGCTTTGTATTGTTCACAGACCTGATGTTTTAGGTCCCCCATGTTTCCCCCAATATCATATTACCTAAGATGTTTAAAAGTAAGGGACATAAGAGCCAGTAAGTTCACATGAAATTTTGAATGAAATAATTCAATTTATTTAACTCTGACCAGACACAAGCCTGAATCACTTTCTACTTCATCAATATGGTATCAATAATAAGTCTTGAACCCACTTTTGACAGTTGATATTTTTGTAGTTCCTGTAACTGTAGCATGTAAGGGTTAATAACTATAAACACTGTACACTGTAAAAGTTGCTTAAACACAGTAGTCCCTCAGTCTCTATTAGGATCGGTTATCTCATCCAGTGTCTGAAATGGTCCCTATTCACTATTCTATATAGCACTATATATGAATTGGGGGGTGGGGGGTAGTGAATGATTTCACATATTAACTAATGATGTTTTTACCAAAAAACAGTGGATTATGGGTAATCTGCTATTTTTCTTTTTGCTGTGCATTTTATGATTGTTCGAGTGCACTGAAAATGGTCCACTATGTTTTTCGGACACTACTACATCCCCAAATCAATACACTATACAGTGCATAGATCACAGGTTTTGACACAGCGTCTCTCTCTCACTCCCAGGTATTTCCATTTGTCTTGTCTTTAAAACCTCTGTGTCTAGTCTCTCTGTTTGTGGGTTTTTCCATGTGGTATTTCTAGTTTTAGTTCTGTCCTTAATGCTGCTCTCTTTCTGGCTGGTTAAGTATTTGCTTGGTTCTGTCTTTTTTATCTTCTCTATTTGTCTCCAGCCTGTCTCTGTTAATCTAGTGAATATATCTATAATATACTTAGCTTGTTTTCTGTTTTCCTATACTTTCTCTTTATCTAGTTCCTGTTTGGAATCTCTTCCTCTAACACTAGTTTTCTTGTCTCTGTATTTGTCTAGTTTCTGCTCTGCTCCAGTTTTTTTGGTGCCTTTGTTCCTTAAGTTGGTCTTGATTTTGTTAGCTTTTGTAGACATTGTCTTCCTTTTTAACTGCTCTAAGTTGGTTTCTAGTTGTGTCACTTGTATATTCATGTTTTTTAAGCATGCAATTGTGATTTTTGTTTCTCATAGTTTTCTTGCCCTCATTTAGTTGTGTGTACATGTCTTGGTATTTTCAGTCTCTGTTCTTTATTTGTTCTCACTTCTTTGTTTATATTTTGCCTCTCATTATATTTTTGACTCAGAAACTCCAACCCAGCAGAACAGTGTGGTCTTGCCCTTAAGCAAGGGAATGCTTCACTCCCCTGTGGTTTGCTCACCATTAGGAACCAATGTTCTACCACCTGAGCAAACAGCTCGTGTATTGCCTCAGGTGAGTTGAGGACTGTCTCTTGTAAATTTACATTCGGATTCTGTTGAGTGCATGGTGTTCCCTCGCTAAAGGCAAGGCCATCCTGTTCCTCTGGGTTGGAGCTCGCCAGATTCCCACCTTTCAAGATTCCATGTTTCAAGAGCTCCCTGGAGTTCACTGTGTTGTAGCACCCCATGACAGAAAGTCTACACCTGATTGTAATGACACTGTCCAGACAGCACTGCAAGGCTAAAGAAATTATGAGCATATGTGACAGGGTGCCAATAAAATAAGTTTATGCCTCACAACGCAAAAGGACTTAAGAATCCCAACAGACTCGTGGAAAACTTTGAGACTTTGGATTTATGAATGGTGGCTGCATGATGGTAACAATTGGGGGAAGTAATATATCTTTGTAAGCCAGTTAGTGACTTTCAAAATGCACTAGTATTTGCTTCCAAGAATATGATGTGAAAAAGCAGCAATTATATTCTGTGCTTTAAAATATACAGCCTAAAACATGGCAACATATAATGGCTAACAGCATTCAAAAAAGACACAGAATATAAAGAATGAGACAGAGTTAATAAATGTCAAATTCAATTTAGTACAATACAGACTACTAGCTGTCTGGTATTGCTACATATACAAGTGTAGGGCCTCCCTTTGCTCGAAAAACCAAGCTCAATCCAGTCGGGGTGTGGAGCAATCTGTGCATTTACTGTTGACCTTATTCATGAGCAAAGCATATACATCCACACAGCCATTTTACATATTCTTTCTTTTGTTGTGTGTGTGAAAGTCATTGGAGCAGTTTTAGAAATACTCAGTCCAGGCGTACTGGTACCAACAATCATGCCACAGTCCAAATCAGTAAATGGCATTTTTTCTCATTCTGGTGGATGTGAACATCACCCCAAGCTGCTGACCCAAATTATTATATGCGATAACAACACAGTTGGCTAAGGTATACTCATATAAGTGAGGCGGAAGGATTGACAGAAAAATGGTTTACCAGGTCTGGCATGGTTGTTAATTCCCATATTTTTATAGCTTTTTTGGAAACTGATTTTTCCACATTTACTTTCTATGCTTATACTTAATCTTCTCAGGCTGAAGAATGTACTACTTTTACTTGGAAATTATATTAATACACAGTAAATTGTTAAAAATCATTAAAATGCAACATGTTAAAATGCACTAATGCGTCCCCACATTGTAAATAATTAAATTTTAAGGTGAAGAAATGTTTTTAGTGTGTGTTATGGTTAAGGTTAGTATTAGGGTTACATTGATATATTACATTGCATTTATTACAAAAAATAATAACCTACTCTCCGGGTGCTCCGGTTTCCTCCCACAGTCCAAAAACACACATTGGTAGGTGGATTGGTGACTCAAAAGTGTCCGTAGGTGTGAGTGTGTGAGTGATTATGTATCTGTGTGTCTGTGTTGCCCTGTGAAGGACTGGCGCCCCCTCCAGGGTGTATTCCTGCCTTGCGCCCGATGATTCCAGGTAGGCTCTGGACACACCGCGACCCTGAATTGTATCAGCGGTTACAGATAATGGATGGATGGATACTCTAAGATATGAATATAAATCTATGCAATGTCCCCGCAATTCACATATACATGATTGTGTGTGTATGCATGTGTGTTCTGGCACAAAGGACAAAACCAGCAGCAACAACATGTGTAATATTTTGACTCCTGCCATGTGACATCTACCCCTACACAAATGACAGTAACAGCATAACTTTATCCAATTTTCCTCCATTAAATTCCTTTATAAGCTTGGTGCAGCTTACAGACTTTACAGACAGACTGAATTTATTGGCGGGTTGAGGTTGACCAGGCCAAATGCTGAGACAGAGATAGTCTCTGATCATCTACCCTTGGCTGTGGAAATAGCCTCTGCTGTTCTATGAAGGTGAGTATGTGATGGCATTCAGATGGTAAAAATGAAACTGATGTTTAATCATAAGTTATCAAAGGTATAGGATGGAGCTCCTGAGAAAGCAGTCTTGCTCCACAATCCTGCTCTTTACTCCCTTATAGCCCTTTGCATTAGCCATAGTGATCTTATGCCAATTTGCACAGGTGTAAGCCTGTACACAATAGGCTTTTTCTGTGATCAATATTATCCCAGAAATAATTGTGATAAAGGATATTATTGTCTTAAATATTAATGAAAGTTTTAAGGCTATTTTATTCCACTGATGTAAAAATACTATAATAGCATAGTTATGCAATTATACCCATTTAAAGAGCAATGAACTTTAGCAAAACTAGTTAGAAAATTCAGACATTGGAATTGGAATATATTTAAAAAATTAAAATTAAATAAAGTAACACTAGGTAAGATTTGATATTTTTGCTCCTGGGCTCCCCCTACAGTTGCAGAGTGCAATTTACTTTTACATAACTTTCCTGAAATCAAGGGGAAGCTGGAGAAGGAGAGAAATGGTTTCCTACTCTCATCCAAAACATACATACATAGTGCAGTTTCTCCCTACGAAGGGTCAGTGAAGCAGAGCACTTGCTTTAAAGTTGTAATTTTAAGATAATACTACATAGCATTCCTTTAAATAAATAAAACGTATAAAATGTAAGAAGAACTGATAAGGGTCCTCATAAGGGCTCCACAACAGAGAGACCAGAGAAAAGAATGAGGGGCATGTAAAATATGGATATTCATTGATATGTCAACAAACATGACAGTAAACATAATGAGCAATACTGAGTTCAGCAAAAATTCTTAAGGAAATATTCTTAGATTGTACAATATGTTGCTAATATAATTATTGTGACAGGCCTACACAGCAATGACACTATCAGAGTAGTGGCTGTGATATGTGGGTAGCACTGGTATGAGTGTATCAGGCAAAGCTGTTTCTGGAGTTTGTGAACATCTCAGTATCAGGTTGGTGGGTTGAGAATACTGTGCCTACCACAAATACCTATCCAACAATGGCCTTGTGGTCAGAAAGTGATAGTGATAAAGGGGCTAAAAGACCAACATTAATTGATTAATTGTGCTTGGAAATATTGACCAGTAAAAACTATCCAAATTATACACCATGCAAATTATATATGGTCAGAAAAAGTTCCTAAATTTGTCCCTGTCTAGTGATGAATACTTTATGTATAGAATGAAATTGTTGCCTTATTTTGTAAAGAATTTGCACATGACTTAAAGAAAATGAAAGTATGAAACTGTGGAAAACATCAAGAAATCATAGCCACTAACAAAATATTGTGTATAAAATAATTTAATTTATTTAAGGTATGCCCATAACCCATTTCGATCCTGATCCAAAGCGATTCCAGATGAATGAATGAATGAATAAATATTTTATTTTATGTACTTTAGTATTTTAATACTACCTTCATTAATGTCTTTGTTAATGTCTTGCACACTTTCTCAGCTATTTTCTGTAAGGTCTACTATTTGCAGGAACAGTGCATACTAAAAAAATACCTTTATCCAATGTGTCTAACACAATAGTCAAAACAACCAAAGACATTGCCAGTAAACATCAGAGAGGCTTGAACTTTCTGTTTTGTCTGCTGTAAAGTAAAAGCAGTTCATTCCCAGAAGTGATAAAGCTTATATTTGACATACGGAACTGCGTGAGGAATTCAAGACCCTGCTGATGTCACTTACAGGAAAGTATGGACACACTTGGACGTGCAGATCTGAGCGTGTACAATAACACCAGTGAGAACATTAGGTGCTGAAAACCACTCTCTGTGACACTCACTCTCTTTATAGTGATGGGATACTGGACTTTGACCATAGCCAATCAGAGTGGCCCAGGCTTTTGATCTTTTGCTGCTATCACCATGGCTACAGCTGATGGCATGCAGGCTTTTGAAGGCCAAGGCTTCTGGGAAGAGCATGTGGCCAGTTACGGGAGATGTCAGGAAAAAAATGGGCATTGTGAAAATATTGGAACCTGACGGTCACCATTAAAATGAAAACAGTTACTGTACATGTGAGTTTAGAATAGCAGAGGTATATATATATATATATATATATATATATATATATATATATATATATATATAGTTCCCTCTGATATTCTAAACTCAAAATAATATACACGCACACACAATTACATATAATTAAGAAAATACATTGATATATAATTAAAAATGTTACATTTTTATTCTGCACATTTCATCAGAGTAGAGCAATGCAGTCACCATGGAGCAGGATGGGACTATGGTTTTATTTTGTTCATTTTCCAGATTATGGCATCAGAATCCTATCTTCTATTATTTTAGACCTTTTATTCTGGCACCATATTTCGCAGGATGATGTATCAGACCTATATGCTCAGATGTTTCCTTTTCTCTTTAACTGTTTGATTTGTATTGTATTCAACTCTCAGTATCCATTACAACCTGTTCTTGCTGGTCATTATAAACTGCTGAAAGAGAGGGTTTGTGTATGCATTTGATCAAACAGTGATAGTAAGAATAAGCCCCACTTCAGTTACTCAGTTATTAGTTTCCCACAGCTGGAATTTACCTGATGTATACAGGAAAAGGAAGAGTAAGGTCTGTCTCTGTCCACAGTATATGAAATAGGATGCTCTGGAACAGCTGGACATGAATTTCGAGGGGCCACCCCAGTACTGTCTTCTGGAGCACTAAAACTGTTGTAAAAACTTGGGGACGAGTTTAAGTGGTGTTTTGAACTAGAACAAATATTCCAAATTCAGTACCTGACCTCACTAATATTTATGACAGAACACACTATAGTATACAATGAAATGAGCAAGTGTCCACAAATGTTTGGCTAATAATGTATAGATAATTGCTCTCAGGCAGTAGCAGGTGATGTCTCTACATCACCAGAGAGGCTGTGGAGAAGAAACTTCTGGAAGCCTTCTTCAGAAGATTCTGGAACCAAAAACTCCAGCAGCAGGTCAAAGATAGAGTACACAAGATGCCTGTGCACAAAACAGAGCGATATAACATATATAATAGTTAGATATATACATAATAGTTAGATATAATAGTATTGTTCATACAATAATTTACACTTCAGTATGTTTTGTTGTATGTACATTGGCGTGTTATGAGTTTGAACCAATTACATGCTGCATAAAAGTAAAGATTTAGACCAGAGGTCTTCAAATGTGGAACCTGGATTCAAGTTGCAGGCTGTAGTTGGCAAAATCTGGGACCTGGATCAAAGGTTCAAATTTGAAAACCCCTGATATTGACCAACAAAAAAGATTTTCAATTTTAGATTAGACCTGTGGTGCATTGTTAATTTTGGTGATGTTGCTTACCTGTTGATGTGGGAGTCTTGCAGAGATTCCAGCACATGTTCCCAACTAAGCTTATACTTTTCATACCCCAACATATCAGGAATAAGCTCTGGTAAATTCACAGACAAACAAACAAACACGCACACACAGGCACACACACTGTACCATCTCACAACAAATGCAATCTGATGCTGTGAATGCTGCATGTGGTTTTGCTTACATGACCTATGTCCATTTATAAGTCAATGGCATATAGCAGGGGTCACAAACAGGTGGACAGCAGTCCGGGTTTGGAGTCAGTAAAAGCAGAAACGTTTATATATATATATATATAAGGAGATTGAACACCAGCTGAAAAATGAGGACTTCTTGTAATGCTCAACATTCTGTGTACAGATGAAGTTTACCCTTCATTAAGAGCCAGTCAGCTTGTTTATTGTGGATAAAATCCCACACTTTAGCAGTAAGAACCAATCAACTTGCAGGTTTGGTTTAAAACCCATAATCCAGACTTAATATCCCGCCCTGCATAAAATGTTGATATAACAACTAGGCTAATTCCATATACAGATTATGGCACTGATTATAATGCAAGTTAGACATTATGAAGTTCTGGACTGTGGCTTGAGGCTTTTTCTTCTTAAAATGTAATGAATTTTAGTTAAATAACCCTGGAATAGAGAATAAGTCATTACTAAAAACAAAATAGAACACGGATTACTGGAACTCATAAAAATAAGAATAGCAAGGGGATATTGCAAACACATAAGAAGACAAGTGCAACTTGGGCATGAATTATATACCTACATCATCTTATGAATGGTCCTGTGACCTCTGATGAAGGACTACAGAATGATGAACTTAAATTGTGCAGCAACAGATGAGCTAGTGACTTTACTATAAGGTGCACCTAGCATGTAGGTGTCTTTAAGGTTTCTGAGGTGGTCCTGTCGATGTCCTGACCATTGAAGAGCAGGCACCTTTAAGCACCTATACGGTCACTAGAGCTAATATGAGTGTAGAAATAAAGAGTGGTTTATATATACAAATCTTTTTACATTGTATACAGTGTTAATAGCGCCCATGTGGAGAATGTGCAATCTGCTGCAAGAACTGACCTGGAAACAGTTTCATGAGGCAGTCTAGGCACCGGTGGCGTGTTGTTTTCCTCTGTTCTGTACTCCTGTCGGGTGGTGTACCCATGAGCAGGTCCCCACCGGGCCACACAGCCTCCTGCAGCACACGCAGGTAGATGACCCAGCATGGGGCACTGGTCAGATGGGCTATTCCAACATCCAGCCACCTGAACAGTCACAGGAGAGGAAACTGATAACCACGACTTACAGTGGGGCATAACAATTATTTTCTTCTATAAGACCTCTAACAATAACAAAGTGTGTCTGTAACTCTGTAATTCTATTTAAGGACCCACTACATTACTGACACACTATATGGAAAGTTTTGTTTTTCGTTTTTTTATGAAGGGCATAAACATTGAGTTCTATTGCTACAGTAAGACTTTTTAGGAAGGATTTTATGCTAGAAAAAAACACCTTTATTGGTGAATCAATTGCATTCTAGTGCCTGGTGTTACTGCAACATTCAAGGTGGATTTAGGGTTTCAAAAACACTGCTCTAGACAACACACTGTCAACAGTTCAATGCTAGGGTTTCTTCAAGCTAATGTATTATACTGAGGACAGTCACACACTTGTCCAGCAAATTGAACATAAAATATTATGATACATTTAATAACCTGTGTTTTATTTCATTCTTATATGTTAAATTTAGGAAAAATAAATGTAATTATGCAATTCAATTACGTTTGCTCCCTGTAGAGTACATGTTAAAGTATTCACACTTAGGACATGAACATGTTACTGTATAATGTAGCCCTGTGGGAGAGTGTTGTTTGGATTCAAGTGTTGACTTCTTCGCAGTTGACCTGTCTTCCAGTTGCAGTGATGCTGGCTGGGTAATCCTGTGTCTTTCAGCAAGGCTGGTTTGTTTTGGTAACAGGCGGCAGTGTGTCTCATCCTGCCCACTACAGTAATCCTGAGCGATGAATATTTAATCTCACACTCACACTTCCCTCACAAGTCACAGCATAGAGGCACCAAAGTGTCCACAGCATGCTTCCCTCAGGGCAAGAGCATGCAGACCAATATGAAGTGGATATGAATAGAGAAAAACAAACAGCAAAGTGTCTCACACACACTCCTTGTATGTTTTTTCCAGATCCAGGGATCTGGGGTTGGGGGTTCGACTCCTGCTCCGGGTGACTGTCTGTAAGGAGTTTGGTGTGTTGTCCCCGTGTTCGCGTGGGTTTCCTCCCGGTGCTCCAAAAACACACTGGTAGGTGGACTAGTGACTCAAAATAGTCCCAATGTGTGAGTGGCACCCCCTCTGGGGTGTGTTCCTGCCTTGTGCCCCGAGGTTCCGGATGGGCTCCGGACTCGTCGCGACACCGAACTAGATAAGCAGTTGCAGACAATGAATAATAAATAATAGCAAATAAGACAAGAACATGCTTTTTGTGTGTTTCTGGGGCTGTGTTTGGCACGACATTGACCAGAGACATGGCTCGGCATTTGTTACGTTTCTCTGCTGTTCACAAGCTCAGCAGGACGGCTCAAAACTCGGCAACGTTTACACACGTATTATATCTCACAGAAAGAGGAGGACTGCTGAATATGTCTTATGTCACGTGAGTGTGTGCCTGATACATTATAAAGGAAATTGGTAGGGAGACATTTTGTGGTGTTAGTGTGTTTATAAAACTCCATATAGCTGCGCACAGCCACATTAAAATTCATATCCTTTACTCTAACCTGTTACATTGAATAAATAAGTAATTGTAATTACAATTCTTAATGTCTTCTTTGGATGAACAAGAAAAACACTGATGCTCCTTTTTTCGTTTCTGCATTTATTAGTCCTGCCCTCCATATTTTCTGTACAACACGATCACATAATAAAAACCACATATAAACAAATACATTCATATGAAGCTCCAAAGCTTTTCCAGACCTTCCAGTGAGGGTCTGTATTTTGGGCTTTCCTGATTTTGAAATGCCAGGAACACCTCTGTGACAATGGCTATATGGCTAAAGGCAGTCCGGCAAAACTAGGCTTGCCTAGTCTTGTTTTACAGCGGGCTTACGCAATGTTACCATTACCAATCCATCAGATCCGATAGGACAAGACCAGTGAACTTTATAATAATATCTTGCAGATGTTCATATGCAGCACAGACTGTTCCACGGAGAAAAGCAAACACTCGAAATAACAATAATCCCCTATGTTCCTTCTCAAGCCAATCAATGAGCACTCTAAGTATTCCACTGCAGCTAATTCAATTAGGTTGTTTAATTATTTTCACTTGGTGCTTTCCAAATAAAAGAGGCTGCAAAAACAACAGAGGTTCAAATCAGTAGAACAGGAGAAATAAAAGAGAAGAAAAATAGACTAGACATGACCCCAATGTTGTTTCCATTTGGCTTTTCTTGTGTTCATCAAAAGACAGACAGAAGCTGGTGTTCAGACATCTGAGAATCTGGATAGATCTGACCACATGGCCACAAGTGGTTGGGCTGAGGGGCTCAGAATGACCTTCTCAAAAGTTATATGGTACAGACAAATTTCAACAGGTGTCAAGAGGGATATTAGCAGAAATGAGTCAGAATCTTCAAATAGGTGTGAAATTTCAAAAACGGAACAGAAAAGCAATTTGCAACAAACAATTTGCTACCCTCCAATGCTAATGTACTCTCATGTTATTAAGCATTCAGCCATAGGATATCTGATGAAATATGATATATTTCTGAAGCTCCTCTAGGCACAACTACAGGCCAAGGAGGGATAGTTGAAGGTATGTTAACTAGCATGGATTTGTTATGTTTTTAATAGGGTACAATAAGTGTGGGCAAATAATTTTGTATTCATAATTGACATAATGCCATTTTTAGGTTTACAAATAAGTGTTAATTGGTCTGTTCTCCCCGTGTCCGTGTGGTTCCTCCGATGGTCCAAAACCACTCATTGGTATGGTGGATTGGTGACTCAGAAGTGTCCATAGGTGTGAGGGTGTGTCATCCTGTGAAGGACTGATGCCCCCTCCAGGGTGTGTTCCTGCCTTGCACCAAGTTATTCAGACTCCGGACCCACCGCGACCCTGAACTAGATAAGTGGCTACAGACAATGGATGAATAAATGAATGAAAATAAGTGTTAAAGTGTTTGGGTGGAATGTATGTCTCATGTTCTTTGGTCATTTTATGGTAACAATTTTGTAGAGTTAAAACTGACAATTGCTATTTTATTCAACAAAAAATAACCTAAAAATTGAAGTAGTTTGAAAATGGAAAGCAGGAAGAAATTATTCGCCACTGCATTCATTATGAGTTCCATCACAGAAAAAGCACTACAAAATCATGAGCTTCTATTTGTTCTGTTTTTGGGGATAATATTGTGTCCAAAAGTAAGTGGGAGGTTTGGTTTTGATTATTTAAATGTAGTCATTTTAATGTGATCATGAACATAGCGTTTTAATATTAACCCTAAGGGTTTTTTTTTATAAAATGACATTTGTTACTTTTAATACTATGCAACACTTACAAAAAAGAGCATAAAATTCTTAATTCACATGGAAACTTCTCCCAGTTGGGATTTTAACCCAAGATCCCAGAGCTGAGAGGAAAATGTCCAAACCTATAAGCTATTGTGCAGTTCAGGCTGATTGGGTGGGCCCTAATACAGGGTTATGCCCCTAAGTGTGAGCACCCAAGTAATGCCACGTTATTTGGATATACACAGCAAACAATTCAAACTGGCAGTCTGATTACTCATCCAAAAATAAGATGCCTGTCATATTTGGCTCCTCCTCCTCCTCAGTGTCTCATTCTCGTTTTCCTTTTCTCTTTCCACGTTTCTCTGCACACTTGTGTTTGTTCCAATGTCTCCTTGTCCTCATTCTACTCTCCAAGGTGTCCCCCATTAGTCTAATTGTTGAAAGCTCTGTGCCTTGTCTCAGGTCATATTGCATCATTCCTGTTATTCTTGCGGTCCGCACACTAGGTGTTCTTGGTGTTTGTCTTGATCGTTTATCTGTCTCTTGGTTTTGCCTTTATTGTGTTCTTTATAATTTCTTTCATTTCTGCCTTGATCCAGGTTGTTGGTTGTTGGTTTGTTGTTATACTTTGAGTCAGTCTTGTTTTCTGTTTCTAGCTCAGGCCTCTTTCTTTGGTTCTTATTCTATTGTTGTGTTTCTGTGCTGCTGGTGTTTCCCTATTATGGTGAGTTATATATACACCAATCAACAAAGACATTTATAACTACCTCTTTGTTTTTACGCTCACTGTCCACTCTCTCAACTCCACTGACCATACAGCTGCACTTTGTAGTTTTACATTTTCAGACTATATATAATCCATTCATTGCACTGTATACTGTGTTTTCTCCCTTTCACACTGCTCTCCAATGGTCAGGACTACCACAGAGCAGGTACGATTTGGGTGATGGATCATTCTCAGTGCTGCAGTGACACTGAGGTGGCGGTGGTGTGTTAGTGTGTGTTGCGTTGATGTGAGTGGATCAGACACAGCAGTGCTGCTGGAGTTTTTAAACACTGTGTCCACTCACTGTCCACTCTGTTAAACACCTACCCCGTTGGTCCACCTTGATGTAAAGGCAGAAACAGTGTTGATTGTACTCTGGTGCTTCATCAGTGGGCACAGGACAAGTGTGTCCTGTATGGCCAGTGGAGCTGGTACAATGCAGGTTTTCCAGTTGTAATCCAGTTGCAGTGCAATTATATAGTTATACAGTTTATAGTTAGTTGAGTTTTAATACACTGTCCTCTCACTGTCCGTTTTGTTAGACACTCCTACCTCATTGGTCCACCTTGTACATGTAAAGTCAGAGACAGTAGCTCATATTTCGCTGCACAGTTTGTGTTGGTCCTCTTCTAATCCTTGGTTTACACAGGAAGCTGTTGGCTGGATATATTGGGTCGGGGGACTATTCTCAGTCCAGCAGTAACACTGAGGGTCTTAAAAACTCCAGCAGCTCTGCTGTGCCTGATCCACTCGTACCAGCACAACACACAGTAACACCACTATCACATCAGTGTCTCTGTGTAGTGTCTGTCTCGATTTATTCTTTTGCTAATAAATGAATGAATAAATCTACACAACTACTTCTGCCTTCATGTTCCTTGCAAATCTCTGACTCTGTGTTCCTTTTTTTAGCTATGCTAACTGCTTTTGTTCATTATTATAGCTCTCAGTATGTTAAATCTATTTCTATCTATTTATGAATGCTCAACATGGTTTGAGGAGTGTGTGATGATTTAAGCAATGTATTTCAGAATTGCTTAACTGCATTTAGAGTAAAGAGAACATCCAGTGACTTCTACACCTGGTTGTAGATGAGATGAGAACTAAAAGCAGTGTTTTGACTCTGAAGTCAGAATAATCCCTGGACATTTCTTCAAAAAGATCAGGGGTGGTGCCCTGATGTCCAGCCTAAATCTGTCATCATGGCCTCTTCTGACCTCTTAATCATCCTCATCTTTGGCTTGACCTAATAGCACATGTACAGTGAGTGTACTGGTGCAGATTAGCTGTCATCACCCAGGTGGATTCTGCACAATGATAGAGGTTTAGACAACTCCATAATGTTCCAAAGAATGTAAAGTGCATTCATCATATTCCCATAGCCAGCCGCTTATGCCCTGATTTAGGACATGCTGTAAAAGGTTACAGGACTATGTCCATTTCAAGCCCATGGTCTAGTCTATTTAATAGGATATGTATTGAGATGCCAACTTTTCAGCAGCTTGGGATTGTCTTTCCTGTCTAGGTCAGTGCAGGATGACCTCAGTAACATCTAGCCACGCTCACAGTGGGCCAACAGTCACTGTGTATAACATGCTAATGTGCTTAAATATGTAAATGCCCTTGACAAATGTAAAGAGATTACGATGTCAATTTTAAGTTGTGGTGTTAAAAAGGATGCATTATGCCCCTTTTCCAGAACTTTACATCATGGTCATTGTCATGCTTTGGTCAAAATACCACAAAGATTAAAATAAAGACAGCACTTTTCTTACTCTGTCTAAACAGCTGATTTCAGAGCCATTGTTTTTAGCAGCTCATTTCTGTGCAAAAGTCTCAGGAGGGTGTAGTCACTGTTTTCTCCAAACACCAGGGAGTTCAGCAGTGAGACTCGAGGAGTTTTTGTCATTTTTGCCTGTTCTTTTTTCTCCATTTTTAATGAATCAGTACTCTTATTTCCCCACACTCATTGTGTGTGTTTTGCATGGTTTACCCTCTTTGCTCTCATATAAACCCAGGACCAGCGCTGTGACTGGAGAGACTCAGACGAGAAGGCAGGACTATCCTGAACTGCCTGCCATTTATGTAAGATGCAGCAAAATATCAGAACTCATTCATTTTATCCCATGTTTCAGACTTTGTCAGTTTTTTGTGACCAAGTTGTTTTATTTCACAATGTGTGGGTTGGTAGGAGCTACAGATCATCAGATCCATGTGCTAATGAAATTTGATTTATCGTCCCCCTAATGTCAATTTTAAAGGAAGTTTTGTAAAAAAATATTCATTTACACAATTTTCCCATAATGCATAATGCAGTCAAACAGCTGGAACATATCTGGTGTATGTTCTTTGCTTCTTTAAACTTGAACTAATATAGCTAACAAATAACTGAAACTTATGGAATACCAATTAACATCACAGAAACAGCAGAAACCAAAAAAAATAACGCTTAACAGTAAACATAACATCTTAAACTGTGACAAGGGGTTAAGTAAGTTCAAATAGATTTGGTTTCTGGCATTGTTCTGATATATGATATTTTAAAAAATGTAAATTTATTTTTACAAATGTAAAATTACAATACATGCCTGAAAGAAGACACCTCTACTAATGAGTAATTAAAGCTATTTAAAAGGGACCATATTATGTGCCTTTTCCACATGTTAACACAGCACCCTGGGGCTTTGTGACATATTTTGGTCAAAATACAGTGAACAAGCACCACAGCACAATTTGCACACAGTCTAAACAGCCCTGTTCAAAATGACTGTTCCTTTAAATGAGAATGAGCCACTGTTTACTCTAATGCAGGTGCCCAGGAGTGAGCAACATGGAGCAGGATCTTTAGTTCTTACTTCTCTTTGTCCTCTGTTGTTGTTTTTTTCACCTATTTTGACCAGTACGTTGTTTTCTCCATAGTCAGATTTATGTTTTGCTCTATTTAACCTCCCACTTGCAGATCCAGCACTCACACGAGGATGTGGGACAATATTAAGTTCAGCACTTGATGTAGGAAATGGATCAAAATTAGAACAATTGCTTTATCCCACATTTTCTGATTAAATTCACAGTTTGTTGGTTGGTACTAAAAGTGAATTTTTCCCCTACTCTATTAGGGTCCCATAGAAAAAATATTTTTCTAATGCTGATATAGGCGTTGAACTGTGCACACTCAGACTGGCAGTAGAATGAGACGACACCGAGACGTCTCTGGAGACAACACACATGAGCCTAAGGTTAATATGCCAAATGCTAAACATAAGCTAAAAGGGTATAAAGCCTCTGAAGCAGTCTCTTGAGTGATGTGATGCCATCCAGGACATTTTGGACTGGCATTCGTGATCCAGAATTAAGTACCCAACATCAGGTACCTGACCTGACTAATGTTTATGTAGCCGAATGTTTTTAAAACCTAACAGTAATGTAATGCCTTGCCTTAAAACTAAAAGCTAACTCCCAATGAGTTCCTTGATTTCACAAAATATCAAAATAATCTCTCTCTCTCTCTCTCTCTCTCTCTCTCTCTCCTTTAAATCTAAGCCCCACTCTTATGCAATACAACAAATAATCATATGTCAGTATGTGTACAGGCCCAACTCATGTTCAGGTAGCACAATAAAGTCCATAAAATCTGGGAAAGGCTTCAAAAACACAGCAGGGCATGCCGTGTTCTGCAAGGGGCTGGCTGCACACACAGCTGATTATTATGCCAGCTTTCCACTGTGCTACATGCTTTCTGTGACTCTGTGTGTGTGTGTGTTTGTGGGGGGCGCACTCAAGGGTCGCGTGCCTTCTATTCAGGATTAGCAGACAGCAGTCAGTATGGTACAGTTATTTTAGTCAATATCACACATATATTATAAGGACAGACAGACAGACACATCCTCATGCAATGACATCTGGGGTAGCCAGGAATTTGTTTTGATACTTTTCTTGATTTGCAAATGATCTTTTATTCTGTCTGTTGAGCATACTTTCTATTAACTTTTGATTGGTTTATTCCCCTTTCCCTTTATTCTAAGTGAATTGTCCAAAATGTCATCAGAGCTTATAATTATGCACTTGTATTATACACATCCACATAAATGCAATTGCATAAATGTGTTTTTGAAAATAGCTTAAGATTTTCCACTATCCATTATCCACAAATAAATTTTTGATGTGGTTGCATATTGCCAGTCCAACAAAGCCAGCACAAATCAGTTATTTGAAGACAGAAAAAAATAATAAAACAAGTGGAATCATGTGTTCTGCTGCTTTGTTGGAATGAAAGCTTGCAGCCACACCAGCCCTTTGTGGATAAGATTGAACACCTGTGGTTTATAGTCTATTGCATCAATCTATTACTTCATCATTTTTGCTAATATATCTGCCCCTATTAAGAAACAACCCGTTTATAATCTGCATCATTTCTTGTAGTTTTTTGAGAAGCTGCAGACCTGCACCCTCTTTACCTTTAGAAAATTGCTGCAATAACAGGGCCCTCTAAGCCATTGCCTTCCAAAAAATAAGTAAAATGAAAAGAGGTAAATTTACTAATAAAATGTTAACTTTTAATGCTAGTTAATATAATACTATTATATAATTACACCGTTCAACCACTGGATTAGGAAAACCTGCTTTTTATCTACATTCATTGTCCGTTTTACCAGCTCCACTGACCATACAGGTCACACTCCTTCTGAGACCACTGATGAAGGACCAGAGTACAACCAACACTGTACCTGACATTTACATCTACAAGATGGACTAACGAGGTAGATGTGTTTAACAGTGTTTAAAAACTCCAGCAGCACTGCTATGTCTTATCCACTCACATCAACGCAACACACACTAACACACCACCATCGCCTCAGTGTAACTGCAGCACTGAGAATGATCCACCATCCAAATACTACTTACTCTGTGGGGTTCCTGTGGGGGTCCTAACCATTGGAGAACAGGGTGAACTGGGGATAAGTATACAGTGAAACACATGGACTACAGTTTGTAATTGTAGAACTATGAAGTGCTCCTGTGTGGTCAGTGGGAGCTGATAAATCTATATAAACCTATAAATGCAAGCTAAATTTGGAGCATCTACTATGACTTTTCACTCTGTAAAAATCACTTGATGTGCACAAAGGGTGCAGAAATGTGAGAAATAATGTGAGAAAAACTGCACCTTCTGGTCTCATTCCTAACCATGAGTGAATAAGTGTGCTGAGTGTGTTACAACCCAGTTCCCTGAAAAGCTTTTTGAAACATCTAAAACAGAGCTCTGTGGTTTTTTTACAGTGACGATATGCTGTGTACTCAATCAGGTTAATGGAAAGTGGCCCACAAACATGTCTGTGGTCATGTGTGTCCAAATTAAGCTACTACAAAGTATGTTAATTGGACTGAAACTGAAACGTGTAACTGAGAAGCCGAGGTCAAGCCAACAAACATAAGGTCAACATCAAGACTGAATAAGAGAATGGACTCATACGAAATATTTTGAATGCTAAAAGCAACTTTTATTTCTGGATCTGGCGGATGGTTCCTCCGGACATTTAACATTCTCCTCCAAGTGTGATGAGACTGTCAGTAAGATCATTTAACTCAAAAACAGTGTTCCTGGAAAGACCAAAGTCACTATTATATCTCTAAATATATATCTCACTATTACATCTCTAAATATAATTTATGGACAGTACATGTCAACATAACTGTCATATGTAAAAGTTCACTTACACCATGCGAAATATGTTTTGATTGTTTTTAATCAAATCAGTGTTAATTATTAAAGTTTTTGTCCAAACAATACGTATTTCTTTATTGTATTTAACTTCAAGAAAGTAATAGAGAAATAGAGAAAACAGTCCTCACATACAGCGACTCGTGATGAAGATTGAACCCACTCCCCAGGACCCTGCAGCTTGTGGGATGCAGTCCTCACAAACACTGGGACTGGTTCCCCAGAGAGGGATTAAACTTAGTCCTGGACTATATCCTCCTTTTCATGGAAAATGTGATCCCTGTATGGAACATAAGCACTTTATTAGGGACCGTCGTGGCCTGGTGGATAGGGAACTAGGCTTGTAACTGGAAGATTGCCGGTTCAATCCCAAGAGCTGAACTGAAGTGCCCTTGAGCAAGGCATGTATCCCCCAACTGCTCCTTGGGCGTCTTGGCTTGGGCTGGCCACCACTCTGGGCATATGTGCTCCCTGCTCCCTAGTGTTTACTAGAGTGTGTGTAAGTATGTGTTTCACTGCAGGGATTGGGTTAAATGCATAGAACAAACTCCTCTGTGGCCAATAAAGTGATTCTAATTCTAATCTTAAAATCATAATTAAAAATGCTGTGTAGTTCAGGACTAGGCTTAATCCCTGTTTTAGAAACCATTCCAAGGTGTCCATTCAAACCTATGCCTTTTTCTGGCTGCAATATTGGAACAGAAGAAACAGTGGACGAGTTTCAACAAAGTTTTGTGCATATAGTGTAAGATACAAAATATACAAATAGCCAAGTACTGTTTGGTGAACTTTGCAGAACTGAATTAATTCCCAGAGAGACTGTGTGGTTTTGTGCTGAAACAGGGCCACAGTACACTGTCCTTTAGGGAACCGGTCTGAAAAAGCTGAAGGGATTGGTGGAAAATCAATTATCAGCTGTCTGAAACCGCTGGCTCCACATCATATGATGTTGCCACGTTTTACTTGACTGTAGGGTGGGAGCAGGCCAGCACATACCACAAAATGCAAAGTTCCTTTGGTTCTTTTTTTCCCTGCCTTTCTCCATCTTCACTATCTCACTATCCATCCTTTATCACTGCCTCTCTCCATCACACTACTAAAAATGAAAGGTTTTATTGAGTTTGATACATGTCATGGTGCTTTCTTCCAAGACATAAAATAAAATATGGCCTGGCATGGGCCAAGCTATGACAGAAAAAAACAGTCTGAGCATTGGGTTACATAAGCCTGTTCTAGTACAAGTAAAAATAGGGGAATAATAAAATGTGACCTTATTACCCCACAGTGACCATGCCAGCTTTTACTCTGTCAGAGATAGTGAGAGAGGTGAAACTGTGTGTTTAAGGAGAAAAATGACTGTTGTTTGTAAAATGACTGTCGAAAAATGCTGCTAAATTGTTTTGAGTTACTGAACTCATGATGATCATAAACACCACTCCAGCTCATTCAAATGCTTGCACAGTTACACCTCTTTGCACATGTGCACTTTATGTAAATTCCTGTGTAAGTCAGAGGAGTAGTCATTGGTGGGCCAATTGGGAACAAGGCCCACCCAAATTGCACAAAGGCCCATCCACTCAGCCAGAGCTAATTCAGCCAGAGCTAATGCACATTCGTGAACAAACTCTCTTTTCGGACTGTTCCGGAACAATCATTCCCGCGAGTCAGATTTAGAGCTGGAGCGCGAGGGGACATGAAAAGAGTTGTTTCTAAATCCAAAGTACATCAAGTTCGGACTGCCATACTTGGAAGTACGGCACGCAAACAGTTCAACACGTAAATACATCGGTGGTGGGAAAAAAGGTTGGTGCGAAATGCATTCTGGGATATCAGACTCTCTCCATTCTACAGAAGTCATGTCTTAATGCATCCTCAGTAATACCGGATGGAGCTGCAGCCAATGGAGTCACAGTCCCTCCTACAGGGCGTTGTTTTGCAGCGGCACTGAGAGCAATATATCAGTGCTGAAACACTGGGAACGTACAGTGCTGCCTTTGCATACAACTAATGTTAGCACAGTGTATTGGAAAAGCTACATTTCATTCTCCCTCGGCACATCTGTTATACAGCCTCTATCCCCAGCAACAACATTGGTGCACTGACTCTGCCAAAACCGTCACCAGTGGCGAAATCAATTTCTCCATACCCATTATGATTGTATTCAAAAATTGTGCACACCCACTTTTACCCAGGCCCACCCAAAGGTCTATTTCTGGCAATGTCACTGGTGTAGAGTGAGTAATTTTATGTTGCACCTTAGATTTAGGGAAACAATGTTTTGTTTCACATTGTCCTGTACACATTCCATATGGTTCAAATGACAAAAACCACTTGACATGACCACTGTTTGAACCCTATAATTCAAGACAACTGATTCAGCTACATCAGCAGGTCTGCAATGAGCTGGAGTGGTGTTTGTGATGAAGGATGAATATCCAACATCAGAATAACAATGGACAACAGACAAATGTTTTCAAATAGTGTCGCAAAGTTTTTAATCTAACTGAGGGGCTGAACATTTCGGGAGCATTGACATGTGAGAGAAAAGTGGATGTGGAAGGTTCTGGGAACATTCTGTTTCAGGGAAATTTTTCCCACAGTCAAAACCGAGCATCAGTGAATTAGGGAATGTGTTATGCCTGGCCCACACGACAGGATTTTAAAGATCTTAACTAATGTTGACACATTACACATAATGAGATTTTTCACAGATTTGTCTATGCTTGATCACTGTTAGTCCTCACACCACACAATCCATCCCCTGAGTAAAACATCACACGGGTCCAGATAATTAACTTCTGACCCAAAGGATCTCCTGTCTTCAAAACCTTGCAGGGTTTTTTTTTTTTCGCCAAATGCTACATCACAAAAGCAGGTGGGAGATTCTCCCAAACTAGATGTTAACAAATATGGTGGACAACAGCGAAACTATAACCCTAGCTCAGATCCTAATGGTTGATGGTCTTTCAGGCATGATGTTCACCCCACACAACTACAGGATACAGAGTTGTATATATTGAATGTGTTTTAATGCACTGGGAGAAAATCGGAAGAGTAAAGTTTGTAATATGGACTGTATTGTAATATCTGGGAAAGTCATCAAATACCTATCACCCAAAAATCAGGAGACCTTCCATAAAATTAGCCCCAATGTCAACCTGATTATCTTGTAGAATGGGCTAGGCATTAGCTGAGAAATTGAAATGATCCCTGGGGCTTTAAAATGACCACTCTTTGAGACCATGTTGGATCTTTTTACAGTTCTGAACAAGCTTTGAGATCCACTTAGTAAAGGCTTCAGAATGTATGCAAACCTCCATCAAATACCACCCAACATCTGGTAAAAATCTGCTGACCGTTTAGCCTCAGATGATGCTCTTAGCTCAAAGAGAGTAGAATTCCAACAGCATCCGCAGCAGGTGTATGTGGTTCCTTATTTTTCCCTGGATAGCAGACATGTCTGAAAAGGCCCAGGCCACACCAGCTATTCAGCCACATGGTGGTCAGTGAAAACTGGCTTTAGGTCCCATTTCTGTAGACTGTTTAACGAGTCAGTAGTCGGCCAGATTAGTCAGCCAGCACAAATTACGCATGAGTTGGAAACACCCAACCCTGCATGACCCATTGGTACGTGTTTTCAAGATTGGAAAGATGCTGCTCGTGCCATTGCCACTGCCTCAGAATCACAGGCCACAAAGCAAGCAGCCAGAACCTTAAAGAAGCAAAGGCCAAACCCCAGAGAAGGTTGTGAAAGCTGTAATTGAAAGGTGCATTTCTGGGGCAGGATGTAGTAGAGCTGTACATTTAATGATGATTTAATGTCACATATTGCATATCCTTCATTTGTCCAAACATTTGCAGATGTCTACTTATTAAAATTTTTTTCTCAAATCAGAAGTGTTCACAGGAGTTTAGTTAAATTTTTGCTGGAGTAACAGCCTCTAAGCCTTCTGGCAAGGCTTTGCGATAGATGTTGAAACATTGTTATGAAGATTATTTTAAATTTTTATAAAAGATGTTTAGTTCCAATCACAAAACATTACTCCATTAAATACCAAATGCATTGGATGAAGCCTGTTCACTCAGGAGCATTTTCTCAGTTTCAAATGCCCAAGGTGCTTTGTATCTCTCTCACGGACCCTGTGCATTTGGGCATGGAGACCTTAGGCTCATGTTAGGCTGCTGCAGAGCGTCCTATTTTATGATCAGTTTTTTTTTTTTTAATGGAAGTCATGCAAACAATGTGTTCACAACTGAACATCAGGGAGGTAATGCTACTGGTAATGGTAACAGTTAGTATCCTTTAATATTTGACACCTCTCACAATTAGAGGATTCATAATTATAAATATAGATAATGTATAAATATATACAATATAAAAATTTATTGTGTTGATACAAGGTATGTGTTCCTAATCCAGTGATCATTCAGTGTACAGTATGCAAGTCACTTTTAATATTGTAGATTTGTCACTTTATTTAGTTTTGTTCAATTAGAGATTGTAGTTTTGTATGAATTAAAATATTAAAAATAGTTTTAGTGGAGTCTGGAAGCAAAAATATGAACATAATGTACAAGTTGAAATGTGGGGGCACTGTGGAAAAAGTTTGAGAACCTTTCCTTCTCTATGAAAAGCTACTGGTTTCTGGTCATTCTCAGCCCTAGCTTTTGTTCTGATTAAATTTCAGTACCTCACTTCAGTTTTTACGGATCATGGCTTTGATGAAATTGACTGTGGTGTGGTCTGATGTAATTGACTGGTGGGGTCTTTCCCGGCAGCCCAGCGGAGAGCTAACGCTTACTATAAAGTCTGAAAAGAGGCTGACAGGAATCAGATATGAGCAGAAAGAGAGCTCAGTGGGGTGAGAGCCTGGGAGCATTAAGACCATTGTGTTGGTTTGTGTGACGTGTTGGGATTTCTTCAGTGTCAGTGCAAGTCGATTAGTTCTTCCAAATGGCCCCTCACAATGCGACTAAGAGAACCTGTTCAAAAGATCTCCTCATGTTGCCAAGAATATCGTCACACTGCCAAAATAAGCTACTTTGTTGGTGGGCTGTGAAATAGACTGGAGAAAAGCGTTGGTGAAAAGAGTGGAAAGAGCACTGGCAACGATAGCAGCTAAGTGCACTTTACTCAGTTGCAGGTGTTGTTATAGAGAACAGCTTATAAAACATGCAAATATTGGAAGGTGGAAGAGTTGGTCATGAAATGTCCCTGGAAACAAGATTCCATGATTTCTTGCATATTCTTGCATTTTACTACTTTTAAGTTTAAGCTCAAGTGGTCTGATTTTTACTGTTGTGTTACATGTCCATGAAAGTGGTGCCTTCTGCCAAGGCTTGTTACTAAAATCTGCTTTTATAATGCTGTCAGAAATGAAAAAAACAGTTACACCATTAAAACCAATGACAGGTAACCTTAGCAAACCTGATTAAATGTCATTAAAATGTAATCTGTCAAAAGGTGAGATATAGTAGGCAACAAGTGAACAGTCAGTTCTTGAAGTTGATGTGTTGAGAGCAGGAAAATGGGGGAGTAACTCTAATAAGAGCCAAATTAAGATGGCTTGATAACTGGGTCAGAGCATCTCCAAAACAAGAGTGGTGTTTTGTGTGGTGTTCCCGAGATGCAGTGAATAGTACCTACCAAATATACAATTTTCAGAGCTTTTGTGGAGCACATGCCTCATTGGGTTACACTCTTAAAAATAAAGGTATTACAAAATGTTCTTTGAGAGATGCAATAGAAGAATCATTTTTGGATCCAAAAAGAACCATTTTTTGCTGATATATTTAAATGGGTAAAGAACCTTAAAACCAAGTGATGGATTTTTATACCTTTAAAAGGTTCTTTAGACACACATTTCTTGAACAAAATGGTTCTTTATGGAACCAAAAGTGGCATCACTCAAAGAACCTTTTGTAGCAAACAAGTGGCAACACAAGTGGGGCCTACACAAAGTAGGCAGGTTGATTTCAGAGTTTCTCAGACAAGACAAAATTAGTAGCTTAGAATTAGAATTAGAAGTGAGTGAAATTCACTTTCATGATCAATTATTATCACTATTCCACACTGTTAAACGCAGTTTGAATGTCTTTTGAGTGAGAATCAGTGCTTCGTTTATGGAGCCAAGGGCTCCTGAATCGTTTGAAGCAACTCCTTGTGTGTGTATCCCATCTCCCACGTCAGCTGCTGCAGAAAACAGGAGAGACCTCCTGCAGACCCAGAGGAAATGCCCCCCAGCCTGGCTCTGAGTCAGCGCTTACCAGACAATTGTGAGGCAGTTCTTCACTAAACTAAATTTACATGATGTTTTCATGTTTTTTACCACTTTTTTTTGCACTAAGCCTCTCATATTTTAATTGTAATAGGCTGATAAGAAATTGTGAGTTTAGCCATCTGTTACCATAAAAGTTTGAATAATTACAGAGAGCTGCAGACTCCACCAATATCCTTTCTCCATCTTAAACCAGAATCTCAGGAGGAGGATTTAATATTATGGCTGATCAGTGTATGTTTTATTAAATTTGAACAGAAACACATTAACATTAAATTAGATGTTCCGAAAAATAAAATACATGTACAAATACTTTTCCTGCAGGTCTCAAAAGATGTTAAGTCCTCCTGAGCATTTCTACAGAATTTGTAAGGGTCAGTAGATACCTTGATCCTCATATTTACAATGTTCCTCCTGTTCATAATGGACAGCTAATTTTCTGCACTACTACCTGCATAAAATTTATACAACCTACAGTACTCTCACTTTTATTTTTAAGTTTATATTTATTGTACTATTTTGTATATTACAGTGTCTCTTATTTTTAAGTTTATTATATTGTACTTTTTGTAATATTACCTCTTTCTATCTATCTATCTATCTATCTATCTATCTATCTATCTGTATATGCAGATAAACAAATTTCGCTAATACAATGTCAATGGACTACCCCATGTTCTGGAGCAGATTGCTGACTGCCCAAGTCTGTTACATTAGATGATAGATGTCAGTGCGGGCCAGCACTATGCTGTGTCATATAGAGAGGGAGGGGTGTCATACCTCCCTCATAGACAAAGCAAGACTAGTTTTCCTTTCTTTGGACTTCAGGCCTCGGCTCACTGGGGTGCCTTTGCATAGACCTCTGGGCCACTCAGGAGACCCTGAATACAGTTTCTGACATAACTTACTGATCTCCATAAAAATGAACACAGTCTCATAGCTAATAACACTGAGAAAAACCATCTTGAAGTCCCAATTTTGTCTGTTTTTTGTCCAGTCCTTGAACAAACACATTAACGTCACACTGACGTCTGTCTACACGTAACACAAACAGAATTCAGGTTTCACATTTTGCTGCAGTCCCTGAAAGGAGTTGATATGTGGGAGAAAATCCTAAGAAAATGCAGGGTGATGCAAAATTGGCCTTTCAGAATCACGTTTCCAGTGATAGCTGATATTCAGTAGGTAGAAGAGTACCACCTGTCGTCCAGACTAAAGCATTACCATGATACTGCACTAAAAATCAGGTGAAAGATCTCAAAAGCACTGTATAAACTGTGTATATTAGGTGCTGTATTTCCATTAGCCTCATCAGAAGGTAATCCTTAATTTTGTTGCTCAATGGCCACTTGCCTCACACTTTACTGTGGAACTGTTTATGAGCGGTAAATGGTGGGACACTGGGCCAAAAGATTTATCTCTGGACAATATCCAATCAGACCGATTTCTCAAATTAAAAGTGGCTCTGGACAAAGCAAGAGTATTGTCTTCATCAGATGTTTGAAATAAAGAAACAACTAATTCATAGCGTTTTATAACAAAAAGGACTCAGTGTGTAACAAGTTGTAGGGCGTATAACAGGTTATTTAAAGTGTATTAAAAAGTGTGATAAGCCTTTAATTGCAATAGATGTTAGCCCATTTTTTTAAATTTATGTATGTATGTTGAATTTAAGTTGAATATTTTATTAGTTGCTGCTTATCCACTAGTTTCCACAGTTTATTTAATATTAAGGTAAAAAAAAAAACCAGATATATTTCATAGAGGCATTTTAGAATGATACTCACGAGAAAAAGACATTTACAAACTAATTAATAACATTTAATCAATCTAACTGAAACTTTATTAAAAATGTATAAAGATTTTTTAAATTATTTATTTATTTTTATATTTAATCTGGTATTCATCCATGCTGGGAGGGAGAACGCTAGTATATGCATTTGCTAAAACATACAGGCTTCATTTCACCTTGCAATATTATTGAACAGCTCAGCATGAGAACACTGAATCCATTAGTATGCTTCAAACAAGAGCATAATTTTAAAGCATAGCAATGTCTTTTGGGAAAAATTGTTTAATCTGGGTTTGTTCTGCACAGTGTTCGATGTTTGCTGAACAGAAGTCCTAATCACATGCTCTGTTGTTTGCTCTGAGAACACCCCCTGGCTTTGACTGGTCCAAATGGTGTCACTGCAAAGTGCCTCTACAGTTCTTATTATAGAATAGACTATAGAGTTCTGCTGAAATATTTTTAGGTATATTTACAATGACATGATATGTGGTAGTTTAATTTTATTTAGTTCTAACGTCATTTTAAATATACTGCTGGTTTAAATTACAATTCTATTGCATCAGCCAGATGGCTAGCATGCTGCTGAATGATGGGAGAGAGGGAGAGAGAGAGCTATCCTTTCCACCCGAGATGCCACAGACAGTGTTATAACTCAAGAGCCCTCTTTTGCTGATACATTCCATTTGTTCCATCTTATTCCCAATGCTTTTATATATATATATTTGGATATTGCATCTAATGCAAATGTATTCAAATATTGCAGAGTTATATTTTGACCTATCACCCAGCCCTTCTTGCACCTAATTTTGGGTACGCTGGAAAAATCCTGTATATCAGCTTGAATGCTTTAAAAGGAATCAGAGAGTAAGTCATTTAATCATGGGGTTGTAGTGAACAAACACACATACAGGCACATGCCAACAGACTGAAGCATGATGTCAAGATGTTTTTGTGGTAAAATGAAATCACAAGCAGAAATACATTCTAAATACATCTCTCTTGTGTGTTGATGCCACAGGGCGGAACTGTGATGTCTTTAACACTCCAGATCAACTTTTCAGATGAAACAGGAGCTGAGCTGTATTCAAAATAAAAAGCTCCATGCTGCAAAATCCAGTGACCTCATGGCAATGCCACTTTACACGGTGGGACCATTTAACACATTCCTACAGCCTGCATTGGATTTTGTTTCCAATGAGACAATTATACTTGAACACCACTGTGTTGATATATGGAAAGGGGATCAGTATACACTGCCACTATGTGTGTGTGTGTGTGTGTGTGTGTGTGTGTGTGTGTGTGTGTGTGTGACATTGTGGGGACTGGTCTTCCTTGTTTAAATCATTACATTTTAAGGTGAACAGTCTTTCCTCTAGGATTTGTGTTAAGTGGTACCAACCCCCACCTCGCCTGTGAAAGTAAAATGGCAGGGAGAATTGATAAACTGAGTTCATTTTTACACTCTAGTCACATAAATTAAATTAAATAAATCATTCAGCATCACTTTTTATCATGCTTTTTATCACTTTTCTACCCTTTCAAAAACTGCCTACTTTTGAGCTGAGAGATAAGCTGTACAAGGCTAGGTTAGCAATGTTAGCAGTGGTAAATTAGCCTTAGTATTTGTTTACCGAAAGACTACTGTGGCTTTCTGTGGTCTGGAGATGGCTAAAATTTAATGTAGTACTGTCAAATGGCATGTTGTGTCACACTAACAAACTGAACAGAGCTCATGCATCCCCTGCATGAGTCGAGATGCAATGTGGCACAGCTGGTGTATGTGTGATGGGCTTTTTTCAGCACTAAAACCTGTCAAACTTAACAGTTTACTTACTTTACTTACTTTACTTACTTTAATCTGCTTTTCTGTCTTCAGCATGTATCAGTCATTTCAAGTTAAAAGCCCTCCGCAGCAGTTTTTAATCAGGATTTTCACAGAGGCATTTATGGTGGCTCAAATTCATTCCAACTGATAAAGCACAAAGAGCTAATAAGGAAAGTTGTTGTCTATGAGGGAGAGAATGCAAGAATTTGCAACCATAGCAAATATGGTTTACAAGTCGCTGCCTGTGGTCAGAACAAGCCTGAAGTTGTTCTAGTTTAGTTGTGTCTTTTGTAGATGTTTAAAATCAATCACAAATGCACCAGAGCACCAACAAAACTGTGTAAAACAAAATACTCACTTTTACAAATACTCACCACTGTAGCATTTTATTTAATTCCCATTCCACCTATAATGGTGCAACAGGTGCTAATATGTACCTGCCACATCATTTAAGGTGGAAATGGAAAATGGATATTATTGCAGTCTGAGGAGCAAGTATTTTATTTTGCTCATTTCTTTGAGGCTGTGGGTATCCACTGGTGATGGACTTTAGACCTAATGCTCCTCCTTCCTCATCTGAATTGTGTGACTTAAAACAACTTATTAGAGCTAAGATTCTAGGGTTAGGCCAATGATGCAAATTCTGCTATAGGATTCTAGTAGTATGTTGATCACTTGACTTAATCTAGATATTATGATGGCCATTATATCATAGCTGGGTCATTTTCCTTTGGGTGTTTAAAGGGCCCATACACTCTCAGAAAAAAAGGTACAGTAGAGGTACATAATTGGTTACCAAAAGTACAAACCATGTAAATGTAGCTTTAAAGCTACTACAGAGGTTTTAAAGTACAGTTGTTATCCTAAAGGTTAATTACATTCTCTTTTCCAGAGGGAGAGGAGAATATTTGTAAGATTTCATTATAGAAGTGTTTTAAAAAAAAAAAAGAAAAACACATACGTCCTGGAGATGAAATGGGAGATGAATTTTAAAATCTGTGATTATAGTAGGATAAGGTACAATTATTTTCCTTGACTAAAGATACAGAAAATGTAATATCACAATGACAATTTTTTGAAAAGTATAGAGGCACACACAATCTGCACATTCACACACAACATGCACACAAAACAGACTTTGTCTGTTGTGTAATAGTTGCTTTTAAAGATGTTCCACTCCTGGCTATGTCAAGGTATGTGTTAAACAGGAGAGTTCCATGTTAGTTTTCCCAGAATCCTCTCCTGCTGAGCTGTCATACACAAACACACACATACAAAAACACAGTGGAGATTCCCAGCCCTGGATGGAAAATCATGTCAAACGTCTGGTAGAAAAAAAAGTGCTTTCCAGGAGATCCCTCTTCCACGTTTGCAAACTTGATCTTTTGAAGAATCTGTGTTCAGGGAGCAATGATTCAACAGGAAAAGCAGACAGATACAAACACACATGCACTCGCTCACACTGTGTTTTAAAATCACTTGCCAAACGGAATAAACAGATTATTGGCAGCTGCATTAGTCTGTCAGACTGAATGATATATGCACAGAAACACACATATGGACGAGGTGGAGTGTCCTAAAGCTGCTCTGAATTGACCTGAAGTGGCTTATAACAAAGGCCACTGCCATTAAACATGGCTAAACCATTACCTCACCAAGAGAATTAAGCAGGAAGACTCTGAATGTCTTGACACTCAAACGTATAGATATATACTAAGGTTTATAGCCACTACTACATCAGAAACCGCAAGTTTGACTCTATGTTAATGTCCAATTTATACTTCTGCGTTGACCCTATGCCACAACACTGCATATAAACTGCTCCAGCTCGTCTATGCATCGCAAAGTATCCCACTCATTTTCCGTTTAACACTAAAACAGTGTTAAACGGAAAATTAAAACAGTTTTACTCAAAGTTTTATGGGCATGTGTCAACATGTTTTAAACCTATGGCAAGCCATTTTAACATTAAATCGTGCAACTGGATTTACAATGTAAATATCTGCTATTCATTCATGACTAGGCACAATTCTAAATTAAGATATATCTAATTATATTTATAGGTGAAATAACAATTTGAGATATCTTTAATTACATTTTGACTAGAGTAAATGATGTCAAATTTACCATTGATTTCAATGGAAGCTCCAATTCAAGATATCTGAAATTAATTACTGACTTAAACTTTTTTTCAGATATCTACAATTAAATTATGACTAGTCAAAAAGTAAAAAATTGCCTTTTGTTCTGACTAGTCATAATTCCAATCAAAGATATCTTAAATTCCCTCTATATTAAGGCTGTCTTACATATATTTTAAGATATCTGAAACTAAATTGTACATATCTAAAATTAAATTCTAGATAACGTGAATGAAAGTAATGACTTTCATTCACTACAAAAAATTGTATTTTTGACTAGTCAGAATTCCTTTTAAGATATATTCAAATAAATTACAGATATCTTGAACTTATCCACCTTTTGTACTTGTGTTATCTTAAATGATAAATCTGACTAGTCAGAATGTGATTGTAGATATCTCAAATTATTATTCTAATTATTTAAAATGTAGCTCACTTATATAGCCCATTTTAGCCCATGTAAAAGTTGCCAGGTCTGCATATTATAGTGGACGTTGGTTTTACATTTTCAGTAAAGTTACTTACAAATATTTGTAGTCATGGGTTGCTTTTTGAGCTTGTTTCTAAAATGTTATTGCCTTTTTGAGCTTGATTCATAGAGATAATGCCCACGAAAATAAGCCAAACGTGTAATATTTCCATTGCCCATCCCTCGTTAGCTTGCTATCTACCTGTTTTAGAAGTATTTATTAAATTTTGTGACTGAATTAACAAATGTGGAGAAATTTCATTAACATAGGTAAACATTTTAGTGAAATGTATATTATTCTGTGCAAATATGTGGATTACATTGGACTGCAACAAAAAGATAACTTTAAATAAATGTGAATTTTGTCATACATTATATGTTAAACTGAGCAGTAAGTTATTTGAGTCTTGAAAGTTGTTACTGTAACTCCAGAATGTGTACTTTCTGAGTAGTTGGCTTTTGTTTTCAGGACAGGCTTAGCTTTGGCTTACATAGCCAGCTGTGACAAAGTTACGTAACTCCACCTGAGCTGGTTTATAATGTGCAAACAACAAAAATATTGCAAAATGTAAATGTTAGCTGATCATCTTACAGTGCAGGACATTCTCTTGAACGCGAGCTGAACTATTGCTCTTTCATGTAGGTTTCATGCCTTCAACCTTGCAACTGGAATGAGCTTCACCTCTGGCAGAAACCTTTCTCCAGTGTTTTACATTTGAACTGCATTAGCCATTTTAAACCCTTGCTGTCAAAACTACATGTTGCTCCTTTAATGTAGGGCTCATTTGCTTGTGCAGTATTGAAAGGACTGATACTATGATTATATTTCCAAGAGGTCGAGGCATAGGATGGGCCTGGATCATTCCATGAAGCTCAGGATTTCACTAGATGTAGCTGGTGCATATTGGACCTCTGAAGTCTTCAGCCACTCAGTAAAACAACATGAAAACCCTCCAATTGAAACGCCCCATGCATATTATAAGTAATAAATATGAGCCAGCCCATACTTCATGGACAGAAGTAAAGATAAATTATACTGACTGCTCCTCACTGTCGAGTCCATCTCATGCTGAGATAATGTGATGTGTTACATCCAGAAGAAAGCTCACATTGCACCAGCTCTCAAGAGCCAACAATCAGCATGTCTGCAATATCTCACGCAATATTTTGCACAGAGGAATACTGGCCATTTAACCTCCACAGCAGGCATATCAATATAGCAGCTTCAGCTGTTGGTGAGAATTATACAAGCACACGCAGCTTGTACAATTGCCATAGAAAAGCACTGACAGAACGGGAACTGACAGCAGCTGCCCATACCAAACATCAGCTAGAAAGTTTTTAAAAAAGACAGCAAGGATCTGTACATTTCAGAATCTTACCTAAAGTGTATGAGGCTGAATGCAATCATATCTTCACAGCCATGATTCAGTAGCTAGTGTCAAAGCTTTTTCAGAACAGAATTGGCTGGTATTTATTGAAAAAGCAATACTGGACGAGCATGTGTCTACTCACTTTTGGCCATATGAGGCATATTCACTTGATTACATACTCCTGAAAGTGTGATGCAACACTTATATCAGTGGCAGTCCTTCCTCAATAAATCACTGATTTGGAGTTTGGTATAATTATCCATAAATATAATATCTATAAAGTAAAAATGAAAATAATTAAACTGTTAACAGGCACCTATATACACATATAATATATATGTGCAAAAACCCCCTTTCTAACTTTAAAAGTGAAACCAGTTTCTTATTTTTTATTCCTACCACTTTTTGTCGATTTAATTAAGTAACATTCCCTACTGAAACATCAGAGTACTACTAGTGATGGTCATTGTCAATTAAAATTATACTAAAATAATATGATACAGTTTTAATCATAGCTCCCTCCAGGGTGTGTTCTGGGTAGACTCCGGACCCACCGTGACCCTGAAGTGGATAAGCGGTTACAGACAATGAATGAATGAATGAATTAAATAATTTTAATCATAGTTTTTAAAGGAGAATGTACTATTATTTGTGGGTTTATTTCCCAACAAATATCGAGACCTCCTAAACCTATGCAAAACAAAGAATTGGGATTCACCCTAATTCTGAATATTTTTAATTGTGTTGTGGAGAAATCAGCTGTATTTTGTTATAATATAGTAAACCTTCAGAGCTTGTTTTGCCTGGGTTGTGATATAAATCAATGGACTAAATGTTTGAAAATAGTTTGAAAATATATTAACAATGTTTAGATTAGGGTTTTTTTAGGGTTCACTCAGCCAAAGTGTTAAGGAACTATATTTCATCTATTTTATCTCCCACAGATCACATGAGAGTTACAGCACAAGTCAAAGCAGGTCAAAGATTGTGTAATAGGTCAAATTCTAATATCAGATTGCTGCACCAATTAAGTGTTCTGAAATATCACTCTCTAAGCTCCTCCAATCCTCCAATACAGCAATGATCAGCGTACCCAGTGGTCATGGGCAATTTTGGACAAATGGCCTTTAGCTATTTACTTACACAGCTTTGGTTCAACTGCAACTGCAAGGTGCCACACTGTCCAAAACCAGGTACTGACCTGGGTAAAAAAAAAAGTCCTCATAGCCCAAAACCATTTCCAGAACATTCTGTGCCCAGGACCTATTTTAACAGACAGGCTTCCTTGAAAACTCATTTAAAGCCACAGTGGTGCTAACTATACCCACCACCCATTGCCGTTATAAACCACAAACACATGAACAACCCATCTCAGATGGCAAAAAAAATATGCTAAAATTAAAGTGTATGGAATTGCGGCAACGATGTCATCATTAAGAATAGCACCATGATGGACAGACAAGTGCCGGCCACTTTTGGACCACTTACTGACACACATCCTGTTCTGGTGATGGCACAGGGACAGAAGGACATTCTGCAGGAAAGCTGCAACTTGCAGATACTCATCAAGTAATAGTTTTCATCCTTGCCCAACATGTAATTGATTAGCCAAGACATGTATGATAACCAAGTTTATTTCTTCAGTTTTGCACTGGGGCTGGGAATGGAAATGTTGATTGCTATTCCTATTAAAATAACTTTTACTTTAAAGTATTACATTACATTAATACTTTACATTAAAGTATTTTTTTACTTTAAAATTAGAGTTTCAAAATCATTCTGAGGTTTCACTGACCTGTAAAAGGTAGAATAGCGCCTCGGTTTTGCTACTCTGGGTTCAGCACTGCAGAAACTGCACTTAGTATTTTTTGGAGGATGGAAAGTACTGTTGAAGGAAAAGTACTGTTCAACTTGACCCACCATCCCTCAAGATGGACTTGCGTCAAGACTCTTCTCAGTCCTGCCACCCAGATGGTGGAGCAAATATTCAATGGCTGTTCAAACAGCGGACTCTCTCGTGATCTTCATACGCAGACTGAAGACCCACCTTTATGTAACTCATTTCAGTGAGCATTAATCTAAGTGCACACCAAAATATAATTTATTTTACTTATACTGCGCTTAACCCTTTTCTTTTTAGATATAAGAACTGATTAAATGCTGTGTACTGCACTTAATATTTTGTTTTGTTCTTTCTAGGTATCCGCACTGGCCTTTGTTCTGGCAGTGTCTGAGCTCAAGGGAAGTTTGGACTCTAACCTATTTGTATTAGCTAGAATAAACATTCTGTCTGAACACAAAAAAATTTTGTTAGTCACTTTGAGTAAGAACGCCTGGTAAATCATCTAAATGTAAATGGTTTTAGGCAAGTATGTGACGATATAAACATGCAGTTAACTGCACATTGCTAACTGGCTAGCTTGTTAGCTTTGTAGGCTTGCTAATTAAAAACAGGGCCTAGCATTGCCTAACATACAGTTAAATGTCTGCCTATGTTAATAATGATTTTTCACAGATATGTATCTTTGGCAGAAGTATGTTAATTTAGCACATATGCTAAAACAGCACATTAAGAATGCTGTCTCCTTCTGAAGTATGTAAAAATAATTGAAGCATGTAAAATTAATTATTTTACACAATGTTCTAGTGTTGGAGCACAACTGTGTTTGCAATAGAAGCCTGCTGGCAAAAGCCAGTAAATCCCATCATTAAAAACATATCACACACTACAAATGATCTTTAGCACATGTCTGAGGTTCATTAAATCCAAACATTTGGCTGTCAGAAAGTTTCACAGAACATAACAGAATGTTCAAAGCCATGTTTTTGTGCTATTTGTGTTTTTTAAGACTTTTCATAGCTAGTGAAGGATAAGCCACCCTCAGGCTAATTGACTAAACAGAGATATGGGAGCACAGTGATGAAGGGCCAGGCTCAGAGTAGTCTGCTGAGGATGGCTGAGGAATTGCTCGCTATGCGTGCAAACAAATATTAGTACTGGCGTGTCAGGCAAGCAGTATTAGCAGAGAGACAGCACATGCTGTAAGACTGCCATTATCCTAATTTAGAAGAACATGGGCCTCCATACACACAAAAAAATCACACACACACACACACACACCAGGACCTTTCTCTTTCCAGCTGTTAATACTCCCCACTGTAGAGTATATAAGGATATTCATTGTCTCCATATCATCTATGTCAAAAAGTTTGTTGATATCCTTCATCTTCCTCTTTTCCAGTTTTGGTTCCTCACAAAGTTTTTAACTCCCAACCTGTCAAAGTTTTTCCATGTTTTGCCCTTGGTTTGCTCATACACTCACCCCAGCCCACCCCCCCACCCCCCAAAAAAACAAAAAAAAACACATACGCTAAAGTACGTTTTTGGTCATTAAATGTACAAAAAGTGTAAATGTACCTTTAAAGGTACAAACTGTGGTTTTAAGGTCTAGTTTTGTTCCCTAAAGGTACATTTAATTGAAAAAATATGATCACACATCAGAATGACTGACTTGAATTCTGAAATTCTGAAGATAATTTTAAATCTGCTGAGGCTGTAAGGGGGCGGCACGGTGGCGCAGCAGGTAGATTGTGGGTTCGATTCCCGCTCCGGGTGACTGTCTGTGAGGAGTTGGTGTGTTCTCCCCGTGTCCACATGGGTTTCCTCCGGGTGCTCCAGTTTCCTCCCACGGTCCAAAAACACACGTTGGTAGGTGCATTGGTGACTCCAAAGTGTCCGTAGGTGTGAGTGTGTGTGTGTGTGTCTGTGTTGCCCTGTGAAGGACTGGTGCCCCCTTCGCCCCCCCGGGGTGTATTCCCCGCCTTGCGCCCAATGATTCCAGGTAGGCTCTGGACCCACCGCGACCCTGAATTGGATAAGCGGTTACAGATAATGAATGAATGAATGAATGAGGCTGTAAGCACTTATTCAGTTCAGGGTCGTGGTGGCTCGGGAGCCTACACGGAATCATTGGGTGCAGAGCAGGAACACACCCTGGAGGGGGCGCCAATCACTCACAAGGTGACACACATTCATACATTCTCACACACACACAAATACACACAAATTTCCCTCTTCAGTTTTATCAGTTATTCCTGTTGTCTGAAATAATGTTTATGTGGCTGAAAGCAATCAAATCCCAACCGGACAAGCAATGTTTCAGTATATAGGGGAAAGCCTCCCTAGAAAAACAGAAGCTGTTAATGCAGAAAAAGTGGGACAAACTTCTTAAGACCTTTTATTTCTTTTCCATTACTAAGTAAGCAATGTCATGTAGCAATGTACCTGTATACTTCCCTTAGTGTTGGACAGCACTTCATCACTCCAGAAAATGCAGAGTCCATTACACAGATCAACCACAACATTATGACCACCTCTTTGTTTCTACCTTCACTGTCCACTATCTCTGCTCCACTGCACAGACACTTTGATTGCTGTCAAACTGGCTGATCTTGGGGCTTTTTATCATTGTACAAAATCATCAATGAAAAATAGAATGCCCCAACATTGCAAAAGTTGTGACATGTTACATGTGTCTGGGTGTTGAGTAGAGACATAAAGCTGTCAAAAACTAACATGAAGCAGCTGATTAGCTTGTTGGCCCTTGTAATATTCAAACACATTAATCCTTTGGACCCTGAGGTTTTTCTGATTGAGCCCTATGCCACACACCAACTAATCCCTGCTTTGTGTGTTACTTGGAATTGTTTCACTCCAGCTTTGTTCACACAGACCCCCAGCCACACAATAATGAATGATAACTACAGTCAAACTGCATCCAAAAACAACAGCAAAGCACGATTAAATGCTGCAGTGCATACTTTTCCACTCTCCTCTCACAGACACTCTACTGAACCTGTGCATGTCTGTTTATATCTAAGGCTTAATTTTCTTATAAACCGGTTTAATAAAAAAAGCCCTGTTCTGAAATGCACTTCTAAATGACATTACATTGACCGTTAGCAAAGCACGGTCTCAGCAGGTGTGCTGGACACGTTTCAAAACATCTCTGTTATATCGGAAATAAACCAGGTCCAGGGAATTGTTACAACTAGCAGACAATGTTACTACTTTAATGAAACACTAACCTCTTAAACTGCAGGCTTACATTTCATTTTTTAATTGTAGGATATAATGTTTATTAACTACTTAAATACAGTAAGTATTCTAACAGTAATAAGTACCAAAGTTTCAAATGGTTTGTCATGTTAATAATTGTTTGTCATTTTATGGAATAATAACAACAATAGCTAATACATTCATTCATTATCTGTAACCACTTATCCAGTTCAGGGTCGCGGTGGGTCCAGAGCCTACCTGGAATCATTGGGCACAAGGCGGGAATACACCCTGGAGGGGGCGCCAGTCCTTCACAGGGCAACACACACCTCTTTCAGTCGCCAATCCATCTACCAATGTGTGTGGACTGTGGGAGGAAACCGGAGCACCCGGAGAGAACACACCAAACTCCTCACAGTCAGTCACCCGGAGCGGGAATCGAACCCACAATCTACAGGTCCCTAGAGCTGTGTGACTGCGACACTACTTGCTGCGCCACCGTGCCGCCCTAGCTAATACAATTTTACCTCTGTTTAAAAACAGTTTACCTCTGTTTTTTCTCATCACTAAACAACTTTCTCAGTCATTTTGTTATCTATGACAGTTCTATTTAGACATGTTGTTATCAAATAGATAAGTGTTAGTGTCACACACTAATTCTTCATCGGTGCCTTAACCCTTGGAGGGCAGGGTTATTAGTGCTTTACTATACTATATAAAATGCAAATGCACAACTATATACCTAATTTTATATATATATAATACCTAATTATAATACCTTGAATATCCCCTGGGGATCAATAAAGTATCTATCTATCTATCTATCTATCTATCTATCTATCTATCTATCTAATTAATACACACACACGTGTGTGTGTGTGTGTGTGTGTGTGTGTGTGTGTGTGTGTGTGTGTTTGTAAAGAGAACCTCTCAATAATGGTGCCGAAGAGCAGGCGAATGGTTTTCTGGATGTTCTCGGTGCAAAGCCAGCTCCACTGGTCCTTCATCAGTAAACACAGGATATTCAGAGCTACATCTGCCAAAGCTGTGTCTGCACAAATTCAGGGTATTTACAGAGGGATATATCAATATGAAAGTTGTAAATGAAAATGTAAGTTACAGATCATTTGCTAAATTTTGTGTATATAAATGTTTGCAATATTTATGACAATGTATATTTTATGTTTTGTTTTTTTCCCGTATGTGAAACTCAGCTAATAATTGATCGTGCTCATAAATGATTCAGTAAATATTCAAAAACTTTCCAAGAAGTGAAATACGAATTTTCACAAGAATTTAACACTCTCTCCATCCATCCATCCATTATCTGTAACCGCTTATCCAAGTTAGGGTCGCGGGGGGTCCAGAGCCTACCTGGAATCATCGGGCGCAAGGCGGGTATACACCCTGGAGGGGGCGCCAGTCCTTCACAGGGCAACACAGACACACACACATTCACTCACACCTACAGACACTTTCAAGTCGCCAATCCACCTGCAACGTGTGTTTTTGGACTGTGGGAGGAAACCGGAGCACCCGGAGGAAACCCACGCGGACACGGGGAGAACACACCAACTCCTCACAGACAGTCACCCGGAGCGGGAATCGAACCCACAACCTCCAGGTTCCTGGAGCTGTGTGTTAACACTCTCTCATTTCCCGCAAACATTCTGAGCTCACTTTTTAAGTTATAGTGGAGTGACAGTGCTCTCAAGTGGTTAATGCTGAGTACTGCAACACAGAGGCCCTAACGTGTCTTTAACAGTTATGTTCCTCTGCATTGTAATTCAAATGTATACAATTTCCCCATTATCTCTAATTTAGTTGATCAGCAAAGGGTTGTCTGATGTCTGAAATTAATTTCCTTTAGGACTGGAGTTACAATGCTAGCATAGATAACTACTAGTAATGTAATGGACCACGTGGATCCATAATATATCATTTATACGGATTACCACCCACGGTTCAGTACACACTCAAAAAGCAGATTAATTGCCAGAGATTAACTCTAATATTGTGTGTGTTTTGTTTTTAAATGCAAAATCATTTTTACTGAAATCAATTTTTCTTTGGAGAGTGGTGAAATATATTACTTAGTTAAATGAACAGAATCTTAACAAAGCTAAAGTGGAAAGGTACAGATAAATCCACTGTGAGACGAGTGAAATAAGTATGTTCTGAGCAGTTAACAGCGACAGTCATGAAAGCTAGAAGAGAGGAAGAACTTGAATTGTCATCTCAAGGATTACTGAATCATTTAAAACTCAAGTATGGGCGCATCTTATTTCATTTTATGTTAAATTTATCATACATTTTTAAGTTGATCCAAAAAAGATCAAGTCGGTTAATCAGAAAATGTGATGAGATCTGAGTCATGACATTTATAATGCCTTAAACCCATAAAACGTCAGGGACTCTAATGCTGTTAATAAATATTAAGAAGCTATACGTTGTCCAAATTCACTTGTGAAGAAATAACAAATAGACTATTTATTATTACTTGATTATAATAATAATACATTCTATTATTAATAATAATAAACTTATTTGGTTTAAAAATTTCAGACTTTTTTTTTTTTTACTGGAGAGATATATGACATCAGATATGAATTCTGGGTAATATTTGGAAAAATCAGAAATGCATTTTTACAAACTAAATTACCCTCCATGTAATTAAGTTCTGCTGATTGTCGTGATCTGTATAATATCTATAATGTAATGCCTTCATAAGATATTTACATATATGAGATATACGTTTTAGGGCTTTTCTCAAAAACAAGACAAAAACGTGAAGTGAATATAGAGAAGTCAAAATCAGTACTATTGATCGTCTATTGATGTACCTGTCCCACGGGTTCTCTTCTCTTCATCATTCTCTCTTTGCTTTTCTTCAGTTTTTGTCCTTTCTGCAGAACCCTTCTTGGTCTCTCCATCCACCCTCTTCTCCTGCTCCAGCACAAAGCCCTCCAGCCCTAAAGGACCTTTAAAAACCTATCAAAAAAGAGTTAAATGTAAAGGAGTTGTGGAATATACAGGGAGGCCATTAATAATAACCTTAATTATAATCTGTTCATTTAGCCTCATTTATTTCAAACATTTTAATAGTGCAAAGTGTTTTTTCCATGACACAGCACTGTCAACATTTTAAAATTGTTTGGATATTTATGGAATGTTGAAGCAGTGGATGCCATTTTCTCTTCACTTCCTTCAGTGTGCTGCAGTCTGTCAAAATTAACACTGATATTTTATTAACATACTCTGGTTTCCTCCCACAGTCCAAAAACACACATTGGTAGGTGGATTGGCGACTCAAAAGTGTCCGTAGGTGTGAATGTGTGTGTGTGTGTGAGTGAATGTGTTGCCCTGTGAAGGACTGGCGCCCCCTCCAGGGTGTATTCCCGCCTTGCGCCCAATGATTCCAGGTAGGCTCTGGACCCACCGCGACCCTGAACTGGATAAGCGCTTACAGATAATGAATGAATGAATGATTTTATTAACATTATGTTACAGAGTTCAACATAGTGCTTTTGTATCTTTACAAGACACTTACAGAAAACAAGTTTAAATACCACAAAAAAACAGGAAAAAATGGATAAGAAAACCATTCATGACATTCACATTCAGTTAACCTTATCACAACAACTATCCCCTTGGAAGTCTGAGTCTGTTCTGAAATTAATAACATGGCACTGATCCAGAACCCAATATCAGTACTAAGTCGTTACCAGCTGAAAATGCTGGTCCATGTATCAGAGGAACAAAATAGCTACTTGCTTTCTCTTTTTTATTAATTTTGTAAAAAAATGGCCTTATGTATCAGAGAACAGATTAAGAAATGTCATAAAATGGAATACAATACATCATTTCATAACAACAGTACTCAGGTAGCCTAAAAGAAAAAATGACTCTTTTAAACTTAGGCATAATTTATTAATAATAGTATTTACATTAATTTAAAAAAAATAGTTGTCCCTTATTTGTATGTGTTGCTGTGTTTTTTTTTATTGGAAGGAGTTTCTTTTTCAGTTTAATCATGTCTTATCATGTTTTATTTGTCTTTTATATTTTAATTGATATTTAATTGCTTTAAAAAGTTTAAAATGTCTTTTAAAAATTGTTTCTGTAGAAATATATTTCTGTACTCTTTTGTAAAGCAATTTGAATTCCCATTATGTTCAAATGGTGCTCTATATATAAACTTTCCTTGCCTAATGTGTTTAAGAAATTTCAGCATAGGTTTTTTAGGTGGTAATTTTCCTTTATTGTCTTAAATATATTTACATATATGTCCTAATATTAACTGATATTTAGTGTGTCATTGTTGGAACTCAAAAAAACTGGTACCTTGCCGTTTCTTTTACATTAGCTCATATATTTTTATAAAAACATGACTCCTTTCCTAAAGATTGCAGAGTGTGGTTCACTTACTGTGCTCCCCTCACTGAAGCAGTATGTGACTTTGGGCTGGAAGTCTGGAACATTGAGCGGAGTGGAGGCTATTATGCTGGAAAACCTTAGTCGCGACCTGAAAAAAAGAAAATCACAAATGCATTACGATGTAAGCCATAATTTTACTGTGCTGTAACAGGGGAGGCATAAGGTGCACTCATACTTCTTCCTGCTGTCTAGTGTTCTCACATCTGCCTCTGTTTCTCCATCGTCCGTGGGGCTTTGAGTTTCAGAGCGAGGGAATGCAGTCTTCAGAGTATCCACTATGTTCTCCACCATCTGCAATTTCCACAATATTGCAGGCAGAAGAGTCAGTCATAAGACCTGTATTAACACTACAAAACAAGGTTCTATATAATCTGTCTAGCAGGCCTATTTCTAGGCAGTATATCATGAAAACTGATTTGCCTACACTTTTTTTTGGCAAAAGGCTTGTGCATATTTCTTTATTAATTCTAAATGTTGTTGCTTTATGTTTATTTAACAGCTACTATCCTTTCTCAAAGGCTTTCATTTATAACCCTGGGTCACAAAAGCTACTCTCAATCATCCTAAGTGTACTGGAGTGTGCTCTAAGACTCCAGAAACTGCAGTTCAACAGCCCTCTAAACAATACTTTGTATTGGGTATCTTGATATAGTGATCTTAGGCTCTTATGCTGATGTTCCAGAAATTACAAACATATATAAACTTTGCATGTGCTATTGCAGAAAAAATGTATTTATATTGCAATATTATATTTAAATCCATACCTGGATATTTCTGACAAATGTTTCCTTAGCTAATACTTAGGCCAAAACATCTTCTTATTATATTATTATATAATAAGGCTAGTTAAATCTATTACAATAAATGCATCATGTATGAATATATATGACATATACCTGATACATCTCAAAGATACAATGATGTCATGACAGGGAATGTATACAGGTCAAATGATATGTATTAATCTGATCTCAGCACCATGGAAATAACCTTGTCTATTCGTGATCCACATGGTTTCTTCTCGAAAGCTGTGCTGGCATCAGTGCTGAGGGCCAAAAATTCCTGAAGTTCATCACTCCTGGCTGCCTCAGGGATACTACAAAGTTTCTGCAGAGACAAGAAGAAGGAACACAATGTAGAGTGCTCTGACTCCTTCAAAACATGTTTCGTTCATTCACATTTCAACAGTTGGCAACATTTTGAAGCAGAAAATGCAGTTCCTCAAATTACCTTCAGGAATGATTCTAACTGGCTTTTTCTGGCCTCCACTTTTTCTGCATCTGGATTTCCAAATGAGAGCTCTGGGAAGAGCTTCTTTGGGCCTTTGACGTCTGCAATGCACAAACATAATTATCACTATGTGAAGAAAATGTTTGTAGCTACCCCTTCTCTCACTGTTTTGCTGAAATCAAAGGTATTAATAGTATATTTTCCCCTCCTCTTCAAAGAAGTCTTTACACTTGACACAAACAGTTCTTTCAGGATTGGATGACATTCAGCCACAAGAGCATTAGTGAGCTCAGGCACTGATGTTAGATGTTTAGTTCCGGATCACATGAAGCACTCCAGTTCATCCCAAAGGTATTAGATGGACATGTATCAATCCAGAGAACATAGTTTCACTGGTGCACGTCCCCATGCTGTGTGATTTTAAATCCCACTAGTTGACATTCGGCTTTTGACATGGTGACCATAGATTTAATCATTTAATTGGTAAATGTGTTTCTAAGGTGATTGCACAAGCTATATGTGCACAGGTAGATTGTCTGTGTAAGCAAAGAGTGCAGCTTAAAGTAGTAGAAATATCTCATTAGTAGAGGTGTCAAAAATTATGCATGATATCTACTGTATGAAAGCATTTTTTTTTAAACGGATCTAAAATCTTCATTCAGTATTATGAAATTTACTAAACAAAGGTTTCTTACTTTTAATGGCTTTCTTCAGGTCGGATCTCTCCTCCAAACGAGTCTGTAGGTTGAGGAACTCGCTGTACCGCCGGTTCACTTTGTGATATCCAACAGACTGATCTATGCTGGGGTTTTCTGTGTCCACCACTGTCTCATACTGTGTGCATGCACATATATATTTTTGTAAGTATTACATTAAATGGATAATTTAATGTTAAAATATGGGACAGAACGGAGGGTGGGGAGATGTGGCTAATGTCAATAGAACATCAATATCATCATTGCCCTGGTTACAGACAGTCACTGGTTTGTGCTTTTTTAAAAATGTCTTCTGATGTGGGTTAAATGTTACTTAAATGGGAGTAATTATTTCAACTGAAAATAAGTAGTAATTTTATTATACTCCTCTATGGATTTGAATGGTTAAATACTTAATAATATTGAAATTTAATAAAAAATTATCTGTTTATAACATGAACGGAAACGTTGCAAAAAACTCTTAAAAAATATTTGATACATGACTTTTCTACCAGTTTGTTTACAAATCCAGGATCAGACCTTCACATCTGTCAAGATGTCATGGGCAAGAGTAAGAATCAGTAAGTCCCAGAATACACTGTTTTTACAGCAATGTCATTAATGCAAAGAATTCCCTGTACATTTACTGTAAAGTTGCAATAACACTAGTTGTAATATAATTTAATGTTTCCTATAATGCAACCTCTTAAAAACTCTAGACATTATACTGTTCAATCTAAAAAGTCGCTACTAAGGGTTATTTGAGTGATGCCATAGAATAGCCACTTTGGGTTCCATGAAGAACCATGTTTGTTTAAGAGATGTATGAGTGTGAAGAACCTTTTAAAGGTTGTCACTCCATCTTTCTCCCATTCATTTACCCATTCATTCATTGTCTATAGCCGCTTATCCAGTTCAGGTTTGCGGTGGGTCCGGAGCCTGGGTCACTGTGCACAAGGCAGGAACACACCCTGGAGGGGGCGCCAGTCCTTCACAGGGCAACACACACTTACACAGTGACTCACACATTTACACTTGAGTCGCCAATCCACCTACCAAGATGTGTTTTTGGACCGTGGGAGAAAACAGGAGCACCCGGAGGAAACCCACTCAGACAGTCACTTGAAGCTGTGTGACAGTGACACTATCTGTTGAGCCACTCTGTAGGTTCTTTACCCATTTAAACATATTAGCAAACATGATTATTTAAGCAAAACCAAAAAGTGGTCTATGGCTTCCCTCAAAGAACCTTTCGTAGCATCTTTATTTTGAAGAATGTACATAGACAGTTTATTGATTTAGGTAGCTATGATACACCGGCCCTGAGGTGACTTGGTGGTTATGAGGCTTCAATATATTATATATCGAGGTCACAAGATAATATATTGTGGCCATAAAATAAGATATTATTTTATTGCCACAATATATTATTGCATGACCACAACATATTTGATTGTGGCCTCAATATATTATCTCATGGTCATGATACATGTAATTGTATGGCCTCAGTATAATATATTGTGGCTATAACATATTATTTTGTTGCCTCAATATATTTTATTGTGACCTCAAAATACATTTTATTAAACAACCACCAAGTCACCTTATGGGTTCAGTACTAAGCTAATAATGAGCACATTACCTTCACAGTGTAGAGCGTGTACAGATGACTACTGTTTCCTTTTTGCTCTTTAGCTGTTACTGTACCAGTAATTCTCAGATTCTTAATAGCCACGGGTCCTTCCAGACTGCCCAAAACTTCCAAACCAAAGGGGTTCAGATAAGGTCCACCAGGGTTTGCAGCAGAAAGCTCGTCCATGGGGCTCTCAGGACGGGAGGCAGGCTCTGATATAAGAACTTTTGGCCTAATGCGTTTCCCCAGAAGAGCCAGCGTGTCATCATCCAGGCAAACCCAACCACAGAAGTCAGCAGGATTTATACAGTCACAGAAAGTTTCTTCTTTGTCTACGTCAGGGTCGTTGAAGGTCAGAGATTCATTGGAGACCTTTTTGCCATTTGAGAATGTAGATTCTGTGTCATAATCGGTGTAGTTGTTCTGTGGATTGGGTCTGCCAGGAAGCCTAAGAAGTTCAGAAGAGCTTGGGACTGCTTTCTCCAGTTCGGCTAACTCTGAGGAGACCCCTACTTGTGTGGAACCATCTGAGAACCACAGAGCATGGACACTGGACTCTGAAGACTCTTGGAGGAGTAAGGTAGAGCTGGACCTTGCTGTCAGCATGCTTGAGGTTTCTGAGAGATCCCATGGAAGTGGAGTGTGGAAATCTCGATCCCAAGGGCTTGGTGGCTCCTTCATTATACCTTCAGTTTCATCCTGACCTGCAGATTTGGTAAACACATCTACAATGGTCTGATTCAGCCAGTCTGGATTAGATACTTGAGACACCAGTGGCAGGAGAACATTGCAGGTGAGGAGTTCCCCCACTATATAATGTCCAGTGCGAGATTCCAGGTGTGGGTATGGAACAAGAACATGCAAAAGCAGGTCCACTACTGCCCTCGAATAGCTAAGCTCATGTGCAGAACTGACCAGGGCAGGGTGTGGCACACCAGCCTCACTGTATAGCTTCCACAAGCTGGGACTGGACCCCTCTGGGCTCTCCTTCTTTCTGAGGCCTTGTTGTTGCTGCTGGACAGATGTGGCTAACGTCAACTTCTGAAGATCTCTGGCTTTGCTGAAGCTCTGCAAATGGCATCCAAACAGCTCCAGCATTCTCTGAGCAAGTGCTCGTCTATCCACCTTCCTTGCCCGTCGCTTCAGTTCTGCTGCTGATGCCAACATGGCATCCCGGACCTCCTGCTCAAATTGACCCTCTTCCTCAGAAACCAAGATCCGATACCAGGAAGATACAAAGTCCCTTACGGCCTTCTCCACAGCACGTTGGATTTCTGAGTCCAGCCTCCTCTCGCTCTCTGTGGAAACGTGAGGCAGAGGGGCTTGACCCAATGGCAGAAAGTGCTCTAAGTGGAGAAGGCTATTAGCATCCAGAGCAGCACGAGACCCCAGCCAACCTCCCAATACCACTAAAAGGCTGGTTAAGAAGCATAGCAGCCATACATTAACCAGCAGGTAAAACAGTACTAGCCAAATAATCAGGAATGCAAACCCTACAATGCTCTTCTGACCCATTATCTCAGGTAAAGCCCAGGAACCTGGGCATGTGCTTTCAAAACCGGGCATTTCACTTACATCCTAATTGAGAAAAGAGAAAAAACATTATGTACAATGTGACCTATTTTACAAGGTAACTACACTCTACAGAGCAAACTGCACTGGATGCATTAGGTGCATTAATTTGGAACTTACATGAAGTGGGAAAGACAGTCAAGTCATATGTCATGAAGTGTTGTCCGGACTGTTCAAGAAACAACCAACAAAACTCCAGGTACGTAGATAAGCTGGTCTACTGCCCTTGTGCCGTCGCTAAAGAATGGCTACACACACTCAGTTCCTGTGTGTGCTTTGCTGTACACATGGCCCCGGGACAAGTCTAATCCACTTCAGTTTAATTAGATTACCTACCTCGCTGTTTACCATGGAGACTCTCCTGTCAACAGCGAATCCCAAGAGAAGCTAAATACCACCCCCCCACACCCCCCAGTCTAGCACACATGGAAAGAGTGCTGTCCCGGTAGTATATGTTGCAAGGACGCTGTGAGTGGAGGACACATTAAAAGTCAAGTGTTTCAAAAGAGTGTCTGAAATGGATTCTTTGTACAATTTAATACATAGTACAACCATATGGAGTCAAAAAAGAGTACATTTTGATCTTGTAAAACAATAGTAACTGACATTGTGATTGCACAATTACATATATATTTAAAAATATATAGATATATTATAGAATTTATTTACAACTGTGGATTTTGGATCCTGTTTTGATGCTTGAGGTTCAATAAAAGCAGCACATCTTGCTTTGTAAATATCTGCCATATGTTTCTTAACATTATGAAGCTGGTCAAATTCTTATCCAACTGCTTTCTGTACAAATTATACGGTTACACCTTAAATTGTGCAAGTGCCAAAATGAAACAGCTGCACAAATTAAATTGGAATGAAAAATACAAACTAGAAGTTAATTAAATGAAAAGCCCCCCAAAATTAGAAAGGCTTTGTCAGTTTCTTATTATAGAGGGCTTTCCTCACGTAAACATTTTTTAACATTCAACAGATGAGAAGAATGGTATGCACAAGGAAAGGATTGGTTCATATTCTGAAATATGCGGTCACATTACCTGGAAGAATCATCAAGTGTATAGTATGGTGTCAGAATAGGGCCAAACATTTTGAGAACCAAAAAGCAGAATCCATAACTAAGACATTCAATTTGTAAAGAAGAGTACCCGGAGGAAACCCATGCAGACACGGGGAGAACACACTAAAGTCCTCACAGACCTGGAGCGGGAACCCACAACCTCTAGGTCCCTGCAGCTGTGTGACTGTGACACTTCTTTACAAAAATCTACCCTGTCACATACAGACACACACACACTTATTTATGTCAGTTCCTGTGATCAGTATCTTTCATCCCAAAATTTCCAGTTAATATTTCCCAATGTTTCCAGTTAAATCCTTAAATCCAGCACTGTCTTTAGTTATTCACCATTCCAGTCTGCTGCTACTAAAGAGAAATTTATTTTTATCTCTGCTTTCAGGGACTGCATCATTAAATTTTAATTGATACTTGTGCCAGTTTTCATTTTAAATAGTTACTTTTTTATTTAGTTTAGTTATTATTGTGTTCTCCCTCTTGTCTCCCCTTTACCATCAAGTGCTTGTTGGTGCCTGCCAGGCTGCCACTGTAAACAAGAATTTGTTCTTAAGGGATGCACTGGTTAAACTGAAGATATGAATAAAATGAAAATTAAATAAAAAAAAAACTTGATAGTAAAATTGAAAAAGTGACTAAACGCACCAAAATGTAAACTAGAATACATGCAAGGAACCTACACGGACACAAGAAAAACACACCAAACACCTCACAACCCAGGACCCTTGACATGTGTGACAGCATATCATTTCATAGCAGCCACAATATTAAGCTTAAAATAAAAAGAACTGCCGTTCAATGCACTCTCCTCGGCTTTTTCATTACAGGCTGCTGTTTTCTATGTCTTTTTCTCATGAGGATATACATGCATGTTCTTTCTGAAAAGGACATATCCTGTCCCCACACTCCCAGCAGTTCTGGATGACGTGGGGTTCTAACATGTCCATGCCACACAGGGCACAGTCAAAAGAGTGCAGCTGCTGGCGGATAAGGGTCTTCAACTCCCGCCGCTTTTGGTCATCCACACAGACCACCACATCCACCACGGTGATATGTCTGGGGTCCCAAACACAGTCCTCCTCACGGCCAGACTTAATGGTTGACACGTTGCTATGGGGAGGTATCCAGGCACAGTCATATCCATTCTGGTGCCAGCTCTTCTGAAGTGGATGATTGTCACGGTCTATCTTCTTTACTTTGCCTACATTGACCTTCAGTTTAAACACCACTTGCTTTGTCTTGTCAGTTTTGAGTGGGTAACACTTGGCCTTCTTCATGTTTCGGCTCACATACACTCCTTTGCCCAGCAGGCCATCTGTGGACGGCTTGAAGCCTCGGGTGATAATGGCTTTGGCGTGGTCAATGTGAGTGCCATGGTACATGGTATAAACACGGCCAGATTTGGGCTCCTGACCTTCTGATAGACTTCTGCTGTCCTGATGAGCCCTCCAGCCTGCAAACTGCACCATGTCAGCCATAGTACACTGCTCTGAAAAAAAGTGTTGATTAAATATTCTTATTTTAAATGTTTACATTAGTTAAACATGACAAAATATTAAACAGAAGTGGGCAAAAGACCGTAAATATTGTCAAAAATGTCATAACACAATAATTCATTACATTCGTTCATTCATTGTCTGTAACCGCTTATCCAGTTCAGGGTCACCGTGTAATTCATTCCATATCACAATTTCTTTTCACACGTATAAAAACTTTTACACAATTAAGTCTTTCACAATATTGCACATATTGGACATATTTGTTTTTCCCTCAATATACAGTGTCTTGTGTTGCTTTCTGTAAAACAAGCAATTACCCCGACTAGAGTATCTCACAGATGCATTTATGGACAAATGTTCAAAATCAATATAATAAATAAATTACTACTTTGCACCAATTACTTGCATTGAGTCATCAATTCCATTAAAAAAATAATAATAATAATAAAAGTTTTCCTGTGGTTACTTTTCAGTGAATGTTATATGTTAAATAATTAAAGTCATACAAAACAAAACAACAAAAATAACAAAGCAAAAAAATATATAATCTACATTCCAGCCTCTGAAAAAAAAACCTGGATTAGGCAGGATAAGATAAAATATTGTATGAAATGTCGCATATAATATGTCCTATTTCGTGCCTTTTTTACAACACAGGACATGAACGTCAAGGACTTTTACTGCAGCGACGCTTGTGTGACAAACCTGTCATTGGTAAGATGTTTTAGGATAAAAGTTCAATAGGGCTATGAATGAATGTGTTCCGTTTAAATAACAGTCAGAGTACGGCCCTGTAATTTTAAGTGTAAGCGACAGTTTAGGTCAACAAGTATTGCGTCATTATATTGTTATAGCGATAATTATCAGAGGAATTTATCGCTGTGAAGAAAATAAAAAGCTGTTGCCGTTTCGAAGCTGAAGAGTACTTTTATAGAGACTGTAGTTATTATACACAGAAGACATACAGCAGGAAATACCCTGAGGAAAACAAAATAAAACGTTTAAAACACGAATATACCTACATTACTCCCTTCTCTGGTGTCTCTTCTTCCTGGTGCTGTTTGCTTTCAGTCTGGCAGAATTCGTTCCGAAGGGATAATGGAGAAAGAGGAAGATTCGTGACTATTTTGGCTCATAAAGGGTGTGGACTTCTAAAGGAAACTGAAACTTAGCTGAGGAAAGCTAGCTATGTACAATTTATCAAATTTGTTGGATAATTATATCGCTTAAGTGAGTTCACAATTCTTTATCGTCGTCACGAGGATAGTGTTGTTTAAAATGTCATCCATGCATATTCTATATCTAGAACAGTATTTATTTAGACAGGTACTAACTCTGTGAACCGTGCTGTTGTGTCTTCCAGCTTCACTTAAAGGCACCGTCTACGATTAAGTGGAAATGCAGGTCTCTCTTGTTTGCTTACTTTTAGAAGCTCAGTCTTTTAAGGTGGAATGGTATGCTTGAGGAGGGGGGACAGTAACTCATTTAACTCAGAAGTGATTCATTTTGTAGAATTGCTTAGTGTTTATTTTCATACAGTTTATTTTCATACAAATTTAGAGTCAATTCCATCTTACATAATTTTAAACAGCAAAAATATATCAATATCACCTATGCAGCAGGGATAGAGCAATATCTTCATCTTGGTTCATGCTATTCAATGTTTGGAGGTCTGTTCATTGTCAAAAAATTCCAGCTGTTGTTTATCTGCCGTTAGCTACAAGAAAATGCCTAGCTTAATGGAGTGAGACCATTTGTTATTTTTACCCATTTACAGACTTTAAAGAAACACTAGCTCCTGGACTCCACTTACATTTGCAGAGTGGAATTCATTTTTACAACAGGTGCTGGTTTCTTAAATTCCTACCTAGTGCAGTTTCCGCAGTTCTAACTTTGGAGAAGCTACAATCTGTTCTCACTTTTACAGGTCAGTGAAGCATCACAATGGTTTTGAAGCTGTCATTTTAAAGTATACTGCCTACTGACACTAACACCAGTCCACCCAGTGCAGCACTCATTCCAACACAGCACTCCCCCCACAACAAAAAAAAACACATGAACAATTACTACTTGCTGGAGAGAAGAGTGCTTTAATTCTATGCCTGTTGTTCTTTCATTTATTCAGCTGTGCAAGCTTGCAAATTTCTACTAGCTCGCTAATATTCTGCAGTCTGTGTAGAATCATTTTGATGGACTCTACACTTGCACAAACGTGTAGCACAGGGCACCAACCTGTGAGGATGCTGTGAGGCAGGGAGGTAGAAAAGCAAGTAGGCCATCCAATCTTTTAATTAGGTCAGAATTAAATAATTAGACTGTGTGTATAATGCATACGTTTTTAAATGATGTACTCCAGTTAAAGTTGAGACTAGCAAAAAAAAAAAAAATGAAGAGAGGTTCACACAAACAACAAAGACTGAAGCAGAGATGTTCCATTCCTATAAAGATGTTGACTGATGTCATGCCTCATTCTGAACGGATGGCTGCTCAAAGCTGACTTTCTGTTTGAGAAAAAATATTTCAAACATGCATCTGTCTAATACACATTTTTCCAATGAACATTATGGCAGCCTCTTAATAACCAGGTTATTAAGAAGTTGGAATCTGAAATTTGCACAGGATGGTGGAGGAACAGGTTGTGTCCCTGTTACACAGCTCCAGGGTCCTGGGGTTGTTGGTTCAATGCCTTGATTTGCTTTGTGGACTTTTATTGCTTAAATGATATTGCTCTCAATTGTTTTTTTTTTTTTGGGAGTTCTATTTATACGCTGATATAACTGCGAACATAACACTAGTGTTCTCTTGCAAGCAAGTTGAACTGTCCAATGGTGTTATATTATTGAAACTGCGGAAAAAAAATGTAAAATTATTGAAAATATAAATTGCAATTTAAAAATAGCAATTGTTGATCATTTGGTCGCCTCCTAGATATTAAGATTTAGCCTTAACAGACAAAAAAAAATTAAAAACCCTATGTCAGCACCTCTCAGTTGACACCCCTCAGGCCATAAATTACAGGGGGGAAACCCTACAATACTAAGACAGGAAGTTATTATAAGAAATAACTTGTTTTCCCACCTGTTTTCATATTGGTTAGTACTCCACACAGAATTGTGCAAAATTTGTGTTTTTCTGTTTTTTTTATTAGTGAAAATATGTCTATTTGTAACTGAGTATCTGTGCAAAAATGAAAATGAATCCCTTTCTGTATAGAACATTTTTCAACATGACAAATTCAGTTTAGAAAAAATTGTTCTGTCTATAGAGGATATATTAACTTAATGGTTTACATTCAGAAAATCAGCAAAACATGGAATTTAACAAAACGTTTTCAGACTTATTCTTAACACTGTATATTTATTGGCCCAATTTTAAATACTTATTCTAATACAATATTCTAGAGTATATTTTAGAAATATATTTCAAATATAATGTTCAGTGGTGCAACAGGTAGTGTCTCTGTCACACATCTCCAGGGTTCTGTGGTTGTAGATTCAAACCATGCTTTGGGTCACTGTGAGGAGTTTGGTGTGTTCTCCCTTGCCATTGGCTGTTCAAAAGTATCTGTGGTGAGTGAATGTGGGAGTGTATTTTGTGCACTGTCCAGTGTGTGTTCCTGCCTTGCACACATAATTCCCACAGGGGCTCTGCACCCACCATGGCACTGAAAAGGATAAGGAGATATCTCCCCCACCACATACAGGTGAACCAAATGTCCAAAATTTGTAGACACCTCTTCTAATAATAACATCAAGTACATTAAGCTTCTCCCATTGTAAACCAAAAAAAATTAAATTATACACATAATGCTTTTATAATCTACATGGAAAATCACTGAATAAAATGGGATGCTCTTGGTCAGTTGTACATGAGCTTAAATTCAAAAGAAATATTTAATAATTAAGCTCCATTTAATATATTAGAGTGTTAGAGTGGAGTCTGTGATCCAGTATATATGTATGTGTGTGCATGTGTATAAAACATGATTTATTGCTACTGTAATTATATGTAATTTAACTGAAAAAAACTTTTACTCTAGGAATGTTTTTTTTTTGTTTTCTCTAACCACAACTGCCCAACATGGAGAGTGGGGTTTCCCAAAAACAGGAGAAAAAAGCTATGCACAACTACTGTAGTCCTTCTACGTTGCATTCAGAGCAACATTACCAACACAGTCAACATCAATATAATCATCATCATCATTCAACCAGGCCTTATCATCACCGCCCAACATTTTCCGTGCAGCCTAAACTATCTCCTGTAATCTTGTATGGAGGGATGCAAATCACCAAGAAACGTCCTCCAGCCTATGATTTGCATTTATTCAAAACATAAAGACCTGGAATAGGGACACAAGGTAGAGGAGTATAAATATGTGTGCGTGTGCACCCAGGCCACCATGATGTTTTCACAGCTTTTTTCCAAAAAGCCTCATTATATGATATGTTGACCATGGTATGACTGTTATTACTGGACTAGAAAGGCAAACTGACGACTTGCAAAATCACAGTGGCCTGTGATCTGAAAATAATAATGATGGAAACAGGTGAGAATATTTTATGTGGTTTATATTATTATTAAATACATCCATCACACTTTTTTAATATATTATTAATAATATAAAGGATAATAGCTGTCCTTTATATTACTGTTTGTTTCTTAAAATATTTTAAATATGTATGAGATTACATTTTTAATGGCCTAGTATGTGTAGCTCTACATCAGGTGAAATGCTTTGTTGATTTTATGTGTGTGTAACATATGACATATTCCATACTGGAGAATAGTGGAGATTTCTGAATATCCACTATTGTGGAGGAATCCTAAGGGATGCTTTTGATCAGAAAATGAATGTCAATATGTTAAGTACATTTATTTGTAATTCCTTGAATATTTTTGATGATTAAATCAGGTTTCACATTTTTTAAACCAAAAAATGAAGCTCTTATGCTGATAGATTCTGTATATATTAAGGATTTCCACTTCCAGAACTGCAGTTCTGTAAGATACTCAGTACTCTGTAAGTTTTTTCAGGAAGGTACTTTTATACATATCATGACATAGATTTAGGCTCTAAACTCTAAACACCTCTTATTAAAGGGAATTAGGGTTTGTCTGTCTGGTTGTTTTCATTTATATTCATTATTGAATTATTATTTAAAATTATATATTTAACGTAAATAATTTTCCTCAAATATGTAAAGAAATATATAAATAAATAACATTCATTTAAAAAAATCCATATATATTTTGTTACTTGGTCACTTATATTTGTTTAGGAAACCTTCAGCTTGTCCAGAAACTTTTGACCTGTGTTATGCTGGCTACCTTCTCCTAGCAGTCTCTGTTTTTCTAGAGTTTCTGTATTACTTGGAGTTCCCCTTGTCTGACAGACCATAAAAGCAAAGCGTAACAACACAAAGCATCCATTAGTGGGTTCCCTCATATTTTTAATGGTCTCAACTGAAAACCAATGGATCATAGCACCTCAGTATTTACATACATTTTCAGACAAAAGGATGCCGTACAGGTAGTGGACTGTAGGTCCAAAATTGCTCTCTCCTTCCAATCAGTGAATTCAGGTACTTTAACGGGCGTGCATTCCTGACACAGATGTTCTGAAGTTTATAACCAACTGAATGCCATGTTCTGAAGCATCAAGCCTAAGTTTACCATGCCCAAAGCATGGTTATAACCACCCCCCACACACACCCCACTAGGGTGTGGAGCAATGAAACTGCACTCTCTGGAGTGATATCACCTTGCACGAATGTTCTAGTATAAAGTGTAAAACTTCCTTTGAAGAGTAGAAGCGGGCGCTTTTACTAGCTTTTACTTAGCTTTTTATTAACTTTTACTGCTAAGACAATCACCATTTTTCAGAAGAATTTTTGAAAAGGCAGCTGACTACTCTTACTAATTTTTTGGCCATGTACTGTATGAGCATTAAGTCAAGACCACTGTCTGGATTCAGCATGTAATATATAAATAAATATATTATTATTATAATATAAGCATATAATAATATATTATAAGCATATACTATATAAATAATTATATTATACTTATAAATAAGTATAATTTATAAATAAAATTTATTTTTATGTTCCCTAACTAAATTTACTGAGGACAGATGCCTTAAAGGACCAAAGGATGAAATTACAGAATGACTGACAACTGGCCTGCAAACGAACGTACTAAAATGAATTTTCAGTGAGGTTAAAAGAGCACATTTTTAAGCACATGGCATATTGTCATATTTACCAACTGAGAATTGCTACTGTTCAGAACTTGAAATAATAGTGGGTACCAATTCTTCACAAAGGGCTGGCTCTGTAGTGTCACAGTCACACAGCTCCAGAGACCTGGAGGTTGTGGGTTCAAGTCCCACTCCAGGTGACTGTCTGTGAGGAGTTTAGTGTGTTTTTTAACACAATGTTGTGATAAAAGAATAAAGCTTATCTGTTTAACTGTGTATCTGGCTACCACAAATATTAAACTTCTGTTTCGAAAACATATGTATAGCCTTTAATAAATCCCCCTTTATCCATATATTAGGATATTATATCAAACTCTAATGCTATATTTTTGCATGATATAATGTGGTTAGACACATTATACTTAAATATTTTTTAATAGTTTTAATTAACAGAACTCACATTCATTCTAAAAACTGGGAGAAGTTTTGCACCCCCATTTTCCTGTAATTACATATCTTTTCATGTATATTATTTTTATTATTATTTAGAAATGCAGTATTTAACATGCTGCAATGAATGTGACATTTTTTCCTGGGATATAAATTTACTGATTTGACTGCACTCCAGATCTGTTTCTTAGGAGAATCAGACAAAAGTGACTAGGTATTTTCTGAGGCCTTGAAAGCTTTAAACAAGCAAAAATGTGCAAAATTCCATTTAAAGGACTTTAACAATTTTTTAATGTCCTATATTATAAAAAAAAGGATAAAAACGAAAGGTAATTACAGAAACAGTTTCCGCCACTTGAAGAAAAATGGGCATACGCTGAGTCATAATTATGAGATACTAAGTCATTAGAATGAGATACTAAGTAATAATTATGAGATACTAAGTAATAATTATGAGATATTAAGTAATGATAATGAGATTTTAAGTCATAAATTATGAGAAACTGATAGCAAGAACAGTGGGCCAATAGGTCCATTTTGCACAGTGTTTACTGGCAGTGGCCTACAGTCAGTGGTGTGCTGACCTTATTAATCTGGTGGACCAATATATGTTCACTGTCTGGGATGCTAAGTCATAATTTTGAGAAAGACATCAGTATCTATAATAATTAGTTATTATAATTGTGTGTATATATATATATATATATATATATATATATATATATATATATATATATATATATATATATATATTTGAATCCCAAAGTTGGAAGAGATTGCCTGTCAAATGGATTATGAACACGTTGTAAAATATTTCAATGTGGTTTTACAAATGATGAATGATTTCAGTATTTCATTGAATTCCGTATTTTCCATAATAAATATATGTTGGTCCTGGTGACTTCATATATAGATATTAAATGAATTAAAAATTTAGACCAATCTCAGCACAGTAAAAAGATGTTTGTAATCGTACAGAGACATATAAAGGACAGCGAAGGCTGAAATATTGATTATCGGTCTGTCCTCCATTTTCTCAGACAGAGTTTAGCTTGTGACTTGTGACCCAGTCCCTTCCACGTGGACCTGATTGGCCACCGGTGGAATGCATCACCAGTGACTTATCTCATTATTATGACTTATGATCTCATTATTATGACTTAATCTATCTCATAATTATGACTCAGTGTCTCATTATTATGACTTAGTTTCTCATTTTTATGACTTAGTATCTCATTATTATAATTTAGCGTGTGGTCTTTTTTTTCTTCAAGTGGCAGAAACGGGCTTCCATAGTTATATCACCTTCTGTTTATTTACAGACAAATTTCTCCATGCTTCTTTTGGTTTTAATACATGTTGTAAGCTGTGTAGGATATAAAACTCCTTTAAATTGAATTTTGCCCATTTTTGCTTGGTTAAAGCTTTCAGCTACTCAAAAATTCGCATGACTCAGTGTATGGCCTTTTTTTCCTCAATGTAGCGGAAACGGGCTTCCATACATAACCCAGTTTTAAACATGTCTTTGTGGTGAGTGCGTTTCATGCATCAGATTTAATATTAGGTCATATTTACAAAGTAAAATCATATTGGTCAGTGAAAACAATGGAAATCTTCGTAATCGTTTTATTGCTTTTTTTTCAGATTCCAAATTGGCATTTTAAAGCTATAGCATGTAGAATGATTTTTAGGCACTACTTTTGCAATGGATATTTGTGTGAAGAAAATATTATAGTGTCACACTTCACCTGTCAAGAAGTTTCACATTTGTTTAATTTCTGTCAGGGCAAAACCTTTTATCTCCACTTTTAACATACAAACACTATTAATTATTTAATTTACAATTCCAAATTTACTTGGAATTTCTGTATTATTTTCATTCATAATGAAATATGTTTCTTCCTTCTCATGTAAAGTTTGGAGAGACAAATCTATAATTTGTTTGTTTACTAGGTTGCATTTTAATAATGCTTTGTAATGATCAATGAGTGGTAAGTGTAAGCTGTTGGTAAGTCACTTTCCCCAAAACCAGGAAGAACTTTTTATCAGTATTCCTAGGAATAATATTGCAGAGAGGAGCGATCAGTTACAGTAAAGAGAAAGCCAGTGTACACTCCTACAGCTCACCACAAAACGTTCAACTGACTAAACTTTTACTCCTATTCCCCTTTTCACAGTCATATATTAACAAGGAGAAGGGGAATAATCACTCTTAGGGGTTTGACCAAGACATGTGCTGAGTTTGTAATCGTCCATTTTAACAGTAGCCATAAATTACAATTATTACATTGTTATTTATTATGCTTTGGAGTTCCCCTAGTTGACTCTAAGTTTTTCATTAATAATGCTGATGAAATATATTTCAAAAAACATATTGAAAAAGAGTTCATGTTTAAAACTTTGCTTTTATATTAGCACTCCATATACATTTAGTGCTTTCCTTAATTACATTAATTAACAGTGTCAGTGGAAATCTAGGTGCTTAAAGGCCAAAGGTGGTATCTACTGCTGAATGTGTGTGCCCATCGAGCCCTCTGGTAGTTGAGAAATCCTCATTCTACAGTGATGGACATAGCCACATGGCTCAGAAATACTTTTTGAAAATCATTGCCACTTAACAAAGTCCACCACTTCATCAAGAAATGCAACCTGAAACTGTATTATACAAAGCGGAAGCCATATAATAATTTTTGCAGAAAAAATGGCAAGTTTTCTGGGACTGAAGTCCTCTGAGATGGACTGGAAACATGTGGAAATGTGTTGTGTGGTCAGTCCACATCTATGCTTGTTTTTGAAAAAAAAAAAAAACATTGTATCCTATGTGGGCGGCACGGTGGCGCAGCAGGTAGCGTCTCAGTCACACAGCTCCAGGGACCTGGAGGTTGTGAGTTTCGTGACTGTCTGTGAGGAGTTTGGTGTGTTCTCCCTGTGTCCGCGTGGGTTTCCTCCCACACTCCAAAAACCGGGTTTGCTCCGGTTTCCTCCCACACTCCAAAAACACACATTGGTAGGTGGATTGGCGACTCGAAAAGTGTCCGTAGGTGTGAGTGTGTGAGTGAATGTGTGAGTGTGTGTGTTGCCCTGTGAAGGACTGGCGCCCCCTCCAGGGTGTATTCCCGCCTTGCGCACAATGATTGCAGGTAGGCTCTGGACCCACCGTGACCCTGAACTGGATAAGCGGTTGCAGATAATGAATGAATAATGAATTAATGTATCCTATGTGTCAAAGATGGAAAAAGACCATCCAGTCTGTTACTAATGAAAAGTGCAAAAGTCAGCATGTGTGATTTCATGGAGGTGCATCATTGTCCAGATTGATGATCTGCACATATCTAGATGTACAATTAATGTGGAGGCTTGAATCTCTATTATGAAGAGACATATTCTACCATACAGACAACATCTTTTCCCAGGGAATCCATGTCTATTTCAACAGTTCAGTGTAAGGCCTCAGTCTACATGAATTACAACAGTGTGGCTTCATAGACTTACGGTGCATGTGCTTGACTGTCTGCGGTCCATATCTTTCTCCTACTGAAAATGTGTTGCATCCATCAATTTCTAAATATGTTTATATTTAACAAACAGAATTATATTCATCAATAAAAACAATTAAAATCTTTTTGTCCTTTTTTCTGTTAAATAAAGGCTTGTATGAATGAACAAATTTCTGATTTATGTTTTTATAGCATTTTTTTTAACTCATGGCAGCAAAGAGCCCTCCAAATGTTAAAAATCATGAAAAGAGATGAGGAAATTGCTTTATTCCAGCTCCATATGTGGGTAATATTGACAAATATTTGCTGTTTCATTTACTTAGGTAGGAAGACTGCCCACTGCACGAAAGTAAACACAGACTAAAGGCGATTCTAAATTAAACGGCTCAAGTTACAAATGAGTTTCTGTGGTCATTCAAACAGTAAATAAAAACGTATAGACAAGTTAAACTTCTACAGTCATTTTTCTCCTTAAACCTACCATTCCACATTAAAAGACAAAGAGCTTCTGAATGTAAACAAACCAGAGGTAACTGCAGTTCGCCATAGTTACAGACATTCTATTTAAAGCCCCCAAACTTCAGTTTAATTAATGGCTGTTTATGGATTAGCAGACATCTTTGGGTTAAAATTTAACATTTTCCACTTCTTTGCCAGTTGTGCAGAAATGTTAAACTTGTTATCAATATCTTTGAAAGGTTGGAGGGGGGGGGTTAAGACTAAGCTCAACCTTTGACCAGAAAATCCCATGATTAACAGGCATATTTTTGCATGTTATCAAAGAGGGTTTTTTCAATGGCTGACATGTAAATAATGTGAAATCATTCAATGTAGAGAAATTTACCAACTCTAAATTACTAACCACAGTTGAGATTTGAATCACCGTTTGCAATAAATTGCTAAGATGTCTGGCCACCATTGTGGACACTCCAGAAATACATCTTTTAACGTAAAAAATACTGAATAACTTTGTATAAATTTATTCATTTTCTATAAATCATTTTTTGCAGAGTATTCCAAGCGAGTGTACCAAGGTGTCAGGGTCAAGCACACAGTCAAAGATCTGCTAGCAGAAAAACGTTCAAGGCAGTCCAACACTCCCAGATACAATGTAAGTAACTGACACCTTTCTCTCGATTTTTATATCAGAAAACATTCAGGCTTCCCTGGACTTTCAGCAACGGTATCATATCTTATAACTATAAAGCTGTTTGCAAGCTTTTGGCTGACCTTGGTCAAATTAAACATTATATTGTTATTTTAAGTGAAAAGATTTTAACCAACCTCTGCACACCTACAGACAAGTACTTGGGAAAAAGCATGACATACGGCCTGTAGAAAAGTTGTGGCATATTTAAAATGTTGTATTTCATTGTTTCCAAAATGTGAATATTGGCATAAAATTGTGTATAACATTCAACATTTTAGCTTGCTTCCACTAAAGAATGTATTATTTTCTCTCAGAAAATCAGCAACACAAGTTATGTGACCAAGGGCACACAAAAGTTTGCATACAACTGTACTGCCAAGCTGTTTTCTTACCTGTTTTAACTGTCATTCCTCTTAGATTATAAATTAATATAGTTAATGTTTTCTGTTATTTCTTGGTCTCATCTGCTATTAGCATCTTTAGCATATTGACCACAGTATAATTAATAAGTTTATCATACATTTACTTGGTTCAAATGTGTACATAATTTCAATATAATTTCAAAATATCATTTTAAAAGCATGTCAACTAAAAGGAAAATTTGTGTTAATGTTTATTCATCTGGAAATTAATATTTTCCATTCATTCATCCATTGTCTGTAACCGCTTATCCAGTTCAGTTGTCACGGTGGGTCTGGAACCTAAACGGAATGCACATATTTGAATCATGCAAATTCTATGCATATGTTTTTCTGTGTATAATTATTGCTATTGTTATGGTAAAATCAGTACCAAAATGAGTACCACATCAATAACACCTCGGCCCTGAAATGGACAAGTGATGATGAGGATGATGATGAGGATGATGACCACATCAATACTACTTTTATAATAATTAATACATATTTATAATACAGTATACGGATAAACTAATAGATTCATCAAAGGATATATAAAAAGTATACATAAAGTGAAATGCACATTATGTATGATTATGATATTCATTTATTTAACAATAGGGGTTCCGCTTCCCATTAAATTTATGGTGGGGTTTTCACTGAAAAAATTAAATAAATGTTTTTGCAATTTCCATGGTCGAGATCTAAACAATCATTCAGGTTGACCTGATGTGGAATAGTGAGATGTTACTCTGATGAGAAAATTAATGTGGTTACTTTACTTTGCTGCTGTTCTGAACCGTTAGTGTGATGTCTATGAAAAAAGCCATTTTGTTTATTATTTAAAACAGCCAGTGAACCTGCAGGCATTTTCTGGGTGATTATATAATTTCTATAAAATATCAGCCGTGACAAATACATCTCTTTCTTAAGACTAAAACTTGTGGTCTTATCCTTAGGCTTGAAAGTGTACTGCATATACACCAGCAAACAGAGAATATATATAATATACTTGTTAAACAGCTTACTACCATTATCTATTCTGAGCACAGCTATATGGAAACCATATCTCATTTTTATGTATTCTCTACATCATTTGAACACAGCAGCTATCCTTTCCATTGTGTAAAAAATTCATGCTATTCGTGGCCCGTAGGAGTCTTCCAAAATAACTCAGAAAGAAATCACTTTACATTCAATTGAATTGACTGTAAACTGAATTGACTTAAATTTACATTAAATTGAATTGACTGTTGACTGTAACACATCCTTGGGGGTCTTAAAAGGCTTAAATACTTATAAATATATACAAAATAAATACACTCTTTAGATGCACTGTCTCTATCAGATCAATATCTTTAATAGATCAATAGGGGATATCATACTAACGTTTACACTGTAGTGTATGACTTCTTTCAATTTTATCATAGATATGTCTACATCTATGAACAACACACATAGCTTATTGAATTACAGATATCTGAGAAAGTCTGGTAACCTTATAATTCCTGGTATAACTTCCTAAGTAATTATAATCACATAATTACATGCATAAGCAAATATACAGGTTTCAACAAAGTTGTTTTAACTTAGAAAGTGGTTACCAACAATCCATATACATTTAAATGAATATAAAACATTATATTTATGTATAATTTATACATTATAAATTCAAATAATAAAAATTTTGCACTCTTTTGTTACAGATTCATATTCTGTAAGCTAATTGTTTATTGAGCAGAAAATTTAGTGGCAGTCTGGTAACTAACTTTTATTAAGACATCAATTTTATTTGTGTGTAATTGACTTTTACTTCTATATATAATTATATAATTTCATGCATGACATTTTATACATATTTAAAACTACAGTGTATGACTTCTGCAGCAGAGTGGTTAATCTAGAGTGTGTCAGACATTATGGGGCAGTATGTAGGTATGCCATAAAACAGACATTTCTAAAGCATTATGAATACAGAATTCTTAGGAAATTTTCTTTCCCATTAGCCCTCGTTAACTAATATAGCATGTCAAAGTAATCTAACCAAGCGGAACATGGGGTTGAGGGCACTGATGGGTGTTGGATGACACATCTCCTGTCGGTTCAGAGAGATCAGTATCACACACACACACACACACACACACACACACACACACACACCTGTTCCAGCACTGTCTTCCTGAAAGTGTCCAGATAAGTGAGGCATTGTTGCAGGCAGACGGTTAAGAGCAGCATTAGGTCACTGCCGAGACTTTAACTAAAGACAAACAGGCAGCTCTTGTGCTGGGCTCTGTTCACTGCTGTATGTGTGTGTATGGACATCCCCCTCTAACCCCCTTCCTTACTTTACTAATGGCCCTAGTAAAGCCTCATGCAAATTTTCAGGAGATGTCGATGGCACTGGCACACAATCCTGAGAGAGCCCAAAGGCAATCAATGGTTTACTGCTTTCTTAGATGATTTGCTTCATATAAGAGATGGTATTAACTGACTTTAGATTAAGGTACATCAGTTTAAATCAAGTGTTTTTTATTTTGTATACTTTGTATACCGTAGAATGAAATATTGTTGTTTAGGCACATGTTGCAGCACATTATACAGGATATGCATATACAGACACAGTATTGTGGAATGACTGCATTTTCTTAGGGTATATTGTCTTTTAGTGTACTACAATGAAAGAGGTGTGGTGACCAGAGGATTTATGTTTTTTGTTTGGTTTAAATGTGCTATACCATTAACATGAACCTTACTTAAATTATTGTACCTACAACAAAACTTGTGGCCTTATCTTTAGGCTTTAAAGTGTACTATGTATACACGAACAAAGAAAATACCCACAATGCACTGCTTTTATTTGTGTCTTATTTTTTAAGTCTCTGAAACATTTTTACTACCATAACCAACTCTGTCCCTTAAGAAACAACGGCATATATTATTAGTGGTGCTATGAAAACTAAGTATCTCTCTTGAAAAAAGCCAAAAAGTCTCTCTTTTTTGAGCAATGCAGCTATCTTTTAGGTAACTTGTGTTTGGAAATATTATATTCTGACCAGCAGAAAATCAAACACTTTGGGAGTCCTAAAAACGATTCCTGTAAGTTATTTCAAACATAAAAGCATGGCAAGTTTTAACTTGTCAAAACGTAATCAGTAATACATGTTGAACAACAACAAAAAAATTATTGCATAAGGAAATATCCCATTACTGTACTGGTCTATCTGGTTAATATAAACATATGGTATTTTTATTTTGTTTTATTTTGTCATATCCTGAAGTGCTTGTAGGAACTTTTAAGCTGCATTATATATTTACATTTACTTTTCTCATACAGTATCAATCTCGTACACAAGTCAAGAACAATACAAGCCCCAACTCTTCTTTTTTCTTCCAAGCATAAAGACACACTTTATCTGTTGGCTGCTTGTCATTGGGGATGTGTTCCCAGTCATCCAATCATTTTAGACCCTCCAGGCACATACAAAGCACCGGAGGCGAGCTAGCGCACAGACATATAAGCATGCACACACACACACATACACACACACACACACAAACACACACACACATACATATACAGTGGGTGCGGGGGGTGCTATTGTAACATTGGCAAATCACATTCAAATATCCGCCCACAAAATTTGCCTGGCTTTCAACAGAACCAGCTTGTGTACCAGAGCCTTTTCGTGTTCCACTGCGGGCTCTCACTGTCTTTAAAGTCCTTGAAACGCACCTGGGATTCCATATTCTGACTTTTTACACTCCACAAAGTGAACATTTAGGTGCAGCTTTTGTCACACTTTTTTTGTTGTTGTTGAAACTGAAGTCATGACGTTTTCAATGATTTTTATCTGACTGACAGTCAAAACTATGGGCTTATGAGACATCAAGTGATTTGTGACTTACATATATACATATGTATGCTGCCCTGGGGGCTACAATAATATATAATTATACTTTTTTTTGGCTTGCAGGCAGCAGCTAGCTCCTCCCAGCCAGCTTTTGTACAAATGTCAGGTGAGTTCATCTTCATCTGGGATCATCTGATACAGATATAGAAAGTTAACATTTCAAGCAGAACTGTGTGCTGGAATTTATGTGAGAGCTAACTCTGTGACGAGCACTAATGCTAAGTTTGCTTCCTTTTTCCTCCTGCAGGGCCCCACATGCTTCCAGGATACTACAGCATGAGAAGGTCCTTCCTGCCAGAATCTGAGCTTTGTCATCCCATGAAGCAGTACTCCACAGAGTCCTATTCCTCTGCTTTAGGAAGCAAGGCTTTCTCATATGACCACTCCTCCAGCTACCCTTCTTTCATCGACAGCTACTACCAACCTGAATCATTCGGAGATTACCGAGGGGCAACCGCTTACACAGCCAGTGGAGGATCGCTGTTTCCACCATCCTCACTCTCCACTCTTCTGCCCTCACTGTCTGGAGAAACTCCCTCACACTTGCTCTTGGTACTGACTTGAACTTGTTATTTCATATCAAAAGAGTACATTTAGTTACTGTATAAGGTTTGTTACATGAGCCCTTGTGAGGATGTCCACTCAGCCTCTTTTCACATCTTAAGAGTCCATTTCATTACTGTCAGTTGTTTACATGACTTCTTGCAAGGGGGTCCACTTACCATTCACTCTGGCAATGACCTGAGCTGCTATTTCCCTATATTCAAGGATCAGGATCATATCTGGGTCAAATCTTTTGGCAGTTACTGCTCAGATACGGTACTGGAAAGTGTTGTGTGTGCTGGATATGGGCCTAATGTCATGAGCCAGGCTAGTGCTTGGATTGCAGCCACATTTGGTTTTGGACTAGATAGCCAGAGTAACATTCAAAATCACTGATAGTATGTGACAAATTTAGCATGAATAATTTTGCACTAGAGCTAACATCATGTACAATCTACACTAAACAATCATTGGATAAGACTTTAGTCAACCTGTTTCTCTGCATAATATTTTAACTCCATTCTATATTTTACAATTTATTTGACACCTAGTGTGAAGCCTTTTTCAGAAAGGTAAAGACTGTTACAGTCACTAATGAACTAATTCTAGATGAGCAGCTGTCAATGTTTTGGTAATTTAGTGTCTGACTTGGTTATACCTGCACAGTGTACATTCTATATTTTGTCAGACCCCAGTGGATGAGAAATAACACATGTTGCATGATTCCTTGTAACCTGCTCTTTTATTTCATTCTATGCCACAGAGAGATTCGTGGGACCAGTCTTCAGAAGACCACGTCAGTCAGCCAGAGGTTCTATGTCCTGAGGCTTCAGCCCCAGTGGCAGATTCCCCATCTCTGGGCGGTCAAGACTCGGGCAGTACTTCTCCATATCGCCTCTCCACCAGCCGAAGCAGTGCATCTATCGCCTCCAGCACACAGCCCTACACTCTGCAGACACTAGAGGATGTCCACTATCCTGCAGCCTCCTACAGCTCTGCCTCCAGCTACTCCTGCCCGCCGTATATGACTGTCCCAGGAGATCTGGCCGTGGTCAAGATGCCGTCTGTGTCATCCGAAGAAGGCAGTGGAAGCGTGGTGTCCCTCAGTGACACAACGGGTCAAGCGTGGGCCAAGGATGATGGCTCTGGCTCGTGGATGTCATATGAAACTAGAAGAGCTTTCTAAGCATGCTCTGCTATAGCACTTGGATGGACACTGGGGAAGCAATCGAAACCTGAAACTGGTGGATTTTAGGCTAAAGTTTGTAAAAAGCTTAACAGCTTAAAAGCTTAAAGGAATACTCAAGTCTTGTTCTTTTATCTAATCCCTATCGACTGCATATGATTAGTAGAATACCCATTGAAACAGAATTACAATAATACCCTTTCAAGTCATTTTGTATCAGAAAGCATAATGCATTTTCCTTCTGCGTTATGATAAGTACTTTAGAATAAAACATGATAATAGCTGCACTTCAGCACTTAAGGCCACACTAGATGGTATTTACCTTAAAATTACAGTTTCAAAATCATTTTGGGGATTTGCTGACCTATAATAGTGAAAACAGAGCCTTTGTCTTTTTTACTCCAAGCTAAGCACTGCGTAAACTGCACTATGTAACTTCTGGATGTGGGCAGGAAACAACCACACCCCTACCTTATTTTAAAGTTAATTGACCTCTGCAACTTTGAGGGGAAGCCCAGGAGCAAAAAATACCAAATTGTGTTGCTTTAATGGAAGGCAGAGTGATGTTAATTGCATGTGAAGCTTAACATTATTTTAATATAATTTTACACCACCCACTGGTGCACAATGACATCACAAAAATGATATTTTCAAAACCAGAAATCATTCATTCATTCATTCCTCTTCAGTAGCCATTTCATCCTGATTAGGGTCTTGGTGTGTCCAGAGTCTACATGGAAACACTGGGCACACAGAAGGAACACTACCTAGACAGGGCTCCAGTCTGTTACAGGGCATCACGAACTCACCCATTGAATGGAAAAGGTAGCTACAATTTAATTAAATACTGGAGAGCAAGAATTTGGTCAATAATTGAACTGTGCTTAATATGATCAAGAGCATGAACTAGCCAGGTAACCAAGGGAACTTTGTTGTCTGATGCAAAGTTCTGAACAGTGCTATGAGTTGAGCATTTTGTTAAACATGAGTGACTTTTTAAGTGATTCTGTCAGTTAAATTTAATGATATTTTATTCCGGTTTATGTTAAATAAAAGGTGTTGAAGCAGCTGCACATTAGCTTCTACTAAATTTGTACCTAAAGACAGCATGTTTTTCTGCTCTTTTCTAATTAAAACTGCCTGTAGTAAATGACCATGTATGACAGATGCAGCAGATAGATGGAAAACCACTGGAGTATTCCTCTAGTATGTGGTTAATATGGATCTCACATTATTATAATTTTAAGATTTTTATACATTACTCATTTTACAATAAGGTACAAATTGTACATGAGTTGTGTTAGTTTGATTATATATTAAAATTAACTTTCTTTCCTCAGAGCTAGTTTTGACTTTTATCATTGCACTGACACAATGAAACTGAATATATTCTAGAAGGACGTCATCATTATCATTTTGCAATTTACTGAAACTGTAGCCTAAGGATAATGATGCTGTTTATACTCTTTATATACACCAACCATAACATTATGACCACCTTGTTGTTCCTACACTCACTGTCCATTCTTTCAGATTCATTGACCATACAGGAGCACTTTGTAGTTCTACAATTACAAATCTGCCTATTGCTTTGCATATTTTTTGTCCTCTTTCATTCTGTTTTTCAGTCATCAGGACCACCACAGTGAAGGTATGATTTGTGTGGTGGATCATGCTCAGCGCTGCCCTGACACTGACATGTGGTTGTGTGTTAGTTTGTGCTGACCTTTTACAAGTGGATTAGACACAAAGGTACTGCTGGAGTTGGGAATGATTTACTTGTGGTGTCCCTGTGATGGTCCTGACCACTAAGGAACAAGGTGAAAGTAGGATAACAAAACATGCAGTGCAATAGGTGCAATAGTGGTTGATCAGCATATTATGTACTTACACCAGTGTTTAATGATTTTTTACATTTTAAACATAATATGACTGATAATAGATCACATTAAACATCTATGAATTTGAAGCCATTTCTCTCTAAACTGCCTTAAGTTCACCACTGGTGTAATTTACTCTTTTCTTTTATTTAGTATGTAGTTAAAACCATTTACCTGAAAATTACACAAATGCCTAAACAAGTAAACATAATAAAAATACGTTAGGTACTTTGTGTCCAGTATTCACTTTGTCCATTTCCAGGTGTTTTTCTTGGAAACACCTCTGAAGTGTAGTCTTTATGTTTTTTCACCACACAATTTCCACTCCGCAGTCTGTTGTATTTGGACCTTCCTCTAAAAGGGGCATATTTGGGCTTTTGTTTGTTTGTGATTGTTTGTTTGATTGTGTTTTTTGTATATTCTTTTTCTCAGCACCAGCCTCTTAAGAGCTACACCTCCTTTCAGACCCATATTGTTGACTTGTCGTAATAGGAAAGAGAGAAATACCTGTAATTTTTCTCAAATCTAAAGTTATATATTTATTAGATATAATATATATTAGTTATAATATATATTAGATTCACTTCAGAGAGCAATCAGAAATCAGTGACTCAAGATTGTGTGGTAGTGGCATCACTGTACACAAAAGCAAAAAATGGACAAAATACATGGTCATAGTTTTGACATTTTACATTTTACTTGTAGGTGTCAGTCTAATTTTATGTTAAATATAAGGTTAAATATAATTATCATTTTGCACAGTAATGTATGAGTTAATAAGCAAACAAAACATCTGAAATATGGATTCATTTTTATGTCATTATTTACTAAATACCTTTCCAACCATAACAGCAAACTGGTATTGTGATTTTAAGCAAATATCCGCAATTACTGTAGTGATATGAATGTTATAGTTATGTAACCTGGAACTGGACCTAGACACTAATATTTACACAGAAACAAAGAAACACGGATCACTTTTGAAGAATGTAATCATTTTTTATTATTGTTTCAATTAAGATAAAATAGGAAATAGAAGAATCCCTGTTTAGACACAAATGATTAATGAAATAAATATGAGCTACTTTAATTTTCCTTACTCAGCTCTTCACATTTCTCACATTTTGATGAACAAAGTAAGCAACCTGACATTTTCTTGCTTGAAAATAGCTGGACATAAAACTCCTGGGTATTCAAGGTGGCCTCTGAGCCAAAAATAGAAGCAGGGAAAAGGAGCAAAGAATTTCATTTTCCAAACCTACAAGCCTATTGTTTCTTCTGGAAAATCAATAGATAGTTTGTTTCCTGTTAATGCTATAATGGCCTCTGATATTTTACACTAGATGCTGGAAACATTTTAGTGAGGATTTGATGGCAGTAAGCCCTGAGAACTAGACGTCAGGTTGATGTTAAATGAATAGTGTTGGATCAAATAGCACAAATGGCACTCAGACTCATCTCAGTAGATGTGGACGGTGCTCAATCAGTTCAGTAAATGCTTTTCTACTGTTCTAAAGCCTAAATAAAGCGTTATACTTTTAAGTAGTCACTTGGAAATGAGCATGATGATCTGCTCCAGAATGTCTTTCCTGTATAAAATATTTGTAGGAAATATATGTGTGTGTAGGTGAAGGTTGTAAGGGGTGACTATAAACTAGTGATGGGAATTTCGGCTCTTTTGGCTCGGCTCTTCATAAAGAGCCGGCTCTTTCGGCTCCTAAATGGCTCTTTGTTTTACCACTTATTTCCATTGGTACAGAACAATATTACCTACATTTTACAAAACTTACAAAACTATATGGACAAAATATTATTGTTCAATATTAAAAATAATAAATAGTGTTGCAATGGCCAATTGTTTTTATGGCTGTCTTGTAATAACTCACTGATTGCACTCACATATTCAATCGTATAAATAACTGGATTTTTATTTAAACACCTTAATAAAAAAATCACTTGTAAACCCTGAAGTATAGCCAATGAAACCCAAAAGTTAGGTATTAGAAAATAGCTTATTAAATTAAATAATCATCAATTTCTGGGTAATAAAATAAACAAATACAAAGTGCAAAACAGCAGCTTTCAACGGTAGTGATTAAAACAACCACAACTGTCAACAAACATTTAACTGATTTAACATTTTCTTCAACTATTTTTTGGAAGGCAGATTGGCATTCAGGAAAACCAAGTGTCTCAGCTTGGAGGGTTGGAGCTTGTTTGTTGTTCTCTGATTGGTTGAATGACAAGCCTAAAAAAATGTCTCGGTCTTAGACGGGAACCGGCTCTCATCGTTCACCTACAAGAGCCGGCTCTTTGAACCGGTTCGTTCGCGACCGACACATCACTACTATAAACATTCACTCATTCATTCATTCATTATCTGTAATCTATCTGTGTGGGGCCAGAGCCTACCTGGAATCATTGGGCGCAAGGCGGGAATACACCCTGGAGGGGGCGCCAGTCCTTCACAGGGCAACACACACACATTCACTCACGGACACTTTTGAGTCGCCAATCCACCTACCAACGTGTGTTTTTTGGACTGTGGGAGGAAACCGGAGCACCCGGAGGAAACCCACGCGGACACGGGGAGAACACACCAACTCCTCACAGACAGTCACCCAGCTGTGTGACTGCGACACTACCTGCTGCGCCACCGTGCCGCCCTACTATAAACGTGTACCATCCAATTTATTTCTTAAGACATACAATGATTGAAAGTCTTATTTTTAAGGACAGTAAATATAAAGAACCCCTTGTGTGATAGTTAAGGGTTTTTATTACAATGTTAATATATGGTGGTTTTTTATATGCAAGAATATAAGAATGCCCGAAGTACAATCTACACAATGCTTGATCGTTTCTGCTTTGAAACTGCTGTGTTCCAAGTCTCAAATAAGCAGATTCAGATATCCAGAGTTTCTTATGCCATAAGCCTAAGGAACCAACCCTGGAAACCTGGAGTTGGAGATAGAAGTGGGGGGTTAATTGCATATTCATTCCTACATGCGTGCATATTCAATGTAGGTGAAGGTGTGGAGTTACAACTAATGCACTTAAGGTATTAGTTTTTTTTTTTTTTTTGGAAATAACTTCTTAATATGAAATTTTAATAAGCAGGTATGAGTCCTAATAAGTCCTAATCATGAGACGTGGGCGATTTTACCATTAAAGTTACTGTTAGAAAGGTAAAGTCATCCATAGATAAGTAAGTCTTGGACCCTCAGATACCCCACCCTCTTCACTCTGATTGGTCAGAGGGGGCTGGTTGCTAGAACGCCAAAATGTTGCTAAGTCAAGGACTCCAAAGTCAGTCAGGCAAAGTAGGACGCCTAATTTTCGCCTGTTTCTAATCCTTTCATTGTTTATTAGTTTATCCTGTATAAACAATAAATATATCTCTAAGAAGTCTATTACTAGACAAACTACATACTCAACACTACAGTGGTATATTATACAATACAAATTAAATGTTGTAATTGGTTGGGAGAAGCATTTCTGAGCGGGTGTATGTTTTCTCTACTCAGTCGTTGCTAGGCGCTCTGTGTTTTTGTTCCCGAACAGTGAGACCTGAACTTTTAATTTAAATATTAACGTTATTAATTTTGACGTGAATAACTGTCGTTTTGTTCTCGTGTCCGTTGTTAAACTAAAGGACTCTTCGTGGTGTTAATATCAGTTATTACCAGACAAATAAACGCAAGTTCTGAGTTGTTGGAAAGTAGCAATGACAAGTAACTTCAACTCGTTGGTGAACGTTAACTAGCTTAGCTTAGGTTAGCTTAGCTCCGTCGTTTGCCGAGTGTCAAAAAGGACCCTACCTACTGTGTAGGGCACTAGGTAGGCCTTGTTAAAAACGGATTTCTTTCACTCAGATATTACAACTATGTTTAATATAACTTTGTTTGTATTCAACCTTTAGCTGCACTACTTCCTATGTAAAGATTAGTCCACTGTTTGGACGTAGAAGCCATAGTTTTGTGACCTAATGTACACTATGTAGAGAGTAGGGAGTTATTTGACATGCGACCGGTCTCATTCACACTGGTTCTTATCAATTGAGTCCAGTGTGTCGCTTCAGTTGTGGACAAGAACAGATTATGGACAGCGAACTTCGCACATGAAGGTCTTTTTATTGTTGGCCGTATACATACACTAGCCAAAGTAACGGCTCGTATGCGTTAGTTCACTTAAAAGAAGACACTACGTTATGGTGGTGAACCTGAAGATGGAGCACTATCATATACTGGAGATGATTGGGGAAGGTTCTTTCGGGAAGGTGTATAAGGGTCGCAGAAAGTTTAGTGGACAGGTTTGTACCACTATGTATTTCTCACTGAGCAACTTAATGTAAAGGTAAACAGGATATTTACAGGAATAATACACAGTTCCCCAAACTAAACTTTCCCTTAGTTTGACAGTGCTTTCCCTCAGTTTAAAAAAACAACAACATTTCATTCATTTTTACGTTAATTGTCCTTTTAGTATATTAATTCTTGCTTTCAGTATAATCAATTAAAACTTTTTACCTAGTTCGATGGGATAGATGTCATAACTTACACATTTTTCTTATAACAGTCAGGATGGTCCCTTTTGTCATTTGCACAGAAAATATGGCATACATTTTAGATGAAAATAAAAATCCATCTGATGAAAAACATTTTCCCACTGTATTTCAGATCTGAGAAGAGCTTGGGCTCTGAGATCTCAACAGCATTTCTGTAGAGAATTGATGTGCTTCCTCTTTGTTGAACAGGTTTTCATGTTTTATCATCAGGTTGTGTTAAGAAACAATGTTTTTCTTTAGTACTTCCCAGCCCACACAGCTATTTTATAATTAAAACAGCATGACGGTTTCTCATGAAGTATCATCTCAGACTTCTAATCTCAAGCAAATTTAATGTTTTTCCATACTGTACTCAGACTGAAATTTCCTGAAACATTAAATGATATTATGTATGGTAGATAAAGATTAATTACATTTCTTTCATTGAAAAACAATCATTTTCAACTTGTTGGTAATTTTCTTACTAGGTTTAACACAATTTAGTGAGCCATGATTCCCCTTTGCTTTCAAAAAGCTAAGCCTTTGGTTGATTCACCTTTTTAAAATGTTTATAATATGTTTAGGCTTAAAGTGGAATGTTTGAAAAAGGTGTGAATTGAATCTTCTATAAACCTTTCACACTTGTCCCTGTCACATTTTTTTTTGAGTGTGTTGCAGAGTGTTGAAATTTTGTTTATATTTACAAAATATAATTAAGTTGGCCAGTGGCAGTATTGGAATTTATGTTTGTACTGTTATCAGTTAAATAAATGTTCAAGACAATCAAACTAATCACATTAATTTATTGAACTTTATATAATGCCAACTCTTCTTGAAGCTGCTGTATGTTTATTAATCAGTGCCTGGAGGAAACTGAAATATTACATTTCTCTGCACATATTTGTGCACAGTTTCTAACTTTTATAATATGTTCTATACAGGCAGGAATAGGGACTTTTTAAATATTAAAAATGTATCTGCCTGTTTCTGGATAATGTTTACAATGGAGTATACCTTAAATTTATTTGTTATCCTCAAAAAATACCTTTAGTCATCTGCATTTCTTCCATTAAATGTGATAGGATATTTCACTATGTGCCTTAAGCACCTTTCACACATGCATGGTAATGATTTTCTAGAGTTTACCCATCTGCAACATTTGTCCCAGACATTTAGCCGACTTTATCTTGCTAGCGGCCTAGTACAAACTCTGGGTTACTTCCAAGCACGCACATGTGTGAACAGAGCTGCTAATGTTCCAGGGAATCATGCTGTATGTCCTGCACATGCAGAAGGTGTAACATTTCCAGCTGCGAGATTTCACAATTTCGTGCACAACATGTGAAAGGACCATTTCGGAAAATCTCTGGACCTGATTCTCTGGAGTTTCTCTGGAGTTTTAGAATGATTTTAAGATACATGGAACTTAAAAAAAAAAAAAAAAAAACATCAACAACAGCATTTTGACAATAGAATTATATAGAAAATTATAAGCCGTTATATAGAAAATGGTTTTCATAATATCTTATATATAGGTATAGTGATATTTTATATATGGAGCAGGAAACTTAATTCAGTTTTGTCTTTGCATTATTCAAAGCAGCTTTATGATAACAGCAATTGTAAAAAGTGCTTTACATATACAACAGGTTTGAGTTGAAGAACAGTCTGGATATGGGAACAAACCAGAATAGGGATCTTTAAACACTCAAATAAATTTTAAACTGATTAAGTTCCAACTTAAGAGAGCGAGAGAGAAAATTTAAACTAACAGCACCATATAAAACATCTCCTAAAAGTTAAACACAGTGCCACTGAATACCAACATAATACACAAGAATCCAAACTAGTGTTTCAGCACCACACATTTTCAAGCCCATTTTCACCCCTGAGAGTAACATGCTGTTTATTCCTTGTCAAACTGAAAACGCTTGTTTTGTTTTTCAGGTTGTAGCTCTGAAGTTTATCCCCAAAACTGGCCGTTCGGAGAAGGAGCTGCGGAGCCTGAAGAGAGAGATTGAAATCATGCGAGGGCTCAAACATCCCAATATAGTTCTGCTACTGGACAGCTTTGAGACAGAAAGAGAAGTATGATCATCCCAGGCTTGCTTAAGTCAGTCCACACCGATGACAGCATAAGGGAAATTATCCCCTAATATACCAATAGACCAAAGACCAATGTACCTTTATCGCAAAGCCAAACCAAATCAATGTATGAGTTTAGCATAACTGAAGAATAATGCACCAATGTGCACATATTCAGAGATAATAAACTGAAACTACAGTCAGTTTTGCATTCATAGGACAAAAAAATAATATTTAGGAAACGTTTCTATTATAAAATTGTATAAGTGGCTATTTGAATATTTGTCACAACAGATCAGATGTGTATGACACTCTGTCAAGATGGAAAATTGCAAATTAATTTAAATGAAAATGGCTAATAATATGATATAATTCGAATTAATAGTCCCAGCTGCATTCATGTATTTCTAGCACTAACATTAATTGGATAGTGACATTTAGAGTATTGATAGAAAGTCTTCATAATTAAAATCAGTATAAATAATATGTTTGTGGCAATATGCTGAAAAGAAGACCTTTTGTCTCATCTGAATGATTGGGGTTTTTTCATCTCAGCTGTCTAATTTTACTGTATATTTCAGTACTGTTTTTCTTAAACGGCTTTGTTTAAAAAAACTGAACCATCTGAGCACAAAAAATTTTAAGGGTAAGGATTCTTGAATTTCAAACGTAATTGGACCGTAACCATTCCACGTTAATGGGTCGAGATTATATTCGGGCCCAGCATTTGTTCAGGAAATAAAATAAAATGGGGATATATCCCCCGGGGGCCATCTTCCTCCAAGTTAATCTACTGTAGCTGAGCTGTATCCAGTATAACAACTCAAATGAAGAATTGCTGTTAGCATTTTTACATTTTCACATTCAAATCATTTTGTAAATGATATTACTGTTAGGCAAAACACTTCGTTATTGGCAGCCAAGCGACTTACAGAACTGCAGAACCTGTGCTGAGTCTTACGTTATGAAATTCAGTTGATTTTTAAAGTGCATCCATTGCTGACACATGGCCTGAATTATGTTCATAAGTAAACGATTGCAGTAGAATGGCCCCAGCTCATGAGTGTAATGCCTGTTAGGCAGTAGAATTGCATTCTTGGAAGAAATAGAGCACTACCATTTGCAGTGACATGGGGTGGCATTTGTGACCAATAACTAATCATCCCACTCCAGTGCCTGATCTCAGTAATGTTCATGTGGATGAATGCAGTCATATCCCTGAAACAGTTTTCCAATATCTATCACTGAGCCTTTTCAGAATTGTATAAAGTAAAGCTGCAAACATACCTTCCCAGGTATAGATTAAACTTAACCTTGGACTACATTTTAGAGCCAAGGCTTAAACTCAGTCTCTGTCCAGGAAATAAGCCCATAGGTTTTTTCTCTTTCCATATATTATTGTACCAATAGGAGATTTATCATTTTAATTTGATCTCAGTACAATAAAACCTAGATTTCACCTCAGCCTTTTTAGGAAACAATGTGGAAAATGTTTGCCTTCAGATTTGCAATAACTGGGTCATTTGTTTTTACCTGGCAGGTGGTGGTTGTGACTGAGTATGCAGAGGGCGAGCTGTTTCAGATCTTAGAGGATGATGGCAGCTTACCTGAGAGCCAGGTATACAAAGCAAGTTAAGATGACATAGGACATTCTGTGCATTCTGTCATCTGCCTTGAGTTGCCTTGAGCACAGCAACAATGTCACAGTTAAACAGAACACCAAAATGATAATCTCCTGTAAAATATTCTTCTTCCACTATATTTTACATGTGTATGTTTCATACAGTACTGTGCTCAACCATAATATTTTTCCCCTGTCTTTTTGCTGTGCATAGGTGCACGATATAGCGTGCCAGCTGGTGTCAGCCTTATACTACCTGCACTCTAATCGAATATTACACCGTGACATGAAACCACAGAATATCCTTCTGGGCAAAGGAGGAGTGGTGAAGCTCTGTGACTTTGGGTTAGTACTGGGATGATTGTGAATAGATAATATATAACATCATTTCTTGTATAACATCTTAAATTCATAAGATATTTTGTTAGATAATTTCATTGCATATCATATTCTTACTTCTTACCTATAAGGACTGTTTTCTTACCTATAAGGACCCCATAGAATTTTAATTTATTTTTTTAGGATTTTGTTTAAGGAAATGCAGTAAATCATGTAATCCGATTTTACCCCATTGTAATTGGTTCAGTAATGTTGGTGCAGTTTAAAAATCCCAGAATGTGATTCCTCATACTTAGGGAGTATTTACATGTACAAAAAAAATGTACAGTCTGAGAACTTTATTTAGGCCATACATATTTTAATACATCATTAACATCATTTAAATTTGAATTACCACACTTAATCTACATCAGTGCACTTTATCCACCTTGTCTGTTTTTGACTCTTTTGTGTTTAGGTTTGCTCGAAGCATGAGTGTGTCCACTCTGGTACTGACCTCTATAAAGGGTACCCCACTGTACATGTCTCCGGAGCTGGTAGAGGAGAAACCGTACGACCACACGGCTGACCTGTGGTCTCTGGGCTGCATCCTCTACGAGCTCCACACGGGGGCGCCTCCGTTCTACACTAACTCCATCTTTCACCTCGTGCAGCTTATCGTCAAGGACCCCGTCAAATGGCCAGATGACATGAGCGAGGGCTGCACGGTAGTGAGATATTCAGTGCCCACACAAACATCGCCGTTGTCTGTGTTACTGAACTGAGTAATTATTTAGGTGTCTAGGTGGAACAATGTACAATTACTTAAAATATCAAAAGTAGAAGTACTGCATTTATGTCAGTGATTGTGTAACATGAATACTTTCTAAAGAAACATGCTTTTTAAAACCTTTTAATTTGTGATTATTTATTTGTGTTTGATAAGAGTTTTCTGAAAGGTCTGTTAACTAAAGACCCACAGAAGAGGCTATCCTGGCCTGGCCTGCTTAAGCATCCTTTCGTTGCAGATGGAGTCATAGGTGAGGGGCTTTAGTGTTAAGTGTTTTATGGCAGTGACAAGCTGTAACATTTTTTTTTTTGAAATTCAAAATTTTAAGTACATAAATGATATATTAAATATAGCAAAGAATGGTTATCCACTTATTTTTGCCAATAGTACAATTTAATTTGTAGTTACACGTGTCATAGATGTACAGTATTTTGCAAAATATTAGTCCAAGTCTCAGACAAAGTTTTAGCTCCAGTGGGAAATAAATAGTGTTTATGCCAGGAAAACAAAATTTGAGTACATTTATTTGAAAAGGTTATGTGTTGAAAAACGTTAAGTAAAATATATGCATCTTTCTCTTGATAGTTGATTTAAATAATTAAATTAATAATGGCCATACTCCTATTAAGTTTGTGTGCATAAACTCTGCTATTTTGGGTTGTTTTTTTTTTTTTTTTTTGGACAGTTTTGTCAGATGAGAGTTCCAGCAGTCCCCTAACTGTAATGCCCACCCCAGATGTACAGGCTTTAAAGCAGCAGCAGGTGGCAGACAAATCAGTGCCCCGCAGTGGAGATGGCAAGCTACTGCGCAAGGTTAAAGAACAACGAGATAAAGAGCGCAGGAACAGACAGGTGAGCTTTCTGACCACACCTGTGGTCTCTAGAATAGGCCACAGAACAAATATTGTGCTGAAAAATACCATATATTCCATAAAAACGTGTACATACTTTATTGTACAATATGAATAAATTATGTAATTTTTACATTTTAAAACATGTAAATCAATGGGTGTTTAAACTTTTCTACAAAACTGTATGAGTAAGCCTACTTAAGGCTGTTATATTTGTGGTATGGACTATTGATCTTATGAACCTTTTTCACAAACATGTATTTAATAGTGCAGTAGGGGAATATCTCCAAGGACAAGTGAAAATATGGTCTGTTTTGAGTTCTCCAGGACCCTGTGGAGAATGGGAAGGCAGTTTGCAGCAGCCAGCCTCGCTCCAAAACTGCCCCGGCTGGAGAGGCCCCCACCAGCGGCCATTCATTGGGCAGCACCTTTACAGTGTGTCGAAATTCAGCTCATCCAGCAGCCAATCAGCATCAAGCAAATGACATTGGTGTTGCCAGGTAGTGTCTGTGCTCAGAATTCGAATGTGCCTCAGTTTAAAAAAAAAGAAGAAGAAAAAAGAAAACTCTCTTCAAAAAGTACAATAGGCTTGTAATGGAAATATGCAAAGATATAGCTATATATTTTTAACTGTGAAAACAGAAAACAAAGCATTAAACACCAATTGGAGACACTGTGCATACCAATACTAATTGTCCAAATATTCGGTTACACAGCTTCAGACTGATGAAGAAACCGTTCTGTATTCCCCCTATTTCCCCAGGGTGCGCTCTGCTCCATCTAAAGGCCCTATTAGCCAAGACTATGAGAGAGAATTTCCTTCAGTGGAGGTGGGACCCAGACAGGTGTTGAGGCGCTCTGGAACTGGACATCCTGGCCTGGCCTCTGTTAGGATGGACAGTGATGTTAGTAACCATTAATTTAATTGAATTTTCAATATTTCCCTTTTACAGGTAGACTCATGTTAGGGCTTGACATGTCAACAAGAATAGAAATTAACCCTCAGATGTCCAGTTTTTCCGTGTTCAAGCCATAAGCTTGAGAAATCAGTTAGACACTATATACACATTGTTCACCTATTGTTCCAGGTTAAATTAAAAGGCAGCTTTAAGCTATTAGGAATAAGAGGTCAAATTTACATTTTTCACTTGAGTGTAGAGACTGAAATTTGCTTTCCTTTTCATGTCTTTCTGTATATGTCTCCTGTGAAAATTAGACTGGAAATTAAAGGTAGTAAATGACGTCATATATAAAACTCATAAAATAAACAGTGGGCACTTAGATAATGTATATTGTGTGTATTGTCTATATTTCAATACACACTGACCAGCTGCATGATTTATTATGAAAGGAGAATAATTAAGCCATTTCAATTGGATTTTGTGCAGCTTGGTATATGAGACAATAGTTTGTAATTAGTTTTTATATTCCTTATATTTTAATAGGTTTAAATGTAGCTTTATAGGTTCATTGTTGTCTGTTAAAACTAAACAACTTTGTTTAACAATAAAACTTTAGTTTTAGAGTGAAAATAAGCGAATGAATCCTGTACAAGGATCAAATTTACATGTAACTTTTTACTTTTAACTAATTTCATTTTCTGTATTTTTTGTAGTTATAAAAATATATATATACTTTTTTAACATTAAATTCATATGTGTGGTCTCTGTACAAGAGGTGAAAAATTTTACAAAAAATAACAAAATGTAATTTGTCAAACTCTTGCAAACAAATGTAAGAATCAGTATGTGTATTAATTTAGTTTTCAGAAAGCAAAACAATGGCTGACTTACCCAGAACTTGTCTTTTTACACTTTACCCAGGAGAGAGATATTGATAGCGATGAGGAATGGCAGCGATTGGCTGAAATGACAGATTGGGCCAGTCAAATGTCTGTCCCTATGGATCCTCCCATCCGTCAGAAGCTGAAGAAAAAGCTCTTCAAATCCAAGGACCAGGCAAACTCAAATTATACTATATATTTCAATTAAATATGAAAATAAAACAAGGTAGTTGAGATTATTATTACCACAGTCTTTGCTGTTACTGCCTCAAGCCAAAATTATGTGCCATAACTGGTGAGAACACAATGTTAAATGTACTTTTTGTCTAAAGAAAAACAAACATCTCTCTTCCTTCACAGATCCTAGGTGAGATGTCGATGGAGCCGTCTAATGTTTTTCACATTTTAAAGGTCCTCAAAAACATTATCCTGACCTCTGATCCTAGTGATGCCAAAAAAATATGTGAGGAGCTGGACCTGCCTCACTTTTTATTTAATTTGATTGAGGAGATGATCAGTAATCCTGAAGTTATGAAGGTAAATGGATGTAAAAGATATAAATCTTCTTTAAAAACATTATCTGTGCTGTGGATACCTTTTTTTAATTAATTAACTTATTTTAATATATTTTGGTTTTACATTCCTTGTATATACACTTCCATTTAAAATCTTGGAGTTACATGTCACATTACTAATTCCTGTCCATTGTTAATATATATCCTAAAATAATTTACTTTATATTAATTTAAACATTTAGACTAATTGAAATTTGAAACTGAAATTTAATTGTAATGAAGTGGTAAGAGGTGAGGGCATCATGATTATGTTTAAAATCAGTATCTTTAAAAGGCTAATCCTTTGTAAGCAAAGTTTATTTGTAGCTTACCATATAGAAATTTTAGAAAAACTTGTTTTGCCATGAAGGCAACACATTTTCCCAGGAAGTCCATGGTTTGTCTGCACATTCAGCATATGCTACAAATTCTGCAACATTGTAGCTTCATGGATACAAAGTGTTTGACTGTCCTTTCTGCAGTCCAGATCTGTCTTCTATTTAAAGTATATTGTGTATCATGAAGAGGAGAATGAGGCAGCTGCAAACACAAACTCTTGAGCAGCTAGTATCCTCAGTTCACAAATGATTAAAGTGTACATAAAAGAAAAGTTGATGTAACACAGTGGTAAACATGCCTCTGTCCAAACTTTTTGTAATGTTTTACATGCATCAAATTCAGTTGTTTAAATTAAGAAAACACAATTTTGTAGGTCAGTAAAAACATAAGAAATCATTGTACATTTGTCAGTTAAAGAAACATTCATGAGAGTCACAAATATATTTGAATTGTGGTTTTATTATATGTGTTTATAGCTTCTAAATTACTTTTTTAACAGCTTACAGCTAATTTCTTGAGACAAGTACATTTATAGAGCAGTAGCAGCATAATAGATTAATTTACACATTTAAAGCTTATTGTTTTAATAATGTTGTATTATTTTTAAAAAGTGACTCGAAACATTTGAATGATAATGTGTTTGTATACCTGTTGTAAAATCTAACAGGATGTTTGGTTATTGTTGTTTTTTGTGGTTTTGTATAGATTTATATATAGAGAGGTTAAAAAAAGTTCTCATACACATTGTTTTTTTTTTCGTTGAAATGTTTATGTAGAATGCTATTCAAACTATCAGCAGTCTTATTTTGATTTTGGCAATATTTGGAAATGTTATCATTTGTGTTAGCTTTGTTTAGTGTTTGTTATTTTGTCCTGGGTAAACCTATTATATTGACATTAATTAGACTGAGTTGATTGACATTGTTTTACCTCTGGGAGAAGGGAATGAAAAACATTCTTCCAAATATCTCTGGCGCATAGTTTCAAAACATTGAGTCAAAGTCCGGTAACAAATTGGATGTCAAATTGCAATTTGTAACCACATGGGGCAAAACATTTTAATAAATATGATGCAACGATGAAAAATATTCTTATCATTGTTGAGTATTAATCCCGAGTTGAGTGACTTGTTCTTCCTCCTAATTTGGTGTGACTGCAGAAACCATGGAGTGAGAGGATTGTGGGAGAGCTGATGGCTGCTGTTCTGCCGAGCTGGGAGAAAAACCCTGAGTGGCAAATAAACGAGAAGAGGTCTGAGAGCTTTATTGGTTTTGTTTCTCTTTACCAGCTATCCTTTCAGCTTCGTTACCTTTAAGCATTTTATGTATATGTTAATTTTATTTTACATGTCTTTATTTGGGTGGACTTTTAACATAATTTGCCCTTGCTGTTCAAGCAGCTCTTTTGTAAGAACTGAAATTAAGGTGTTCATGGTGCTTGTTTCTTTGAACAGATTATTGGGATCAGATAGATGATTTTTACATTTGCTATTTTTGTAAATAATTACTTTTTTCACCAGAGCTGAGGATCTGTGCAAGCTGTTTATGTCAGTATTTCTCCATCCTGACCAAAACCGGTTAGCAGTAAGTGCCTCCCATAAAAAATTATTATTTTCATTCCGTATATTACATTGCACATATACATATATACATTCACACATACGTGCTTTATTTTAAAACCCTGCAGGTAGCTATGGAGATGATATTGAACCACATTGATTTGAGAAATTACTTTTTTTAATGGCAATAAATTAAATACTAATAAACAGTACAAATTCATTCTGATTTTATGTGTGATTGTGATTGCATCATTTGTGATTTGTGAAAAGTTTTTCCTGGAGGAACCTTACTATTTACGTTTACCATCCAATAGCTGGTGATTCAATTAAATTAGGTGCTGCTGATGGTATTTAACTGGCTGGAGTGAAATTTTCAGAACCAAACTGGATTTGCACTCATTTTAATTATTGTTTTTTAATGGCAAAATATTATTGCCAAGTTCTTTTGAAAACTCACCTGAATCAAAAGAAATCAACAAAGTAAATACTGGAAATTTGTATGAATCATTTAATAAGATATTTAGGTTTCTTGTCCATATTTGCAGCTCTGGTATGCACCATTAGTTTTATTTAATTACTGAAAATTACTGACATTGCTAGCATTATATTTAATCAGTGCATTATTATTTTGTTTCTAGCCATTGGCAGCTATTGTCCTGAGCTTGTTCTCTCACCGTGGAGTGTGTGTAAAAGTCAGGATGGACAGACTGACAGCACTTCTGGAGTCTCTACTCTCAGGCCCAGAGGAGGTACATTTTAAATCATATGTTGTGAAGTAATGTAATTCACATTGTGATTATGACATGCATTTCAGAAGTCCTGAGTGGCACTGTTTTTGTTTGCTCTTTTAAGTCTTACCACCCTTTACCTGCTGGATGGGGCATGTGCGACGGTGTTCTAGCGTTAATGCTTTGTTTTCTCTCTGAGGTAATTCTGCCCAAGATATTTTTCCCGGTGTATGCTCATGACAATATCATGTAAATAACTAAATAATTAAAATAATTATTATTTTCTTCAAATGTAGAGTGATTGCTGTGTTCCCTGTGATTTTCTGAGGTCCAAGTTTTGGTGCCACCTGTGGACTAAAGTTGGCACCACACTACAAAATACAGCATCCAAATCTGTATTTCTCTCTATAAATGGTAAACATTGAATCCTTTTATATTTAGACCATTTATATGTTACAAATAATATGATAATTTTTTATTTAATTTGATAATTTAATATAGAAATATAAATGTAAGTTCAGTTAAAAGTCATTTGTTTTTGCTTCTAGGTCTCTTCATTTTCTTGTCACTTGCTCTGTTTGCCTTCTGCAATGAACCTCATGAGTGTTTGCCACTTTTCTTTGACGACAACAAAAACATCATTCGCACTCTCAGTCTTCTGTTGACTGCTGATAGGTCAGCTGATCTCCAAATTGTGTTTACCTGTTACAGTATGATAAGCGCTGCTTCCTTTTGGGCTGGAGATCACTCCACTTCATGTAAATTCCTAATTGTGACTCACCTCTATGTCCTCGTTTTCAGCAGCTCAACAGAGCTTAAAAGGGGTCTCTTTTGGGGCAGCTCTGATATGAGCAGCCTATCCGTGATGAGCTGCCACCTACTCTGCTTTCCATTTGCTTTGGAGCTGTCCCAGGAGAAAATGACGGAAATTCTCCACTCATATCAAAGCCTGAATGTAGTGACAGGTTTAGTTCAGGCAAGTAAACATTCACTCCCACTCTAAGGATTTATTAAAGAATTGCATACAGTACACAGTACAAATTGCAGTAGTATGGGAATGTTTGGCATCACAATTTAATTTGAGTAGGATTTTTTTAGGGAACGATTCAATGGATCCATGAAATTTTAAATCTCCACAAAAATCAATTCTTTTGGTAGGGTTCAGAATTATTTTTAATAATACACTGAATACACAAATGTGACTGGAGTAACACAAATACACGAAGGCTTTTTTCTGCTTCAATTCACCTGGCCAAAAACATGAATTACTATTAATTCAATGTGTTTTAACCTTTGAGCGTTGATATAAGTACTGTGCCACAGAGAACACCCCGGATTTATTGAAATTAACAAATTATAAATAACTATCATGTAATACATCAGACTTTTCAGTATCTAATATTACTTTAACTTTACAACAGTGTCCACTAGGTTTTTGTTTTTCAAAGAAATATGCAGGGATAGTTCTTCCATGCCTCTCAGTCTGACAAATTGCATTTTCTGCTTCTGAAAACCCAAGTTTTCCCAAACACATTCCATGATGAGACTCTGGTGGCAGTACTTTCTCTTTCTTTCACATTTTCTTTGACAGCTACATATCTTCTCAGACCTTTAGTGTTCAATATTTTTCTCACACTGGAAGGATGGACAGAAATACTTGTGTAAAGTTTCAGATCTGAAATGAGGATGGATTTTTCTCTCCAAGATAAAAGCTTTAAGTTCTGCTTTTCTCATGAGTTTGTTGGTCTATCAGGCCTTGCGCAGTTCTTAGTAATTTAAAAAAAATCCATGTTTTTCCACATATTTCTCCCTTTATTGTGCATGTAGATAGATTTATGTCTAAATCTAAAAATGTCATCTGCAAAAAATGTGTAACTTACTTACTGGCTGTTTGATGAAGTGAAATAAATGACTTTTGCTCAGAACTGTAGTTAAATCTGCATCATCAGGTTGATTATACACAGTGTAGCGATGCATTTTTTACAGCTTGTTTCTCAATATTGCTGATGTTCTTTTACTTGTGTGCTTTTTCCAGGTGATTCAGACACAGCCTCCGGCTCTTTTGGAGCTTCCTCTTTCTCTGTTATGTCGTCTTTGCCACTCCTCCCCTCAGGGTGCTGTTCCTTGCTTCATTGAGGCAGCCCGGGCCTCTGGCTTTCTCCCCCAGTGTGCAGAGGCAGAGCAAATCTTAAATAATCTTAACGGGCCTGGAAGCTCAGCAGAGCAGCCTAGACACAATGGTATCCAACTCAAGAGTATGTTAGACCAGAGCAGAGTGGAAGGAGATTGCCATCCTAAGAGAGGCACAGACTGCGTCAGACGGAGCATAGATAAATCTAGAGGCAACAGGGAACCTCCTAGATTGCATTGCCAGCTCCCCAAAAGCAAGTCTGTATTTATGAAGTTAAAAGATCAACCACATAGAAAAGACCAGAAAATTCTCAGCATGGAACATCTTCAAGATTGCATAGATCAACAGAGCTGTAATGTGGAGGAGCTTCTAGACAGCTTGGAGCTTCATGAAGGTTTTTCACACCTTAAACATCTCCCCACCCAGCATAATAACATAATGAGCTGGTTTATAGACAGCCTAGACCAGCCTAGGAACAGTTTGGACCACAGCAGACAAAAGGTCAATGGTGAGTCTCTTAAACCTGAGATTATGACAGCAAATTCTCTCCTGTCCAGGCTGCTGCAGAATGAATTTTTAGCCGGGTGTGCCATACAGCTTTTTAATCTACTTTCTCAGGCGGCTTGTTGTCCAAGTGTCACTGACTTGCTCGTGGACCCATTCTTGCTTAGTGCAGCCCTCAGACACCAGGATGATGGGGTACGAGCTACGGCCTGCAGATTACTCTCTCAGTTAGAGCCAAACTTCTGCTATTCCTTTAGTGGGACAAAGGCTAGCACAAAGTGGACAATAGAGCCAGTCTTGTTACAGGAACTTCTAAGCCACCTGACAGACCCTGCTCCAACTGTACGCAGAATAGTCTGCAAGGCAGTGGAGAGGTGGCTCAGTCTTTTAGGACAGACTGAATTGAAATCTATTCCCAGTAGAGATCAGTACTTGCAGGAGGGTCTCAACACCAAGAAGACCACTGTTTCTCGTCCAGATGGAAAAGGCAAAGGTAAAAAGGGTGTAGAGGCTGAGGGGATCAAACAAGGGGGAAAGGGAGACGCCGGCTCTCTGTTAAGGCCTACGGGTGCTCATGTGAAGGGGGAGGAGTGGGTCAAGGTTGCCATGAGAGCGGCTCATCCCGTGGTGTCTCTCCTCTCGGACACCGATGCTGTCATCCGCCATCATGCCTGTGTCATCTTGAGCAATATGGCTGTAGTGGGAGGAGGCGACAGGGCGCTGATTAGCGCAGACGCTCCTCGTCAGCTCCTGCGCATCGCCCGCGGCGACTCCCATCATGCAGTGCGGCGGCAGGCCATGGCCACCCTGCATGCATTTGGTCAACTGGACATGCTGCAGCAGGTGAGAAGAGTGCGCTTGTCAGGCTTTTCTTCACCTATTACATTTTTTATTACAGCAGAGAAAAACAAGTAGGTAGTTTAAAAATTCTAGCTTTTTTTTATATGACTTGTTATATTCAGGCTTGTCATTAAGCTAGCAATTTTAAGGATTAGTATCTGATAACAGGAAATAATCAGGAATCACTCGAAAAATACTACCGAGTGCGTAATAAGGAGGGCAATATAGGGATATATTAATATAATTACATATTTTTATATAAATATTTTTCATTTTATAAGTTATTATCATACAATGAATATCTAAATGCTAAAAAACTGTTTTGTTACAAAAAAGCAGAGGACTCTTAATTGCATTTAGCACATTCCAGAGTATTTGCTGTTGTGGCCCTACTGGGGCAATGAATCTGCATCAGGATATCATGATGCATATTGTGAGCTATGAAAACGTCTCATGATTTTTTGCCATATTGCACCATCCATTTGTGCAATTATGAGAATGAGGAAGGGCCCACCGAATTTAAGCAGTTAATACATTTTTATGCATTGCCCGAATGCGCTAAATGGCTTAATAGGCAATAGCAATTAAATAAGGAGTACTTCCATGCTGACCAAATTTATGGTCAGTGCAGCCCCATAACAATTACAGTTACCCCTGGACCCTTTAACAAAAAGAACTGTGTGCAAACACACATTTGAGCAGCATTGCATCATTCTGACAATTGTGCTAAGGGACTTGGAGAACGACAAGTGAAAACTCCTTACCAGCATGTCTCACGTCCACATTCTAACTGCTTTCTTCCTCAAGGCTCTAAAGTCCATTGATGCTGGATTGAACTTCACCACGCATCCCAGGGTTCTTCCCTTCCGAGCAATTACAGATGGCCTGTCAGCCAACAGGATGGACAGAGTAGAGGAAAAACATAACATAGACTCAACATAAGGGTGAATAGTATTGCATATTTTGTATACAATTTGTGTAATAATTGAAGTGTGTTCCTGAGTAGATTCATTCTGGTGAGTCCTTCTGACTGACCTTCATGTCAATTAAAGTGCCTGCGCTTTATATTTTCTGTCTCCAAAGAATGTGGACATAGCTGTAGATTAAACTTTAAACTCCTAATGTAAGCATTTTCAGTAAATATGTAAGTAAACCTAAACTATAAACTACTGATGTAAAATGCAGTTTTATCAGTGAGTGGTGGACCAAGATGTGTGATGGGGAAAAAGTCTCAGCATGGATACTGCTAAAACACACGTTGAGCTTGAGTTGTCATATTTGTCATCTCATTTTTATGATTCTGTAAATTATTTAATGGGCTTGTAGTTTATAACTAATTTATCCACTCCTAAAATAAAAATAATTTGTAGATAGATTCACATGTATATGAATGGAAACATGGAATAGAATATATATATATATATATATATATATATATATATATATACACACACACACACACACAGAGTGTGTGTGTGTGGGGGGGGGGTGTATGTTTATTTATTTATTTTTATTTTAGGCATCGAAAATACAAGACTTTGTATTGGAAATTTGACACAAGCAAATCATTCACGGCATGAAATTTACCACAATCTGCATAACATGTAATACTTTGAAGATACGTTTTATTACATGCATAGTTTTTTTTTATCTTTGGAAGAATATTCGTAAAGGACTGTGTATTTTATGTGTGCTGTGGTCATTTGCGTGTTTGGAAATAAAATAATCCTGTTTTTGCGTTTTTCATGTCATTTATATTGTGTGGCTTTTAGAAACGTTTGTAAAATAAAATAATAATTCATGTTTTATTCCGTTTCAAATTTAAAAAAGATAACCACAGCCTTGGTTTCGCCAGTTTCAGTAAAAGTCTGCGCCTTTTCAAAAGTGCGGCATTTGCTTAAATTGAGCAAAATATATTGTTATAATTTAGAAAACGTGCTGAATTTTTATTAGGGGGTTAATACTTTTTGTGGGTTTGTTTGTTACATTCAAAAGCTGAATTCCGCCTTTTTTTAAATTAAGAATTACTTTCGGTGCATTGGATTTATCCAAACGCGTAACAAAATGAATTACACTGAATAAAATACGCAGAATTCTGCCATGTGAATTAAAGTATGTGTAAATATATATACCGGCGATTTTTTTTCGCTGGTTATGTGACGGAATTATATATTTTTTTGCCCTTGTAACACCGGTCATATATACATTATATGCCAGAATTGAACTTTATGGCGCAAATCGCAAATCTTTCTCCTTCGGTTTTCTTTGGCATTCTACAGTTACCTACGAGCTGTAAGAAACTGTAAACTCGGGACTCAAGATAGCGGATGCTCCCCATTTTCTAAAGAAAAATGTTTTAGGTTTTTTTTATTTATCTCCTGCTGAGGAGCGATGAACTGTTTAAAGATGACGCCGTTGGAGGGTAAAGTAAGCTGCAACGAACCCCAGTTCCGACCTCATTGACAGCAGCACAGTGTTCGGATAAATGGCTAAAATAGACTGCCCCCTGCTCCTGGCATAAAGCCTAATGAGGACTTAGTTGCTCATAAACCTCAAACCCGACATATGAGGCCGCGGTAAATCTACGTGGTTCTCTCAAATAACATTTCCAGCTTATGTTCGGGTGTTTTAAAAGGGGGCTCCTCGTTTACCTCAGGTTGTCATAGTATCGACAGTACCTCACAGGAAACGGTGGCAAAAGCACATTTTTAGAGGAAGTCTGACGCCTATCATATTAGTTTGAATTAGAATTCTGAATCTTCTCTTTCGAGCTGGTGTTTGTTTTAGAATATTTAAAATAAAATGAAGCTATATAACTTAATACAGAAGATTTAAACTACTTTGAACGTATTCGGTGATATTTTCGTTATGATGCGTCAAGTCCAAATATAGCTTCCAAACCTCATGGAGTGTTTTTTTTTTCTGTGCTGTAGCTCAAAGCCGTGCCAAACACACACCCTGTCTCTCTTGCTCTCCCTCTCTCTCTCACACACACACACACACACACACACCAGCTTTCCAGTCTCTCCGATAAGCTTCAGAAATCTCACACGCAGCCATCCATCAGCTCCAGTCTGTGTTACTGCTGACACAAATCACTTTTATTGGAATTAAAAAGAACGACAGGGAAATGAACACAAAGCAGTTTCAAGTGGAGGTGATACATCGAAATGATTTCTCCGTTGTGTTTTGTAGCTGGTGTGAACATTATGTGGCTCAGTCGCGTAGCTCATAAATCTGAACATTCATATCTCAACTTCACAAGATGACACGTACCACAACCGGCTATATTTCATACACATGATTGTATACCGCCAAGAGGAAAGCGTATTTGAAACCGATATGGTGCTTAGCTCTCAATATCTATGCTAGGCTACTTATTGAGAAGGATTAAAAAATAGATGTATTGCTAGGTTTTAAGGTATACATGAATCTTCGATAAAATACCTTTAACAAAAAATATTAGGGGAGTATAAAAGTTTCTAATTGCCTCAGGACTTTATTCCCTACGTTTTCTTGTGGTTCCCTATGTCTACATATTAGAATACCACCAAACTATTCTATTCAATTTAAATAGGCTGTAAACATGAAACCCCTAAGTGTTCAAGATTGTATGCAATTTAAATTGCAATCAATAATAAATTATATAAATGAGAATGTTGATTATATATTGCTGTGAACTTGAGCTGATATTAAGTGAAAAGTTGTTCAAAGCCATTTCAAGCATTCTAAGTGAAAGTAGAAAAAAAGCAGTGGAGGTTTTAATAAACATTTTCTGTTCTCCCCTTCAGACACAATTTTAAAATCAGAGGAAACAAGCCTTAGAAAATCACAAACCCTGATTGTTTTCGCAATTACAGCAGAGACATTGGGCCAAACAGTAGTTTGTGAAATCAGAATGCCATTCGTTCTATGACATGACTTAGCAAAGAGGATATATAACAGGACTTTATATAACAGGATAGGTTTTTAGCAGGAGAGATGTTCTATGGTAAATGTTCGCACCAACAAAAAAGAACAAAAAGGCATTCTTTTGAAAAAGCTGTGAAATCTTAGGCATGCAAGACTGAAACAATATGAGAATCAACACACATAACATTAGGCAGTGCCATATCTTCAGCATCAAGTTACAAACTGACATACTTCCGTGACTTTGGACATAGATTGCATACCTGAGCTGCAGGACTAACCTAAATTGGGGATTTTATAAAACATCATCAGGCTTGCTCTACCTGAGGGAATATTAATTTTGGAAAGAGTGATTCCCCTGAAAGTCAATATTGGTTTTGAAATAGATTGCTTTTTTATATCAGTGCTTATTTCTTTTTGAATTGATGGAAGAATTATGCTATTGCCAAGTACTACTAAACTTGAAACTGCTTATAAATAATTTAAACAAAAAAATGATTACTATTTGTGTTCTGATAAATTAAGATCAGTGCAGGTTCTATTCTGATATGGTAATAGATTATAGCCTTGTATAAATGAAAAATAATGTACTTGATCAAGTCGTGTGTGTTCAGTGTTAATAAACATCAATCCTGACGAGGACATGAGAAGCGGACCCGTTTTAGATATTCTTCGAAAAAGGAGGCCCACATAAAAAGCCAACTGTCATTTTAGTCATGACAGAATCACAGTGCATATTTATTTGACTTTGAGTTGGTGCTGAAAAGTGGAAGTTTGTGCTGCAGCTGTTGATGGACTTGTCAGTTTGTAACGAAAAATAAATGACTGGTTAACGTAACGTGCAATTGTACACACCCCGTCCCCATCCAAGAACATAAAAAAGAAAAACATTCGATCGGAAAACTTTCCAACTTATATTCCAATCTGTTAGACCACTATCAATTCTACTTGCAGGACCATCTTCTGTGTCAGGCTACCGAGCTTCAGCTCAGGCGCTGGCCTCCTGTTTTAGGCGTTGACTGCGAGCCTTGTACACCTCTATCAGAAGGTCTTTGACGTATTGGATCTCCCGCTCCACTGATTCTGCCTTGTCCCGAAGTTCTCGATTTCTTCCCTCTAGGCCATGAAGCTGCTCCTCCAGTGAATCCAACTCTGCTCTCTTCCTCTGACGATACCTGTTGAAGTATGGTACGTTAAAATCGGTAAGTTTAAAAGATTGTCATCACTGATCTGTCATGCTCTTTGTTCTCTGTTTGTAGTTCCATTGAGAGTGTAGCCAAAAGTGTCTACGTCAGGTTTATTTGGTTTAATGCAAGAGGCGGTTAGTAATACCGTAACCATCTTGTGCTTCCATGCATTAAAAGCCTAAATTATTCTTATCTGCACAATCAGCAATGTCTACGAATGTAAGATAAAATTTTGTCACTTGACGATGGTTACTGATGTAAACTATTAAACCTAAGTAGGTGTAATTTGACAAAACTAATTGGAAATACTGTACCTGTGAGCTGCAGTCTTGTTCTGATCTCTCTTCTTCTGTTTGCGTTCTCCTTGATTGGGTTCCATGAGAGAGACCTCCATATCTGGTTTCACAATACAGGGTTCCTCCTTTAAGGAACGGACTCCTCTAGGACAAGGAGCACGTACTTCGTGTCCATGTCTTTCACCGCTCAAGCAGTCAGGGCTTTCACCCTCCAGAAAGTTGCAGTGATATTCGCTATGTTGACGATGCATCTCTACACTTTCTGCCTTCAAAGGTTCGTTGATGGCTCCTAGGAAGTTATGGTAGGCCTCTTCTTGAGGTGTTCCTTGAAGAAAACACCCTTCATTAGATTCTGTCTTCCAAGGGATGTTCGCCTTGACCATGTCATTGATGCCAGCTTTGCCTTCACTCATCATAGCAATCTCTGAACCTCCACCCATTCCGTTTAAATTGACTTCCCTGACACCATACATCATCATTTCTTCTTTTTTGTGGGGGACTTGGATGGGCCCACTGAAGCCATATCCGCTGCTAACCACCTTGCTTATACCAATGGCCTCTTCTGTGTAGCGGCAGTTTTTCTCTTCTTTGGGTAAAATGGCGCACCTTCTGATCTCCACCGCACTGCCCAGGCAGTACCCTTTGCCCACCACGCGTTCATCTTCTATACAGCTGTAACTTCCACCAAGTGCAACAGCTGAGTTACCTGAGGTATTTCCTTTGGAACTCCAGATGCTATTCTCATATCCGTCACTCACCCTCACCCCATCAGAAACCCTCTTGCGGCCGCAGACGTTGCCATTGGGGCGGTTGCAACTGTAAGGGGCGTGTCTAGGAATCTTGGATCGGCCAATGGGACCCCCACAAAAGCTCAGCAGGTCTAGTTCCCCAGTTGCTAAGGTAACAAGTAGGGGGCTAGATTCTGATTGGCTAGAAGCAGAATAGGATGCATAGGGCAACTGGTAGTACGATGGGGGACCCATTGGTGGTGGCCCTTTGTCGCATTTGCCCAGTTTGGAGGCTTTCTCTGGGAGCGGGTCAGACAGGAAGTAATCCTCCAGCTGAGCAAGCTCTTCCTGCAGCAGAGAGGTCATGACCTCCAAATCAGAGGGCACCTGGATGTCATGCTGGAGGGGCGAAGGGGGAAGGGATGCATTGGGAGAGGGAGAGGAGTGAGGGGTTGGGAGGTATGAGGAGAAATCCACTTCTTCCGTCATCCAGTCACTGAGACCATCACCTATATGGAAAAGAGAAAATTAAAAATCACACTTTAAATCCTATACATTATAATAAAATGTAAACAGCAAAGGAGTAAATTACAAAAAAAATTGTTGAAAACCATCAACCATATTTGCGCAATTTAATGATTCATGTTTTACAATTTAGTTAAAAAATAAAATTGGGTGATGGAAAGAGTTCGTAAATCCAAAGCGTTAAAAATTATAGCATTATTGTATCTGCAATCAGTTCAACTGTAGACCACAAACAATTTAAAACAGACACACATTGGTAGTTTTACTCACTGTTCAAGGAGGAGGAAATGTGCTGCAGTGCGGTGCCCACCTGAAACTGGGAAAAATAAAAAACTGTACTCACTGCAACTCACCAATTAAGTGCTGGCTCTCCTCTAGCCCCTCCCCTCTGCGCCTCTCCAATTGGCTGTGGTTAGCCTGTGGGTGAGAGAGAGTGAGGGGGTCTGCCGGGCAGCCAAGTAGAGTCTTCCAAATGGGTGCTGACATTGCCATCATCCTGTCCGTTGGTCCTATGATTCAAACGGCCGAGTTTACAGTACACGATATTGTAGTTTGAGAGCTGAGCCACAGAAAACAGGGCTGGGTAAGCATTATGAAACCTAAAAAAAGGAGAGATCGATCAGAAAAGGAAAGGCATCACTTAATATGAGATGAGTAAAATATGAATGCACTCTGCTTTTTTTTTTTCATCCACAATTAATGTAAAGAAAAAAAAATTACATTGTTAAGAGCAATGAGCCCAAAGAGAGCTTTCCTTTCACAGCCTATATTGTTCTGTACTCGATGTTCAAAAAAAAAAGTCTCTGACAACCCCAAAACTGAGACAGTTCTTTGAGAATTATAAGTTGCAAATACACATAATTGATGAAGTACATGACACCAAGTCCACTGCATTTCACCATCACTCTGGAAACATCTGCAATTGTCAGGGGACCAATTTAGAGTATTACTAGACCTGTTCCATCCATCTCAGTCTCCTGTGCCCACTTAAGAGTCTCTGCTGAGCTCCCAGTGAACTAAGAGGATGCCAAATAAACTCACAGCTCAAACCACGACAGAGACACATACAACTACCATTGCTGCCATATTTAGCCCAACAAATCACCAACAACAAAAAATCACAATCACCAATTAAATGTTTGCTGCCAGAGATAAAAAAAAAAAAAAAGCCAAAAAAATTGCCTTAACTGTCTGGTATTAGTGGAACAGCAACTGAAGTCATCAAAAACTGCTGCAACTGCCTCCAAGCCTCTAACAGCCATGGCACGCACATTGTAGAGTGTGTTTTTTGGGTTAACAGTTCAAATTCAAGCTCAAAACAAGGCTCTATTGTTACCCACCACACTTGGCACAGCTCTGCAAACTGTCCAAAAGCCCCAACAGCAGGTCGAATCCAAAAAAACAGCATAGTTGCAAGCCTTATTACAAGCAGGGCAAAATCTCTGTAGACATATGGCAGGTGCATAAGCTACTGAACTCTATGTAGAGAATCTCGAGGCACACGTGGGATGCAACCAATGACGTAATGCAAGGTGTCAGCTATTCCAACAGCTAAAACTGCTTTTCCCTTTGTTTTAAACCTGCCCAGCTCTCTTCACTATACGTAAGAATAAAAAGCAAAATCTAAACTTAAATGACATTAAAAACACATGCAACTGCTTGGCTGAAATAAATACGCTTTAAAAAATCAGCAGTGGTAAACTTTTTTTCTTAAGAAAGAAGTCAATGGCAATTACACGTTGGGACTTGGAAGTAAATATTCTTACTGCTGTTTATGATTTAAATTGTTACGATTTCAGACGACGAATGACACACGGTGATCAACTAAATATCAAACTGTGTGTAATCACTAGATAGCTATGTTGCAAAGATGAATAACAGCGCTGACAGTTGTTATAAAATGCTTACAGTTCAACATAACATTTCTTGTAATGAGAAGAAATGAGACTGATAATGGTACATGCGAAGTTGCTGAATAGCGCCATATAACGATACTGTAGCAACAGTTGAATGAAGTGGAAACAAAGTAGCAGAAACTTTCTTGACAGTACGAACAAAGCTCTAAATATACAAGAACAAGCTTAATATAGGTACCAGCCGATGGGTAGAAGCACAAAAGAGTACAGATCCAGTACAAAAGCAAAAACACCTGGAAAACCCAGCAGAAAAACTCAAATAAAGAAGTAAGAAGAAAGAAAAGAAGAGCTTCACTTACTCCATTATTGCTGTAAATGTGGTTGAGGTGTTTTGGGGTGCGTTGCAAGAGCAAAGCACGGTGCTTTGTGGAGGGCGAACGAAGGCAAACGAGTTTAAAAAGCCATGTTCTCCTGCGGAGTGTCCCTCTCCTGCTTCTCGCTTTGTTGTGACGGAGTTGATGACTGAGAATCGGCTAATTGAGCGAAAGCATCGTGGGTCATCCACACCTAGCAACCGGCTGCGTCACGCCGCGGATTCCTCCGCCCATTCACGCGAACGCTCCTGGTCCTCACTGGCAGAAGTGAAGAGAAGTGGTAAACAACAACGCCCACTCTGGATGGAACAGATAAAGAGTTGAACACTTTCCAAAGTCCAGATTTGTTTCAGTGCCGCAGTGATAGTCTCGTCCACGTTGTCAAAGCAGGTTTGGAAAACTTCTCCGAACTGCCGGCTACTACCATGAACAAAAGTATGAAGTCCACGTTAAACACGCTAATGATATGCTAAGACTGTTTATTCATTCACTGTTTATTCATAAGGACGCGCGGATTATCATGCTGTGCATGGTTTCAAAGGGACTATTTAATTTCCAACATCGAGGAAGAACACTTTTTTGCTACCCAGGAGATGCGTGGCTATTGTTGCAGGTTAGTTGCATCAGCGACGCAAAGATGCGCATTGATTGGCTGACTTTAGGACCCCTGCTTCTCAGCCATTGGCTGAATGCCTGATCATACCTCCTCTGATTGGCCATTCGTAGTCAGACGTTTCACCTTCAGTGTTTTGGTGTTGTTTTTTTCTATCGTTTTTTTTTTACACCGCTCTCCGTGCACATGTTCCACGTAAACATCCCGAGAGTAAATCAACAGTGGTGAAGTTTTTCGTACGAACACAACTCAGCTTTTGTCAAAGTTTGATTCTAATAAAAGATGTCTTTTCTTGTATTTAGTTCATGTTGTGGACCTGTGCCCTACCGGTCCATTTGCTCAGCTTTTACCCATATAGCAACATGTTTCATTCATTGCAATATTGGCCAAGGGCATATGTTGAAGGTTATTAAGATGATCGACCTCCACAAGGTCACTTTATTTTCTTTTTTGTTTACTTGAAGGAGTTCATCTTTTCACATACAAAGCTGCTGAATCTTACCCTAGAACAATTACAAGGAGGAAGATGCATCGAAAAATAAAATGACCCAAATGGACCAGTTCCAGTTTGGGGATATTCTTATTTTCCTCTAGTAACAGGTGGAATCCTAAAGCCCCCGCATCAGCATGTCTACGGCTGCCTTATGTCCCCTTTAACCCCGAAATAATCTTTTTGAGCATAAGCACTGAACTAATACCGACATGTGGGTCATGACAAGGCCCCGCAGTCTACATAACGGTATATTATTGTTTTCTTATACTAATGCACAAGGGTGGCTTCAGAACTTTTATTATATTTATATATTGGCTATATTGTTATATCGGAGAGCCAGTGGCAATATTAAAAGCTTGTGCATTTTGCCTTAAGCTGTCCCTGCTGAAAAATCTTGCAAATGCGTGTTTTAAGTGTTTCTCTTGATAGATGTACATCATAAGCTAAAGGATTCTAATGGTTTAGAAAGTGTTTTTTGTCTCTAGACAGAATTCTGCTTGTTTTCTCAAGGGACCTGAAGGTGTTCTATAAACACTAGTGGTCTCTAGCGGAAGCAAACCCGTCAGATGTTGTTGCTAATGGTTCTGACGGATTTTCATAGTCACTACTACGGACTTTTCTTTTTGAACGAGGAAGCAGCGAGCTCAATAACAGCTTTCTCATAAGTCTCATATGACCTAACACACTGCCCCATATTACCTGATGTCCTATAATACACGAATAGCAGTCTAACGCTGCTCACGCGGACATCCCAAAATCGCTCTACTCATCTCCACTGGCTTAAAAACACTGCCAAAGGAGCATCAAGTGTAGTTGACGCTGTCTGTGTTTTGGTCCAGAGTTGCTCTCAGCACGTGTGTCCGCTGCAACGGGCGCCGATCACAAACAGTGACGCGAGCCACACATTTCGTCCAAATCAAGCCCCCATCTCATTAACCGCTTATCATTCCGCTTAATGACGGACATGCAGAGATTCAATCTTTTGTTTTTCCCCCGTCTCAGCAAATCCTAAAGCTGATTGAAGGAGCGCCGTCTTCCTGTTGCTATAGTAATAGTGAACACTGCCCCCTATTTTAGACGCGTTTCCTGGTTGCTGTTGCCATGGGATTTGCAGCGCGCTCTCTCGAGCGCCCTCTCGCGGTGGTCTGAGCAGACTCTCTCTCAGTCTGCAGTGACACTCCTCTGAAAAAAAAAGTTTCTTCCCTCATTCAAAACAAGTTCTCAGCTTTTGACTGATAGGAGTTTATGTACACTGTGATATTAGACGATTCAGACCGGCAGTGTTGCAATACTGCCCCTGAGTATTGCATTGCCTGAGTATTTTGGTACCTATCTTTCAGTCTACCTATCTCTATATCTCTGTACTCTCTCTTCATCTTTTTTTTAATGCACTTAACCTATCAGTGATTTTAATCTTGTGGCTGATGGCTGAACAGTGTATGTATATATATTCATGAATTCATCTTCTGTCACCACGATCTCGTAGTGGTGACAGAAGACGAATTCATGAATATATAATATACACACAGATCAGCCACAAGATTAAAACCACTGATATGGAATCTCCTTGGCACCTGTCAAGGGATGTGATATATAAGGCAGCGAGTGAACAAACAGTTTTTGGAGTTGCTGTTTTGGAAGTGATAAAAATGAACAAGCACAATGATTGTGAATATTTTATGATGATGCTTATAATATTTTGGTCAGAACATCTCCAGCATTTTAGGCCTTATAAACTGCTCTCCTAATGCAGTAGTTAGTACCTAGCAAAAGTGGTCAAAGCAAGTACAACAGGTGGACAAGTGACAGGTTCACAGGTGCCCAAGGCTCTCTGATGTGTGAGAGAGCCAAGAGGTCGCCATGGGCACATAGCCCCATAAGCAGCAAGCTGTGTTGTTACAACTTTCTGTCATAGCTAGCATTAACATTTTCACCAATGTGTGCAGCAGTAGCTCTTCTGTGATTGGAACAAACCTTCCTCGCACATCAGTGAGCCTTGAGTGCCCATGAACTTTGAGTCCACTGGTTGTCCTTTCTTTGAACACGCTTAGTGTTTAATAATGAATGAATACCAGGAACACACTAGAAGACCTGCCGTTTGAGAGATGCTTTAATGAAAACATTATGACCATCACTCTTTGTCTCTTGTCAAAGTCAATTAGATAATTATGCCTGCTCCTTTTTTACTGCTTCAAACACATTACCTTCGAAAACTGACTGGCCACATGCTGCCTAATATATTCCACCCCTTAAAATTTGCCATGGTAATGATATAATCTATGTTATTCACTTTAAATGTCAAATATTTTTTATCTTGTGGCTAATCTGTGTGTGTGTGTGTGTGTGTGTATGTGATCAGACATAACATTATGCCTACCTCCTTGTTGCTATACTCACTGCCCATTCTATCAGCTTCACTGACAATAGAGCAGCACTTTGAATTCTAAGGTTAGATTAGTACATCCATTCCCTGTATACTATGTTTGCTCACTTTCACCCTGTTCCTCTGTGGTCAAGAGTTGGTGGTGGTGTGTTAGTGTGTGTCGCATTGGTATGAGTGGATCAGACACAGCAGTGCTGCCTCACAGAAACAACAAATTATACTAGAACAAATAAAACTAAAAATTGGGGGCAAAAGCCTACTGCCTTGGGATTGTTTACATTGCAGTCCTTAAGCCAGTATTAATTACTCATGCAGTCTGGAACACCAACACATTTCTGATCATTTTTCTAGATTTTAACTCATTTTGAATTAGGGGAGAGTGGGGTAAAATGCACCCTCCCCTGAATCTTGGCAATATTTATCATTGCGTGATCATACATTTTGCAACCACCCATCATTTATGCCAGAGTGTGAACATCAGAAGCCCATGGGAGGGTGGAAAAAATGGGTTCTTTCTTTCTTTCTTTCTTTCTTTCTTTTCTTCTCAAAATGACAGCTATGAGGTAAAGTCAGTGAAATTCTATGAGATAAACTGACGTGCTGAAGAAGCTACCTCAACTTCAAAAGTGCAAAGAGGGAGCAACAACTCATATTTCACCGCAACCTTGATAAATGGAATGTTGAATAGTCATTTGCTCTGGTCTTCCAGCTGTAGCTGTTGGTTTGTTCACCAAAGTTTGTTCCCAAAAGTGACGGTTCCCAAAAGGACGGTTTTGTATTGAAAATATATCATACTAATATTAATTTGTGAGGTCATAAAGATCCCTGAGCATTTCCTTGAAAAATATAGGGGTGTTATATTGCATCATCAAGGTGGAGTCTACACTTTGGTGGTGGCTAAGACATCTCCTTAATCTCCAAAAATGTGAAGTTCTTTGGGTGGCTTAAAAACGCACTATACAAGCCTAACTATCATTAATTCATTTATTAATTCATAATAACTTCAGAAGATTCAGGCAATGTGGAGACATCTATGTGTGTAAAGGGCAAGGCTGAACAACAGAAACTCTGTGATGCATATGCCCATGCTGGATCAGGAATATTTGGACAAACCATTGTCAGTGAACAGCGTTGGTGCCACATCCAGTGATTAAACATCATTATGATTCAGTGTGGATTTCAGCACCAGCACAGAATTTGTCTCTGATGGCCACATACAGTGGTGCAGCTGAAGACAGGTCCAGAGGAATTATGGAAAAGAACATATTTCTTAAAAACTAGATCAATTACGGTCTTCGGTCTCCAAATATTTATTAAATGTTGTTAAAAGGAAAGGTGATGTAACACAATGGTAACCCTACCCCGTTCTCACTTTTGGAACATGATGTAGGTACCAAATTTGGAATGAGGCTATATTTACAAAAACAAAATCATAAAACATCAACTATCATGTGGCTGCACTGTTTCCAACTGGACACAGGTCACACAGAATATGGTAATCACTGCAGTTTTATGTATTAGCATTTCACATAGTGTTCTATATAATTTAGTTAATTATATTTATTTTTTAAATGTGTTTTCTGTTTTACTTGATACTGAAAATAAATAAATAAAAGTATATTATTAAAAAAGTATAAATGAGCATCACTGGCACAGTTCTGTATACTGTTCATTCCAAATCATGTCTATTGACAATACCTTTGCCAAGTTATCAATATTTAATTAGAGCTTTTTTATTTGAGACATTCTGAATGTTACATTTATTTTAACCACATTCTCAAGTCTATGCAGCAGTCTCTGTCATTTTTGACTCAGATCACCATTTTTGGACAAATCTGAAATTCGAAACACTATCTGTGTTTGTCTTTGTTTAGAGCTCAAAATAAAGTGTGTACATTCCATTTGTCCTAATAATTCCATGCAAAGGAGGCTGCACAGGCTAATTTTATGTCTTAAAGGAGACTCCAGATATCAGGGAGTGTTGACAAGAAAATGTAGCCCCTTATTCCTTCCTATACAGGAGTGGTGATAGTACAGAGGTATGAGTGAAACTATCTTGTCAAGTAAAACAAATACATTTAACAATATTTTGTAAGTTGGTGTGTCATACAGTAACTATTGAGTAGCAGCTGGCCTTTCACAAAGAAATTTTTTTTTTAATTTTAATTGGAACAAGAAGTTTGATGATTCACAGAAACTCAGTTGAGTTGTAAAAAGAAAATGTCCTTTGACATATGAGTGTTGAAATGAGTTATTTTAACTAAGATGTATGTAAGAGAAACACTTCTCTTTTAAATGTAATACCCATTTTAATTTTGATAGTAGAAAATTTATATTGCAAATTCTGTTATATAGAAAAAAACATAGTTCATTTGCTACAAATAATGCAGTATTCCCTTGACTATAAGTTTGATTATTAAAAATCTCTTTATTCCATGTTTTGTGTTTGATGAATAAATTGCAAGAGATTTAATCAACTGGAATTCCTTTAACCTACATCTTGTGATTTGTAGGGAAACGACGGAAACTGATTACATGCCATCTGAAAAGGAATGTATTCAGTATCTGTATTGTTATCTTGATTTGAATCTGAAGCAGAAATGATGCTATACGCCAGAAATATGTGTGGCCCATTGTATTGTCTTCTTTATTTCATTGTCTCTAGGTTAGGTTTTAAATCATAAACTTATCATCTGACCAGAAAATTTTAAAACAATGAACTATGCCAATGATTTTTCATTAACTTCCATCAGATGTGCTGCACAATGTATTTAATCTATTATGATATTTCGTAAGTATTTATGGGCACTGGTACACTCTCAGAAATAAAAGGTACTGCACAGGTATATTATTGTCACTACAGGTACAAACAGTGGTTTTACAGTCCAGTTGTGTTCCTAAAGATACATTACACTGTTTTCTCCAGAAGGAGAGGTGAATATTTGTAAACTTAAATTATAGAAGTGTGTAAAATAAAACAGGAAATTACACATTTTGGAGATTAAATGATACATATGAAATTACATATACAATGTAATTTTAATACCTATATTTACTATAGAATATGCCACTGTTATGTTACCTGACTAAATGTACTGAATGTCGAAGGTACCACCACTGTGACAAATAATTTCTGTAGATGTAATATAGATATGTGCATTAGAAATATAGGATATTTGCATCAGCCCATAATTTGCATAATAAGGCCTACTCAGTATAAATTTGGTTAATATATTTTAAAAAAGGGTTCTTTAGTAAAAGCAATGCTTCTATATAGAACTATTAACATTCAAGTTAGAGAATACATGGGTTTAAAAAAACATGCTGCTTCCTTTAGATCAAAACAATCAAAGGCATAAATACAAACAAAATAACCTCAGTCATGCTCCTGCGAATAGAGGCAAAAAAAAAAAAAAAATGGTCCAACACCTAAAACCTTTGCAGAAAAGTATAGGTTATTACTACAGAATAATTGTTACTAACTACTATCAGGTCTTGCCTGGTTGGAAGAGGTTAAGGCAGAGCATTTTGATGTAGACACAAACGTAACCATGCATAAAGGATGGTGGTGGATCTTTGATTTTGTGCGCTGTATTTTTTCCAAGGACCTGGACTAGGATCTTTTCCAAAGTTGCTGCAAAACAATAATCCAAAGCACTCTTCAAAATCATCATAATAGTTGAGCCCAGAATCAAGTTTTTGATATGAACATCCGAGTACCCTGACCTAAATCCCCAAAAATGTAAGACAAGCTCAACAAGAGAGTTCACAAGTGTGGACCTCAGAATGTGGAGGATTCTATGTGGAGGAATGGTCTCTGATCCCTTCTGTGCTGGTTTCATTCAAAATTGAGTGACCCACTCAATTTTATATGGGTTCTTATAAGATTTTTCAGTTATGGCATTTCAAATTAAGATTGTTTTTTTTTTCCTGGTATTTTGATTGTGTATCAAAAAGAATTGTAGTTAAGGATATTTTTCTCAGGTTTACAAGGAGTTCAAATATTTATGGAAGGCCCTGTAAATTATAATTCTGTTGCCACTTGCATTCTTTTGCCACATGTATGTATCTGAAGTGAAAAGAGGCTTAAATTAAAATGACTCATTTAATAGTTTATATTTAAATGTAAATGTTGCTATTGTCCAAACTTCCTTGATAAACTATAAAGACTCTATTAAAGTCTGAATTAAAGGCTCTAAAGCTCAATTTTTAGATTTTTCACTTTACACATTCTAACAAATATTTTACATGACTAATTTTAGCCAATTTAACATCCTAGGAGGTAGGAAGAAACTACACACACACACACACACACACTAAAGGTCAAAGGACACCCATGTTATCCTTTCAAGTTTCTTGCCCAACAATGATAAATCTTGTCTTTAATGTGTTGTGTTTCTTGCTTATAGTGCTCTCATGGACTTTTCTTATCCCCAACGTCACTGCTCTGCCCAGAATGGCCCACCACCAAACAGTAAGGGGGTCAGTGGCCTTTTCCATTGTTGAAGGGACAAAAAGTGGCTGAAAATTTTTTCAGCTACACTTGTGTTTGTATTAGACTAACATTATTTGAGGTGTACCAGATAAAATCCTCAGTTAGTCAGATTTATCCTGTGGCATAAAAACACGGAACATAGATAACATCTTTTTGGGGTCATTTATCCAAAACATTTGGGAAAGACTACTCTTGCATTTTATCAGTTGTCAGCTTCTGACTCCAAGACCACTGGGGAATGTTCTTAATACAGCCGTAATAATGACGTGTCCAAACCCCCCAAACACTGCCATGGTGCTGTGCAGATAATGCTCCAATAACCAAATAATATCTGGGCAGTGGTGATGTTAATGTGGGTGGCCTTTGGAGTAGAGAGGGCCTGACATACTCTGCAGCAACAGATGGGTTACTCAATAATTTTGGAGCCCCAATATTTGAGGTGTACAAGATAAAGCACTCAATGAGTCTGAATATTTCATGTGGAGGTTCTGTTATTTTGTACACCCCCTGTAACGCCGTTCAGTGAGGATGAGAAAAGCGCTTTTGTTTACAGCAGCTCGCACCCTGCTCTTTGTCATGTGACCTTCCTGCCTATCTTCCGGATCAAAGCGATGTTAGTGTGATACTGTAAAACCCCCACCGCTTCTCCCCCCTCAATCCAACCCCTCCGTGCCTCGCGTAAGTCGGCTGAGCCTCGCAGTGGTAAAAGTGAGGCCCTGATGCAATCTTCGTGACCGCGGTCGTAACGCGCGCGGCGGTGAGATAATAACGGCGCGCTGAAGAGCTCGAGCTCTCTCAGGAAAAGCGCTGACTCTCCCGGCTCGCCGCGCGCTAATTGGTCCGCGGGGGCGCCATGTTTGCGCAGAGCGTGAGAGAAAAGTCAGCACACACACACCAACGGGAACCTCAATCGCCGCGAGTACACACGGCTACTAACTAGTTTCATTTACTCACTTCCAACTACTTTTACACACTACAGTTCTGATGGGCGTGTACTTTCCCAAGTACCTCCAGCCAAAAAAGTACAGTCGTACAGTCTAGGCCTTTTGGCTGGACTCTTATTTTCCTCATTCATATTTTATGGTTCACATTGTAGGCTAGTTGTTTCTTTGTCTCGGAACTTTCCTTTCTGCTGGATAAGTAACTTACCTAAACCACTATGTTGTATCAGTCTCAGGAAAAAAGACTCATGACTCCACAAAAAATATTCAAGTGATATACTGAAATATTAAAAGTTACAGAAACTTAGGATACTTTGTAACAGAGTTATTGGGGATACATTGTAGCTCAGCTAAGGAGTCCTGTTTGATAGTAAACTCAAAAAAAATATTTTTACTAAAATTTGTCCATCTAACGTTTTCAAGAACTCTTTCATGTTTACACATACACATGCACATACAATGCAAATTTACTTAAGGATTATTTTACCATAGGTGTTTCTATTTTTGCTCAAATGCAATATTTACCCCATTTGGTGTGTGTGTGTGTGTTTACCACTAGACTATTAACACATAAAACTTCTAATCTGTCAGAAATCAACCACTTTACAAACTTCCATCATATACAGTCTTTTATATAGCACTTTTTGGGAAAGATATCTAAATATATTGTTCCCCCAAATGCACTTGCTTTTAAAGGTATTTAAGTATCAAAATAACAGTAAACTGCTTTGTTCTACTTATGCAATGCATAATGTAATGTAACACAATATTTCTGCTTGTGTTTTCATTTTAGCAGTTCTTTGAATATATTTGTATATGTGCTATAAGAGCATTAAGATAGGGGTAAAAAGGTGCCAAGGTTGTGTACATTTTGCTAAACTATGATTGGACAATTTGGGGTGGATTTAGTAAAAACTGTGCCATGACTTTTTTGGTTTGATATTATGACAGAACATTTCTCTACCATTGCACGTATTTGTGTATAAGTATGTTGTGGAATGGCAGGATATTTTGTCATTTAAAGAAATGAAAAAAGTCCCTTTTTTTTTTACTATTCACCATTTATACACTGTAAAATGCTGTTTATCATTTCAACAACTTCTTTTGATAATTAGCAAATTAACTTGTTTATTTTAAACCTACATAAAACATTTACCCAACTGTTTATCTAAACAAAATAACCGAGCGCAAATACTTGTTACCACATGAAGTCTGCAATATTTACTTTGTAAGAACCTATAGGAAAATACACTTTGTTACCATGATACTCAGGTTCAAGTTGGTACCCTTTCACTAGAGCCAATTAAGTGACAATTAAGTTTGATTTTACAATATATTGCCCTTTGTCAGACTGAGTGTGCATCTCTCTTTATATATTTCTTTGCTGTCTTTTTTGCTTTACCGTTTTTCTCTTGTGTGAAACATCAGTTAAGTGTGCAGCCAAGGCTCCACTTCAACCTTAACCATTGATTAATCAGAGTTAGTGGGGATTAAAAGCACCCTTTAGAACAATATAAAGCTCTCCTTAAGCCTGCTGCCCATATGCTTAACCTAGTGAAGCGTTCTACTACATGTTTCATTGTGCTGTTTCTCAGAGGGGAACGCTTTAGCCTACCATGGGCTACATAGGGGGTGATAAATAATTGAAACACTAAACTTCACCAAGAGCCCCATTGGAGCCCTTTATGTGTGTATGTTTGTTTTTCTGGCCAATAAGACGTGCCCTCCCCCCAACCACACACACACAACCCTCCCTCTCCTCCAGCTCATCATGTGTGTATGTGTGTGTGTGAGTGAGTGAAAGTGTGAGGGAGGGAGCACAGCGCAGCATGCCAACTTCATGTATGGCACATATTAGTAGCAGTTACATCACAATTTCATCACCATCTCTCTCGGAATTCATTGTTGTCTCTAAGTTTCTCTCTTTCTCTCTCTCTCTTTCTCTCACTCTCTCTCTCTCACTCTTGCACATTCAATCAAAACATCTGAAGTTTCAGAGTGACTTGATACTGTATCAAACGGCTAACCATACAATGTGTGTGTATGTTTTCTCTCTTTTTTTAGACCAACAGGGACCAGCAAGCCGAGAGAAATCTCAGCAGAATTTCTTTTGTTTCATCCCTGCACCCCCCTACCCCCCTTCACTCAAGCCGGGGTTTCTGGGGAGTTTCACTAAATAAGCACCGCATCTCCCTGCACAAACTACTTCATTTTCGTTTTCTTCCTCTTCTACTTCTTCTCATTCTTCTTGGCCTCGTAAAACATCCACAGATCACATAATGAGTCTAAGGAGTCTATTTAAACAAATACACTGTTTTAAGCAATTAACTAATAGCCTGCCTGGTGCAGAGAGGTGTACTTTTGTATGCAAGTGGTTTAGTGTTTTGTTTTTTTTTCTTTTGGCTCCTGAGAGGAGGAGAGGGAAGGGAGAATTAAAAGTTGTTTGATTGAGAGTGAAGCCCATTTGTCTTTCTGCTCCCAGGGGGTCACACCAGACTTGCTTTATCGTTTCTAACTCACCCAGCAAGGAGGAGAGGAAAAAGGCACTCAAGGACAAGCTCACCAAGGTTTTTTCCCTGTGCCCAGCATATTTTTTTTGTGCCAGGCAGCATGCTGCGGTTAATTGGAGTGGATTCAGGAATATCTGTAGACTGTGGAATAACAGGTAATGGCATTGTAACACAATGATATGCAGAAGTTTGGACACTGGTGGTCAAATATTGTAGATTTTCTCTCAAGAGGAAACAAATATAACAAGTTTCTAAATTTTTTCACTGTACAATTTCTACTTGTATTTTGAGTTTAACATGCAAACATAAAATATAATGTCTGCCTTGACTTTTGCACAGGTCTCATCTGAAGTAAATTCTGGCCTAGTTTGCCAAATTGCCAAGTCAAATATAATACTGCACTGATTTTAAAATAGAGCATAGATTTTGTAAGATTTTTTCAGTTAGAATATCAGTTAAAAATTTGCAATCTGACAGCTGTATCCAAATGTTTGCATATGATTACAATATCAGGTAAGTGGTTTGTGTAGCATGTTACAATATAGCCTTTGGGCAAGATTCATAACACTGCATTTGACAGATTCATATGATAACATTTTAAGTTGCGCTAATGTTCAGACAAAAGGGTACATTTTCCAAGATACTGAAAGGGCTAGGAGGAATTTGACCCCTTTCTAACAAAGACTTGAACTTGGGACATTGTGCAAAATGTAAATAAAAATAAAATGTAATAATCTGCAAAAAAATTTAAACATATATTTAACTGAAAATAGTATGAGGAACATTTTAAATGTTGAAACAGAAAAAGTTGTTTTTTGAAAAATTATTTGCCATTTTGAATTTGATTCCAGGGCAAAACATTTGATGGGATTAACAATTTATTTTAAAAACACAAATCTTTTGTGAACCAAGGAGACCACATGCTGTAGTTCTGAAGGTGAAATATTTACTGGTTTTTGCTTGTCATAGGATTTCAGCTGCTTAACATCTCAGGGGCTCAGTTTTCCTTTAATAATGTACTATGTTCTCAGTGGGTGACAGGTCCAGACTAGTTTAGCACCTTGACTCTTTTACTAAGGAGCCATGTTGTTATACATGCAGCATGGGGATTGGTTGTCTTACTGAAACAATGCCTTCCCCAAAAAAGAAATTGTTTGGATGGTAGCATGTTTCTCCAAAACCTGTATATATCGTTAAACATAAACGGTGCCTTTACATATGTGTAAGCTACCTATGCCCTGTGCACTAATGTAACTTCATAACATCACGAATGGCTTTCGCACTGTGCTCTTCTAACAAGGCAGTTGGTCCCTCTTAGAGTACACAGCATCCATGATTTATTTTTATATGATTCCTTCTTTGCATTTGTAAATTTTATTTGCATTTGTGGATGAAGCAACAAACTGTTCACAGACATTGGTTCTGGGAAGATTTTTTGAACCTATGCAATTATTACCTGAGGGCTCAAAGCCAATATTGAATTTGAGCCTTGTCCCTTGTATAAAGACATTTCTCCTGACTCTCTGTATCTTTTAATAATGTTATGTACTGCAGATGACAAAACCTCCAACGTTTTTACTATTTTAAACAAAAAATATCATTCTTGACTTGTTGCAGTACATACCTGTGGAGTCTTTTACAGAATGCCGAACACCTCTTTATCTTTTGAAAGACTTCATCTCTCTGAAAGACTTAGTATCGCTGATATGTTCTTTTAAATTCCAATCATATCACTGACATGTTGTCAAAATAACTATTTTTTGTATTATACAATTTTGCCAGTCTTTTGTTGCTCTGTCCCAAGTTTTTGAACATGTTGCTGGCATAAAATTTTAATAGAGAATGTATGTTTCAAGAAGCATTTAAATATTGTCTTGTAGTATTTTCAATTAAATATAGGCTGTACATGATTTGCACATAATTGCATTGTTTTATTTACATTTTGCAGTGTCCAAACTTTGTACATTATATAGCACACCTACAACAGAGTATACCATTTCTTAAATGTGTTTATTTATTTAGGGAATGTAAATGTTAGTTATTGCACTTCAGCTTCCAGACATCATAGGTGTCTAAAAAAGTGTTCCTGTTCTTATGCAACAAAGAATCACATTAAACACCCATCTAGGGGTTCTTAAAAAGGAAAAGAAAGTAATTCAACCCTGGGAAATCAGTAGCCTTCTTCTTTTAAATCCAGATTGTTTCACATTGGTTGTATGCTCTTTAATCTCTTTTTCTTGCATTTTCACATTATAAGAGTTATAAGTTTTGAATCATTCCCTCACAATGTCTAAAACCCCACATTTGTATATTTCAGATGTTTTAGTTTGAAGGCTGGTAAATAGTTGCATTCTGAAAACAAGTCTTGGTACATTGGTAAAGATATAGTTCAAAACTGGATAATTTTGAACAACTGTCTGAATCGAATAATAATTTAGTAAACTTTCTATGCTTGAAGTCTATGTTGTTTATAGTGGCATTTATGTCACTAATGTCAATTTTTTTTTTTTAATGAAAGCACATCATGGAAATAGCTTGTAATTCGTTCACTTAGGAACTCCAAACCACGGGCAGTATGTCTTACAAACTCATTCATATTTAGGGATTGGCTCCACAAGGGGCTGTTATTGTGCTTCATATCAATGATGCTTGGCATCCTTGCTTTACATTTGAGTCTTTCTAAACATGTTTAGAGACATTTATATGCACCTTTTATTTTTCTTCAGTTTTTAATGTTTTCAGCTTTAATTTAAATTAAATTTATTTTCAAATTTTCCTCTGCAAAATATAGTCTTGCAAAACAAAATACAAACAAATGAATTTACAACCCTAATTGCACTATTTTGTCAACATTACTTTCCTAAAAATATATTTTTAAAGACATGAAGGTTCAATCTATTTTTTTCTTTAAATATGTGTCACCAGAAATCACCATAAGCCAAATTTTTTTTTCATGAATATCATCCCACTAGCAACTTTCCACATAGAAACACATGCAGAAACACACAACCAGGAAATGCAGACAAATACATTTGTATAATTGACTGAAAAGTTTAATCTGCTCTATTGCCTTTTCATGAATGGAAAAATGTGGAACAATGGAATATTTGCATGAGTGATGGTGTGTATGTATAATATATTTAATATGGGTTCTGCAATAGAATGGAGATATAGCAGTGTTTGTGTGTGTGTGTGTGTGTGTGTTGTGGGTTTATTAGTAGTTTTAACAAATAGTTCAAGCAATATAAAAATTATATTGATATAAAAAAATCAAAGGCACATATAAATTGCCCTGTAGGTGTTTAGGAACACTCAAATGTGGAAACGTTGACACTTCCCTGTGACATATCATAGCTCTTTAAAGATTTGTCTTGCTTACTGCATTATGAATCATAACTGGTGAATAGCCTCGTTCATAAAATCCAATGTTTGCACAACACTTCTGTAGAATCCTGAATGAAAACGCAATGCTCCTTGACAAATGGTTTTATAAAAAAAAGTCCACAAACTGTGAGCAGGACTGTGTTATATTCATTCCCAGATGATCAGGAGTTCAAGAAAAAGTCACAGAACATGAAATCTAGATTTTATGAATGAGGCAATACACCAGCTGTGATAAATAATGCAGTAAGTAAAGACAAGTCTTTAAAGCACCCTGATCTGTTACAACCACATGCCGCCTGAACAGTAACATCCTTAAACTCTGTGTTTGTTACTCAGTAATAATCTTTAAGAACAGATAATTAGTCAAATTTAATAAATCAAACAGAACATTTGTTCAAAATGATCCAGTTTTGACAGATCTTTCCTGGAATAGCAAATGTAGTTTTTCAAAAGAGCAGCTAACATTTAAGATAAAAGAGTAAAAATCTGTTTACCAGCTTCAAAAACAAAAACATAGTTGAAAACACCTATTTATCTACATCCCCAATTGCATTGAATTCTGGATGTTATGTAAAACATAAATAATAACAGAATACAATTTAATTTTCAAACAGATAAACGTTACTGTTTTTTTGCAAATATTCACTCATTTTGAATCTGAGGCCTGCAACACATTCCAAAAAAGTTGGGACAGAGGCATGTTTATCTCTGTGTTACATCACCTTTTCTTTTAACTATACTCAATATGTGTTTGGGAACTGAGGACACTAATTGTTGAAGCTTTGTAGGTGGAATTCTTTCCCATTTTTGCTTGATGTACAACTTCAGTTGCTCAACAGTCCAGGGTCTCCACTGTCGTATTTTGTGCTTCATAACATGCCACACATTTTCAATGGAAGAAAAGTCTGGACTGCAGACACTCTTTTACTACGAAGCCACGCTGTTGTAACACGTGCAGAATGTTGCTTGGCATTGTCTTGCTGAAATAAGCAGGCGCGTCCCTGAAAAAGATGTTGCTTGGATGGCAGCATATGGTGCTCTAAAACTTGTATGTACCTTTCAGCATTAATGATGCTTTCATAGATATGCAAATTACCCATGCCATGAGCACTAACACACCCCCATATCATCAGAAATGCTGGCTTTTCCAAAAACAATGTGAAATGTGGACTTGTCAGACCACAGGAAACTTTTCCACTATGCATCAGTCCATCTCAGATGAGCCTGGGCCCAGAGAAGCCGGCTGCATTTCTTGGTGTTGTTGATATATGGCTTTCGCTTCGCATGTTAGAGTTTTAACTTGCATTTTTAGATGGAGCGACAAACTGTGTTCACTGACAATGGTTTTCTGAAGTGTTCATGAGCCCATGTGGTAATATCCGTTACAAAATGATGTCGGTTTTTAATGCAGTGCCGCCTGAGGGATGTCATGTGCATTCAATGCTGTTTTTTAGCCTTGCTGCTTACTTGCAGAGATTTATTCAGATTCTTTGAATCGTTTGATGATATTATGGACTGTAGATGATGAAATTCCTAAATTCCTTGCAATTGTACATTGAGAAACATTGCTCTTAAACTGTTGGCCGATTTGCTCATGCAGTTGTTCACAAAGTGTTGAACCTTGCCCCATCTTTGCTTTCGAATGACAGAGCCCTTCGGGGATGCTCCCTTTATACCCAATCATGACACTCACCTGTTTCCAATTAAACTGTTCACCTGTGGAATGTTCCAAACGTGTTTTTTGAGCATTCCTCAACGTTCCCAGTCTTTTGTTGCTCCTGTTTACACAATGTCCCAACTTCTCTCTCTCTCTCTCTCTCTCTATATATATATATATATATATATATATATATATTAATATTATTATAAAGAGTAACACAAAGTAGCTGCGTGAATCATTTCAGATTTGAATTATAAGTCTACTGATTTCTCTGGGTGAAATGAAGAAATAGATTTTGGGTTGTTTTTGCAGAACTCTATTAAGGTTGTTGTGATGCTTGGTGGGCTTTGTAGGATTGTTGTTTATATTTTTATTTGGTATTGATGTCATTTTTATTTTCATCTGATATTTTTTGTGGCCTGGCCAAATTTCCTGGTTTGGAGTATGTTTGGTAGTTTACCAACATGATTTTCACCTGCTGGCAAAAATGCTTAAATGCACCTTCCACCAAGATGAAGGCTGCAGGCACTATGAACTGGTAGACTCTTTTTATATTACTTTCTCAGTTTTAATACAGTTCTAAATAGGTCTGTCATTGAAAAAATGGCTTTTAAACAAAATGAACAGTTTTCTTTTAAAAAGATGTCAACTCAGAAATGTTTACAGTGATGGTGTTAGGAGCCGGACATTTGAAAAATTTCTCATTACAAATAATACCTAAGAAATTATTTGTGCCTGAGATAAGCTTTTGGTATACTTTTTTTGGCTTAAAATCTATTTTTACCTTACCATTATTAAGATAGGTGGACTGGCTGTGTGAAATTATTCACAGGTGTGAGTGTATGAATATCTGTGAGTGACTGTGTGAGTGCGTGATGCCCTGTGATGGACTGGCACCCTGTCCAGTGTGTGTTCAGGCCTTGCGCCCTTGCAGCTCTGGGTCTTATTGTCACTACTGTAAAGAAATAGTCATCACGTTTCCTTGCAGAACACCACTGCATGTCAAATCACTCTGGATGACATTAAATTATGAATCATACAGACTTTTGAAGTTTGAAAAGTAATATGCCGATGTCGTGAAGAGGGAAGTCGCATTTTGACAGCTAGTTAGACACTAGGATGATAACTAACACTGCCATGGTCTACTATGTTACTCACATCCTTGTATTCCATTTTGTATAGCTAGGATCCCTGTGCATTATCAGACATTGTAGGAACAAGAAAACTTTTAATGAGTTAAAAATAGTCTTAGAACAGTAGTGTTACTTTCAGTTTCCCACTGACATTACTTTTTTGATTTGGTTTGCTATTTGCTGTAAAGTATTAGTGTACAGTATTGTACTTTTAGTCACTGTAAAAAATGCTCTACTAAGCATCAGCCAAATTTGGAAACAAAAGTTTCTTGAAGTGTCCTCTATTATCTAAGAGTCCAGGACACTGGAATGTAGCCTACATTTTCCTGGATGGTTATTAATAGCGTGGTTATATTGGCAAGTTTGCATGTACCTTTCTCTTACGCGCGCGCGTGTGTGTGTGGTGTTTGGATGTGTAATCCCAACTGTACTGGCATGCACTGTGCTGCAAGGTCCCATGCTTCTCTCAGCTGGGGGTGTCAGTGACTTGAAGTAGATTCAAAGTAGGACATGTTCCGCTCCCATGTGGTTGGCATTGTTATAAGCTGAACTGCAGCAGTGGCACAGCTCACAAATGTGAGTCACACAGTAGGTGTTGTGTACACTTGTGTACTAGGGTGAACATAACTTTTCATTTTTGGCAGTGCTGACTTGTGAGCCAGCTTAAAAGAGGCTTTTGACATTTGACTCTGACTGACATCCTATAATGAAACATGCTTGTGTGAGGAGGGTGGGTGAAGTGATGAGTTTGTGAGCAGAGTTTCTTTAATCATGGAGTGGGCCAAGAAAATTAGAGTTGTGAAAAATGGTGACAGTCCCCCAGAAAATGAAGGGGGAGGAAGCACTTTTATGTGATTTAAGTGGGGGAGACTTCCTTGGCCAGTTAGGGTGAACTTATTTTAGGTTGATATTAAACATTGGACTACATTGTAAACTGTTTCATGTTGTGTTTCGTGTTGAATTAATACTCTTACAATGTTAGGGAGACATATAATGCCACTTTTCACAAGTTTACACAACCCTCTGGGGTCTTGATGAAATGTCTGTGACATACTTTTGTCAAAACTCCACAAGGACCAAAAAACACAGCACAATTAATACACTGTTTAAACAGCTTTGTTCAGAAAAACTGGTTTCAGGGCCTGTTCCTTTAAATGAGAATGAGCCTCCAAACAACAGAGGGCCCAGCGGTAAGAAGTGAGGAGCAGAAACACTATTTTTTTTAGACATTTTCACTTTGCTTTCTATGTTCTTGTTTTCTCTATTTAATATTTAATCAGCACACTGATTTCTCCATTCTTCTTGTGTATGTTTTGCTCAGTTTAACCTCATCTATGCTCTCTCACATAAATACAGGACCACCTCTGTGATTCGAGAGACTTAGACAAGGAGGAGGGACAACTCTTAAGTATCTCCAATTTTCATTAGATGCAGCACAAAATTAAAACCACTCATTTATCCCATGTTTTCTGAGTGAAGCAGATGTCAAAAACCGACCAGGCTGTTGTATTTCACAGTTTGTGGGTTAATTAATGGGCCTAATGCACCTAATAAGCTTTTCATAATTAGTCCCATTTGAGTTACTTTAACCTTCAGCCTCACAGTTCCACACAACACTTGTTTTACAAGATTTGTGTCATGGCAACATTCACTATTTATTGATGTTAATTGTGTTAATTCATTTTTGCGTTTTATCTTTTCACCCACCTGAATTCTCAAAATAGAAACTACTACTACTTCACTATGTAGTGGCTTAATTATTTACAATAGTCTTATTTTTGCACACTTTGTTGGAGCTCACCTGAACAGCCATTACACAAACTAGCAGTTTGAATTGCAAGTTATTTTGTGATTGTGTAATCAAACATCTATTTATAATAATTGTAATGTAGTCTTACTTCCTTTTATGTGTTAAAAAAATGAGGTGCTTGCTCTGTCCTATCACCCTTTAGAGCAATATAATATTGCTGTTCTAAAAAAAGTTTGTAAAGGTCCCCTTTATAAAAGATATCCTAGAGCTTCATAAGAAATGTCAGTGTTCCCCAGTGGCTACAAACTACTGCTTTGTTTCATGAGTCTATTTTTGTTGTATAGAGTCTATTTTTGTTGTTTCACTGTTTCAAACGCTCACATATTACTACTGCACAGAGGTCCTTGTACACTACAATTGTACATTTAGTGCATAGACCGTTTTGAAAGTGCTTCAGCCCTTGATAGCCCATCTTCTTCAACTGCATATTGAATACATGCTTAATTTCTCTGTAGTCCTCGATTAGTGCATTATGTAGTTTTTAAATTATACATTCCATTTTAATTTGTTGAGCTACTTTTGTGCTCAGTTAAATGTTTACATTTTTCTTTTCAATAACATTGTAGTCCTAATTGCTTAAAAAATGAAAGAACATTTGTGCCCTGATTTTTATTTTTTTTTTTGGTATAAAAATATCTCATTAGGAGTTGACAATAGCTCCACTAACAAGCATGCAAGCAATGGATTTTTTCAACTAGCTCAAACAGCACAATCTTTGGATGAATCTTGCTTCTGGACTGTTGTTTGTTGGCCAAAGGATAACCCTGGTGGATGCCAAACAGTTGAACTTTGGCTGGCTATAATAGCTGGACTTTGTAAGCTGCCTTGCAGTCTGAACTCACATATTCCCAAAGTCCCGTTACTTATTCCCCAATAAGCCATGGTACAGCTCCAGCGGCTCTGTGCTCAGTTACACAAGGCTTACTGCAGACCAAAACATAGATCCTAGCATAATATTTATTCCACCGTTTCAGTGTAGAGTGTTTTTATTAATTTTTTTTTTCATTTAAATATTTTTACACTTAACAAATGAGCCGTTCCATTAGAACACAAATTTCATAACCAGCTCCTGCAAAATGACTTATGCCGACTTATAGAGTGTGCTTGTTAGACATGAAAAAAAACTAGTTATTTTACTAAATTGCAGTTCCATTTGTTAATGGCTATTAAAAAGCCCCTTTAGTCAAAGCTTAATCTCTGTCTATGAACATGTGTTAATTTAATTCAAGCTGTGCATAAATGTATCAATTTGTATTTTAGTTTGTGTGGAATATTTAAAATGGAGGATACTTATAATAGAGAGTGGCCAGATGTTTTTAGACACATGTTCATGTTTCATTTCTCTTAAATTAAGGGCATCAATGCATTGTTTGTCCCTCTTTGCTGCAGTCACAACTCTATGAGGTTGTCATGGCTGCTCCAGTGTCCTATTTTATTTAATGCATTTCTTTGGAGATACAAGCTAAGAGACCATTGTTCATATATGACATAAGAAGAACAAACAACATGGTACAGCAAATAATGCTAGTCATATTTAAGCTGATTGTAACACATAAATCATGGAAAAAGACAAACCATCAAGAATGCACCATGGAACATCATTTAGACAAAAAGTACCACTGAGCTCAGCAAGGGCAAAAGAAGGGCAAAAGAATAAACTGCATTTGAATATCAAGAGCACTTGGAATTTAGATGAATGACAGTGTCAGTAATGACAATAGAGAGATCATTTAGTTGTTTGTTGTGTGCAATATTTATTATGTGTGAATGAATTCTGTCACAGGCTACAAACTGGTTACATTTAGTTTGTGGTTGTTATTAGATATTACTTTGTAGCCTGCTTTGTAACCAGTTGATATTAAATGTATTTAACTTTATTATACTGTATATAATTGTTGCTGGAACCCTGCAGAACTGAGGCACCCCCATACTATGACATTGTATACTATACTATACTATACTAGATGTTGGCTTTGCACAATTCACTAAGAACTTGACCTCCATGTTTCTCTCAAAAACATGACATATTTAATTTAGTCACAGCAGATTCCATATATTCTTCTAAGTATCAAAATCAATGAAAAATTATTGTCTTAGGTGTGGTGCAGCCAAAAGGTGCAGTATCCATGCTATACTATGGAGGACTCTATTACATTAAGAACATGACATTTAGTCCACATACAAAGCCTTCATTTGATGTGCTAGACAATAGACAAAACCCCTTTTAAAAACACTGACAAATTAGTGCACAAACAGGTGTGATCCACTAAAGAGGACAAAATCCTTTTGTTCTCTGTTGTCCTTTCATTTTAGGCCACTAGACGAGGTAGAGGAGTAGCCTATTACCCCCATTAGAGAATCACACCTGTTTGTACTCTATGTAACAGAGTTTTAAAAGGAGTTTTGTAATGTTATATACTCCCAAGCCCATACTGCTACATCACAGTAGCACAACAATTTCTAATGCTTTGCCATCTGAGGGCTCAAAGATCACACAAATTTAAAAGTGGTTCTGGGCCTTACCCTCAGATTTCTTTGTATTTCCTGAATCGTTCAAAATATTAGATATGGTAGTTTGTGAAAGAACTAATTCCTTTGCTGCCTTACACTTACAAATGTTCATTTGTCACTTTTTGACCATTTGACCTAACTTTTAGTTCACCAGCCCATATTGGAATGTTTGAAACTAGAAAGTTCTATTGATTTTTCAATGTTAGTTTACCCATCTCCTGGTTCATTAAAAAGTTTTGCAGGCAAGTTTTTATATTTACAAAACAAAATCCAGTTGGTCACTGGAAACCTTTTTTTTTCTTTTGTACTTTTGTCAGTTCAAGGAAATTAACAAATCACATATTCTTGTTTTGATTGCATTTGAACTGGCTTTTTTTTGGTGAAATATCAAATTAGACACTATTACAAAAAAGCAAACTATAGCATACATAAAAGCATATATAACTTTGTCAATTATCAATTGATCTACATGGGGGGAAACCTTTTTAAGACTATTAAAAACCCCCAAATAGGGGGTTAATGCATTGCATTTAAAAATGCAGGTCATAGGAGTCTTCCATACCACAATAAGTGTGTGAAACCTACATACATATATAGAAAATACATGCATACATGTACACCATTTGGATTGCCTAATTTACATGAGTACTACTGAGTGAATCCTGCCTCACTACGGCTCTTGTGACTGACTGCATTCAAATACTCACAGCAGTATTCTGAATTCTGGTTTGAAGCCTTACATGAGGAACAAACACCTTGGTAATGCCCTTCATGTTAGAAGTTGGATGTTGTATCATCAAGTGTCTACAAACCTTTGGCCATTTGTTGTATCTTCACTGGTCGTTTAGTCAGCAAGATGAATGTTTGAAATGTCTTTTCTGCCCAGATACAGCTGAATGTTTTACAAGTCATTGAAATTCACCTCATGACACAACATGGCAATGACACAAAACACACAACCCCGACAACCGAGGAGATTTGCAGAGCTACGAAGTATTGTGTTGACTAGCAAAGTGGAGTAGTCAATCTAAATCAGGCAGAGCACACGCATCCCATGCTGAAAATAAGCCTCTAGGCCTAAAACAAGTGGTTGCTAATGACCACTCAGTGAACACCACTAGGGATGTACACCAACGTGTATGTACACTCACTCTGTGTCCAAACATATCCAGACACCCCTTCTAATTTGTGTATTTGGTTACTTCAAAGTGGACCAATTTCTGTCACAAGTTTAAATGAAATGCTTGTTTAATCTCCATACAAAAAGAAGGAGCTGCTCTTGGGCAGCTGTACATAAGCCCACAACACCATGCCCAGCGCCAAATGTTGGATTGAGGGGTCCAAAATCCCACAGCACTGGGCTGTAGAGCAGTAAACATGCTCTACAGCCCTGTGAGAACATACCCCAATCAGCCAAAACATTAAAATGAGTTCCTTGTTTCTACAGGGTGGGCAATTTATATGGATACACCTTAATAAAATGGGAATGGTTGGTGATATTAACTTCCTGTTTGTGGCACATTAGTATATGGGAGGGGGGAAACTTTTCAAGATGGGTGGTGACCGTGTTGGCCATTTTAAAGTCGGCCATTTTGGATTCAACTTTTGTTTTTTCAATGGGAAGAGGGTCATGTGACACATCAAATTTATTGGGAATTTCACAAGAAAAACTGGTTGGTTTTAACGTAACTTTATTCTTTCATGAATTATTTACAAGTTTCTGACCACTTATAAAATGTGTTCAAAGTGCTGCCCATTGTGTTGGCTTGTCAGTGCAACTTCTCCCACTCTTCACACACGTATAGCAGCACCACAGGAGAAATGCTAGCACAGGCTTCCAGTATCCACCATGGTCACCACCCATCTTGAAAAGTTTCCCCCTCCCATATACTAATGTGCCACAAACAGGAAGTTAATATCACCAAACATTCCCATTTTATTAAGGTGTATCCATATATATGACCCACCCTGTACATTAATTGTCCAACTTATCAGCCTGCTTAGCATATAGGTGTACTTTACAGTTCTACTATTTTAAAATGTTGTTAAACCCCTTTCATCTTGTTCTTCATTGGCCAGGACCCCTGCACCTTTTATTTAAATGATTATTCTTATGATGGATCATTCTCAGTGCTGCAGTGATGCTGACATCGTGGTGGTGTGTTGGTGTGTGTTGTGCTGGTATGAATGGATCAGGCACAGCAGTGCTGCTGAAATATTCAAAGACCTCAATGTCAATTCTGGTCTGAGACCAGTCCACCAACAAGAAATATTCAGACGAATATTGTCTTTTAAACCTGGGCCTGATAATAAGCTGGATGGTCCTACCCCTTTATAGCCCAGCAACTTTGCCCAACAATCTCCAAAAGAATTTCAAATTATGATTCGTTGGATCACAGGACAGCAATGAATTTTGTGAATCATGTTTCTATGTGTTTTTCTTTGTATGGGAGGATTTTAACTTGCATTTGTCCATGCAGCAATGAACTGTGTTCACAGACAAATGTTTTGTGATGTTTTCCTGAACCCATGCAGTCATTTTCAATACAGACTCCTGTTTGTATTAGTATAATGATGTCTGAGAGCCCAAAGTGCATGGCAATTTAATATTGGTGTTCAGCCTGATCCTTTGCATATAAACATTTCTCTACACTGAAATTAATATCTATTTACTATCCAGAATAGGGTGGCACGGTGGCGCAGCAGGTAGTGTTGCAGTCACACAGCTACAGGGACCTGGAGTTTGAGGGTTCCGGGTGACTGTCTATAAGGAGTTTGGTGTGTTCTCCTCGGGTTTCCTCCCATGGTCCAAAAAGACACGTTGATAGGTGGATTGGTGACTCAAAAGTGTCTGTAGGTGTGAGTAAATGTGTGTGTGTTGCCCTGTGGGGAACTGGTGCCCCCTCCAGGGTGTGTTCCTGCCTTGCGCCCAATGATTCTAGGTAGGCTCTGGACCCACTGCGACCCTGAACTGGATAAGGGCTTACAGATAATGAATGAATATTCAGAATACCTACTGAACATACAAATCTTTTGGGTTTCTGTACATAATGATGAAAATGGGTAAAAATGGGTGAGTACATAAAATTAGTTGTTATATTTCACACCAAACCCCTCAGACTGTTAACATATTCACTAAAGTGCCTGTCTGTTTACACCGTTTACATATTTACTAGAGTTTCTGTCTGTGATACTGTAGTTTACCTACCTAGCCACCAGAGGTTGTGCATCCTTCATCCCGACCAAGGCACTCGTCAAGACAATCTCCAGGGCCAAACCTGCAAATGACAACAATAAAGTCAGCCACCTCTGCCTGGAGTGTTGTATTTCAAACAGGTACGCTCAGACCCAGAATGAACTCGTGCTGATGCCATTGCTGAACATATCTATTTTTAATCAATTGCTGTGTCCCAAACCACATTCTAGCTTACTACACATACAACATTGCAATTGGGGGTTTACTCTTCACAAATACAGTGAAGTAAGACCAATGACAAATAAGGAGAAACTTATTGAGTAAACAGTGCAGCGGTTCCATTCTGGAATCGGTGACATTTTGTTAGCTTTGAAATTATACCATATTTCTTTCACCTGCTTTTGGAGCACTCAAAGTACTTAAATGCATATGATGTTAAAGTTCATATAGCTGAGTGGTTCTACATCCGGAGTGTTGTTTTTCAAAAGGGTAGTCTCAAACACAGAATGCACTTTGCTAAAATTGTTCTTCAATTTTAACAGTTGGTGTGTCTGACATTTGGGGTCCCACCATTTTGTAGTAGTGTCTGAAAAGATAGTGGAAAATTTTCAGTGCAGTCAAAAAAATTCCTCAGTGCACTGCAAGAAGTAGTGTATAACTAGATTTGCCCAGATGTCCCTTTTTTAAATATTACACATGTGTACACTTACTTGACTGAATAACAGATTTGATACTGACTTTTGAGTTTTGCGCATGCGCAGCCCAAATTGTGCAGGTCGTGCAAATCACGTCGCCACATATGGAAGACATATGGAAAAAAAAGACAGCCTCCAAATGAAGTGGCTTTATTTATAAAAGAATAAATGTGTGGTTACACCTCACCATCATGAATTGGTGTAATTTAGAAAAATTTGTTCTTTTTTTTTAAGCTTACATTTAATTTCAATGTGTTTAGCGTATTAGCATTAGCACAACAGGATTTATTTAACCTAGTTTGGTAGGTTTAATTGCAGGTTAAGTTTACGCTTAATCCTAATTATTTCAAAATTATGGGTTTAAAGTTTGGTGCAACTGCATTAATTAACACGCATTTAAGCTTGATAACTGCAGCCCACTTTAAAGAAAAATGAGTCAGACGAACAGGCTCTGTTCTTTCGGCTAAACTAATACGTGTGGTGTTCTTCAGCTGCCAACTTTAAAGGCAGATGAAACTGTAACAAGTGATGAATTAATTGGTGAGGTTCCTCCGTGTGCAGACAGATGGGCTCGTTAAGAGCAATGATGACATTTGTTAGTTGCACATTTAACTGTTGTGGTGATGGTGGAGGCGCGCAGAGGTGGCGAGGAAAACAAGCCCAAAACCCCGAGGCCTGAGAGAGAGAAAATGCTCCCACCCCACCCTAGAAGCTTAGAGAAGCGAGAGCTGTAAAACAGCACCCTCTAGTGGACGACAGGACGAACTGTCACTGAGTTTTTGTAAATAGAGTAAATGATTGCCTTTAAAAGCGTTCCAGGTAAACAACAATGGCTGTGTTGTTTACTACACATGCAACACTGCAATTGGGGGTTCACTCTTCCTACATATAATGAACTTAGGTAGAAGACAAATAGAAACATAGTGAGTAAATGGTGCAACAGTTCCATTTTGGCGCCTGTGACATTTTATTCATTTTGAAAAGGTGTTTCATATTACCAGTTTTGGGACACAAAAATACTTGAATGCATATGATTTTAATTAAAGTCACTATTGCTGAGTGGTTCTATGAAGTATAGTTGCCCAAACTGTAAAAACTGCCATTTAAGATGGATGGGCAAAGTCCAATGAGCCTAAGTTTATGTGATTCTGGACGCAGCTGAGTTTAAATTTGGAGGTTGATTGGTGTTTTTATTTTTCTTTCTTTTTTTTCTGCAAACTTGTTTTGTTTTGGAAAACTGAACACCAATTTAAATGAAGGCATAAAACTGGGAGATACTGTTTAATTCCACAGGCTTTATAAAGTGTAATTAAATCATAAAAAAATATGTTCACATTCCGAACCTTTATTTGACCTATATATTATCATTTATACATAATGAAGAAAGAGTCTTGTTCAGAGGCTAGAGTTGAAGGATTCTGTCGGTATTGGTTTTATTTAATGAGCAGTTTCAAATCCAGAGCTTTCATTTGTGAATTACTGAAGCATAAACAAAAGAAATTACTACCACTACAACTAAAGTGTACAATGTTTAATTAAGAGAAAGAAAAAAAAGGAAAAATCTGAACAAAATATAAATACCACGGGTGTTGTTACACATTTTATTTGGGCCTGGTTTCCATACAATTGTCATGGCGTCTGTGTACAGCGTTGGAGTTTTATTAGTGTAATGTAATGCTTTTGCAGAGAGTGGACAAGCTACAGCTGGATGTTACAGAGCCCACAGTATGTTTTTCAGTCAAATTATATATATAACAGTATGCAATTAAAATCACTTTATTGTTAAAAATAAAAAAATCAATACTGGAGTACTGCTTTACAAATGCCTGAAATGAGAGAAGGCACATACGGCCATTTTCAATAATTACTACATACTACTAATACTACTCTGCTGAAAAAGATGTAATGCTGGACTTTTTGAGGTTCTCCTTTGGCATAACTTTCACTAACAAAGACAAACAAGCAAAAATAGTTTCCAGAAAAAAAGATATTGTAAAATGGTCCCTCATTCTTGCATCCAACAAGCATACTTCTGTTAAGGTATAAAACATACTTAAAATAATTTTTATAAAGCAGCTAATCATTTTTCCATGATAGACAAAGACAACACAGATACACCACACAAATTATGACACATGGCAAAATGTCATTCATGTCTCTCCATGGAGAAGTCCATTACAACAGGATGCTGTAGAGTGAATCCTGATCAATAATGTTCATAATCAATTCTGTTTTTTTTTTCATGGCATACAGCCATGAAACGTGGCTCTGAAACGTGGCTTTCTGATTAATAGTAATCCATTAATGGATGTCTTGGCACTTGAAATTCCTAAAAATGATTAAGGTCTGGTTATGATATATAACAAGGAACACTGTTAATAATATTAATACATAATGTATTATATGAATGCCCAACAGGCCTTGGGAAACTTGTGTGGTTTTAAACGAGTAAAACAATATTTAAATCTTTTTTATATTAATCCCAAATTTCCTCTTCTGAAAAAATCTTCAAGGCAAAATAATAATATGGAAATGTTGGCACAGACAGAACCAAAGTGATATAATTTTCCATGAATAAATGAATAATAATATATAATAATATATACACTAAAAAAGAGCAGGTTGTGTATTAGTCTCTCTTGCACCATCTGGTTTCTTTTGAGCACCTTGTTATCTGCCCACTGATAGAGAACATTGTCCTCCTCCATCCGTCCAAACTGAGTCCCAATCCAGACAGCGTACAAGTCAATCAGTGTGGGCTGATAACTGAAGTACAGCTGAAGTTCAGGTTTCACTAAGAAAACCCATTGACTTGACGAGTGCTGCCCACTCTAGCGGCCAGTGTTCAGTCGTCTTTCCCTCAGGTCATAAACTGCGTGTAGCCCTCGGCACCTGTTACTATCACGTCCATCCATATTCGCATGGCCTCTGGGGAAGGGGCCACCATGAAGTACAGTCGGTCATGGGTCTTCACGCAGAATGTCAGGGAAGGATTGGGACTCTGTAGGGACACAACAAAGAGAAAAGTGTGTGTATGGCGAGAAGAAGTGACAGAATAACAGTAGACATTCGGGGGGAAAAATGAAGTGGAGGGAAGCATGACGAAATGAACATGAAGCCGCCTTTGATCTGCGTCTCTTTCTGCTTGCCGTAAGAAATTCTCTTTACAACGAGATGTCTGTGTTTAAACTTTCACTATAAACTCACCAACCGTCAAGGCCGGATCGATGGGTCTGGCTTTATGTAGCTTGGCAATGTATTGATGCCACTGTTAAATAGTGGGTGTAAACAGAGTATGGAAAGGAGATGGCAGTGTTTTACCTTTGTTGCACTGCGTAGGTGGTCGTAATAGACTTCCTCAATGGCCTGGAAGTAGATAACTCCCTTCAGCTTGGTCTCATGCTTGTCTGGAAAAAAAGAAAATAAAAACAGTTAATTATTTAACAGCAATTTTCCTAGTGCTATTGTAAACAAGGAAAAATATGCACTATTTACATTTATGAAAAAAAAAAAAACATTTTTAACACAATTAAGCAAAGAAAGTTAAAATAATAAAAGCCAATTCACACACATCTGTTAACCCGAGGTATTGCTTACGCCTCTTTTTAATTCAGCAGCTCATAGATGCGTGTGAAGTGCACAATTAATAATATTAATAATAATAATAATAGCTTTTGTTGATGATGTAGCCCTATATTTGAAGTTTATATTTAACAATCTGTCCAAAGTATTTGAAGCCCGTAGTTCATATTATAGTTCATAGCATCTGGGCTCATGTTGGGACTGTGGAAAGGTTTTGTTTTATTTATCGCTGGCATAAATCTGTCAAAATCAGAACTGCCCCAGGGACTAAACCAGCATTTACAGTATGCGCTATAGTACATACAGCATGAGTCACCCATAACCACCACTGGCGCCTTTTAATGGAGACTCAATTCCACCCACTGGAAACCGTAAATTGTAAGAAACTCCCCTTTTCAAGTTAAAGCCAATTTATTCTAATCTTTCAAAAAAAAAAAAAAGCTCATAAGCTCCATGCTTTACGACCACTTGTGAAGAGCCGCTGTGTGCTGTAAGCTTCTTCATACCTGTATCAACGGTTTAAATTAAATAGTTTCCTTTGAAACGGCTGCCTGTTATTTTTTGTTTCTTTCTTTCTTTATTTTTTACAATCCTGCTTCTTTTCATTATCCAAATGTGCTTAGTAATGGGCTAAATTGTTTTGGGCTTTTTTCTGTTTTTGAAGAGTTGTAAGTCTGGTTTTGTTAGTCACGACCAAGCCGGGGGTAAATCTCCCTACCACCCCCAACACACACCCCTCTCAAACGCAGGGCTGGAGAAAGTATTGCAGTTTATTTCATCATCATCATCACTACTACTAACATGGGGAGTGAGGGGGTGAAAAGGCTACACACATGAGCTACGTGTGTGTGTAAGAAAAAGAGAGTGAAAAGCAAGAAAGGCAGGACAAGTGAAGAAAAAGAATGTATAGTGAGGAGAATGGGCAAAAAACATCAGAACATGCCATGACTTCATTATAACGAGGTTGGGTCACAGGGTTCAGAGCTATCGCTTGTTTTCTGGCTGCTGAAGCTCTGACATTTCACCACTCGTTTTCACGACTTACTATATTATTTAAAATTAAGCAGCTTTCAAAATAATAATCACAAGGAAGTGCAGTCAAAATGTGATTTTGAAACGCATTGTGTGCTTATTTACACTGTAATCCAAAAACATTTGCTCTTTCTGTGAGCTCTCTAATCCAAATTTTTCATTCACAAGGTTTCAAGTAATGTAAAATGTTTAGTATTTTTGAAATCTAGTGTAGCAAATGTGATTAATGTCAAATGTGATGCAGCAAATGGGATTTCATGACTGTCTTTCTGCTTACAGCCACACTGGGAGAAAACTTTAAATCCCTGGGACAGGGTTCAGCAAAATTTCTCTTTCACTTCACCTACCCACGTAATAGGAGAAGGTCCTTTTTAGACGGTCAAAGACGAACCAGCGCTTTTTCCAAGATTTAATCTTGCCACCCATCTTCACCAGGTGGCCTTTGCACATTTTCTCCGTGACAATAACATAGGGGCAGGTGTCTACACAGTGACCCGCTGACTCCACGTGAGAGCGCAGGTCGAACTCCTCCTTCCGGATCGGCAGGTAGCGTGTCATTGGACGAGCCTACAAATGAGGGGAGTGAATTTTTAGACAGTGAACAGGTGCTGAATAAGTGCTGTAATAAATGTGTATGCTTTAAAATATTATTACTATAAAATTATTATCACCTGTGTTATTTTTATAACTCAAATATTAAATTCACTGTATTTTATGTACTACAGCTCTCAGGGTTAATCAATAAAAAAGTATCAAGTGAGATTAGATGTCATTTGTCAGGAAGATTTCTCATATTTCCCTCCAATTCTAATCCTATTCTCTGTTATAGTCAGAAACTATCTGGCAGACTTGACAATATATGTGCATTTTTTCACAACAGAACATTCTCTTTTCTAAGTTTCAGATACACCGCATTTTTATAATAAATTGTAGTTAATTAAAGGCTTTTTGGTTTTTCAACTACATTAATTTGAAAATGTTTTAAACATATTTGTGATTTGTACATAATCTTCCACCATCCGTCCATCAAGTCTATTTCATTACTAGCATAATCCATAGGGACAGCACTAATCGCTGCATATACCAATCATTGCTGAGTCTCCAAAAAAAATTCAATTTACATGAGTAGAATAACACCTTTACATGTTAATGTAATATAACGTAAAAAGGTTTTATTCTAGGTAATGTACCATTTCTACCATCTTATGTATGTTTTGTCAATAAAGTTGACATGAAGAAAATGTCAATCTCAAATTATTAAAAAAAAAGAGCAATGAAGGTTTTGCTGGATCTGATTTATATAATAAACACTGTTCATATACTGCTACGTCAAACTTTGTACGAAAGTGCGGTAGTCTTGGGTCTAATTCAGTAAAGTGGTGTTTTTATAGTAACAGGTTTTACAACCTATTTACTGAACAGTGCCTGAAAAATTTCCATAAATATGTGGACAGCTTAGAATACATTTGTAAGGAGTATTCATGCAGCGTCCTACGGTATTGCCCTGCCCTCTGTAATTCCTCGCCTCAGCCTCCTACCCCTCCTTTTTCCGCTTGTCTTTTCATCTTTCCATCCTGTCTTCCTCTCACCATCTGTCTGAGTGTCTTCTCTCATCTGCCTGCTGTGCGGCAGGGTGCAGCCCCTCTGCTCTTCCCACAGCAACCTACCCCTCACCTTCATGTTACACACCTCTCTCCAGTATTCACACAATGACCTGATAAAGACTTTTTACTTCTGACTGAAAGTGGCTTATTGCATATTTCTACTGACCTCCACGCTGAGGGCAGAGACAAGTTACTTAGACAAGTTACTCAGTTTAGTTTACTTTGCACCTAACCCCATGGCTCTTTTACATTTCGGTGTTTTCCAGAACTGCACTTTTATTTAATGCCATTAAGTAATGGAATATAGTTCTAAGATGGACATTTATAGGGCACCGAGTAAATGTCAGAGACCACCCTATATTTGTTCAATTTATTTTTCAGTAAGAGTGGAAATTATTTAAAATATATCTTCCCAAATGGGAATTGTATATATTTTACAAGATTTTAGGAAAACTGAACTAACAACCTTTCAAAACCTGGTTGGTTATCTGTCCTCATCACGTAAAGAGTATTTACATTCTTCATCTTTAAGAGGAAGAGAATGAAACTTGACTTGATACTGATCTGATTAAATGAACAGATGTTTCTGTCCATCCTTCCAGTGTGAGAAGATAACTCAACACTTTGGATCTAAAGGAATATGTATGTGTCCAGGTGTTGTTACTGAATCATTCAATTTGTCTGGAATTAGTTTGTTGGTTATGAGATGCAAAACAATGCATATAATCTCTGAACTTTTGCATAATTTTAAAAATTCTATTCTTTTTCTTTATGTTTAAAAATAAACAATGTGCACTTGAGCAAATGGATAGAAAATAAAAGTTTTCTCTGACATTTGCAGCGTCCTTTTTTACTTGAAGGTGGAAGAAACAATATGAGACTTGTGTGTGGTTTTATAAACATGGAAATACTAATTATTTATTTAAAAATCTTAAAAATAATAATTTCACCAAAGGAAATGTTCAGTAGATCCTTAAGTTAATTTATTTTAATATAGCCAATACTAAATTAGATATATTCTCTTGGTTGATTCATAATAAGTTACACAAAATAAAAAGCAACATTTATATTCAGAACCCTATAAATGTGATTACAACCAAGGTGTGATTATATTTACTCTTGCATTAGGGTATGCATTTGTATTTGTTGTGAATTGTGTGTTTTGTGTGTGTATGGGCTAGATATGAAAATTAGCTGGTATCTTATTCTGATTATAGATATCTTTTTTGTAACAAAGTAAAATGATCAACTTAAACACCACTGAACCGTCAAAGAGCAAATAAACCCAAAAACTCTCCAATGCCTTATTTCTGTAAGAATTCTCGGGCTAGCTGCAATCTGAGGGTGCAATTGATCTCCAAGCAGCTGGTATTCTTTCATGTTTGCTCCTTTTCATAGCCCTTAAGCTGACCTGAGAACAGTGTTTCTCCCTCAGCTTGACCTCCTCCTCCACAAGCCTCTGCCGGTGCGTGGTCTCGTCCTGCAGTCTCCTCTCCACCTCCTCTCGCCTCCTTCTCTCCTCTTCCAGCAGCTGCCTCCGAGCTTGCACCTCTCTCTCCTGAGAGTAAGAGAGAGATAGAGAGAGAGAAAGGCATTGAACTAATAGTGAGAAGATGAAACAGGCTGAAAGAGGAAAAAAATACATTTGCAAAAGCACACAGTGAGAAGTGACTAGGGATATATGAAAAAATAATTTCACAGGAGAATGTCAATATGTGTATTACTGTAGGAGAACTTGTTAAGAGCCCATCTTTCATGTCAGTCACCCTTTGTAGGTAAAAAACAATCTTCAATGCAGTGGAGACAGACGGGAGTTGAGGCTCTGCTTTAAAATTCATGAGAGAGATTATATTTCGCAGACAATTAAAGTTTAATGGGACTCACACGACTCTCCACCAGTCGGGCCTTTTCCTGCTGCGCCTCCTTCAACATCTTCTCCATCTCCTCCAGCCTCAGCCCTGCCAGGCCGCTGCCACTGAGACACAGACACATTCGGCCCACACTGTTAGTGTGGGAGCTCTAAATTGAACCAAAGTACCTGTTCTCATCTTTTCATTCAAAGGAATTCTGCTAGAAAGATGTCAAGACTGTTGGAAGCACTTGTTTTAAACTAGGTTTTCTTTACCCCCTGACAACTCATTCTACTAGAACTAGTCAATGCCATACAACTTACCAAAGTGCTAGCACTCCATTAGGTTTGTTTCACCATCATAGACAGAGAAAGAAAGCTGACCGTAGGTCGGGACCCAGGGGTTGGCGCACCAACAGATTAAAACATCAAAGGCAGATGAAAACCACAGCAAGATACAGAGCCAGAACCTTTCCTGAGCTCCTGAACTACTAGTATTGAAAATGTAGGCTGGCATCAAGAGAACATCCTCTCACGGCTGACAAAATACCCGAATCCTCCCCTACTACGGGGAATACATAATATGACAGTCTACCCTTGTTCCGCCTCGGGACAAGACACAACTCTGAACAGGTGAGGAATCTCGTCTCTTGTATGGTTGGAGGTTGTCATGGCAACAGGATGGGCAACTTTTCAAAAGGAGAAGACCATAAAAAAAATCACATTTAAGGGGAAATTGGGCAGGATGACCCGTTGTCAGGGGAACAGAGGCAGACCAAGGTTCCCATGGAAACTGTCTCTCACCTTTCGGGTGAACAGGCGGAGTTGTTGCCAGTGGATACGCTGGTCTCCACGCTGTCTGAGCTTTCTAGACTCAGAGTGTCGTACGCAGGGCAGCCTGCTGAGGGCGCCTGGTGGTGCAGGATGGAGTGGTGCACTATTGGATCTCCTGGGGCATGGTAGGGGCCATTGAGGTGGGAGTGTGAACCCTGAGGCGCCCCCCAGTGGCACTGAGGCTCCATGTCAAGCCTCGGTTTCAGATCTGTGGGGCGGATTCTGGAGTCGTCAGATGTTTGGAACCCTGGGGAGACGTGCACAGAGAGCAGGTGAAGCTTGACAAAAGGATGAATGTAAAGTACCTGGATGTATCGAGTATTAGAAGCTCTCTTTCAATTGCATTATACAATACAGCCTCTATACTTGAGCTGTGCTGAATTGTACAGTAAGTACAGGCAGCAATGAATAACTCAGCTTGATATATAATTATACCACTGAGTGAACATTCAATCGAATGTAATCTATAAAACTGACCCAAATCTAGACACTAAAAATGCTGTTAGAATTAAGTGCAAAATTAGAATTATTATTACATGTATCTCTATCATAACTGTAGTTGTTGCATTCACCACTAGAAATGGAGAAAAACAAACATTCCTAATTACCAAATCAAGAAATTAGTACAGATGTATACATTTGTAATGGGCTAGCCCAGCTATGTACAGCAAGGTATCCTTGTTCTTTCTTGTATATTAATATTCCTGAAATAAAGAAATTTTCAATATTCATGGATGCTGTTTTACCTTTGCCCTCCAACACAGATCTCTTGGTGTCTGTGTCCAGATGTGAGGTTGACAGGTCTGGCAGGCTCTGAATTTTGAGGAACAGGGTGGTAATGAACGATAATTCTTCACATATAATTTGAAGTGAAAGATCTACTGTGACAAGGCTGACCATTATAAGATGTCGGCTACCACAAATTGAACTAACAGCTGTCATAACATGGCATTGCAAAAATTAGTAGTAGACAACTGTGACAGTTTGGACACTGCAATACATAGCATCTGTAATGAATATGACACAATATTTAAGCAAAATAGAGGTAATATCATTAGAGCTAACACAATGTAGCCTGTAAGTAATTGGAATATGACAACATTAGTAAATTTGGCTCCATACTCCAGTGCACTGAGTCTGATATGCAAGTGACTATGAGGTTAACATACACATTGTTGGCTTTAATTTATACAATTAATTATTTGTTACATGGCAGTTCATGAAATCAGAAGTAACTGGACAAACTAAGAAATAAAACGGTCATGTGTAGCACTTAGTTGCAAACAGTGTGCAATCAATAATTGCCTGAATCCTGCAAACCGCTGAGACCAAATGCTTGGTATGTTCCCTGGTGAAATTCTGCCAGACCAATAAATGCAGCCATTTTCACTTCACACTTGTTTCAGGAGACTTTTGTGTTTAGTCTTGTCTCCAGTAAGTGGAATACATACCCAATGGGGCTTCGGTTATGTGATTGACTTAGCCAGTCAAGAACATATCACATTTGGTTCTACAAAATCCACAATGTGTTTTGCTATGTATCCTGGTGCAATAAAATTTAGCCGTCCACTGAGGTTGAAAGTATATAGTTTTGGATTTGAGCAGATAACATCCCCAGTGAATTTAAGCAGTAGCTTTTGCCATATTTGACTTATTCTATCACTTAAATTACATTACTATATATGCACTGACCTAAAGTAAAAAAACAAAACAAAACATAAAGAGATAAGGCGATACATTTTTAAACCAAAACATGAGATTTCAAAATCTAAATTCTTATTTGTAATGAAAATAAGAAATGGTTTCCTTCACATGTACATTCATGTAGTTTTCAGAAAATAAATGAATGATTCTTATTGCTTCAAATATAGTCTTCCTTCTCGTTGTCTTGCATATATTTTTGTAGCAATGGATTTTAAATTTTACAGTCTATACAGGTAAAACCCTCCTCTCACAAATGAGACATGAGTCATGTGGAAGAGACTGGGCCATTCCTTGGCTCCTGGCCATGGATGACTATTCCTGCTGGCCAGAACTACACTTTGGACTCTTTTCTAAAACACATACACTAATCAGTCATATGACCATCTCCTTTTTCTACACTGACCAGTCCAGAGACAGTAGCCCATCTGCTGCTGCACAGTTTGTGTTGGTCGTCCTCTAGTCCTTCATCACTGTTCATCACCACTCGTACCAGCGCAATACACACTAACACAACACCACCACACAACATATCTGCTCTGTGGGGGTCCTGTAGGGTTCCTGACCATTCAATAACAGGGTGAAAGGGAGAAAACAAAGAATGTAGAGCAACAGATGGACTAAAGTCAGTAATTGTAGAACTACAAAATACAAAGCTCCTGAAATGTCAGCTGAACTGAGAGGTGACAGTGAGTGTAGTAAGAAAGAAGGAGGTGATCATAAGGTCATGATATATATACTGACTCAAGTTAAAACAAAATAATCTTATTATATTCAGACACTCATTGAAATGTATATATATCATTTATAACTTGATCAGATACCAAGGCTTGGAAAAGCTGTAAATCTATATTCGTTCATAAAATCACTCTATATATTACTGATGTAAAAGCTTAAAAAATCTTTTGATCTTTCAAAAAAAGTAAAACTGTTCCCATCCTTACCAACACAGTAAAATTTTGTCTCAAAATATATACTTACAGACTACACCTTAGTGCTGCAAATGTTTTACCTTGGTAGGGGTGTTTCTGCCGGAGCTACAAGTGTTGGGCTGTGTGGAGCCATTTATCTGACCATCCTGTTTACACCTGTACATCTGAAAAAATAAAAGTACAGCTCTGTAAACACTGTGATAACCAAAGAGGCCAGCTCAGAAATGAGCTGAGTGACTGAAAGGCCTTTAACTAGAGGTGGTATGATATATTTCTTTCTGATACAGAAACTTATGTTTTTAATTTTAAAGCAACCTTAGGTATTATTTTTAATTTAAATAAAAGCTTCAAGATCACTGTGATGCTCCACCGACCTGTAATAGTAATAAGAATAGAGACTCTGTCATTGCTGTTTTCGGCTCAGCACTGCAGATTCTGCACTATGTACATTCTGGGGGTGGGCAGGAAAACACTCCCTGTCCCTCACCATTCATTTTAGGACAGTGTTGTAAAAGTGAATTACATTCTTCATCTGTCAGTGGAGCCCAGGAGCAAAAATACCAAATCTTACCTAGTGGTGCTTTGAGACTTTATTTGGTTGTATCCTTCTACTATCCAATGTAGCCTTTTCTTTTGATATCAGCATGACATTGTTACAGGTATAAGATCAATACCATCTCTACATTAACAAAACAGAAATGTACACTGTCCAAGTAGCAACACTGTGCAGAAATGACTGGTAGTAGACGCTGACTCTTGTCAGCAGTCAAAGGGATGGACAAAGCGTGTAAGGACTAACATGAATCACAAAGGCACAGAGAGGAAAAGCAGCAGCGTGGAGTTTACCTGCGTGGGCCTGCGTGTGGAGAAAGACTTAGCTGGAAGAGGAGGAGGACAAGCATAGCTCGGCTCACTGGCTGCCATGATGTCCTGGTACCAGCGCTCTAAATCCAGTCTGGGGGCCAGAGGCCTACTCCTCTCAGCCTTGGTCTTACAAGCGTGGCACAGAAAGAAGGGAGCCAGCAGAGAGGGAGGAAATGAAAGAGGAAGGAGAATGATCGAATAGATCCAGCCATCATTCCAGAGAAGAAAAGCAAAAACAGATCTTTCAATCAACAGATAACAAAATAAAATTCCCTAAATATAAACTTTTGTAATAAATAAAAAAAAAATAGTAAGGATACTTATTTGAGGGAAACATTACATCTGTTGTAAAATATGAAATTTCACCACATTTTACTTAAATTATTTGAGAAAATTCAACATACATAATGTATGCATACTACAGATATTAATTCCTTTCACTAATATGTCAGCAGTCTTTCAGAAACAAGCCTAGGATCAACTAAACAACCCATTAAAATATGAATTATAGATAGTTTCAGTCCTGATTAGCTACATCCATTTACCAATCAAGTGCAGTATAATGGATATGTGTTTGTCTAAGTGATCACAAATACACTGAATTCTATACAGATATTAAAATGAGTTCCATGAACTCACTGTTATGTACTCGGATGAATTTAAATAATGATTTAGAGTAGCATGGCACATCAGTTTGACACAGAAAACAATAAAGGACCAACACACACCTCAGCAACCAGAGACTGGACAGGACCACACTCTGTCATGTGGCTAGAGAGAGCAGGGTCAGCTACAATAGCTTGGAATGTTTGTTCAGCAGCTGTTCTTGAAGAATCAGTGATGTGCATCCCAAAGATCTGGTTTAACTGACTAACTGTCACATACTCCTTTTCACAATCGAAGTATTGTCCACACACATATACACACAGGGAAGAGAATGGGATGAAGGTGTTTTAGATGATAGAAATCATAAAAAACAGATAGTTCTATATGCAAAATTAAATCTTATCAGTAGAGATGAGGAAAGGGGCAAAGGACTACAGAAACAGTAAGACAGATAAACGGGTCAGACAAGTGTGATAGAGAGAGAGAGAGAGCGCGAGAGAGAGAGAGAGAGCGCGAGAGAGAGATAGGGAGAAAATAGAGGTCAGCCTGAGAACTTAATGAATGATATAGGAGCAAAAGGCAAAGAAAAAAACATGAAAATGAATGGTGACTAGCAGTTGTATGAGAAATTTGAATGCCCTTGTTTTAACTGCATAATTGTTTGATTGATGAAATAAGTGAACACATTATTTACAGTGAAAATAATTATGCCATTCTGCAATATTTCTATTGATTTATATAGTTTAATATACTGGAAATAACATAAAAACATGAAAAGTGCCATAATAATAATTGTAATTTAGAATGTAGGTTTGCCCACTTTTTGTAATATCACTCATAGGTCTAGACACAATTTATTTTGATTGTTTTCTCAATTTACTCAAGTGTTTAACATGAAACATACATTTAATCAGTTATCAGTTAAGATATCTTTTGAATATGTAAATAAATGGGAAAGAGAGTAAGCTGTATGTATTCATACCTCACGAGGGGTATCTGGTGCTACAGAAAGAGGAAGGCAAGGAGTGGAAGAGGCAGGAGAAGTGACTGGGGTTGGAATGAAACCACTGCCATACATTTTAAATACATCTGAAAGTTTGAGGTACTCCTAAGCACAAACAGCACACAATCACACATCAAGAACAGACATTTTCCACATATATAGAACCAGTTACTCCATATCTACTGCCACAGGACAGCCAACACCAGAAACGCATCACAACCTGCATACACACACACACACACACACGCTCAACATATGGATTGTCACCATACACATATTAGTGGGGTTGAAATTATTATCGATTTAATATTAATTGTTAATAAAGGCAAATGAAATGAACAAATAGATATTTGTTTATTCCTTTTTTGTAGACTCCATGACCTAATCCAAATTCCAGTCCTGAATGTTCGGAACAGTAGTGAAATCTATGATGTAAACTCTGATCTATGATGTAAAATATGTCAGATCAGAAAAAGTATTTTTCATTTTTTTCTTTCACTTTCATATTAGGACATCACATGGACATTTACACCTTCTCAGTAGGTCAAGAACCATAAGTAACAGTCCAATTGAAATGACTTTATTTCAACACTTTGAACATAGGGGAACGTTTCATCAAGAGCAGGGGTGCCCAACACCTTGATCGCGATCGTCTAGACAATCACACAGTGCACGATGGTAGATTGCAACTCATTAAATTCATATTACATCAAAATTGCTTCTGGTGGTGGGCAGGTCAATGCATTTGAGTATCGTGAAACACGGCCACTCTCCTGTTGTCTTTATTTTAATATTTGCTACCATGGCTATGCCACAGCCCACCAACAGCGCTGCAGTGTATCGGCCTCTCTCACCACGAGAAAGTTTGCATTTATCCGAAGCCACTTTGTTTAGCACCATTTCGCGTTTTTTCATTTACATGCTAACACACAAGATGAGTGCGGGTGGAGGCCTATTTTTTTATGATGTCAAACTCCAAATGCATCTTCTAAATTTTCCAAGCAGCCATTGCACTTCCATAGAAGGAGAATGTAGAAAGGCATTTTTGAACTATGTACAAAAACTATGACAAAGAATTTTCTTCCAAAAGTGAACTTAAGAAGAAATAGACAGACTCAGCAGTCTATCTTTACAAAGCCCATATCCAAAGGAAAAGCTGCTACCATCGCATTATATTTGGTGAGTCTTGAAGCACAAGAAATCATTCAAAGTTGGGGAAATAATTAAAGTGGCCTTAGTGGAGGCAACAGGCTCGTTGTTTCAAGATTTTTAAAACAAAACGGAGAGTGTCTGTGTGATTTTTTCAGTTTTGTCCTGTAACGCTGATAATATCAAAGATATTATGACTTAAAAAATAATTAATATTATATTATCTGATGTACATAAAATAAGATTTAAAAGGCAATTTTGTTTTTAAGGTAGATCATCATGGCTCGTCCATCCGAAAATGTACATCTCAGACCAAAACACCCCTGTTCTAGAGAAACAAAATGTCTTGTTCCAGTCAAATCAACTCTAATTATTTCTTTCAAATGACATTTTTCTTTTGTTTTGACATTTATCAAATAAATTAATTTTGGTTTTATTTTTATGTAAGTCTAGGGAAAATACGTGTATAATCATTACAACCCTTCTGATCACAACTTAGAATCACGTTTTGACATGATGACACTCACAAATTTGTTATTAGCACCACTATATTAGCACCAATCAAAACAACAAAAAATGCCCACTGAGTACACACTTATCACACATTTAATTCATCCAAAACACTTGGTCAGCTGTTGAACTACACAAATACAAGACGTCAAATCAATCAAGCCAATCCAAACAGTCCCATGCACCATGCACCTCCAAAGAGTTTAATAAATACATTAATATGTGTTAAAGAGACCGGCAAAAATTTACAAAATTTTTTTGCCTAATAATATTTGCCCCAAAATAATTGCCTCAAATATAGATCAGTCAGTGTTTAATATCTTAAGTTTGCTCCTTTGCTTTTGCAGGGAAGTCACAAAGCTAATGTGGCTGTCAAGTAATACCACAAGACTTTAGCATAAATCTTCAAACATGCCTTAAACGTGTGTCAAGTAATCGCAAGTGGACTTGGAAATGGCCAATCAAACACACTATATAACATAATGAATGGAACATTTTCAGTATTTAAAAAGTTTCAGATAACTGTTAAAGTTTAAATAATTAAAAATAGCACATAACTTTTGATAAGCAATAGCTGCTCACACCGCCTTATATGTGGATCACTGAGATTAAACCTATTGCTGCTCTCTTGGGCTACCAGCATGGGTTGGTTTATCCTAAATACTTCAGTTTTGCTGTTTATCTCTTTGAAAACTGTATCAACTTCATCTGAGTAAAAATTGTGTAAATTTGACTTAAAGGGGATGTGTACAATTGTGGGGAAACACAGTCCTCTTTGGTTGTTTACATTCAGAAACTCAACGTATTTTAGGGTAGAATGGTGTGTTTGAGGAAAAAACTACTGTTGTTTGTCTGTCTCTAAGTTTTTACCATGAAATCATGGAGGAAAACACCTAACGGTTAATGTTTCTACAGTTAGTTGTTAAAAATTCTTCACAGCTGGTGTGAATCCATCAACCATTCTCTACTAACCACTTAATATAAAAAATCCTTCCAATATTAATGTTATATTCAAGATCTTAGATCAGTTTAGAAGGGCGTTAAGCACGAACATGCTATGAGTTTACCTCCTGGGGTCTTATGGGGCAGATCTGAACGGTGGGGCCTTGGATGCAGGGAGCAGAGGGTGGGGAACGCTGAATAGAGACTTCATTGTAAAGCTCAGGTTCACTGATATGTAGCACTTCCTGTTTTGAATACCATCCACAAGGTTGGATTGAATGGGCAGCGTCATAATTCACACACAGAAGTACCATTTCTAGAAGCTGCTCTGCTTTATAATTCTGCTCCCCTACTCCTTTTACATATTTAATGGCCAAGCGGAGAGGCATTGCCATGGAGCTTATCGCCAACGGCAACAGTCGAGACTGAATTTTTACATCGCTGCCCGGAGACAGAGTGAAGTGGATCCCTATAGATATCAGTAGCACCATGAAAAGTACACAAGATAAGGGTGAGTATTTCAACAGCCAGTACAAAGCACCCAGCTATCAAACAAACAGCAACTCATGAATATTAATGACAGTCGAGAAGAAAACAAGTTCAAGTAGTGCAGCCGTTCTATATACTCTGCTCTACAGAGGAGGGCCTGTCAGATCAATGACAGTGAAGAGTGACAGAAACTTAATATCATCAGACAGTGCTGCAGTAAAGATCCTTGGATCCTTAGCCTGTGACGGATAAAGAACTCGGTTGGCACCAGCAGTGAGTTCTCACCTCCTTCATGGTGGTGGAAGACTTGGGAAAATTCTTCCCTCCAGTCAAGCTGTGGTATCTCTTTTCCAGGGCAGCCAGTCGCTCTCTTTCCTATAGGGGTCGTATAGAATGAGGTAATTACAGTCATTGGCTAAACTGATTATATTTTTCAAACAATTATATTTTTAATATGTTTTTAATGCCTTATTTGATTCTCAGGAGCAACAGATACAATCCAGAAGCAACATATAGCATCAGCTATGGAGCTTTTGTTAAGATTAGGGCCTGGGTGGCATGATAATTCTGCTAATTTATACAGGATAAATAGTCTGTACCTTTTATTTTGGTTGACTTTGGACCATTTAATTTTACATGGACACAGCTGAAATAAACCCCAATAGTTTTGGTTAAAAGGGGCTTGTCTGCTATGATTCTTCAGTTTGAGTTTTCAAATGTCTTAAACTTAGTCAGTAGGAAATGATCATATTATAGAACTATTTAATATTTGCCCAAATTCTTCATAGTTTCTTTGATTTCTGTTATTTCTCTTTTTCCCCTGATTTCTCTTCACTGAATGTTTGTGTGTATTGTAATATGTAAATTAAATCTTAAAGGTTGGATTTCAACATATTTGATCATTTTTGATACAAATATCAGTTTTAGTATTTACAAATTCAGCCTATTTTACTGAATTAAAGGTAAAGGGCTGGTCTCTATTAGAACTGTTATTATTATATGAGGCCACAATCCTAAGAAATTAGGACATTATCCTAAGACATTACCCCCCTTTTTAGAGCTGTTGTGTGCATTATATAAAAGAATCAATTTCAAAATAATGCTGGTGCTTTATTAGTCAGAAGTTTGATAATAACAGCATGAAAAATCTTAATATTGGCAACGTATATCAGATGTTTACAGTATCTCTCTTAATGTCAAAGAAAGATATTTTTTTAACAGTGAATCACACTAAGTTTAGTATAAAATATTAAAAAAAACTTTAATTTCTACACTCTGAATTTGTGTGAACTATATTATGATATTCACACTGTTATCCTCCAACTCCTACTTCCAAAGGAGTCCCTGACATTGACATTAATCCTAGCAACTACCCGAACTCACCTTAATTGTCTTGCACTCTTCTTTCACAGATTTTAGAATAGATAGAGAAGTTATGGTTTAGACAAACCTTATGCAGCATCTGTAAGGCTATAGTACGGTCTTTCGCCATCCTTTCGCAGTCCTGAGCCGCCTGCACACCCAGCTGATTGGCCTGAATTTCAAGTGCTGCCATTTTCTCCTAAGGAATTATGGGAAATTAAGTTTTTAAGGCAAACACATAATCAGAAAATACAACAATGTGACATAAGTCAAGGCCACCTTCTTCAGGCCAAAAACTGTATTATTAGGTAAAACAGCTTTGAATGGAAAAAACACAAGACCCACTGTGGGATGATCCAAAAAAAAAAAAAACATCCCGGACCAGGCGTCATACCTTCCTCTTTGCCACGCTGCGCTGGTACTCGGCCTTCTCCTGCAGCAGCTGCCTGCTGACCATCTCTTTCTCCTCCTCTAGGCTGCTCTCGTGCTCCAGCTGGCGGAACTCCAGGTCTTCAAAGCGCTTGGAGCCTGACTCCAGTGCCTCAGCTTTCTGCAGACAGACAGGGTAGACGAAGAGTAGACACAGACAGTAGGACAGACCAACAGATGGACAAGACAAACAGGCAGATGGACAGAAAAAAACCTCAGTGGCATATAATTTAAATGTAACATTTTTTATGTTATGAAATTCTAAATTTGGAGCTGTTGAATGGCCACCTTAGGCTTCATTTATATTTTATATAGCCAACCACAAAAACGTGTCTGTATTATCAAAACTGCACAATATCATCAACATGTGGTGAATATGAAGAACCATATGCAATATCAATCGATTAGTAAGGTGGTTTTGTTAGAACATAAAAAGCAAGCAAGCAAGCAAGCAGCTGGATTTGATAGGCGTATGGAGATTAGGTGCACAACAGTGATGGGCCTTAATACAAAGACTCAAGAATAAACAACAGTGGAAGAGCCTCCAAACATAAAGTCCATAGGGTACTCTTGTTAAAGGAACACAATCAGTGAAACCAGTGAAAGTTAACAAGCCAACATTCTGCCAACATTCCCAGACATATATTTAATAAAAGTTTCAGGTTGAAACTGTGACTTTTTCAAGGTATTAAACATGCGTTTTACACTTCAGCACCTTCAGAAGCATTATCTTGTGTGTTTTCTGTTCTCTTCTTTGCCCACTTTTAATGTCCTCCAAATAGTCTTTGTAACCTTGAGACACACAGTACCATGCAAACGTCTTAAGCCAGTGGACAAAATTTTAACTTAATAATCTATGCTGTCAAAATTATTTTCTCAAATTACTACAGTAAATATGCATAAAGAGTAAAAATAAATAAAATATATTAAGTTTAATTTTATGTATCCCCATAATATACACCTATTGTCCCGATGAATAAATGTAAGCCATTTTCTCAGGTGACTTTAGACGTTAGCACAATACTGAGCTTCTCATTTATTCTAACTATTCCCTTGGTTCTTCTTGGACAGACTTTATTTTATCCATAACGAGTTCTTGTGTGTGTGCTCTGAGCTCCATTGGGCAGCAGGAACGAAGACTGACCCTGGTGAGCTGTTCTTGTAAGTGTTCCCTCAGAGACTCGGGGCATTTGTGAAGCTGGCTCTTCAGCTCACTGTACCCGTCCCTCAGCCTGGCCAGGATGTCCCGCTCGGCCGAGACATTAGCCCTCCCCTAAGAAACAACACACACACACACATACACACATGCGCACACACATACACGCACAGACACAGAGCAAGCCAGGGACAGGGAAGAGGGAGAAACAAAAATAACACACTGCTCAAAGGCTCACCTTACAGAGGTACGACCAGGGCATGTGTGTCTGTCTTTTCATATTGTGGGAGGCTATTCATGCTCATCAAGTTTACGTACAGAACAAAGAGCATCTCTGAAACGTATACCATTTAGGAATTCATATCAAGAAAGGGCTTAAAAAACACTAGGTACGATTTGGTGTTTTGCTCCTGGGCTCACCCTATAGTTGCAGAGTGTAATTAATTTTTTACAACACTGTCTTGAAATTAAAGGCAAGGGGGGATCCTACCCTCTTACAAAAGTTACCTAGTGCAGTTTCTGCAGTGCTGAACCCAGATTAGTAACATCAAAGAGTCTATTCTCCTTATTACAAGTCAGTGGAGCATCACAATGATTTAAAAGCTGTATTTTTAAGCTAAAAATACTACCCAGTGTTCTTTTAAGACATGCAGTGATCCCATATAAACCCTCTTTCTCTTTCAGTAGCACCTTAATTAATGTTAACTCACTCAATCACTGTTCTCTTAACTCCACATACACACATGCAAACCTATGTCTATATCATAAAATATACTTTTTCTCATTTTGATGACATTCACACTTTTAATACATATTTGAGCCCTTTTACATTAAAACGAGGCTTTCTCAAAATTGGAGCTTACTAAATATGCTGACATGGAAAACAATAACTTATTCTCTTAGACATATGCAACAGTTCTGTCTTATTTATAAAGAAATATCCACAGTGTAAGTCAGACATATAATAAACATTCTAACTTCTGATTTAAGTCTGCATTTACAAATAGAAGGTGGTGGAAACATGGACAATTGTTTTTATTCCACCTCTCAAAAATGTGTTTGAAAAAAAAACTGCTTTGAAACCATCATCTGATAACACACCAGCCACTTGCAGAATCACAAACCCTCCATTTGCAGAATGCACAGAGTTAGATTGTTAAAGGTTAGAAAGAGGTTAGTAAAGAGCGCAGACAAACATCTTTCAAGTGGAAAATGCAGGAAACAGGAAATTTTAAAACAGGCAAAACAGTTCTTCCTTGCTGACGCCAAACCAAAATGCTCCTAGGTAGAAAGGGACGCCTTAATTAACTTGTGCAAGCGACTCCTTTATGTGTATGTGTGCACTGTTTACCTTCTCTTTCTCCCTCTGGATAGTTTTCTCCACTTCGTTCAGTTTGATCTGAAGCTGATTAATGATCTCTAACTCCGCCTCCACTTGATCTAACTCTGCCCTCCTCTCACCCTGCAGCAATGCTCTCTCCATCTCGGCCTGTAGATAAAGAAAAACAAATCTCATACTCTAATATCACTCCAAGCAGTTTCTATTAAGTTCTTCTGTCATTGTCTAAACATAATCAAATGTCATACATTTCTTTACGGTTCTCCAAAACACTAAAATTTCTACTAACCTTCTAATTACACTGAAAATACACTCAACATTCAACATGTTATTCCCAACCACTGTGTTACTGCTGACCACACAAAATTTACTATTCAATTCAACAGTGTTCATTAATATTCAACAACACTAACGACAGTAAGCATATCTAACTATGTAAACATCCACCGCCTATGGTGCTTCTCAAAGAGTTAAACAGGACAAACTAGGTTATTCAAGGAAATTATCAGAGATTATTTTAGACCTATGTGTTTCTTTGTCTTTTGTATGATGCAATAATACTATTTAAGCTCTGCTTGTCTATATTCACATTAAAAAATTAAAGGCACAATCTTTTCAAATATGAACACAAACCTAGTACTAGGCTACTACAAAGAATATTTGACAGATTTGTATATGGTATAACAAAAGAAAGGAGTGTTTTAACTTCAGCTGGATGTGTAGTGGATGCCCAACCTCCTGTCTTGAATCCTGAAGCTGCTGTTCAAGCTCAGTGACGCGGGCCTTTAGCTCATCCACTCGTGCCAGAACCCTGACCCGCTCCTCCACCAGATAACCCGCCTCCTGCTGCCCTAGACCAGCAGTGTCTTCATGCTGAAGGTCAGATAAAGAGACAAATGAAGAACAAAAGGTTTTTAAAATGAATTAACATCCAAAAATCTATGTTGCTACATTTGCATTTTGGCATTTAACATACCAATGTTCTATAATCCATAACAATACAAAGCTGACGAGCCATGCAGCCATACTGGTAGAGTTCCTAGTCAAATGCTACTGTCTAACTTTACAATAAATAAAAACTAAAGGCAGATTTAAGCTGTGTGATAATTGTCACATAATTATCAAAATATTTGCTGACTCATATTGGAAGTCATGATTATTAAAGAATTTAATCAATTATTTATTTCATTATATGATCATTGCTAAGATACACTGCAGCTTGGAACAACAGGTGAATTCTGACATCCTTTCTTTGCAGAAAATCTTCAGTCTTGTAATTTTATATACACTACAGGGCACGTACAGTCATACAGTGGGTCAGAGGGGTCAGAAGTTTCCAGCTGCAGCATCTTGTGTAGTGTGACAAAAAGCAGCGTAATCGTATAAGAGCACTGCTATCACACAGTTTATGGCTAATTTCAGAAAGTAAAATAATATGACAAAAGATAGTAAGATTTAAATTTCTTAACCAGTATGTCTGAAAATAACTTATAAAGGAAGGTTCCAGCCGGTATGACTACAAGCACAAAAATTCATTGACTTACATAAGAAAGTAATGGGCAAATCCCAAACCAATTGTCAAAAGCCTTCATTTTCTTAAGTATGATTTGAGACTTTAAAGAACGAATAACTAGTTTTACAAAGGTGGGGCTTGGATTTGGTTAAAGTTACATTGGGTTTGAGTTTGAGCCTTCTTTAGCAAAGAAACAATTACTGTTGGGCTTTAAAAATATCACAGTGGCCTTGATCTACACTAAAACAAACACATACACAGAAATCTTTTAAATAAACTTGCTGTGAAATGTTTTGTGGTGTCATATCAACAACAGAAGAATCTGTCTGGGGATTAGATTGTGTGAAAATGTTTACGTCTCACCTCCTGATGCTGGCTCTCAGTGCTGCTACACTCCTCCTTCAGATTCTCTTCATCGCTCTCTCTTTGCCGGTGTGTGTGCATGTGGGTGCGCTGCACTGCCACACCCATAGGGTCAGGGCAGGGTCGCTGGACAGACCCCTCCCCTGTCCCAGGGAACTGACCAGCCCTCTCAGTTTCCATGTCTACCAGAGGGTCCCCTTTATTATACTCAGCACACAGACTCAGAATGGTCTCCAGTCTCTGTCTCTCCTATACATACACACACACACACAAACACACACACACACACACATCAGGGTGGTCTCAGAGTGGTCTTAAAGTGGTCTACTACTATGTAAACACCCAAACACACACTATGGTATACACTTGTGAATTCTTTGCAAATGATGCCTTGCTATTTAATAGTGTCTTTAATAATTAAATAAAGTTAGATTGTTTTATTTCAATATATTTTAAGCTGCTTTTCAGCATATATTTACAAGAAATGTTGCATAATAAAAGCAGCCAATATTTTACATATTATTTAATATTTGCTTATAATTATTTAATTTATCTGCTTCAAGAAAATCTCTTAATTTGTGAAATTCAGGGCGATCCAGAAATTAATTATTTTTATAACATTCTTTACGTTAGTTTACTTAGTCACTGTAGAATCATCTACAGACATGTTCAGATTTTGGACACTTTGGTTGCTCCCACAAGGGGTTGTTAATGTGGATCACCCGCCAACTCGGCTAATGATCCGCACGGTAGACTTGGCACAGGATTTACGCCTGACACACTTCATGACACAACCCATTTCACTTGAGCTTGCGACCAGCACTAAGAATGTACAAGTGCAACCCAAGTGGCTGGATAGCTGATACACAGCAAACTCCACACAGGCAATGACCCAAGGCAAGGTCTGAACCCTCATGTCAGGCCACTGTGATGCCATCTACAGTCATACAAACAACACCTCTAACATTTCTTAATTTTTTTTTAACCACTTCTAAGCTTCCTACACCGTCAGAAAAACTGTCAATGCGGTGGTACCTTTTGCTGTCACTGTGGCGGTACCCTCAGAGGTATAGATTCAGTACCTCTAATTAGGGAACATAATGGTACCATTTTCTATTACAACTGTAGATTTTAAAATGCTGTTATAGAATTCATACACTTCATTTTATCTTCAGGTTTTATTACTGTGTTCTTTAATTGTACACTGTTTTACACTAATTATTTGACACTACAATAAAATCTTACAAATATTTATATCTCCTTCTGGAGAAAAGAATGTAATGAACATTTAGGGAACACAGCAGTGGACTTTAAAACCACTGTTGTACATATAAAAGGTACATTTTCATTGTTTGTAACTTGTAAATTGTTTGTAAAAATGCATTTTGTTTTTCTGGAAAAAGTTCTGAAAAGTAGTGTAGATAGACACGTTTGCTTATGATACTGTAGTGGCTTCAGAAAAGCTGACAGGTACGGTTATACAGCAAGGTCTGTACTAAATATTCAGACTGAAATCTGATCGTGACAGTTGCCTAAAACACCATGCCAGCGGTCTGACTACTTAACATGAACACTAGCTTTAAGAGTGGCATGCAGTAGACACAGTAACTATAAGCCAGTACAATGACACAAACAATCTTCATGCATAGAAATACAAATAAATACACATTTGCCTGCCTTGTTTGAGCTTGGAGAATGCTTGGGCCCCTTGGCAGCTGTGTAAAATCATCCTCACACACATACCCTTGACGATAAACTCCTCTGCACCACAGCCTTACCCCCCAACTTGTGAACTCATGCGGCTTCTCACCCCGGCTACAGTAAGCAGCTGCTGCTGCCAGTCTACATATATTACCAACACAGGGGTATGTGTGTGTTGTGTGCTTGTATTTGTAGCTTCTACCTCTGTTTAGAACTTCATTCTGTTCTCTGTTCCGAACCTCTTGCTAGATTTTGTTGCAGCCCTTCATGCGATGTGCACCTCTATGCACACCGGCAACCGACAATACCGAAAGCTGTCTGACCAGCTGACACCGAGCTAAATAAGATGACTGGCATGACTAAAATAACACGGCAGACCAGCATGTTCTTACAAGAGCAGCACTAAAGAGAAGGCGCAGGAGACCATTCTAGTTAATTTAAAAGAAAAGGATTAAGGATTCATTTACACATGTATGATTAACAAGGGACATGGCCTTTTGGGACTCAACAAGTAAAAACATGTGCATGCCACTGCAGTGCATGTCTCTAGGTGGACAGAGGGCAATTTTAACACACAAATATAGTAACAGTAATTGTAATGGTTAAGGGTGGGCGATATGGCAAAAAATATAACGTCACGGCACTTGAAGGCATTGTCACATAACTGGAAATATATTTTTGCACACAAGTGGAAATGGACACTGTATTAATAAAACAGATGTACCAAAAAAAAGAATAAAAAAATAATAATACGTTTTTTAGGGGAAAAAAATAGCTTGCAATCGGCTGCTTGCTGCCTCTTAGTGATGACACCTGTAAAATATTATTAACTGTGGCTATGTAGTGGTTACTGCTGATTAAGTGGTCTCTGATTGAACATTTTATGATACCCTTAGTTATTCAGTACAACTGAAGATACAGAAGATATACTCAGAAAAAGCACATGGAGACTTTTTCACATTCTACTGCTGTTTATCTTGGTTTCCTGTCAACATGCTTTTCTGTCCATGTGCTATTGTTTTTATTTTGGTTTCTAGCTCCTCCCTTGGTCCAGATCAGTCATCTGTTTCACCTAAGAGCAGTTGGTCTCATGGTGACTGAATACTCTCATGTGTTTCTTGTGGTTATTCTTGTATATTTAAGCCCTTTGTTTCAGTTTTTCCTTAGCCTTCCTGCAAATGTAACTCTGCTAAACTCTTCAGCTGGATTTTTTAAAAATATATTTCTAGTTTCTTTTTTTAACTCATTATTTTAATACTTTAATAGGTTTTAATGGGTTTAATACTCCAATATGTTTGATTTTCATCTTGGACTTTGTGTTAAATAAATCCTTTGCACTTTTATCCTGCCTCACCGCCCCCTCCCCTTCAACAAAAGCATACTATAATTTATCACAGTAATGATTTTATATTGCCATATTGCCAGAGGGGAACCCTCAGGAAATCATCAAGCCTTCAGAGAAGGTCTAATGTTTTCTGGGAAGTAAAACATACATTCTGCAAATTTCCATTCATATTTAACAGAATAATCATGCCTGAATTATAACTTTGCCAATAGTGTAGAAAGGTTTTTATGGTTAGATGTTGGAAACAAGATTCTAACAATGAGGTCTAGGTAGATACAGTCAAGTGAGTTTTCCTATTAGTTAGGAGCAGCTTATATTACTGAAAGAGTAACTGTAAATTGCTTCATACAAAGAAATATATGTGGAAGCCTCAAAATAACCATGGAATATTCAACAAGATTTAAATGACTGTTTAATTTTGTAAAAAAAAGCACCAGTAAAATACAAGGTATTTTTATTTTAATTAAATTGGTCAAAATCTAGTGTCGCAGTCACACAGCTCCAGGGACCTGGAGGTTGTGGGTTCAAGTCCCGCTCTGGGTGACTGTCTGTGTTCTCCCAGTGTGTGCGTGGGTTTCCTCCGGGTGCTCCGGTTTCCTCCCATGGTCCGTAGGTGGATTGGTGACTCAAAAGTGAGTGAATGAATGTGTGTGTATCTGTGTTGCCCTGTGAAAGACTAGCACCCACTCCAGGGTGTGTTCCTGTCTTGCGCCCAATGATTCCGGGTAGGCTCCGGACCCACAGCGACCCTGAACTGGATAAGCGGTTACAGATAATGAAGGAATGAATGAATAGTCAAGATCTTACATTTTTTATGATATCCATTTACATACAGTTGTTCATTTACTGCTTATCAGTTCATGGTCACAGGAGAGTTCAGAGCCTGCATGGAATCACTTGGCGTAAGGCAGGGACACACCCTGCACAGGGTGTCACACACACTTATGGGCACTTTGAACAGCCAATCTGCCTATCAACACATGTCTTTTGGACTCTGGGAAGAAACTGGAGCACCAGGAGGAAACCCATGCAGACATGGGGAGAACACACAAACCCACAATCCCAGGACCCTGGGGCTGTGTGACAGTGACACTACCTGTTCTGACACTATGCCACCCAACAGTCGTTCAGTGTTCTCAAATTACTGATTATACTGATATCAGGATATAATTCATTACAGTCACTCAAAATGGTAGTATATACATGACACTGAAAACTACTTTCATTCATTCAGAACACAACTAGAGAAAGCTTGGGGGGAAAAAATCTGAAATAAAAATATAAACCTTAACAGTGTGAGCATTTATTTTAACATATTGTAGTCAATCTTTCTTTGACAGAAGGTATTACCTTTTTCTAGAAAAATAGGTTTGAATAAAATACAAAACCTATCAAGCCAATAACCAACATAGGCTAGCTGTGAAGCATGCTTATTAAAATGTTCTTATTTGAACTAATCTGTAAAATCCAATTCACAATATAAGTCAGCAATGGGAAGAAGAAATTCTGTCAAATTCAATACAATCTGAAATGGGAGGTGTCTGCTTCACATAACTGTATGAAGCTGCCATTTCAAGACAGGATTAGAACAAAAAAAATTATATATATATTTTCTTATCAAAATCTCATTTGTGAGCACATATCTCGGAGCTATAAAAGTTTTAAATATTTGCCTTCTTATTTCTGAAGCTTCATTTCTGGATGGCTGCCAAGGAAAGGAATCCTGAACTGTTGAATGTGTAAATATTCAAATCTGTGTCTTATTTTACAACAGCAGCGCATTATATGTGAACCATCCCCCTCAGCCACTTCACCTTCAACTAACAGTTTCTGTCCAAATTCCACCTAATGAAATGATCAATATGTCAAGAGCTTTAGCATTGTTCTTGAAATAAAATGGTTATGTTCTTTATTGTGAAATTAATACATGCTCTTTAAAGGACGCCTGTTTTTTTTGAGACATGCTCTTGTTCTAAAGAGGTCTTCCCTGTCAAGAGAGTGGAGACACAGTGGCTGCTGTGGTAAACGCTATCCGTGGGGTAGCTAAGCAACAGCATTCTCTTTAACAAAGAGAGTGTCAGCTCAGCTGGCAAAGCCCAAGGAAGATGCCTCTGCCCAAACAAACATAAAAAAGGCAACGTACAAAACGTGCGTGTAAGGCTTACTTTATGGCAAAATTCCCCCCTTAGCACACAATACATTCTCAGCCCCAGGGTCTTCCAAGTAGAAGACCAACAAATAAAAATGATCAAATGACACTTAAACACAACCTATGAATTCAAACTTGTTTTTTTTTTTCTAAAATGTTGGATTTGTATGCAGCCAGTAAGGAGAGACTGTATACTGTAACTTAGCCTTTTCAAATACTGGTATTAGCAATAGACATCCCTCATTTATTCTTCAAACCAGTCACAGCACTGAAACAACCGAGTTACACCAATCCACCATAACATTATAACCACTTCCTTCTCTGTCTCAGTTCTACTGAATATACAGGAGCACTTTTTACTTCTACATTACAGACTAGAGTCCATATTTGCTCTGCTGGTGGGTCATTTTCAGCGCTGCAGTGACACTTACATTATAGTGGTGTGTTAGTGTGTGTTGTGCTGGTATGAATGGATCAGTCACAGCAGTGCTGCTGCATTTTCTAAACCCTTCAGTGTCACAGCTGAGAATAGTCCACCAGCCAAAAATATGCAGCCAACAGCATCCTATGGGCGACGTCCTCTGTCCACTGAGGACTAGAGTGCAACCAACACAAACTGTGCAACAACAGATGAGCTACTGTCTCTGACTTTACATCTACAAGGTCCAACAAAGACCAACAAGGCATGTGCGTCTAATAGAGCGGACAGTGATGAAACTGTTGTGTCTGATACACTTGTACCAGCGCAACACAGTATTACATTTAGGAGTACTTCCCATCGAGTAGAGAGAGAGAGAGAGAGAGAGAGAGAGAGAGAGAGAGAGAGAGAGACGGGGGGTATCTGCAGTGTATCTCTGTTAATGTCTCTTCTAATTGATCTGGTCACACACAGGTCTATACTATGTCACCTACAGTATTATACAATGTCACCTTATACATTAACACATTTACTGGGTCTGATATGGCTGATATGAGGCCAGGAATTTATTACATAGAGAGCAATAGGGGAACAATATGCTCTCTGCATAAAGATGCTTCGGGAGAGCGAAAGGATTCTGCAGTGTGTAAAGACTTGAACTGCATGTCAAATGATTTTTTTTTTTTTTTTGCAAAACAAGTAAACAATTAAATGAGTATTCACTCCATTCTGTGTTTTAACAAAATGTGGTGGTAGGCTGCCCTCTAGAGGAGAGCACCACAATCCGCATTCAGGCAATCTTCTCAGTTTCCACGGTGACACAGCCAGGAAGAATAAGGAGTGACCTCCAATACCGAACCACCGCCTTAGGAGGCAGAGCCACCTTGAGACGAAAGTGTAAGAGAGGAGAGGAGAGGGGAGAGCGTAGAGCTGTTCTGGACTTTGAAGTTAGGAGGGAGGGAGAAAGTGTGTGTGTCTGTGTGTCTGCGAATGTCAATGTGGTACTTTCAGGATAACACAGGCGGGGCACAGCAGACCAGAGCATCGGAAAACAGCCATGGCTCTGAGCCAAGTGGGCCATGGCCCAGAATTTCCACTCCAGTAACACGTGCTTACAAACACAGACACACACACACACAGCCAGAGCTACTCTACTGATCCATTCATCTTTATCCTATCCATTTCGAGTAACCTTTCTTACTCTCCGACCTGTTTTCCTTTTCTGTCATTAAAAGTAAAACAGTGATGTGACAAAATGTTATCAAAATCGTTCATTAATATGATGAACATGTCCCAAATGTTTTGTAAAATTACATAACCCACATCCAAAGGACGTCTGAAAATCTAACAGAGCAATTTACGCATAATCACTCTTCAGTCTAAGGCTATGTTCACATTTCAACGCTCATTCATCAATTCCGATTTTTTGCTCATATCTCATTTGGCTGTGCTGATGGTTCATATTCGTAAACGTGGCTGTGTCTGTCTTTCACTTGAACGAAACCATGTGCACATTGACACATTTAGGCACATCGCCTCCTTCACTAACTATAAAAACAATACTTGTGAGACGACTCATTCATTTAAAATTGGACAAACAGACACATCAGTAGTGAAAAATAATCCAGCCAGCTTTCACTGCTGTGCCAAGAGATCGGTAGAATTACATACGTCTCCCTACACCTTTTGTAGTGCACACTCTATGTCATAAAATTCTATACATAAAAAGAACTAGTCCCCTGTCCGTGTGTAGTATATATATCAGGTCACATGCCCATGAATCAGATATGTATCTGCTCTAGGAAAAATATGAAAGTGGCACAAATCTGATTTGACAAAATCAAATTTGACATGTCCACATAGATTTTATGAGAGTCACATTATGGCAAAAAAAAAAAACGGATGTGTAGCTTAAGCCTGGTAATGTGAATGTAGCCTGTTACAGAGATGAGAGTGGATATGTAGTTTTTAGCATTACTTTTGCCCCCAAAAAATCCTTAGACCATATCTTTGGCTACTAACAATTACAGAATTTGTTCGCAAATATATTTTAATAATGCATTTCCAGTGAATGCAATGGTAATGCTTTTGGCATGTTACAACTAACAGTAAATGTTACAGCATAAAAATAAAATAAAATACAGCTTGTTCAACATCATACTCATAATGACAGACAGGGCACATGAATGTTAACTAGACCTCAAAGATAAGAACACAAGGAAAATCATTCAGTGCCTATATACTTTGGAAAAATAATTTCTTATTATTATTTTCATACGTCATGTAAGCACTGCAATTTGTCAAATTGACTTAATTTATAATAATGCCATCACAAAGCTTTCAGTTTTAAGTATTTTGGTCTACAACTGATGCGAAAGACTAATCAAATTTGTCAACTTAATTGCTAGAATAACTTTTAAACAATTCGTACATTTGGATACATTTTTCCCTCTGGGTTGTCTGAGTCTTTCCTTCCAACCTCATTTTTCCTCCCACTTTCCCACAACCACTCTGTCTCTCTAATCCCACAACCAGCTTACCCTCCCACGCTGTGAGTTTTACTGAAGGGAGTGATCATAAACACAGGGTCTGATGCCAGTACATCAGATCTGATATAAGATTAATGGAACACAAATGTATTCTATAAATAACTCAACTTGATAGACTGCATCAGCAGAAAATCTGAAAGCTGTTTTTTATGTACAGCCAAGCGCAGAACTGTGACAAATGTAAATATTAACCTTAGACTCAGACAACCAACCATTAAGTCTTACTGACAGATGTGATACAGCAGTGTGCCAGGTTCATCAGTTCCCCTGAACGGGAACAGCATTTGATTTGTAATGGGGTAGTTGATACATGCTCTATGTTACTAGTTTTTCTAAACATGCCATGCTATAAAGATTACAGGAGGTCAAATAAAGGAGAAAAATTCTTGTTCAAGGCCCAATCCCATTTCTTATTTTCTACCTCTACCTCTTGTTTTCAAATGTCACTTTGTCCCTTGGAAGTTATATATTGCAGTGGTTAAAACCTTCCGCTATGAAAATGAATAACCCTTCACTAACCTGATACATCAGCTGCAGCTCTCTCTGCCAGTCCACAGCGATATCAGAGGAATACTGCTATACTTTAGTTAAATATAGGCAATCACATGCCTATCATACATTATTGGCCACTCCTAGCTCTTGTGTAATATGAAGCTAAATTCAGTTAAATGCTGCAATTGAATCAGGTGCCAAAATGTAATTGCTAAACCATTTAAGATTGAAATGGAAATTTCCTTCCAAAAACTGGACACATTTTGAAGCAAGAAGAAGGCGATTTAGAAAGGCGGTGGGCATTCATTCATTTGTTGTAACCGCTCAGTGTGCAGTTCAGTGTCATTGGTCCGGAGCTCAGTTTGCAATTTAATGTTAATTTAATAAATTAAGCTTCTATTACCTTTTGTCTAAATTAGCCTCCTAACACAAGTGTAACACTAAAAAATCAAAATTGAACACCTAATACATTTTGCCCAATAAAATCAATTTCAAATTATTTAAAAAAATAAATAAAAGAATATGAATTGCCTAATATTTATTTTCTGCTAAGAGCTGAACCGCTGTTCTCTATTACTTTAAACATGACACAAATGAAACTTATTACAGATGAGGGCAAAAGAGGCTTCAAGGCTGATTCCAGAACACTGATGATTTTTTTCATGGAAAATTACTTCCTGCTTGTATTAATTTCACTGTTGTCCTGAAGGACTCATCTCTTAAAATAGCTTTTCTGAAGGGAATAAGAGGAATGTGACTCCGCTGTGACAGCTGCTTGACTGTTCATAATTAGGGTTCTCTGTGTGCATGCACTTGTGTGTGTATGTGTGTGTGTGTGTGTCTCTCTCTACAGACAGATTAGACTGTGCACTTCAAAATTCATATATGCTACACATCCAAATGTTTGTAGAGACCCTCCCTCAGCTAATTTAATGTACACTCTTTGTGGACACAGATGTTCAACCTTGCATGAACAGCTTGTTAAATCTCCACAGAACCATACTGTCAGTAGAATAGGATGCTTTAGAGCAGCTGCAATGAGCCCAGGGGCTTAAGGACATAAAAAGGTCATATGGAGTAGGTGTTTGTAACCAAACTGGCTTTGAAAATTAAGAGATTTCAGGATATATAACGTATGCAGAAAATTACAGGGTCACTGATGGGGTGAACTGTCTGGAAGTGGTGAGATGAGGGTATGTGTGAGAGACTGTGTGTGTGTGTGTCTGTGTGTGGTTTGAGGCTTCCAGACTGTGTTGGGTAAATATAGCATTCACATAGCCACACCCTCTGCCCATGGCTCTTTACAAGACACTCAGGAATTTACACCAATGTGTTACTCTTGTCTACGCCTTGACTAAAAACCCCTCACTGCCACCCACCACTAACCCACCACAGAGTTATCAGAGCACTGAACTTTTGTGTAATCATCTAAATATCGACCAACATTTCCCTCTTCATAGTATTCACTTCAAAACTTCATTTTACAGATTCTTTCGGTTTATATGCACTTAGTATTGGACAGTACTTGTCCCTCACCAGTCACCATTTAAACCCCTAAAACACTCTCAACAATCTGTCTTCATCAAGCTTAAAAATTCAGAAGTTGTATCCAAAGATAAAATATTTTAATGTTTAACCACGGCTTAGATAGATAACTGTACACCTTTGTTTTCACTCAGTACATGTGGATCCATGAATATGCAATTAGTCCCCACCTCTATCTCCACCAACCTCTCCTCAGCTCAAGTGCAGCTTGAAAGCTCTGCTTCTCAATTGACAGGATCATTTCCTTCGGTTAATGTTGCAAGAAACCTTTGCTGCCTGTATTCACCTGTCATTTCCTACCCTCCTCCATAAATTACATAGTGCAGATTCTGCAGTGCTGAACACAGAGAAGCAAAGACAGAAGCTCTATTGTCCCTATTACAGGGCAGCAGAGCATCACAATGATTCTGAAGATGTAATCCTAAGGTAAAAATATTATGTAATGTTTCTTTAACTATGACACACGGAGATCACTCAAAAATATAAACATCCAGAACTAGGGGTTTACAAACACAGATAAATAAAAATCTCAAGTTGGGGCTAGGGTTAATCAAATCAAATAACTAAACATCAGCCTATGTGGCCTATGTTATTCAAGAAATAATATGTAAGTCTTAACATGTGCAGAAGTGATTTCTCTCTGAAGGAAATGCACTTTTTGGACCCCAAAAATCAGTAAAACATTTGGCTGGTGTATGCATATATTACATACAAATATAATGCACTTCACAGTCAAAGTGCAGAATGAAATTTAAGATAAATATTAAAACAAATGGAGAGCTTTCAGAGAGAAAGTTAAATTAGTGATCTCAATTAAGGGAACCGAAGTAAATACTAGGTAACAGGTTGACTGTTATTGTTATTGATATCATGCTGTTATTCAATGAATAGTGGAATTGACACACACACACACATACACACAGACTCACCAGTCTCTCCATCTCTTGCTCTCTCATCCTCTCTTCCCTCTGCCAGCGATGGTATTCTAGTAATTCATCCTCGTTATCGCTGATTTCAGAGATGCTGTTCTTGCGTTCCCTTGTACGAGGCTTCCTCTGGCTTCGAGGGCTGGTTAGAGGAGAAACCCCAGTCTGGGCACTCATAGCTGGGTTGACAGGGGCTCCAGCAGGCCCCTTCTGCCTCCCAGCATGGTCCTTCAGTACAGCAGATACAGGAGAAGGACTTCTGGCCCTAAGACCTCTTGTTCCTGTACTGTCTTCTTCACTTGCGTTTCGCCTGTTGATTCGAGAGCTCTCTGCCACATTCTTTCCTGATTGGCTACGAGTGGTCAGGCAGACACCAGCTAAAGCACCAGGTAGAACAGGAACTCCCTGAAGCACACGGCGTGATGCAGAGGGGCTGGGAGGTGGACGCTCCAGCACTGGAGCACCGGTGGACCCTTCTAGACATCTGCGAGTGGACTGTGGGCTCTCTGAAGGCAACAATGACCGTGACTGAGGCTGGAGTACTCGGTCCACTGGAGGAGTCTCATGGCCCAGGCTGGATCTAGGACTTGAGGAGGCCGGAGATGAGGAAGTTGTGAGTCTAATGCTGCTTTGCCTGCTTGTATCTCCAGATGCTGAAGAAGATGAGGGTGAGCAGGAACTGAGAATTGACCTTGGGCTTTCCAACCCACTTCTATTCAAGATGTCCTGATTTGGGCCATGGCGGTTGGATGTAGGGCTTGGTGGAGTCTCACTTAAGACCATTCTGGAAAATTTTGGACTTTCCTGAACTTTTTGTCCCACGCTGCTAGTGTTATTCCGGGAAACGAATGCCCTTGGTTGAGGAACTGGAGCCTGGACTTTATGGTGGCTAGCTGAATGTGAAGGAACAGGAGGATTACCTGGACTGCTGACGGCTGATGGAGATGAGACAGGAGAAAAGGGAGGAGTGGCATTTTCATAACTGGAGCCTACAGACATGGCTCCAGGGCTAGTGGGAGGAGAAAGAAGATAGCGACCACCTCCATTGAGCATGGGTGAAAGAGGGGACTGTGGAATGGGGTAGTGAGACAGTTTAGAAGCCTCAGATGAGGAAGCCTGAGAGTCACTCATAGTTAGAGAGTCCATGATGTCCTGGAGATCTTTCTCTATGGAACGGACCAGCGTTCCATGGCCTGGACGAACCCTCTCATTAGGAACAGGCTGGTGGTTTCCATTCAGCAGTCCATGGGGTTCTACAGGAAAAAAAAGTTATTATTAATACTGACATCAAAATATTAATCTATATTAAGTTAAACAAATTGATACTGGGAATGAGAGAAGGAAAACAATCCTTAGAAAAATAAACTGAGTAGATACAGTCACTAGGGACAAACACATATATATATATACACACACACACACACACACACACATATAAACACCCATACAAATAGAGAATGTAAGAAAGCCTTTCTGAAATTAATTAAAATAAAATTTAAACTTGGGTAAAGTTTTCTCCTTTCTTTTTCTTGTTGTCTTTTTAACAAAAACGCAATAAAGCACACACACACACACACACACACACACACACACGTCTATACATACAATTACACAAACTCTCTTTTTCCTGCTACGCACACACAAACACACACACCCATACACACACACACACACAGAGGACTGGGTGTGTCATGCAGGCCTCCCTCTCACAGTACAAAGGTCGGAGCGGACAGAGGAGAATGGGGCCTGAATTATAGCATGACTCACAGCATGCCACTCTCCACCACACACTCACGCACAGACACACACTCACACACACGGCCCATCAGTTTCCTCAATCAGTTTTTAGGGAAGTCATTCCTGGATAAAATATTGATAAAAATCCCTTTAATCCCCACTGAAAACAGAAAATTTACAATTTAGATTTAGATTAATGATTGTTCTTAGTGTAATTATCTTGTAATTATGTATAATAAAACAACTGAAATCTTATTAGCCAATTTACTCCTTAAACCATAAACCTGTTAACATTTATTTTTATCATATAAGAATACAAGATTTTTATTTTATTATTTTATTATTATTTAAAATTTTATTTTATTATTTCTCCAGTCCTACACAAGTTTCAACTGAAGGCTTGGATTTGCTGTTAAATAAATAAATCAATCTGCTAATGAGCATGGGTCAGCATATATTATTATGAAAATGTTCCTTATAATAAATCGAGTCAAACAAGTGCAAGCGTCTGAGCGCTTCACCACACACAGACTGTCTCTATTGTCACTAAACAAAGCAACAGATTTCTGAACCCTGACCCTGCACCTGCCAGTTCAAGCCTTCGACAGTTTAAACATCGTTGACTTGATGACGTCACATTCACTCAGGCATCAAACAGGGAATTCACACTGAAGAGACCAGAGAAAATAAAGACAAAATCAAGGGGCTTTCCAATGACTACACATACACATAAATATCAGTGCCTAAGGCCATTGAGAGTCTTATTCATTCCAGCACAGCTACTTGTCTCCTTACAGACTCACTTCCTGCGCAAAGTCTGTCCAATTTCCAGCCATTTGCACGACATTACCCATGAGTTTTCCACTCATAGAGTTATACCAGTAGGACACCCATAAGCACTTGTTATTTAAAAAGCCATGTTTAAAACATTCATTCAGTCATTCATTCATTCAGTCATTCATTCATTCGTTCATTATCTGTGACCACTAATCCAGTTCAGGGTTTTTTCCTTGGAATGTCAGGATATTCCCCATAAACAGATCCAAAACTGAGATACCAAACAGATACCGCAACCATTTATTTTTTAATGTAAAAGTAACCTTTCATAACCTAAAACATGTGTCTGGATCAAAGGGATTGTATGTGTGACATAGCATAAAAATTCATTTTCATGTAAGCATCAGCTTATGTCATTGTACTGGACCCCAACTGATTTTCATAAAACATCTGTCCATGCAATAATTAGCTTTGTTTATGAGTAACACTGCTTATCTCTTTAGTGATACTGTACCTATATTGCCTTTGTAGGTGCTGGTGGGGCCAGGGTTTCCTCCTGGCATCATACTCTTCATCCTGAGCGCCTCCTCTGGGTGGTTAAAGCGGAAAAAAGCAGACTGGCCAAAACAAAGCATACACCCTACAACAAAAGAGGAGGAAGGCAAAGAAATAAGAAAATCAGTCCAGCACAGTGTGGAGATTTCTGTATCTAAACATACTAGACTCTAGTCATCTTTCAATTTGCAGGTTAGGTCGATGTATTGAAGTAAGAAAATGTCTGAACTAAATTTGGTCTCAAGCCCCCAAGAAATGCAGTTTAAAATCCTTTCGTCTAAACAAAAAAAATGTCAACATGATAAATTTTCAAAGATTGCCATTTACATATCAGTGCTGTTCAAAGAAAAAACACGTATCACCAAAATAGTAACTTCAAAAGCGAAGGGAAAACTTTCTTGACCTTTAATTGACTTGATCTACAGTCAATGGGAAACGATTTTATTTCACGTCATTTTGGAGCATTTCTATTGGTCCATTCACCATGAAATCTTACACATTGTAAAGGACAGCTGCTGTGTTCAAATCATGTGGTAAACAGAAAAATTGGAGATACATGTTTTTTTTGGACAGTGAGGATACGTGATATATATTTAAACCTGTAAAACAGGGACTTCTGTTTCATTTCCTTATAATTTATTTATTCATTCGTGCTCTTTAACCGCTTATCCAGCTCAGGGTTGCAGTGGGTCCAGCACACACCCTGGAGTGGGAGCCAGTCCTTCACAGGGCAACACACACATTCACTCACACACTCACACCTACAGAGACACTTTTGACTTTGGACCGTGGAAAGAAACCAGAGCACCCGGAGGAAACCCATGCAGACACAGGTAAAACACAAACTTCTCACAGACAGTCACCTAGAGTGAGACTGGAACCCACAACCCCAGGATCCTGGAGCTGTATGACTGCGACACTAACCTGCTGCGCCACAGTGCCTCCCCACATCCTTATAAATATACAGCTATATCAAAATTAAAGCTGTAATGGTTATAAGTTTCATTACATATACAGATATTTAATTCTTGAATATTCATCATTAATATTAAAGTAAATGTCTTTTTACAAAACCTAATAACCTTTGGCCTATTTTCAGTTAAAGGGGACATCTACAATTGTTGGGAAATGCAGTTTGTTTACTTTCCAAACCTCAGCATCTTTTAAGGAGGAACAGTACGTTTGAGGAAAAAAAAAGACTGTTATTTGAACTTTGAATGCTGAAGTTAAAATTTTTTGTACATTTTTATTCACTGTTTTAACTTCCCTATGTAATTCGAGAAGTTTTGTAGCACTTTTGGTAATGCAATTAGCGTATCACAAATTTGGAGATATTTGCACCTTAATTAATCAGAAACAGAAAAAAATAAATCAATATTATGCACCCATAGAGCAACTTATATATATTATATAACTACATAACTATATATTTATGTATTTATTTTTCAATCATACACACATTTAAAAATAAAATATTTCCTAAGCCAAACATTTATAATGTTCTAAACCTAAACACTTAAAATATATTCACACAAACTCTTCCATTATCTCGTGCCAATTAATATTCCGTCATCATGCCACTGCTATGATTAAGGAGCTAGATGAATCAATAGTCTCAGTCTCCCCATGAAATATGACCTCAATTTCATAATGACTACTGGCATGAGCTGGTTTAAAGACAAGAATTATTGATTGTGACAAGAAGGATACAAATCATGGTACTAGTTTTGATAGCAGATATGTGCCTGCTCACCTAAATAAGCTCAATCCACTTTCATTTACCTCTGCCATTCTGGACCAACAGATTGGTTTTGTGATCAAAACAATGTGATCCCCATTTAAGCTGAGCACAGACACAGGAAATTAATGCCAATATGGGTTTTCTTTTGAATAAAAGGCTGTGACAACATATCTCCAGGTTGTTTCATATTTCATATGTATTCATACCAGCAAACACCGCTATAAAACTGCAAACGAATAATGCAAGGGACCTGATATCAATGGGCCGTGTATCATAAGTTGAAAAACTGCCCGCAAGCCTAATACTTGTTACACAAGCACAGTGAATTAGGTCACCCTCCTAGCGCTGCTGTTTTCACACTTAATATCTACTTTGACTGTAAGAGTTCAGAGTTCAGAAAACACCGTGGTAATATAAATTTTCCAGTGTAAATATTTTGCTCTGTTAGGTCACATGTGAACTAAAAAAAGTCATAAAAAAATAAATGTAGGAAATTAAGGTTAAAGTATAAATGTCAGCAGGTGTCTAGGTCTGCAAGAGAGTAGATAAGAACCTTCAGAATCCCATGAGGCATTATATTATTAAAGTTGACCTCTCCACATTAAACGGTGGATCAGCTATATTCTGGTGCCTTTGCGTTTAAGATAGTGTGGCTATTTATTTATTTATTTATTTATTTATTTATTCCATTGTTGTATGATAAGCACATCATTGAACTGATTTAGCATTTAGCAGCTTTAACAATTAGCAGGTTAAATGTCCACAAAGGGACCAATTAAGAGTGAAATATGTGGAATTATGCACAAAACACGTGGCATTCACCATTGTTACATTAATTAACAGGAAAGGCAAATTTATCCAAGGCAGAAATAACAAACAAATTACTGTTACAGTGACAGCTTGTGTTTTTCTATTTTAAAAAAAAAGTCTTAAAAAACCCCAAAGGGCCACAGACAGCACACAGAAAGCACAGAAAGAACATTTCACACACTTAACAGAAAAGCCTTACACTTATATCCGTTCGCAGCTAAACTTTATCCTCTGAAGTGAGAAATATCCAAACATCTTTGTTCTGTTCTGTTCTCCGCAGCTCGTAGCGCGTGTGCCTCTGTCTGCTGCTTTTGTAATGTTAATGTCACTTATTGACTTTCTCTTTCATACAATAGAGGCCAGATGTCCAGCTGCCAAAACTGTTGTGTAAACCCCGAGCACAGAAAATTAAAGTCGACAGAAAACGTTAAGAGTTCATCGTTACCTCAGCGCCATGTGCTTTCACAACAACAACAGCAACTCACCGGCATCAACTTCTCACAAGGAAAAAAACGCCTCTTCGTCTATTTGTCCCGCTCTGAAGACTTCAGTGGCGTCGAACCAGAGCAAACTTAAATAAAAGCAAGCTGTAAAGAGAGCTAGGTTTAGTCCCAGTCTACTGAGGAGTACACAGCGGAGAGAGAGAGGAGAGAGGGCGGTGTGTTGAGCAGCTGTCGGAGCCGGACCGGCTGCTGTCTGAGCCATTAGAGGATGATAATGTGGAGCTCGGCAGGAGAGCGGAGCAGCAGGCGGGGCTGTAATCTACTGAATAATGTTAATACCCTGCTCTACACGGGGACCTTACAGAAACTATAAAATACATACATATTAGGTTTTGAAGATATCTGATAAAAAAGTAATTTTTCAAGAATGTCTTCAGTAGTTCGAGAATTAAAGGTGACGTCCACAATTTTAATCAAAAAACACTTTGTATAAATTTCCACACCATGTGCTAGCTTGCTGTGTGCTGGAACCTAGTCTAATGTGTTTAGGAAACCCTAGTCTCAATAAAAGAGTAAAAAAAAAACTAAGGGGCTCAGTCAGAAACTGCAAAGAGACCTTCAAATGTTGAACATCATAAAAAGACATACATTTTTTTTATATTCATGCTACATATGTGAGTAATATTCCTGCAGTGTCAGATTATTTAGTTTGGAACTGTAAATTTGAGAGACCCAAACTGCATGAAAATGAAAAACAGATTCAATCTCAGACGGACTGATTCACCTAAGGTTTTTTTTTAAATGTCATAAACTAAAGAACCAATCTTGTTAATATGTAATGTGAGTCTTTTGTGCTGCAGGTGAAAGGATGTGGGGTAAGTAGAGATAAAGGATAGGAATAATAGGAAAAGGGCATATAGTTACGTTTACGCTACCTCTTTGAGGACGTTAGGGGAATTCTAAGTATAAAATTCTGCTGAACAGAGATTAAATTTTAGGGAGTAATCAATGAATGGTGAAGTGTGGTGGTAAAAGGAGTAGCAAAGGTTATAAAGGCATGAGGGGATTCATAAAAATGATTATGCTTCAGGCGAAAATGTCATTGAAAAATGTCTCAGGTGTTTTCATATTACTATTTTCTGAAGTTACTTTTAGAGACATGACCCATTTCAGTCACAAGGATTCTGTGACTGCTGTTAAAAAGTTTGCAGCACATCCCTTAAGAATGGATTCTTTCTCGTCAAACCACCAATATCTGATTATCGCATTATGTCGAACGTTATAAAATAAAGTGGATGGCCCTTTAATCCCTTAAGATGTGCAGTCTTAAATTTTGATTGGTTAAACCCCTCAAAGAATGGAGAATTCACTTTAATTAGCTTGCAACGTCATAGATTTTAACAACTTGCTCCATGAAGCATTTCAGGTTAAAAAAAAAAAAAGCTGGAAGAAACCACTAGCTACACTGTTGTTTTATTAGTTCATATATATTTTATGTAGAAAGGAGTTAAATTCTGTTAAATTCTTAAAATTACATGATAATATTTACATTTGAACAAAAAAGTGTTTTCATTTTTGCCCAATGTTATGTCTTACATTATATAATAAATAAATAAATATATATAAATCAAAGTCTCCGAAACTCATTTTCCTGATTAAAGCCGTCTATTAACAATGCACATAATGTGCACATTTTTGTAAGAGGTGGTAAATTCTGATCCAGAAAATAAATACCCTTCCCAGAAAGTTGTTTTAACGGCTCTGACAGCTCTGACGAAGGTCTGAAATGATTAAAGGTGCCCAGGCAGTGGGAATGAAATGCTGGAGAGGATATTTAGTTTTACTTTTTACTTTTGCCAGTTAACTTTTACATTTCTGTTATTTGTACTGTGAAATCTTGTTTTTTGTTTTTAAGAGTCTTCTTTATGAGTTTTCTTTTCAAACACTTGTTTCTTATACATTCTCAGTTGTATTTGAACTTGAACTGTACCTACATAAAGTCTATATACAGACCAGTGACATTCCAGACTGTGCAGCCTTAAATAGCTGCAGAAAATATAGCAAGGTCAACTTCTTTTAAGGGAAGTTCAAACACACAACCATAACGTTGATATTTGGTGATACATGTTTTGTTACACTTGCTGAGGCAGAGATTGCTGTCTCATAAGTTTAAGGAGTAAGAAGACATATTAAATCAAAAACTGGCACGGTATGATTCAGATCAAAACTGACATAGAAGCAGTGATATTTCTCCTAGCAGTGTTTTCATCTGACTGAATCCATTGATTTAATGTCTGTATTGTAAGAACTGCCCCTTCTAGCGTAAAGTTTTGAATCATTGCAAGTGACCTAGTATGTTACCTGCCATCAAAATATTCAGGATTAAAAGGCACAGTGGTGTTATTTAGATAAAAGTCACATTCACATTCCTGTGCCGTCTGTTTAGTTACAGTTAATAAGTCATTTTTAATTCCAATCTTTTAGTTCTATCCTATCCAAAGCTTCAGATGGCCAAGAAATCACTGGGAATACAATTTGCCGTGATGGGGCTAATGATTGGACATTTTCATCATTTATCAGCTCTCTTTAGGTTCCATTCAAACTTTTCAGATTTTTCAATATAGCACTATTCAATAACTGTCTGTAATTCGGAGGAAACCCAGACTGACAAGGGAAGAATACAACAACTCCTCACAGACAGTCACCCAGAGCAGGACTTGAACCCACAACTCAGGAGCTGTGTGATAGTGACACTACTTGTTGCGCCACAATGCCGCCATATAGCACTACATACTGAAATTTTAATTTTCTACAAATCTTTAATAAAGTCTCCTAAAGACTGACACTTGCTGAATATGAAGTTCTCTGCAAGCTAATGTACTAAAGTACAAACATAAAATATTCATAAAAAGATGTTGCTTAACTTTTTTTTCATATCCTACATTTCTTGAGGCACTGTTTCACACATTTTTGCTGTTCTTTAGACCTTTCACATTAGAGGTGTACCTTGAGAGAGTCGTACAGGCTTGGTGACTGCAAGGCCGTCCATGGAGCAGAGGTTGCCGCAAGGGAAAAGTGTGATGATTCCTGCCTGGTTCTCAATGTAGCAATGCAGCGCAGTCACTCCTGGACCCTGGATATTAATGTCAGTGTTCCCATGACCCAGAGTTGTTTTCCCTATAGTCAGATACAACAAGTCATTAATTAGTCACTGAAATAATGTGTATATATTTATAGCCTTAACTTTAACTGACAAATTTTAAAATGTGAATCCTCCAAGAGATTAATGCTGCTATAAACCCATTCTGGGATCTATATATATTTACTCCATCTATTTTAATATATATAGCTTCATTCATGCTCATCAATTAGAAATACTTCTGAAACGCCTCTGCTTTTCTTCACAGTCTCTTTGCTTTCTAGTAATTACTTGCTGTGAATGGCATAAGACTAGCATATGAGTTTGACATTTTTTTTTCAATTCTCTACAAGCATTATCACTAAAACACTGTGGTATTTTAGAGAATGTCAGCAGATTGTTGGCTTGGCTCAGACAAGACTCTAGTCTTTTGTCTGACCCTCCACCATGCCCACCACATCTCTGTCTAGCTGGCTAGACTGACAGATGTGCAGAAAAAAGAAGTAAATCAGCTTCATTGTCCTAGAGACCATAGCGGCTGTGGGCATTAAGGCATTGCATACACTTTTTTATGGGCAAGTGTGCTCTGCATTTGATGTGAAAGAAGGTTTTAATTCACTTCCCCTTAATCCCTCAAAGTGGAAAGGCCTGCATAGGGACATAGAGTTCTCCAAATTGCCTCAAAATTATAACTAATCAAAATCATATTGGACACAGTATCACAGGAACAAAGGCATGAGTTAGCTGAAGGTCAGGTCATGAACTTCTCCTCTTCCATTAAAAGGGTGTATTAAATCACATACAAGCCCACTGATGGTATGCAATCATCTTAGTATTTCACACTCCGATACATATTCCAGTATATTTACCCAAAGCTAGCATCTAGGATATCAAGAAACTAGAATAGCACTTTAAAACTCAACAGGACTCAACTCACACCATTGTATAGTAATCATATCAGTTTTGGTAGAAATTTTTAGATCTATATTTTTTAATAAAGGTGAATTAAACTGATATTTCCAGTTTTTAATGGAACAAAATATATAGACACATTCCATATACATTATATATATTGCTTAAAAAGTAAAAAAAAAAATCCCAGAGTTTATTAAATTAATTGAAATTGAATAAGCTACATCTTCATGATCATGTGTTAATGTATTTTTCCACCCCTAACAAGACCTCTTTGGTTGGCCAATTAATAAGTGGGTCATATTTCTGCATGCAGTCATGTAATAAATTAGATGTATATAAAGTTCAATCTTGCCGATATAAAAAGGCAAGTCAGTTGAGTAGTGTACTACATTTGGCTCACTTGGGACTAGCTTCTGCATGCACGTTCCCATTCCCCTTCAGTGTCAGGGGAAGGAAAGTCCTCTATTTGTCATTCTGTGAGTGATGAGAATGTACAGTGCTGCTATGAATACAGCAAATGAGATGCCCTACCACTCAGCTAGTGGTAAACATGTATGTATGCTCACAACACACACACACACACACACACACACACACTTGCTCTCTGGTACCTTCCATCTCATTTCTATTTTGGCCTTGTGCCAAGACACGCTTCCAGAGAGAGTGGCGTCATTAGCAGTAATGGAACTGCGGTTTTTACAGGTAATATGAAGGTCCTGGCTGAATGCAACCAAACAATCAGTGACAATCAATCCCTTCCTAATGGAATGAGAATGCATTTCATATAATCTCTCATGTCCTAATCTACAGAGACCATTTCTGCTACAATAGATGATGTAATCTGATCTTCACACACACTGTGACCTATGTAGATATAAGTCATGAAGTGTGTTTATATAATACCTTTGTGGTTTTATTTACAAGTCATAGTTCATATTCACAATACTACTTTCCAGCATCTCTTACTGCCTTTGTTACTAGTCTTTTAAAGATTATATATCCTAAAGTTTGTGAACGTTTGTGAAAGTAATGAATGGATCCACTGTTCACTACTGCAAAGGACAGATAAATAGAAAGGGACACCCTAGATGAGCCACAAATTGGACTACGTTCACCATGCCCAATGACAATAATTTCCCCCAAATTTAGGCTCTGGAAGAGATTGAGCTCTGTTCCAAATTTGGGATGAGTTAAAAACTAAACCCATCACCAAACATGAGTATCCAATACTGTTTGGGTGGTAGTTTTCTCTGAGGTCCAGCTTGTTCTCCTGACTTTGTCGCATACATGTGGTTTGTGTGGGAAATAAAAAAGAAATGGATGCTTCCAAGACTTTTTGTCATGTTGTTTTTATAGTTGCTATGGGTGTTTTTTAGATAAATATAGCAAAACAAAATATGTGTTTATTGTAGATGTTTAAAACTGAAATGACTCTTAAAATTAAATACAAGTTGTACATTATTATATGATTCTTTACAGTTGATTGACTTTTCCGCCATGATGAAAAAAATGTTTACGTCACAACTCGGCCAGTGTGTGATGCACTGAAAATTTCAATGTATGCGATTTGAGCTTCCGAGGGTGTTCATGTAGTGCCTCCTGGTGGGGAACTTTTTTTTTCTCGTTTTTCAAATTTCCACGGCTTAGTATAGTCTTCCCAGAAAGACAGAGCCTGCTACTGAAGCAAACCATTGCAAACTCATTATTGATACCCTATTTTTCAGAAGAAATTTTGGATCAGCACATGTGCAAAACATTTAGTCATAGTGTATATAAATAATACATTTAATAATATACTTGATTATGTTTAATAATTTTCTTCAATTATTCAAATTATTAAGTAAGCATTTACCTTCTGGTAAGGGTAACAATGTGATGGCTGTGCTCAGGCGTCCACTTCCCAAACTGACCAAATGGGGACGTTCTGCTTGGACTTTAAGGGTCTTGCCAGTCTCAATCAGGTCCAGTGGAGTACTCTGGACAAGGCACAGAAAAAAACAGAGAAAATACATTCATGATCATAATAAGCTCTTATTTAATGAATATACATTAATTAATTCATTCTTTGTCTGTAACCGCTTATTCAGTTTAGGGTTGCGGTGGGTACGGAGCACACTCGGAATCACTGGGCACAAGGCAGGAACACATGCTGAAGGGGCACCAGTCATTCACAGGGCAACACACACTCACACATAGGGACACTTTTGAGTCGCCAATCCACCTACCAACATGTGTTTTTGGACTGTGGGAGGAAACCGGAGGAAACCCACGCGAACACAGACAGAAGACACCAAACTCCTCACAGACAGTCACCCGGAACGGGTCTCAAACCTCCAACCCCAGATCCCTGGAGCTGTGTGACAGTGACACTACTTGTTGTTCCACTGTGCCACCGCATTTAACAAATATGACCAGTAAAATACAGTAAGTGGATCATTACAAAAATCTGGAGTCATTTTATTTCATAAACTACGGCGACCTACTTCATGCGCACCAACATTCTTCGACCATTCAGTGTACAAACAGACACAGCCTGTGGCGCTGATCCCTCAGAGGCATAGGGCATCTTATATAGCCAACCTAGCACAGTAATCATGTCTACATTCAGTGTCCATTGACATCCAGTTACAACAGTGTCCAAAAGTGACCTTCCATTGTTTGGATGACTGCTCTCAGTGCTCCAAACAGGATTAGGCCTATTCAATTAGGGCCCTGGGGTAAAGCAGGGCTTGGCTAAAAGGCTAACGGGGCTAACTGAGTTTGGCTCCATTAGGTACAGCCACACACGGTGGGAGGTTAACAGGATTTAGCTTCCAAGATGAAAGGAAAAGGATCTGAGTCTACATGACTTGCAGAGTGGACAGAGTCAAAGTCAATGCCTGGGGTCTTCAAGGGCATGGCTAGCTTTATACTCATGTGTATAATATCAAAATCACTTTGTGAGTGATCAAGTGCCTGCAGGCCAGGTAAACCACATACCCAGTGGGGCTAAAGCTGAAGATGGCAAGAACATACCACCCACAAGGAGTAGGGTTTAAGTTCAGTAGCCATTAGGCAAAATGATTAAAATATAATGTCTTAGTCATAGACACTGTAGCTTTAATATTTAAACGTATTTAGGAAAAATGAGGTAAAGTGCATTTTAATAGTTTTAAACTGGAAACCTCTCCTCATAAGTATACCATCCAAGGAGAACCCCAGAGAAAGCAAGTGTACTCTGAGTGTGGTGTCAGAAAAACAAGTTCACAGTTTTGAGCTGGAAATATCCCCTCAGACTCCGTACCCCCTCTGAGAGAGAATGACTTGTCAGGCAGAATAAAAGCGCTGTCTGTGAGTTTAGTAATTTATTCCCTTCCACACTTGCAGTCAGTGAGTCAGTATCCTCTTAGAACCTTGAACTGTCATATAGTTTTTGAGAAATATAGTTCCACAAAAATTCAGAATTGCACAATTTCCTCCCTATACTAAATGTATTCGACTAGCCTCTTTGCTTTAGTAGAAGTAATTTGTATGTTTTCAGTTTTCAGGGTCCAATGGTTCCCAGAATTATAATATATATAATATAAAAAAAACATCTGAATCTAATAAAATTATAACCATTGGTTATGTTTATATTGTTGTTTTGAAGACTATACTTGATTGGATTTAGGAAATATTTTAACTTGAAAAAGGTTAAATTTGACTGAAAAAGATTAATAATGCTGAAATTGGAAACATATGACTCTAGGAATACAGAACCCTGCGAACACAAAACCTTGGGGACATAGGAGTCTGGGAGCATAGCACACTAGGAGCATAGATGCACACCCATTTGTTCCTGGAGCTAGAATATGGCTGTTTTTAACACTGTAATGATAATTTAACAAAAGAGCACCAGCCTTTTTGAATTATAGCCATACTTTTGTTCATTTCACAGATATAATTTGAGGTAAAAGGGAAATTGTGTGCAATTGCCAGTCTTTCAGTTCTTTTAACCACTACAAAAATAAATTACAACTACAAAATAAATGGCTCTAAGCAGGCTAACTCTCTTTTGTAAGCTGAAAGGCCATTGTGGTTTGTTTTAGCTCCCATATCTTCCCCTGTCATCTCCTAACACTGGTACCCTGTATAGTGTATAATTGCTTCTATTGTGAACTGACATTTCTTTCACCACTTGCATTGTTGCTGACTAACCACTGACCATGGTTAAGAGCCTAAAGTAGACTGTTTGTGTTGACTCTGGCTGGATTTATTGGTGTATTGTTGTAATCTGTCCTGAGTCACCTTTGTTTTGGAAATGTCCAATAAATAGGCAAGCTAAAGTAGTTCAGTGCTAGATTTGAAAAAGTATGTTAAGATGAGGACCTTAATACTGTTTTGCTCCGTTAATAGCTGACCATGTTCAAGGTCAGCCACTTCACTGAAAAACTGTTAAAGACTCTAAGAGTTAGTGTGGCACAAGTCTTATATATTATGTAACTTAACCAGGATTCAGACCAGTGTTTCCCAGCACTGATCCAGGAGGCCTACTATGCTGCTAATTTCAATGTTTTCCTGCATTGATACATCCATTTCATCTGAGCAGGGTGTTGTTAATGAGCTGATACTTTGGATCTCTTGTGCTGGATTTGCAGGACACTGTGTCTTCAGGACCAGGGATTTAGAAACATTGGTTGATTGATGGGCAGATAGCTAGCTAGCTAGATAAACTATCAAGCAGAGAAGATCTGATATTAGCTCTAGATTTGTAAAAGAATATCCTGCATCATTGTGCATTAATAATGCATATAAACATTAAAACAGCATACCTCATTTCCTTCTCCTGCAAAAACAGTGTATAACAAGTACCTACCTGAAGAACCTGATGGGTCTGGCGTCCCTGTTCAGGGACATTCCGGTTTACGCTATCCATGTTTTCGGGGTTTTCAGTCACTTCATCACAATCGTTAAGGTCCTGTTTCAAATAAAATATGGATAAAGAAATAGAGAATATAAGCAAGACTGTATTACAAATGCATACAAGCAATATCAGTGCAGTTGTAATATTTTCCTTGACACTGTCACAGGGTACACTTCTCTCACCAAAATCAGTGTTCAAAAACAAACAGGAATAATCTCATAGCCCATGGTCGACTATTTGCTTGTGTCTTCGTCTGTGATGATTCATTTTTATCTGAGCTCAATCAATCTGTTTAAGCACAAGCAGATTCTAGACCAAACAAGGATTTTGTTTTTTACTTTTCCAGGGTCATGTGCCACATCTGTAACATGTGGTCTACCAGTGACATTATTCAACACATTGCCCTCTACGGAAGAGAACATTTGTTTGAAGCACAGTTAGAATATCAGTCACAAGGCAGTTGCAGAATTTGCGATGAATTTACAATGAGGCATCATAAATATTTGAGATCTGTCCATTCAGAGATTAGAGATTTTTTTAATCTTTAATGTCTTTCTCATGTTTACTGGAGTATGCCTTTAACTGGCCTAATTACAATATTTTTAGGTATTCAGATCTTTGATGCTTTGATTTTTTATGGGTTTATTAGGACACATGGCACGCAGGTGGTGACTTGTTTTAGCCTGAGGCCCACACTAACACATCTAACACCCAGAGGAAAAATGACCAGCTGTTAGGATGAGCTGGAGCATGTAGTTTGGATACAACACTCAGCGTGAAGCAGTGTGACTCATCTCAGACACACATACTTGAACAGATGCTACTGATTAGCCACGGTGCAGACATATGCACATCAGAGCATAAACAGGCAGGTAGTGGGCATGGGGTCATAAGAACGTTCCGCAGACACATCAGGCATCTGAACCAATCACTGAGCTGGAATCCCGCCTGCTCTGTTTTCTCTGACTCATGTCTGGGATTGACACATAGGAAAATGATGTTTCCAGACAAATGAAATTCTGTACACATGCTGACCAATTTATTACAAACACAACTCATATGTCCTTTCACTGGCCACTATATAAATAACAAACTACCATAATGCACACTCATTGTCGATTTTCTGAGCTCCACTGACCATACAGATGCAGTTCTACAATTATATAATGTAGGCATTCTGTTTTTCTGCATACTTTGTTTGCCCACTTTTACCCTGTTCTTCAGTGGTCAAGAACTTAACAGGTTCTCCAAAGAGCAGGTATTATTTGGCTGATGAACCATGATGTGTGATGTGGTGGTGTAGTGTTAGCATGTGTTGCATTGACATGAGTTGGTCAGTGTGGGTTTTTAAACATTTTGTCCACTCACTGTCCACTCTATTAGACACTCCTACCTTGTTGGTTTACTATGTAGATGTAAAGTCAGTTTCATTTGTGGTCACAGGACGCTGTTTTTTGGATTTATTTTATTTTATTTATGTTTTTTTTATGGGCTATTCTCAGCCCAGCAGCGACACTGAGGTGTTTAAAAACTCAATCAGCATTGCTGTGCTGTCTAATTGTTTCACTACTGATCCAATTGGTCAAGTCTAAACGAGTGTGCTGTGTTTGGCAAAGTGAGAAAATGGTTCATTAATCTGAAGGTGACAACAGTTCAACTACTTCACTTTTCATTAATAGTAATCAGTGAAAATGATAATACTTTTTGTAACAGTGAATGTTACGATGTTAAATGTTAAAATGTTTCTGTTAGAATTGCTGTAGGAATGTGAGGCTTCGCTTTCCCACACAAGCAAAGGCAAGCCAGCTGCAGGATATGAATATCATTATCACACAAATCTCCATAAAAAACTGTGTCTCTACCTGTTCCACCTCATTCATAGTTTGCTGTAGGACACTGCTCAGGCCAGACAAACATTCAAAAGTTGAATATGAATGTTTGCAAATGATATTAAACCAATCCAGTTTCCTGCTCACGGGCACATATTTCATATGTATAGTGAATGTAATGGAAATATATATATATATATATATATATATATATATATATATATATATATATGCGTGTGTGTGTGTGTGTGTGTGTAAGTGTGTACACACGATTCACTTAGCACAGGTTTCAGGTCTGATGCAGCTTTTTTGCAAAACCCTCAGCATATGTTCACTGACAAAGAACACATTCTGCATCTGCACCATGTTGCACTTTGATCCTAAATGACAGACACAGTCCACAAATATTAAACTAACACACTGTAGTCACTTTTAACACACTCAGGTAAAAACTATGCACACATGACTTTTCAGGGACACTCATGTCAATGAGGGAAGCAGGGCATGTGCAACCTGTAAGCAGACTCACAGTGATGTGATTAGTATGTGATGTGATGTGATTGGTACCTGAAATATATAAATTCCTCTAAATAAAGCAATGTGACTGCATGAAATACAACCATGGATTATTAAAGGCAGCAACAGTGGAAGTCTAGCATAATTGATTAAATCCTGCAACACAAGTTGATACAGATGAAACAAACCATTAGAGCACAATTCAAAAAGAATAAAAGAGCTGTATGAAAGGTAGAGTTAAGCTACATTCTACTGTAGCATTTACAGTGTTTAAAGCAGCACATGCACACAGACATGAGGGCTGTCCTGCTGTGACAGAAATTAATTTTGGTGTATTTTTTCCCTATGTTTAGAGAATGTTTGAAGTGGAATCCATGGAAAGGCCATGAATGTATCTATGTGGAAGAAGCTAGGTTCAATATCATTAAGAATGAATGACTGAAACTGTGTACTGAAATACAATTTAATTTTATTGCAGTTCATGTGTTCTGTATACTAAGATGTTTTGTAGTATGCACATAAATACATGTTTTCATAAAGGCAGCAATATTCAGAAATTCAGAATAAATTAAAAATATATAAAAATAATGGTTCAGTCCTGGTATGCCAATCAATCAATCAATCAATCAATCAATCTATCTATCTATCTATCTATCTATCTATCTATCTATCTATCTATCTATCAGTAATGTGTGGCACTGAAAACTATATACTAGTTTTGAGTCAAGTCCTTGCTTATGCAAAACAAGTCAGCGTGTTTGTGACTGTAGTTGCCGTTTGGGTTTTGGGTTTTGAGAAAAGGGCAGGCGTTAGCAATTCAGAAAACTGTGATATGAATTTATATATAAACTTTTGAGTGGTAGTCTAGATTTATCCCTACCATTTCAATAGTAACCAGAGTCACCACAGAACTTCAAGACCATGATAAGAAGTTTCAGTCACAGTGTGTTTAATGTGGTCCTCTAATGGAATAGACAAGTATAACTGCAATAATTGTAAAGATACAGACACACACACCCACTCTCTGTGCAAGGTGGCTCTGCAGTGGCAATCTTATAATCAAGAGCTGGGTGGGAAGAAAGCCTGTGATTTGGTGAGATTGCTTATGCTGGTGTTCCAATTGCACACACACACTGACATTTTCACACAATATATGGAGTTAATTAAAATTTTTGAATTATAAATGAGTATGTATGTGATATGTTCTATATCTATCATATATAATTTTCCAAGTATATATATATATATATATATATATATATATATATATATATATATTGTCACAAATGTCATAGCTGTCCACATGAAGTAATCATTATTAGCATGTAATCTAATAATATGTGCCAGGTTTTAAAATTTCATTACAATTAATTTTTTTAAATTAATCAGTTACCTGGTTTACACAACAGGTGTACCAGGTGTATATTTTGTTACGGAAAAATGTACAAACACACACACACACACACACACACACACAGAATTTGGCAGAGCTCCTTGGCGGGGCGATGGCTCATGTGGCTAAACGGAGTGCCATGTCTCTGAAACGTATCATTAAGTCTGCAGTTATGCCACTGTGTCCTGGCCCAAGCAGCAGAAAATAGCCTCAGCCCAACCACACAGCACTCCACAGGTCTCCTCTTACAGGGGTTATAATCATACACACACACACACACACACACACACACAGCACTTCAGTACATTAGTGTTACACAGAAAACCACAATGGGAAAATATAGCTAATGCAGCTCTACAGGCAGAACGTGGCATAAGGAATACCAGACAAAAAAGAAGCAAGAGATGAATATGAACCAGTAGACAACTATGACAATCATGCAAGGCCAAAACACAGTTAAAAATAGCTCTGGACATTATGTTCATGACATCAATCCAACCTAATTCTGAAACCTTAATTTAAATATAAATAGTTGCCATTCAAAGCTAAAGCCAATAAACTTAACTTTATTTAAATTCAGTTAACACTAGCATTCAATTGGTTCATAGTCTCAAGCCAATATCAACAAGGTTATAAGGCTCCCAGCAACACTGGACAATACAGGAAGTTGTTTACTCACCATCTTCTCTTCTCCAAAGCTGTCCAAATACTAATCCATCACCATGTATCCTAATATGGTCTGAGTGTAAATGTTATGTGCTGTGTTTATGTTTGATCCTGTTTGTTACTGTGTCTTCTTCATCCATGTCTCTGACTAAACACTCCTAAACAACTCTGGAGCTACAGGGAGCAGAGTTACCACTACTGTCACCACAGCTGGGAGGAGAGAGAGAGAGTGAGAGAGAGAGTGAGAGAGAGAGAGAGAGAGAGAGAGAGAGAGAGAGAGAGAGAGAGAGAGAGAGAGAGAGAGAGACTAAATAAGAAAAGGAAGTGAAGAGAACAGAAGAGAAGAAAAACTTTTCTCTTGCTTGTTTCTAAATGCTAATTTGCATCCCACAGATTTGCAGCAGACTGAGAAAATCCCTCAATTTGTTGATGCATTCCAAAAGTGGAAAGATCTACTGCATAACATCTTTTTTTTTTGTCAAATTTTTTTTGTCATTAGTTTGTAGTGAATACAGAAGGAAAGCAGATATTGCTAGCAATATGAACTGAAAGCTGAATATCGCAGGTACAGTACTGTGTCTGTCAGGGTGCTGTGAAGTATTTGTCATGTTCTCCCAGTGTCTGCATGGGTTTCCTCAGGATGCTCTAGTTTCCTGACAATCCCAAAACATGTTTTTAGGGGACTGACTAAAATTGTCCACAGGTGTGTGTGGGAGCGACTGGATGAGTGTGTGATGCTATGTGTTGGATGGGTGAGCCTTCCTATCATAATCCCACTGATTATGATTAGGATCACATCCACCACAACCCTGATCAGAAACGAGCAGTACAAGATTAGATGTCTTAACACAATGAGACTTTTTTCACTAGCTGAAAGGATAAAAACCTGTCTGGCATTCAAATGGCATTCATTTGGGGGATTTATCTCAGATCGATGACTGACATAGAGTCATATACAATCGCTGTGTTGAATTTATAGTACAGTATATAGGCTAAAACACACTTTAAAATAAAGCCTCTAAAGAATTATTTTTGCTAAAAACATTTAAACGAATGCTTCACACTCACAGTACTCTTAAACAAACAGGGTTCATTTATTCATTGTCTGAAGCCGCTTTTCCAGTTCAGGGTCACGGTTGGTCTGGAATCATTGGCGCAAGGCAGGAACACACCCTGGAGGGGGCACCAGTCCTTCACAGGGCAACACAAACACATTCACACGTATGGAAATTTTTATTTTTTTTTTGAGTCATCAATCCACGACCAACGTGTGTGTTTGTATTGTGGAAGGAAACCGGAGAAAACACTATAGAACACGCTACACTCCTCACAGACAGTCATTCGGAGCAGGACTTGAACCCACAACCTCCATGGCCCTGGAGCTGTGTGACTGCTGCCCAACTGGGTTCATTATGGAACCAAAAGTGGTTCTTCTATGGCACTGCTGAAAGAACAATTTGTAGCACCATTAGATTTAATACATCTGAAAAATCAGGACTGGTTGATATCAGAGATTCCCAGTGGTTTCACAAAATGTGTACAGTACATGCATAATGGGTACTGTAAGAAAAGTTATGAAAGAAAATATTGACAAATTACTACCAAATTCATTCGTTCATTATCTGTAACCGCTTATCCAGTTCAGGGTCGCGGTGGGTCCAGAGCCTACCTGGAATCATTGGGCGCAAGGTGGGAATACACCCTGGAGGGGGCGCCAGTCCTTCACAGGGCCTACCAAATTCATCTTAGGAATATCATAATGCACTACAAAATAATAAATAACATGACAAATAACAAATGTAACACTACTTTCAGGCTGGAATGCACTTTTAATCTTGTAAAGACAGGGAGAAGCAAAGGTGCATTCTAAATTTTGATCTCCTGGTTGACAAAACAAACAAGTGTTATTGAGACCATAAGCGTATTATTGGCAGATTAGCTGTAACAGGTCGAGCCATCACTGTTCCTCTGGGATTTGGATAAATGTGAGCCCATTCATTCTGTTTTAATGTAGGTGGAGGTGGAGAGTTGGAAACAGTCTTGATATTCCACTTGGAATTACACTCACTTCCTGTTCCTCCATCACTCCGACAAAACACTGTGGTGTTTTCCGAGCCGGCCTTAAAGCAGCTGCGGAAAGTGTTGGTCTGTGCTCTCTGGATGAGTCATTTTAAAGACTGGAGTGTACATTAATGAATGACTCATTTTATAGAGAGAAACAATAGGCCTCCTAAGGATTCCCCCACACACATGGCACAGTCACCGAGGAGCTGTGGAACAAGCAGTTCATGGGATTCCGAGCAACACATACACACCAAACAGTCTGTTGATAAAGTTGAACCAAGGTTACATGGCCAAAGATGAAGGCCAAACTGGGAAGAGGACATGGGAAAAATCACAAAAGTCACAAGGCACTCTCTCAGGAAATGAGCACAACACTCTGATAGAGAGAAGACGAAAAAGCAACAGGAAAAAAGACTATCAATATTATGGATTTTTCCGTTGAACTTTGCCAGCAAATCCAGAGAGTGTGTGTGAGACAGATCTAAAAAAAAAAGCCCAAACAAATAGAAATGGAGGCAAAAACAAAGTAAAGCAGAAACCAAGCAACCACAGCTGGATCTGAAGATGGTTCTTCCGGTCCTGCCTCCAGAGCAGGCGGTGTTTCCTGTGGGTTGACCCCCAGACCAAGCAAATCTCATGAGGAAAAACACAGTTCCACAGTCTGCATTTTTTTCCTCTGGAAGGCTCTCGCTAATGTCAACAATCCAAGAATGTTCAAAACAAGAACATTTTGTAAGGGTATTTTATTAAGCTGCTACAGATTAAAATCAATGAGCATAGTTGTCCACACTCAGTAAGATGGCACTTCAAACTCCATCATTCAGCATGATTAACAGAATTAAAGTGACAATAGGTAAGATTTTGTGTTTTTATTTCCTCCTGGGCTCACCCTATAGTTGTGGAACGTAATACACTTTTACAGCACCGTCCTGAAATCAATGGGGGAGGGAGATGCTGAGCCAGGAGTGGCAACAACGGAGGCTACTCAAAATCATCACAATGATATGGAAGCTGTAAATGTAAGGTAAAAACACTACTTAGTGTTAGTTTAACAGAACTGCCAATTAGTGTTCTTCCCCAAATGCCACAACCGCATTCTAAATGCTCCACATGGAAACGCCTATAGTTTGACAATAAATAAAAAAAATTTAACAAATAATTTACTGGCTCAGGATAAGATATCAGGTATGTCATCTTTGGGTGGGCATTTGGTTTATCTGGGTGGGCCACATGTTTTAAAGGGGAGCAGGGTTTCAGTGTGTCAGCCAAAGCAGTGGGGGCAGTACATATTGATGGACAACAACAACAACAATAATTTTGAATAAGCAGATTCCTCTGGGTGGGCAGATGATTACTCTAGGAGAGCAATGACCAACCCAGCCCACCCATAGACACACCCCTTTTAGATATGCCTGCACTCTCTAAGTAATGCTTGACTCATGATTTACTAGCTGACCCACAAGTTTTTCAGCTTTTTCAGCACTTTTCCAGCCATCAGCTCTTTCATTATAGTATCAGCTTAAAGCAAGGAGTTGTCATAAAGTGCACCCGCAGCTCCCTTTACACACAAATGTGCATCTGCATACGTGGCTTAAATATTTTTCACTACTCAGACCAAGAGAGAGTTGGTATGTGTTTGTGTGAGAGATGGGACTGGGGCTACTTCTCTGGCACTGTGGTATGAGTCAAAATGTTCTGTCTGTCTGGCCAAGACAGCCCAGGGGTTTCCAGCATCATCTGGTTTTTGGTTCGATTAAGACTTTTTTCCCTTTAAATACACACAGACAACAAACTGACTGTTAAAGTTACTATCTACTATAACATTAGCTTTCAAATGTTTTCATTGGAAAGATGATGCATAATTGGCACTGAGAGATATTTTATTTTGGGTTTAGGGAATATGGAATTCCTTCTGGGTCCTGAGACACACCTGTGCACACACAAACACACACTTTATTCCAGCTAAGTTAAGACTGGAGTCCAAAGTTTTAAAACTCCATGTTTTAGTCCCAAGTCTCATTTATTTTTCATACACTCCCAACAATTGGTCCAAGCAATTAAAAATATTTTGGCTGAAAAAGAATTTTTGCAATTAACAACTGTGTTGATATTCCCAGATGAGTAGAATATTTCTATTGTCCCATTCATTGTAAATTTGGCATAGTGTACAAGGCATCTCATAGTTGTAAATCATGTAAAAAATGGATTTGTTAGTTTTTGCATGTTGATACACAGTGCTGACAGCTGCCCTGTCAGATGTGGATGAGGGACATCATTTTTAATCCGTGCTAATTTTGAATGATTTTGTCACTAAAAGAAAGAGGAATTTGCTCCCATGGTGCACTGGTCCACCTTTATTCTCCCAGCTGGAGCAATAAGGCATCCATTAGTACATCCTCTACCTGGAGCAAGGAATCTAGATGCTGGAGTTAATGCAGTATGACTCAAGCCCAAGCTCAGAACTTAAGGCCACTTTTCCATTTAAACAGATCCACATGCAAGTGTACAAACACCATTCCATCAAGACCTGGTTCCAATTCTGTGTTCTCTAAAGGCAGGATTCAAAAATTTGCGACAACAGACAAGTGAAGCAACATGGACCCCCTGGCTAGGAAAATAACATGCATAAGGACTGGCCTGGGAACAGATGAAAAGTTGGAAATTGCTGAATATCAGTTGGAAAGAAGAATTCAATGTGAAAAGTGTGGGAACATGAAAAACTAACTGTGCCTGAGGCCTACATCTTTTCTCTCTCTCTTTTTTTTTTGGTTTGTGTCCTAAAGCTGGGCTAATTGGAGGGAAATCCACAGAGGAAATTTGAGCTCTCACCTGAAAGAGAAGAATGCAGTGGCTCACGTAGCTACAGCCACATTTATGCATCACCTGTCGTTTAGGCTGGTGTGAACAGGGATGAATAAAGGTACAGACAGAAAGCAGGAAATTGTGCCAGAGCCACCGTAAACCTCTCTGCTTGCGCTCACCTGCTCCAGCTGGCATTAAATAATGCCTTTTTGTTCTCCCTCTTCAAGACACACACACATATTAGTTTTTCTACCTTGTTGGGACACAGGGTCATACATAGGGTATTAAGCAGGGACCAGAAATTAATTGTGTACTAGTTAATTTCCAGTCATTGTCCATGGTCCTGGGGTTGTGGGTTCAAACTGTACATCAGGTTACTATCTGTGAGGACTTTGGTATGTTCTCCTGATGTCTGTGTGTGTTTCCCTCAGACACATAATATTCACATGCTGTCCTTCTCCAAAGGCTATTTCAGAGATACAGAATTTTTAAGCGTAAATAGAAAAATGGACCCCAGCAACCATGAAAACATCACTTCTACAAAAAACACAGGGTAAACGTACGTGTGCCTCTGCAGCTGATATAACTTGCTAAGTGTTATTTATTTCAAAATTATTTTTTGTTACCCTTCAGTAGTAGACAATAAATTGAGGAAGGAATAGATTATTATTTGTTTTTGATGGCTACAATAGTGATGCTAGAAAAACTCATTTTGTTTGTATAACAGATAACAGACAGAAAAAAATAATGTGAAACTTTCAACTTTTTTTTCATAGTACCATTTAAGGGCTTCCGTATTCCCCAAAGTCTTGATAGACAGTGAACGTAGGCCAGTTTTAGCACTCTCCCTCTCTCTTTTTTACACACACACACACACACACACACATACTTCAGACTATTCCATTACAACTTAGTGAAACAATTCATTAAAAGAGCACAAAGCTGCTTCACATTAGAGCCCAGTTTATGTGGCCTGATCCTTGTCTTGTCAAAGCTTCCATTCAGACAGACCTGCTGTGCTTGGCTTGTAATCTCTCTGCACACATTCATGCATACACTGAGTGCAGCAGGTATTAGGAGTGTGCAGACACTGCATATACACATCAAACACACAGTACCTTTCTCTCATCTCTAGCTCTTTACTCTGGGCATTTGTGTGAAATTTCTTCCAGTGTTTCTCACATGCATGTACATGTCTCATACTAAAAGATGTCAGACAGCCAGCACATGTGCTACTATCCCATTTCTCTTGCTTACACACACATACACACACATACTACCCAGTAAAGGGACATTCAAAGTGTAATTTGTTACCTTTGCTTTCTCTGCTGTAAACATTTACATAAACATCCTACAACACTGCTGCTAGAGTATCGCAAGTACAAACCCCATTTCCAGTCCAGTTCCATCCAAAGTTGGGATGCTGTGCATAATAAAAGAAAAGCAAAGCAAAATGTAATGATGTGGAAATCATTTAAAACATATATATATATATGATGGAAAATAGTACAAAAGCTTCATTTTAAATTTTAAGCTGAGAAAATGTGTTGTTTCTTTGAAAGATATATGGACAATTTTGATTTATTGCCAACAACACAGTCCAAAAAAGTTGGGGTAGGGTCATGGAACACTCTAAATGTTGGGGAACTCATGTTTTGAAAGTGAAATATTTTCCCATTATTGCTTATTATGAAATTTCAGCTGCTCAACAGCTCTGGGTCTCCATTTGTTTTCAATGGGTGACAGGTCTGGACAATTTAGCACCTGGAATCAAGAAGCCATGCTGTTGTAATCACTGCAGAATGTGGATTGATCTTGTCTTACTAAAATAAGCAAGACCTCTGTGAAGTCTGCTAATTCACCTCCATACCATAACAGATGTTGCCTTTTGAACTGTGTGCTCATAACAAGCCAGGTGTCCCGCTCCTCTTTGGCCAAAGGACACAGCATCCCCGATTTCCTAAAAGAAATTTACTGGGTTTTGGGCCTTGTCTTATTCTTATAGAGATTTCTCCAGATTCTCTGAACCATTTAATGATATTATGTACTGCAGACGAAGAAATACCCAGGTTCTTAACTGTTTGAATATTGTTGAATTATTTCATTATTTGCCCATGCAGTTTTTCACAGAATGGTGAAGCCGTCCTCAACATTATTTCTGAAAGACATACCCTCCCTGAGTTTGTCATGTCCCTGTTTTTATAAAGTGCAACTACTTTGGGTTCAATTTTGTGGTTTTGCTGTTTTTAATGATTTTATATTGTGCTTGATGGCAAATGCAGAAGAAAGCTAATGTTATTGATAGAAGCCAGTTTGCTTTTTCATTCATTCATTCATTCATTATCTGTAACCGCTTATCCAATTCAGGGTTGCGGTGGGTCCAGAGCCTACCTGCGGGAATCCAACCCACAACCTCCAGGCCCCTGGAGCTGTGTGACTACGACACTACCTGCTGCACCACCGTGCCGCCCCAGTTTGCTTTTCCATTAATAATTATGGCAGTCTTCAAATTAGAATTAGAATGAAACCTATTGTTACATCAGTTACTACACAGCCAGATACCTAAATTCAGTTTGGCTTCTCTAGCATTTGTTAATAAATTTTACAGTAGTTAGTATTACTAAATGTCTAATTCCTATTCAAAGATTAATCAAAGTCATTGATAACCACACACAGGCATTCAATGATTTTTTAAAATGTGCATTATAATCTTCACTGGCAAACATAACCAACACTAAACGAATAACATTGCATACAAGAATTGCTTATCACAATAAATAACTAAAAATTTCATTGTTTATGGTGTGTTATAGTGATGTATGTTTCAGGCATTCACAAAAAGAGTTACGAGTTACAGTGAATTTATCACTTTTTGTGCTGATTAATCTCTGACCCTTTCCGCATCAGACTCACTTTTAGAAAACTGGCAGATTTGGCCAGTTAGAGTTCTCCTCCAAGCATGTTTAGATGCCTAATGACACTGTAGCTGTGGCTTGCTACACATCCCAAAGGTGGAGGAATTTGTTGCCCTCATCCTTCCAGCTTTGTGGCATCATGTAACAAATGAGGCCAGATAATGGAGAGAACTGAGAATGAGTAAATAGATGTGAAAACCATGGAATAAACCCAGTTTAAGGGGACTTACCCACATCCATAAGGGAAAGAATATGAATACTCAGGAGATGTGATGAATAGACTGTTAAAATTACCTAATTGACCATCATCTCTTGTGGTCAGTGTGTGTAACTGGGCTGACAGGTGTTACGAATGTGTGTCAGTAGACCTGTCATACACACACACACACACACACACACACACATCTCAGTGCCGTCTCCATTGAGACAGTAGGCTTATTGTTTGTACTGAGGTCAGCTCTATGATCTCCATGCTATGCAGGGCCCAGAATGGTCCACTTTCTCACCAAGCTGAATTTTTTTCATTCCTCACTCACTCACTCACTCACTCACATTCATATTTTATATTAGAATCTTAATAATAAAACATCCTACATGGTTCTTTACACTTTACACAGGAAGGCACATTTATACACTCAAACAGTTATTTAAAGAACCATTCAATGAAAGCTTATCTGTGGTAGCAGAAATGGTTCTTCCCTTTTTTTTATTTTGAAAAGTGTAGGTCATGTGGGTTTTGTTTCTGAATGACTGAAGAAACGGCAAAATCACAGTCCATTATCAGTAAACCAATATCCTGCAAACACGACTGCCCCCAAAACTATACATCCCCAGGTTCCAAGAGCCAGATTAATCCTAAATCTACAACTACATCTACATCTAAGACTACATGGGACTATTAGCGCAGGATTTCAAGACCCACATTCAGCCTAATCCTAGACTAAATGGGATTTATAATGATGAAACACCCTCGTCATTGTGATTTGTTGAATTTCTTCAGTTGAATTTAACCTGCTCCATTCTGGAAGGCACTACAGGATGCAAACACAGAGGCCAGATAAAGACTAAAACAATTTTAAAAAGTGTTTAAACCTTTACGTGGTTTCTCTATAGAAATATGGAGCATTTATTAATCTGACAAATATCTATGTTTTCTGACAGCTAGTGTATTAATAGTGTGTTCTTGCAGGTTGTTGTTCTTGCGTGCGATTTCTCAGCTATTTTATTTATCCTGTGAAAAAAGTGATGACAAGGCCAAGAACTTCGGATTCTAAATTAATCTCTTGGAATTACGTAATGTTAAATGACATCAAAACAGTGTTTTCTGCTTACACCACAAGCTTTATTTCCCGTTCCTGCCCAGACTCTTCCTTTTTCTGTTAATTCTGACACTGACTCTAGAGAAAATGACCAAACCTGCCATTTCACAGAGTTTTACTGGCAAACGTATGTTCATACTATGTCTGTCTCTCACAACCGCAAGCTCAAAAACAATATTGTCGCTGTCCAATGAAAAACATGGATCTCCAAAATCGCAACTATACAAGAGAAGGAATAAACATAATTTTCAATGGAAGTCAATGTAATAGAAGTTCTTTTGAAGCATTTCTACTGGCACATTCATCATTCAAAGCTTAAATCTGCTGCATTCATGTATTCTCTGGTCATAATTACCCTTAAAAGTAAGAAATGCTTCAAGCAAAACTGCTAATCATATCAGTCAAACTCTTCTTACCTACTCAAGAAAGTCCTAGAGGAATGTGTGAAATAATCCCATTAATTGTAGGGATTACAATCCATATGCATCCAGGCTGGACTTTACCTCTAAAGCGCAACAGAGAACCAAAAACTCAGAACAATTCACTTGCAACTAGTGATGGGAGACAAATATGCTCGTTAACTCCCCTCTCTATCCCTCTCTGTCTTTCCTCCACCCACACAGCCTCTCTTTCTCTCTGCCCACCCCTTTTTTCTTGTTCCTTCTCCCTAGTTCAACCTCAGGCTCTGTCTGTCTCTCTCTCTCTCTCTCTCTCTCTCTCTCTCACTTGCTCTCTCATTTTGTGGACACAAGGCTGCCTTTTATTCTTGCAGCTGAAGAGGTCCACCCTTGTTCAGGCTCTAATACAGAGACTCAGAGAGATGGAAGGACAGACAGATCGACAGAGAGACAGGCAGGACGTAGGAGGCATTCACAGGAGACTGAGAATTGAGGGGTACAATAGGGTCAGTTAGGGCTGGGTAATATGACAATGCAATATTGTTATTGTGATGAATTCTAGTACATGTGCTACAATAAAAGACTGTGCAAGCACATAGCACTGTGCCTTCTGAGATAGTCTGGATGGCCTTTTAAATATTTGGCACGTAGGATCTGACATGCTTTTTTCCCCAAAAATAGCTGAAACATGGAATTGTCTGACCACAGAACATGTTTTAACAGTTTTGGGCCATCTCAGAAGACTTAGGGCCCAAAGACCTTGCTGGTATTTCTGTGCAAAATGTATATATGATTTTCCCTTTCCATAACACAGTTTTAAGTTGCATTTCTTAATGTAGGGTGGCACGGTGGTGCAGCAGGTAGTGTCGCAATCACAGAGCTCCAAGGTCCTGGGGTTGTGGGGTCAAGTCCTGCTCCAGATGACTGTCTGTGAGGAGTTTGGTGTGTTCTCCCTGTGTCTGCATGGGCTTCCACCAGGTGCTCAGGTGTCCTCCCATGGCCCAAAAACACGTTAGTAGTTGCACTGGTGACTCAAATGTGTCCTGTGTGTGCCGCCCTGTGAAGGACTGACACCCCCTCCAGGGGGTTCCTGCCTTGCGCTCAATGACGGCTCTGGACCCACCGCGACCCTGAACTGGATAAATGCCTACAGACAATGACTGAATTAACTTCTTAATGCAGCAGCAAACTGTGTTAACTGAAAATAATTTTACTCACAAGCTCATGTGGCTATGTCCATCACAACACAACGGTTTCTCAAATGATAGGCTGAGGGCTGAATGGTCACTCACATTCAGCAAAGGGTGCACCCTGCCCCCTGAATCGTTTCATGATATTAAGTTGTGACTAATGAAAGACCAAAATTCTTAGCAATCTTCCACTGGGAAACATTGCATTTGAATTAGCTGACAATTTTATCATGAGCATTGCCACAAAGTGGTGAACTATCATTGCTTGCACAGACTAAGCCTTTGGTGGATGGTCTTATTATAAATCTTGATGACTTCACTTGTTACTATTTAAACTGCTAATTGTGAAACCTTCCAGAACAGTGTTACTTGTATAACAATTTCAGTCTTGTTTTGCCTCTTTTTAAATATTTACAAACAACCAAATAAATAAATATGGTTTGTCGGTGTACTTTTATCAGTTAAATAAATGTTTGAGCAATTTAAAAAATTACAGTTTTAGATTTTCCAGTAGTTTTAGAACACACACACACAGGACACATTTGAGAGTCCTACATTAAGAAATAAAACTGTATTATGCAAAGGGAAAATCATATGTACATTTTGCACATTCTGAACTTATGGGATTTGTACAGTACACGTAGTGCTGGACGATATGAGCACAAATCATTATCACAATTCATTTTACCACGATAACAATTAATGAACGATTATTTTTTTTTGTTGTATTTTTGACCCTCATACTTCAGTGACGAGGCTTATGCTGTAAATATGCTCCAATATAAAATATGGGATATTTTTCTAACGTTGCTGGGAGCTTGTTCCGCTCTTGTTTTTTGAGCACTGTTTATATTTGGTGTGGGATTGTGCTTTGGTCGCTGAAAATGTTTTTTCTCAGCAGTACATGTACACACAGTGGGGACATAACAGAATAAAACTAATCGATATAGACAAGATTATGTCAATAAGAAGTTCTGATAGTCCATTTTGATTAGTTTTCGATTAATTGCCAAGCCCTAATCACACATTAGATTCCTTCACACACTGTCTGTGCTGGTCATTTTATTCACTGACCTCCTGTAACTGCTTCATCTGGTTAAGGGTTGCAGTGGGTCCAGCACCTACCCCGGACATCCAGACTCACACCTGTGGACATATTTACACAAACAATCCACCTACCAATATGTATTTTTGGATTGTGGGAGGAAACTGGAGCACTTGGAGGAAACCTATGTCTTTACAGACATGTTTGTGAACATCTCAGTCTGATCACAGACAGTGTCCTAAGATGAGAATCAATCCCAGATGAGAATCAAAACCCTGTAGCTCTGTCAGTGACACTACTTTAGTGCCACCATGCTACCATGGTCACTTTACAAACGTAGTATAATCCCATCTCAAGTAGGAGCAACTAACAAAAAAAATCTGCAGCACAACTGTAAAGAAAAACAGCAATCCATTTACATTTCATCAGTGCCAGATTTCTGCAAAGTGGCTCAGCAAGGTGCTCGATCTTTGTCATCCCAAGTAGGTTTAGTATAAAAAGGTATAATTTCCATGCCACATCCAGAGCTTTCACAAAGCCAGACAAAGCAAAACATAGCATTAAATTAAGTTGAAAGAAGGCAACTAACAGGCCTTCCAAAAAAGCTTTCTGTCAATTGCTATGAGAAGGAAAAGGAGGGTGTAAACAAGAATGACAGCGGGCAGAGTGCACAGTGATTTTTTTGGAGGAATGAAAATGAGGAACTCATTTTAACTGTTTTTAGCTGTGCACATGTTCTCTGCTGGTGTAATGTGTTCAAGCTGCCTGGGCTTGGTTCAGCCCATGATGTGTCATACTAAGTTTTGCCACAAATAAACCACCCCCCTCAGCACTCACTCCAAGTGAGACATGAACCATTCCGCCCACTTACGTCTGGAGCATGCACTGGCGTGGGACAAAATACATGGTGAAACAGGGTGGGGGAAACTGAGGGGAACAAACAGTCTGGATTGTAAATTTAACAAACTTGCTAAGGGGTCTGGCTCTCTCTCTCTCTCTCTCTTTATTTAGATATATACATATAAAAACTATGGCAACATCTATTGGACTAAACACAGAAAATATTACAGCTTAAAATGAGCTATCTATAATACTGTCAGCAGGCGTTTAAAATTGCTACCGCAGTCCAAATTCAATAAACTAGAGAGAGTTACCTGCTTCTCCAATTCCACAGTGCGAAGCTCGTGCGGGTTGCCAGTTTGAGGACATGAACTTACACGAATGCACTCAAGACAAGTGAAAGAACTTTGGACCATCATTACTAAAGAATGTGCAAAAATCAACCTATTTACACAGAAAAGTGTACATCATTTCGCTAAAATATCTACCTATGCTAACGAAGGAGCCATCAGCATTTTTCCTGTATTTACCAGCTTCATATTTGACTTTCCATTTTCACATTAAATGTGTCACTGGCTGTTATCTTCCTTATTGATTTTTCCCTTCCACATTAAATGTCATTTTCGGAGACAAATATCTGCACCTTATTTGCAATTTTGATATACAAACATTTAGTTCCATATTAAATGGGTCAGTTTATGAGGCTAGTATTCGCATTGTTCACCAGCTGCTTGTTCGAATATTCTGTCCCACCTTAAACAGGTGACTAATTGTGTTAACTTTTTAAACAAAACAAAAAAGTATGCCTAACTTTCTTCATGTAAAACATACAAAGCAGAGAGTTTAGACCTTTAATCCATACATACGATCTGTCTCTGTGCAACATTACCGGCTTCCTTCTTCAGGAGAAAATTAGCCAACTTGGCAACTGATCAACTGATGACACATATATTACATATTGCCCCTTTAAAAGGGGAACATCAAAATTTCAAAATATTGAAATATTTTAAAAATAGTGGTGGAAATAGGAACAATATGACTAACACCTCTAAAACTACCTCACAGGAAGGCTGCTTACAAATACACGGTTCTAAGAATGTCTGGCTCATCGAACATCATCTGAAATCATTGGTATTAATAGGGAGTAATTCCCCTTTTGCTGCAGTGAAAGCCTCTAGTCTTTTGAGAAAATTTAACACTAGATGTTGGAACATTACTCTGTAGATTTTATTGCATGAGAGCATGTTTGGATCAATGCAGAGAATATATTTCCATTACTCCAAATACCGTGTATCGTTATAACCTTCTAGTCTACGCTTGGCATTGGACATGGTGAGCTTAGGCTCATCTTCAGATGCTCTAAAGTGTCCCTTTTTATTTCTTGCATTTTATGGAGCTTTAACAAGCTATATTTTGACCCACAGTGGGATATAAAGTAGTGGAACTTACTAATTGTAAGACATGTCTACAAACTTTCTGAAATGTAACATATTAATATAACACATTTCTCATTTAAATATTGCATTAATGCTGAGGTTGTCAAAGGAACCATGTTCATCTGCTAAATACATGTAGCTCGTATTTATTCACCCCATTTCACACTCTAACAGCAGGGAGTAAAAGGCTCTAAACACATGCCGGATCCAAAACAATGTCCGTTATGACTGAAGCTTTGGGCTGTTTCTTCCTCCATCTCTTTATTTCTTAAATTCACCATCTTATTCAGTCTAGAAGAATCAATGCTCTGCAGCAGCAACACATGAACCAAATGTTACCATTGCCATGCGTTGCTCAATGCCATGCAATAGCTAGAGCACTGGTCCTCAGAGAAGTTGAACTGTGTTCTCTGGAGTGCTGCTTGTGATGAAGAACTAATAATTTAACTTTACTACATAACCTCACTATTGTTTTCCATGGCTGAATGAAGTCAAATCCTCATTGCAATGTGCTGATATCTAGTGGAAAGCATTCCAACAAGAGTAGAGGCTGTTACTGCAGATTAATCTCAAAGCTTAAGGGCAGTACTCATGAGGTCTGTAATTCAAAACAGTAATATATATTAACTCAAATATATTTGCAATGAAATCGTGGACAGATGAGGCCTCATCCTTCATCAGTGTTCATATTGTAAAATACTTAACAAAAACAGAAGAATCTTATAACCAAAGAAAAGTGCAATGTACACCAACTAACCATAATATCTTTACTACCTCCTTGTTTCTACACTCACTATACATTCTCTCAGATCCACTGACCAAACAGGAGCACAGCGTAGTTTCACAATTACAGACTGTACTTCACCTGTCGCTCTATATGTTTTTTTGCCCAGATTCAACTTGTTCTTCAAGAACAGAGCAGGTATGATTTGGGTGGTGGATGCTTCTCAGCACGACAGGGACACTTCTGTAGTGGTGGTGTGCTGTTCTGGTACAAGTGGAACAGACACAGCAGTGCTACTGTAGTTTTTAAACACTGTATCCACTCTGATAGACACCTAATTCACTGGTCCACCTTGTAGTTGCAAAGTCAGAGACAGTAGCTCACATGTTGCTGCAGTTTGTGTTGGTCGTCCTCTATGTAGTCTTTCATCAGTAGTTAATGGACACCGCCCACAGGACGCTATGGGCTGGATATTTTTGGTTGATGGACTATTCTCAGTCCAGCAGTGAAACTGTGGTGTTTAACAACCACAGCAGCACATCAATGTCACTGCATTGGGTGCTGAGAATGATCTCCCAACCCCCACCCAAATCATACATGCTCTGTGGGGGTCCTGACCATTGAAGAGTAGGGTGAAAGGAACAAAAAGTGTCTGTAAATGCAGAATTACAAAGTGCTCCTGTCTGGGCAGTGGAGCTGGGAGAATGGACAGTGAGTGTAAGAAAAAAGGAGGTGGTCATGATGTTATGGTTGAATGATATGTATGTATATGTCCTACAGTTTGCAGACATGTCCTAATTAGTGACACATTAATACAGTCTCAAAGGCAAATGGGTCTTTCTAAAGCACCCACACATCAGCGTAAAGTGTCCACACCCAACATATAATTCGGCTAGAAAGGTATAGAGCCTCCCAGCAATGAGTTATGGAGCAGTGGAACTGTTTCATACAGTGATGGTGCTCTATCCAGTATCTTAAGAATAAGCTGGAGTGGAGTCTGTGATTCAAAGCTCACTACGCAACCTTTGAGCCAGACCCCTCTAACATTTAAGAGGCAATCAATTTCTCAGTCTGTATCTAATGTGACACCTTTCCAACGTAGACGTGTCCATTACTGCCTCAGTGGGAAACTACATTTCTATTAATGATATTTATTTTGTATCAGTGTGTGTCCATAAACTCACATTTTCTGTTTTCAGTCTCTCCGCTGCACTTCTGTAGTGATCTTTTGGAGCTTTTTTCACCTGATAATTTTCAGTGTGTTTGTAGGCTACTCTACTGAACTACCCACTGGGAAACGTGTCCCCGTTAAAAACTTCAAAGCTACACTGATTTTAGGGGTAGAAACAATTGTTTCCAGCTTTTGTATGATGACAATTTCCAGACTTTATAAGATGAATCAGGGATAAATGAACCTGAACACAGAGGGTGGTTAAAAAACAAAACACAATGAACACAAGGGCTAAAGAAGCACCAGTCTCTGTCTGTGGGAGAAACGTGTTAACAAGCGCCCTCTTATGGTCAAACAAAGCAATTTCAATAGGCTTATTACGAATGAAGGAGTTTGTCAAAATTTTTAGTAAACATGGCGGTGTGTGGTGTTATGTATTTATTTTAAATATCAAGCCTGGATCATGATGAAATAAAAATCAGTTTAGACAACCTCATGAATCAGAAGAATGCCTGTCAATCATTTAACTTACCTGAAAGCGGACTCTCTTTTGAAGCACCTTGAGGCTCTTGTTGGCCTGGTAGGCAGTCCAGACCATTGGGAAGCTCATATTGCACACTCTGGACATCAACTACATAGCCCAGAACTCCACAGTAGAATCCATTACCATCCCGAGAAACTTTATAATAATAAAGCAAAACAAATACTTAACGGTACAGTCCCCACGTTCAAGACAAAAACTGAAATTATTCCATTGGTGTCAGTGTGAGTGCCACCACTTGCTCATTTCCAGCTGCAGAGGAAAGAAATGAGCAAGGACTGTATGGTTATTCATTCAAAAGTGGGAGGAAAAAATAAATAGGCAGGCTACACCTTCTCCTTCCTCTCCTCCCCAGTTCCAAATAAGGGCAACTTCACATGGCCAGCCTGGTGGTGCAGACAAAAAGCCTGTACTCTACACTAGTTTTACAGAACAGAAATTATTGCCCAAGCAGGGCATGTCCCTCTTGGACATCCAGTTACATAAGTAACATACGTGATGCCTGATCATCAGGACAGCTCATTGGGATGATTTTAGAATGATTTCAATTCCCAGTGGTTTGTGATTTTGCTTTCTTTTTCCGAAACACACTCAACACTAATCTCTCACTTGATCATCTAAAGGCCTGCATTCTCTTCTCGTCCTCATCTCTTTACCCCTTGGACATGTTATGTGGAGGAAAAACCAGACAGATAAAAATCTGTACTCCATCTACACTTGTCTGTAAAGTTTCTCTTAACAATGGATTTTATAAAGAGAAAATAAAGACAAGAACAAACATTTGCAGCAAGTCAAGCCAGCTGCGCAACAATTATGAACACAGGTATAATAAATAAAATATTACATTAGTATTACGATCAGAATCAGGTCCAGATTAATATGAAATCTGTCAGTGAAATCAATTTTAAGATTTTTTTAATATGTCAGTGCTTTATATTTAAAACAAAATCTAAACATAATGACAAATGGAAGTGTTGCCATAGACCCCTAGGATGTGCTTAATAAGAAAATAAACAATTGTACATATTGCAGGGATTTTGTGCTATTTACTCATTAATATTACTTAAAAATAAACCAGTCTAAATAATGTCCCAAGTATTGAGACACAGCAGAGTGCAAATTACACAATTATGTCATTTCACACTGTACGAGATCCTGCAGTAGAAAATTTGACCGAATTCTCAGGCTCACATTAACCTCCTTGTGGTTATTTAAGCTACGGTTTTATTAGCCAAAACATACACTATATTGCCAAATGTATTGTCACCCATTCAAAACCACAGAATTCAGATGTTCCAATATTTCTATAGCCACAGGTGTATTAAACCAAGCACCTAGACATGTAGTCTGCTTCTACAAACATTAGTGAATGAATGGGTCTCTCTCAAAAGCTCAGTGAATTCAGTGGTACAGTGAAATTTCCTTGCTACTAAATATTTCAGTCAATTGTCAGTGGTATTATAAAGTGGAAGCAATTGGGAATGACAGCAACTCAGCCACAAAAAAAAAATGAGAGCAGGGTTAGCACATTGTGAGGCACACCAACTTTCTGCAGAGTCAATAGCTACGGACCTCCAGACCTTGTGGCTTTCAGATTAGCTCAGGAACAGTGCGTAGAGAGCTTTATGAAATGGGTTTACAAAGTCGAGAAGAAGCAGCCAAGCCTTACATCAAGCACGATGCACAAGCGTCAGCTGCAATGATGTAAAGCTCACCGCCACTGGACTCTAGAGCAGTGTAGTCATGTTCCCTAGAGTGGCAAATCACACTTCTCCATCTGTGTGTTACCAGGAGAATGGTACTTGTCTGACTGTATTGTGCGGACCATGGCACAAAGCAAGGTCCAATAATACATGGATGAGCGAGTTTGGTGTGGAAAAACTTGACTGGCTTGCAGAGACCTGACTTCAACACTATAGAACATTTTTGGGAGAAATTAGGAGACTGCTAGCCAGGCCGTCCCATCCAACATTAGCTTCTGACCTCACAAAAGCGCTTCTGGAACAATTCCCATTAACACACTCCTAATACTTGTGGAAAGCCTTCCCAGGTGATTTGAAGCTGATATAGCTGCAAAGGGTGGGCCGGCATCATATTTAATCCTATGAATTAAGGATGGGAGTTAACAAGTTCTTAACCACGCAAAGGCAGAGGCATGAATACTTTAGGCAACAGGGTCCTAATTAAATTAGCAACAGTGCTCTTCACAAGAGAGTTTAGTAAAGAGGCTTTATAAACTGGGTCCTTTTTTACACTTTAATAATTTCTTTAATTAGTTTACACTGGAATGTTATTCATCATGACTCTACTCATTATTTTACAGGGTTAACAAAAAAAAAAAATTTCAGATCTAGCTTTCCATTTCCCACCAGCAATATGATTCCAAAAAATAGACAATGCAAATAAATGAAATCTCAAACCATTTAGTATTTGTTTCCCCCCCCCCCCCCTTGTCAAGCTACGGAGAGACTCAAGGCATTACTGGAAACAAAGAGATGGGGTTGGTTGAGGAGTGTTCAGTACAAGTATATTGGTTTGAGAGTGAGGAAGAATCCAAAGGCTTAGCAGGTCTGATCTGAGGTCAGCTGTTTATTACTCCGTACCCACCTAGAGTCATTAACAACCAAGGGTTGTTTGTTCTTTTGGAGACTAACAAGAGGTATCAACAGACGATGTCAGCATTTCAGCTTACCTTGCATCAAATGAACACAATCAATAAAAAACTGTCTCAGGCAGCACATAAACCCAGATATCATCCTTCAAGGTCTTTTTAACATTTCAGAACTAACACGTCACACCACAGCTGAGTAAAACCATTACTGAAACTACAGACTCCAAAATGGTCTGCTCTCTAAATTACAGATAAACGTGGCCCCGGGTGTTTTTAAAATCTGTGTATTGCACGCTCTACAACAGCACCAGCACACAAAGCAGTGCGATTGTGGAAATACCACATACTTCTGCTGGTGCAAATAACAGATTACAGTTTTGTAGATTTGCTTCCCTAACCAAAATAAAACAAAACAGAATTGAAGCCCAAATGCACATTCACTGCCATTACAAACTGGTGGCTCAACAATGACTTAAGCGATCTGAAAGTGTTGAATACCTCCAACAGGCTTACAGGACAAGAAAGCAAGAAAGTGTAGAATATAATGCAGACAAAACAGATAGGAAACAGACACAAGTTTAGGCTTGCAGCAGACCACTTTACAGCAGATGAAAGATATATATATATAAAAAAAAATCCAGACATAAGATACAAGGGAAAAAAAGAACCTTGCAAACAGACAGACAAAACAATGAGGTCCATCTCATAACATGTGGTCCTGCCAATACAAGCACAAACAGATCGTGGAACAGACCACCGTTGGATCATCCAGTCAAGGGCTGTTAGCAGGAAAAGACAACCATGTCTTAAGAGGTTTCAGAGCAAGATCCCAGTACATAAGCAAGAAACCTAAGCAGGTTTAGGAAAAGAAAAAAATATATATCTCACCCTACCAGATTAATTTTACCCTTAATGCTAAGTTAGATCAACCTTCAATAAAACTCCATCATCTATACAACTGATCAAACACATGGTGGTTCCATATAAATTATAATTTTCTAGAATGGTACAGTTTCCCACGTTTTGACATCCATCACCAGTTAAATTGTGTTGGCTGCGGTATTCCTTTTCCTCATCTTAATAAGTCAATCCCTTTGTAGAATTATTCACTTTTGTACAAAGATACAAACACAGCCAACACTGACAGCCATGGTGAACAGGGTCAGGTTTTTTTTTTTTTTTTGATGAAGGGGAAGGAGGAAAAAAAAAAAAAAGATAGAAGTTTCCAGTCCTGTTTAAGTACTGCTGATGGCGAAAAGGTTCTCAACAACCTCTTCAAGCTATCTCTCTCATTCTAGCTTGTACTGTGTTTGTAATTGTGTATTCAAGTCCACTGAATTGGTTTTTTGAAGCTGCTTTTGGGCTTTTTGTAGGCGAGGTTTCTTCATTTTATAGTATCTCGTATTTATCAACAACAAATGATGTTTCCGTTGAGAACCGTACCGGACTGTTCCCGTCCACCTGAGACACTTTAGCAACCTAAAAGGAGGAAGGAGAGACTTATTATATAACAATAATGAATGAATACACAAGGTGGCAGCCATTATTAATGCAGACTCTTGCACTGAACATTAGTGCTTCAGTGCACAAAGTACACCACTACAGTCTCTGATTTCACATCTACAATGTGAAGTTTTGCAGAGCAAATGATGAACTACAGTCTAATTTCAGAAATATAAAGTGAACCTATATAAGTAGAACAATGAGCTTAGAAATAATGACATTTATAAGAATCTGTGAATCTATAAACCAAAATAAAAACCAACAAGCTAATTCTCTTGCTAAGCTAAATGTGGCAGATGCATATTATCAATGTCACATGAAAACCTTATACCTCCACATATGAAACAGATTATTTTAACACGAAAATTGTCCTAGAAGGCTTTCATACAGCCTATATTTCTGTACCTGAATGTCACAGTAGTTGCCCTTGGACACGAAGGAGACATTGACAGGGAAGAAGTCGTTGGGCTGGCCGGCTACACTGAACTCCAGACTGCCGGTCTTGTTCTTCACGTCCACCACAGGCAGACACCATTCCAGAACATTCCGTCTGCTGTCGTGTCGATATTCTCCGTCCAGGTCACCAATCACCGGAGCACCTACCCCTGACCTGCAGTGGGCCATTAGTACCATATAATCATTAGTAAACTGTAAAATGAGAACATATTACAGACTGGAGCACTCAAATAGGTACAGACTAAGATTGAGTTTGAATGAAGAACCTGTCGTATGACGATCAATACAAGAAGAGCACAGTTATTAGTATTACAATCGTCTACTGTTACTGTAAATACTGAAATTACAGATGACAAGGACAAATTTGAATTACAAATTAACGGGTTTCCAGGCTGTTAAAATAATTATTTACCAAGCACTCCAGACATGTTTCTCAACGTTTTTTTTTATGCTATAATATACAAATTGATGAACAACAAAACTTGCAGTAGTATTATGTATTAGTAATAAAATGTGTGTGCTCATTTTATAATCAGATTTCATTTCATACATCATGGATGAATAAAGATTAGTATTGCAAAAGATTAAACAACTAAGCAACAAGAGTGCAATGTCTAAACCTCAAGTGGAGAACTAAAAGTGCTGACTTTTTGGGGCAAATTTTGACTCCAGCCTTCCTATGTTTGCCGATGTATTTATTTGCAATATGCTGACCACTGCCTTGGACCCTTTCCCAAGATTACAATATATTAAATCTCTAATTATGTGTGTATTATTAAAAACATTGCATGCAATCCATCAGTGAACTTAGATCACATATCAAAAAGATAAATCAGATCATAAAGGCTGAGTGGATGTAGTAGTTTCTTTCATTAGTATTATTACACACTTACGGTATGGGGATTGAAATAACAACATCATTGAGTTCCAGGGAGTCTTCCTGCAGCTCATACTCTATATTCACGTCACAGCCAGATCCGCTTTCTGAGGGCCAGCAGTTTACTAAAAAAATAATGATAATAAAAAAATAAACGTATCAGTAAATTCTACTACTCTACAAACAACAAATCTTTGGTCTTGTGAACAGGTGAAACAACACTGACTTGTTAGAGGTATGAGGGACTCGTCTGTGGTCTGTAGTCTCCACTTCAGCACACCCACGTCATTGTTCAGGGGGAAGGATTTATCTGGATTCTTCAAACCAATTAATGACTCGGCTGTGAATAGCTTCTTGTCCACGTTGGGATGGGTCTTTAAGAGGCAAAATTTGTTTCTTAAGAAATCTGGCAGGCCAAGCGAGCTGAACAAGATCATGTTCTGATACATATATCTAGACTGAAGCAAGCATTCACATCTAACCAGATTGATAATTAAATCTTACACAGGACTTCTAATAACACCGTCTATAACATAATGACCAAACAGTTCATTCTGCAAGACTCCTTAAACTTTACATGAACACACATGTAATTTTAGAATTTTGAAACAGTTTATTTTTTGTTAAAAAATTCATATTAAGTTTTGAACTTCTTAAGATATTAAGAAGTTACTGTATGAAGTGAGTAAACCTTCGAACAGCAGTATAACTAACATAGCAAACACTGGCTGAGCTTTCTCAACCTTCCTTGGCAGACCTTTATCCTGACCACAAATATTTCTGGTATTAACTTAACATTAACTGCATAAACTTTACACAATGTATTATTGTCATGCTGGCCTCAAGAAACTGACTGGAGAGGCAATAAGGCAGGGGGGAGTACAAGCCAAAAACTATATGATGAAAAACAGGTTTGGAGGAACCACAGTGTAACCAGCATGTCATCTGAACCTGACAAATATTTAAGTAATTATGCAAGTAAATATAATTTATATGAATTGCTGTGTCTTATCTGGTTCAGATAAATATTTCAGACTAGCTACTACAGCCATTCTCAATTTTTTTTTTACCAGAGTAAAACCCACCTGCAGCTGGACACCTTTCTTGTCATTGTTGTTGATGAACAGTCGAATTCGTCCATTCTTCTCATCAGATACACGGAGCGTGATCATGCCAAGCACCTCCATGTTCTGTAGCCCTCCATCACGGCCACATGTCAGAGTGATCTTCTCCTCCACCCGCAAGTGCACACTGCAACCATCAGAGGGCAGATGTCAGAGAAACATTGCTGAGTCACAACTCTAACAAATATTTTAACACATCTTAGTATAAATATTCAGTTAGTGCTGGGCAATATGAGCCTAAATCAATAACACGATTAACTGTACATTTTACCACGGTTACTATTAATGAACAATTATTTTGTTATTGTATTTTTGACACTCATCGTTCAGTGATGAGGCCTGTACTGTAAATATGCTCCAGGATTAAATATGTAGGATTGGGCAAGTAATCATTTCTTAAATTAGGGAGAACTGCTAGGAAAAAAATGAAAAACCATACTCCACACACTGACACACGCCTTTTCGAGTTTATGAGTGGTTTACAAATCAATGTGCATTACACAGGTACCACTAAGGTTTTAGTGGAGAATATTCCTGCAGTTAGGACTGAGCTATGAAGTTAACAGATTAATTTAACTAATGCAGCCATACGCAGCTTAATCAAACAATATAACACTCCGCAAACTATGCTGGGTGGGACCAACAGAGCACAAAACAAATATCTTGTCTGGCTCGTTTCTAACTCTACACGTCAACAAGTTATTTAAACTGCACCTGACACTCATTCTGCAAGGATTTCCTGGGGTTACTTCAGGTTTTACAAGGATCTAATTTCATTAACATCCTGAACCTTTAGACCTTTATCCTTATTTGGCAATAAGGATACCTAGACTAAATCCATATTTCTAATGTGCTGCCAATATAAAATAGAATAAGAAAACCATACAGAAAACTACATTCCAAAGGCTACATTCACACTGCATGTATTTATAGAACAAATCTCCACCATTTGATATATCTCTGTTATGCATACTTTACATGAAAAGTAAAAAGCACACTGAATCATATTACCATTGTTGATTTGGGTAATATTAATGTGATACTGAAATCAGGTGTGTGTCAAAGCAACCACCGTCTAAAAGGGAGATTAGAATTCATGTGATTTTGATATCAAGCTCAATTCATCTTCATTTTGGAAATCAAAAATACTCTCTTTGGGAAAAAAAAGTATTTATTAAGATGTAAAATATATATTTAATAGTGCTGTCAAATTAAGGCATGTGGGAATTTAACATGTTAATTTAATGCTAATTAATCATTTACCAAACTTCCTTCTATAATTCTCTCTTTTTTAGAGGGCCTAACAATGTGTTAGAAGTTGCATCGCTAATGTTGAGTTCTGAATGTAGATAACATTTTATTTAGGCTGAAATATGTATTAAATATCATAACTAGCTAATTCACAGCTCCTGTCAATTACAAGTACTTTATTATTGTGTATAAATTCTTGTTTTACGGAAAATATTTTGTTTCTCCCATATTAATCACTGTTTGGAATCAAAAGTCACATGTGCATATATTTTTTTTGTAAACTGTAATAGTGTCGGTACATAGTTAGTATTGCTTTAGTGCAAAATGTGAAAAATCAGCATAAATGAGTAAGAATTTTGCCTTACATTTACTGTTATAGCATACCTCTCTGTGTTAACAGGAGCAGGCAGAGATTTAGATGCATCAGAGGGTCTTTTGCCAGTGCTAGGCAGGATAATGTTCTCCCCCTCAGACTTCAGTTTGTCCACAAAGTCATCCACCTCCTTCCCCCTTGCACCCAGTTTGAGTGCTTTGCTAGGACCGCTAGGCCTACGGGGGGGGAAAAAAAGGTCAGTGAAAGATTAAGTTGAAACTCTGAATTAGCAAAACTGATAAAATATTAATGAATCCTGCATTAACACAAATAGAAAAAAATGAAGCTCCAACATAATAGTTAAATCTGAACTTCATGTAGTTCAATTCAGATTTTAATAAGGCTCATTTCACACCAGAAACTATAGTATATTCTTGTTAACAGTTGTCAAATAATTTTAAAAAATGCAGCAACTAAGCAACACTGCCCTAAAATGAAGTAAGTGATCTAAATGACTGCCAAATTATTGCTGGCTCATTCAGTTGCTATATACAATGCCTAGTACCAATACTTTTCTCATATCTTATATCTCTAATTTTAGTGGATATAAAGGAAATAGGATTTTATAAGTGACAGGTACCTGACAGGTACTGGGGCAGGCTTGGGTTTCTCTGGCTCGATCAGTGTGTCTGTAATGATGGCTGTGCTGCTACTGCTACTACTGCTGCCAAAGCCACCAAAGCCAGGAGACTTCTTCCCTCGCTCAGCGTCCCGTCGGGCCTGCTGCAGCTCCTTCGCCTTCCTCCTCATCTCTGCCTTCGCTTCTCGTTCCTGGGTCTGAAGAGACAGAGAGAAAAATCGTTAACAGGTGCGTACAGAAGGATAAGACCAAGTCCTGTCAAACAGTCTCATTACAAAATATGGTCTCATTACAAAATATGGTCTCATTACGAATACATTTTGTGCAGAGCTGCAATTATTAGCCAAAAAAAAAACAATGTTTCATTTCTGTATTTAACCAGCTCAATTCACAATGTCCATGTGCAACACTCAATACCTTGGAAAGAACTAAGCTATTCTACATTCTATTTGTTCACTGTGTACATGACAAACTTTTCCTCTACTTCTGGTTCCAGGGCTAAAAGAAGAACAAAAGACAGCTTAACAAATTCTCTCCAATCTGTGTCTGTCAGCCATTGTCTTTTTGCCTAACTCCATAACAGAACTTTACAAATTCACAGTAGTGATGGAGCAATTAACAATACACTGTCCGATTGACTTATCATACACTGAAATACATTTCTTATGCATTACGCAGTCCTAATTTGGTAGTAATTTAAAACATACACACATTAATTTTTTTTATAAATGCTGAACAAACTGCAGTCAAACTGGATACAAACAATGGCCTATTTCTAGCTCTCAATATAGTTTTGATATTTCCTGGAATATTGGCGAACGCACCACAGCCTACATTTAATTTAAGCTATGAATAAATGTTAATTACGCACACAAAGCCAAGCAAATTACTCAGCAGCTGCACTGCTGCACGTCAGCAGGTTTGACTGATCGCCCTTCTCTGCTGCTATGAAAAGTGGTTTAGCAAAGCAGAATCAGCAGAGAGCCACATATATATCCAAGTGCCACTTTTCCCCCCTCCTCCGCTCTCTCACCTCTCTGACAGCACGGAACACCTTCTCCTCGTGTGAGTCCATCTCTGTGAATGTTCTGATCTGCGCCAGGTTGACGTTCTCTCTGTAACCAAGGGCAACAATTTCATCAAAGGCAAAGATGAGGTCAAAGCAGTGCTCTGCGATCTCGCTTTCCTCCAGCACACGACAGTACTCTGGAATCTGAACAGAAAAAGAAACAATGATGACTATTAAATAAATGAAAATTGTTGTAAAATGACACTTAGCACGAAGCAAATAATTATAAGCAACAAAACGACATGGACATGCATAAATAAATCTCCAATATCTCCACAAGCCTTGAACATTCATGATTCGGAATAGTTTTTAGGAATAATATACGGCAAACAAATGTGACTGAAGGAAATATGTACACTTACGATCAAAAAGTGCTTATGACTTTTATCTCAGCCTTTGATGAGAATGTAATAAATAACTAAATAGTGATTTTAGTATGTTAGGTTATACAATGTCTAAACAGATACTGGAGTACTTGTGAACATACACCATATTGCCAAATGTATTCACTCAACCAAATCATTGAATCAGGTGTTCCTATCATTTAAATGGCCACAGGTGTATAAAACCTGGGCATGAAGACTGCTTCTACAAATAATGGGTCACTCTCAGGACCATAGTGAACTTGGGTGGTACCATGATAGGATGCCACCTGTGCAACAAGTCCAGTCATGAAATGTCCTTTCTACTATTCCACAGTCAACTGTCAGTAGTACTAGGTGAAAGGGACTGGGAACAACAGCAACTCACCCACAAAGAGGAAGATCACTTAAAAATGACAGAAAGGAGTCAACATATGCTGAGGCAGATATTGCGCAAAAATTGCCAACTTTCTGCAGAGTCAATTGATTCAGACCTCCAAACTTCATGTGGCCTTTAGATTAGCTCAAGAACAGTACATATAGAGCTTCATGGAATTGGTTTCCATGGCAGAGCAGCTGCATCCAAGCCTAACATCACCATGCATCCAATGTAGTGGTGTAAAGCACGCTGCCACTGGGCTCTAGAGCAGTTCTCTAGACAAGTTCTCTGAAGTGAATTAAACTTTTTCCATCTGGCAACCCAACAGACGAGTCTGGGTTTGGCGGTTGCCAGGAGATCGGTACTTGTCTGACTGCACTGTGCCAAATGTTATGGTGTGGGGTTGTTTTTCAGGATTTAGGCTCTGTCCCTTAATTACATTTCAACCCAACAAAACAGCTTTGGGATGAATTAGAGCAGAGATTGCGAGCCAGGCCTCTCGCCCAACATCAAGTGTCTGGCCTCACAAATGCACTTCTGGAAGAATGGTCAAAAATTGTCTGAATTGGCCCCCAGGTCTTACATATTTGATGACCTGTATTGGACTATACATTTAGAATATAAAAAGTAGTGAAAAGCTGTGCGTAGGTCAGTAAATTGTATAACTGTGTGTGATTTACAAATTTACAAAATCAGTCCACCAATCACTGAATAGGTTTTTCCTCAATTTTTATACATACTGCATCAGTGCATTCTTATTCCCTTAAAATCAGAACATTCATTTTTGTATGTGTGCCTCCAAATCCACATTCTCATACGTACCACACGTGAAAAGAGGCGAAGAGTCTCCAGGTCCTCCAGGATGTTGCTGTTCTTTGTGGTGACCAGCACCATGTAGAGCTTCTCGAGAGGCTGGTAGACATAGCGCACACTCTCTGTCTCCACAAATGTGTGCTGCTTCCCTGTGTTCATTAGTTTAGGGAAGGCAGCCAAGAGGCCCTCAACGCGTGTCCGTGTCATCTCCACAAACTGCCGCGACACCAGAGCCTTCCCCGCCTTGGTGCACACCGCTGCAGCCAACAGCACCTGCACATGAAAACAGAACAGTCAATGCATCTGACTTAGCACTTGCTGCAGTAGAAACGGGATGTTCAATGGATTGTACATCATACAAACTGTTAAACACTTGCACTGTATCCATCTCTTCACTAATGTTATTACACAAATGATATTACAGAGAACTGTGAAGTGCGCATAAACCTTCAAACAAAATTATTATTTTTTAAATATTGGTTGCTGCGACCCTGAACTGGATAAACGGTTACAGATAATGAATGAATGAATGAATGAAATATTGATTGACAACGCAGGGCTTATTAATTATAAAATTATACATGTGAGGAAATATTTTTGATACAATATCACATATCGCAATGCAAATATGTAGCAATATAACTTTAAAATTTTACTTTCTCCATATAGTGCAGCCTCAATAAGCAGCCTAACAAACCACTGACTGCACTTATAAATAAAACTTCTTGCCAGACGGGGTAAATAAAACAAACCGTAACACTATTTTTCATTTGAATTACAATTTAAAGGAACATTAGGTAAGATTTTGATATTTTGCTCCTTGGGTTCACCCTAGCGTAATTCCTTTTTACAGCACAGTTAGTGTTGCAGTCACACAGCTCCAGGATCCTGGGGTTGTGTGTTCCAATCCCGCTCCAGGTGACTGTCTGTGAGTAGTTTGGTGTGTTCTTGCCGTGTCTGTATGGTTTTCCACTGGGTGCTCCAGTTTCCTTCCATGGTCCAAAAACACACAATGGTAGGTGGATTGGCTACTTAGAAGTGTCCGTAGGTGTGAGTGTGAGTGACTGTGTTGCCCTGTGAATGCCTGGAGCCATCTCCAGGGCGTGTTCCCGCCTTGCGATTTCGGGTAAGCTCCGGACCCACCGTGACCCTAAATTGGATAAGCAGTTACAGACGATGAATGAATGAATGAATTAAAAAAAAGAGCTGCAAGGCGGAATCACACCCTGGAGGGGGCTCCAGGCATTCACAGGGCAACACACTCACACAGTCACTCACACTCACACCTACGGACACTTCTAAGTAGCCAATCCACCTACCATTGTGTGTTTTTGGACCATGGGTTTTGAGTCGTCAATCCACTTACATCCACACCGTGTTTTTGGACCATGGGGGTTTGTGAACCTTCTAATAAAATAGAACCATATATTATCCTATGTATGCTCACCTCTAACGTAACATGATCCAAATTACAAATAATTTTGGTCAAGCAAATGCAGACCAGCTATATCACACATCAACTTTCACTATTTGTCTATGTTTCAGAAAAATAATTATATAATATTGTAATAAAAGGCTTAGGAACCTGTGCAACAAAGAACAATTTCTCCAAAAATGAAGAGAGGAAACAAACGCTTAAGAGAAATTACAAAACCATGGAACACACCTACAGGTCTCCTTTTGTAAATCAGTTGTGAAGTCTCCATTAGACACTCAATATTACATCATCAATACACAAAACTTCCCCAGACGCATTTAAGGCATCTAAGTGTTTATTACCTGGATTTATTTATATATTTGTTTTTGTTTGTTAATTTATAGTTTGTTTGTCTTTTCTTCTCATCCAGTGTAAACATAGTCAACCGAACTCACAAGAGCCGAATAGCAGCATTAGAAACCAAATATGGTTTATCAACACAACAGTATGATGCTCTATTATTAGATCTGGATCCAAAGCACCACTACTATAGGTACTGCATAGTGCTACATCACTAAATCATCCTAAAGGTATTGCAGAGTGCTACATCACTCCTGAGAACAATAACACTGCAATATAGACTAGTGCTGGAGGGCTTCATACCATTCTAACTGATGTTTGGTAGTCATCAGGTGTGGCTTCTCTTGTGTGTCCCATTACACTGACAAAACTTCCTAAAAATATTTTACAACTGAGGATGCAGTTAAATATTTATTGGCAGCTTCACCATAAAGTGACTGAATCTGCTCATTTGAAGTGTCATCTTGATACTACAGGACAAAAGTAGTAGGTTCCCAGACACGAATTAAGCTTAATCTTGGACATTACTGTTTCAAGGGAGAAACACCCTTAACATTTATGTTTACTCTAGGTTTGGGATTAATCTGTGTCTAGAAAACTGTCCTACAGTGTATGATGTAAAACAGCTCCAGTTGGATGGCAGCTGTTTTGTATAAATGGGGAACAAATACACATGTGCAGAAAAATCTGACAGAGCCAATGTGTTCTCTATAGACACTGATGATTTTACAAAGCTGAGTGACAAAAATGGCACAAGAAAATCATTATTTTTACCAGTACACTATAGTGTCAAAGTGAGATCACATTTATTCAGTTTCCAAACAAAATGGCTATTCAGCATGTATTTGATTGTTTTTGCTAAGACAGTTCTCAAGATATAAGGTGTAAGAATATATTCTTGCATGTAAAACCAATGTGTAAGGATAATAAGTGTAAGAGTGTAGGCAACAATCATGACCAGGGTCTAAAACTCTAGGCTATTTCATATAAACTAACAAGATACAGGAGAATATCAAACTGCACTCTTACGTCAGGCCTGAAAAAAAAAATAAACGGGTGTTTCTCATCATTCTTTTACTGTGAGAAGACATCTCAAAACATGGGCCCAAAACATGAACCTGTTAAGAAAATGTTACAAGCAGCAAAGTAAAGTTGGACAGATATAATTTTGAAATTTATAACCAATTGTAGGAAGCAAGTACCCAACCTCAAAGACTGAACTGATATTATGATAAACATTATCTTTATATTCTTTAAAAATTGAAACAAATTATTCTGAAAAGGGAAGCTGGATTGAAACAGAAGACGTATACATACGAATACAAAAAATAATGCTGTGTGATCTTTCTTTTCCTGAGGAAGAAAAATTATTTCTTTAAATGTTACATTTCTGGAAATGAAATAAATGAAGGCTTTCACACATTACTACAAAAATTATTAACATTATGACTCATTGAATGCAAAATTCATCTACCTGTAAGTAATATTACAGTTGAAAACTGTTCAAACCTGTTGTAAATTTACGTGGATATTTCAAAATGCCTTGGCCTTCTGTCCATTGAATTGACACTGATGTGGACAGTTAGCTTAACTTAGCAAGCTACCAGCTATGTTGACGTTTACTACATAACATCGTTGTGATTTAAACCGCATTACAGAAAGACACAGAAGTCAAAATCAATGTACGGGCTAACTACTTTTTTTACAGATGCCACGAAGGTAGTTTAATTCAGTTAAAAGGGACCTGTCTTTGAAAACATCCGTATATGTGGCTGCTAGCTCAGTGTCGGTAGCGTTCTGACTGTAAAGCGTCTGAGGGGAAAAAACTAAACACGTCGCCCAATTTCTGGTTGTTATTCAAGGGACACGAAGGAACTCACTCACCATTTTCTGCGTCTGCTTTTTGGGATAGTTTTTAAGCTTCTGTCCGTGGCTGTATCTGTGTAAATAAAGCCGCGGTGTTGGAGAAATGAACGAGGTTTGTGTCTCTCTGCGGCTCAATATGGCAGCGGCGCTCAGCCACGTCTCCACCGGAAAAGCCCCGTCAGCGGGTAAAAGGGCGAGGAACATGTGGAGGATCCAGCATCAGCGGCGCTAACGTTAACAATACAGAGTCAACAAGGAGGAAAATACAGGCAAAGAGGAAACTGAGCTCAAATTAAAATGCAACTAAGATTTTCGTGTGCAAATATATTAATTTATGACAAAGGAAAAATTAAAATAAAAACCTATTTTTCATTTATTTTTCAGTGTCATAGAAAACTAACTCTGGCTTCGCATTTTCTTCAAGAAGCACATAATATTTGTCAAAATTAAAATGAGAATGCATATGAAAATAGCTCGTCCTTTTCAGCTGAAAGCTACAGATACAATAAAGAAAACAAATGGAAAATAAAAATTGATAAATAAAAAGCAAAGTGACAGTTTCAGGATGGAAATGAGACACTCCAGCTACTGCTGATTTACTTTAATTTCACTCTAAAACTATCACACTTTGCCTTTTCATTTTCTGGATGTGCAATAGTTAAACATATGTTAAACAGTGGTGGGCTCCTATCCGCTGCAGCCTTCAAGTCCTTTGAAATTCCTACTCACAAGTTTGGTGGTCGTAAATACGACATTATACGCTTGGTTTTTGGTCAGGGGAAAATTGATGCCGTAAGAAAACTCTTAATATAATCAGAAACAGGAATTTTATTTTTTCATTACGGCAAAAATAAATAAATAAATAAATAAAAATAAATAAATACAAGAAGCACTTTGAGAATTGTTTCAAATGTTAAGCGCATTATAAATCCAATTTATTGTTGTTGTTGTTATTATTATTATTATTACACGCATTATGGGTAATATTTTACTTTTTTGGAATCACATAGTCTAGCTAATTATTTTCATGTTTATCTTCTGATTAGCTTTGACAACTTCAGCAATATGTGCAGTAATCAAATAAAACCACAATCAACACTGATCAAGTCTCTTTCAGTGCAGTACGGCTTGAGGCCAGCAGGGGGCTCCTGGTGGTCAATACTGCCCCTATAGCGCACTGAATGAAGGAGGGTGTAGAGATAACCACTTTTAAAGCGGTAGTTATTGGAAATAACGATTAAATTTAGAATAAAGAAATAACCATGGTTTTCATATAACTTCGTGTATTTATTCACGAGTAACGTCAATTGTTTTGTTGCTATAGGTTTTTCTATTTGGAATAAGTGCATTTACATAGACATGAGTGGATCAAAAGTATCATCAGTACATATTCATTTACATAAAGGTTTACAGTCTTTAAAAGATATATTTTTGCGTACACCAGGAAACCCTTGTAAAGAAAGCTCCAGATAAGGTTTCCTCGAACTCAGTTCATGTTTCTTCATGTCCTCGACTGCAATATTGGGGTTAGTTTGCTTCTGGCTAACGTGAACCGTTCTGAGGTTTCGTTTGAATATATCTTATTTCTTTACGATGATGAAGTCAAGAATGGGCCATGAGGCCTCCAGTACAGAAGTTTTATGTCCCATTATAACCATTCCAAGAACATAGTACACCACTGAACTGTGGTTTATTCGGTCGTATGCGCAAGACAGCGCCTACAGGACGTCCTTTAACACCGAGAAAACAAATCCACGGAAGTAGCGATATCCGTTCAGTGAAAGAGTCGATTCATTTAATTCCAATCTTTTCAATGAACCGCCCGAATCGAATCACGAGTCAAAGTAAATGATATCTGCCCAGTGTTTATGAACGTTGCGTATACAAGCCACGAAGCCACTGTTTTTCACAACACGTCCTTTTTACCAAGATAAAAAAGTATGGTACATATTGCCTGTGGATAATGCAAATACCACTTAATCATTATAAGAATCTTACTCAAGCTGAAATTATCGACGAGTGTGAAAAATGTGCTTAATAAAAGGTGATATGAACTAACAAATCCAAAAAGAGACTTTAAGCAGATGCATAACTCATTTATATATTTTATAAAATATAAAAAAAATTCAAAAACAAGAGTTGGTCGGATTTCTGAATAATATTTACTAATGATTCATCACGAATTACTTAATCGGTTCGTTGAAACGGACAGTTTTAGAGAGTCGGCTCGTTAAACTAACTCGAACTTCCCTTCAGTGGGGGACTGACATTCCAAAGGAGGTCGCAACTGGTGGCTGAAGTCTAGGTTGTGGCCGGAGAAAAGTTTTAAATCTTGCTATACATCTGAAGCAATTTCGGGAGTTTCATCTAAACGACTAGAAATACTCCATGCCATACACGGGACTAGTATTTTCACCGCTGGACGATTCATTGGTGAAGGATAATGTCTGCAGAAACGAGTTCAGTAAGTTAATCCAGAGGTTGTGATTGAGGGCGAGGAGCCGGGGGGGAGCTCTGATTTGTCTTCCCAAACGTCAATAACATCATTCGCCGCGTAACATTGGTAGGCGCCTTACTGCACTTCATTAATTGGACGGTGGGAAAGTGAAGGCGGTAACATGGAAACGCGGTCAAATCTAGGTTTCTTCGTCCTTTTTACTGCTTACATATCCATCCATCCATTGGGGCATGTATTGATTTATAACAGGTTTAGTCGAGTAAAAGTTATCGTATGAGTTCATACTCTTCAAATCGGAACCGATTGAATGAGAAATCAGTTCATATGTAAAAAAAAAACACACTCGTTATACTTAACTTGGCTGTCAACATTAAAAAGTGAGTGTGTTGTAATGAATCATTTTTAGCTTCTTCCTGAATTTGCCGAAAAAACATTAGAGGCTTTGGAGCGTTGAAATCCGACATAAGGGAACAGTGACACCTGGTGGCTATAAAAATAATTGCAGAACGATGCTGTTGGGACTTCACTGCGGAACATTAGGAACCCTCTGATGCTACTGTCCTCCAGTGTCTGTTCTGATCAACTGGTATTCATGTTTAACTCTTAAAGTGCTGCAGTAAATCATTGGATGTTGTCAACATTAAATATAGAATGTATGATACCAGTGGAAATCAAATATCACTTTTATATTAACAATAAGATAAGCATTTGTTTCAGTGAATCATGTAACCAAGTTGTACTGGGGTACAGTGGCATTTAATGGAATATGCTTCTGGGAACTGGGTTTTTGAAACAAAACATTGTAAAGCAGAGGTGGAGAACATTATCCACAATGAGCCAGTGTATCTATTTTTTTTCCCACTATTATCAGCTGGACAGTGTTATGATGACAAATGTTGTTTTACTAATACAATATCTTTTACTAATTTCAATACCTTTAGGGTTTTGTCTGTTTCTTCTCTGGTCTACAATTTTACCAGCCTTTAAAATCTGCCCCAATCCAATTTCTTACTTTACCCCTCTACCTGTTAGTTTCACCTTGCCCCTTGTAACTGAGTTACAGTGAGTTTTGGTTAAAATATTTCCATATGAACTGGGACAAACCTTCAAGAGCTTCATATGTCATCGGTAGGCAGTTCTGCCAGTCTGCAGTGGAGGAGCGAGCGGTGCGGAGCAGCAGCCTTGCTGCTTGTACTTAGGGCATCATGCCTCCAGTTTTATGCTTGTTATGAAAAGGTTTTCATTGTGATTCACAAGGCATTCATAGTGCGTATGTAGTCCTAACAACACGGGATATACATTAAATACCATGTTGTATTTCAGAGATAGATAAGCAATGCATACATTTTAGTTCTACACCTCTGCAATAGCATGTAGTTCTACACCTCTGCAGTTGTACTGGGAGTTAGATCCTCTGAATAGACTATAGTCTGCTGTGGAGCAGACTCCAAACACTTGTGATTGTAGTACATCTGGGGCATTTGGTGCTGGCGTTGGTGGAACAGATTTGTGTGACATTGCAGGCACAATAAAGATGGTACATTCACTAGATAGCCTTTACACTGCTGCCTGAGCATTGCTCATATAAAAAAACCTACTGCTAAAAAATCTCTCTAAAACTAATTGTAATTTGATGGAATGGCCAGTGTACTTGAATAAAATAATATTTTTATATTCATCATACATCATCAGCAGAAGTTGTGTTAGATGTAGTGCTGGATTTAAAATAATCTACAATTGTCCTTGCTCTTGCTTTGTGTAAGACCCCCCCACACCCTCACCCCACAATGGGGGGGGCAGGGGATATTTCATAAAATCTGTGCATCTTCAAGTGTATCTTCATTGTAAAAATAAATCAGGAGTGGTTTGTGGAACATTTATAAAAAGTTCATGGTGTCCATCGGCCTCCAAATTCCCCAAATCTCAATCCAATCAAGAATCTCTGGCATGTGTTGGAGGAAAAAAAACATTCTGATCCCTGGAGGCCCCACCTCACAACTGGACTTAAAGGATCTGCTCCTAAGTATGCCTGGGTAACATGGACAAAAAAATGTATTATGATAATTTTTTTCTATACTGATAAATATCTTGTCTTGTAAAAATGTCACAGTTTTAAACAAAAATGTTTTAGCGACAATACAGCTCTATCTAACAAATCTAAACCCTGATGGAAAATCCAGCTTCACCACCTTAGCACTTCAAGCTATGCTGTGAGATCTGGTTGTCCAGTTTGATCATCTACAAGGAAAAAAAAATGTGATCTATATCCTGTGTCAGGAGTGCATTTTAAAAATGTACACAGTTGCTAATTGTTGTACGCAGTTGCTAATTGGCTAGTTAGCTTTTTGGTTATTCAACCTGAACACCCAGTCACTCCAATTTGCTCAATTTTGCTAGTTATAAACACTTTAGTTATATTATTTAGCATGTAGCACCGTGCGGTGGCCTCTGTGTTTTATCAGGTGTAATATTTTTTTAATAGTTAAATAGCTAACTGCTAAATTAGCATGTACTCTAATGCTTCAGACAGATCATTCCACTTTGGACAACACAAGGGTTATTCACACTTTATTCACTATGAATTATTGTTCAGCACAGGGCAGTGCATGACCTGATAAAAATTGCCCAGCTGGCAAACTGACAAGTCTTTTTTTTAATCAACATTCCCTCACGGTCTGTTCAAGTAGCAACAGAACGTTACAGGTTTGGCTTTTAGTGTGTCACTCATAAAATGGTCCATTAAGAAAGGAACCAATAAGCTGTTTAAGCCAGGGCAGGAGAATATATGGTGTGTGTTCATGAAGCCAAACGTGGTGTATTTGATACACAACACATTTAAGTGAAACTGTTGAGTGTTCTATCAAATATATATCTTAATGTCATTGATTTCATACATATTGGAATACTATATTTTTATCACTCAAGTCTGAAGTTATTGTTTGAGACTAATCTTTGTGAATGAGCCAGTCTGGTGAGACTGGGAGCATTTGAGCTATAGAGACTGTGTATGGAGCTATCGCTTCAGTCTGAGACATTCAATATCCTTCTTCAAGAAAGCATGTTCGTTAAGATGACTGAATAGCATCGAACAGTGGCAGTCTTGTGGAGAAAAGTGTGTGTATCTGACGCCACACACTCCACACATGCACTAGCTAGCAATGAGTTATCAGCATTGTCCAGAAGATGCTGGGCGTGGGGATTGAGTCCTTTAGAAGGAGAGAATTTTTTTTTTCTGAGCTCCTTTCCCAGAGTTCATTCATTAGTTAGGCCTTGGACAAAAGGACGCTCTGTGCTTAACAGGAGAAATACATAATCTCAGCAGCATAGCATGGAAGGACCATTCAAATACATAAGAGTGAGTCAGATGAGTATTTTTAACAGTGTCACTCCCAGGTGGTGAGGTATTGGACAATGGCATCTGGATGCAATTTGTAATTTTGCTTCTGTCTTTCAGGAAGGAAATGGAAAAGTCACAAGAGTTATTCGCATTGGAACCAGGAAAAGTCAGGTAAGCTTATGATTCTTTATTGTAGTGCTTTAAGTTTCTGTCTTCATAATAATTCTGGCTTCTTAAAGGAAATTATCATGATTCAGCTTTGTCATTTTGGGACAATTCAGAATTCTTTTACACAAAAATGCACGAGACTGAAAAAGTTCTATCCTCTTTACTGGAATATGGAGGAGAACAGGATAAATCTATTCACCAAGAATTTTATTTTCAGAAAAATTATTGAATATTTGTCATCAGTTAAACAATTGAAAACTTTACGTTAAAAATCTACCATTTTCCCAGACAAAGGCTGCCTACACTGTCAGAAAATCTGTCACTGTGGTGGTTCCTTTTGCTCTCGTTGTAGTGGTACCCTCATGGGTTCATATTTGTCCCTTTAATTAGAGCACACAGTTGTACCTTATTCAATTATAATTGTAGATTTTAAAATTATGTTGATTTCATACACCCAGGACTTTTATTATGGTTTTATATATGACACAGTTCTATACTGAAAGACTACAAACATGTATCTCTCCTTCTGGAGAAGAGAATGTAATGTACCTTTTAAGGAACAAAACTGGACTTTTAAACACTGTTGTACATTTACACATTTTGTACATTTAGTGACCAATATTGTACCTCTACCATACATTCTTTCTGAGAGTGTATAAAAACATGTACTTGGAGCTTTCAGATCAATAAACACTATTAAATATAACAAAATAGTACTAATATCACACTATATATGCCACAATTTATTAATGAACATTTATTTAGTACACTTTTATTACAAACCTTTGTTTTGTACAATGTTTCTAATCTATATTTTGTTAATAAACATATACAACATATTGTTCTTAATTACAGGCTGTAAAAATATTTCCAAATTAACAATGCACCATTGCATCCAAATTAACAATGTATGTCACTTGTGTTAAATATTCTAATGAAGCTTGTTCAGTAAGTAATTATATGCTTATTGTGAACAGTGTATTAATATATGCCATAAAACACCTCATTAAACATTTGTGTTTTATTATTAATAACCTGTGCATTTTAGAATTATTTGTACATTATCCTATTAATACAGGGTTAATAACCTGATGGCTTGCTTTTATAAAGTGTAGCAAAGTCTAATTGCCATGCCTTAAAGAAGCAGTTAGGAACTGAGGGTGGATGTGTGAATGAGAGCGGGTGTGTCAGACAGTATGCTGTGATCAGATAAGTGTTGGTCTTCATCTGTCCACTCAGAGATTGCTCGCAGTGACCAAGTCCATTTTACTCTGGAGTGCCTTCTTTATCAGCAATTACTCAGATAATTTAAGCTTTAATTGGCACACCACTGCTGTTTGAACAAAACATTGTGACTCTATTAAAAAAAAAAAAACGTGTGCTTCACATTGTGTAAAAATATGACAATTCAAACAATAGAAATGAAACAGAACTTGTGGCTGGCGATATTATTGGCTCTGTATTAGAGCATATATGTTAACCTACTTCACAATGCAGGAAATGCTGGAAGTTGTAAACTAAAATTTGTTACTTAGTTGATTAAATAACCAAAGAGGAAATTACTCTTAACCCAGTTGGTGTCCTTTATGTTACGACACCTTTATGTTTCTAAAATACTAACGGTGTCCTTGGTATGTTCAGAACAGTTTTTATGGTATAATTTAACACAATAATGATAAATATCATTGAATGGCCCATCTCTGTGTTAACATAGTCTTCTGTAAGGTTGATGATGCTCCTAAAAGGATGTGGCCTACATGTTTGTAGACTGCAGGTCTTATCAAACCCTGCTGACTGATACATCTGTTTATGTTGCAGCTGGCTCGAATCCAAACGGACAGTGTAGCGGAGAAGCTAAAGGTGCTATATCCTGATCTGCAGCTAGAGATAGGTATGTGCACTTCACTGAGTTTAATCATCACCCTTCACACTTCAAAAAAGGGTTAATGTCCCAGCTTGGGGAGGAATACCAGGCAAAACCAGTAAGAGTCCTTGTGCATGATTCTACAGTTTGCTAAGGTTAAAATGATTTTAAATCTCTGAATAAAAGCACTTACTGAGTACTACAAATCTCAATAATTTAATGTGTTTTGGACTCCTTGAATCAGAAGCAAAAAGACTGTAATTATTTATTCTTTAAAGTCAACATGAAAGTAACACATTGTGTTTCTTCATGTGTCATATTTCTGTCTGAAACAGGACTATTGAGGGTTGGGGCGAGTATCATTGTATTTATGAGACTTGATTTAATCTGTCGAGCTTTGAATTCAGTAGTAAATTGCTGGTCTTTCTAAAGTGTTTAATGCATTTTCCATTCAAAGGGTTCCATTTTGGGGACTTTTACAAATTGCTCTATAACTTACAGCATTTTTTTTTCACTGCTTACCTTCAGTGCAGATAATGACTGTGTACACTGATGTGACTGTCGTATTTTTCAGACACGGTTTGGGGTAAATCCCATTTGTTGGTCCATAAAATTGTTGAAACACTCTGGCGTGAAATGTCTGGAACAAAACCAGGACTGGACGATATGGCCAGAAAGTATAATATTTCTTGTCAGTATTTAGTAACTTCAGTTACTTTAAAACTTCATTATCTTTAAAATGGAGCGCAATAAACTAATGGCAGTTCCCCGTAATAGATCAGTGACAGATGCTGTAAATAATGTATATTGAAATATTGAAAACATTTTTAAAAGTCATATTATTGTTATTGAAACATTTCTGTTCCAATATTTATATATATTGAATTATTGTCTAGCCCAAGGAAGAAACAAGAAGCATGTTGTATTTTAAATTATGTGGCACAATGTATGGTACTTAAAGACATAAACAAACAAGAAACAATTTAGTTTTACTTTTAAGCTTGACTATAAAGAATAGAAATTTTAATAAAGGAAGACTGGTCAAATTATGTATGAATATTATGAATATATCTATTTGTACAGGTCTCAATTCGTTTGTTAAATGTTCTGTATTTTGTTTTAGATACCCGAGATTTAAAAAGCTGCCTGGTTTGGCTATTTAATTATCAATTATGTTAAATCAAGTGTGCTAGTTATTAAAAAAATAATAAATCCAATGGCTTGTGGGCTTTGAGGGGAGTGTTCCTGCTTTTCTTATTTCCTGCTTTTCTTATATCTTATTTCTTACTCTTTTTTTTTCTTTTTTATTCTTTAAATTCTTTACTTTCTTGTCACACCATTTTTCTTTCTCTCTCTCTCATTGTCTTTTCCCATTTTTCTTTCACTCCTTCACTTCTTTAATCTCACTCTCTTTCCCCTTTCCCCCTCTTTCCCCCTCACTCTTTCTCACTTTCCCATTTCTACTTTCTCTTTGTTTTTCTCTCTTTCTTCTCAGCTCGTTCAGACAGTTGAGTAATTGTGTTTTAAAGGGGCTGTGTAATGTACACCACTCCTCCCGTCTCCTCCCTGATGAATCTTGTGTCTGTGTCAAAGGAGATCAGAGCTGATGTCAGGAATGGAGTCAGTTTGCACAATTACATTTTTGTTAAGTGTTTCCTATGTGTTTTTCAGTTGCCATGTCGACAATCGGGGATAAAATCCTGGATACAGCCTTATCAAAGGTAATATTATCAATAACAACTGATAATAGGGTGTCCTGACCAGAGAGTTATTAATAAGACAATAAATTAAAGCTTGCGTATATGGTATTGTGTCTTGAAACTAATTAATTGTAGTGTTTCTCTATTGTTATGGATATTGTTAATGTTTTTTTCCATTTTTTTCTAATGTATACAGTAATTAAAGGTAAAAGTGTCCATTTTCAATCAAACTCCTGATTCTGAAAAATGGGATATTCTGAAGAGATTAGATGAAATATTATATTCATCAAAAAAAAGAAGTCAAAGGTCCAAAATTGGCTTGAAAATGTGACAGATTTACAAGTCATAGAAGCTGTTGGTGCTTCTGCTGCAGAACACAGGCCACAACATGATTGAATGAGAGTTAAATATGTCATTAGATCCATTGGAAAATGCAACCAACTTCCAAGACTGAACTCTGGAAGTATGAAAATAAATCTCTGTAGATTTTTATAAAAAAATTGTCAGACCTATTTAACAGAGTGGAAGCTGTAAAATTGTAAAAATGGTTTAAACACACTACCTGCACAGGAAGGTATTATATATTTAGTTACTGAGGAGTTTGTGTACAATCTTTTCTTACATGTCCATAATAACTTGAATTTCCCCTAATTTCTTTGATTTTATCTTCAGTTATCTCTGGTAGTTGTTGTCCAGATGTAATGTGACAGAGACTGTTCAAAATCTTTGTCCCTCTCTATTGTTACAGATTGGAGAGAAGAGCTTATTTACCAAAGAACTGGAGAATGCCCTTGAGAGAAATGAGTAAGCCTTGCCCGCCATGTCCAAACTGAAGCTCTGTTGAAGAATCCTGCACACAAAGTGACCAGGCTGAATTAAGTCTTACTCATGGTCCTGTAAATTAGCATAACTAAACAACAAACAGGACATTTGCCATGTTCATTATGCTAAATCCTGTATTTGGAGGTACTTTTTTGCTTATTGCGCCATCTGCTGTGGAAACGCCTACACAACAGAAAATTCTAACATTTTGGCACCTTGTCCCCACAGGCTTTTAAAAATGTATGCAGAATTAACTCACTAAGGTGTGAGCAAGGAATTCAGAGACGTTAGATCTAAAATGCTGTATTTTACAGAAACCTAAAGTCAGAATGATTCACAGTGTCAGTGATAGGTATCAGCCCAGTGTGAGAGTCAAGATGGAGTTCACTTGTTTATGGAGCCATATTTTACAAATCTATGTCAGATGCATTTATTATGGAAAATTAGTCAAGAGAGCATGAGTACATTAGACAAATTGTTTTATATTATTGGGCGGCATGGTGATGCAGCAGGTAGTGTCGCAGTCACACAGTTCCAGGGACCTGGAGGTTGTGGGTTCGATCCCTGCTCCGGGTGACTGTCTTCACCCACCATTCTGGACCCACCATGACCCTGAACTGGATAAGCGCTTACAGATAATGAATAAATAGTATATTTTTGTGAAATGTAGATCATGAAAGACATAAATTCTTTGCAGTATTGTGCTGAGAAGCATTCTCTTTCAACTGATGTTCATTTATTTATTTATTTAGTCAGTTAGCTTAAATAAAATAATTGGTGATCAGCACTGAATATGATCCATGACCCAAATCCTATCTGCTCTGTGGTGGTCCTTTGTGCAAACAGATGGACAACAGTGTGCAATTGTAGATCTATGAAATGGTCCCTTATGGTAAATTTAGCAGATAAAATAAAGAATGATTGTAGATACAAGGTTCATGTACCTAAGAAAGTGGCTGGTGAGTGTGATTTTGATGTAATTGCTATTGTTCCACAAATGAAATAATTAAACTTGTACTGTGACTTCTGTAATTTTTTTTTCTGTTTGACCAGGGTGGACCTTGTAGTGCACTCTCTGAAAGACCTGCCTACCTCCCTGCCTCCTGGCTTCACTATTGGTGCTGTTTTGCAGTATGTCTTTGCATTTCAACATTAAACAATTTTTAGGTGTTTTTTAAGCATTTTCTAAATTCATATCAGGAGAGGTGTATATGATTTAGTCTTTGTGACTTAATCACCAAACATTAGGTTTGAAAATCGACCAAATGCTGGCACAAGGAGCTGTTTTGTACTGTTGTTTATTGTCTACACAGGAAATTAGGAATAAATGAATTAATACTGTAGTAGTATCTACTGTAGTGAATATCAATTCTCCTTCTGCCTATGCGCACTATGCTTCTGTAATGAGTCACTGCCTTAGACTCCTAACTCTACAGTTGCCTACCTCTGTAACAGGATTAGAATTGTCCAGGCACTCTGGATAAGAGTGTCTACAAAAGGATATTATTATAATTATTAATAATGTAAATATATACCTATTTATAATTACTATTTGATTTTTGATATATCTAATATCATTTTTTGAGTTTATAGTTCTGCCATATGACAGTGACTTGATTTTTTTTCATGGATAGTATTACAAAATTCAGACAGCTGCAGTTATCTCAGCAGCTTTTGCCTTTTCAAAGCCTGAAGTTAGTTGAAATTTTACAATGTCAAAAGGTAGACTTTTAGTATAAAATTCCACGTCAAATGTCATCAAACGTATACTTGTCACATGGAACTTGTTTCACAAAGTTGAAGCAGTTGCGCCTGTATTTGATATAATTTTGAAATAATTTGCAGGAGGCTTTATATTAAGCAGCTCACCTGAGTTTAGTTTAATGAGTTTAGTGAACAGAAAATAGTTTGTATATAAGGCAAGACTAATTTTACTCAGCCTTGGTTTGTATAGATTGACTCTGCTTTTTTGAAAACTGAGTTTGTGAATTCCTTAGGCGTGAAAATCCCCACGATGCTGTGGTGCTCCATCCAAAGAATGCTGGACTCACCTTGGACAGCTTGCCAGAAAAGAGGTATATTTATAGATTGTTTTTCTTAGAATATCTAGTATCATATTCTCAGTCTAGCCTAGGAAATTTGTTTTTAGGCCAGAGAATGGTCTTACTCATTTTGACCTTGGTGTCCTCTTTCAGTGTGATTGGCACCAGCTCACTCCGCAGAGCCGCCCAACTGAAGAAAAGATTCCCTCAACTTGAATTTGAGAACATTGTATCCTTTTTTCACCCATTGCTCCTCTGCATCTTATCCAATTTTTCTTCTGAAAACTATGGTATTAATGTTTAGTTGGTACACTTCAAATAAAGTTAGGTGCTGACATTTTGATCAGTGATGTATCAATAATTCAGCCCCAGCTGATCCAGAAGTCCAGGATGATTAAGTGCAGTGGATTTTTCAAAAGTTAAAGACACTTTGAAAATACACGTCTTATAATAAAAGCAATGCCTAGTAATGCCAACTCTTCAAAACGTGACATCAGCAGCTCTGTCTGTCTGCGCTGACATCAGAGGAGCGGTACCGATCGGCATCATATGGTTTCAGGAGAGTTTGAATATCACATATTGTCACACACTCGTGATTCTTCTGTGATATGAAGCTGAATTCTGCTTCTTATTTGGCAGATTTTTCTTGGAAACTTACAGTTTCACTTAAAATGTTGCAGTAGCCTACTCCCAGTGAAAAGTGGAGTAGGGAAATGGGATTCACCCTTATTGTTCCCTTCGAAGCATGTTGAGCAGTCCAGTGGCATTGCTTTGTTGCATTAACAACAATGGTAGTATTTTGTTATAGAGTGTAAATGTGAGGGGTTGGTGTGACATAATTGGTGTTCAGTGTAACTACATGGTTCACTGCACACGTAAAATTCTTGAATTGTTTATCTTTTACAATGGATTAATAATGTACTTTCCTTCTAGTTTTATATACTAAATAAACCAATTGCAATAATTAATATGGCAAGATACTATCATTTCAACAGCACAGTATTTTGGCTGTGGTAGTAAAGTTTTCTGGTGTTCAGCACTTAATTTTCATGTATATTTGAATGTTCCTTTACCGGCCTGCATTAGAGAGGGAACCTGAACACTCGTTTGAAGAAGCTGGACGAGAAAGATGACTATGCTGCCATCATTCTGGCAGCAGCTGGTTTAAAACGCATGGGCTGGGAGACCCGTATCAGTCAGGTACCGCATCATATCTTTATACACTTTTAAACATAAAGCATGTGTGCTTAGAGTGGAATCATAGCACAGATCAGTTTATTCACAACAACAAAAAACAATTCTGTGGGTGGTTCTTAAAAAATACTCCTTTATGTGTGCTTTTAATCCATAGCATCTTTAAGGTATAGTCGCTTAGTAGAGACTTGTTTGTTTATATAAAACCCACATAGAACAATATTGAACAGCTTTAGTAAAAGTGAATGTTGTCTGTGTTAATTGACTAGAGGTAGATGGAGGTCAGATTGAAAAGTGCTGGAGTAATCCTTTAGAGAATCAACTACTTCTTCTATGGCTTTGCTACAGATGCTCAGATGTAAATCATTAAGGTGGTACCACTATATTTATGTATATTATTTAATTATTTATACCAAATTGTTTCATTAATAAACAATAGTTGAAACTTTATCAAAGTTAGCATCATATGCTAATTTACATAACAATTCATGATGGATTTTGTGTGTAAATTTTATACAAAATTCTGATTATGCATTTCAACTGTCTCGTTTTTACACATTTTAATTTGATGAGATATTAATAATAACGTTACTTAGTGATATTCAGAAAATATTCCTATTACACTGCATAAGTACAGACTTTTATAGAAAACATGGGTCATGTGCTAACTGAGGGTTGTCATGTTTTCTTGACTTGTCCATGCTTCAACAAATTCCTACTAATGTCAAACGTAGTAGTCAATAGTAAAATGTCAAATAGTTTACTGGAGGCAGAATCTGAAGATTCATGGAGATGTTTATAGGTTATTAAAGCATAATGTTGCTGTTAGAACCAAATAATATCATAATAATTTTACAGAAATTAAAAATACCAGCTGCTGTTTAGACTGGGTTAAATAATAATGTCACAATAAACAGGCCAACATGAGATGATCTGCTGTACAGTAGTTTTTAAGAATAATTCTTCCAGCAGTGATCTGTTATATATGGTTTATATATAATGTTGGTTTAAAAGTCTGTGTCTATTGTTTTTTCCACCATGTGCTAAATTTCCTGTTCAACATGGTCTCTTTCAGGTCCTGGGCCCAGAAGACTGCATGTATGCTGTTGGCCAAGTGAGTGGTTAGATATATTACCAGTGAACCCTACCCAGTATAACTGTGATGTAGATTTCAGGCTTATGTTATTCAAGCTTGGCTAGGTATATTTGTGTACAAATATGAAAAGGAAGGTTTTATCCTGAGATCATGGTTTTGCAAGGCGTCACTATAGGAAACACCTGTGTAACCATCTGTGTCAACGGTTGCTGAATTGAGCAAAACACTGCTATACCGTTGTAGGTTTTCTGCACTAGAACAGATGCTGCAGAGTTCATAATGAAGGGAATCATACAGTCATATGTCTGTTTTTCTTTATTTTTAATTTACTTCATTATTTGAACACAGCAGCTGTCCTTCACATTAAATGTAATTTTCATGAGGAATGGACAAGTAGAAATGAGAATTACTTGAGAATAAAATCTTTTGTACATTGACTTCCACTGGAAGTTAAGAAGGGCTTTTTTTTTGCTATTTTGGATATTTTCTTTGGACAGCGACATGTGCAAACATTTAGACAGAACTGGTGAAATTGATGGTCAAAAAAGACAGAAGACATAATTGTGCATGTTTAAATGCATAACTAAAGTCTATTTACTGAATAAACATACAGGAAAAATAATAATAGTGTGACTTTTGAAATGCTATGATAAAGGTATGGTATTATATACACTATATAGCCAGTGGTTTGTGAACGCTTCCTGCACTAATATATCTTCTGAAAGTATGTTTATTAATGAAGAATTTACCATCCCCTTTGCTGGAATGATTCACACTAGGTGTTGAAACGTTTTTGTAAAAATGTAAACAATTCCTTATTTTTATTGTTGAAAAAAAATTTCCATTTAATTTTGGCCAAGAACATTTGCAAAACGCTAAAATAAATGCAGGTGAATTAACAACATGCAATTCAATTGGCTAAATTTAATTTTTGTAATTCTTTTTCTCAGGGAGCACTGGCTGTGGAGGTCAGGGCAAGAGACAGGGACATCCTGGAGATGGTATCCATTCTTCATCACCCAGACACTGTACTGCGATGCATGGCTGAGAGAGCCTTTCTCAAACAACTGGTTAGTCTTCCTCACTCACACATAAGGCATTGTAAAATCTGCTTTCACAATTGTTTACATGTTCAAACTTATAACCATAAATTAAAGAGAACTTGATGTGGAATTCAAACTTAGTTTTACACTTCTAGTGTGTCAGAGAAGTGGAGTAAAATGCCTATAGCTATTTCCTGGTATATATCTACAAACCTTGGGGCTCATATTAGCAGCTTAAATGTTGGACCTACATATGGAAGTCCTCCAGGGTCAGTGATGGGAGCAGAATCTGTTAAACATAGGGCCCATGTGGGCCCTCTAGACTGAGATGAAATGAACATTTGTTCAGTAGAGACAGTCCATGGACGGAGGTGTACTGGCTGATTATGATTTTGTTTATATAGTTTATATTCAGCAAATGATCTTGAAAAGACAAAGGGCTCATATACAGTAAAATGCTTTTGACCACTTGTGTTTTCTTGTTTTATAAATATTTCTTTCTGCTCTTCTCTTAGGAAGGAGGCTGTAGTGTGCCAGTTGCTGTTTACACAGAAGTGAAAAATTCTGTGGTAAGAAATATACTGGCTGTCAGTCACTGATCTGGGCTGCTAGTCACTTTAGCTCAAATGTATTGACTGTTTGTCAATGTCTAAACTGGATTCACACTACAAACCCAGTCTTTGGTAGTCATTGTTTATTGTAAGTGAACATCATTGGGCTGTGGAGCAGTCGAACAGTGATCTCTGTAGTTGACAGAGCACCAAATATGTTTGGGATGAGCTGGAGTGGTATTTTTAAACAGAACTAAGAATCAAATACGTCTTTATCAGTCAGGAGAGATTAATATCCATGATGCCATCAACGTGGGCGTCACGGTGGCGCAGCAGCTAGTGTCGCAGTCACACAGCTCCAGGGACCTGGAGGTTGTGGGTTCGATTTCCGCTCCAGGTGACTGTCTGTGAGGAGTTTGGTGTGTTCTCCCTGTGTCTGCGTGGGTTTCCTCTGAGTGCTCCGGTTTCCTCCTACGGTCCAAAAAACACACCTTAGTAGGTGGATGGGTGACTCAAAAGTGTCCGTGAGTGTGTGTGTGTTGGCCTGTGAAGGACTGGCGCCCCCTCCAGGGTATATTCCCGCCTTGCGCCCAATGATTCCAGGTAGGCTCTGGACCCACCGCGACCCTGAACTGGATAAGGGTTACAGATAATGAATGAATGAATGTCATTAACATGCGAATTTGAATGTGTTATTATAGTGAGGGGTACAGTGCATTAATTTTTATACTTTGGTAGCAGTGAACTTTGAGAAGCCTAAGCAAAGTGAGAGGATTCCTCACCAGGACAAAATCAAGAGTAAGATCCTATTTATTTGGATAAAGTGTAAAGCCCTATTCGGTTGGGATTTAGTCTTATCACTTGAACTGGGGTAAATATTACAGGAGTATCTCAGTGGTTTTAATCCTGTCCGGATAGAGGATTTCAGTCATTTTTCCAGTGTGTGTGTTCCTGTTTCAGGAAAGATTCCTGAGCCTTTTACCTACCGCAAGACAAGCAGTAAAAATAACCTCTGGTTATTTATATAATCCTATATTAATCCTGTGTGAATGGACATGAGTGAATATTCCCTCATATCCTGGGGGGGGAATAGTTTTTTCACTGGTTTTCTCAAGAATGGAGGAGCTGGAGGGGGAGATTAGTGATATAATATATGCTTTGTACGAGGCTAAGAACAATTTCATACACAAATCCACAACAGGACCTAAAGAATCACTCAGTGTAGATGTCTGATAGCTATTGGTAGCTGCGAATCCCCCATAAACATTACTGACCAGTGTTAAAATTACATTACAATGACAGAAACATTGTTCATTGTTCAAATAAATACAAAAAACAATAGCATGCCAATGTCATAAAGCAGCATTTTTGATATGGTACTAAAGTAAACTAGAAAGTTTATTATTAGTTATTTTAATACTGTCACAGCCGTGTGATGAAACAACATTTAGAAAAGGATTTAACAGGGTTTAAACGTTTGTCAAGTTTGTTAAGTTTTTACCTTTTCCATCATGGGAATTATTATCGCAGCCTTTCACACAAACACCGTTGTACTGTTTCAACAATAAAATGGAGTGAATGAAAAAAAAAAATACTCCATGTTGATTAACTTAAAAAACGGCTTTGACCACAAAAGAATCCTCCAGAATAGTGGTGAAATGGTATGATATCAGTACAGTGTTTCTGTGGCTTAATGCTATGAGATTTTCACAGAAATATTCCAATATCTAGTGTAAAGCCTTCCCAGGAAAGTAAACAATGTTACTGCAGCAAAATGGAACAAGCTCCTGCTTAATACCCTTAACTTGAAAATAAATAGATGAACAGGTGTCTACCAATGTATGCCACTATAGTGTATACTAGGGCTAAAATATGCTATTTTTCTGGTTGCAGCTCTACTTGACAGGTGCAGTATACAGTCTAGATGGAGCGGACTGTTTAAAGGACACCATGCAGACCAGTGTTGAGTTAGACAACAAGGTTTGTCTAGACACAATCAAACACTCACTTTTTTTTCTCTGTACCTGTTTCTTGATTATATATATATATATATATATATATATATATATATATATATTACTGTCATCCCCTGTACATAGTAAAGAAGTCATCTCACTGACACACCATAAACTTGTTATAATGTCTAATAATAGTGTCTAAGTGGTAACTGACAGTGCGACACAGTGGTGCAGCAGGTAGTGTCGCAGTCACACAGCTCCAGGGACCTGGAGGTTGTGGGTTCGATTCCCACTCTGGGTGACTGTCTGTGAGGAGTTGGTGTGTTCTCCCCGTGTCTGCGTGGGTTTCCTCCGGATGCTCCGGTTTCCTCCCACAGCCAAAAACACACGTTGGTAGGTGGATTGGCAACTCAAAAGTGACCGTGAATGTGTGAGTGTGTGTGTTGCCCTGTGAAGGACTGCCCCCCCCCCCCCCCCCCAGGGTGTGTTCCCACCTTGCGCCCAATGATTCCATGATTTCAATAACCAAATATTGATTGAAAAATGAAAACCAAACTTACTTGTGAAATGACAAACCTTTATTCTAAAACCCTTGTTTTAATAAGGAGGCTTTTAGTGGTATTCTGTTTTAAAAACACTGTTTACCTCAAGATTAAAATAAAAACATATATAAGGCTTTGCAGTCATTTTACTCTGTGTTTCAGGTGGATGAGAGCACAGAGGAGCATGTCAAAGTTGGAGTTACAGCAAATAATATCTCACTGTCTGCTCTGGATGCTGCAGAAAAGCTGGGTGTGGACCTGGCAAACCTTCTTCTCACTAAAGGTGCTAAGGATATCCTTACCACTGCAAGGCAGCTTAATGATGCTCTGTAATGGCTTTCTTTTAGCTCTAGAGAATACAGGCCCTGTGGAGGTCCTCTGATCCACACAACAGACTTTTAACAGTCAAATTGAAAGCTGCACTCATTCTACCTGCAACATTTAAATGAAAAGGTAGTTTCATATTGCCACTGTGAATTTGTATCCATCCACGTATATGGTATTTACAAGAGCCGTTAATTAAGTTCTCAGTATGTATATATTCTACTAATCCTGTAAGGGATTTTTAAATTGTTCTATGAAGTTCTACTTTCTAAGGGAATATAAAGAACTCATCAAGCATTTTGATAATTAAAAAATGATAAAATTAGTGTTGTTGCAATAACTACATAAAAACGAAATCATTCTGAGTAACATAGGTATGTTACTGAAACTTCGTTGTTTTTATGCTGTGTGTGAATATTGATTGCAATACATTAGTCCTCCACTCTAGAGAGTGGATTTTTCCCAAATTTTATAAAAAGATCTTAGTAGAATGTGATTTTCTGATGATAAAGATTGTTGTTTTTCTAATACAATTTCAATGTAAATTTTTCAGGGAATTTACAACGTAATTGCTATATCTAACAAGAAGTTAAATGTGATTAAATAGAAAAATAAAAATACAATACATTTCTTATGTTTTACTTCATACCTCTACTGAGAACTTATTTAACGGCACTTCTATAGCTACACAGAATGGACAAAGTACCATTTAACCAGAAATAACAATGAATGGACCTGTCCATATACTACTGTGGCCACAGTGATGATTACTCTTTTAGCCTTGACGACTCTGCTAGGTCAATGAAAACTGAGCCATATTGATTCTCTCTAGCAGCAGAATATCAAAATATTGACCAGGTATCTCAAAATAATCACTTATTTTCTTGCAGTATTGACCTAGATTCACATAATAACCATCTTAAATATGGAAAAACTACTTTATTGTATTAAAATCAGAAGTCAAAAAATGACTCAGTATTTTTTTTATTATTATTATTATTTTTAGGAATAATTGCTCGTTTCAATATTTCAAAAATGCAGGTCATTGTCATTAAGTAATTATTTTGAGATAAGTCAAGAATGTTATTTTCTCCAATATACTGGCATATTACTGCCAGGAACACCTGGTGAATGGTGGAACAAATAGGTCATTCTGTGCTGAAAATTAATAAATACATTTTCTCAGTTATAATGTCAAGTATCTGTAACTGCATAAATATCGGTCTTGGCTCTTTTGGTGTCATGGAGTTTTATCCACTGTTGTCATTATGGTTTCTGATGAAACACCATGTCACAAATATCATAAGAATATGCTGAATATGCTGCCACATTTACTCTTAAACTTATATGGTTTAGCCTTATGAACAGTGTCTTTACAATGTCACTGTAACAGCATTTGGTGCTGCTATTTGTTGGACTTGGGCTGTTAGTATTTTATGACATGCTGCCAAACACTCAGGAGACCCTGACATGATTTGTAACATACTCCCAACAGTGGTGCAGGAAAAAGCTATTTCACATTTAATTAACGTTTACTAAACAAGGTCGAATCCACACAAAATAAATACAATTTGTGGCCTGTCTTCTAAAACATGTAAAGGAATATGCAAACGAATTACACATGTATATTGTCCCCCTACCTTGAGATGTGCCTTATTGTCATAATACAATCATGAGCTATACTTGTGAAACTACTGAAATTATTATTAAAAGGATTTTCTATTGATTGTCTGGAAGTTTCAATACTCGCACTCACAACTGTGAATATAAACATCATTCATAAGAAATTGAACACATTTCATATAAATCTTAAGTCCAGCTCACTATAACTACAACACTTGATATTTATTCATTTTAGTACTTAAAAAAAATCTTAGAGCACTAACACACTAATCTCTTAAATCTCAAGAACTGAATGTGCTCAAATTGTTACTAAAACTTGTATCTATAAGATGGTAAATTGGTATCCATGGCCCCCCTGAAATAAAGCCCTTAAACTCAAGCACTAGTTATCCACATTACTTGGTGATGTTTAAGCAATATTTCCCTATTTGCGTTGGAACATTGTTATTTTTGTCGATACAACAATAAATCTCTCATCTGAATCCTGAGGTAAAAACACTAGTCAGCTTCATTATCTGCGCTGAGAATTTGTAAATAGGATTTCAATTTTCCGGTTTAGAGTTTGAAAAGCTAGAAAATAGTAACCAAACTAGAAAATTAATTTTTACTGAGGTAATTTAACCCAACAAATTTTGGAGTAGGTTCTTCGCCTCCATACATAATAAAAAAGTTAAAAGTACAAATTATAGTATTATTAATGTAAACCCACCGTAAGCTTGGAGGCTTTAGCGGGAACACCTTGTTAAATAAAGTTACACCACCACGTATTTAACTCCTGAAATAACTAAATACATTTAATGCAACACTATTCCCACAAAACATGAAAATTCGTTAAGAGAATCAAGTGTTTATTCTCAAATGTAAAAAAGCACAGACGTTATATCACAGGAGTTGCTCTTTTTCAGAGTAGTTGGGTGGCCCTTAAAAGGGCCTTTGGGGGTTTGCTGAATGAGTCAGTAATCGGAGTTCACAGCTTAGTATTCCTGCGACTGTGAGGACCCTTTCTTTCCCGCCTTGCCAGAGCTCGGTGCGGCCTGGCCGGTCTTCTTGGGCAGTAGCACGGCCTGGATGTTGGGCAGCACACCACCCTGAGCAATTGTCACTCCTCCGAGCAGCTTGTTGAGCTCCTCGTCATTACGAACAGCGAGCTGCAGGTGACGGGGGATGATACGGGTTTTTTTGTTGTCTCTAGCAGCATTGCCCGCCAACTCCAGGATCTCAGCGGTAAGGTACTCGAGAACCGCCGCCAGATAAACTGGAGCTCCCGCACCAACCCGCTCAGCGTAGTTACCTTTCCTCAGGAGACGGTGAACACGGCCAACTGGGAACTGCAGCCCAGCACGAGAGCTGCGGGTCTTGGCCTTAGCGCGGGCTTTTCCTCCGGTTTTGCCTCGTCCAGACATCTTAGTTTGAGTTCTTCTCTGGCTTCTTCTAGCTACAAGAAAAATCAGTGAGGATTCACGGAGCTTTGGTGCAGTATTTGAGGTCAGGCTCAACCCACCTCTACCCCCGCCCCCTTATCGCCATTGGTCGCGTTTACTCCGGGAAGGTTCTCATTGGATATGGTCACAAATGGTCGACCGGACGTGTGCTCTCATTGGCTGCAAGCCGTTGTGCATAATCAGCGCAAACTCAAACACCAATCAGAGCTTCACCGAGGGTTCTGCACGCTGATTGGGCAACAAACTCAACTTGACCGACCATTGGTTTCTAACCTCTGTCCATCAAACTCGGGCGGGAAATTCAAACCAATTGATTGTGTTCCCTCTGAATACTAAAATACTTTTTTGGGCGAAAATGATTTTCCTGTAAATGTCTAGATGAAAAAGTAATCCAGTTTTATTTGATTGAGAAACAGAATACAAAGTACTTTTTCTAACTATACAAATACATTTGTGGAAATCCTGTGTAAACAAATGTAATATTCATCATTTAAATGTGAGCTTTTCTTATTTTGTTTAATTTACAGCATTTTGGATGTCTGTCTGAAAGTCAGTCATGTTAAATCAGATGCTGTAAAGTTTTCATATTTCACGTCTGTGATGCCTTTGTCTTTAATGAATTACTGTAAAGATGCTTTGTGAAAACAGTTGTAAAAAGCATAAATTGACATGTAATATATAAGCTTGCTTCTGTTTTCCATCCAATCTAGCAGTTTCTACAGGCACTGTGCCAATACTGATTTCCCATTTTAATCAGAAATATTGATGATAACGTGTCTCCAAAAAATATTCACAGTCTAGAAAGAAACTAGGAAGAATGCATTTTCAAAAATAATTTATTTAGAATAAATTAAACATTGAAGTAGCCACATAATAATATAAAGCTCCAAATATGTGAGAGGCATTCGTTCTCTTTAGCTGACTCACTATCATAGAGAATGACATTCAGGGCCTAGCGTAGTGTGATACAGGGTAATTCAGGTGTTTTTGGTAGGAAAAATGATAAGAGATAAGATAGGGAACTAAGTCATACATGATCTGTTTAAAATGCCATTAGTTTGACTTCTATCAGGTATCTCAGGCTGAGTATTTTTAACATTTAAGACAATTCACTGAAACGTGTGTGCCTAAAATCATCATTGCCAAGAAAACAGGAGAAAGAGTTAAAAGAAGACAATGATGATTTCACTGACCTGGAAAGCATTCAACTAGCTTTCACCATTAAAGGCCACAGCACTACACTTAACAGAACAATCTTTTTATTGTCCTGGGGTGTACTTTAATGTTCAGATGTCCCTTTGTATAGCCATCCAAAGCTGAATTTAAGTTGTTATCCTTTTGCTAACCGTTTACAAGTTATGAGTCGTTATGCAGGTTTGAAAATGGACTTGAGAATTGGTGTCCTCCTTCCAACCTCCAACTGAAACAATAGAACTATTTACACCTTTATATCAAGTCAGCTAAGCTACGCATGCAGAAGATCCCCTCTTTGCTAATTCTGAGTTTATTGCAGCTAAATTTAAAAAAAGATGCAAGTCATTCAAGGGAAATTTTATTTTGGAGCATACTGTCCAGGCTATTTTTTTTTTCAACTGAGCAATGAGAATTATTAAAAAGATGTAAGTTAATTTGCAGAATTTATTCCTTAATATCCCCTGAGGTCTTTTATCTTCTAAACCTGAAATGCTTATTTTAATTTATTGTAAATTTAATACACTATAATTTAAAGAAACATTGATTATCAGAAACAATTCAGAATAAACATAGCTAAGTTTGTTGTTTTTCTTGTATGGCTCATACCTTTAAAACTGTAATTCACTTAAACTTAATTGCAAGATATGCATACTACTCTTGTAATTTCTTTAAACAAATAAACATTTAAAAATAAGATGGTGCCACATTTAAAGTCAAAGAAGTAACACTATTTGAAAAACAGGGCTTAATATTTGTTGATCTAACTTGCTATTAACTACAGCAAAACAACAAAGCACACAGCATAAGCCTCACCATAAATCACCCATTAAACACTCCTTGTTTGGACAGGAGTAATAATTTAGTGTCAGTGACAGTAAACAATACACAAAATAAGAAAAATCGATGTACAAATCTCCCTAGCTTTGTAAACAATCAGAGAAAATTCTCAAAGTGCAACTGATGAAAATTAAATAAATATTAAAAAACACACAGCAACATAATGTGGGTGGCTTGATAAGTATTAGTTTATGTCGCCCCCTTGTGCTGAAAAAGTATTACAGCATTTCATTCTTTTCCTATTTCTCTAACCACAGTTCTCCTTTATCTTCCACTAAAGCAGCCATTTTAAGGATTTTATTAAACATACAGTTTAGACAATCAATATCTCAGAAAAAGACAAATCCCTTTGTTTTTTCTGCCTGTTATCTCTCTCGCAAAGCAATGTTGGCTGTTTTGGTCAAATATGGTGGACAGAGAGGGTCAAACCTATGTCTGTTACCTCCCAAAGGTCTATGAAAAAGTAGACTTTGAAGCACAGATTTCCTTTTGTTCCAGGAACAGTTCCAAGTGTTCTAGCTTCCCCTTACTCTTTTGACTGGCGCCTGCACCATGTCTCTCCAGTTTCTCTCGCTTTATTTTTCTGGTTCTGTCTGTGCCTCAGTTGTCAGCCGTACTTGCCCCTCCATTAGTGGTGCTACTTTTGCCTTTAGTTTTAGATGAACGAAAAGAAAAGCGCTTGATCAGACGTCGCGAAAAGCTTCCGGACTTCTTGCGGCTGCTTGAGGAGCAGGAGGCTGTGGATGAGTCATTGCCCAGGTTGCAGACGTCCTCGTGAGACTGACTGAAGCTGGGGTCCTTCTGCCTGTGTCTTCTGCGGAACAACAGTTTTGTTCCACTGCGGAGGAATCCCACTGCAACACAGAATCAGAGTCAGAAAGTGAAGCCTTATATACAAAGGCAAAGGTACACATTTATCACTGTACTGAATCCAGCACATCATTGAAACAAAACATAATATGCTTAATCTTAATGAAACATAATTATTGTTTTGAAAGAAATGCTTTTACAGTTATTTTCATACTTTGTATCCTCAGTCCAACTGAAGAAGTAATTATTATTAGGAACAAAATTTGTACGGGGAGCTGCTGTGCAATAGAAGCAGCAATGAGCAGCAGCCAACAAGAGCACAAGAAAACGCTAAGTGAATCCACAAGCAACTAAAATAATTTGAGACATTTGAGACTCCTAAATATTGACAGAATCTCCTGCACTTGCTGACTTCCACTGTGTCCGGGTTAGGAATAGCCGCCAAGTCAATCTGGGTGACAGCTTTCCTTTCGCCACTTCCATTTTGTATTAACTCAGTAAATGGAATAGTGTGCTACAGAGCTATTAAATAAACAATGATGCTTGTTTGGCAATACCTGAAAACTGATATTTGTCTCTAAATAATTATTGTGAAATTAAATACAGAAACAAAATCCACAGCATGTTTCTAAAGCTTCAGATTATATCAGGTGTGCTTGTCATAGCTCTCTACAGGAAAAACACTATGCAGTGCGTGAGCCTTCTCTGTGATTGTTGATGCAATATGCACACTAAAAGATTCACAAACAACAGGGTAAATATAATATGAGTAGTAAAGTGATTCAAAGAATTTGATACTGTAGTTTTCACTAGACATTATCTAAGAGGCTACCATTAAATAATTAGTTTTAAGATTAATGGATACATTGTACTATAAAAAGTTGTAATACACTGCTAGTGAAAAGTATAAACACATACTGAAATATTTTTCATATTCCTATTTTTCCCCCCACTCATTTTCCTATAGACCCCCACACCTCCCTTGTCTTGATCTAGCTTTCCCTAGAAGTTTGATTAGTAGTCAGTTGGGACGGCTCCATGATTTGAAAATAAAGCTACTGACAAGCATTAACGATAAGGATAAAAAACTGTGACCCAGCCTTTGTCTGTTGCTGTATTTATAGATTTGTTTGTGTATTATTTGTTTTTGTCCCTAATGTATTCCTGACTCAGGCACCTTTATGGTCTTTGAGGCTGCGTGTTTCCAGCCCTCCTGTGGAGCCTGTCTCTGACTCCGCATCATCCACAGACGGCCGCTCTGAGACGTCAGATGGCGTTGTCTCGTCTGCGTCCTGGTGTGGAGATGATCCATGGTGGTTTGGGGCTCCACTTGGAGAGTGCTCCCCCTGCAGGGCAGCATCCATGGCTGCAGCATACCCCACTGACAATGCAGAATCATCTTCTGTAATGGGAATCTGGAGGACGAAAGTGGAAAATGACAGACATTTCAAATTAACTTTAACACGTTTAAAATGATACTAAGGCTAGGCTGAATATTTAAGTCTAATTCTGAAGATCACATGGATGAGGTGATTAGGCAGTTACTTTCACAAAGTGTATTACAATGTGTAGGATAATCAAGACAGGTTTGATTACAGAGCTTACACTGTGCCACAGACTTTGCATCTACTTACAATTAGATATTAAATGGAAATTTCTAAAAGTTACGTAAGAATCATAAAAAGTAAAGATATTAAATTTTTGATTTTCAGAAGATGCCCTTGGATAATGTCCCACACAAAACTTGCTGTTGTGAAATTTGTAAATTCTGATTATATTGTAGATTTTTCAAACTGAATACAAGCAGGCATACATTATGCCTAAGAAAAAAACACAAAAAATTATTAAATTAGCTTAATGAGTGAGAAGCTTCTATAACAGCAAAAGGCTAAGCCAATGATATCATTATAACATCAAACTGTTTCACACAACCTTTGACACTCCAGAGATGATGAGGGTGCTGCGTTTGGTGGGTGTTTTTTTCGCCGCCTTGCTGGCCGACTCTGTCAGCTGCCGGATGGCTGTCTCTGCTACAGGATCCAGCCCATTCGAAAGGGGGCTTTCTGCTGGGATATTTACCATACGTGTATACACGCATACAGACACAGACACAGACACACACACACACACACACACACACACACAGACAGACAGACACAGACACACACACAGACACACACACAGACACACACACAGACACACACACAGACACACACACAGACACACACACACACGTAGATCAGGTACAAAATTAAAAACTTGCACATAAAACTTTTGGAAAGGTAAAGCATAACATTTTATTTACAGCTCACATGTATGACACTGACATAAATGGAAGACTGCAGTGTTTATAAAATTATATAAGCTTTAAAATGGAGAGCATAATGCTGAACTGACTGCTGGGTGTGGAACTGATGCTGGCTCGGCTCTGAAAGCTGTCTGTCAGCACAGTCGGCATTTTCTCTGTCACTTCCACCTTAGACGGAGACCTGGAGGGAGAATCTCCTGTAAAGAAACAAAGAACCGGTAGAACAGCAGTGTTAAATGGTACAAATGTCATGGATCCATTTATTATATTATCAATCATACACCATTCTTTTACAACTACAAATTAGAAAAAGTTAGGACAGCATGGAGATTATATATAAAACAAGAAATTTGTAATTGTATTTGCATGTACTACATTCTAAACAATAAAACCGCAACATATTTGATTTTTAACCTCACAAGTTTTGCCTTTTAAAATGATTATTTAAATTTTTGGGAGACAGTTGTCTTTACCTCTAATATTGTAATTTATTTTCACAACAGCTAAAAGATATTTAAGAACTGAAAACACTACATGATGACGAAATGCAGGTGTAATTTTGACACATTCTTCCTGCAAACATGTTGTAAGACATGAAAACACATGAGTAATTTATTATTACATATTGCATTTCAACACATTCTACTTTGGGGTCAGGATGGGACCACAGACAGGTGAGTCCAGCACCCACTTCTCTTCTTTCATAGCCATGACTTTGCAATAACTATGGAATGGGGGGTGTGCTTTATCTTGTTGAAATATGGAGCGTCCCTGGAAAAAAATGTAATCTTGAAGGCAGCATATGTTATTTATTTACAACCACAAATCAGAAAACAGCTGCGAATGAAAAGGCTGCAAAATTTTCAAGGAAAAAAAAAAATCACTTTTTTTAACTCCTCCTTACATAGCAGACAATATGAACTAAAGATATTTCATGTTTTATTTGGCCAACTTGCATTCCTGAATTTCAGGCCTGCAACACATTCAAAAAGAAATATGGGGTGGGGAAAATTTAGTGTTAGTAATGAGGTTTAAAAAAAAAAAGTGACTTCATATGTGACGTCAACAGGTGACTGTAATCGTGATTTGGTACAAAAGCAATGTCCAAAATAGGGTGGAACTTCAATAAGCAAAAAAGGACAGAAAATATTCAGTCTCTTAACAAATGTTTAAAAACACTACCATTCACCAATATATGATATAACCATAAGGGCAAGGGGATTACTTTGGAAAATCTTTAATAAGCACTACAATATGGATTTACATTCACAATATTCACTTAAAATTTACTGTGCAAAAAGAATGTTGACCATTTCCAGAAGTGGTGTCTGGAAAAAAAGACCATCCAGAATGTTATCAACAACAAGTCCAAAATCCAGGTGCCTGTTATTATTTGGGGTTGTGTCAGTGCCCTTGGCAAAGTTAATTTAAAATTCTGTGAGTGAGCATTAATGCAGAAATGTATACTGAGCTTGTACAGCAACATATGCTGCATTCAAGACAGCATCTTGTACATGGACGTCCATGCATTTTTCAACAAGAGGGAATGGGTACTGGACTGGCCTGAAGTCCTGACCTGTCCCAATAGAAGTGAAACAAGTGAAGAATACTGAAAAATGTGACAGCAAAACTGTACAGTTGCACACCTTAAGATGTGTTTGCGGAAAGCATTGGACAAACAACATCTGAAAAACAGATTGAATGAAGCTGACCAGAGATCACTAAAAATATTCATACCATCTGCAAAGAAATGAAAGTCAAAGTTAATGTAAGGACCTGAAATACAGAATGGCCTGACTACTATACACTGCTGCATTTATACCAAACCATGATTACATGATTACACAAAGCTGTACATTGCTTTGCCCTTAATTTACTCTATAGTTAAGTATTTTAAGGTTTGCAAGAATAAATGTTATACAGGTGAGATAATTGAACAGCTGGGTACCTAGTTTGCGGTCCAGTTTTGGCCGTGACTGGATGGTGGTAACCGTGGTGACAATTGTTCCGTCCGGCATGATGGTCCGATCTACGTCCACCTTTTTGGATGGTGTAAGAGATGAGCGAAGAGGTGTGGCATTCTGACACCCACGTAGATCTTTCAGCTCCATGTACAGGAGCTATGAACAAAAAAATACAAATCAGACTACCACATAACACACTGCACAGGAAGTCTGAAAACAAACCTAATGACCTATTACATTTGAGAGAGAGTGATCGTAGAAATGGATAGCAGCTATCAAGTTAATCAGCCACTGGTGGTCAGTCTATTTGGTAATCTGAAGACACACTTCTATTAAATAATTAAAACAGACATTTGGAAAAGTGACTTATCACAACTCTTATCACTGTAGCAACACACTGAAGAATTGTGGAGGTGAACAATAGACCAGGATAAAGACCTTTAAGCACAACTCAATATATAATCTCATGAATACAGTGAATAATAAATAATATAATAAAGCATTTTTGCTATTTATATTTACAAAAGAACTGCGGAGTTCAGGACACAAAACCCTTCTGGGTAAGTAAAAGTAGTGTCAATATGGAGAAACTGGCAATAGTCTTGAGAAATACATGCTCATTTCAACAGCCTATGAGACTGAGTACCTTCTCAAAATTCCACTAACCTCCAAGGTTACAGTAGCTGTCGGTGCCAAACCATGACCTGGTGTGATAGACAGCTTGTGAAGTCCATTGGGACTTCTCCTAGGGAGATCCAGTGATAAACAGGCATGACCCGGCAAGAATTCTGTCAAATGGAACAGAAAAACCGTATTGTGCCATAGTAAATACAAAGGGTATCCCATTCATCCATCTGAAAACATTTGAATGGGCAAGCTGTGGGCTCTCAACTCTCCTTTTATAGCTCCACTATACTGCAAAAATTCATCAGAGTCCCAACACATCTAATCAAACTTATGAGCTTTACAAGTAGCGGATTAGTGGGAGACTCAATACTGATGCTGAGAGATACTGACTTAGTTAACAAAATTGTATAAAATACTATGCAAAAGCTTTTACATGTTAAAAATCAACATATTCTTTGAGTTAAACATAATAAACACTGCTAATAGTTAAAAAAAAAAACGTGTTTTGGTGCCTATGACTGACTTACGTTCTCCCTTGCTATTTCGCTCCACAAGTCTAACTTTGAGTTCTTTGGTGTCTGGTTGCAAATCCCTAAAAGAGAAATAAAAAAAGTGACAAATGGTCTTTATACCAAACAGGAAATATACATATGTGTCAAAATTTAATTTGCATTAGCAATCGTTTCAGGTAAAGGTAAAGATTTATTCATTATGCAACGTAAAAGCTGTCACCTAGCCTTGGTTCTGTTAGTAGCATATATATATATATATATATATCCTCAGCAACATGGGAGGAGAATAGATTTTTATGCACTCTCTCACTTTCATAAATAAAAGGACAGCGACAAGACTCAGGTCTCGGTTAAAGAAGACTCCTATAATCGCAGACTACTTAAGACTGCTAAACGTTTCACAGAAAACTATTTAACCACATTGTAGGCAGTATGGAAAAGCCTTGATATCTCAACAGCATCTATCACAGCAAAATATGAGGATGTTTATTTTAAGTAATTAATTTAATGTTGTCTACCATGGCTTGCTCATCTAGTAGAGATACAATCTTAGAGGAGCTCTGAGAAAAGTATAGAAAAGTATAGAATCACCATTCTGAAACGATACACTGTTAGATGTAATACTGAGAATGATGTCAAAATAAAATCAGAAAATATTTAAAAAGCTGTGATTGTATCTTCAAATAAACAACCAAAAAAAGAAATAAATAAGTGAATTAAAAAAAATGTATCTGCTCTGTACAAGTTATTTTTGGATAAAATGACAGCAATTATTAACAGAACAAAATTTCAAAAGGTAGTGCATACAGTCAGTTTCACCATAGACAGATAAGAGTGCACTCACAGTGTGAGGTCCTCTCCCCAGTCCAGCATGGCTTCAGGGCTGGAGGAGGGCATGAGGAAACGTGTTCTCTTCTCCATTGCTGGGACGTCCAAACTCAGAACACAGCACAACTCTCCAATATGAGTCTGGCAACCTGAATACACAGCACATCTTTACCTTTCAGTTCACCTATGTCATTGGATCAGCTGAACATAGCAGGTTAAGTCACTTGCCTCAAAACTAGTTCTTGTTTCACCAGCAGGAGGCTTTAAAGGGATACTCAGCTCAAACTAAATTCGCTGTACACATACCAATTTGAGACTATTGCAGAGCTGCAATTGTTCTGGGGAGAGGGAGGACCTTTCAAATAATCAATCAGTTAATCAAGGAAGATTAAAAAAATCTATTAGTAAATTAGGATAATTAATTATATGCATACTAACTTTTCTACCATTACTCATTCTCAAAGTCTCAAGACTGAACAAAAATAAAAAAACAACTCTGAACTCAACCAGGGGTCACTGTGAAATGAAAGCCTTGACAGATGTTCTAGCCTGTTAAGCAAAGAACAAAAACTCTGCTAGCAACAGTTGAGGCCTGAAGTTTAGAGAAGTGGGCTTGGGACTAAAATGTCACCTTGACAGGTAAAATGGGGTTGGGAGGAGCAGGGCCCTTGAGCAAGCCACCTAATGACCAACTGCTCCACACTATGGCAGGCTGCTTGCCTCTTTATGTGTGTTATGTGTGCTCACTGGTCCTAGTGTGTCACAGATGATTCATTAAGGGTGTACTTACTCTAGGGAAACCATACAGTGTATAGCGTGGGCATGTTACTTGAGGAGGTAAGCACTATTCACTTGGCCTCCGGCACGGTACATGTCAGAGTGACTGCCAATCGTGCCCGGGCATGGAACGTAGACATGATGTCACTGCTCCGACACTCACTCTACACACACTTGGTCCTGTATGCTAGTTTTTCATTCTCTGCTTATGGCAGAGGTGCCTAGAGTTGTTCTAGACAACAGAGAAAACATATTTGCTGTTTCGGATCACTTAAGGTGATCCAAATTCAGGAGACACTAACTGCGTTACCAAAAGTGCTACAAAACTAAACAGCTCGAATTACAAACGAGTTTCTGTGATATTTCAAACAGTAAAAAGTTCAGCCATGTACCAACAACAGTCATTATTCTCCCTCAGACATACCGTTCAACCTTACATGACGTGGAGTGAAGTAACTGTATAGATGGTAATTTTAGTACATAGAATTCTACATTTGTCGAGAATCTACAAAAGCAACTCAAAGACACATAGTTTGTTAATTATAAATTTCATAAGAACCATTGCTAAAGGAAAAGGAGATAGGATAGTATTCATTCTAAGAATAATGTCACGGCATGCAAGGCAGCATTTACACAAAAACACCATGACAGCAACTGGAAAACACATTGTGTCTAGCACAAAGACATGACAGTAAATTAATAGCATTAAGCTGCAGGAGTAACCTGACCTTTACACAAGGAACTCTGTTCTGCTTGAAATGTGTGCATTTCCTGAATAAAAGATTAAAAGAAAAGGAAAACCATCTCAAGTAACAAAAAAATTGTTTATAGTGGCTGGAGGGCAGAATTACCTTTTTTGACACTGGAAGCTTTGAGTTGTCGTACCAGAAGGCGTCTGAAAGCATTGCTCTGCTGAGAAGTGTTCTGGCTCCATTCACGCTTTTCTCTGGGAAACTGTAGAAGGTAGAATTTAAATCTAAATGCAAAAGTATGCTTAAGTATTATTTAGTGATGCTTATACACAGACACACACATTTCTGAGTGACCCCTTCATGTATATTGACTGTATAAAATGCAATTTAAAAAATAATAAATAAATAACAATAAATAACAGTGAAAAGTTTTGTTAACCTTAAGTTTAAATATGTGCACATCCTTTATAGAAAAGGTGTTTGTTTAATTGCTGACTTGAACAAATGAAAAGATAAAATATAAAATGTGGCCTGTGCAATTTTTTTAAATACGCTACCCTTTCCAGAAATGTTAATGTTTACGTTTCTAACCTATAATGGATTTTCACTTAAAAAAAATTTAAATAAAAAAAAAAGTTGTTCAAATTTTATATATGACTATATTAGAATAACCACGACCCTGAACTGGATAAGCAGTTACAGACAATGAATGAAAGAATATATTAGAATAACAACGTTCCTCACCCCAATATTACTTCAGCCCTGTTCAAACACTGACATTAATTTTGCACAACATTCTAAGCAGACTGTTTATTTAGTTCACATTGCTCTGTATTGTAAAAAAATCTGATCATATACAGTAGGTATGTGTGGGTTTTTTTTTTCTTACAGCAGGGCTGGAGACACATGCTCGCAGGTTGAGAATCATAGCAGGCTGCGTTGCGTACAGTGTGTCCTCCACCAACCTTGCAATCATATCCATGTCTACCTCTGTCTCTGAGCCCTACACAGAGACAAGATATACAAGAAATCTGCCATACAAGAAATCTGCCATGATATGTACTGGTATTGTGTGTCACAGCACTGCAAATGTAGTTTTTCTTTTTCACAATTATACCCAATTCAGTTAATCAATTCAACAACATGCTTAAAATGATTTAATACATGTTAAAGTAAGGAAAACACTAAATTTTGACTTTGCTATTGTCCTGGTTCTGGGTCTGTATTTGGACCATAGATGGCAAAAGTAAAATTTGAGATCAGCAAATCCACTCTAAAATTCATTCTAACTGACTGTCAGTTTTAATAATCTTAAACCTGCCTCAGAGATGTCAAAAATCTGGAAAGAATTTTTAACTGTGTGTCCAAATCTGTCATCTCTATTATAGACACTGGTCTCAGTGAATATCCCCAAAAGAAAAGTAGTAATGTAGTAACATCTAACAAATTCTGAGTGTAAATAAACCATATGCTGCTGTATAGCTCAAGTAATTCCTCAACCCCTACCTCTCTCTGAACTCTCTGCCTTGGCATTACGGTTAATGATGCCAAGGGTTGTTGGAAAAACATCCATGAGACGAGCAGGCCTTCTTCCTCCACCTCTTCCAGACAAATCTGTAACTGCAAAAGTTAAAAACACTCCAGGTTTTACAACAGTTGCACATTAGTAGCATTAGCATTTAGCCTATGTCTTTCCAAACCCAACAGCTCATATCAGGTCTGAATATAATTTCCCAAGTATATGTCATTATCCCATACCTTTTTATAGCAAATTTACCCTGTTTTCATGCACTAGTTTGATTTTTAGCCATTTTTAGTCTGGCATGCTTGAGTCACCTACACAAGTTTTTGACAGAATTTAGCAGAGAGATTCAAAAGTGGAGAATAAATCTACACTTTTTACTACATCATTCATGTTGTATTTGTTTGGACAAAACATTTAATTTTAGACAACTATATTTTTTTCACTTAACAACAGCCATTAATGTCAATATATTGTAACTAGTGGTTGTTTCACAATTTATTCAGGTTAGGAAAAAAAATTAAGACCCAATTAAAGTTCTATTCAGAACATGCAATGCTCCAACTATGAATGACTCTTCAGTGCAAAACAATATAATAAGCACATCTAAATAAATACAATTTAATAATAAATCTGACAAAGACTTTAGACCAGTTAAAAGTGAAGTTTTTTTTTTTTTAAGAACAAAGATTATAGTAACAACCCATATTAGGCAGGTGAGGAGCATATTAGGCAGCTCAAATATGGTCAATATCAATATGATATTCATATCAAATACTTTGTGAACATTTTGATGAATCAAAGTTACTAACATGGCCTGAAAGCTTCCTTTTGTTTTATGTTTTATCCATTAGTCACAATCAATAATCATAATCACATTAGGAATACCTACTAAAACAGCCCGACTATAGAGAGAAAGGAAATCATCTTAAACTACAGTCACAAAAAAGCTGCATCAACGTATTGAGCCTTTTCATGGTATGTAGCCTTGTCAAGGCAAAAAGGATTGCATACATTAAAGCGGATGTCCACGATTTTATTTAAAAAATACTTTTTATAAAACTCTGAAGATGTTTCCTCACACTTTTCTAACTGTACAATTTGTATGTGTGCTTGAAACTGGTGTAATATGTTTATAACTAGATGGATGAATAGAATTAGAAATGAAATGGGTCATTAAGGACTTGGACAACCAAAAGAGAAGACAGGATTCTCTGAGAAAACACTATCCATATGGTCTCCAGAAGTCAGAATTGAATTAATGGCACTTAATAATAATAAATTATTGAAATGGCAAAAGGAGAGCTTTGTGTAAATTGATACTGCATAAGCATCGCTCACAAAATGTACTGCAGTTTCTAAGGAGTTGTTCATACCTAGCATTAACATGCATTTTTCTGATACAATCACAAGACAAAAGACTTTTCACCTCATATTGTGAACGTGTCTCCCATTAACATTCAAGATTGGATTTCCAATCATTGGAGCTGAAAGAAATTCCACATACACCTGTCACTGTTCACTTGTCTTCAGACAGCAATGCCCTGTGGATCCTTTCTCACATTACAGTAGGGATATAATCTTTTCAAATATGTGGTGTGTTGGGTCAGCTGATGCAGAAAGATACAGAAATAAACTACATCAAAAGATACATTGTTACTTTCGGGAAGTGTTGTCACAATACCCCTGTGGCACTCCTTGTAAATACCGCTCTTATTTTAAAACACTCCTTAAAGTCTCGGTCCTCCTTATATGGGGTATTGGACCATTTTTAATGCCAAAGTGATATTGTGATACTTTTTTACTTTCGGGGATACATCAGGACACATTACGTTGACATATTAGATTAATATGCGTTTCAGTTCCCACTTATACTCTGTGTTGGTCACTTATCATATGATTACACAAGACACATGCTAATGTCTGATGTGAACACGATTTAGGGCTTCAGTGCAACCAGAACAGATTAGACATTATTTAACAAGTCTTCAAGGGGCAACATGGTGGCACGAGGCAGAGTGCCTCTAACACACAGGTCTTAGGTCTCGCTTTTCCACAAAAAGTTGATCCATATTTGTTTTGTTGGAGAAAAAATATAAAACAGAACAGAACAGCACAACTGCCTGCATGTAGTCTATACGCTCCGCCACTTTCTAACTTCTGTTTACTGCAGCTGTGCTGCTGTTTACCCTCTCTGTTTATGCTGTATTCTGTGACGTATATTTGGTTCCACTAAAACTGGTGTAAACACAGGCTGGTTTGCTGAAAATCATCAAGGTTCTTATAAGCCTAAAAGGAAAACAGTTCAAGAACCAAAGCTCTTTTGGTTTTCACTTCAAATCATGCCTCCTGTCACTGTCTTTTTAACATGCTTGTGTGGGTTTCTCCTGGATGGTTCAGTATCTATCTTCCAACAGTCCAAAAACACATGTTGGTAGGTGGACTGGCTGTGCAAAAGTGTCCATATGTAGGAGTGACTGGGTGATTGTATTATGCTGGTGTGTCCCTGCCTTGTGTCCAATGATTCCAGGTAGACTCCAGACCCACTATAACCCTGAACTGAGTGAAGTGGTTACCAAATTCAGCACTATAAATGTTGATGATCTATTAACAAAGCATGGCTTGTTCAAAAAACATGTAAAAGCGAAGACATTCTGCAGGTTATCAGGAAGCAGTATATAATGGATTTAAAAACTAATCCAATGTGATCCTGCTGACTAATCACAGCCTTAAGGTCCCTTCAGTGTGCAACACAATCTTGGAACAATGAAACAGCTGAGCATATTATAATTCCTGCCACTGTATAAGACTGTAATTCTGCTTGCATATATTCAAATAGTTATGAGCTTTTTATAATAAACTTTGGCTCTCTACAAATATAAACTGAGGATGCCGTTATAATATAAATGTATAGCTCCTAAAAAATGGCTCAGTTTGCAGTTTTTACCTGGGCCTTCATAGGCTCCATGGTTATGTGGTATGTGTCTATGGAGACAGTGGCCGGTGATTGCTGAGTAACAGTCACTGGGAATGTTACAGTGTCAACAGAACAACTGCACTGCAGAACCTGCATAAAGAAGATTGAAAAAAAGAGCATGAGTGAGAGTAAGTGTGGATGATTCAGGCCAGGTTAAAATACTCATGCAATAACACTTAAGCATCATAGAAAAATGGATTGGTTGCATACCATGCTGTGTGCTGATTGGTCTGTACAGGTCACATGGTCAATAGATGCAGAAGTAGGGAGCTGAAGGCTGTCATCAAATGTGATCTGAATCGAGCTCTATGAAGGGAAAACAGATAGGGAGATGGAAAGTGAGAAACTGTCAGTGAGCTCACCAGCAGAAAGGTATTTATACTGTTTGGTAATCAAATGCTCCTTGCATCTGTCTTTTTTCTATCAGTACACACTGTGGATCAAAGACTGAATACGAACAAAACACAGATGTATTTATTTATAGTCAGCAATGCATTGTGGTGAACCTACTCATGTTTGTTGATTTTAAAAATTCTAAATGGCTTGAAGTGAAAATATTATTAATATATTCAGTTTTCACTTGTTTATAAATAAATGTAAATAGAAAAAAAACATGCTCTTTTACAATCCATGCTACATCTGATCTGGCTATTACGTAAACAACTGAAATACATTTTGCAGTAATCTAACATATCACATGTTGCTTTTTACAGACCTCAGGCCAAAAAACATTGGTCAGTGAAGCCCAGGATGTGACATCACTCTCCCAGGCGATAATGGCAGACAGCCATGGCTAGGAGCTGCCAGGGCATCATTTCGAGCCAGAGCACCACAGCTCCAGTATGACATAATGCAGCACAGAGGAAAACTGTGCCAAATGTGAGTAGAGCTGATTCAGGACCGTGTTCCTCAGCCCAAGCTCTTATCCAGACTTATTCAAAGCAAGGTCCCAGATCAGAGCCAGAGCAAAGAAAGGCAGGTATGAAAACAATCAGCTAATGGAAATAACTGAGAATGAGCAGCATGTTAAACACTGTCTGCGGTCACATTCTGTTTAAGACACTATCGCATGTTATAGATCTTGATGTTCACATTTCCTCTCGAAATGGGCATGCACCATAGCTTGTGTGTATGTATTCAGAAACAGAAGGGAAGAACTATGGGGAAAGGTTGTAGCCTCACTTAGTAAGAATCAGAAAATGTGACAGAATGCCATAATTCATAACAATGTAAGGTTTATCCTTCTTTCTCTTCTATCCTTTACACACTCCCTGAGCCCGAGCCAAAAGAATCAGTAATTGTTTTTGACTGGATTTCTTCAACTGGCTCAGGCTCAGTGCTCGGTGGAGGAGAGGAAGAGTGAACACAAATCCCCTATTGTCATGGCATATGTTCATCACTGTATGGCAACCTCTCTCTATCCCACTCACAAATACACATGCATCAAGCACTGTGAAGGTATGAGAAGCCAAGATAATCTGGCATAAAATAAACTGCAATATTTTTATTTATTTATTTATTTATTTATTTACTAACCCTATGATATTTATTGGACTGACTACCACAAAAATACCCCTGCACCCTCTTTTCTGCTTTTTATCTAAAACTAACTGGATAAGAAAGTGTTAAGAAATAAGAAAATGAATTAATGAAATAATAAATTAATTAAATACTTTGTTTAAATGACTATTTTGACAAGTTGGTCTGTAAAATTTGTATAGTGCTGTTCATTCTAGAAAAAAAAAACACTTTTTTGTATCATTATAGTTTTTTTACGCTCTTTGTTTTTGTTTAGGCAATTGGATTTGGATGGTGTCAAAAAAACCTAACACCCGTATTGTGAATAGTTATGCATCATAACACGGCACACCTACACGTTACATGCATGTAATCTGTCACAGACAGGACTGCAATGTTAAGTATGGCTGGAACTCCAATAATGTGTAGGTGGATGACAAAGCGTTGCTGTTTTCCCTCTGTCTATAACGACCAAAGGTAAGCTATGACATTTTCTGCAGTAAATATGCTAAAACTTCTTCAGTAAGAAAGTACAAAAATAAGATTATGTCCACATCTTATCCACGCCCCCATACTCTGGTGAAGCAATTGATTTCTTACTTATTAAATATCTTACTTTAAATCACATACAAAGGGTCTTTAAATCACAACACAAATTCAATAACACCAAGCCTCTCTACAGTACAACTCTTTTGCATAGAATGGCAGACCTTCAAATTTACATCCAAAGTTTTGCATGGCAGCTGCAGAAAGCTTCCCTAAATTTCTTTATCAGCCATGTGACCTCCAAGTATTTAAAAGAAATGTATGAAAACACTGAAACACTGAATATATATATGTTATCTGGGTTAAAGATTCTTAAAGTTCTTAAGCCTTACACTTCTATTAGAATTTACACTTAACTGCATCTGTCGGAATTAAGGTCGACCTGAAATGGTGATAGTGTTGGGAATTGTTCTATATTGCCATTCACCCGAGATTTAAATATCAGAAAATGTGTCATGCATAGCTTTAAGGCACATAAAGGGAAGCCTCATAAAATTAATGTTATTTCCATCTTTTTTCATTCTTTCTTTCTTAATCTTACTTCACTTCTCAATCCTGAAATTTTGTCTGTCAAAAATAGAACTAGGCAGCATATTGTTTACTGTGATCATGCTTGTGTCCCTGTAATACAAGCAAGATCAGTTGATTTTTTGGGGGGTATCCATGATGTCTGCTTGCCTGCCATCACATGCTCCTGCAACATTATCATCAATCAGTAATAGCTAAAAGGGTGAAATCAGTAAACAGTATACTGTACATAATCTTACAAGCATTTGCGCAAATTTTGGAGAGGGAGAGGCAGAGGGGGAGGGAGAGATACGGCACTGTTCATAGCATTTGTGATATAGTGTCACTTTAGGTTTGAGTCATCCAGTGTTCATCGCCCTCTGGCATCCTCAAACACACCACCAGTCGGTCCAATCAACCAGAAATATAATAATGCCTAGAGTACAAAAATCCCAACCTGCCTTGGGCCATTTCTATGATAAAGATTGCTAACAACTTCTGAGTATGTACACAGAGCTACCTCAAAATAAACAATTGGATATAGTGCCTGGCAGGTTTGCAGAGACCATAACATGTATCTTCCGGAATAGCTCAAATATTTTTTGAAGATTTTGGTGACTCATAAAAAACCTTGGCCTCAACAGATCAGCTTCTGCCATTTCACTATGGGTTTTAAAAGCCAAAAACAGATGTAGACTCAACTCAGTGGGAACATACTGGCAGAAAAGATTGGCAAGGATACAGTGCAAAATGGGAAGTAGAAAACTTATGATACTTAAAGACTATCAAAATGACAGCTTGTGTCAAGAGTAAAATCAGCAGTGAAGAAATGTAACATTTTATTGTACAGACTGCGTAATAAAAACTGATACGAGCACAATACAATTAATACAGACATTCTGAGACATGAGGATGTCACCATATAGGGACATATAGAAAGTAAAATTAAAAGAGAGCATGTCCATGCACGAGTGAGTGAGAGAGAGAGAGAGACAAAGCTTTGACCTTGAGCCTTTACTCTTTCCATGCACATCTATCTAGGTTGCCACAAACACTGAGAGACATATTCTGCACTGGAGGCATGATAATGTGCCATCCTCTCAATCTGTCATACACACACACACACACACACACACACACACACACACACACACACACACACACACACACACACAAGGTCATGTACTATCAGATGATCCTGTTCAGTGTAGTTGAAACAGTGTCCAATTAATTTCATTACTAAATATAGGGAAAAGTTTCTGCCTTCTCGCTTATTCTAGCAGCAATAGCTCTGACTGGATGTATGTGTAGAAATGCGCCATAAAGCGGTTTCAAAAAAACACACCAATAAAACCATATTCCTTGCTAGTTAGGTCGACACCATTTCACACAATGCTACCAAGCTACGTAGCTGAAGAACAGCATGCATTCCCTTCAAGAGTTGTGAAGTCAGCCTATACTTAAAAAAAGAAATAAGGAAAAAGGAGGGAAAAATATTTTTTTCAACAAGGTGCAAATAATTCAATTGCAATTATACAAGGGCTTTCAAAATCAATGCAATAAATTTACAAAAAAAAAAACAATAATTAATTAAAATTAAATTCTAAATTCTTTCACAGCACTGCCCTAAAATCAGGGGAAATGATGGTAGCTTCTCACACTCTTGCAATAGATACATAGTGAAATGTCTGCAGTATTGAGCCTGGAGTAGCAACAACAGAGGCCCTATTCTCCCTATTACAGGACAGTGAAGCATCTCAATGCTTTTGAAGCTGTGATTTTAAGGTAAAATACTACCTCATGTTCCTTTAAGGCCACAGGGAACAGTGGTAACTTCAGGAAAGGGGGAATAAAATGTCCTGTATATTATGACATATTTCTGAGAGAAAATGAAAATGAGGGCAGTATATAACAGTAGGTGAGACAGGATTTCTTGTGTGTGTGTGTGTGTGTGTGTGTGTGTGTGTGTGTTGCTCATTAGCTGAGTTCAGGAGGAAGCCTGCCTGACGTTATCGTGAACTGACTGGTGTTTAAAATGGTTAGCACTGTAAATTAACTAAGTACTAAGTAAATTAAATAAGTACTGATTACTTTAAAATTATTCAAAAAAGGAGGTGAACATGAACCAAGCAGCAGGACTGAAAGTGCTTTTGAAAAAAAGGTAAGTACATCTAGTGTAGCTAACATACATATAGCTAAGGTGTTTATGATGTAACCTTAAAGCTTGATCTGTCCAAATATATGGTTTTCAGAAAATAATACATAAAGTCGGATAATACACATCAGTGTCTTACTGTGTATGTTACATAAAGAACTACTTGAAGTGGCTGAAAATGTAACTACTCTCATCTCTAACACCAACCCTTTATATTCACCCACGCTGGGCTACTTTCAAACATAGTGAACACAGTTACCACATTGATATTCTAACCCCATATACATTTATAGCTCTACAAATACCAGTGTTGAAATCCTATTAAATCACAATGGTGGAACAGATTTTAAGGGTTTCGAGTTGCACACAGAATGAAAGATGGTACGTACTAGCTCTGTTAGGGACACATCTGCATGGCTATTTGCAAATGCCCTTTATCATGTGATTGCTGGGCTCAACATGTCCTCTGGGTGTTTGTATGACTCACACAAACAGCAATGCAGCACACACACAAACACAGCTGTCAAAGCCACTCGTATAGGATGAACTTAAAATGCAAAACTGGATCAATAAATTGATTTGGCAATGATAATTCCCAAAAATTCTATAAGCAAAATAGCATCAATAGTCATAAAAGCCTCCGTGCAGAAATTATAAAGTGTGCATGTGTTGATGTGTTTGAATATCTCTGTGTGTACACATGCAGGACATATGTGCCTGCAGACTTCAGTCATTGCATAATCTTAAGTTATGTGATGCATTAGCCTGATACTTGTGCCGGCATGTGTACAAATGTTTGTCCAAAAGGTTTAAACAAGCCAGTCTTATTATTCAGTTCACAGTAAATTAATATACAAGTAGTTAATTTGTTTGAGTGCATAACTGCATATAACCCTAAGATGTTGATATGTATTTAAGACACATGATTAAACAAATAAACTATGATAATGATGTGCGTTTGTGTGTTTGTGTATATGTGTGTGCGTGTGTGTGTATCAGCACTCAGAGGACGTCCTTCTGCTGACATTGTCACACGTAACCAACTGTACCAATCCCTTTCTGCCAAATCCCTGGATTACTAGGGGAAAAAAGAGAGAGAGAGAGAGAGAGAGAAAGAGAGAGAGAGAGAGAAAGAGAGAGAGAGAGAGATTCAAATAAAGTAGAAAGAATTTAGGAGCAAGACTATGAGAAAGAGAAAGAGAAAGAAAAAAGGAAGGAAGGAACAGGAGAGAGTGAAAGCAAAATGAAGTACTACATTCATAAAACAAAGAATGAGCAAGAGTGTGAGAAAAATGACGAGAGAGAGAGCAAGAGTTGCTGAATTTCACAGGGGCACTGAGAAAACACCTAGAATCCAGAGTCATTCTAAAGTTACTTGTAGCTTGTTTCACTACTCATCCAGATACACTGCACCAATAGAGGTGCACACTATACTGGCAGCCAAACTCCATTCCGTCAGCCTAGCAAACACATGGCACAAAAATCTTCCATTCAACAACACCCAAGTCGCTATCTCTCTGTGCACCGGAAATCTGATAAAAACACCACAACGGAATTGCATGGCAAAGATTAACTGGCTGGTCTAATTCCCTTTCAGAGTTCCTCAAGAGAGGTCACGTGGAGTCTATGCAAGTTTCTTAGCACAGGCTGTAAAAAAACAGGACTAGAGGCTGTCTAAATAACATCTACTGTCATGAGAGAGAAAGTGGGCTTTTTTTCTGTAAAGGAATGCTGCTGGTAGTGTGTCCAGTTCCACTGATGTGACTACCAACAAGTCATAAGCCAATACCCCCTCTGACGCATACGTACAAAATGGTCTGACCTCTTCACCTCCTCTAACTCCTCATATTCTCAAAGTGCTCGCGTGTCATATGACCAGTCACTCAAGAGTCAACATGGGACTTAAGATAAGAGTCTAATTTTTTACTTTCTCTTTGAATGTCCTTGTCTTGTATCTTGGAATCTAATGTCCTCCTGCTGCCAAACATGGGTTTCCTAAAGTGCTTTTCAATGTAAGAGCTGATATTATGAATTAAGTCTAAAAAACATAATACATTCTTTACATGGTAACAGAGCAGCAAAATAACTCATTTATTTACATATTAAAAATTTTACATACATTTAACCAGTGAAGACCTGTGTCAGTAACTGAAGAAAATAGCAATGGTAACATATTTTGTTTTGTTTAAACAATCCATTAACAATGTACTACAATGACAACGGCGTATAATGATGACGACTACTATGACTAGTACTAATAAAAATAGTAATAATAAGAAGAATAAAAAGGATACGTTAATATTTTTCTGGCACTTAAGCAGGCAGGTAAAAAACTAATAAAAAACACTTATGCAGTAAGCTGTGGTTGTGGTTTAATTTAGCATTTTTAATCAAACCTTCCACAAAACTGATTACTAATGAAGAACAGAACTGTGATTGTCACACCAACACATTACAACCATTATCTCCACACAGTGCTCTATTAATTCATGGAACTCAATCTGAATTTTATACGGAAATCTACACTTGAACATTTAAAAAGTCTGCTTGTATATTGCGCTGCTAATCTCATTTACTTGCATTTTACTTTGTTAATGTAATGCTAAAGTAATATTAACATTTATTTTATTATTCTTTGTACTAATCCATAGTATAATTTGCACTTGGTTTATCTCAAGGTAAGGTTCCCTTCCAGGATAAATACATACCTTTTGAATTTTAAAATTCTACCTTTACCTCTGACCTGCGGTTACTGTTCATGAACATAATCTGTATTTACTTTACAGCATTGTATTGGTATAATGAAAATATAGCAAACCAAACTGAATTGTACCGAATTAGTCTAGCAAGATGTCTTCTTCTCTTAAGCCTGTTGACGTAATTTAAACTGACCCGTTTGATTTTAAATATGAGAGCTAAACAAGACTTTAGCTCTTGTTCTTCCCAAAAGCTAAAGCTTAAAGATAAAAATGATTGTACAGGTATGGTATCTTGCTGCAGTGCAAGGTTCTAGAGTTCTATTAACAGAACAATCTCATATATTTTGGGTATAATAAATGTTTTATTAATGATGGATATGATATTGTCTAATACTTTTAGCTGTATAACTCATAGTAAATGCATTTTACCTGAATAATGTAAAAGACTTATAAATGAATTAAGGCTGTTTTTGTTACACCCCGTCCAGAATGTGTTCCTATTATGGGTAGGCACCAGACCCTGAACTAGGTTAGTGGTTACAGACAATGAATGAATGCAAAAATTAATGCTTTTATTACACAAATCACAACATCATCATTCTTATGGCAGCAGACCTCAAAGAAAAAAAAACTACAGTGCTTCAAGTCAAACAATGAATGCATTATTTGCCCCAACTGGTTCAACAGGTCCATAGGTTTACAGTAAGCCTATAGCAGAAAAAAAATGACAAAGAAGATGAAAGACAATGTTTAAGAACACCCGCCTCTCTCTCTCTTTCTCGGACTCCGTCTCTCTCTCTTTCTCCTTAACACAGATTATACAAAGTATAAAAGTTAGTCACTATGGCAGAACAGAACCAGGATATCAGTTTTCCTGTAGCTATGCCAACAGTCAGCTCGCTGTGTGCTAAGGTGGTTGGGCATGACCCAGTGTAGGCTATAATTTTCACACATAACCTGAATGCTTGCTCTCTCTTTTTCGGCCTCCCATTTCCCTCATTCACACACTCACACACACTTTCAGGTTTTTCAGGTCATGTGGATTTAATTGAAAGTGTTTAAGTTTCCATTAAGACGGCGTGTACATCTGAAGAACATGAGGAATTAGCCTGGAACATATTTAATCAAACCTCTTCTTAGCACAAGACACACCAAGTGCAAAGAAACTATCATCTTGGCAACCAATATGATGGCATGACAACAGTGTAAACTCATTTACGAAGTCAGTCACAGCAACATTATGTCATATTTGTAGAATACACAAAGTAAAGAGTTATCCGAAACACTGTTATATAGTCAGAATAAAGACTATATTTACTTCCTGAGGAAAACAAACTGTATTATCATGACAACATCACTGGCATGAGCTAGCAAATTCTGAAAAGCTTTCACAGTAGACTAATTTGAAGACTACACACTTCATCTGTTAACAACAGAGTGTACACATTTCTTAATAGAAACCTAAAATCCATGTCTTTTTTTCTTCCATTCCTATTACAATATGACCAAATATAAAATACTATATGATCAAAAACTAAATTTTAAAAAATATGGAATACTGACTGGTGATAATAGCACACGTGTTACAAGCACACATTCCATTTTAAACTTCTATTACACCCCAATTTCATCATGCAATACATTCTGAGCTGAACCTAAAATTCAGTATGATTTTACTGTCAAAATCATCCTCTGACCAGAATAAAGCTCTTGCTTCAAGAAGATCTCTCTTAAAGGAAATGTCTTCATGTAGCAAAGTCAATTAAAATCAAGTGTATTTTTTGGGACAATTCTGAAATGCTGTGACCTATGACATTTGTCAGGGAGCATTTATTTCTCTTACTGCTGCTGGAAGAAGCCAGAGAATTATGTCAGAGTAAGAGGGAGGTTGGCTGCTTCATCTATACACTGGTAGAGTCTGGGACCTAGCAAAGACACATGGTTTTGCGTCACATTTATATGGAGCAATATATCATATTTAATCTTTCAGTTCACTCAAAAACATCACACCAAGCACTCAATTTAAATATCTCAGAAAAAAGGATCTGCTCATTTGTCTTAAAGTCACATGGGACCCTTGAATTTAAAACACTTCATTAAGAAAAGCCCTGACTCCACAACAGCACAGAACATCAGGTTCTGCAGAATCATCTAATCGACCGAATGAAAACACTCTGTGCTTTTTCAAAACTTGGCTCCCATCCACATTTGAAATTAAACAGTACTAAGCTTTCTGCTGGATCCCTTATGTTTTCCCTAAAAAACACTACTGACTGAAATAAGTGAAGCTAGAGGACATAGGAATTGCATAATTGCATGCTCTCCAAAGACCTCCCCTTGACAACCCAATGAAATAACTAGGCTGCTGAACTAGCACAATGGTCGACTAGAGACCTTAGGATCAAGACAGGGTAGAGGAAGATGTTTCAAGTAATAATCTCTAGGCTTTCATTTTTACAAAGACTTTTCCATGGGCAACAGCATTCCAATCAGCTGAAGTAGTAATGGAATTGCTCATATGGACAGGAAGATGAAAGGCACATCACATAAGATGAATGCAAAGTTAAGCATTAGACTTGGAACTACATACTATTACAGACTATACTGATAATGTCAAAAAAGAGGTGATACAAAGTAATTTATATGGCTTTTAACAGACAAAGCTTCTCAATTTAATTTATGGCTCTCCTCAGCCTCCTTATTGCAAATAAAGGTTCTGTTTGGTTAATTTTACCTTTCTTCCCTCTAGCCATTTACTGCAAATTCTACATTCTTTATGAGTGTGTAAATATGCTGAAAGACATAATTCCGTTCATTTCAAAAATAAATATTTCAATATAGACAAAGGCTAAGCAAAGGCTTGGTCTATACCCCATCATACCAACTGGTAAGACATTGGTCATTCCAATTTGCTGAACTTTGTCAGTTACAGAATGTTTAACAACATTATTTAAAATGTACCATGTTAAAGTAACCAGTTGGTATTGTCAGGTGTAAAGTTTTTAATAGTTTGCTAACTGCTAAATTAAGGTTACCATATTTTGGTTTTCAAAAAGGTTGCACTTTGGCAGCGTGGGGCCCAGGAAGTGTAAAACTATGTGCAACTATGCTGCTGAACTTTATTACATAAACGGATACTCTTTAACAACAAAACTAACCAATACCTTTAATGGATATATTCCTTTCCATTCAATATTTGGCACTAAAAAGAAAACAATAAATAAAGTAAAATGTTGTCATCCCCTGACCATTTATGATCATGGAAGGCCAGTTATTTCCTGTTCATACGAAATTACAAAATTGAAACTCTGAATTAAAAAGACATTAAAGTGACTCGTTAAACCAGAAAGCACATGAGCTGATGAGCTGGCGAGTTGACCATCCTTTTTTATCCACATGAACATGGTCTGTTCAAGAGCCAAAAGAATGCTACAGGTGATTGGCTGTTTGTATATCACTCATAGCACAGTCCATTACAAAAGGATCTGATTAGACTGTGACTGTTTAAGAGCCAGGGTCAGAAGACCTTTAGGGTGCACTGATAAAGTCAAATGCTGTAAATGTATGTGCTTTTCTTATGCCCTCTCACTTATAACACAGAAGTACAACTGCATGACCATCCCCAGGAAAATCAGTTAAAGCTTTTTGTGCACTTCCAAACATAGGAAGTCCAGAGACAAATCATGTGAAATATTAAAGAGGGTAGGGAGCTGGGCACTACCAAGTGTCAACTTTCTCCCCTGTGGAGGGTAACTGGGGATCAGTTTGACCCCATCTAAACTCAGCCATGATGAAAAAAGCAGGACAATGACCAGTCAAGTGATGGAAAGGGCAAGGGAGGCAAGACATCACTCACTTTCACATTCTGTGCTCAGAGGGCAGTCTATAGCTCTGGGCTTTGATACCCACACAGATCAAATGGAGACGTGGTTAAATATAGGGAGGGAGACCTTTGGACACACCAGCTCAAACATTATCGACCAGTCTAAAAGAGGGGCTCAGTGCTCATCCTTTTGTGTTTAGCTGAAACCAGTTTTAGTTGCTTCCTAAGTAAGTCATAAAAGTAATAGCTGGCTCCATAAATAAACAAAAAATATTCCACTCCCTGGTGCATCTGAAACTATGAGTGTATATGAAGGCTGTTTCCCATTGCAATGCAGCCACCTTAAAATTAAACACACATGGTGCAAACATCTGTGAGGTACTGGCAGTGTTATTACTATGATTACACTGCATAGCTAATTGAACAAAATCAGTGGAAGCCAAAATTAACAGATTGAATGTAAAAGATTGACCATGAATGCTAAACGATAAAACCTTCTTTTCTTCACAGACAAAATGAAGAGATGTTTTTGTATCTTCGTCTTACTACTCACATGTTGTTATTTAATATGCAAACCCTAGTGTGGTGACTGGGGTGGTCCCTCGTTCTACCACGGATGCTGTTCCATTGACTAAAATTTGCAAAAATTAGTGATATACGATTTTTATAAAAACCATATATGGTGCTCAGTAAGCATTGAGAAACAACATTGTTGCAGCCAATTAAATTCTAATGACATAACTGGATTGGATGGAATAACAGTAGAACAGTCAGAAAGAGGGAACTACGTAAATTACAATAATAATATATAGGTGAGATGTATGTGTGTATAATTCTGGACACACAGTCTTAGTTTTTGGACACAGTATCCATTGGCCTGAGTCGTACAGGAGATGATGTAATTCAGAGGAAGAATGAGTGAGAGAGTGACAGAGAGAGAGAAATATTATACAAGAACCTGTCTCTCACTCCTGAAACCCAAACTCCCACACACTGACTAAAGAGTAAGCCAGCTACACACAGAGTGCCCACACATAACGCTCTAAAACCAAGTCTATAAATATGGCATATGCACATATATGAGCATAGGCACACAGAGACATGACAACACCTAACACTATCCTAAAATGAAACAAAAATTAACAATTCCTATTTTGATACTGCCATAAAACAATGTGCATCCACTGCCATCATGAACATCTGACTGTGTTGCAATATTAACTCACCCCTTGTCTGCAGGCTTGTTCATTGAGCGCCCTCACCCATGCCCTCTGCCAGTGTTCCCTAAAGGACTTGAAAGCAAAGAGGGAGGAGAGAAGCCCTTTAACCCCAGCCTCTGTGTCCCTTGCAGAGCCATCTCGCCCAAATCGAAGCCGTAGGAGGGAGCCCCATACACCGCCTGTTAATGTCTGATGGGTGAGGCTGAGTGGGAGCTGCCAGCAGGTTTCTTCACTCCGCCGGAGCCTGGCACCTCTCCTTGGCCTCAGTAAGGCCAAAGAGAATTGGATGAGCCAGGCTAGCACAACCAGCAAAGAGACACAGAAGAGTGCCACTAGGACCAGCCAACTCACGTCCTGGAAACTCATCATCTCTCCTCTCGCCAATCACTTCAGTCGCATTTTTATTACAGGCTGGAAATTGTGATTCATGGAGGTGGGACTCTGTGAACATGGGAAAAAAAAGGGGTGATTGAGAGTAAGACATGAAAAAAGCTTGAGAAAGGGCAACAACTCATTTTGCAGCAAATTTATCAGTTTGGAATCTAGAAAACATCTTAAAGGGGAAAAGGCATATAATCTATATCAACATTTATGTACATAAAAATTTCTGAAATGTTATGGAAAGACAACACATATTTGAATGTAACCAAGAGCCAAACCTCTAAAAACCAAAATATTATTTTTTTTTAGTGAGTCAGTATGCATATATATTGATAGATCGTAGATCATAGATCGTAAAACTGTCTTCATGCATTCAGGGCATGTTACATATATGTTCATTAAATCAGAAACATTCATAAAACTTATTCAAAGGAAGCAAGTTTGTTCAAGTTTATCATTCACTTTTCAATCTGAACTGAATAGTGATTGGATTGCCATATTAAGGGCATAATGTACCTCCCTACATGAAATGCCTGAGTGCTATTTCATATCTCTGCTCAGAGTATTTCACCTGGCAACACTTTCATTTTCAATACAGCAGAAATGCAGCCAGGTGCCACCTGTAAGAGTGCAGCAAAGTAGTACATAGCCATACACCTGCAAATAATAGGTCGAGTATTTGTTTTTCACAACGTAGATAAAGGTAAATTAGGTGAAGAAGCCCACTATGTTAATAACTCCCAAATATCTAGACAAGAATATGCAAATGTAAACACATACACTTCCCTGATTTAAAATGATTTGCAGATTTTGAGGCATATAACTGCATTAAACTTGGATACAAGATATCCAGTATGTATCAACGTGTAAAAAGCTGTTTATGACCAAATTAAAAATACGGCTTATGTATTTATTGATATGTTTAACATAAGAAAATATTGCTGTTAGTCAGGTGCAACTGCTGTAAAATACAATTGATGCAAATTGTAACAAAACATCTTTTGTTTGGTTTGTGACTTCATTGATCATTTTTTGAAAAACGCAAAATTAGAAATAACCCTATTACGTATGTCAGACCATTTGAGGTACAGTGGGGCTAACTGTCTACTGTCAGTAGGCTTATAAACCATTATTTGAATCATCTTATTAAAGGTAGCTAGCTGATTGTGTCACTGTATCTGGATACTGAAGGAGGCATTTGCACATTTTTCCTATGTTTACACGGAGAGTATATCTGGCTACTCAAAGCCGTATTGTAGAATATATTTCGGCTGTTAAAAGCCACTGTTAGTTTAGCTTCAAACTGAAGTTGGCTTCTGTTTCTAATTTTCCGTTCGACCTTAAATGGCGCAGGAGTGCGCGTGTAACGCTGCACCATTTAAGGTGGAAAAAGAAATTTAAATAAGAAGCCAACTTCAGCGTCGTATGATGCTACGTAATACTGTATTTACCGTTTTTTTCCAGACAACACGCCGAACAAGTAGAGTAAATATCAGCAGAACATCCAGCACAAAGACGCCATGAACGTTACGCCAAACAGAACCTGGCAGCTGCCGTTAACGTCGCTGTGGCAGCCGTTAGCCTCCGCTGCTAGCCGCTCATATTCCTGCTCCTAATCCGAGCTGCTGTCTTCGTCTGCTCCTTATGGTTGCTTTTCGTCCTCTTATGTCCTCGAAAGCATTTTGCCCGCACCGTAGAGCTCAGTTTACTCAGAGACACTGGTTTATGAGCACTTATCGGGCTGTAACTGCGACCACGTCCCTCCTCCCTCCGCTACAGAAACCTACAGAACTGTCAAAATCGCAGCACAAACAGCGCGCGCACACAGCGATGAACCACTTGTCAAAGAATCGTTCAATTGATTCAGTTATTTTTCTGAATCATTGGAACCGACTCACAATTTTAAGCAAATGGAACAGAATTATGATTCCACTTCTGTGGACGATATAATATATAATCTCACATGCAGCTTACATCCATAAAATATCCAAAATATGAATCTGTGGTTTCAAATTGCTGTGAAACCTCAAGTCAGCTAGAGTCATAAACACAAAGAAAATGGGCTTTAAAATGTTTAGTATGGAAGCAAATCTGTCATAAACTTCCATGCATACACTATACTCAGGAATGTACTTGTGTGCTGTTTTGACATACTATTAAGGTAGTATGCAGTACCATGATGCGCAAAATTCCTTTTACATGACATATATAGACCTCACTGTTCATAGAACTGACTCAATACAAAAGAAATTACTGAGCAATTACACCACTAATTGTGGTAAGTGTGATTACCACTCAAAAACATTATTGTACTTGCTTAACTGGATTTTTAGCTGTGCATTGTGTGTGATACTGTACTAATAATTTAGGGTAGCACAATGGTGCTGCAGGTAGTGTCCTTGCCACACAGCTCCGGGATTTTGAGGTCCTTGGTTCAATCTCCACTTGGGACACTCTTTGTGAGGTGTTTGCTGTGTCTGTGTGGGTTTCCTCAAGGTGCTCAGGTTTCCTGCCACAGTCTGAAAACACATGTTGGTAAGTGTATTACCTGTGTAATTGAGTGCGTGTGCAATTCCCTATGATGTATTGGTGGCCTTTCCTGTATCTGTACCGGCCTTAAGCCCTATTATTCAGGTTAGGCTTCAGGTACACCACAATTCTGGACAGAACGAAGAGTTTGAGAGATGAGAGAAATGAATGAATACAGTTGAATACTGAATGGTGAAACCCATTGAAATTTGTTTTAGTCTTGGATTGCCTTCATTTATGGAAGCCCATACAATGTCAATACAATTTGACAATTATAAAATACAATTATGAGATAATAAGTCATAATTTTGTAATAATAAGTCATAACAATGAGATAGTAAGTCGATTATGAGATATCGTATGGCCTTTTTTACTTCTAGATACGGAAAAGTAGAGACAGAGGAGCATCAAGTTGATTTGACTTGTAAATCAAAGATTCAATCGGTGCTTCAATTCATTCGACGTGCGTTTCTAAAGAATCGGTTCGCTTAAATGAATCCGCCTTACCATGGCCAGCGCGCACATGTCGCGCGCATTTAAAGGGACCGTTGTTCTCGGTCGCGCGCACACTTTCTTCTATTTATACTCACTTTTTCACATTAATTGTGTCAAGGACACCAAGCTCGGACACGTTCTTCTTTGAGCGTGTAACAGAGGGGTGGATTACTTACTGATTCACCCCAGTTATCATGGGATTTATATATTTCAACCCAGTCTCATCGCTTTTAGATTTATGACTGAATCCCTCCTGTCATCCTGTCTTCTGCCCACTGTGAATGTCTGTAGTGTCCCACTTCTTTGATTCTCCCCAACAGGCGTGCTCATGAAGTCACCCTATCAGCACTTGTTGGGCCCCTATTGTAAGTTAGCATCAGACGACATTTTCATGAAAGAAATTACCCATGTTCCACTGCTAACCTGTGACATACCTCAGACAAACCAATAACAGGAGATTCGATTAAAGATAAGAAATAAATTCTGTAACTGAATATTTTTACTAAAGTAGTTTATGTCTTTTTTAAAGGTGATTAAGTTGAACTGTTTAGCTTGCTGTGGTGATATAAATGTACCAGTTCATCCATCCATTATCTGTAACCCTTATCCAGTTCAGGGTCACGGTGTGTCCAGAGCCTACCTGGAATCATTGGGCGCAAGGCAGGAATACACCCTGGAGGGGGCGCCAGTCCTTCTCAGGGCAACACACACACTCACACATTCACTCACACACTCAGTCACTTTTTTTGAGTCGCCAATCAACCTACCAACGTGTTTTTGGACTGTGGGAGGAAACCGGAGCACCCGGAGGAAACCCACACGGACACAGGGAGAACTCACCAAACTCCTCACAGACAGTCACCCGGAGCGGGAATCGAATCCACATCCTCCAGGTCCCTGGAGCTGTGTGACTGTGCCCCGTACCAGTCCAAAAGCCTCTTTTCAAACTACAATACACTGTTGAAATGACATTCAATAAACTTGTTTGAACAAGAAAACACGTGTGTTCATGACAGGAACTTATAAGACTATATGGTAACCATTACATTCTTGACGTCACAAAACACAAGCTTCTTTACATTTTATCAACCAATTTATTTAAGGGACAGGGCATCAGGTACCTTTTGGTTTTGTAAAATATAGAAGCTGAAAATGAAAGGCTCATGTTTCACAGAAACACTTCCAAACATGAAGATGAGATTATGATCAATTATCTCCACAACTTTCAACACATTTCTGTTGAAGCTTCTAGTAAAACACTTTAATGGTTAACCCAGAACATGGTGAATAGTGTTTAAGCAGTAGTGATGTACACAGCTGAAGGACTGCGAGACAAATTTTTGTCTCAGTCCTGCTCTCAGTCTTCCAAGAACTGGAACAGTTGAACTGTTGCATTCCCTTTTCTCCCATGTTCAGCTAGAGCAAAATACTACTGAAAGGATACTAATATATTTTGCCATGTAAAACCAGCCTGCACCCCTCTTCTATGAAAAATAGCCAATGTTTTATGTTTACGGCTATTTTACATTTTCACTATTAAAGCTCAGATAATGCATACATTGTCTGGGGGTGACCCTGATCAGGATAGTTTTATTTATGTCAAATACTTACATACAGATCAGAAAAAATGCTTAGTGTTTACTTGATTAAACAGCATTTTCTGACCTTATCGCTCACCTACTGGCTGCTGCAAAAAAGTGTCAAATTTCAACGTGTCAAGGGTCAAATTGTCTTTTCTTTTTTTTTTTTTTTTGATTTCCGAATGTAAACAAACCAGAGAAAAATGCAGTTCCTCACAATTGTAGACATTCCCTTCAAACATTACAAATAGGCCTTACGTTTTAAAGACACACTCACACATTCACTCACACCAACCTACCAATGTCGGTTTTTGGACCATTGGAGGAAATCCCTCCTTTCAGAACATTGTTGACTTTAGGACAGTACTGTTAAAAATAAATTACATTCTGCAACTTGAGGGAGAGGGCGGCACAGTGGTGCAGCAGGTAGTGTCGCAGTCACACAGCTCCAGGGACCTGGATGTTGTGGGTTTGATTCCCGCTCTGGGTGACTGTCTGTGAGGAGTTTGTGTGTTCTCCTCGTATCTGCGTGGGTAATGGTCCAAAAACACATGTTGGTAGGTGGATTGGCGACTCAAATTGTCCGTGAGTGTTTCTGTGTTGCCCTGTGAAGGACTGGCGCACCCTCCAGGGTGTATTCCCGCCTTGCACCCAATGATTCCAGGTAGGCTCTGGACCCACTGCGACGCTGAATTGGATAAGCGGTTACAGATAATGAATGAATGAACCAACTTGAGGGAGCTCAAGGAGCAATTTCTTTGATTCATTCATTCGTTGTCTGTAACCACTTATCCAGTCCAGGGCGGTGGGTGACACACACTCACACATTCACTCACACCTATTGCCAATCCACCTACCAACATGTGTTGGACTGTGGGAGGAAACGGGAACAGCCAGAGGAAACCCACATGGACACAGGGAGAACACACCAAACTTCTCACGGTCACCTGGAGTGAGATTTGAACCGACAACCTCCAGGTCCCTGGAGCTGTGTGACTGTGATACTACCTGCTGTGCCACCACTCAGCCTTTTTGTTTGATTCAAATTATTTAGAAATATTAAATATTATTTAATATTACAATTCATTTCAATTTAAAATTTGCAAGATAAACCATACATTCTAAACAATCTGCTTTATCCAATAGAGATTGTTTAATATTACATTCGTTTTATTTAAATTCGCATTTAGTTTAAAATTTATTTAAATTTAAACATATACCGTACACTGTATACAATTCGGTATATCTATCAAGGATTTGAGGCTTTTATTTTGTCTTTTTTAGGTCTAATAAAATTCTATTTAAGGTTGTACTCAAATCAGCAATTATTTATTTATTTATTACGTATTACATTATGAAACATATTTTTTAACATATTTTGTTAATTTTTTTTTTTGTTGTTGTTATTTATTTAGCACTTCCGGAAAGCAATTCATTAAAACTAAGGTCGAATCTCAAATGGCTCCCAACATCCTAAATAGTGAACTGCGTAACTGACATGGCCAGTAACATGCAAATAGAGCATAAGCTAAATGTCCAAAAAGTTACATTGGAGAATAAATCATAGGCTGTATATCATTTACGTAATTCGCATTGCGTATCTAATTACAAAAGTATTTTGACGAATTATGTTTAACACTATGTAGGCAGTAGGAACTATTTGAGATCGAGCCCAAGCTCATGTTGACGGAAGAGGACGTGGAGGTTTCGTGATCTTTTGCGGCTCGGCTAGAAACAGTTGCTGTTTTGTAAAATATGGCAACGTTATGTAGCAGCGTACTTTACTTCGTTTTAAGCTTCAACTTGGAAGTTTTATTCAGCTTTGTCTTGTCTCTGTAATGCACTTTTTCTTTTTTCATTGGGACTACCTTGATAAAACGGTGAACATAGTGCTGTGATCGCGGACTGAATAAATTTTTCAGAACTGTCAAATTAATCATTAATCAAACTACTTTCTGCGTCGAGCGTTTAAGTTATAACTTGATGAAAAATATGAAGCAGTAAACGTTAGTCGTCTAAGACAACGAGGGAGCCCGTATAACAGCTCTTGCTTTGTCGTTAAGATGTATTTAGAAACAATAGCGTCGCCTTTAGGGTTTATATACTTTTTAACTTTACACGAGGAATAGTAGTTTATTTTCAGGAAACGAGAAGGGTGGGATCTACCTTATCGTGCTAAGTGAAGGAAATTAGGACAAAAACAATCATCAACCTGCTAAACGTCAGTGTGTGAATTACAAACCAGGTTAAGAACTGCCTCGATTCTAATAAAATGTTCATGTATTGACCAGGAACCTGTGGTGCCTCAACTGAACTAAAGCGATTTATTTGGGGCTGTCCTACCTGTACAACAGCAGAGTGTTAATTAAAAGTTCCAGCCCAATTAAAAAATGTCTCCCGTTCCCATCCTTCCTCTAATTATCAGCTGTTGCATGTCTGCTCTTGGGTGTGTTGCCACACTCAAGCTCATTCCAGCCTTCAAGGATCATTTCATTTCTGCCAGACTCTTTGGCCTGGACCTGAACAAAACCACAAAAAAACAAGTGTAAGCCGAATTTCTGTTAAGATTGTTTTGAATGTAGTATTGTCTGTATTCAGTGGCAAGAATGAACAGACCCTTACCTTTTAATTTATACTCCTTTTATCAGGCCAGAGTCTCAAGGTGTGATCAGTGGCACTGTCTTCCTCATCATTCTCTTCCTTTTCATCCCAGTGCCTTTCCTCAGTTGCTTTATGGGAGAGAAATGTCGCAGCTTCCCACACAATGAGGTATAAGTAAATCAATGATTAAGTATAACTTTGTAATTCTAAAAATGCTTATCTTTCATATTTTGTCTTTACCGTCTTATCGTAAGTCCCTGACTACTGCTCAGAGTCTCGTAATATTATTTAGGCATTTTAATGACTATACAAACCTGGTTATTTCACTTAATGGTGGGACATTCTATGTCCAAAATTATTCATTCAATTACCCAACTTTAAAAGGTGGTCAGTTTTGCACTCACAGCTCCTGAAATCTCACTAGAAAAGAATTCCCAACAGAATGGGACACATGGAATCTACATATGAGCCTAAAGTCATCTTGTACTACACCAGTGCACATCTAGCATCAGCTCGAGAGGTATAAATCACCGCCTAAAAGGTTATGGAGCTGGAGCAAATAGTGTAAATTGAGCACTTTTGGGCTCATTTGTAAGTTCTGTTACGTATCCAGGACATTCAACATCATCCAACAGCTGTACCTGAACTCACAAATGCTCTCATGACTGAAAGGACTCAAATCATCAACTAAAACATCAAATACGGTTGCTGCAGCAAATTGAAAATAATTACTAAACTTAATTTCTGGAAAATGTTGGATGAGCAGATGTTTACAAAAGTTTGGACATATAGTGTATCTAAACCTTTCTTGTAGCCCTCTTAATATATGTTCTTGATCTGTATTTTATGCAGTTTGTAGAGCTGATTGGTGCATTGCTGGCCATCTGCTGCATGATTTTCCTTGGTTTCGCTGATGATGTGCTTAACCTGCGATGGAGGCACAAGCTGCTGCTACCTACCATGGCCTCACTGCCCCTCCTCATGGTCTACTTCACCAACTTTGGCAACACAGTCATAGTCGTGCCCAAACCATTCCGGGTTCTGCTGGGGATGCATCTGGATTTGGGTTAGTTGGACTGGAGAAGCCGAAATTAAGAAAGTTGAGGAATTAAAACGACAGAAAATGATAACTTGGCTGGACTATATATATATTTATATATAATGTATGTATGTGAATTTTAAATAAGATAAATGGCTGAAGTTTGGATTCAGTCAATATTGCACTAAATTTGAAAAGCAAAATATCTACTAAAATGCCCATATAACCACATAAAGCTAATTAGCATAAAATTTACAATGAGTTTTTTGAGTTGGAAGAGAAGCACCAGTTCATTAATCTGAATAATACTGACAAAATAATACAATAGTTATTTAAAATATTACTTTGTATTTTTTGCCATATCCCCACCATTATTTTAAAAACATGAACACTTAAAAACACTAGGTAGTATTTTTCCCTTGAACTTACAGCTTCAAAATAACTGTGATGTTTCACTGAGCTGTAACAGGGAGAATAGAGTTTTTTCTTCTCCAGGCTTAGCACTGCAGAAACTGCACTATATAACTTTTTTTGTGGGGGTATGTACTGCTTAGTGAAAGTTTATTTATATGTATTCTGTTGTTCCAGGTATCCTGTATTATGTATATATGGGCATGCTAGCTGTGTTCTGCACTAATGCCATCAACATCCTGGCTGGCATCAACGGGATTGAGTCTGGGCAGGCTCTCTTTATCTCTGGCTCCATCATTATCTTCAATGTATTGGAGCTCAATGGTGAGTTGATATATCCCCAAGAACAATTTTTTTTCAATATATATTTTCTTAAAATATATGGGGGGTGAAAATAGATTTGATGTTTGTAAATACTTTTGTATGACACTAAAGCCCATATTTCATGCTCATTGAAATTCTCTGATGCAATCTGTTGTGGCAGATTACGCTTAGGATTAGCTTTTATGAACAGACTCTCCTGCAATGGGAAAAACAACCTCTTTTTAACTTAAATTAATTCATTTATGATATAACCTCAAGTCAACATTTGCTCATCTCATTATTTATGGCTAATCTGTATTAGTGAATAAGACCCAGTTACTCACATTTAACTAACATCCAGTTTTCCATTGTAGGAGACTACAGAGATGACCATGTTTTCTCTTTGTACTTCATGATCCCTTTCTTTTTCACCACGCTGGCTCTCTTCTACCACAACTGGTTTGTTTGATATCTCTCACTGGGTATTTATTATTACATTAACAGCTTGGATGTACCATCAACCCTAAGCCTTCATACATCTAGTTTGTTGTAAAATATGGAATCATTGCCATTCAGTAAATGTTTTTTTTTCCCACCTAAATGTTCCATTTGCCACTCAAAACATTGAACAATATGTTGTATTCTGGCAGCACACTCCTTCAATGATTTTAAAATACATGATTTGCTATTATGCTTTTGACTGCCCTTGTAGGTACCCCTCTTCAGTGTTTGTAGGAGACACCTTCTGTTATTTTGCTGGGATGACGTTCGCGGTGGTGGGCATTCTTGGCCATTTTAGCAAGACCATGCTGCTTTTCTTCATCCCTCAAGTCGTAAACTTCATCTACTCTCTGCCACAGCTGTTCCACATTGTACCTTGTCCTAGACATCGCTTGCCCAGGTAGTTCAGTTTTTGGAAGGTACAGGGATTTTCTGCAAATCTAGATTGCTACACAATAGGCAACTAACAGTAATTTGGGTTTGTAGTAAGTACACAGTTTATTATGTTAATAGAATTTAATACCTTTATGTCCCAATACATTCCCTGGGAAAATCAGAAAGCTGTACTAGGGTAATACAAAAAAACCCTACAATATAGATATTTCTCAAATCTACTAAAAATCAATTAGAAAAAATACTGACAGATTTTAACTGGTAAAACCATACAGTCAGTTAATAAAACAATATCATAATCAAAATAAACATCGTAAAAAAGGGCAAATAAAGGCCAAAATATATAAGGTCAAAGTATTAAATCTTTGCATGTCTTTGTGCAACTGTATTATCTATGAAAATACAAATCAGAGCCATTATCTGCCAATACTCCTTAATAAAAAAACTCACTGTAAATAGGATTAAATAGTTCCAGAACACTTTTGCCACTGTGTGTATGGATTTGGTGTTCTGTGTTGATTGTAAAACATACTTGGGTATCTAGAAAAGAGATAGCTAGATAGATTGCTATCCTAGCAATATTTAAAATGCTTCCCAAAATGATTATTCAATGGCTTTAAAATGGCATTTGCCCTCCTCATTGCCTGGGGCTAGGTCTGATGCAGTTCAGTGACATTTTTCGCTGCTTTGACCAGGCTGTATAACCTGATTTATTGTGCAAGCTCAAGCTGTCCAACATGGCAAGAACAAAAATGCAAATAACTATTAAAAATGGCTTAATAATACATTAAATTTAAAAAGTGTGATCATAGTGGACTTTATTATTAGCAGGTTTATTTTCCTAATTAAAAAGATTTGAGCATCACTCTTGGGCTCAAAGCACAACTAACTGTCCAGGATAGAACCAGTATTCTTATTCATATCATCAGTTTCATTACTACATATTTTTTATTTGGCTTTAATTTAAAGTGATTATTTAAATACACAATGATCTAGAAATGATTTCATTATATTTTATTCCAAATAATACGAGGCACAATGAGACAAACCTTTGATAAAACTCACTTGACTTTTGATGTTTAAATACTTCAAATCTCTCCACAGATTGCAACAGGACACAGGAAAACTTGGCATGAGCTACTCAAAGTTTAAAAAAAAGGATCTTGGCAAACTAGGACAGCTTGTTTTGAAGGTAAAGAACAATATTCACTTAGCAGTACAAAAGAACTTAAACAACATTGTATGATTAGTCTCAAAATACTTGAAAGTGTAAGATTGTTATGGGGGAAAACATGTTAAATTGATAAACTAATCTTGCGTTTCTTTCATTGTCCTGCAGGTGGCAGAAGCGTTATGGGTGCTGGACGTTCGCAGGGGTCAGGAGGGAGATGATGAGTTTATTGAGTGCAATAACATGACCCTAATTAACCTAGTACTGAAGTTACTAGGGCCCACACATGAGAGAAACCTCACAGCCATTATGCTCTTAATACAGGTGAGAGTGTAAGCTAAAGCCTTTGTATTCTGTATGACTTTGCTCAAGCTGGATGCTTGAAGTGGATCTTTCAGAGTTTTTTTTTTTTATCTAAAAGTAATTTATGACATAATTATAACTTAATAATTGGTTCTAATATATTGTTTTAGTCATGCATTTGCACATGGTCATGCAAATATACTAACCACAGGCCTGCTGGAGTTATTGTGGTTACTGTTGATTTGCATATGGCTTTTAGCCAACTCACCCTAAGGTTCCCAATCTCAGTCTAGGCAGATGTGTCTTTTATTCTTTATATATATATATATATATATATATATATATATATATAAAACAATAAAAGACACAGCTGCGTAGACTGAGATTGGGAAATTTTATATATTATATATTTTATGTATATAATCGTGTTTTTCTTATTGTACACACCAAATCAAGACCACAGGGAGCTTAGTAATTCGTTAAAGTGAACTAAAACAAGTGGGATAAAGCACAAAAAATAAACAGGGATGTGTATCCATGAGTGAAATTAAGAACTTCTGCCCCACGAACAAGCTGTTTGCTAAGTTCAGGAGCAAATGATATTTGTGGAGAAGGCATGTTCTACTTTAGTGATGGATAGTCTTGTAAATATTTTTTTTACACATTGTCACTGTCCAATAAAAAATATGGATCTCTAAAAAGGAACCTTTATAGGAGAAGAGAAAGAATTCCTTAATTTGCAATGGAAGTCAATGTAAAATATTTAATTCTGGAACATTTCTATTGGTCAATTCATCATTATATTATCACAAAATGTGAGGGACAGCTGTTTTCAAATGATGTAGTAAACTAAAAATCAAAATGGAGATTCATGTTTTTCTTTACATAAATATACACCATTTATGAAAACAAGTATAAATCATCAAGACACGTTTTCTGAATATGCAAAAAATGGATTTATCACCAGTTTTTTTTATATGAACATAACCCTACATTTGAACTCTTTTCAAGTCTGTGTTTTTATTTTGTTTGTTTGTGTGTTTCTTATTATTAATTTTTTTATACAGGTCTTTGGGAGCATCATTGCTTTTGGAATTCGATATCATTTGGTTCGTCTCTTTTATGACGTCTAGCATCTCAACACACAGTATGAAGAAGAACAAAAGGGACTTTAACTTCCTACTGAAACAACTGATTAAGAATGGTTCTGGGTGATTTCAAGTCTGCCTTTCTTTTACCACTCGCACATGGACCTGTTTACAATGCCATTTTTAAAAATCTGATTTGTTAACATTTGAATATGTGAAACAGTCACAAGCCTTTAAATGTCACATATTCATCCGAGACACTATTTCTTTTAAAAGAAAGTAGCTCTCAAATGAATCTACATTCAGTTACACTAATTTAAATCATTACAATAAATGAAGATTTGGATATATTCACCAACCACCTCAGGGGCAGGAGTGGGGATCTAGAATTAACTTTTCTGACCATGACCACTGTAAATGCAGAGAAATCAGCCCTGAGATCAGTTGTCTTTTTGGGAAAACCTGTACTTAACTCTGTAAGAGCTACTTAATATTAAGGATGTAGCACAAGCAATACTAAAGGAATATATTCAAGCAGAAATATTGCTGTTTCAGAAAGAAAATGTTTGATGTTCTATCTATGTATTTGAATGAAAATTTAAAAAGAGCAGGCTATGAAGTACCTCAGATTTACATTTTAAAAACATCTTGGTGTTAATATCATTTTACAAAGGAGGGAGTGTGTTCAGTGTGATGGTCACTCTAACAGTTAAGAATCTTCCTTGTTCTAAGATGCTTTTGGGAAAACAAACTGTATCTACTAATTTACGTATTTGAAATGTAGCTGGACTTAATTTGAACAAAAATCTCATTTATGTGGTACTTAAGTAAGTACAAGATCTGGATATAAAAAAGGACATTTGGTGGAATGTAGTTTGGAAACGTAGGTAGATTTTCTGAAGTATTGTCCAAAATTTGTGTATTTCTCAAATAATAGCCTGAATGCTGAGCAGCACAAAAAGTTACTGGTGTCAATCTTGCGCAAATGCCTAGAGATTATATGATATCCATATAAATGTATTTTGTTTTTATCTGAAATATCACTAAGCCTGTGAAGGACACACCTGTTTGACACTGGACCATTATGTGTATCAGAAATGATTGTTTAATTTCTGTTTAAAAATAAATAACTGTAAACTAAAGTTATTGGCATTTCATGTATGTTTTATATTTTGCTTATAAAATATTTATTACTTCTTTATAGTGCAATTTCAACCCTAAAACTTCTTTGCTCAAATCATGTGTGCACATGTGTGAGACAAAGGAAACATTTTCATTCATTCATTGTCTGTAACCGCTTATCCAGTTCAGGGTCGTGGTGGGTCCGGAGCCTACCCGGAATCATTGGGCGCAATGTGGGATCACACCCTGGAGGGTGCGGCAGTCCTTCACAGGCAACAAAGGAAACGGCTTGAATAAATTAGTGCAGATGCTTCCAGATATAGGTGCCATAAAATTAATAAACTGGTATAATACTATGCTCTGTGGCATGAATACAAATGCTGTGCAAGCTGACCTTGCTTTTGAATAGAGATGGCAAGAGGAAGAGATCAAAGTGACTTTGAAAGAGGGTTCATCATTAGGGCAAGGATGCAAGGAGATGGAGATAGCTCCCATCCACAGGGCACAAGGGGATCACAGAATGGTGTGATGATGATGAAACTTAAGATACATCATGTTTTATGACCTTGGCTGTCACGTTATCTCAGCCTAACAGAAAATTATGGGGGCAGGAATTTAGTACAATTTATCACCATCAAAGTGCAAACTGGGAGAAAATATTAAGGATAAAATTAATCATATTCTTTTGGGACTATCTTAGTATTTCAGACTAATATGCACTGAACAATCACTGGATTAGGAACACTTGCCTTGTATCTACATTCATTTTAATTTACCCATATCAGCTCCACTGACCATACAGGAGCATACTGTAATTCTACAAGACTGTAGTCCACCTGTGGCGCTGTGGGCGGCATCCTGTGTCCACTGAGCTATTGTCACTGACTTTACATCTAAAAGGTGGACTAACGAGGTAAGGGTGTCTAGAACAGTGGGCAGTGATTGGATACGGCGTTTGACATTTTATATTAACCGGAACGCTTGAGAGTAGCTGAGTGCCCAAGGAAGAGTTTCTGAGGGACTGAGCGAGTCGTGTTCTGGTTGGCTGCAGAGCGAAGGGGCGGAGTTTAGACGATTCGTTTGTTTTTGTGGGAAACGGCGGCTCGGAGGAAAATGTCTGAATCAGGAGCTCGAGGTGAGTCGTTTTATCTTCACTTTAACTCCTTTTAAACGGAGAATCACAAAAACAGTGGAGCTTTTCATACTTTAATCTATAAGCACACAAAAAACCGCCGCAAAATACCCGCTTGAAAGTGTCGTGCTAACTGGCTAACTACCAGGCTTCTGTAAATTCCTGTCTGCCTGAGTGATACTCTGACACTGTTCCGTTATTATTTACATTTTTTACTAATGTGAGTGAGGATCATTCCTTTACGGCTAGATTTATGAATGTTAGCTGTAGTGTTTATAATCAATATGTTATGTTGCAGTAACGTTTAGCATGGTCGATAAAGTGAAAATCAAGTTTTAACCTTCTTAACATGTCCGTGTGGTGCTGTTTTTACGCTAGAAGGCGTATCTTGCGTGAAATAAGGAGTCAATAACATGATTGAAAAGCTCTGCATTGAAACTTTGAAATCATCTCTTCCAAAGATAAATTAAGGACATCCGGGACATCTTATGTCCCATCAACTTGAAGGGCGGTCAAGCTTCAGGCCAGTGGTGGAGGGGTAACGGTCATGTGGAAACAGAAGCAGGAACTTGAATATAAATATATGTTCGTGAATTGATAGAGAACGTAAAGGTGTGTCAAATCAACTTTTGAAGCATTAGCATATTTTTTTAATGGAAAGAACTTCTAAAACGGTCACTTTGATAAAAAGGAATTGTTCCACTGATGCCAAGAGGCCCACTATAAATGTAAGTCGGAGTAAGTCTGTTTACATTCATGGATGTGTTGTTAACTCAGTTATTTTAGTTTCTGTTAAAAGATTCCTCCTAATTTCTGTCTAATTAAACCACAGCAGAAAGAAGAGAAACTTTCAGTCAAAATTGTTTACTACAGTGGTGATAGGAATCTTTGTAGAAAAACTAGCACTACCATGCTGGTTTGCTTTTGGTTTTCAGATGCATGGCCCTGTTTAACATTCAGTTAGATAGTTATGACGCCTTCAAGCAAGCGTGCCCCGCGCCGTGAGGAGTTCACATTGGAACTTGCGTGTGAGTGGGGCAGATGCCAAGAGACGTTTGGCAGGATGGAGGACTTCTGTCAGCATGTGGAAAACCATTACAAAGTCTTAGAGGAGGACAGCCCTGATATACCAGGTGAGAATACTTTATCATAATCAGAGGTGTGCACTTAATTATGAAACTTCCATTAATGTGTTCTTTTTAAGAAATTATGTTGTAGGCTATAGATTTTCTTGTGGTTTACATTAGAAGCTTTAAGTGTAAGGCTGCACTATGAGTTGGTGATATTCTTCAAACAAATGCTGTATAAAAGAAATTAAGTTTGATTTTATAATACTTGAATTATTATTCAATTAATACGTAGTTTTATGTGAGGGTTGCTTTTCAGCTGTGACAACGACAAAACATGACTTTATTATTGTCATTCACAAATACACCACACTTTAGCTAATTTGTCTCTGGGAAGCAAGCTCATTTTAATTGTGAGGTAACATGTCAGTTGTGCTGTTATGTGCCATGGCTCTTATAATTTGCTCTTGCTTGGCAAACCATAACGACTGCCCCTGCAGCCCTGTGGTTGTAAACTAGGGTTAGAACATTTGACATGGCACACTCAGTAATCAAACATTTTAATGAACAAAATTATAAATTAATAAATCATGTGACAAGTTGTATATATATCATTGATTTTTTGTATGGTAGCATGAAATTGATTAAAAACACATTACTGTTTTTTTAAGGGAATGTCAACAGTTTTGGGAAACTGTTTTTATCAAGTTTGTTTTTCGTTAAGAAGTTGGAATGTTATGTTTGGGGAAAAACAGGTGGTTGTTTGTACGTGGCTGAAGTTTAACTTGTTACAGAAATACATTTGTAACTTTTTTGTTTTGAAGGAAGTCTGAAAAGTCTGTGTTTACTTTAATTCTGTTAGTGGTCTCCCAAAAGTGTATACAGGAAAAGTAAGTCAATATTACCCACCTTTGGAGAAGATACAAAGCAGTATTTTTAATATTTTTTCATGCTCTTCAATGTTTGGAGTCCTGTGTAAATAACTCCAATGCCATTTCACCTGCAGTGATCAAAGCTTTGTTATTTGAACCCTGTTCTATCCTATTTTGAGTTATGTCATTTTACTTAGCTGTGTGTGTGTGTTTGAGTGAAGGCTGCATATTGTACACAGTTGTGTATTGGTGTAAGTTTATGGGTATGAGGCACTGCTTATCAAGCAAAACTTAGATATATCAGTCCCATTTGAGGAAATTTAGATTTTTGACAAACACTTCCCAAGTTGCATGGTTATTATGTTAGTTATTTATTGAAGCTTTTTTGTGATTTTTTTTTTTTTTTTTTTTTTTTTTTTTTTTTTTTTTTTTTTTTTTTTTGCAGATGAGGTGCCCAGCTGCCTGTGGCGGGACTGTGGCTTCTGCTCTGTGGAGTTGGATGGAGAGTTAATGAGACATGTTTTTTTCCACTGCTACCATACCAAGCTTAAGCAGTGGGGGTCAGCTGTCCTCAAGACCCATCCAGAGATGGGCACCTGTTCAGTGGGTCTCCAAAACCGCAACATTGTGCCAGAGGTCCAGGACACTTTCCTCTGTCTGTGGGAGCACTGTGAGGTGAGGGAATATTGAAATGGTTCCTTTTTGTATTCTGTAATTTTGTAATTCTACACTGTCACTGTGGTGGTATATTCTCATTACCTGTAATAAGGGAACACAACTGTACCATATTTTATATAATTGTAGATTATAAAGTTGTGTTAATTTCATATGCTTCATATCATCTCCAGGACATATATAATGTTCATGTATTTTAAACAGTTCTATAATTATATATTACAAGTATTCCCCCCTTCTGGAGAAGAGAATGTAATGTGCCTTTAGGCATCACAACTGGACGAAAACCACTGTTGTACCTTTTAAAGTAGTATACAGTAATGTACCTCTACCGTTCCTTTTTTTCTGAAAGTGTACTTTAACGATTTCTTGATGCTGACGTGTTTTTAAAACTGTAATAATTAACTGCACATCCCAAAGGTATTTAGATATTTTATAATGCATTGTATATTTTTACAGACCAACATGGACAACCCAGAGTGGTTTTACAGGCATGTGGAGATGCATGCACATTGTCTAGAAGCCAACAGGGAGAACATACTCACATGTGGCTGGAAAGGTACATAATTATTAATCAATTTTGAATGCAGTGGTTTAAATTTATATATATATATATAGCTCATGAGCTGAATCATAGACTTTACTTTGAACTGAGTCTTTATACTAAGCTCTTTTGGCCGTGTGTGTGTTTTTAAGCTTATAATGGCTATGGCTCCTCAGTTGTTTAGGACAAAGATCATTCCAAAGTAATCCTACTCAGTAGGAAACCTGTTTTAATCCACTAGATTGTGAGGCCTCGTTTAAAGGCCGATTTAAGTTACGGGAACACATGCGCAGTCACACTCAGGAGAAGCTGGTGGCATGTCCGACCTGTGGAGGAATGTTTGCCAACAACACCAAGTTCTTCGACCACATTAAACGGCAGACCTCCATTGAAGGTGAGGAGCAGCCACAGGCCTTGATTGAGTGGAAATAATAAGCATGAAATAGCAACAGAAGTAGTAACCTAACTAGATTTCGCATGGTACTTATTGATTTGTTCAATCTGTCTCCCTCCCTCTAATGTGTCTGTCTCCCTCTCTCTCTACTCATTTCTCCATTCTCTTTCTCACTTCTTTCTTTTTTCTGTCTTGCTTTCCTTTCTTTCTTTTCTCCTTTCTTCCTTTTTTCTCTCTCTCACATCTCTCTTCCCACATCCTTACATTCTCACTTATGCTATGGTGGTTGACATTTATGCTCATGTTAGAAAATCTGAACTGGAAATATTATATTTTACTGCTGTCACTTGTGTCCATTCTTGGCTTGTTGTTTTGTTTAAAGGGCAAAGGTTTCAGTGCTCTCACTGCTCGAAGCGCTTTGCTACAGAGAGGCTACTGAGGGACCATATGAGGAATCACGGTATAAGCTCCATCCTTTCTTCTGTCATTTTCTCACTCACTGCAGGGTATCACAGAGGCACATATACGTTATGCAGTATAAATATTTATAAATATTTATAATTTTATAACACAATAATACAATATGTATGTAGAAAATCCTCTACAGTTTTTGGGTATCTTTGTCTTAGTTTGAGTCCTTAGTTGAGTAATGCTATGAACAATTTTTTGATTATAGTTTATGGTAATATTAGTATAATCTGTTGGTTGGCCATAATCATGCCATTTGAAAGAAAAATGAACACACACAAGTCTTGCCTAGAGTCTTCTTCATGCTCCATGTTCTCTTTATGTTCAGTGAACCATTACAAATGTCCACTGTGTGATATGACCTGCCCCTCTCCATCCTCACTGAGGAACCACATCAAATTCCGCCATAGCAACGAGAAACCCTACAGCTGTGACTACTGCGAGTACAGGTACAGACATAATCACACAGGGTGATATTTGATCTCATAATGAGATGACAACTTCTTTACTTCTTCAATCCACCATTAACAATAGCACTTAAACCCTACTTAACAGTTTTTTATATCTTGTTCGTTTAACTTCTTTTGCATAATTGATGACATAAGTAAATTAAGCTACTTAGCAAAACATTATTGTCAGTTAACAGAAATGTTAGGATGCTGTATCTGTTTACTTAAATACATTTTTTGTTGTTTATTTTGTATATTTTTTTGGGTGGGCAGAGTCTTTAGCCCAGCTAACTTTTTTTATATGGCATTTGTGGACGAATAACTGGCCTGTGAGCACCCAATGCTCTACGACTTTGAACTACTTCTTCTCGAAGCACTAAATTGGGTTCAAAATTTCATCTTAAAAAAAAATCTGATCCCCACCCAAATTTCTAGTGACTATTCCTAGTATCCCGCTTAAAAGATCTAATCTCTTTAGTGCAATTCATACTGCAATTTTTAACAAGGTGACAATGGAGCGCCTAGCTCTTTTATTCTCATGTAAAGCTTTATTTGAGGAGTTGATGCTTGATTGTTTGAACTGTTTTTAGAAGCTTTTAACTTTGGACCTGCATTGGAATTTTGTATAATGTCTTGTTGACCCTGGTCTCATTTGAGTCTTGTGTGTCTTTAGCTGTAAGAATCTGATAGATCTACGGAAGCACCTGGAAACGCACAGCAGTGAGCCGGCCTATCGCTGTGATTATGCTGACTGTGAATACTCCACCCGCTCCCTGCACTCCATCAAAAACCACTACAAACGTGTCCACGAGGTAAGCCAATTAGATAATGGCATGTTAGAGCATCCCTACATGAAACAGTGAGGTAATCACATTGCTGCTACAAGTACATGCCATATCAACACAACAAATAACCTGATCTTATTAACCTGAATGACATTATAAGACAACGGTTTGGATTTTGATGTGTGTTTAGGGAGATTACACTCCTCGCTATAAGTGCCATGTGTGTGAACAGTGCTTCACCAGAGGGAATAATCTTACTGCGCATCTTCGAAAGAAGCACCAGTTCAAATGGCCTTCAGGACACCCCAGGTTCAGGTATGAATGGTTCTTTGATTGGACTTCTCAATGAATACTGAATTTTGGCAAAAAATCCCATTTGAAAATGAATGTAGCACACAACTCACAAATTTTAAAATAATTTAGGCATTTTGAGTGCACTGAAGAGGTTTTAATGTTTTCAACTTGATTGAATATCTAACATAATATCGGATTAAGAGTAGCAGATTAGATTACTTGAGACATTTGTAGATACAATATTATGTTAGAAAAGAGCACACTGTGTGGGTGTAGCAAGGATCAATGAATATGTGATTCTGTTTTTCAGGTATAAGGAGCACGAGGACGGCTTTATGCGGTTGCAACTGATCCGCTATGAGAGCGTGGAACTGACTGAGCAATTGATGCGGGAGCGGCAGGGTGATGGGGACAGCAGCGAGTCTGTTCCCCAACCCCAGTGCCTCCAGTCTGGGGACAATCCAGAGGATGCCGGAGGTGCAGATGGAAACTCTGATGTTGAGATGAGTGAGGATGGAGATCGAGACTGTGGCACACATGAGGTTCATGAAGAAAATGTGCCACTTGTTCTCACCAGCGAAGCTCCCTCACAAACTGAGGCAACAAGGGAGAAGTCTGTCATGCGGCAGCTACAGGACACTGCTCAGCAACTGGGCATGGAGGTGGTCTAATGTCCCACCCCATACCAGTGTGTTATGAATGACATAGGTTTTGAGAAATATTCAGTGAAATTATTGAAATGGGGGACCAACTTTAAACAAATTGTAACATAGAAATGTATTGGGTTTTGCCTCTTGTGCACTAATGGGACAGAGTGGGGACATTACAGGCATAAGGTATTCAGTCTTATCCAAAATTGGACAGCTTAATTTGTTGGCTTATTCCCATCAAGTAGCACTTATCTATTAGTCCAAGTCCTATGACATTGTCATTGGACTTGGACAAATAGAATTGGGCTCCTGTTTGGTTAAAATGACCCTTGGGGCAGACAAATGCTGCACCTGTTGAAAAACATTTACAAAACTGAAAAATGGACAGAGGAACATTTTGACAGATCTTATGTTGCACTAATGTCATTTATGCAAAGCACCGAATAGCCTTGTGTGAAGCATGATGTTCAACATTTGTGTATCTGAGTGCTTTACATCTAACATCTAAAGATTTAATGGAAGACTGGAAGTTTTTCAGTCAACATGTTGCTTGTTTCTCACAGTTGCAGCTAAAACAAAATAGTAATCTAGGTATTAGTGGTACAACAAACACTTTCCTCTAAAACTGCATCATATTAGGCCTGGCCTATAGACCTGACTTTTCCAGCAAAGACAATAGTGAGGCCCAGTCAAATATGAGAGAGAGAGAGAGAGAAAGAAAGAATATGAAATGTAGGATTTACTGCACAAGATTGATTTTCAGACTGATAGGGATTTTACCATTAGTTTCTACAAGTGTTTCGAAAAACTGTACAGATTTTTTTTTTACATTGATTTCTTTTGTTGAAGAAGGGATATTGAATGGAAGTTGCTACTGATGAACTTAAATATGTTAAAAGCTTTGCTTGTATTTATTTATGATTACATTTAAAAACCATTTTGTTGCTGAATAAATCTTGTATGTTTATAGGAGAAGAGGATGAATCCTTGAATATCTGTTAATATAACATTAAAGCTTGAAAGGGTTGCTTATTAGATGTTTTGCTGCACTTCTTATGGCAGCACTGATTTCTGTCAATTCATCATACATATTTAATGTTTTAGACTGTAAGGGAGTTCAAAATATTGTGATTAAAATGCAAACCATAATGTAAACAGAGGTGGTTTCATGTAAAATGTTGACACTGACCTGTTTATTTATTGCGTTGCCCTGGTTATAGGAACCAGTATTGTCTACAACCCAAATAATTTATTAGCTACCTAGAACAACCAATGTACTTGCACATGTGTTTTATTTGTAATGGTGATAAAGGTAAATCAGCAGTAAAACAGTTCATTTGGGGGACTTTGCTGCAGCTCCCCTTTAAGATGCCTATGTTTTTTTGTTTTTTTTTAATTGGCTTGTTTATTGCGCTTTATCAGTCTAAAGGGTTTATATTTTGCTGTTGCACAGTGATATTCTGGCTTTGTTTTGCTGCAGAAATCTCATATTTGATGCTTTCTGTTCTGATTACGCTTGTTTATATTACATCAGTCTTTGCCTAGCTGGCATGCTATTTTGCTAGAACATTTTCTTCACCAAAAAGAACCTGAATCCTAAAATGTTTGTTTTGTAACATACTCAAATGGTTTGCTGATGTGTGCAGTAAGAGTTTTAAATTGCTGCCGCTACTAATATTATTTTAGTGCTGAAGTTGAAATATAGAACATCATACATTTCCAGTCAGAATAAAAATTAATTTTACAAAACTACTGATGGATGTCATTTTGAAATAGATTATGATTACAAGTAGAGAGAGATGCTTGCATTTGTTTATTATATTTGTTTATTTAATTATATTCGCAGATATAATTTTTTATGGCCAAATATCAGGCTCCTGTAATTTGTCATGCTAAGTCAATATTAATCATATCAAGTCTTTATCACCCTCCTGACACTCTTATTTATCATCAAACGAGAATCATCCCACTGTTTCAGTTCACACCTAGCAGTTAACCACCGCTCCCTCTCATCATCACTCTGATTGATTCTAGCCAAGTGGCCTCTGTTAGCTAATGTAATTGGCTGTTAAGTGTTCTAGGTTCTCTCTTAAGGTTGCTGAGTTGCCTTACAACATTGCTATATTGGCAATTTGAAAAAACATGCAGTGACACTACATGGAAACATATCCTAGCCTTCATCGAGCCAGGTGGGTAGAATTGTGTTATATAGTTTTATTGTATGGAACTGACAATGACAAAACTGTTATCATTATACACTGATCAACCTTAATATTATGACGCCCATTTAAAAGTTGAGGCAGAGCATGGAATTGAGTGTGAAGAAAAAAAAAAGTGCTGAAGCCTCCCAAACCGGATAATCCATTGTGTCCTTTAGCTGTGTCCTGTGAGGTACACTTTTGGGCTATTGATTAGCTTTGGCTACTTAGAGGTCATTCAATTTTATGCGTTGATAGATGAAATTATGTGGATGTTTTGCAGTTGCAAAGTTTGAGCACAACTACAATTTTTTTTCTGCAGTCTAATATCCACTTCAAGCAGAATTTATCTTTATCGTGTGCAGTTAAAGATTAGTCTGCTAACCCAGCTTAGTTTAGGCTAAGCCTCTCTCACACGTTCTCTCTCTCTCTCTCTCTCTCTCTCAGTGCGGTTGCAGGGAAAAAAATGCTGTTAGCAAGTATAGGTGAAATGTTTCTTCAGAATTATCACCTTCTTGAAAACGTACTGCCACGTTTAGCTGGTTATTGAAGTGCCTGAATGATTAGATAAATGTTAGTGGAATGGATCAAAATGGCCTAAAAAACAATGATATTGGAAATAGAAAGAGGGTTCTGAGTGGAGTGTGGAGGCTTTCTGTTTTTCACTGATTCACCCTTCTCTGAAGATGACATTTGGTATGCTTCTTTGGCTTTTTATGGGATCCTCCTATGGGATGACAACTCAAGTGGCTGAAATAACATCAACGGCAGTGATAGAAATAACAACAGAGGAAGAACAAGGAAGTGGTAAGGCAATTTATTTTATAATGTTCATCAAAAGAATGCACCAGGTTGTTTAAAATCTGTGGTATCTTTGTTATAAAAAAAACAAAAACACACTTTACACTTGTACAGTGCAGTTATAGGATGAAACAGATGTGTATGAACGTCTCAACAAAGCTGATCTTATTAATTCAACACCAGAGCATAGTTTAAACAACTGAAAACAATTCTGGATATTTTTTTGCTTTAGCATAAGGAACATTATTTGTTCATTCCATATCAGTAAGCACCAGCAGAACCTTTCCAATATTGGAGTAAAACCAGAAGGGTTCTCTGCTCTTATGAATTAAAGGCTCCCCACTGCGACCAACAGTGTTTTGTAGCTTGTTTTCTACTGGGATTACTGTCTCTGGATATTATTGGTGGAGCCCCAAGCGTTGTAGATTCAGATTGTTTACATGTTCAATAAAATCAATACATGAAAATAAAGAAAGGGGAAAAAAGGCTCCTTCTATAATATTCAAAGATGGTCGTAATAAAATGTTCAAAAACTGCATTTTTAAAAAGTTAAGCTTAGTTTAATATAACCCATAAAGGTGTGTATTGAAACCAGTTTTCCTACCGATGTCTTAGGTCTGATGGAAATAGAGCAGGAAGAAGGGTTGGCTGATACATACTGGTCTGGGACGGCTCCACTGTGTTTTGGAGGGTGCAGAGGACGTCACAGGGAGCTGAAGAAGGACAGGTGTGGGGATTCAGAATGCTGCTGGGTGGGCTATAAGACCCTCTGCAGAGGTATGCATTACTGTCAATCATTTGCATTAGACCTTATTAAATTTACCTTCTAGTCCTGAAGTTGTGGAGTTGTCCAGGTCCCAACACTTTACAGGAATTGTTACTGAAAACATTACTAAATTATAATACTTTTATTATAGTACAACCACCAAAATATTCTGTTCAATATTCTGTTCAGGTGTATGTTGTTCGTGCGTTTATTAATTTAGTTTCTCTCCCTGTTCTTGTTTTCTTGTTGTGTATTTTAGTTAACTGTGGCCAACCAGATGTTGATTTCAATGGGGTTGTCTTTGGTAATGACTGGTGGGTGGGCTCTGTGGTGAGATACGAGTGCAGGCCCGGATTTGTGTTGGTTGGGGACCCGGCGCGGGCCTGCCAGTCCAATGGGAAGTGGACCCCGAAGCCGTCCTGTCTCAGTTAGTACTACTGCTGGATTTCTATTGCAGAGATCTTCACAGAAAAATTGCCACATAAAATATATTTTATAATCCATGTTTTCTGCTTTTTTTAGGCCAAGTGGGATATTTGATATACTATGAGTTAAATTAATACACTGTATTTATTTAATTTCTATAGAGATCTATTTATTATTTAATCCTAATAATAATTTATGATGTTTTCACTGGTCAATTGTATTATAACCATGCTTATAATTTTTAGAATAAGTCATTCTCGTAAGATGAGAGATGAGAGACTTATTAGTGATTTTGATAGTGACTCAGTTTCATATTCATAACTTTTTAAAAAATATTTGAAAATATTCAAAACCTTAATATATTTATTTTGAGGTATTTTGTGTAGGCTTTTATTCAGAGTAATAGTAGTAGTAGCGGAACTGAGTTTTGCCAGGGATTTGTGTACTATATAATATTTGCCCAATAAGAAGCTGTAAACAAAACCTTAGGACTAACAAAGCTGTACAATATTTTAAGTTAATAATCATAATAATAATTTAAATAAAATTAACACCCAATTATCATATTTGAAGTTTGTGTTATTGATAGCAAGTCAAATCTTTTTTGTCATACATATTGAGGTCCTGTCTCTCTGTGTGTCAGGGGTGTGCAGACGGGGTCGTGTCGAAGTCGGTGAGAAGGTAACAAATGGTGTGTGCACTTCCACTTGTCCACCCAAGAACTACCCGGGGTCCAGCTCCAGCTCTCTGAGCCATGGCTGCAGCTTCATTGACAACTGCAGAACCAAAGAAGAGGGCTGGAAACGCTGGTTTACACGCTGCACAAACTGCGAGTGTGACTGCTACATGCCCTGTGGTGAGGCTCTCCATGACTTATTTAAAGTGAGAGTTCAGGGATGAACCAAAGGTAAACATTCAATTTCAATTGTACTCATAAGAAATATTGAATACTATTTTCCAGAAAGGAGTTATTACTAATGTCCATCAGTATATTATATTTGGCTTATCGGACTCCAGATTTAAATCATATAGAGAATAGTTGATCTCACATTAAATGCTGGCTTGGAAAACCACAAAACATACATTAAAACTGGCTTAACAATTTTTTTTAATAATTCCTCAACTGTCAGAAGCCCTCAAATTTGAGTGAATTCAGTGTTGACTCTTCTATATTACAAAAGTTGTATTTTGCCATTTTAAATTTAGCTCATGTTTCATTAACTTAATTAAATACATTCAGGTATTTTTCTTTTTTATTTATTATTTTGTATGTTGGTGTACACAATCAGAGTAGACATGTTTGGTTCTTTAGTTCTGCATTGGAACACTGAGACCAATGCAGTGAGCAATTAATTAATTAGCTATGAATTAGCACTCGGTTAATGGCATGCAGCTCGTTCCAAGTTTGCCGCAAAATGATTGAAGTTATTATGTAATATTAAATACATATTACATGTCTCCAAATAGGCTTATTGGGTTTCTGACACTTTATGCTTTACTATAATCTATAAAAAAACAGACAGATGTACATCATCTAACACAGTAAGGCTGCACGGTGAGGATCCCTACTGCTGTCTGGGCTGAGTTACAGTTCCTATTGTTATATACACAGAACAATCATAATATTATGACCACCTTCTTATTTCTACACTCGCTGTCCATACCCTTCACTGATCATACAGGAGTGCTACTGTTATATAGTGCGTCTATTGCTCTGCATGTTTTTTGCCCTCTTTCACCTTGTTCTTCAATGCTCAGCATCACCACAGGACCACCAAATAGCAGATATTATTTAGCAGTTGGACCATTTTCATTTGCTGCAGTGACACTGGTACGAGTGGATCAGACACAGCAGTACTACAAAGAGAACTACACAACAGAACTACAATGTGGTCAGTGGAGATAAGTGAATGGACACTGAGTGTAGAAACAAGGAGGTGGCCACCACTCCAGGTGTGTGTATGCTCACTGCTCCTAGTGCACTAATGCATGTGTGTGTTCACTTCAACGGATGGGTTAAATGCAGAAGATACATTGTACAATGTCAAATAAATGCACATTGCATATTTACATTTGGGGATATGCAGCAGATTTATTCTCCCTAAATTTGTGAGTTTTTTATTTAGTTAGTCTTGTGATTGCAGGTGTACACGTACACAATGTGTCTTTTGTGTAGTTATGGCATTGCACGCATGGAGAGAACTCGACTGAGAGATGTTAATCAACAATGCTTATTAAAATATTAGGACCATCCCCAAACAGTCCTTAGGCAGGTCTGATCCGCAAACTGTAAGCAGAATTTTGATGGATGTCAAATTGTTATCAAGAGATCTGTCAAATAAAATAAAAATATACCATAATTCAAGAATGTCTTTCTTTTTCAGCTTCAGTTTCAACATCTGCGGGGTAGAGGGTTTTCACTTTTTCTTCCAGCTTAGTTAGATCTTCACGTCCACACAAGGTAATCCGACTGTTCCCAGGATTGTTGGGGTACAATGGACAGAAGTTAGAGGCTGCTTGAATGGTCACAAATCAAGAAACAGCCAAAGCACATTCTGTTCTCATTGAAAGAGAAGATACAGACTGGACCTAATTATTAAAAAGTAAAGGACATTTGAAAACACTTGAGTTAGCTAGTCACTCAGTGTGTATATACCTGGCAACCCAGGCCTTTTGAGATGTTTTCAGTCTACACTGATTTTTGTAAAGGAGAATCAAGTCATTTTTACCACAACAAAGTAGCAACCAATAATTATGAACATCATTTGTTTATATTTTTCAAATTATTTATTTTCCCCTCAATAAAAAACTCACATGTAATGAATAATTAGTAAATTCATTTGTAGTCACTCTATTAACCAAATAAAGATCCACAGAGTGACCACCATGTTAACGATAGATAGCTTTATTTCACAATTCTTTGTTTCATTATGTAAAAAAAAAAACATAATTGCAGAAAAATCTTGGTTGCTCCTAAAGATTCTGCTGATGTGTTTAAATGGGAGAAGGCCCTTCCCTGTTTTCACATTTCAAATGGGATTAAAGTTAGGAGCTTGGACACTAATGGCTCTGATCTGAGCTCAAAATGGAATTGAACTCTTAATCTTGTTATCCACCCAACACAGTAGACCTTGTGTATTGTAAATGTGTACTGTGTGTCACATCAGTTTATATCACCTACAAAATATGGCCAAAAAGTTTGTAGTTCATGCAAACATTTCTCCTAAAGTGAAGGTTTGTTCCCAGTGTGCTGCTATAACACTTTCTTTTCTATAAAGTCTTTAGATTAGATGTTGAAACATATCTGCCAGGGAGGTCAGGGCTGGAATTTAATTATTGAATTTAATTTAATTATCAATATTTTCATCCCAAAGGCTTATTCATCCCACACTTATTTCTAAGCTGGACCGCCATCACTACAGCCAACAGATCCGTCCCACAGAGCCACAGTCTAATACTTGAGGGCTTTATACATAGTTGGAACTGTGATTTCTAAGCTCATATGAAGCTGCTCCAGGGCATCTCATTTTATTTCATACTTTGGTATGGAAATTAAACATGTTGTAGTTAACGTCTTTGTTCACAATGGGCACCTTTAAGTACCTGAATTCACTAATTATATAGAGGTGTTTACATAGAGTTGGATATATAGGATACTTCTTTATACCTGCACTTATTGTATTGACAATTTGAAAAACAAAAAGAAATCCAGCCAATAATAGCCTGAAGATCAGAAAACTAACTGTTTATTTATGGCTTGAGCAGGTGTGCACAACTCTGGTCCTGGATGGCCAGTGTCCAGCAAAGGTTGGTGACTCCCCTGGCAATTAACAGATGAGGTAAATCAGGAGTGTGTGAGCATTAAAATCACTACAATATTCAGGACACTTGGAGTTGTACACCCCTGGGCTAGAGGATGAATAACATTATGCAGAAACACAGTTATCATCAGAACTTTATAAAGACAAGCCGTACAAACAATAAGGTTGTTTGTCATAAAGTGTTCCATATATATTTATTTCCTTTAAAAAATGTATGTAGTTGTCAGCATTGCCTCTCTCTTTATTTAGACCTCTTGGACAGTTTACATTTGAAATAATAAAAACGAATACAATGTTTTATTAATGTAAGAACTGATATATAGATTTCACAGAGTCATAAAGTGAACATTTTACTCCTTGGACCAAGTGGTGTACTTCAGGATAATGTGCTCATCTTTTCTGGGTTGGTAACAGCCGACGCCTGCAATAGACATAGTGTTCCACATAAAATAATACTCACTATAACAGACTGCTTACAGAAATGTCCAATTTTCTTGACCAGAAGGATATAATTAACACTATGAATTATCAATGTATGATGATATTGGAGGCATAGATTTTTATTTAAAATATTTTATGATGTTTGTATTTCAATCCAAAAGAACACAGAAGAACATTTTTGAGAATGCTGTGATTATGTGATAAAATATCTGTGTTTTATTCTTTGTACTGAATTCTATTTACTGCTGGTATTTATCCTCACTTATACAAATCTAGGTCTAGTTCCAATGTCTGTATTCTGTTAATATTTATGTACTGGCTTGGACAGATATGTACATACATTAGAATATTGGATAATGGCTTCAGCCCACAATTGCATCCTTTCACATTTTTCTTTATAATATTCTATAATCATAAAAATGAAGAATGGCATTCAATTTTATTGGTATAATGACAGCTCAATCTTTTCAAGATAAATTTCACAGTAAGCGATGTGATGCTGTCCTTGTATCTTACATTAAACAGAACATGTAAGTGCAAAAATTATTCTAATTTAACTATATTTTTGCTTGGTCAGTGCATGATGACTGGTTGCTTGGATCTTGTGAATGCCTCTCATTTAAATACTCACAGAATTTTTTCTTTATTAATTCACTGTGTTTAATAGAATCCTCACAATGCACTATAATATGTGAATTGTACTGCATTCATAAAAAATGGCTTCTCTTTTATTACAGCAAGTGCTTAGGAATAATAATAAATTGTTGTCAGTAAACACTGATAGTTAACCTTGCTGAATATTTCTGAAAATAATGGAATTTCTTTGTGGTGAAGGGTTTCGCAACTAAAAATATTTTAATATATATTTTTTAATTACTAAAAGTTTTTTTTAACCTATGGTATAGAAAAACATCTACTGTTGAATCCTGGCCAAAAAAGACAGGACAATTCAGATTGTTACCAATGTAAACTTTAAAAGGTTATTTCGGGGGTGGCAGCTGTTTTAATGCCATGTCTTCTTGGAATTGGAATCTGCAGGAATAAAGCACATTTCCACACTATACAGGGTGTGTAGTGCACAGAGACCGGTCCTTACCCACATCCAGCTCAGTGACCATGCCATCATGTTCAGAGAGTATCTGCCAGTATGTCTGCTTGGCTTCTGACCCTGCCACCTCATTCACACTCTCCAAAAACAGGCCAAAGTTGGGGTCCAATGTCACAGTGAACCTGCAGAATTAGAAGAACACAACTGGGACATCACATATTCAGAGCTGAAACAATTAATTACAACCTGATGATGAATTACACGTCATTGCAGAGTCCTAAGAATGCAAAACTACTCAAGGCAGGCACATCATTCAATTAACAGCCTCAAGGTGAACAGGGAGCTGGTTAATGTCCAGAGTATTACACAGGTGGATGTATTCCCAACAGTTTCTCTTCACAACAACATTTCCTATTAGTAATAAAATGAAATTTCAGCATACATCTATTTTATGGTGCAGTTTTAGGGGTGTGACCATATTATAATTTCCTATGTGACCACAATTATCATAAATTCATATATAAATGCTATAAATATTATCATACATAAAGAAATCATTTCACTACTGGAATTATATTAATAAGCATTATTCATTATAACTCCATATTAGCTTGCTGTGTATCATTCGTGTTTATACCACAATTCATCCTTATTGAGACACTGTGAATGTGTAAACTGTATGTATAACTGTTTATATACTACCTTTATAGTAGAATTATTAGTAACATGCATTATATATTTTGGGAAAGGCTGCCTTTGGTACCCAATGCTGTAAGTTCTTCAGCACAAACCATGGCTGAATAATATGAAATAAGACAGGAACACTCTTCGTTTGTGTGTTTCTGTGGCTGTGTTTGGCTCTGCATTAGTTAGGTTTCTCCGCTGTTCACAAGGTCAGCAGGATGGTTCGGAACTCGGAAACATTTACACACTTATTATATCTCACAGAGAGAGGAGGACAGCTGAATTTGTCTTATTTCGCATGAGTGTGTGTCTGCATGAGACATTTTGTGGCATTATTGTGTTTATAAAACTCCATATAGCTGCTCACAGCCACATTAAAGTTCATATGTTTTTCTCTAACAAGTTGCATTCAATAAATAAGTAATTGTAATTCTTAAAATCAACAAAACGTTTTCTTTGTTCTTTGGTGGAAGATCGTCTAGTGTTTATCTTTAAATAAAAATAACAAGAAAAAACTGATGCTGTTGTCACATATTATGAACCCATCTTTGTACTCCTTTCTTATTTCTTCATTTATTACCTGCCCTTCCTATTGTCTGTACAACACACTCACACAATAAAATACACATGTAAACAAAGAAACACCTCTGTGACAAAGGCTATATGGCTAATGGTGGTCCGGCAAAACTAGGCTTGCCTAGTTTATCTTTGCTCTTGTTTTTATACTAAATTTTTTTAGCATCTAACTAATTTTTTTCTAGCATCACTTTTATAATTTTAGGCATGAAAAACATAAAAAGAAAAAGTCTTAATCAATTTTCTTTCTACTGGTGAGCTAAGCCCGAAGTGGAAGATATTTTTTCTCTCTTTTACCCCTCCAGGCTTCAGGAGATGAATAGACGAAAAATATCTGAGGAGCTAGGCAATAAGAATAATCATGCTATACCAGCTTTGACCACAAGGGAGCAGTCCAATTGCAGTAGCCACTGCATAGACACAAGTAAATTCGCCATCATACCATCACGAGACAATTTGTTAATTAATTCATTATCTGTAACCACTTATCCATACCCAGAATTATTGGGTGCAAGACAGGAACAAACCCTGGAGGGGGCACTAGGCTTCAGAGAGAGATACACATTCACTCATACCTATGGACACTTTAGAGTAGTTAGAGTAGTCAATCCACCTACCAACATGTGTTTTTGGATGGAGGGAGGAAACTAGAGCACCCGGAGGAAACCCACACAGACACTGAGAGAACACACCAAACTCATCACAGACAGTCACCTGCAACGGGGTTTGAACCTGCTACCCCAGGCCCCTGGAGATGTGTGACAGCAACACTACCTGTTGTTCTTAATTATAAACATATAAATTATAAACACGCTAAGCCATTTAAAATGTATATTTTTGTTACCCATATGGCTCACCTCACTAGTAAAAAAATGATGTTTTCAATGGCTACAATTGTACAAGTGATGCTATAAATATTTTTTCAACTATTTGTGGTATGTATATTTGGTTAAACAACTGTGAAACTTAGTCTCGTACATACTTTTTCCAGCATGCCCTTCAGGGCTTCCATAGCTTCTAGCTGTCCATTGATGTTAAGTTGGCAGCAGGTTGATAAGAAGTAATAACTGACTTCATGTATCATGGAGGAAACATATATTATACTCCACCATCCCAGCTTAGGGGAGACAGAGTGCCCTTCACTACTTACATAACTTACATTGTACAAAATGCTTCACCAAAGTTCATATATGTAGCTAAGTGTGTGTAGCTAATCAGAATGTAACTGGCAGAATTCTAACATTGTGTCATTGCTAAACTCTTAAGATACCAGACTCCCTGTCTATGTGCAGGAAAAGTGCCTGTAGCTGAGACGAGGGGAGTCCTAACTTGTGGGTGGAATTGGCAATTGTGGTTCTGGCAACTGACGTATTTCAAACAAGAATATTAAACAATGATCACATGATCCAGTCCAAGACTTACCTCTTTTTTGTCAGGTTTCATTTTACATTATTACATTATTTTTTTCTTTTTCTGTTCATTTAAATATACTTCCAGAAGTCTTCAAAAGTAGACCTTGGATAGAGGTTCCAGAGCAGGCTTTTATTTTGTATTCTTAGCAAATGACAGTATACTTAGTAAATCAGGTACATTTATAGTTGCAGCTATAGTGCAGTACCAGCTGGACATTTTTTAATCCTGGTATTAATCGTGGATCTGAGGTCTAGATTTGAAGATATTTGGTGTATATTTTTGTGAATTGGTTTACCTTGGTATTCATTTGGGATTTGTCTTGACCTTTGTGCATACTTTAAATTAAATAAGAAGATATATACTTATATACATATCATAAAAGAATGTATAAAATATATACCAGTTATATTGAGAAATGACAATAAAAAGATTCAATTTGACTTGTTTATCCCAAAGACTGAATAATATAAGTCAAAAATTAAAAATGTAACTTATTTATTTATTTATTTTTGGCTTCAATAAAGCTTTAGAATCTAAAAACGATGTTTTTCTTACTTGAATCCACTGTTACTCTCTTGCAGTCTCCTTAACGCCCCATACAGCACCCCTCCCTCCAGCACAGATGTGTGGTAGGAAGGCAACACATTGCTGAAATCATCCTTCACTGTGACTCTTATAGGCACTGTCTTCAGATCCTCTGTTTCAGTGGAGAGAGTGAAGAGTGGTTTATGATTATATAATGCACTCATGTTCCTCATACATTAAAAGCAGGCATATAGCATTATACACACTGATTATATTCTTGAGTTCCTTTAAACAAATAAAAATGATTTCAGAACCCATGGTAAACCCAGCTCTCCTTGCCTTCAGCTGAGAACAACTCAGACATTTATTATTAGAAAAAAAAAGTGGATAGGAGAAAAGAAGAGAGATAAACAGACACTTCTAGGTCAGAAATACCCTGTGGAGGATAACAGTGCTGAATACACAGTGTTCTATGCAAAGGGAATTGACTGGAAATGTCTGCTTTGCTGAGTTGGTGTCCATAGATTTATAAAACACTCACCCAGTGTTTCTTCACAAAACATAGGTATTAACAGATATTTTTCCCACAACCTTTTTGGGAGTAACAACCTCTATGTTTCCAGGAAGGCTTTACAATAGATATTGGAACACTGCTGTGATGATTTGATGGTATGCAGACACATGAACATAAACAAAGTCAAGAACTGATGTTGAATCCAATACCAATACCATTCAATCTGAGAGGATTTGATGACATTTAGCCATGAGAGCATTACTGGGAACATGCACTGCTGTTGGATTATAAATGCCACTCCAGCTCATGCCAAAATTATTGGCTGGATCTCCTTCACCCCAGAGTTTCACTGCTTTCCAACCCGGTATTGGGTGGTTTTATAACACCTTTATCCAACACTTGGCACTATTTCTACAAAGTCTAAACGAGAGGTGTGTGCAAAATTGAACACCCATATATGCAGTGGGTGCACCTTAAAGTAGCTGAATTCATAAAGGGGTGTCTATAAACATTTGACCTAATGTACATTCTTACCAAAACCCAGATGTCACACTAGCAAACCAACAGGATGTAATGTACACATGTTAAACAGATGTTATATACATATCAGCTCACTCAAAAACATAAATTTAAGAAGCACTGTTGCATTCAGGTAAAATGTATATTATACCTAGCACCTCTCAGCAATACAAATGCTGCACTTTCATTAGCTGGAAATAATATTCTTGGCTTCTTTGTCTACCCACCTGTTTGCACAAGCTGTCCCAGCGCCAGAGTGGACAGCAATACTAGGGAGCAGAGTGCAGACACTAGCTGGGGAGCCATGTCAGTTGTCAGTCTTGTCTGAATTCTTCACACCTCACTCCATCCTATTTATACCTCCCTGTGTCTTTTAACTCCTCTCTTTATGTACGTCCACATCGCATGATTACATCATTTTACAACAAAGGCCTTATCTGAGGCCATGAACTTGACAGTGGCTTTCTGAGAATTGCACTGTTGGTTATAAGGTGTGTTGTGTTCTATGATGGGTGTTTTCTGTGTACAAATGGAGTACACTCAAGATTATGATGTGGGCAGAATGACCCCATGACCTAATGTTCTTTCATAGACATTAAAATATATCAATATGTCAAATAAATTGCTTCTAAAAGACAAAGGTGTGGCATTGCTTGATACTTTAGAACATAAGAATAAAGCATTAAAAATCATGTACAGCTGTAAAGCTTTATTTTACTCATATTAAATTCAAAATGCCATACATTGAGTTCATCCAACATATCTTCTGAACTCGAGTGTTAATAAGGATTTTGCATCTCTTCTCTAGCAAAAGCTTCTACACTTCTGGGGAGGATTTTGAATTAATACTAGTACCAGCACAACACACACTAACACACTCCAACCTCATCAGTGTCACTGCGGCGCTGAGAATCGTCTACCACCCAAATCATACCTGCTCTCTTGTTGTCCTGACCATTGGAAAACAAGGTGAAAGAGGGCAAACAATGTATACAGAGCAATAGATGGACCCCAGTCTGTAATTACACACGTTCAAGGTGCTCCTATGGACAGTGGAGCTGAGAGAATGTACAATGAGTGAAGAAACAAGAAAGTGGTCATAATGTATGGTTGATAGGTGTATGCTGCTTTTCAGTGGAGATTATATGTTCTCTCTGTATCTGCATCTGAGTTTCCTCTGAATGCTCCAGTTTTCTCCCAGAGTCCTAAAACACATGCTGGTAAGTGAATTGTTAATTCAAACAATTCCATGTAGGTGTGAGTGAATGTGTGAATGTGTGATTCACTGTGATGGATTGGCATCTAGTCCAGGGTGAGTTCCTGGTTTGCACCCAACAATTCCAGGTCTGTTCTGGATCCACTGAGACAGGATAAATCAGTTATATAAAGTGAATGAATAACTGAATATACATTCATTCATTCATTCATTATCTGTAAGCACTTATCCAGTTCAGGGTCACGGTGGGTCCGGAGCCTACCCGGAATCATTGGGCAGAAGGTATGAACACACCCTGGAGGGGGCTCTATTCCTTCACAGGGCAGCACACACACACACACACACACACACACACATACACACACCTATGGACACTTTTGAGTAGCCAATCCACCTACCAAAGAGTGTGCAGGTTGACACATCCTTGGAATCTGCCATGCATTTACACTTGTAGACATTTCATGTAAAATCGTTATGTGCAGAGAGACATAGTGATACAATCGTTAGCATTACTATTACACAGCTCCAGGGCTTGGGGTCCTGACATTGATCCTAAACTGTCTGTGAGGAGCATGGCATGTTCTTTGTGAGTTTCCTCCAGGAGCTCTGGTTTCATCTCACAATACAAAAATGCATGTTATTATCCGGAGTGTCTGTGTGAAATAGTGACTGGGTGATGCCCTGCAATGTACCGGCACCATGTCCATGATGTGTTGCTTTTTTGCACCCACTGCAATGTGGACCAAGATGAAGCTGTTACAGAAGATGAATGAATGAATATTTTTTGTGGCATTAAACTCTCACCAAAGGGCTTGTACTAGGCACATTCCTTTTTTAGTTTGTTCTCAAACCTGCCTCCCTCCCTTGTAGCTTTTTTTATGCTATTGCCCAATGGTGGGTAATAACAAATTATGTTTACTTTGTTCTAGACATTTCTTTGCACCTCTGATGGATTCCTGCTTTTCTTCTTGCAAAGTATGGTATTGTTCCAAAGTTAGAGAACACCCTCCAGGAATCTTTGTGTTTATCCATCCATTGATAGGGGTGTGCTATGAAAAATAATGTGAAGCTATTAAATTTTATTAGTGAGAAAAGGAAACAGACAAAAATAAAATCAAGTAGATGAGATGGAAAAAACAATGGACTGGTTGTGTTTGCGATCACTTATATTATTAAAAACAGGTGTGGAAAAATATCCTTGCAGTTTTCTCTTTAAAAAACCCTTAAAATGCAAGCCCATCTCCTAGAAATAATGGAATTTGTAGACACATGGTGGTAAAAGAAAATTACAAAATAAACTGAAAAATAAATAAAAAGCTGTATTTTATTTACACATTTAGACCTCAGTATAATTTTATTTTATTTTAATTTTACAGCTATATGTTCAACCATTAATACTAATGACCTGTGAACTACACATCAGCATCGTGGCGTGATCTCATCTAACCGATTCTTAATGAAAAACAATCATAAACAAAAATGTCAGGACAAACTTTCAGTTTCTCTTTAATAAAAATGTAAATTGGAAAGAGACAGGATCTGTGAGCAAACCCAAATAACTTTAGTTAGCAAAGTATTTCAATGCATATAATTGTTTATTTTTTAAAATTATATATTTACATTTATTTATTTATTTATTTATTTATTTATTGGATGGTGTGGGCTGAGGAGGGATGGGATGGGGGATTCTACTTTTTCCCAGGAAGCAGGGATATCTGTGGTGCTGATAAGGTAATGAGGTTGCATATTTTGCACATAAACACCTACCTTGTTGGCACACATTGCAGGGGTACAGTCCTTAACTGTCTGCCAATCTCACAACAGGACCACTGCTGGCTGATTACTTTTAGTTAATGTACTACTCTCAGCACACTGTGGCCACTATGTGAAGGCACTAGATGTCGCCAGACCAGAAAAATACAATCCCAATTCCAATAAAGTTAGGACGTTGGGTTAAACATAAATAAAAACAGAATATGGTGATTTGCAAATCCTTTTCAACCTGTATTCAACTGAATACACTACAAAGACAAGATATTTAATGTTCAAACGGATAAACTTTATATATTTACATTTTTATTTATTTACATTCAAATTTCCACTCATTTTGAATTTGATCTCTAATCAGGTTTTTTTTACATGAATTGGGCTGTGGAACAGTAAAACTTCATCCAGTACATTCAGGATGACTATGCAGCATCAACTGGTATGTGAAATCACTACTTTTCATTTTGCTGAATGCAGTTTTCCAAATTCCTGTCTTCACAACAAGGGTTCAACATAATTTAAAGCCTTACCAGAAAAGCAGAAGCTGCTGCTTCAGCAAAGAGGCTGTGGATTAATACCCCTGATTAATACCCCAGATTTCCAAATAAATCAGATGAGGATATGTCTAGAACAATTTAGGGCATGTGAAAGCTGATTGCTCTTTAGGTCTAGTTTACGTAAGAGTCATAAATATCCTGATAAAAAATTGATGGAGCTAATTCCAAAACACTGAGATGTTTTATTGTATTCCTGTAGTCCAAGTCTACAAATGAAGCTTTCACTTTCCATTTCACTTTAAACATGGATGTTTAATGTGAGGATGGAATAAAGAAATATTACTCAACCTAAAAGCCCTTTTACCCTGTTCATCAATGGTCAGAAACCCCTCAAACTCATATCAGAGCATGTATTACATGGTAGTGTGTGTGTTGCGCTGGTATTGGCAGATCAGACACAGCAGTGCTGCTAGAGTTTTTAAACAGTGTGTCCACTCTATTAGACACACCTGCCTTGTTTGTCTAGTACCCCTGCCTGGTAGTGAAATTTTAAAGACAGAAACGTATCTGTTGCTGCAGTCTATGTTAGTCATCCTCTGCTCCTTCATCAGAGGTCACAGGTCACTTTTGGCTTGATATTTGTGGTTAGAAGACTATTTTCAGTTAATGGGTGATAGTGAGGTGTTTAAAAACAACAGAAGCTCTGCTGTGTCTAGTCCACTCACACCAGCGGAACACACAGTACCTCACCATTGCCACAACAGTGTCGCTGCTGTGACATGTTCCCACAGCCAAATAATACCTGCTCTGTGGTTGTCCTGTGGAAGTCCTGACCACTGAGGAGCAGGCTAAAAGGGAGCTAGCAATGTATGCAGAGAAGGACAGCATTATTCTAAATGCATGTATATGGTATGTGGAGCTGATTGACAGTGAGCAAAGGTCATTTTGCAGAACAGTGTATAATAGTTTTTCTAGTCAGTTACATATAGTTTTTATATATAGTTATTATCTCACATTCAGCAAAATATAGTCATTTTTTACTCATTTATCAAATATACAGCAAAATAAGCAGCATTTATTTATAAATGAACAAATACAGCAACATTAAAGTAACATTTATTAATATTTCGGATAGCAAATATATTTATATTAAGACAGTAACAGTAGCATTTATTCATATTCACCACACATACAACTACATCTAAGGAACATTTGTCATCTTTGCCTGACAAATGCAGCATATCACTGAGCTTATATATTCCACTATACCTCATGCATCAATAAACCTGACTTCACTGTAGATATTCCGAGCTTTTGGTAGATACAGATATATATTTATTGCAAAAGCAGCATCACTGTTCTGCTGTTTTGGTGCGTGTTTGTGCATGTGTGTGTCTGTGTGTGTGTGTGTGTGTGTGTGTGTGTGTATGTTCTGTCTGTCTCTATTTTTGGTGTGTGTGTGTGTGTGTGTCTGCTTGCTGTAGAAAGCAGTTCGCTGTTCGACCGGGAGTAACCCCTCTCTCTTCACCGGGAGTAACCTGCCCCGCCCACTGCAGCAGCAGCAGCAGCATCACCGTTAAAGAGACCACCAACATCAGCCTGCAGCACATTGTCTCTGTTTATATTCACCATTAGCTACATAATCCATTCAATCTCACCATATTACAATTCATAATACAACACATACAGTAGCACACAGTAAAGCACATTATTCAGCAAATACTGCGTATATTTTAGCTCATCCTACAGCACATACAACAGTTTATAACACAGCAAATAATGTAGCACACAATAAAACACGTAATACAGCACACATTATAGTACATATTACAGCTCATAATACAGCAACTTTTGTAGAACTGACTACTGCTCCTAATGCAGCATGCTGTACAACACATTACAGCTCATTCTACAGCATATTCTACAGTATATACTACGTATAATAACACAGCATAATAAATATGTCTTTAAATACATCATAATATCGGGTGTATGTTCTGTAGTGTGTGCTGTATTATGAGCTGCATTCTGTGCTCCAGTATAGACTATTTTTAGTTGAAGAACGTGCTGTTTTTTGCACATACTACAGTACATATTAAGTAGCATAATACAAAACATAAATATATGTAAAAAAAATACCCCATGATAACTGTTTTTTCAGGTTTATTGAGACACCAAGTAAAATGAGATCATATAATTATCTATCCCTACACCCTATATGTTATTGCCAAGACTAAACTTGCTTGTGGAACTCTCAATCCCTTAGTTTACTAATTTATGGCCATGATTTACTACGACATGGCCTGAACATAACATGTTTCTACATGTTCAAAATTTATGGCTACGATTGTCTCATTCTCTTTCCTTATTAAGTATTGGCCATTCATTTGGATCCCATTAGCATTAGGAAATTATGAACACACATTATTTTTAATAAGAAGAGATGTCACCAGTGGGGCTTAGTACAAACATCCTGCATGAATGACTGAGCTAAAGCTACAGATCAGCTTCCAGACACCTGCCTCATTACTGCTCAGCTCACAAGACATCTGAGAACCCACTTGCTCCCAATACCAAGCCAATTGCCAGAGGCTGACTGTTATTTAAATCTGTTTTGTACAACTATGTTTCTAACATGTGTGACGGTCAAATCGCTTGGCCTACACCGTCCTTTGTTTTAGACAGTGTGTGAGCATTAATTTCTGTTCAGATTAAGCTATAGATATCTGCACACAACTGTATTCATATAAACAATTTCACTTTGAATTTGAATTTTTTTTGTTCATCAGTGTCCTCTCATGACAACGCCCAGCATGAATTATGCAAGCACATCATGCAACCACTGAGAAGCTCTATCATGGCAATAAAAAATCCTTCCAGCATGCCCACTGATAGAGATGAATGAATACCAGTGTGCTATTCGGTGTCCACCTAGTCAGTGTGGTAGGGATGCTGTTTTTCACACTTTTAATACACATTATCAGAAGCAGTGGAACAGTTTTTTTTGTAGTATGTAGTATGACAACTACGGTGTTTGTTGTCACATACTGTATATATATATATATATATATATATATATACAGTATGTGACAAATATATATATATATACAGTCACACTTCTGAGTGACCAATCCACCTACCAACATGTGTTTTTGAACTGTGGGAGAAAACCCTTGCGGACACAGGGACAACACACTCCTCACAGGCAGTCACCCGGGGCGGAACTTGAACCCACAACCTCCAGGTCCCTGGGGCTGCGTGACTGCAACACTACCTGCTGCGCCACTGTGCCACCCTCACTGACTTCCACTGAAAGTTAAATAGGTTTACCTTTTTACCACATGTTTTTCCCAAGAGTGAGACGTGAAATTTTAGCATTAAATGCTAAGGTTTTTTTCTTTGAAACTGCAGTGTTCACAAGACAGTCACAAACAAGGGAATTCACACAGCCAGGGTTTCTTAAGCCATAAACCTATGCAACCAATCCCATCCTTTGTGGGTGATACATTGCAACTGCAGTGAGTGAGGCCTGGATATGTGGTGATAGAGGCAGGGACTAAAGCCATATTCATTAATCTGCACATACTGAAGGAGGGTGTTTTTTAATCTAATTCACGTTCGTTTAAGGCACTGGGTAGTTTCTTTATTTTAGGCTCTGGACCCACCGCGACCCTGAACTGGATAAGTGGTTACAGATAATGAATGAATGAATGAATGAATGAATGAATGAATGAATAATTTACATGAACAAGCATTTTTAACTGAATATGATTTAAAACTAACTAGGGAATGTGGATAATGTAAAGACCTTTGTTGGAGAACCACAGTACCATATCCTCTGCTACTTGAATAAAGTACACTTGAAATACACACATTGTAGTTAACAAGCATTTATTCTGATTGCAGGAGGACATTAAATTGATCAGTTAACATCACTACATTAAGAGAAAAACTAATCATGACTTATTTTTAAACTTGTGTTCTTTGGGTAATTTGGATAGAAAGCCATTTTCACATGATGTATGGCACACAACAGAATCAGTGTACAACAAGCAAGAAAGAATAAAAGTGAACTTTTTTGCATATATAAGTTTATTTATTACACAATTATATAAAATTTATTCTAAAGATAATGCTTCTGAACATAACATTTTTGATGCAGTTAAGGTTGTATTAATGATGTAGGAATATTCCACATACCTTGCTACAACATAAGACTTTCTTTAATTCTTTAGGAAAAATAGAAAATTCATTTTCAGAGAAAATTCCAATTTAACCTTCAAAAATATGTGTTTTCAGAAAGTTCCAACATAATGTTCAGGGAACGTGACATTTTTGGAAAAGTTGTGGGAACGTTCTGGGGACATCATTTTACCCTAAGAAAACTGGACATTAAGTGAATGCATAAATGTAACATTCCCACAATGAAGATTTTGTTTAGTGGGTTCCTATTTACTACATGTGATTTCTTTGTGTTCTGTATAACAAGTTTTTTAATAGACGTGAAGACAGAGTGAGAAAACTGGTAAGGTACAGGGTTCACCAAAGGAAAAAAAAAAAAAAAACTCTAGAAAAAGTACAGCATTGATCATAATGTTTAGTTCTATGTAACTTAAAATTTAATAAATCTATTTTAAAAAGGTGTAATATATATATATATATATATATATATATATATATATATATATATATATATATATATATATATATATACACTATTTTCAAGGAACATTGAGACACATTTTCACATAGATAGATAGATAGATAGATAGATAGATAGATAGATAGATAGATAGATAGATAGATAGATAGGTAGTGCATGTTTATTATAGGTTGGATATTATCTGTATTCAGGACCGAATAGTGAACGGAAGTTACCGGTGAGGGGAAAACGCCAGTGCGCGCGCCACTGAACTGCTGCACACATTAACACGCGAGCGCGCGCGCATAGTCCGGAGGATAGAAAGGCTGCTGACGCTGTACCGGGAGCTGGACCGCGAGCTACTCCGTTTAACGGACGCGGGACCGTCCGGAAGAGGGAGAGAACGGTAGTGAACGGAGCTCGTGAGCCCGGGGATTTGAGGAGTAGGAGATGGAGAAGGAGCTACTGCAGCTGCTTTATTATTCATGACCGGGAGCCCAGCGCTGCGGAGAGCGGGAGAGATGAAGGCTGCTCCGGAGCTGAGGGCTGCGGAGGACGACAACAAGGCCCTGCCCGTGTCCATGTCCCTGTGTACGTCCGTGTTCGTGAGCGTATTAGTGTTTGTTTTGAACCGAACCCGGGCTGAGGACTCTAATGCTCGCTGTTTTTCCGTGCGCGGGACCGCGGAGAAGTCTTCTCCTGTTGCATAGGCGTCTACCGAGGTTACGTGCTGCATTTGGGCATGAAACGGATATCTCCATAAACAAGATCGTCAGCAGCTGGAGACGAGGAGACTGATACAGATTTGAGCAAAATATAAAGAAAAGTAGGTTTTATCTCTCAATTATTTCACTTATGTTCTTACTGGTGCCTGTAAGCAAAAATGCCCAGGGTTGGGTTGATACAATATGTTTAACTGACCGTTAAAGGGTTAAAGCCACGTTAGAGTTTTGGCTTGAATTTCGAAATATTAAATTAACGACTCTACTGCTTATTTGTCTCTTGAAAATGAATGTCTTTAGGCTACAGTACTGGATTGCCTCTCATATAATTAAATTAACACCTGCAATGTTGGACTGAATCTTAATCATTATATTAACACTTACATTGTTCAAATGTACTCCCATTCTGCTGAAATAAATTAACACTGATAATAATGAATTGGTCCTTACAGTGTTTTGTCATCCTAAGTATGAGACTGGCTAAATGTGTAAAACGAATGCCTAGCTATATCTTTCACAATGTACTCTAATAACCTTAAATCAAACACTCTAGCATTGCATTGACTCATTGTGATAAATCAACCCATAGAGTCCTAAATGGGCATGTATTAGTCCAGTTTCCGACAACAAAAAATAAGCCAAAACCTAGGGTTTACAACCACTGGCATTGTAGCTTAGTCAAAATCTGGGTTTAGTCCATACCTGATAAATGTTATAATTAATGAGTGGAAACAGAATATTACATGATGTATGTAAACAAATATTTTCTCTATAACCCCACCCAAAATCTCCCACTTACAAACCCATAATACTGAAACCAAAATGAAAATAGTCTATATCAATAAAACTGTCCACTGTCCACTCTATTAGACACATCTACTTCACGGGTCCATCTTGTAGATGTAAAGTCAGAAACAGTAACTCATCTGTTGCTGCACAGTTTGTGTTGGCCGGCCTCTGGTCTTTCTTCGGTGGACACAGGACCCGTTTGGCGAGATATTTCTGCATGGTGGGCTTTTCTAAGTGGGTTTGTGGTTTAAAAACCATAGAGCAGGTGTGATTTGGGTGATGGATGATTATCAGTGCTGCAGTGACACTGAGGTGCTGGTGGTGTGTTAGTGTGTGTTTAATTGATAGCAGTGGATCAGACACATCAGTACCTCGGTGTCACTGCACACAAATCATACATGCTCTTTGGAGTTCCTTTAGAGAACCTGACCATTGACAAACAGGGTGAAAGAGAGCAAGCAATGTAGGCAGGGTAACAGATGGACAATAGTCTGTATTTGTACAACTACAAAGCGCTCCTGTGTAGTCAGTGGGGCTCAGAGAATGGACAGTGAGTGTAGAAACAAGGAGGTGGTCATAATGTTATTGCTGTATGGTCATGTATGGTTCATAACTGACAGTCGGGTTCAGTTATGTGTGGTTCATAACTGACAGTCTGTTTGTGTTCAGGTGGTCTTAAAGACACATTTTGTGTGTGGGAGGCACTTGTGTATGGTCTCTTAACAAGCCCTGAAAACAGACAGATGAAGGTTATGTAGCTAATCATAGTCGTTCTTGTCATTCTCTAACACCTCAAGTTGTGACTGGTGCTGGTAGAAGATCTGCCTTTCCCTTACATGTGCCAAATATGATTGTGTTTGAACACCCATTTCGATGATTCACCATATGCTTTAGTAGCTCCCCATCCCTGTGTGTGTGTGTGTCAGAGAGAGAGAGAGAGAGCTTGAGCGATAAGTACCCTGCCCACATCTCACTACCTGCAGTTGTGGACAACGAAGCTTAGCGATAATGGAAGGCCTCTAATGGCTGGTCAATCAATAGAGACCCCCAGCCTGGACCACTCCACCACCCCCTCACCTGAGAAGAGGAGGTTTTCAGAAACTCACTGTACACTATAAATCTTGAAGTCAGATCATATTTGTCAGTAGAGGGGCAAGTAGATTTATTGATAGATTTATTGCCTGTGTTTCATATATGGATTTGTCTGGGTGATTGGTGGCCTGCAATTAGATTTAGGTTAGATGTACCAACCTGGCTGGCAGTATTAGCTCAGGAGTGACATGGCATTTGAATTTTACTGCTTGCATGAAACACCGTTGGCCTGTACAAAGAGAGTAAAACTTCAAGTGTCCTATTAACCAACCACAGAATAAATCTATATTTAACAAAACGATACCTGCAAGAGGCCTATATATGGATGTCTTAGCATGAAGGAATTAGCTATCTCAGCCACATCTGTGAAAATATATTTAAAGCTGAGATCGTTTACTTTACAAGATCATATATGATCATATTACACATTATTCATTATATCATCAAGATAAAATAATAGTTTTTCTGTAATGTTCCATCAAATTTAATGGCTACTGTGACGTCTGTCATCTGCGTTTTTTTCTGTGTTTATGCAGACAGTTAAATGTAATAGTCATCAGTAATATCACCCAACAAACAGACAACTATCCTCAAGCAAATTTGCTAAGCTAGCTAGCATAAAGACCGCTCTTTCATCCTTAATACAGTATTTATCTCAGTAAAGTGATTTAACTGTTTATAAAAACATTTTCAAAGATTTTATGCCCAAACAGATCACTTTTTGACGTGAGTTTTGGTGACAGCTTTAAAAATTTAGGAGCCCTTTATTAGCATCTTAGACTCTAATGTTTTTTTTAAGTGTTCTGCACAAATCACCATAGCGGTGTTGTGTTAAAATGACGACATATTTGCCTTGATGCGGTAAACATGGAAGTCTGGCTAATCTGTGCTTTAATGGGCGAGGTGCTAGCTGGCAATATCCATTTTTAAGTATGAGAGAATATGAAGAGTTGAGGTACTTTTTAGCGCAGTAGCAGGAACTGGTTTAGACTGAGTTGAGGCCTAAGTGCATTGCTATTGATGCGTATCACATTTGATGCTATGGCCTCTTCAGCGCGGTCAATAGTGTTTTCCCCAACACCACTTCTGCCTTTGTTTTCCCTTTGCTGTTAGATGGAATAGGTGTGAACCTGTACAATTGCATCATTGTTTCTGACTGCTAGGCTTAAAGAGAATTGCCCGAGGTTCCATTAACTCTCTGATGCTCTGATACCTCATACCTCCATGTTTTCATATCATGCTTTTTGCTTTTTCTGTTCTTTGATTCTGTTCTCGTGTAAGGTGTTTGTGTTTTTTCACATGTGTAGACTCTATGTTCTCTAGAAGACTGTTGTAAATCAACACTTTGAAGATTTAAGCTAGTGCTGTAATTGGATACATGCTTTTTCACACAACACTTCTGGAACTACGACCACCACAGTCACACATTCAGTTCCCTCATCTCTCAGCAGAATCACAGGAAATGAGCTCCCACTTGTCTGATGTATTCTTCCATTGACAGGCTAAAACCACCACTCTAAAACTCTAGATTACAGATTGATGCATTAGCACAGAGTCCTTATGGATGTACGCATGTTTTCCCTTACAAAGATTTAAAAAGGTAAATTATTTAACTGATTTTAATAAGTAAAAAAGTTCTTAGTCTAGTGACACAAGGCTGAATGGACTGATTCCAGGTAGGCTCCAGAGAGTCCATGACCTCGTGCACCATAAAGTGGTTACAGAAAATGAATGAATGAATAATGTCATATTTGTGATCCAGAACAAAACACCAGCAACATCAGTTCAGGACCTCACTAAAGCTCGTGTGACAGAATGCTTTTAAATCTTCCCACTAATGTTCCATGTGTAGTTTAAAGCCTTCCCAGAAAAGTAGAAGCTGCTACTGCAGCAGAGGAGGAACAAATTCGCTACCGATTCCCTTGATTTGAGAAGAAATATTTTGAGAAACTGTAAACAAATATCCAGCTACATATAGTAATGGAAATCTTAGAGAGGCCAGCAATAAGTAGCATTACTGTGGGGATATTTTCTTCCTTGTTCTTGACCACGTTTTGATTTTTTTTGTTCAAAATATAGACCAAGTACTAATCATCACTTTTTTGCCACTGATTTAAACATATTATTGTTTAGCTTAAATGGGAAATTAGTACTCTGGTGAATGCCATATGAATACGGTTATGAAATAAATAACTGCTATAATGAAGAGCCATGACGACTCACAAGCAAAAGCTATGCAATTTGTATGTATATAATTAAAATATAAAAGTTTTTATCACTTGTTGGTTTTTATGACCTTAAAATTGTGTCAAATTTTCCTGTCAGTTTCAGCCTAATTGAATGAGTGATCCAACCACAAAAAAGGCAATATTTTCATGCTTCTGACTGACTTTGAGACCAAGTACAAGGGTCATGTGGCTCTCTATCACTCATACTTTATTCTGTGTGATCAAATTAGGTACTTCTCACCTCATATTCATCAGTTCTCTGTCCAATATACTACCAGTCTGAGCGCCAATAGCTGTTATAATTAGTGTCTTTTGTGCTTCAGACTTGGCATTAATGGTTCTGCTGCAAATCCGAGACCACTGAGGACAGAAATATTTAAAACTTCAATCAAGCAATTTTCTCCAGCATTCTTTCAAATGAAACCCAGCCCTAATTGAATTTTGTTCGAAGCTGTCCAACTCAAACATAGCGGGGTCCTCTTTCATCCTTGAAAATGATAAAGCCACTAGACAACTCTCTCATCTCTCGGCTTCTCATCTTCTCATGGATCCCTCGTGATCTCGCAGCTGTGGCACTGTACAGTCAAGCACACTCTTAGAATAACTTAATACTCATCAGAATTCTTCCAACAAAAGAATGAATCTGCATTCATGTGTGTATATATGCATTTATCTAAGGTATGGCAAGAGAAGTGAGACATATTTATTCTGTTCAAGTTGCATTTGAGTATGTTTTTTGTTTGTATATGCAACTACTTCATCATCTTTTTCAGTTATAATAAATAACAAACTGTGTGTGATGAGCATTTATAAAACTCTTGTTAAATGATTTTGCTTTTGTCGTAACTCTTATAACCACAACCCTGAAATGGATAAGCGGCAAAGAAAATGATGATGATAACTATTATATATTTGTGCCATAAACAAGCACAGATAACACAGTGGTTGAATGGCTGAGTCAGGGATGTTCCAGCAGTCTCTCTCTTATTGTGAGGTCAGGTAAAATCTGTGGTAATGTTAATCCAGTATTGTAATAAAGGAAGTGAACATTTGGGAGGACAGAAGGTCTTTTGAAATAAGCCCGTAGCCTAGCATGGACAGAATGCTCACTAATCGAAAGAATGACTTTACCGGCTTGCACATAGTTCTCACATGTACATGTTAAAATGTATTATATCTAATACACATTATCAGATGGTTTCCCAGACAGGGATTAAGCTTAATTAACTAATGCTGTGACTACACAGCATTAATTACCTGTATTAAATAGCTGTAAACACCTGTGGGGCATGCGACAGTATTCATAGATTGAATCTTAGAGATGTGGTAGAGTGCATTGAATGTCTGGTTCGATGTGTAGAAAATGTGTCACAAAGCAGATGTTCATGATTGGTAAAAAAAAAGAGTGATTACGTGTAAGTGTGCCAAAGGCCATAGTGTGAGGGAAATAGACAAATCTGCAGGTTTATTGAAGTATATGATTGCATGGGTCGACCAGAAGTGGCAAAATTCTCAGACTACAGGGAATTCTCATTAGAATTGTGACTGAAAACACTAAATTACAGAACAGGAACCGCCAACATGTTTCACAGGTCAACACAGGTCCTCCAGAGTGAACTGCATACCATGAGCATGTGGAGCAGAGGGATGACTGCTTCAGCTTACAAAATTGCTTAGTTACAATGGGCGAAAAGACACAAAAATGGGACTGTTCATGACTGGAAATGTGTTATCTTGTCAGATGAATATTGAATGGAATGGCGTTCCGTGCTGTGTTGACTTTATAGCATTGGGCTTCGAGAAAGGTGCTATATATAATATGTGTATATATAAGAGTTTTCATAGTACACCTCAGAAATCCTTCAAAGGGGACGACATGCAAGGGGTGATTCAAGCTGGAGGAGGCTCTGTGATATTCTAGGTGTGTTTTTATTTATATGGACCATAAATGTGAACCACATTTGCCATTTGGTCATCATCTTATAGAACATGACATTCTCATCCCTGTATTCCAAGATGAGAGTTCTTGACTGTGCAGCTCTTTGTGTGTCTGAAAACTGATGTTGCCTACATCTAGAAACTTGCTTAGTCCATGCCAAATCAGATCACAGATGTTATTCGTACTGGTGGATTACACACTATTGGGTACATTTCAGTCACAAGTGGCTTATTTTTTTTCTGTCCAGTGAATAAAATTCTGTGAATGCTTTACACAAGATCTTGAAAACAAATTCGAGGGTTTAAATTAATTTAAAATTAATTATAAACCACTGATCCCATAGGAATTGCATGGAGTTCTATTACTCCAGAGAGTGCAGTTCCACTGATTCACAGCCTATTTTAGGCCTTGATAAGCCCCTAACTCATGCTTTGCATGTACGGCTGCTGCAGACCAATCGTTTTTATTTCCTGTTTCTCTAGAAATGATCCAAGATGTGTGTGCACAACTAACTATAAGTATCCATACCAGGTGCAACATAAAGTAGGAGAATTCAATAATCAATAGGAGAAGGAAACATTTGGACATAGGGTATTTTAAATAAATATGTTATGAGGCGGGTTGCGCAGTGGTGAAATTGGTAGTGTCGCTGTCACGCAGCTCCAGGGTCCTGGGGTTGTGTGTTCCAGCCCTGGTCCGGGTGACTCTCTGTGATTTTGGTGTGTTCTCCCAGGGTGCTCTGGTTTCCTCACACAGTTCTAAAACACATGTTGGTAGATTGAGTATGTCCATGGGTTGAATTTGTGAGCGAATGTGTGAGTGTGTGTTGCCCTGCTAAGGACAGGAACCCTGTCCATACTGTGTTCCTGCCTTGTTAGTAATGATGTGATACTAAAACACAGACTTTTCCATTTTTTAAAAATAATTAATAACCTAATATTTATAAGTATTATACTTATTAATATAAATCCAAATGGTTGAATATCTGCAGCAATGTCCAGAAAAGTCCTTTGTCACTCTAGGTGCTGCTATTTTGCTTGTTGAATTTTATTCTAATTGTGATTAGACAAATCTCTATCCATAATCTGCTGGAAGCTTAATGTTGTGTGAGGTATATAAAATTGGCAATTGTAAGTGACTTTTATTAATAAGGAGGGCAAAGTCTTTGTTACATGATACATTAAAATGTGTTCAATAGAGCACTTGTCTGTGTTGTTGTACATAACCTACCTAGCTGTCTGATGTCACACATCCTGATGCCTGACAAATGCATGAGTGCATTAGTCAAGATTCAACAAACATGACCTCATGGGGCCAAGGAGATGAATCACAACAACACGTACAGACACTCAGTTCCAGAGTTTAGTTTTCCAAACAGGGTTTTCAGTATTCACGTGATCTGATGCCATTGCTAAAATATCTATTTCTTAATTATGTTCTTTATATTTTACATTTTATTTGTCTTGGTTACTATAGTAAATCCCTGCAACCCCTTGTGTAACTGTGGGAAAATAACTGGTTTGACAAGAAAAGTATTTATTTAATTTTGATCAAATATATTTTTCAAAAATCACTTCATACATAAACATTTTTCAAAATGAAGCTAATGCTGTGTCATTGCATAGCTTTACATGATTGGGTGAGAAAGTTGTCCAATTAATTCTGTTCTGTGGCTACAAAATGTCAGTAGACATACTGTGTTATTGATTTTTTTTTAATGTTGGCATTTTTTGAAAAAAATATCTAAGCTCTGTCTTCAATCTGTGTGAATGGGCTCCGCCCCTTGTTTTTCAGGTCGTTGCTATGGCTGAGAAGTCATTAGAGCAGTGCTCAGTCTCTATCCCCATGGAAGAGACCAAGCGGGCGGGAGGAGCCCCTCCGGACGCTGCGTTGCTGACCCATCTGAAGAAGGTGGAGAACCACATCACAGAGGCTCAGAGGTTTTCCCATCTCCCCCGACGCTCGACAGTGGACCTGGAATTCACAGAGCTCTCTTACACCATCCACGAAGGACCCTGCTGGAGGAGGAGAGGTACTGCAGCAGTCACCCTTAAAGGTTTTAATTTGTCCCTTAATCATTTTCTAAAATGTCTGCAGGTTCATTCTTCACCTCTGCATTCTCATAACTAACATATTAAGTAGTTTACTGAATAATTCATACAAATATTGAAAAGAGTTTAAAGGAACAGTTGTAGAGTGTAATTCACTTTTACAGCACTCTCCTGAAATCAAGGAGTGGGTAGGGGGGAGGATGTTTTCCTACCCTCCTCCAAAACTTACATAGTACAGTTTCTGCAGCTCTGAGCCTGAAGTGGCAATGATAGAGTCTTTATTCTCCCTATTACAGGTCAGTGAGGCAATGATTTTGAAGCTGTTATTTTAAAGTACTGATTTTATCTACTGTTCCTTTAAATGGTGGGAGTATTAAATATTTTTCTTTGCAGTACCTTGTTGAATTTGTAAAGCCATAATTTGTTGAACAATCATATTTAATGTGCATTTGTCAGGCTACCTAGCTTTTGCCATTTGACTGACAGATTGACTTAACTCATGACTGACTTTATTTTTTATGCGGGTGTAGCAAGTTTTGATCATATGAGTGTATATGTCCGTTCTGTGTTAAATAATAATACTTATTTAATTGCATTGTAAACTGTGAAGGACTGGCCCTCCATGGTGTGTTCCTGCCTTGCGCCCAGAGATTCCGGGTAGGCTCCGGACCCACCGCGACCCTGAACTGGATAAACGGTTACAGGCAATAAATGAATGAATGAAACATTGCATTGTTTAACATATTAAGGTAATAAACATAAAATAGTGATTTGAATGACCTCTTCAAGCATCATACACTTTAATATTGACATATTGTTAATTTACACGTAATTTCTAAGCTTTCAAGCTCTGTGGAAAAACTTCAGGTCCTTTAGTATTTAAAGTCAAATCAGTTGTTGCATGAAACATAATAGATGTCACTCATTCTTCAAAACAGTACAAAGTCTTTTTTAGATGTATTTTTGTAGTTTGTACTATACTTTACATGTAAATTGTAGAGGGAATTCTTTGATTGTCACTTACAATCCGTGGTATTTAAATATATAATGTGACATTCCACATTCCTTGATTGGGGAAGTTTTTACACTTTATGTTGAATGATAATGATGAGGTTTTGTATCACAGATATGATTTATACCCCTCTAGCAGACTCTTTACACTGGGCAAGGTGACTCTTTACATTGGACATCTGAAGTCACTACAAAGTTTCCCAGTTCATGCTTTTTTATGGAGAATGCAAATGGGAGCACTAAAAATGACTTAGATTCACAAAATTGAATGGGTGTCTCGAGCTTTTGGACATAAAGACTCTGACAGGTCACAGAAGCTAAGAAAGCAAGGCTTTTAATGAGCAGCATTGAAATATTTACGACTCCACCGTGTGGCTATTATTTACCCCAGTTTTTATTTCAGGATTGGTCTAGTTGCATTTTATCACTCTTGAGGTCTTTCTTGCCCTTAGTACTCCTAAAATTGTCAACATACTGGAGCGCAATAGGTGTGTTTGCAAAAATATGACCTGCTTTAGTTGTAATATTGTGCAGTATGGAGGCCAAAAGGCATGTGTCAGAAAAAACAGGAGATGGTAAAACAGCATTTTCTTGCAGCAACACATAGCACAGGCAATGTTTTCTCTTGCTCCCTGCTGAGATCAATACTAATGATTTATTGTACTCTCCATGCTCGCCTCACTCTCTCTCGCTCTCTTTCTCTCTCTCTCCACTCTTTCTTTCCCTCTCTAGCTCTCTATTTTTCACCCACATTTCTGCTCACACACACAGTCAAGACCTCATATGCAGGGTGTGATGCAGACCTGAAGATTGATTGATTTTACATTGAAATCAAAATTTGATGGAATTTGATGGAAATTTGATTTGTTATTGGTTACCTCTGTGAACTTTAATAATGAACAGCTTGATGACTTTTTCTTATTGTTATTATGATAATATTTATTACTGTGATTAACTGCATACTTTGTGAGTATAAAATTGATTTAGTCTATATTTAATGAGCACTGGACAAAATTATGTTGCATTACAAAAAGACCATAATTAGGTCTTTTTAATTATATTTTAGCAGCTCACTATTTGTAACAACATAAACTTATTTGTTTAAAATTTTGTAAATATCCCTAGTAACAAGTGAATTCTGCTGCTTAAATATGAAACTGTTGTGGAACAAACATTCGGTTATGCTTACACTTTTTATATTAACTTTATTAAAAGCATGGAACAAAATCCAGTTCTTTTGGGATGAGATTTAGTGAGGTTTGTAAACCACAACTAATTACCAACATTAATATCCTGACCTCTGTAATGTTAAGGTGACTGAATTCAATCAGATCCTTCCAGTAATGTTCCAGCATCTAGTGTAAACTCTTCCCTGAAGAGCAGAGGGTGGTAAAACAGGAGAAAAACTCCCTGTTAATACCCTTCATTTCAAAGGAAACTTTGCAAAGTGTGTTTTCATAGTTATGTGTTTAAATATATTACAAAAATACAATTTAGTGTAAAAAACAAGCAGAGCTTAAGCTAGAGGACATAGTTCTAGTTTAATCATAAGTGCAATATTAGTCAGAAAAATCACAATTAGATATGGTTACACAAGTCCTTGTGTTTATACTCACTTTTTAATCGTTCCTGTCCCTCTCTCAGTGGTCTGTGTAGTACCTTACTCAGCAGACTTTAAATGTGGTAAATAATTCATTCCCTTTTGCCAACACACTGCTGAGCTGTCTGCCGTGCTGCTTAACTAACACCAACCTGGATTAAGCTGACCCACACACCTCTGCCATAATATCCCTCTTGTATACATGTGTTTGCCCCTTGAACTTACTTTGAATAAAACAATTACTAGGACACATGACCTGTCCTTGCTCTGGTGTGGTCATGCAGAAACATAACACCAGATATGTCTACACTGAAAAATCATTGGACACGTATCTTGTACCCACACACGTTGTTTATTTTATCAGTCCCACTGACCATACAGGAGCTCTTTGTAATTCTAAAATTACAGACTGTAGTCCACCTGTTACTCTGCACACTTTCTTATCCCCATTCCAACCTGTTTGTTAATGGTCAGGACCCACACAGGACCACCATAGAGCAGGTATGATTTGGGTGGTGGATCATTTTCATTGCTACACTGACACTGATGTGGTGGTGATGTGTTAGAATGTGTTTTGCTGGTAGGAGTGGATCAGATAGGATCAGAGGTTGAAAACTAAGAGTAGCTTTAAAGGAGTGATCCTAAATGTAGCTGAAAAGGCTAGTCAGTGGTTGTGACAAAGTGGGCATAGACTATGGAAATTCACCATAAAATTAGAATAGCTGATGTGGACTGGGCTTAATTCAACGAAACACTGATGAGGGAATGTGCCAACCTGATGACCCCTGTGAAGAACTAGCAGTGGCTATTTTGAGCACTCATGGGTGAGTAAGCTTAATTATTAGGTGTAGATGGTTGCTGATTGGACCATATTCAGCCACAACGACCTTAGTTGTTAGATGTGGGATAGGTGTAGGATACTATTTTATTTAAATGTTGATAGGTGTCGATGGTTGTTGATTAGATCATTAAGGGCCACAGCAACCCGAGAGGGTAGGTATAGGATTTAAAAGTTCAAAGGTAGATAACAAGACTGTTCTAGTTGCAGGTAGGAAAAGAGTGGGCTGGGCCATATATGAAGCGGTAATTGATTCCCATCTTATCCTGTTTATAATTACAATTACTGAAAACCTGTAGTGTTTGTAAAAGTATTTTGTGTCAGGAGCATTTGGTGATTTTGTCATTGTTTTCTGCAATGTAAGGAGATTTTTAGCCTGAAAATATATCAAACCTTTCCCACAGTCATGCATGCTCATGTCATTGCCGCAGTAGCAGGGCGAGGGAACCTAGTGATTGGTCAGTGCTGACATGGTATCAGACAAAAACTGCACACACAGAGGCTACTTCTCCTGCTGGGAGTAGAGAAGAGTGGGAATAATACTATGTCATATATGCCTACACATAGTTAGAATCCTCTCTCGCTTGCTCTCTCTCTCTCTCTCTCTCTCTCTCTCTCTCTCTCTCGCTCTCTCTTGCTCTCCATCCATCTCATTTACTCTCTCTGACCCTTTCTCTGTCTATCTCGCCCTCACACACACACATGCACATGCGCACACACACACACTCACACACCAACAGAGTATATCACTTTCAGTTTCTCTGCACACTGAGGAATTGTGGCATTTTGTTTACAATCACAGAATATGCTCTCTGTCTGATACAGCTGTATATATGTTTACTTGTTTAGTATTCATATATTCATACTGTATGTGTATTTATTTAAGATTTATCTGATTTGTGGAGGTCTTTCTTTGAATTGTAGGTTGTTATTACACATCTGTTATTGAGAGTCCTTGCTGTAGTATCTTTTCTTTTAAAGCAACACGGTTTGAGAAAATATCTAATGGCATTTTATTACTCTAGCATTGTTATAGAAGTTGCAATTATTTTTTACCTCTATCAATATGGGGTGGGGGGGTGATAGAGGTGCAAGGTGGTAGTGTGGTAGTGATGTCTCAGCAAATAGGCTTTACCACCATCCTGTACACTCATATTGGAGACACATACATACTAACACATACTCACAAGCACATATTTCCTGTCAATTCTGTTGATTCACACATGGCATAAGTTGCATTTCTTCTTTAGCTAGGCTACCCAATCACTCTTGCACAGTGCCAGCCCATTACTGACAAAGCATTACTGAACCTGGAATAAACTGTGATACATTTATTATGTGACATATCTCTTCTCTCAGTACTTCTGCACTCTGCAGGCATAAGTGTATTCCTCTATTTTTTCCCCTCCTCTTTGTGTAAAGCAACCTTGGGTATTATTCATTCATTCATTCATTATCTGTAACCGCTTATCCAATTCAGGGTCGCGGTGGGTCCAGAGCCTACCTGGAATCATTGGGCGCAAGGCGGGGAATACACCCTGGAGGGGGCGCCAGTCCTTCACAGGGCAACACAGACACACACACACATTCACTCACACCTACGGACACTTTGGAGTCACCAACGTGTGTTTTTGGACCGTGGGAGGAAACCAGAGCACCCGGAGGAAACCCACCTCACAGACAGTCACCCGGAGCGGGAATCGAACCCACAACCTCCAGGTCCCTGGAGCTGTGTGACTGCGACACTACCTGCTACACCACCTAACTTATTATTGTAAGATAATAAGACATCATATAAGTTATTATTTAACTTATTATGATTTAAAAAGGGGTAGCACAGGGTGGCGCAGCAGGTAGTGTCCTAGGAAAGAGAGGAAAAATTTCCCATCCATAGAGAGCAAGACCAATAATAGTCTTTTGACTCATGGCCAGTGGCCAGCAGCTGAGCCAAAATGTTAAGGTTTGTATCACATAGGAGCCTCCAGCTCTAAGGAGGTTTTTGACAAATTTCTAGTGATGGATCAAAGTCAACCTGCTGCCCCACCCTGTGCTACCCCTTTTTAAATCTAAAAATATAAACTAAAATTAAACTTTTAATAATAATAATAATAATAATAATAAGTTAGGGTGACACAGTGGCGCAGCAGGTAGTGTCGCATTCACACAGTTCCAAGGACCTGGAGGTTGTGGGTTCGATTCCCGCTCCGGGTCACTGTCTGTGAGGAGTGTAGTGTGTTCTCCCCGTGTCTGCGTGTGCCCAATGATTCCGGGTAGGCTCTGGACCCAACGCGACCCTGAACTGGATAAGGGTTACACATAATGAATGATTTAAAATGGTTTGGCAAGTATTAAAATGTGCATGTCACATTACCCCTGTGCTCTTGCACTAGCATGAATGTTGAGACTCAAACTGCAGTGATGATTTTAAGATTCAATCAGGCCTAATAAATTAGTTTGAAACAAGGTCCTGACTTGTGAATGTTTAAACTAACAGAACTGAATAATCAGAGGCTGAGTTGACTTTGATCCATCACTAGAAATTTATCAAAAACCTCCTTAGAGCTGGAGGCTCCTATGTGATACAAACCTTAACATTTTGGCTCAGCTGCTGGCCACGGGCCATGAGTCAAAAGACTATTATTGGTCTTGCTCTCTATGGATGGGAAATTTTTCCTCTCTTTCCCCATTATTCGGCACAATGCTGTTAGTGGCCATTGGTGTACTCCTCCAAGCATGTACTGCTCTGTTAAGTTAGATGCCGTTTGAAAAAGGTATAGTGGGACTTAATGTGTCTCAGAGGTACAACATGTTCCCCTTTTACACTCGATACAATTATCTAAAGCTGAGGTTGGCTGCAGCTGACACTGACTTATCTAATATTGTGACACTAACATTAATTTATGCATACCAGCAGCTGTGTAAATGTGTTACTGAAGTGATATCACGCCAGCCCAATTCCTGTCATAACTCAAAAAGTCTTCCCTGTAAGGGAACATTGCTTTTTCGTCTGAGCTGATAACCAGGTTATAATGTTTCCTTAATGAAGACATCCCTGACTCGTTTTCACAATGAAACATTCCTGACTCATCAGGAATTTAAAACAGTTCCCAGTTGTTTATATGTTGTCCATGGTGAACAGTTAGTAAGACCAGAGAATGTAGACATATTCCTTCAGTTTGAAGAGCATAAATAATTCCTCCCTAGAAAACAAACTGAGCCTGATTGTTGTATGTAAAAAATCAGCCAAAAACTTTACATTTTTGATGGCTACTATCATCCTTTTTCCATTTTATGGTATGTTGAGTAGTATTGAAAAAGACCATGTATTTTTTATTAAATAAACAACAACTCAACAATGAAATCTTAAATTAAAAATCATCATATTAAATTATCTGAACAAAAACTCACACATACTTTTGGATAAAATATTATCCCCAAGTGCCCTGTGAAGGACTGGTGCCCCCTTCAAGATGTATACCAGCCTTGCACCCAGTGATTCCGGGTAGGCTCCGGGCCTACCATGATCCTGAACTGGATAAGCGGTTACAGACAATGAATGAATGAATGAATTATACCCAAGAACAGAGCAAATCTACGCACATGCTTTTGTAGTGGTTTTTCTTTGAACAAATAAATTATACTCACCATTTTCAAACTACTTAATTTTTATGTTATTATTTTTTGAAGTTAATTTAAGCTAGAGTTTCAGTGTAAAAGAAGCAGAGGTCTTGGCTGAAAACTGTAAAATATATTTTTAAATATCTCTGTGTGACGATAGTGTGTTCACAACAGAGTGAACAAGTCATATAGTAATGTCACCCACCTAAGTAGCTTTGTTGGTATTTTTGTACAAACTTAGAAATGTCACTAACTTGCAGACTGCAGTCCAGGTCCAGAGCCAGATGTTGTCTTATCCTGCCCTGGGCTTATGACCAACATTTTCTAGCATCTATGGTACTGTACATTATTTTGAGTAAACGGGAGATACGAGGTTAGAAATAGGGCCTTCACAGTGAAGGAATTTACTGTGTGGTGATTTAACAGGACTCAACCCTGCAATATTTGTTATCACTGCCCCAAATTACTTAATTTATCCTGTTCTTGTGCTATACTCTTAACTGTCGCCTCAGACCAGCCTGAACTGTTCTTTTTCAGGCTGCTCCATGGCTTTGTGATGGTGGAGGCAGTTGGACTTTAATAGTTGGATTATAGGTAGCTAACTGAGATCTCAAATTAGAAGTATTTTCCAGTTTCACTTCAACCTTTTTGATGCAGATATGCAAATTGCCTTGTCTAAATTGGCTGATTCCCCCTTGCCATTTAGTTGAAAGCTGAAATGCTCACAAACTGGTGAAGTTGCATTTGGTTTTGCAACTGGGTTTACTGCCCATTTGTGTCCATTTTATAAAAAAACTAACTTTCAGCCATTGAGCAGCACCAGTTCAGACCCCAACAGCTGGGAAAATTACACTTATACTACACTTAATTTTTTTAAACATATTTATTTAACATTCATCATGGTTGTTACTGTTGTTTGCTATTCCCTGTGGTTGGTTGGCCACTAGCATGATATTACAATATTATGGTTATATCAACAGCCCTAGTGAGAAACAGCAGCCTGAAGAGAAATTGAATCAGAGGAAAACTTATTCAAATGGCATGCTCTAAAATGACAAAGGCGGACAGCAAAAACAGGGCTTTTTACTAAGAATGGAGTTCTACTTACACAGGCAATTTGAAACCAACATGTCTCACATGTTTTGAGAGCATGGCCATAATTAAAAGCAGCAATGTCAAGTGACATGATGAGTCAAGTCAAGTCAAGAGAGTTTTATTGTCAATTCTGCATATGTACAGGACATACTGAGGATTGAAATTACGTTACTCTCCTCTCCAAGCTGCAGTAACATTTGACAAAAAATAGACTAAATTCAACTAAGCTAAGTATATAAATATATGAAAGTGAAGAAACAGAAGACAGAATGATGAGACTAAACAATATTGAATTGTTCATTATTTGATTTGACACAATATAAGATGTGGATATAGCTACTAGGCTACTTCAGGATACAATATATAGCAATAAATCCAAATTCATGTTAGTCATTATGATGTTTCAGACCTTTTCTTGAGAAACATTTAACTTATTGGGCATTAATTAAGTTTAATTATATACCCTCATTCTATAGGATGAAGGGTTTTGATTACAACTGGGCACATGAGTGTTCTTTGCCCCTACTTTCAATTTTAGATTGAAAGAAAAGATTTTGGAAGTTGCAAGGCTTAGAAATAGGACTGGGTATAATGTAATCAGATAACAAGAAGCAGGAATTTAGCTGAGAAAGTTATTTGCAATTTATTTATAGATAAATAGCATCCATAATTTAAAATACTGCACACTGAATAGTCTTTGGGTTCTCTTTCTCTGACAGGCCATAGTAGTAATCATTTAAATTCTATGGTGGTAATAGTGTTAAGGGGACATGCCCCTACATAATTAGCATCCCCTTAGTGGAACCCAGCCACTGACCCATCATGCAAAAATTGTCAAATGTTTTGCTTCCATCAGACAAAACAGTTAACTCATGTGTGCAAACATCATTATAAAGCAAGCAGTTTAATACTTCGCTAATGTCAACACAAATTGAAATGCCACAACCCATTTAGATCCATAAGCAGCATGAAATAACATGACACTGAAGTGGAAAGGGCTAGTTTGAAGAAGTAGGGAAACAACAGGGATGTTATCTCTGTACTGATAACGCAAGTTTGGTTTGAGAACACAGTGAATTCCTTATTGTGTACTTTAAGAGAGGAAGTATCTGCGAAATAATAAGACATCTACACTCTTAGGAAAACCCACAGTGCCATTTCCTGTTACCCTCAATGATATATTTTCATTACCTTTGGGCACATACATTTACCAAATTCTGTGTTGATTGTTGATTTTTATGTTGCATTAATTTCATAAATTCATTTTAACTCCCAGAATTTAATTGTAATTTTCTATCTAAATCATTTTTTATATATGAAAAATTACAAATATCCACACATCCTTCAGGAGTAGAGAATGTGCCTTTAGGGAACACAACTGAACTCTAAGGCCACTCTGCTGTACCTGTCTGAACTGTCTGAACAGCACTCTACCTGGGGATTTTTTATGACAGGGTACATTTGCTTCTGCATATTTTAATAAAAAATGTATTGTTTACTGGCAGAATTTTGAGTCTTTAAATGCAGGACTCACGTTTAGTGGACTAAACCGATTTAATGAAATCTAATTCTCTATTTCTAGCTGATTTCCTGCCCCTCAGTGTCTCTGTTTTGTGGTTTGAGGTCATTCAGTTGAATCACAAAGGCTCTGTGGGCTTCATTAACAGATCTGGATCTATGCCTTAGCATAAGCTCACAGTATCCCACACACAGCTGCTGCCATTCATGATCTGGAACACACACACTCGCTCACACACACACACACACACACACACACACACACACACACACACACACACACACACACACACATATACGTACCAAATTCCTCCGCAGCGCCTTATCGTGAAGTGTGCCGCTCAATTCAGTATGACATCAATTCATCCATTCAAAATTAATTACATTTATTCCACTGAGTGGCTGAATTTAATTTTCTATATTCACTTATTTTATTACCATAAAATGACATTCCTGAGATGTCATCACAAGGGGATTTCATCTTTATGATAAAGACTATGACACTTATTCTGAGCAATAGACTAAAAGCAATGAGAACAAAAAAAATCATTTTGTCCTTTGTTCTTTACCTTTTGAAAGTGCAGCTGTACTCTTATTAAGTCCCAAATAGTTTAAACTAATAGATGAGTTGTGGGTACATCATTGACTTTATCAGATATATCTATCTTTCTATATTAATATCTATGTACACCATGATTTAAACATTTTAATGTTCACATATTTCCGACATATTACACAGTGCACATACAATGTGTATAATATCTATAAGTATTATCAGCAGAATCAGATGCTCTGGAGCAGCCACACACACTTTTGGGGAACAAATTATTCTGGTTCGCAAACCACACGAACTGGAACCACATTGTCATTTATCAAATTAAACAAAAGAACAGACAAAATTCAGGATAAAAAATTAAAGGCATTGGTTTTAAGCTAGGCAGTGTCCTGAAATCCATTTTTCTTTAGTTCTTCAGCAAATTAATTTTTTATTTTATTATTCTTTCATAACAGCAATTTTATTCAAAATTACTTGAATAACAGAATTACATGATTCTGTTTAAGGCTTGTGTGTGATGATTTGTTTCACACCAAACTGTCATTTTTAGCACCACTGTGAGTGGGTGTTTTTTTTCACTAGCTCATCCAGCCATCCAAATGAAGGGTTTTATTTAATGTAGTCCCCTGCCCCTTTTCCATGTGGCTGCTACACGGTTTCGTTTCTGGAAGTGAGCTGATTTTGCCTGGATATGCTTATTGACTTAATGGCCTCTATTGACTTTACTCAGCAGTGTCTGATCTGAGCTGTGTGTGTGCGTGTGTGTGTGTGTGTGTGTGTGTGTGCGTGTGTGTGTGTGTGTGTGTGTGTGTGTGTGTGTGTGTGTGTGTGTGTGTTCAGAGATTGTGGAGGGGTGTGTGATCTGAGGTACTGGAGGTATTGTTATGCATGATATGCTATGATATAATTCTGATCCCTGCTGCTCTTCCCTGAATCCTCCAGATTGCATTTAGAAATGTGAAGTAGCTCTCTACATATAGCCATATACGTAGAACAAACTGCAATGTAAATTGTAGATATAATAAAATACTATAGATGTAGAGCCAGATACATACATGCATAGATATATACAAACACCATTTCCTGAAAGATGGGACATTTTGTGTGAAATGCTATAAAAACAAGAATCTGATTTGTTAATGATCTTGAGCCTGTATTTAACTGGCAAAAGCACAAAGAATAGGTTTCCTGTGTTTTCAATGAACAGTTTGGTTTTATTCTGTAAATATATACACCTTTAGAATTTGGTGCCTGAAACAAACTGCCAAAAGTCTGGGACAGAGGCATGTTTAACACCAGCTTTACTCTCATGGCCATTTGAGTAACATAAGTGTTTGTTATGTGGGGCGATCTGAGAGCCTGAAGGTTATGTATGGCGTCAAAATAGGTTCTAAATTTCTGAGAACCAAAAAACAGAATCCATAACCAATAAATGACATTTTGTAATTGAGAAAACTCTCATTAATACTGAGAGTTATAAAAAATGTTTGTAACAAGAATATTTCTGTATATTATCATCTATTTTGAGTTTAATATTCTTGAAGAATCCGTTTGCGCTTTCATTCCGCCTTTTCTCAGTCGCACTTCTCTCAGTCTCGCTTTCACCTCCAGAAGTTTCTCACTTTTGAATTTTGATGAGGGGGGGGGGGGGGTAATCTAGACAGTCATTGTCTACTGAAGTTAAGCCCTGCCCACTCAGCTGATTCTATACACCCCACTACATCAGAGTCAATCTTACCCTGACTGGAAAATGACAGACCGGCAAACACAGGTAACATGTCAACTATTTTTAACGATTATGTCTTTTAGAAAGGCACAGTGCATCATAGAGGCTTAGAGTCATTTTCCAATCAGGGTTAGGGTGTGCAGAATCTGCTGGGTGGGCGGGGCTTAACTTTAGCAGCCAATAACTGTCTAGATCCCGACAATGTCAAGAGTCAAAAACTAGAAACCTCTGGAGTACAAAGTGAGACTGAGAGAAGTATTCTCGTTACAAACATGTTTTTATAATTCTCCATATTAATGAGAGTTTTCTCAATTACAAGATGTCATTTATTGGTTATGGATTCTGTTTTTTGGTTCTCAGAACTTTAGAACCTATTTTGAACACATAGTTATGCTCATTCAACACTGGTGGCCAGCCTTACCCTATATGGACAGCTATTCATCCAGATTTTATGAATACTTTAAGGTAGATGAATAAAGACCTCTTTGCAATCTTGCATTCAAATTGTTTCTGTATATATTATTTGGCAGTTCTCTAATGAAGATTGGTATAAAGTGATGAGAAATTACCTATATTTTGTTGCAAAGACAAAAGAAAGATGCACAGATGGTTACAGTTGTATGCAAAAGAATGAGCAAAATACATAAAAAATGTATGGCATTCTCTTCACAATTTCTATCTGCTTTGCTGAGTTTTACAGATTGGAAAAAAGGAAAATAATAAATTATAAAACATGGCAGCACTTTTACTTAGAAAATCAATGCAACATTTAATCAGGGGTGCCAATGCTTTTGCAAACAAATGCTTCTGTTAATTTACTAGGGGTATTTAAAATGTAGGCAGACTGTAGGAAGTAATTGAGGTAGACAGTAGATATATAAAGAGACAGTCTACCAACAGACTGCTATGAGGAATTGATTGCATTCGGCCATGTTAGCATTAGCAGGGCCTTGTACTGACTTTGATTATTAGTTTTCAATCACTCTGTAACCCCTCCACATTTCAATGACAGGGCTTTATACCCCTCTAGTTAACAATTATTAAAAATAATTAAAAAAACAATGTATTGTTGAACTTAGGCTTGGCGGCACGGTGGTGCAGCAGGTAGCGTCGAAGTCACACAGCTCCAGGGACCTGGATGTTGTGGGTTCGAGTCCCGCTCTGGGTGAATGTCTGTGAGGAGTTTGGTGTGTTCTCCCTGTGTCCGCTTGGGTTTCCTCCAGGTGCTCCGGTTTCCTCCCACAGTCAAAAAACACATGTTGGTAGGTGATTGGTGACTCAAAAGTGTTTTTTTTTTTAACCAAATGTGTGAGTGTGTGTCACTCTGTGAAGGACAGGTGCCCCCTCCAGTGTGTGTTCCTGCCTTGCGCCCAGTGATTCCAGGTAGGCTCCGGACTCACTGTGGCCCTGAACTGTATAAGTGGTTACAGATAATGAATGAATGAATTAATGAACTTTGGCTCATTGTCAATTGCTTCAGAGCATTCCAGTCTATGGACAGTAATTTTCTATGGATATTATATAAGCTGTGTGTGCAGTCGAATACTGAGACAGCAATGGTTACACCTTAAAATACTTTAGTCCAATAACTTAATTCAACAGTTCTTTCCTCTGTATTACCACATGATTCACATAAAAGCAAAGGAGCTGCTCTCTTGGGCATATTATATTAATTAAAATATTCATCAAAAGAATAAAGAATTTTACATAGTAACATTTTAAACAATTACAAACTCTGGACATAGGTACATGTGTATACTAGGGCTGGACGATATGGCCAAAATGTATACACAATATATTTCAAAATTTCAGTAGATATAATTCAATTCTGATATTGATATAAACAATATAAAAGCCACAGAAAATCTTGCCAGAACAGACAAGAAACATGGCATCACCCTTAAACATAATTTAATGAACGTCAGTCAGTGTAACTAATGTATAATGAAATATTGAAAATGTGTTTATCATATCAGCCATCAGCCCTGAGTAATCATATCATTGTTATTGAAACATTTTATATTACGATATATATTGATATTTTGTCCAGCCCTAGTTTATATAATTGCAAAGTGAGAGTATCTTTGTGGTTATGTTTACTGAACTATAAAAGTCTTGGTATGGTGGTATGGTTCAATTTCTTAGCCTAAGAACTTGTTTGGGCTTTTGTGGGTATGTAACCAAGGTAAATGATAGGCAATTGAGTAAAGAGAGAGACAAAGACAGACACATATGAGAGAGAGAGAGAGAGAGAGAGAGAGAGAGAGAGAGAGAGAGAGAGAGGATTACAGACAGGGAGGATGCTTTTATGAATGCAGTCAGTGGGACATCAGGCTGAATGACATTATCCTGAGACAGGAGCCAGAGACTAAATGAGGGTATTATTAGACTTTTATCAGCTGCATCAAAATGCAGGACATGTAGCACAAGGGTGGGCCATGAGTATACCCCAAATGCGCATGTGCGGGTGCATACACACACACACACACACACACACACACACACAAACACACACACAGAGCGCTGAATCATCCACATTCAGTGTAATGCACAGGGAATTTATAAGGGTGAATGATGAGTAAAACGCCTAGCCCGCCCACCTCCCACATAACGAGATACACAAAGACACACAATTGTGAGGAGTAAAGGACACTCACCTAGCCTAATTAAGGTGGCTGACATTTCTGGCAGCATAAGCAGCTGTCTGATAGGGGCTTGTGAGGAAAAATGTTCTGTGCCATGATCACAGTACCCATGACTCACTGCTGTATAACACATATGCTATATATATAGTTGATTTTAGTAGGGTGAAATGCTTTACGATACAGTGCTGAAAAATATACAACAAAATTAAGAGCTCACCCTTTTGTTTTAACATCCCTCCTGCCATAATGCAAGCTTTATCTTAAAACCTGATGCTTTCTCTTTATCAAAGCTGTACTCCAAGAAGTCACTGACAATATTTTCCTCTTCAAAGAGACACTAATATTTACACAAGCAACTACACACAAAAAAAACTACACACCACCAGTTAGCATTGTGCAAAGGAGTCACACTATTCTTTTCATTTGTATTGAGTTATTAACTGATCTCAAATAGAATTTCATATGTGTTTTCTTACACTCTACCACATGCTGATCTATGTGAAAATTCTGGGCATAAGTCTGTTGCACTTCTGTAGTAGATAGTCATCTTTTGGGGGCGTTATTCAAAAGGTAGCAATACCTTCCATTTCCATCAAACAATGCTAGCAAGCAGCAGAGCTTCAAACAGTGAGTAATTTAAAGTAATTAGAAAACACTTATAAAATAGAATGTACTTTTATGGTGTTTGGCAGAAGAATTTATCCAGAGTCACTTACAGTTTTACAAATGGAGGTGAATATATTGTTTCCAGAGTCTATTCTAAAGACTCCTAACTATAGCATGGTGTGCTTAGCCAAATAGGGAATTGAAACCAGCCTAACGCTTGGGTAGTGCAGTTAAATGGCCGGCATTATAGTTGAGTGAGGGAACAGAAGAGTGAGGGAAGCAAAACCTCAGCCAGTAATTTCACACCAGTATCCACTCAATGTGTAAAAATTCTTAGCGCTGTGTAAGAGTGATAAAGAGCAGGGTAGTACCCACTAACTGACCATTATTCACCTCTGTCTCTCTGTAAGTGCTTCATATATAGCTGCATCATGTACTGTATTGAAAGGATTATTTTCATTTAGGGAACCAGTTATAACAAGCACTCGTCCATTATAGCTGACTCCATTTTATGCTGTACTGGTTTGAATGTGATTTATTCTGCACAAACAGTGGAAATTTGAGGGTGTATGGTTGGGGTTAGAAGAAGCTCAGTCCTACACAAAAGATTTAGAGATATTTGGTTTCTGACTCTTATTTTGTTTATTCTGAATTATCTTCCTTGTCTTCTTTTGAATAACTTGTTTCTGATTCTACAACTTGGAGTGTTTAAATAAAAGAAAGTAAAATAAAATAACTGTTATATACCATGTCTGTGGAAGTGTTCTAGTTACTGCTAGATGCCATAAATTATCAGTTCAGTTTGGGGAAAATGTGTTATGATTTAGGTTTATGCTTTATTATAGCACAGTTGTGTACTGTAAAGTAATTAACAGGCTTGATTTTTAATATGCAATAGGCATTGCATATTTTATTATTAGACTATATTTCCTTGTATATTTGCTACTTAAGTAAGATCAGTGTCTTTAAAATGATTTATAATAAAAACATAATTTTACTAGCAGTAACATTTTTGCTTTTTGTTTCTGGATACATTTATATGCAACCAAGTTGCTTTAAGCAAAAACTTTGCCAACATAATTTTATATATTACTGAAAAACTTTATTAAAAACTTTATTTGAAATAATAGTATATGTAAATTAATTTGTATAATTTGTAAATTCATTGTGTCGAATTTTTGTGTGCAGGTTGTAAGGCCCTATTGAAGTGTCTTTCTGGGAAATTTTGTAGCCGAGAGCTGATTGGAATCATGGGACCCTCAGGGGCTGGCAAGTCCACCCTTATGAACATCTTAGCTGGCTACAGGTATGTATAGTAAAACTGAACACTTCATATTCATTGATCACTCAGAGCTCATTTGAGCCTCCTCTCATTGTATGTACTTGCTTCATCATTACATCATCCATTGTAATATATTTTAGAATACATATTCATGCATCTATTCATGTCCATATTTCCCAGAGGGACCCTGCACCTGTAGACTTCATCCCAGTTGCCCCCTTTACCACTTAATAATCATTATCAAACCACCACACAGCTGGTCTTTCCTTCTGTCATCTGTTTTATCTCTTATTTTCTGTCTCTATTTATTTTCCTCCTCTCTTTCCTGGTCTGTCTTGTGTGTGCCCTTCTCTTCTTCTGCACCTTTCTTCCTTTCTACCTCATCTTCTTTGAGATACACATATACAGCTACATTTAATGTGAGATCCAGTGTCCACTCTTAGTGCAAGCGAAACAAAGCCTGGCACCTTATTTGGCTTTCTTCTACATTTCTTTATTTTCTCCTTTCTCTTTTCTCACCTCAGAGAGACAGGCATGAAGGGTCAGATTCTGGTAAATGGCCGACCCCGTGACCTTCGTACCTTCAGAAAGATGTCCTGTTACATCATGCAGGATGACATGCTGCTGCCGCACCTGACCACACGGGAGGCCATGATGGTGAGAAACGCAAAGACTGAAGTGCATACCACTGTAATACCAACACCTAACCTTCACACCTACAGTAAAAAAATCTAAATTGTAGAACTTATATTTTACTATATTTCTAGGTCAATTAATCATCCCAAGGTATACTAACATGAATAGAAGGAATTTACATATCTTATTTATTACTGGAATTTGAAAAAGGGGCAGACCCACTGTACTGCAACAGGTAGTGTTGCTATTATACAGCTCCAGGGTCCTGTCTGTGAAGAGTTTGGTGTTTTCTCCCTGTGTCTGTGTGGGCTTCCTCTGGGAACTCCTGTTTCCTCCGACAGTCCGAAAATACACATTAGTGTGCAGATTGGCTGTGCAAACTGTCCGTAGTTGAGAATGCGTGAGTTTTTGGTGCCCTGTGATAGCCCCATCCAGGATGTGTTTCCTGCTTTGAACTGTATAAGCGGTTCCAGAAAATGAAGAAATTAATTCATTAATTAATTCATTTAATTTTTATTTGAAAATAGGTAATTATTATGACATAAAAGAAGCCCTTGATAGTTCCAGATCAAATATTAGTAGGAAGTGTAGAGGCCCTGCAGGAAAAATAGTGCTTTGTCCATTTTGTGACAAGGGGCATTGTTTTGCTTGAAAATTGTTGGCTGATTGGGAGATTTTCACAGGGAAAATATTGCTGAAGGAGGTTCTGATAGACATTAGCATTTACATTGCCATGTAACTGTGTAACTTGTTTAACCACTTTGGGTTTAGTCTTTCTCCAGCTCGAAGGCAATAATGTTTGCCATCTGCCTCCTAAGTTAAACTTGCTTTTATCACTAATGTTAACTTTGGACTAGTTCTCACAGCATACTTCTTAACAAAGTTTAGTCTAGACTTTTGATTCTTTCTGCTGATGAGAGAATTGGTAGTGTGGAGTGGCACCTTGGCTGCTTGGTGCTGAACTGGCGAGGAGTGCCAGCTGCATTGTTGAGCCACTTTCCCAATGAGAGTCTCTGAATCATTATGTTCGCTCATAAATTTGACTTGAACTACCAGCATTTTGGGGGACTTTGAATGAATTAATGCCATAGTAAAACTTTCAGCATTCTGAAAATTTGCAGTGGCTGAAAGGGTCAGCCTTTGGCCTTCATCCTACAATCTCCTGTTGCAGTAAAATAGCATCTTGTGCCAAATAAGTACCTACAATATTTTAAGTATCCCAGTGTTCTTTAATTTTGAAAGAAATTTTAAGTGAATTTGAAGTTAAGTTAAATTAATTGAAATTTTTAATTCCAAGGCCGTGTATACTTGTCACATGGTAGCATGTTCCTGGCTTGCACCAAACTAAGATTCTAACACTTACACACCACAGATGAGTTCTCTCATGTTTATAAATGCCTTTTTTACAGGTTTCGGCCAACCTTAAGCTGAATGAAAGCATGGAGGTGAAGAAGGAACTGGTGAGTGAGGCTGCTAACATTTTAATATTTTAACACAATTAGATAGAATTTCAGTCTATAAATTTATTAATACAGTTTTTAAGATCTAAGTCTTAGATCTAGATGAGCAAGTCGCAAGGAAAAAAATCCTCAGAAAGTGAGGAAAAAACCTTGAGAGTTGCCATGATTCAGATCAGGTTCAAAAGCGGTGCAAAACAACAAAAATAGTATATTAACAAAGAGCAGTTTAATATAGACCTGTATGAATGAAGAATAATGGAGATATAATGAGTCTAGAACATCATACTATGTGAATGCAAGAGCTGTATTAATAAAGAATAGTGAGGCAGGAGAACAATGGACACTAAAATTCCTGCCTCCTCAGTTAATCAGTGGGCAAAAAAGGTGAGATATTATGGGGCATTCAGATGGCACCTGTGCTTCACCCTTCCTCTGCATTCATAGATCTGTACCTTTTATTTAAGGAAAAATGACCAAATGATTGAATAAATAATAGATTTTAATCTTTGTCATGAAAAATGAGGCGGTGTCTAAGTCCTGAGTATTGACTGGAATGTTATTCCATGCTTTATATGAAACAGCTCTTCCCCCTGCAGTAGATTTAGTATTTTACGCGCAAACAGGCAGCCAGCACATTGTGGTCTAAGTAGGTGTGATGGTTCATGATAGGAAAAAAGTTCACTCAAGTACTAAGGGGCGAGGCCATTTAGAGCTTTCAGTGCAGATAGCAGTATTTTTGCAAAATATTCTGAATTTAAATGGCAGCCAGTACAAAGCTGATAATATCAGCGTGATAGGGTCAAACTTGCTAGTCTGTGTTAGAACCCAGGCTGTACTGTTCTGGACCAACTGAAGCTTGTATAGGTATTAACTGGAACATTTGGAAAGCAGGGCATTGATATTGTCCAACCTAGAAGTAATAAAGGCATAAACTAATATTTCAGCATCTTGTATTGATATTGTATTTCTTAACTTATTCATTCATTATCTGTAACCGCTTATCCAGCTCAGGGTCGCGGTTATTTCTTAACTTAGCCATATTTAAAAAATGAATAAAATATATTCTAGTAATATTAATTATATTTAAATCCAATGACAAATCAGAATCAATTGTTGATGCCATGATTTTTAACAATTGTGTCTGATGAAACTAAAAAACATTTGAAATTTGCATAAAATCAGACGGTTATTACTAACACATTATGGGACAATAAGAAGAACCTATGTAATTTTTACCACAGTCTTCTATCTTAGTAAACTGGAGTTTATATATACTTATAACTCTATTTGATTGTGTGTTGTCAGCATAGCAGTGAAAGTTTCATGTTTAAGGAAAATATTGTCTAGTGGCAGCTTATATAATATAGATAGTATAGGTAGCATAAACCATAATCTTGGGGTATACCATATTTACTTTTGTAAGTACAGATGATTAGTTGTTTACATTTACAAACAGAAAATCAGACAGGTAGAACCTAAATTAGGCCATTGTGTAATAAAACTAGCCTGTCTAGTAAAATAGTTTAATGAATGCTGCACTTAAATCAACTTAAACTACCAGAGATACATAACTTGATCAAAGATCATGAGACCTAAATGCTGACTAAAGTTTTCATATATTTTTCATATGGAATTCCTATTTCGTGTGATTATATTCATAGACAGTATTGCACCACCCAAACTAATTCAGAAGGGCTTATAACATCTAACATCTAACATTTAAGAAGTGCATCTAACAAACAAAACCTAAAAATATATATATATATATATATATATATATATATATATATATTTTAATGTGGTATTATTGTACTATTTTATACTTTGTGATTTTTTTTTACAACTGAGAATAAATGTTGATAATGACAAACTTTCCTGAAAGTATGTTTTTATATGCTTGCATGATGCATATTTAATCTGACTGATTGTCTTCATGCATGTGTATGGCAGGTAAATGAAATCCTCACAGCTCTAGGCCTGCAGGAGTGTGCACACACTCGTACACACTCTCTTTCCGGTGGTCAGTGCAAGAGGCTGGCTATCGCATTGGAGTTGGTCAACAACCCACCGGTCATGTTCTTCGATGAACCAACCAGGTGACCCACTGATTCCTATGCTTTTACAAATGGAAGTCAGTATGATTGGACTGTATTAAGTGCTATGTATGCTATGTAATCATCGCATACACAGTCAGCTTGGTGCCACACTTTTAGTCAGATATTAAGTATATATTATTAATTATACACTAAATGATCATTGGATTAGGAACCTTGTACTCATTGTCCATTTTTTCAGCTGCACTGGCCATACGGGAACACTTTGTACTTCTACAATTACACAGACACAGCAGTACTGCTGTCCACACTGTTAGACACACCAACCTCATTGGTCCACCTTGTAGATGTGAACAATGAGTGCAAGGTAGATACCAGGTAGATGTTCCTAATCCAATGATTATTCAGGCCACCCCTCAAAATTTACTGAATAGTGATATTGAAAAAAATTGCTTATATAACTAAGCACCTCCCCCCCTATTATTAAGTATGAGAAGCTTATGTTTGGGGCTGTTGTTCTTCCTCCAAATTCCCTGGGACCAGTTTTAATTAATTTATATTAACATATTATATTGGACCTTGATGTACAAAGTGATTTGAAATAAAACTCTAACTGCAGCTGTTTCTTCCACTATAACACTGATTGTTCTATTCTATTCTATTCTATTCTATTCTATTCTATTCTATCCAAAACATATTACGACCAAATTCATGAAAGTTTATGTCCACAAAATCAAGCTTTTCACATGTTCATTCCAGTCCACCATGTCGAAACGCTGTGGGGCGAAATAAAGAGGAAGCTCCCAAGGAGAGGATCTAAGAGCCTGGAGATTCTTGAAAGTGGTCTCAGGTTTCTTGTCTTGTATTCTCCAATCTCATTAATAAAGCATTATCGGAGAAGCCCCATTGCTTTTGGCAGATGGAGGTTGCAAGAAGTGCAGAGGTACTGATAATTGTGACAAAGGATATTGTTAAGGAAAAATAGCTGTGGTTCTTCAAGCTAGGTTTATAACTATAATGGTGACTGTAAATGAAATAAATATTGCATCAAGCGGTTTAGCATTCTTCTAAACTTATTAGTATTCACCTGTGTATGTTTGTGTGTGTGTGTGTGTGTGTGTGTGTGTCTGTGTTTATGTGGAATGTCATGACAATTCACTTCTCAGGTCAATGTTCACTTTTGGTGATTTGTCAAGACAAAAAAAGTATAGCCTAACTTTTCTAAATGTTTTTATCTCAAATATGATGTTTCTAGTTCCCAAACCTAAAAGTGCCAAAGTTTTCTTTTGGTTACTGAGGTTAGGTTTAGGATTAGATTTAGCATTAGGTGTGTTGTTTTGCTACATTTACTGTTATGTCTATGAAAAAAATCCTAATAAGTATCGTCGAACCAACATGTGTTTATGTGTGTATTTTTATGTGTGTGTTTGTATGTCAGTGGCCTGGACAGTGCATCCTGCTTCCAGGTGGTTTCTCTGATGAAGTCTCTTGCTCAGGGAGGAAGAACAATCATCTGTACTATCCACCAACCCAGTGCTAAACTCTTTGAGATGTTTGACAAGGTACTAGTTGACAATAATTGCCTTTATATGTAACAGAAATTTACCAGTCAATATGTTGATGGGTATTGTACCTTATGTCACATATAAATTTCAAATAGCTGGTCATTTGACTGTGCAGAATTTAATTGATTCTTACTGATTAGTTGGACATTAATATACACTATATTGCCAAAAGTATTCACACACCCATCCAAATAATTTAATTCAGGTGTTCCAATCACTTCCATGGACACAGGTGTATAAAACCATGCACCTAGGCATGCAGACTACTTCTACAAACATTTTTGAAAGAATCGCTTGCTCTCGAGTTTGGTGTGGAAGAACTAGACTGGCCCCTGAGTCCTGATCTCAACCTGATAGAACACCTTTGGGATGAATTAGAGTGGAGATTTCAAGCCAGGCCTTCTGATCCAACATCCTCACAAATGTGTCTGACCTCACAAATGCACTTCTGGAAAAATCTTCAAAAATACCCATAATCACACTCCTAAAATTTCATTCCCAGCATTCCCAGAAGAACTGAAGATGTGACAGCTGCTAAGGGTGGGCTATGGATTGACAATGGCATGTCATTTGCTGGATGACAGTATTATTGTAGAGGTATTTGGTAGGATATGTGTAATCAATGGGACCAGAGTTAAAGACAGGACTAAGGTTAATCATTGGAATGTGTGGGACTGCAATTAAACAGAAATAAAAACAATAGTCTAATTTTAACAAATGCAGTTATGATTATGCAATGGTATTATGGTTAATTAGGGGATCTGCAATTAGCCAATGGAGATAGAGCTAACTGGATAAGATTAACTGATGGCAGGAGTCCCAAACTACCAGTCTGTGGATGACATCCTGCTTACAAGTTACAATTTATGTTTAAATCTGCTCCACAATTGTGTAACTAAATATCTACATATGACAGGTGTAACCCTAATCCAACTGGTAGGACTAGGGTAAAACAATGCTAGGAGAGCTAACTGCTGAAAATATGCTAATTGTTGGGACTAAGATTAACCACTGGTTATTATTTGAAAATGTGGAACACAGTCCTGTAGTGCATGTTGTTCCCTTATCAGTGCAAGGACACAGCACTGACAGTGAAATCTGCCAACTCCAATCCAAAACCTAATGTCACTTAATCTAATATACTTTAAATCGAATCACTGACCTGCTTTCTCTGTCTTATGTAGCTGTACATTCTGAGTCAGGGCCAGTGCATCTATAAAGGCACTGTTCCGTACCTCATTCCCTATCTGAAGAACCTTGGCCTTCACTGTCCCACTTACCACAACCCTGCAGACTTCAGTATGTCCACACTTACTACTAATTTAAATAAATAAATAAATATATATATATATATATATATATATATATATATATATATATATATTCATTTTTGCGTTTTTACTTATGAATATTGACAAATGCATATTTAATGTCAGTATGCTTTGTAGAAACAGCAAAAAAAATTGTGTTTTAGAATTTGAAGTAATTTATATGTGTTGTTCTTCTATTTGTCTACAGTAATTGAGGTGGCATCAGGGGAGTATGGAGATTTGAACCCTGTCCTTTTTGAGGCTGTGCAGGGTGGCTTGTGTTCAGACGGAGGCAAGAAGAATTCCAGTGACAAAAGTGACCCCACATCATCCTGCCCCACTCAGTGTAACAGTGTAAGTTTGCAAACACGCTACTGTCATGAAATAAACTATACGTCAAAAAGTTTGTAGACCCCCTTATAATGATGAATTTTCAGTATGTATAATATCCACAGAAAAGCATAATATGAAATGGGATGCTCTGAGCTTAAGGTAACCATATTTAATGACAAGTTAAATACAGGGGTTTAAAGATCCTCATTGGCTTGTGGAACAGAGGAACTGCATTATCTGGAGTAATGGTAATTTAGATGGAGGACCTTTGGGGTGAGCAGGAGTGGTGTTTATGATCAAGAACTAATCATCCAACATCAGTGCTTGACCTTATTAATGGTCTCATGGCTCAGTGCACTCAGGGAAGACTTTAGACTAGATGTTGGAATATTTCTGTGCGGAGTGACAGCATTGAGCCATGAGTAAGGGGTCAGATAGTAATTTTGAATGATTAGTTGTCACTCCAATATTTACCAATGTACGGGATGCAGCCTCTTTACTACCAGATATCATCATGTCCCTCTAAACAACATTTGGTATTCGGCATAGTGACATTAGAGTATGGTGTTTAAGCCACCTCTTGCATTTGTCTTGTGTTTTGAACAGGATTCAGAATACATTGAGAAACACACGTTTGCCACCAGCACCCTTACACAGTTCTGCATTCTGTTTGAAAGAACCTTTATCACTATATGCAGAGATATGGTGAGTTTTCCATTTTGGTATTTTGGTTTATTGCTGTCAGATGTTTTTAAAGACTTCTTAGAGTGAGAATACTGCTTTATAAATTGGAGGTTTTCCACTGACAACTGACATGCTTCCTCAGGTCCCTAATAAAAACATTTTTATTTTATTTAGTTTATTTTTGTATGTGTCCAATACCGCTGGACCTATTCATCAATTTACATCTATCCCAGAGAAGAGAATGTTATGTACATTTATGGCACACATACTGACTCTAACACCAAAGTTATACATTTAAAACGTACATTTCCATTGTTTGTACATTTAGTGACAAATAACTTACCTGTACATTGCCTTTTTTTCTGAAAGTGTAATGCTGTGTTTGAGGATTCTTATTTGTTTGTCCAGGTGTTGACCCATCTGAGGGTGATGTCACACCTATGTATTGGTGTTCTGATTGGTTTGCTCTACCTGAACATTGGGAACGATGCCAGCAAAGTGTTCAATAACACTGGCTTCCTCTTCTTCTCCATGCTGTTCCTCATGTTTGCTGCACTCATGCCCACCGTCCTCACATGTAAGAAAATGGGTGACTATGTGAATGTAGGCCTTTTTGGTGATTTGTACAGTAAAATACTCCTAGTTTCTTTCTTTGATCTCAACAGCTTTACTTTAATTTTTGGCTTTAGTGTGTTGTGTTTGAAATTTATGACAACAGGGAGTGTCATTGTTACACAGCTCCAGGGTGTCTCAGGGTGTCAAACCCTGTCTCTGGTGACTGTCGGTGTGGAGTTTGGTGTTTTCTCCCTGTGCCTACGTTGGGTTCCTCTGGCTCTTCCAGTTTCCTCCCACAGTCCAAAAACACATGCTAGCAGGTCAATTGGCTGTTGAAAAGTGTCCATAGGTGTGAGTCTGTGAGTGAATGTGTAAATGGCACACTGGCCAAGGTGTGATCCTGCTTTGAATCCAATGATCCAAGTAGGGTCCAGACCCACTGTGGAAAGCAGTTACAGTAAATGTATGAATTAATGAATCTCTTGAGAAATGTACAGCTTACAATTGAATGTGATAAAGTTCTATATTTAGTATAATCATTACATTAGTGGAGCAATGTTATGTTAATTTCACAGTTCCTCTGGAGATGTCGGTGTTTAAACGGGAGCATCTGAATTACTGGTATAGTTTGAAGGCTTACTACTTGGCCAAGACCATGGCTGACATTCCATTCCAGGTACGGCAGTAGTATTGTTTATAACTGTTTCAGGTGTTAAACTGATGTTCAAGTGTTAAACAAATTTAAATGAATGTTCTATTTAAAAACATAAAAATGGCAAATCTAAAAATGCCTAATAATGTCTGGTAATGTAATGTATGTGATTTTTTTCTTTTATAAAATCGCTGTGATTATTTTTTCAAATTCAATTATTGCAGTAAGTTTTGATTGGGAACATTCTGTGTTTTTTTCCACCTGTGATGCTTGAGTAGATCAGATAAACTGAAGTCTCCCTTTGTAATGTCATTTTAAAGTGCTATGTCTATCATTCTGGCAGTAGATATCGCATCATATCTAAAACAAAAAAAAAAGCCCTTATCTCTTTTGCTGTTAGTGACGTTTTTAGTCGAAGAATGTTTTTTGTATGTGGGGAAATATTGGACTGTTGCTATTGCCTGAATATTTCATAATGCCGTCTGCGAGCTTGTATGTACAATGCTGTATGGTCGGTCATTGTCTTGTCTCTTGGGAACGGCAAAACAGAACACGGAGAGGGTCAATGTTCCCACAGGGCAGTATTAACATGCACATGTGGCCAACCCTGCTATAAAAACAAAGAGCAGAGAACAACACACACAGAGAGTGTGTGACTTAGATCATCAGTGATCATAGATCATAGATCAAAGACTTAGATCATAGAACATCAATGTCATAGTTGACTAACAGGAGAACATGGTGTAAGTTTATTTTTAATGTATATGTTGCCAGTGTATTCAAGATTTCTCGTCTTCTCCCATTTATCTGTCTCTTTTACATACACACAGATCATATGTCCAATAATGTACTGTAGTATAGTGTACTGGATGACAGAGCAGCCTCCAGAAGCAGGTAGATATCTGCTCTTCATGGCTCTGTCCACCTCCACTGCCCTAGTGGCCCAATCTCTGGGGCTTCTTATTGGAGCTGCTTCAACCTCTCTACAGGTACATAATTATATGCAAAACCTTTTGTAAAATTTAGTTATAGTGTTACAAGCACTACAACAACATTAAAGTGTTTTTTTTTATTTATTTTTTAAAGACTGTAATAAATTTAAACGAACAATTACACATTACACTAGGCATTGAAACCGGTTATTACAAATTAATAATCAGTCACAGGTTTTTCCTGACTCTCACCTATTTTGTCTTTGGGTTTTCACTAAGTCCGTCTTTGTTTTTCCCTAGGTGGCCACGTTCGTAGGCCCAGTCACAGCCATTCCTGTCCTTCTGTTCTCTGGCTTCTTTGTCAACTTTGACACCATCCCTAAATACCTGCAGTGGAGCTCCTATGTCTCCTACGTCAGGTCAGCAGCCGCTTTTATGATGATAGTACAGTAGTATCATAATCTTTTGGGGTTTTTGATTTAAAGAGATTTCATTTATATTGTGGTTGAACGTCCTAAACTTCTATTGGTTTTATTTCACTTTTAGGACTGTTAAAGTAAATTATGTTTGTTCTGATTGTCTGACACCATAATAATAGTCATACATTACACTAAAAATGATACATTTTACCTTTTTTCCATTCCTGTTATATACTCTCTGCTGTAATATCTCCTCTCCAGCATAAATGGCCTGCTAAACAGTTTCTGTACATCATCTGTGTGTACTGAAGTGAAAATTTTAAAATCTTTTTTTAACAGTATTGACATAAAACATTTAACATACAAAAAGTCCTTTTAATTACATTACTGTGCAGATTACGGAGATAACTGAATCACAGGCCCAACAGAAATACATTCACTTCTGATCAAGATACACATCTTTGATGGAGACGGTTCTTGGAAACAAGAAAGAACCTTGCGTCTGTAGATTTTTTGTTCTTAGGTTACATTTATATAGCGCTAAGGCCGTTTTACCCAAGGTGACCAAACAAACAAATAAATAAAAATAATTAAATTTGAGGAGACAATACAATAGTATTAAAAGCAATGGGAAAACCTGTAATGCCTGAAATTTGTTCACCTGGTAAGTCACACTTTATAATAAGAAGAGGATCTGAATAAATTAGTTAAAATGAATGAATGAATGAATGAATGAATGAATGGGCTTGCTGAAAAAGGCATAATTGGAAAAATCACACCCTAGTTCTAGAGGTATGTGCAGTATACAGGACACTGACTTTGCTGATACACAACAAAAGTGCTCAGCGTGTACTACAGTTATAACCCAGCTTTTCTTTTGGTTCCTCAGGTATGGTTTTGAGGGCGTTATCCTATCTATCTATGGTATGAATCGATCTGAGCTGGAGTGCCCAGGCATGGTGTGTAAGTTCCAGAAACCTGAGGAGGTGCTGCAGCTCTTGGACGTAGAGGATGCAAAGTTGTACGTGGACTTCATGGTGCTGGGGGTCTTCTTCTTGATCCTCCGGCTAGCCACATATCTAGTGCTGCGATACAAAGTCAAGTCAGAACGCTAGGGGCTCAAAATCAGCTACCAGACTTTCTTTACCACTACCATAATTATTTTTCGCTTGCACATTCAACAAACTTACTTACTTAATTACTTATGCTGTGGGGGCAAACCAGTGCAATATTCACCAACCTCTTAAATCAATGCAAAGGAATATTGTGTTGTTTTGCACATGACCATTCCTCTTAGGTTTTGATTACTTGAAGAATCACTTGAGTTCTTTTTGAACAGATGTGATAAGCTTAATAGCAGAGGGTCAGTATCTGCCAGTAGAGATCTATGATTTTTTTATGCTTTTTTTAAGTTATTTTGTCATTTGTTTTCAGGCTTATTCCATTAAGTATTGTATAGATGCATTCTAATATGATGTCTGAAGTCCTACTGTAACTAACAAGCATGATGGGTTTGAATGGAGCTCAGCAAAGCTGTCCAAATTGACAATCTTTCACATGCCCTCTATAAAATATGGACTGTCCTAATGTGAACAGCCTAAACAACATAGGAACCTGAGTGAGTGCCTGTCAAACAGCCAAAAGCAAAGCATCATTCCACTCTGAATCCTTCCCTTGGCTCAGTTTCCCTCACTTTTCAAGGATGTGGGAAACTATGGACTCAGAGGAAATCTGATTTCAGGTTACACACAGGTACATTTGCCCTGCACCATGTTGTCCTTCGTCTGGATATCGTAGACTGTAAGAAAAATCTAACCAGCACCTCCTTCTTATGTCTTTTCAACAATGTAGTCTTCCCAGGTTGCATCACTCATCTACAGAAGAGATATCATGTTTGTGCTTTTACACTGCTATTCATACTTTTGCCTATTATGAAGACACCTCACCCATTTTATGTTAATCTGCAACCACTTCCAGGCAAGGGATCTACATCATTTTCTTTCCATGGTGTAGACATTATACAAGGAACTGCAGCAAGTGCTCTTGATGTGAGCTGCCTGTAAAATTTTCAAACTAACTATGGACAAAATGGGATGTAGTTTGCTGGATTAACTCTTTAACTCAGCAACAGTAGTATCTGTGCTGTGACATTGTGTATCTTGACTGCCACATTTTGGAGGGTGTAAAAGCTGTTGAGTGACCTTGTGTATATTTTATATCTGGATGGAACTCTGGACTGCACCGTGTTATACTGTTTTAGTATGAAAAGCATAACTGGCTGCCTACAATGGACATCATGCTAAAGACAGGAATGTGAACTCAAACTTTGGAATACAGTATAAATCTGGATATACTTTTCCTTTAAATCAGGATCAAGAAAAAACAAGATGTCAGTGGAACCTTCTTGACCTTAACCGCCTATATTATGGATATCTGCTGTCTTCTGAGCTTTCATGTTTGGCAAGAAGGAGTAATTGTTTTCTTGACCCTTTCCCAAGTGTGTGACTAAATGTATGTTGTTTGGTACAGGGACTCCTAGTCTGTGTCTCTTTGCTTCACTTAAGACTGTTTCCCCCTCCACTCTATTAAGTGGAGCTCATGCAAGCAAGTCTGCAACATTTTTGCTGTCAGTTCTACTGTCCCCTGAACAGTGGAATGACACAGACTGTCAAAAATGTCTATTGCCGGACACCTGAAATGCTGGATGGACAGTGTGTGCCTCCTTAATGATAATTTATTCTATACTCCTCAATGGACGTCAGCACCTATTATGAGCACTTCCCTGTCCACTTAATTAACACTGCTTTTACATGTTAGTCAGTTTAGTCAGCCTCCTCAATAATGTAATGCAATGCAAACATTTTACTTGATGACGGAGTCTGAAAATGTTTTTTGATTTTCGTCATGTGGTATGTCTGCTCATACTGAATTATAATAACCCAAGTATATACACAACAATGGTAGATGTGCAATGCTGTTCGCAGAAAATGACCTTTTTTGAGATTTGTTTGTATTAAGTTTTATTTTTATATGAATATAATGTGCAATGCTAGAAATGGACATGTAAATGTAACTCGCATGGTGAATCTGGAATCAAAAAAAAAAAATGTAGGAATTCATGTTACTCATGAATTACTGTAAGAGTATATACTCCTCCAAGCTTTACTTAATTTCCTAACTAGATATTCTAGTTGCTCTGATTTGCATAAGCTTTATACTAATTGGAAAAAAGCAACCATTTTCATGATTAAACTTAAGTTTTAGATGCTGAATCACATCATCTAATAATCAAAAGGGGAGAAAGAATGAAATAGTTGCTCAATTACAGCTAGCTTAGAGTACAGTTGGGTTTACACATTAATGCCAGCTTTGTGTTCAGTTAGACTAACACATTACTGCAAACATTGAATCAAACATGATTTACATATTGCGGCTAAGTTGAAGTGTAGCAACACATTTTTTGCTAGCATTGAGTTAAAGTTGAACACATGATTGCTAGCACTGAATTCAAATAGAGTGACCATCCCTATGTTCATAGGGTCCTGTGTTACCTTTTTGTCATTTTGGAGACAACCATATGTTCCTAGGATCTTATTGTGTTTATTCATGGAAATTTTGAAAAATATTTGTTCCCATGTCCCATGCTTAGCCCCTATCTTGTGCCAGTTGTGTTTATTTCACATGAAACATTAGACTAACATCCATACCTTGAGAATATTTACAAATGTACATATTATGTTATTATAAAAATTTAGTATAAAATATTTGAAATTAGGTTTTGGACATGCTCTTTAACATTTCCTTGTTAAAAAGCATTCATTTTTTATGAACAAGAAAGAACAATTCATTGACTCATGGTTTATGATTTTATTAAAATATCACAATATTAACATTAATATTAATAACATCAAGGCATATTTGATGTGTTTGTTACGTAATCATTATTTGTTACCTTAAGATTGAGAAATTCTCTAAATTTATACTGGGCTTTATGTAGTAAAATGCGTATCTGTTGTACATGTCTGCTAGCATAGGTTTGCTACTTGACTAGCAAGCTAAGGGCTACATAGTAAGGGCAAATAAGGCAATGAACGACATATCAAACCAAGTTTCAACGAGCTTTTGTGTGCTACACTCTAACTTTTCAACATTGTCTTAACTATCCCTAGGAGTTTGATGTATCCCGTTGAGATGTGACACACATACACTGATCAACCTTAACATTATCAACCTCTTTGTTTCTACACTCACTGTTCATTCACTCAGCTCCATACAGGAGCACTTTTTGGTTTAAAGAGATGTGTTATGAGTAATCCACCACCCAATCATTCTTTGTCTTGTGGGGGCCCAAGCCATTGAAGAACATGGTGAAAGGAGTCTAATAAAGGATTTAGAGTAACAGAACTGTAGTACAACAAAGTCCTCCTGAATGGTCAGTGGGACAGTGAATGTAGAAACAGTTAGGTGGTTCTAATGTTATTGATCGGTGTATAAAGAGTTGGGGAATGTACAAGCATAGGGAATGTAGATCACTGGGATTAAAGGGATGCTTTTAAATTAGACTTTAAAAAAAACTACTGTTAACAATGAGTTCAAATGGACTATAAAGATAGCTTTAACTGAATTGGATGTTGCTGCTAGCATCTATTTCAGATGGATTAACACATCATATCTAACTCTGAATTGAATTGGTCTAACACATTAATGTTTGTATTTTGTCCATTTGGGAAATGATTTATATTATGTATATCAACTGGGCCAACGCACTTCATGTAGCCTCATGATTGCTCTGGTTCTAGAACAGTTTGCTTACTGCTGCATTGCACACAGCTTTAAGGACCGTCTCTGAAGGCAGTTGTGCAATAAATGAGTCAGAAATAAGATGAATGTTGCATTAATGGATTCAGGTTAGGACCCAGTGTGAGAAGACTGATTCAAGATCAATGCTCATATAAAGTACCTGGTTTCTCTAGAATTAGGGTCACACTTGGGATGGTTATAATAGCAAACTAATTAGTCATCATACAGTATTCACTACTGTAGTGGTAGTCAACTACCTGATTACTGCTGTTAACCCACCTTTGCTATGTTCCCTGTTCTTCAGTGTTATTGGACTTGGCAAGAGTGTTAGTAATGGTTTATGATCTGAAATGTAGTTTGCACATAGATTCAAAGAGATTAAAGAATGTGTTATGTTTAGAATGTTTAACCTAGACAGCTGGGTTATATTTGTTTCTAATAGCAATAGTATTGTTCTGTGCCTAGCGCGTGTTCTATCTTCTCTTATTCTCCAATATCCATGGTATTTCCAATAGGTGTTGGCCATTTCTGAACGGTAACACTCTTTTTCGATCTCTGCAATGTCGTACTGTGTGTGATTTGCCATGTGTGCATCACCATGTCCATTATAAGAGATGCCAGCACAGAAGATCATTTCCCTCATGATTGGATTTCATGTCTGATTGCATTACTAAGATTGTGTTTATTTCAATTTTTTTCTGCAACAATGCCACACCAGTGCCACCTCACTTCAGTTGCAAATGCAGCGTGCATGCCTTAAAAAATATAAAAAATCCTCAAAAAATGTCTCTGAAAGTTAATAAAGACATGCTACTAACCGCTGAAATAACCAAACTGCAGTTTTGTTTTTGTGGTTGAGTGCTATTTTGGATTGCAACAGTATATTGAAGACAGGAAATCTCATATTCTCTCTCTTTTTTTTTTTTTTTTTTTTTTTTTTTTTTTTTGCAGTCATTTGTCTTTCTTTTACTGGACTATGTCTGTCTCATCAGAAATGCAAGATATGTGTACTGGACTCTGTTAAAATGATTATAATAAATGCATTTATACATTACATACCTACTTTTTGTCTCTGAGCAGGCATTTAGAATATGTAAATGTGCATTTTGTCACAAATAGTTCCATATATAGTGACTGAGGACTGAAGTATTTACTTTGCCGAAAAGTAACATTCCCATTTTCCCTACAGATGAATAAAAAAAATGAAAGGAAAAAGCAATAGAAAGTGTTTTTAGCCTGCCATGACCTGTCAGATTTCCTGTGCCTCTGGAACTATACTAAGAGGATAACAACATTCTTCCATGAAAATTCCCTCAGCTGCTGTTTTGAAGATGGCAGTGGAAGATACCACCTTAAATGTTGATTTCCTAAATGAGATACGTAAACAAGAGCGTAGTTTAATTTTGGGAAAGATGTTGGCTAAAGACAATAAGTATATTAAGTGTTTGTGAGTGGGCCATTACACATGGCTCTTCTTCCTCTCCTTTTTTTTTCTTTCTCTACCTGCTTCCATCTTGTTTAACTCCACATGTGTACGTGGGTAAAACATGGACAGAAACGCAGCTGTTCTCTTTTCTCAACCTCATACTCAATTTGTGTGGTTATTATGACAGATTTTTTTTATTGGCTGGGTATATGATTCCTCTGGATGGGCAAAGCCCACCCTTAGGCACGCCCTGGTCGTGAACTGGAGGGTGGAATTTCATAGGTGTTTTTAATGATCGTGTGCTACATTTTATGAGACTGACACACACACACACACAGAGAGTAACCATTAAATGACTGTTTGGCTCAAAAGGGGCGGTGATTTTTCTGTCCGTCATCTACTCTGACACACCAAGTACAGCCACCATGACGCTCACACACTACACAGGTAACACCACGTATATTACCTCTCTTTTATCATTTCTTATGAGCCACATAGTTCTAATCTCTTTTCTTCATTGTTATACTGTAATTTCTTACCAAACCTACTGAAATATTCATGGGTCAGGGCATGTTCGTTTCCTCTTATTCTATTATTATTATTATTATTATTATTATATAGGCTCACTTGTAGGATATATGAGAGCTTTATGTAACAAAATCAGTTAAAAACCTTAGAAGTTAGAAAATGATCACTCTCTGACCTTTCTTTATGCCTCAGATCTAAATTAGCTGTTTCTGAAACTGATTATTCATAACTCTTTTCTGACTGACCGGACTGGAATTCAGTTTTGTTTTCAGTGCCCTGTGTTCTAAGGGTCCAATGTTAAATCTGTCTCATATCATGGGGCCATAACAAAGTTTCTTATTTTCCCCAGGTCTTATGTACCCCACTTTTACATATGTGCTCGTCTAGAGTCGTATGTTCCCAGGGTCTTATTCATTATTTCACTAAAGGATGACTAAACAATTTTTATTGATCCCTGAATGTCTTTAAAATGTTTCAATTTTCTTTCATATGTCTCATGTACGCTACACCGCTGAGTTGTCATGAAGAACGATTTGGAAATCTGGTACATTACTTGACAGTGTTTTCTTTTGCTGATAAGACTATTCCCAGGTTAAGGTGAATAGGATCTTTATAAGATCTCATTGCCTCACAGTTGCAATGGATTGTAAAGAATTCTCTGTAACTCCTGGATACAGTGTTTGGAATAGGGCCTTTGTTTTGGCCGAGGGTGGAAGTGCTTTATCAGTGAATCCATGCAGTGGTATCGGTTCTAATGTTCAGATATGTCAGTGCAGCTGTGTGTATTTATGATACATATAGCCTTGCAATGAACTGGAGGGATTGTTTCTGATTTTCGCCACTTATACATTGGCTAGCACTAATCCAATCGCCCCACCACCCAATGCGTATGATGTCAGGCAAGATTAAGGCCTATATACTCATATCAATGAATTAAAAAAAATTCAGCAAGTCAAGCTTTTAGACCTCGGGGTTATGATTCCTCCTTGGGCCAATGAACAGAAAAATTGCTTCATAAGTTGCTGTACCAGATGATAAAATCTTTCCATTTACTTATGTCTGATTTAGTTGAAGTTTTACACCTTAAAGCAACATTAATTTTTTACAAAATTACTTTAAATGAATAGAGATGCTCCACTGACCTGTAATAAGGAGAACAGAGCCACTGTTGTTGGTATTCCAGGCTCAGCTCTGCCAAAACTGCACTATATAAATCCACCTTGATTTCAGGACAGTGCTGTAAAAATGAATTACACATTGCAACTGTAGGGGGATCCCAGGAGCAAACACCTAATTTTACCTAGTGTTCCTTTAAAATCATCTTGAAAACAAAATGGCCTTAGATAATGTGCATGGACATTTTAAGCAGGATTCATTACATCATTGCATTGATCATGTTATATTAACATCCTCGTTTATCAGTAATCTTGGAGAAAATGTACTTTTGCTCGCCTCTGCAATGTCTACAGGATTCTGATCACATCACATTGCACCACAGGGTGGTGCTATAATTCCATGTTTTGCCTACCCCTGTCTCCATCCTCAAATATTATTGAATACAAACGCTCAGTAAGCAGAAACCCTCCTTGACAGTGTTCATTCATACATTATCTGTAACCGCTTATCTAGTTCAGGGTAGTGGTGGGTCCGGAGCCTACCTGGAATCATTGGGTGCAAGGCAGAAATAGATCCATGCACACACACTTTTGAGTCGCCAATCCATCTACCATCATGTGTTTTTGGACTGTGGGAGGAAACCGGAGCACCCGGAGGAAACCCACACGGACACGGGGAGAACACACCAAACTCCTCTCAGACAGACACTCGGAGGGGGATTTGAACCTACAACCTCCTGTAATTTTTTGTTCTCTCTCTCTCTCTCTCTCTCTCTCTTTGGCATCAACAAAGACTAATATTGTTATGATTGTTATGATTATTTATTTCATTATTTACGTTTACAGACAAAGAGGAAGTTGTCCTAACGTTGTAGGGTTTGCATGAATGTTTACATGATCTGAATTATTTATGATTATAATATGCAAACGAATGCTCTGAACTGATACAGCTCTGAACCCTGCCAAGTTTTTATAAGTCTCCCTTATTTGTATAATGTTAGTGGTAATCTCGTGGTCAGTACAGTGTCCCTTATGGTTCTCACCACGTTCCTGTTTCTACTCAGTTTTCTGTTTTCTTCAGTACTGGGCAATGCCATGGAACTGACCGAGTAAGTGACAGTTTGCTTCATTCAGTCTTTTATGGATTACTTGCTAAGACACACGTTTTCATGGAATTTCAATATGTGGTGTTTATAACCTTGTATTTCCCTCTAGCCACTGCTTGGCATTGAGCATGGTGTCTTTAGAAATTTGCAGCTGGTCAAGAGCGCTCCTTTTTTATTGGCAGTGTCGCAGTGCTTTTAATGGAGATTAAACAAGTTTTATGTGCTCAACTGAAGATTTTTGTCAGCAATGAGTGAACCTTATAGTGTATCTGAATACCTAAGAACATGTAGTACATAAAGACCTAATCCCAAACTCTGTGTGTGTGTGTGTGTGTGTGTGTGTGCACTTTAAACTGAGGACTATTGTCCTTAGCCACACATAAGCTCAGGACTGTAACTGACCCTTCAGCTTTGGACCTTAAATCTCTACCTTCTGTATGTGTGCACACACACGTGCACACACAATTGTATTATGCCTTATTATCTATTCTCCTATCGAGGGACTGCCTGTGTTTGGCTAATTCTGATGACGACTAACTGCTTTATGGTTTTATGGAGTCATTTTGCGTTCCATTGGCTCTTGGTACAATAATTATACGAGGCCTTATCGAGTGATTTTTCTACCAATGTACACTAAGCAGATTTGTCTTCAATCCGAAGAAAGGAATAGACAATCCCGCCATGGTCATCGCTGAAGATTCAGGTGTGTAACGTTTACGTGCTGCTTTCTGTCCTTAGAATGCTTTTCAGTTTTGTCCATTCCACTTTCTTAGGCAACAAAATTAAGCAAAAAATAAGAGATTTAAATGCATATTGAATGTATTAGATGATACCTCAACAATATGTTGGACTATATCATGAATTATGCTGTAGACAGGGTGTCTGGACCCACGCCCAGAGTGTGTGTGCTGAAGAGGGAGGAAGGTCAGAATTTAGGCTTCCATCTGCGTGTGGAGCGGGGTCATCAGGGTCATGTGGTCAGAAATGTGGACGTGAGAGGAGTGGCCGAGAGGGGAGGTCTGAGGGATGGAGATTGCCTCCTGGAGGTCAACGAAATGTTTGTGGGTGACCTTGAGCATGTGAAGGTGAGAAAGCACCAGCATGTGTTTATAGAAAAACTGTCTAGGGTCAAAATCCTAGCTCAGGGTGAAACACTATACTATAATAGTAAATGTGCTTGGGCAAGACCCCTAACACTGTTAAGATGCAGTATAATATAATCTATACCTTTAACATTATTAAATACGTTAATCAAGGATTAGAATGTCTCATAAATGCTCCCAAGGCTCATGTGTGTGAATATGTCATTATAAAATATTACATTTTGAATGGGAATCTCTCTCTCTCTCTCTCTCACTCCCTGTCTCTCTCTCACTCTCTCTCTCTCTCTCTCTCTCTCACTCTCTGTCTCTCTCTCACTCTCTTCTCTCTCTCTCTCTCACTCTCTCACTCTCTCTCTCTCGCTCTCACTCTCTGTCTCTCTCTCTCTCTCTCTCTCTCTCTCTTCTCTCTCACTCTCTCTCTCTCTCTCTCTCACTCTCTGTCTCTCTCTCACTCTCTCTCTCTTTCTCTCTCTCTCTCTTCCAGGTTGTCCGCATGATCCAGGTGAATGAACCCCAGCTATGTCTGTTGGTGCTGGATGGGGAGGAGTATGAGAAGGCTGTGGCTCAAGGTGTAGATCTGAAGGAACTGGCCAGTGCTCAGCGAGGGGCCAGCTGGAAGTGTCCTCGTCTCTGTCACATCCCCAGAGACCCTGTGAGTGGCCTTGGCTTCAGTATCCTGCCCGTGGAGGGTGAGAATCAAGTTGTTCCTTATTCAGCTGAAATACATAACGTCACTTTTTAAAACACATGTATTTCCAAAATGGTGATTTTACAGAAGGAGGTTAAATCATTTTTACATTTTAAGTTACTATAAAAACATTAGGCATTTGGACCATTTCTTATGGAGAATTCATCATGAAATAGTCACTAAATTTAAAGAGCAGCAGATGTAGTCAAATGATAAAAAAAAAATTAAAAAAGTGTAAAATAAAAAGGAACAGATGTGAACATCCCTGTCTAGAGAATAATACTACACATTTAGTCCTATTTTGGGATGGTAACACCTATTAGCACTTAGGCTTTTAAGCTGTTTACACTACATTATAAAGCAAATGTTTTTTTTTTAATTTATGCCATTATTAATAGCTTCAGAAAGGAACATAATCTAAATATACAAAGGAAAGTGCTTTAATGTATATGAAGATGTGTGTTGTAAACTATACTCAGAATATTACGGAATAAAAAAGACATTTTCAGGTATATTTCTTTAATTACCAGTATGTCTGATCTTGCCTGTCCTGCATGTTTTTGGGAAGCATGACCTTTTATTTTATGCTACATCTTTGACTCACTATATTTATGGTGTTACTTTGTGATGTGTGTGCTCTTTGTAGGAGCGAAAGGCAAATTCACTATAAATCCAGCAACGGGAGGCCCTGCAGAAAAGGCTGGAGTGAGAAAAGGAGACCGGCTGGTCTGGATCAATGGGGCAATGGCTTGTGAACTCACACATTCTGCCATCAGCAAGATGGTACACGTGAAAAATGGCTTCTGTTTTAACTATTTCTTAACTTAACAGTACAATAGAAACCAGACAAAGAAAAACCCTATGTGTGTGTGTGTGTGTACAAACAAGGTGATCAAATGATCAAACAAGTCACCATAAAAATAAAAGCATTTTAGTAGTGTTTAATGTACACCAGCGTTCAAAGGGCCTATAATGTTGGGGTGATAAGAAGTGCTGCATTGAAAACCACAAAAGCAGTTTTAAAACTTAATTATGCACATGCATACACACACACACACACAAACACTCATAGGTAAATGTAGACTTCTGCCTTTTCTATACATGCTCAGGTGAAGAAGAGTAATGATCATATGACTGTGCTGGTGATAGACAGCGAGGGAGAGGAGAATTATGGCCGTAGACGAATGCCCATTCTGCCCGGCATGGCGGACGCTCAGAACATGCCACACAGACCCAGAAGACTGCACTTGGAGCAAGGCCCAGATGGATACGGCTTCTTCCTTAGAGAGGAGAAGAATGCTGCTGGACACAAAGGTCAGAGAACAGCCTCGAAAAAATGTCAGAACAGCCACTCAGCGACAATGTTAAAATCTGCAACTTTACAGTGTCACTGAGTGGCTGTACTGGTATGGTCTAAAGTTACATGGTCTACCACCTTGTGGCTGAGTTGCTGTGGTTCCGAAACACTTTCAATTATTAATAGTGCCACTCAAAGTTGATTGTGGAGTATCCAGGAAGACATTTCATGAATTGACTTGCTCAATAGAACAGTGGTATACTATTAGATTATTATGCTCAAATTACCTATTTGTTCTCAAAAGTGCTTGATAGTGTGTCTAAATAATTTTATCCATATAGTTTATCATCTGTTATTAAGGATGATTAAGGTGATTAGTAATTGTGTGTGCGTATGTGTGTAGTTCATATGCTGGGGGAGGTGGACATTGGCAGTCCTGCAGAGCTGGCAGGAGTTAAGTATGGTGAGCTACTTCTGGAAGTAAATGGGGTGTCCACTGACGGTCTAATTCATGAAGAAGTGGTCAGCCAGATCAGAGGGAGTGGAAAAAAAGTCACCCTCACCACTATGAGTCTTCAATGCCAAGACTTCTACACCAAGGTTAGTCTTCTGAAGTCTTTTGAAAGACAAAAATAATGAACCAAGTAACAACAATACTCGTTTTCACTTTATTATATGAAATGACAAAGATAATAGTGATGGAGGCAGATCTGTAGCCCTAAGCTTTAGCTCTCAGTATCTGTGAACTTAAGACCCTCAGTATGCCTTCCACTGTAAAGCAACCTGAAGAAATAAGCTTTATGTCTGGAATCATTGGTAATGATTATTTAATTATATTAAATGACAAATGAGAATGACTTTCAAGATTTATTTGGAAGCTGTGATGCTGCAAAACAAGTATAATCAGAATAAATAATTCATTCATTATCTGTAGGCACTTATCCAATTCAGGGTCTCGATGGGTCCAGAGCCTACCTGGAATCATTGGGCGCAAGGCGGGAATACACCCTGGAGGGGGCGCCAGTCCTTCACAGAGCAACACAGACACACACACATTCACTCACACTTTTGAGTCGCCAATCCACCTGCAACATGTGTTTTTGGACTGTGGGAGGAAACCCACGCGGACATGGGGAGAACACACCAACTCCTCACAGACAGTCACCCGGAGCTGGAATCGAATCCACAACCTCCAGGTCCCTGGAGCTGTGTGACTGCGACACTACCTGCTGTGCCACCGTGCCACCCTAGAATAAATAATTATTATATTAAATTATTATTATTATTCCTTGCATTATTCCTAGTATCTAGATACACAGCAACCTTGATTAGAATGAAGCGGTTATGGAAAATGAATGAATAAATGGCATTGATGATGATGATAATGATTATTGGTTGTTGTTGTTGTCTAATACACTTACCATCATCATCCTCATCATAAAATAAAAGCTGTACCCAGAAGGAATCAACCGACAGGAATGAAACTTGGTGGGTAGGATTGACATGTCGAGATATTCAAAAGATTCAAGTTTCATAGCCTTATCTTTGTACCTGACTGATTATAAGGTTGTGCTTTCATTCTGATTTGTGCTGTTGTGTTGGTTGCATGCTTTGCGAGCCAAGTATGCTGCGGAGAAGAGTTCAAGATTTTGAGAGGGGTCGCATAGTAGGGCTCCACAAATCAGGATTGTCTTAGGCTTGGTGTCATGGTGTGAAGTGCAATTTTGTGCAATGCCAGATCACCTGTGGTTGTTATTACAGGCATGGGATGGATTACCACAGGATACCATTAGGAACATTTACAACTCCATGCTGAGATGTCTGGCATGTTGTGTTAGCAAACATGGCGTCCCAACACCATGAATGTGCACTGTTCACACATCCAGCTATTTTTACATATCTTAACATCATTCGTTCATTCATTCATTGTCTGTAACCGCTATCCATTTCAGGGTTGCTGTGGGTCTGGAGCCTACCTGGAATCATTGGGTGCAATCATTCACAGTGCAACACAGACACACACACACACACACACACACACACACACATGTTCACTCACACACACTCACACCTACGGACACTTTTGAGTCGCCAATCCACTTACCAGTGTGTGTTTTTGGACTGTGGGAGGAAACTGGAGCACCTGGAGGAAACCCACACAGACACTGGGAGAACACACCAAACTCCTCCCAGACAGTCACCCGGAGTGGGACTTGAACCCACAATCTCCAGGTTCCTGGATCGGTGTGACTGTGACACTACCTGCTGCACCACTGTGCCGCCCATATCTTTACATATTCTATACAATTTTTCCTCAGCTCGGTCTGTCTCCTCTGCTCTTCACTGAGGACCATTCCCCTGTTAAAGAGCAGAATGTAAAGGCTGTTCCAGCAGAGCAGAGTTCAGCAGTTGTGAAGCTGTCTGTTGTCCCGGCTGAAGCTTGGCAGGAACTGCAGGTGGAGCCCAAACCTAGACTGTGTGTGCTCCAGAGAGCCACTCTGGGCTTCGGTTTCCATCTGGGCTGCGTCCAACAGAAACCTGGCACTTTCATCAATCAGGTACGGCACTGCTCATCTCCTGAGTAAGTGCTTTCTCTTTGAACACACAGACCTTTACTTCTTCTTTGCTTTATCTTCTGACATGATCATAAATGAGGTAGTTGTGAAATAATTTAAGTTTTAAATTTAAATTTTAAATTTATATTTTCAGAGTTACTATGCAGGTACAAACGTACATACAGTGTCAATGCACCCCGTCAAATGTAAAACAATGGTTTAAATTTCAATTATGTACTTTAAAGTTTACACTACATACTTTACCAGAGGGAGAAGTGCATATCTGTGCACTGAATGTCATTGGCTTGTCTATCCATAATCAAAATTCCATCATAGTATCATCCACTATGTCTATCTCTGTAGCGTGCTCGTTTTAATTCAGTGGCATCAGAGTGACTGAAGGTCACTGGAATTCATTCATGGTTTTTCAACTGTATTCTCTATGTAGATATTCTCTATTAGATTTCTGAAGATTCCCTGAATCTTTTGATTATATTGTGCACTGTGGTGTATAAAATACTGCAAATGCCGCTCTCCCGGGTCAGTGACTCCTCTCCCTATTGATACAGCATGATGGCAAACTGGGAAAGACTGCTTTCTTTTATTTAACTCTCTTTATCAATAAATTCCTGCTTAAGACGCGAACTGCTGTGTGGCATCTGGCGGACAGAGAGTGTGGATTTTTGCATGTTTCACCTTAAATGCTGCTCAGCTCGCCATTGCCCATTGAGTCATGGTTGTTTTCCTGTGCTGCGGAACTGTAAGAGCCTGTTTTTTCTACTCTCCCCACGGAGGATTGCTGCATTCACACTGACAGAGAATAACAAACACTATGCGCCCAAACAGTGAGTAACTTGAGCACATTAACTACTCCTGTTCTTCCTGGACTGTATTCCGTGTTGGCTTGTATCCTTTGTGTGGGTGTTTGTGGACCTCTGCAAGCACTTTGGGTGATGAAAAAGCCACAAAGCAATTTTTTTTATTATTATAATGTTCCATATCTGTTTTCATGAGTGTCTTCCATGAAAAAATTCACTGCTACCGGTATTATGAATTTGTTGTGAATGTTTTAAGCTTGGTTAGATTTAGTCAGAGTGACATTTTTAGCGTTTGCTCTCAGCTATGAGAAGTTAAACACGACCATGAGTGAAACTGAGGTGGGAGAATGTAAGTCTGAAGAAAAGAGCCGTTGCTGAATAACTATTTATATTTGGCTCTGATAACACTAGTGTGACCTGTGCTGGCAAAATCCCAGATGCACCTTTAAGTTCAGTTAAATGAGGCCCAGTGCTTTTAAATGGATGAAAAAAAAAAAAATATATATATATATATATATATGTCTGTGTGTGTGTGTGTGTGTGTGTGTTTTTCTCACAACACTGCTAGTTCCTTTAGGTTTAGTTTAAAACACTAAACCTAAAGAAATATAGATACACTAAAATAAATGTATCTAAAGTGGATTGGGACAATATGTGAAATGTAACTAAAACCAGCGAAAGTTGTACCATGTTATTTAAATGTTTAATGTTTTACCATATGTGTCTTTAACTATTATATTGCCCAGGTGACAGCCGGTGGCCCAGGAGAAAGTGCTGGCCTCCTGCAAGGTGATGTTGTGGTGGAGGTGAATGGAACAAATGTAGAGGAAGAGTGTTTGGAAGATGTGATTTTACTTATGAAGAACGGAGGCAGCTCTCTTTCATTGCTAGTGGTGGACAGAGAAGGTTATGAGTGGATAAAAAAGCATGGACGACCCATTACTTCTGAAAAAGTAGTTAAGGTCTCAGAGGTATGAGAAATAGCCTTTTTTTATACAAATATAAACACACACACACACAAACATGCAGTAGGGTACAGAGGCTCTACCTTAAAATCACAGTTTCAAAATCATTGTGAATCTCCACTGACTCCACTGTCTTTGGGAGAACAGGGCCTCTGTTCAGCACTGCAAAAACTGCACTATGTAACTTTTGGGGGATTCACAAGTTGTTACAGTATCTATTGTAAAGACTTCTCTGAAGGGCAGAGACCGTTACTGCAGCACATGGGGACAAATTCTCTTTTACACCCTTGAATTCAAAATAAAAAAATTTTCCACAGTGTTTAATTCCATTGTATATTGTTTTTAATACCAAAAACCCATTTTATCAATGGTTGTAAATAGTTATTGAGGCACAAACAAATCTTTTGCCCACTATGCTACTGCAGGTACAGGAAAATGTTATGAGTGCATCCCCCTCACAGCCAGCGCTCTAATCCCTGAGACAAATGCAGCTCACCTCCTGAAGATTTGTGAAGAGCATTGGGTCCTGTGCTGAGAAAGCATCGCTGGGGTTGACTGTGACCAGACAGTGGATTGAAATGAGCTCCTTGACAACGTGTGGCAAAATTCAGTGCTTTATTGTGAAAGAAGAAGTGTGGGATGCACATGTATTATTTTTGAGCTGCTCTAAGATGTTTATGCTTGCCATTGAGTAATGGCACCTTGCTAGGGGAACCTATAATTATATTTTCATCACTGCAGAAATGTGTTGAATAGGTGAAGAAATAAGCAAGTACATGAAAAAAAGAAATGACATGTTATTATAAATGTTATACCAAATTTATTAACAGTTGTGGTCATTTGGATTATATATTAGCATAAAATTTTGATTTACCACAACCATACCAGCCTACCTGTTATATATTTGTTAAACTGTGCTTTTTTAAATATGCAGATTATTTAATGAAGTTACACAATTAAATACATTTTCTGACTAAATATGATCATTAGTTAAATGTTCAAAAACAAATCCAGTCAAGCCTAGTTTTGCTGGACTGCCATTAGCTGCAAAGCATTTCACGCACAAGCATTAACAATTTTCAATCCTGGACTGTTATCACTGACATTGCTTGGTTTCAGCTGTATCTCGCTGACACGAAGAAAATTGGTCTCTCTTGGCAGCTTCAGGTCAGATACTTTAACCCACACATATGATGTCCCTAAGGGCTCAGTTTTGGCCCTCTACTGTTTATCATTTTAATGTGTCCACCTTGTGTTATTATTTGAAAATATTCATCAAGATTATAATCAAATTTATAATCAAATCAATCTGCACCAAGCCCTCTGATACACTGCCTCCTGACTCCTAGATTAGCTGTTTGGTTGATATTAAATGTGGATGACCAAAAATTTCCTTGAGTAAAAATACTAACTAAAACACTAACTGTTCTGTGTTTTATTATGTTTTCTATGGCACAGGTTCATAACCTTAGTATTAGCTTGGATTCTGCACTTTCTCTGATGTCTCATATTAACCACATAATTAAAATGGCCTTTTCACGTCTTAAAATATTGCCAGACTGCGTCCCTCTTTCCCTAACTCTTCCTGGCATATATATTTTCTGTAACATTTATATTTTTGGTTTCTTCTTTGAATAATAATAATAATGCATCCTTGTTTGTAATATTATTATTATGTATTTATTTTAAAGAATGTGTACTCATTAAAGTTTAATTGTCCTCTTCTTAGTCCATACCATATAGAAAGAAACTAAGTTGTCTTGAAAACCACTTTTAATGTTTTATTTATTTATATATTTTTAAATACAGGGAATCCTGTATTTACACACACACACATACACACACCTTTCCCACAGTCCAAGAATACATTTGTAGGAGGATAAGCTTTTCAATAGTCTTCAGCTGAGTATTTGAGTGAATAAGTGTGTAACGCCCTGTGATGGACTGGGGCTCTGTCCAGTGTGTGTTCCTTCCTTGCTCCCATTAATTCCACGTAGACTTCGGACCCTCCATGAACAGGATAAAGAGGTTGCAGAAACGACTGATAGACATAATATAATGAATATTTACATATTATATGTAATATAGTTTTTATAATTTACTTTGCAAATTAAAACGACGGAATGAACTACCAAATATATACGTCATTTTATAAATTATTTAAAAACAAACAAACAAACAAACAAAAAACGGGTTACTGATCTCACGTTTGGGTTTATGTTTTAGAGGATGACTTTCAAACGGAATGTCAAGGCAGAATCTCAAATGGCTCCCTACATAGTGCACTGCGTAGTTTCGGAAATAACGTCTTCCCCGCTTCAGTACTGCACTACGTGTAGATTTGGGACATAACCTCAGGGGCCTTGGATCAGCACTGGACTACTTACCTAAATTGCTACGCTGATTTTACACTATTTCCTGCATATATATTTCCACATCAAGACCCATATTACGTATTTATTGGTTAGTTTTTTAAATTAATGTTTTTATTCATAGTAAGATATTGTTGGTGTAGACATTTTGAAATTGACGGCAGGCACTTCTGTTGCCGACTCTGTGTAGAGGTCCTCGGCTGTAGGTGACATTCGTTTGAAGGGGCAGCGACTGGAGAAGAGAAGAAATAAAGCACTGTTTAGCAAGCAGTCATGGCACAGGCGGTGCAGAAACTGGTGGCTAAAGTACCAACTTTGGTTGGGGGTAAGAGTATTTGTGTTTTACTTAAGCTAAAATGTTTATTTGTAAAGGGAACGACGGCTATATACCGGCGAGGCAGCGTCTGTAGCTGCTGCAGATAAGAAAAGGCCGCACCGACCATGAAAAGTCATAGCCGGCCGCAGCACGAAAGAAAAAAACATTGAAATAACTAATATATACTAGAAATAAAATTTTATATCGTGGGGTTGTTTACGACTGCGATCATGTCATGATCCAAATTACTAAAAGTGTAGAATTAGGAACCAACACCGTGGTTGAGGATTTCTGCTTTGAAACTGTAAAGTTGACGGGATTAGTTTAGTAGATTCATTCATTCATTCATTCATTATCTGTAACTGCTTATCCAGTTCAGGGTCGCGGTGGGTCCGGAGCCTACCTGGAATCATTGGGTGCAAGGCGGGAATACACCCTGGAGGGGGCGCCAGTCCTTCCCAGGGCAACACACACATACTTTCGGACACAAATCCACCTACCAACATGTGTTTTTGGACTGTGTTAATTGCCAGGTTTAGGGGTGGGTTTTAGCAGAGGAATCATCAACTTTGCTCGACACTCTACAGTTGTGCTCTCCTGCTGTAAAGTCTTAATAGGCCAAATTTCAACACCTAGGGTTTCTTCTGTCAAAAATCTACGGAACCAATCCCATCAACTTGTGGAGTGGGTCCTTTGAGATGCAGGAACTTTTTGCATGGTCATAAGTCTTAATGGAGGCAAATATATTCATTTAAGCCACCTTTAAGACAGTTGTGTTGTTGTTTTTTTTGTTTTTTTTTCCCCCCAAAATAACATCTGATTGTAATTTCGATGAGTAAGAGAACAATAAAAAAAAGGCACAGAAAAACTGCCCAGAACTGAAAGCAGCATTACATCACCATCAAACAACAAACACAAAGATTTGTCAATTTTAAAATTTTTAAACTAACTTTAAAATTAGTCCAATAAATGGAGGGCAGCGGCCTGTAATGACCGTCCATCAGTGACAGATGTTGTAAATAATGTATGCTGAAATATTGAAAGTGAGCTTAAAATCTTGAAACATTTAATATTGCAATATATATTGATATTGAATTATTGTCCAGCCCTAGCATGTACACAGTAATTGATTATCAAATTCTTGCAGACTTTTTTAAGAGGTCTCACTCTGAATTCTCTTGTGACTTTTGCCTCAATTTGATAATTTCTAATATGCAATTTAATAAATGTTTGAAATAATTTTTATTCTTTGCATTCTGCAGAGACATCTTTTTTGAGGTAGAGCATCTGATGGAACTGATTGTAACGGACTCCCAGTTTATTACTCACGTTTAACAAAATGCTCCACAGTGGTAGCTATTCAGAGCATTGGATCAGTGACAGTGTCCCTGTTTAACTACAAGACAATACTAAAATTCTACCTTTTTAAATCAGAGAACATTGTGTTAATGATTTTAAATTCAATTGTGGTATACCAAACTGTGTAAATTAAGACATTGAATATAAATTTGTTTGCTGTGCTGCAAAACTAAAAATGAATCTCCAGTGGGACTGAATTATCAAGTAGCAGGCACATTTTAAATATTATTTCTGAGGCATAATACATTAGGGCAGCTTTGTCCACAAGTTGCCCTTTTTAGTTGAACCACAGTCCATTTAATATCTTTGAAATAGCGGCCCAGTCTTCTTTTACTGGAACAGGACCTAAAACACCACAGTTTTGATTTCTTACACAGAATATCTAATATAATAATAATAATAATTTTATTTATTTATTTTTTTGCAGCTGCAGTGAACTACTCAAAGCCCCGGTTATCAACATTTTGGTATTATGCCCGTGTTGAGCTGGTGCCACCTACCCCAGCGGAGGTCCCCAAAGCAGTGGCCAGTTTCTCAGAGATGCTCAAAGCATTCCAGTCTGGACGTCTCGGTCAGACCACAGTTCGGGTAAGTGCACTAGACCAAAACATTAGTGATACAACATGGTTTTTGTGTGAAACATAAGTATTTTAAAATTGAACTAGCTTGTTTAAGACGGCGTGACATTTGCAGTATATATTGATCTTGACTGTTTCTAGTTAAAATCTAAACATATTTGTTTGCTATCTCAGTCATTAATTAAAACAGAAATTAGAGTGGACCGAGGACATTTAACACAATCTTCTGTCACAAAAAATCCAATGTACACCAGTCAGCTATGTAATATTAGAAACAGCATTTTAAAGATTTGATTGCTTTAAAATGAAGTTGACCATTACATAACTATGTTTTGACAGGATGCTTTGAGGAATGGCCTCGTTGCCACTGAAGTCCTGATGTGGTTCTACATTGGAGAGATAATCGGGAAGAGAGGCCTTGTGGGATATGATGTGTAAATGTGGACTCTGTTGCTTGCTCTTTCTTTGTCTTATGTTGGCACTTCTTGGAATCCAGGAAACTTAATAAATATCTATTGTTAAACAAAAGTTTCTGCTTCCTTTTTAGACACAGTCTGTTAAAGGTTTAAGATTATCACTGAGTCCAGACAGAAGCTCTAACATACATTCTGTTCCAAAATGCCATGTTTTCCAACAATAGTCCTAGAGGCGCATTGTGTTCTCTGCAGTTACAATTCATTAAGGGATTCATTTTGAATTCACAGGTATACACTGAATGCAGAAGTTGAAAATTATTTTAATGTTTTGCTGTTTTTTTTTTTTTTTTTTTTAAAGTGGACCTGCATTAAGTCCCCTTCTCAGATTCCCCCCCGTTTGTGTGCGAGTTTCCTCTGCATGCTTCAGTTTCTTCCCACTATCCAATAGTTCAGTTGACTGTGTGTGTGTGTGTGTGAGAGAGATGCATCTTGTTGCCCTGTCCAGGGTGTGTTTATGCCTTGTGACCAATGAGTCAGGACAGTCTTCCGAACCACTGTGATCGTGATCAGGATGAAGTGGTTACAGAAAAATATTACACCACTCTGCAGGGTGTAAATGATGACATTGAATATAAATTAGTTTGCTGTGCTGCAAAACTAAAAATTAATCTCCAGTTGGACTGAATTATCACTATAACCAGCATGTAATTTTAAATATTTCTGAGGCATAATACAATAGGGCAGCTTTGCCTCAGTGCCCTGTCCAGTGTGTGTTTGTGCCTTGTGATCAATGATTCAGGGCAGTCTTCGGAACCACTCGGATCATCATCAGGATGAAGTGGCCACAGAAAAATTATACACCACTCTGCATGGGAAATTTTTAAAATATATATTTCTTTTAATTGTAGGCACCTATAAAATACTTGATCTAAATTAATCAGCTCACTGACAATCAGTTTTTCTAGTGGAAGTGAGTGTATTAAAGACAAAGCACTAACATCATGGGTGTGGACCAGAGGATGTGTATATTTTCACCTAAAGAATTAAAAATCTACCTCGAGTGCCCAAATATTTCTTGAAGCCAATAGCATATTGAAAATGCATTAATGGAATATTATTCTTAACTAGCTTTCTTTAAGAGCATGTTTGGCTCTCTTGTGGATAACTGGAGAATTTCTTTTGAAGTAGTGACAAATTCTGTTCAGCAAAGAATACAGCATTGACTAGTCTTTTAATAGATTATGCTATGATTGACATTTCTTCACGCTCTCGAGTTTCAGACAATGTCTGCGCAACGTTTCCCAGATATCTCTGAAATTCATGACGCACTTCTTCGGCTTCTTCTTCTAGGTTTGAGTGAATGAGGGGAAGCTTGTTCAACTGAGAAGCTGCGTAAAACAAAAATAGACAATCCATGTATTTTAAAGTCTCATTCTGCAAATACTCATGGTTCTTAAATGTTTGAGGGGAGAAAAAAACTAATTAAAGCTTTACTGATCCATAAATAACAACAAAAGTAGCATATTACCTAACTGAGGATGTGATGTATCTGCTCCGCTACCAGGCTTGTGATGTGCTATGAGCAGACACTGTGCTGGCAGTAGGCTTTGTGAAGAGATGAATGTGGAGTACCAGGTTTCTACTTCTTTAAGATGACTTGGAATGTCAGGGTTAAATACTATTACTACCCCATTGGAGTCTTTCATCAAAGCTGGCCAGCATGCTTCAAACCTGTGACAATAACATAGTAAGTTAAGAGAAATATCAAAACAAAATATCCCAGTGTCTCTCGTAACCGTACAAGTTGTCAATATGTGAACATTTTAAAATTGTGTAATTATCCATTATTTATGTTATGTCAAAGGACCATACTAATAAAAAATGCTGTTGCAGATGCGATTGACTGAAAGTGGTATACCAATCAGCCATAACATTTACACCCAGTGCCTAATATTGTGTAGGTCATTCATGTCACTCAAACAGCTATGATTCATTGAGACATGGAAGACATCCTGTTTTATTTAGCATCAGATCCTTAAAGGCCTGTAACATGCAAGTTGGGACCTTCATGGATTACACTTATTTTTCCAGCACATCCCACAGATTCTTCCCCAGATAATCAAAGGGCATACAGGCCACCTTCTTCCATTGCTCTCTGGTCCAATTTTGAGTGTAGGCCCTTGCTGCAGTGGACCTGAGTCAGCATGGGCACTCTGACTGGTCTAAGGAGCACCTTACAAAGCACACATCGATATACTGTGTGTTCTAAACATGATGACATAGCCAGCATTAACATTTTCAACAATTGTGCTAGTAGCTCTTCTTTTTATAGTAGCTCCTATGATCCTGCTTCTGGTTCACTTGTCCTTTTTTGGACAGTTTTGGTAGGTACTAACAGCAGTGGATGAAGTACACAAATCATGTACTTGAGTTAAAGTACAGACACCCAACGTAAAATATTACTCAGGTAAAAGCAGAAGTCTTTCAGCTGGATTTTCATGAGTAAAAGTACAAACGTATTTGTACTTAATTATAAAAAAATTACAAGTATCATGATTTATTATGGCTCTAATGTCTGATTATCATTTTTGTAACAATGAAAACTTTTTCAAACATTAGTATGCATGTTAATATTGTCATTTTCCAATGAAAAACATGTATCTCCATTTCACTGGTTTCACTACTACATCATCTGAGCACAGCAGCTATCCTTCACATTGTATAAAAATTTAAAGATGAATGGACCACTAGAAATGCTCCAAAAATACCTGGAATAAAATAAGTTACTGTTTTGGAGATACATGTTTTTCATTGGATAGCGACAATATGTAACATGGCCTCGTGATGCAACAGGTTTGATGGTAGTGTTTTGAATTTATCACATCAGTGTTTCAATTTGCAAGATACTTGTGGAGATTTGACAAGGTTAAAACTTTTCAGTTTGTGTTTAGAGTTAGGAGAAATAGAGCCGTTCAGTGGAAATGTGTTAAACTTCTGGGAAAATCTTATATTCTCACAGGTCAGTCCAGATGTTTTAAGGCACCTACCCATCCTACTCTTACAGCAGTAAAAGCCTCCACCCCTTCTGAGAAGTCTTTACATCAAACTCTGGAGCAGTGAAGATTTCTGCATTCACACAAAGACAGTAGGTGCTACCTTTGTGAAGAGCACATTTCCACTGCAACACGGCCCAATGCTGTGGGGCTTCACAGTCCTCTAGCTAAAACTTAGTATTGTGCATGGTGACTTTATATGGTGACTTTAGGCTTATGTGTAATTGCTCTGGGGCAACACATTCTATTGGCAATGCTTTTAGAAAGTATGCAACATAGGTGCACCTTAAAAAGGCTAAGGTGTTTCTTGATGTACTTCAATTACCTTCTATGTAATCAGGTAAAATATATAATGTGTGACTAAGTGTGGATGGAAGGAACACTCACTTAAAATCTCCAGCACAGTCCCAGAGCTCCACCTCACAAGCAGAGTCTTTACTTCCACTTCCCAGATTCTGTGACTCAAATTCCAGTATCCTTAGAAAGGCAAAGAGCAGATTTGTGGATCTATGTATAGTCAGACTTCCGGAGTATGCTAATTTGAATCCCTTTATTGTTTTGCCATTGTGATACAAATTTGAGAGTACTGCTTAACGTTATTTTCATGCAACATAACAGGAACATACAGTATAATGTATACTGCGTAGCATTATTCTGGATTTCAGCAGCATATGATACGTGAAAATGATTTCGGGTTTTCAAGCTCCCAAATTTAAATATCAGTCTCTGTTTTCATATTAATCTTACCTCACTCCTTGTGTGGGACTGTAATCTGTCCCAATTGTCTCCACTGTGTCTGAGAGAAAATTTGCCAGAACTGTCTTTCCACACTGTCAACAGAATTACAGCAACATTTTATAGCTACATGAACTGAAACAATAATTAAATAAACGTATCTAACAAAAGAACGTAAGATCACGCTTACCTCGCTTGGTCCAATTAAAAGTATTTTTGCTTTTAGCATTTTCAGGTGTGAAGAATATCCCAGAAACGACTGGGAAAACAAACTGGGATTCAATCTCAGAACGAATCGATTCTTCGACTTCAGACATGTCATAATCGAGAGACGACTCCACAATTTTTGATTGGATGCTACACAAAGACGTTCAAGTTGGTTTCATATGATATATGCGGTATAAACTCATATCAAGTTTATCATTTGAATTAGATATTCGGCATGTCCCTCTAGACAGCAGATCTAAAAATTGATATATAATATTAAACAGTAAAATATTCTGTACGATTCCTATCAATTTGGTGCTCATCTGAAGGGCTTGTCAACAACGTTAATTTAGCTTAATATAACAGTCTAAATTTCCTCTAAGACCATACATTAGTGTTTTTTATAGTAGTATGTTTTATTTTTGAAGTATGCAACCGACTCTATTAACTACCGTCACATAGAATTGGAATCAGAGTCGACTCATCTCAGGATTCGAACAAATTTATTTAGTTATTTATTAGATAACTTTGCGTTCAGATTAATAAAACTGGGTGACACATGCTGGAGGAAATGCATACTATCTATCAATGGAGGGAAACGGAATAAGCTTTAAAGGTCTGTTGTTTTGAACCCACTTTAAAGCACTAGCCACTGGAAAGGCTAACGTATACATCCCGTTGTCAAGGTGCCACATTGGAAACGAATCGTTAATTTCACATCCACAGTTTCGACACAAAGCTACAACACAGCTGCTAATTCGTGCACAATAAATACAGGTTTCTCCAAGGATGTCCACTTTTCATTAGTGAAAACGAGAAACTGTGTAGCACATTAAAATATTAAGCTTTTATTTTCAGCTTCTTTCTCGGCTGAATTTGTTCGTTTACTGACGGCCGCATAACTGCAATGTAATAGTCTACGCAACAGGGGGCAGACTGTGGAAGTGTTTGATGTGATTTATTTCAGAAAGTATTTTTCATTACTTCTCAAATAAGTAAATATGTAAATAAGACAATAAATAAGTACATATTTCGTACATAAAATCATCTCTGTTAATCAGAATTGCCTATTTAGTTAGACATTCTTTCAAAGAAAAATCCCTACTGCCTAAAAGGGGCTTAGAGCCGTGACACCTTTTCCCCAGATTCATTGATTATAGGGTTAGGGTATGTATGTATGTATGTATGTATGTATGTATGTATTTATTTATTTATTTTAATTATTTCAGGTGATTGTTTACAAATAATAAGCAGTGTTCCTAAGCCCTTATAAAGAAAATATGAGGGCCTTTTTAAGTATGTCAGCAAATTGATTTGGGGATATAACTCTCCTAAGAAATAAGACAACCAAGTCAAGGGAAAAATGGCCTTTTTTTGCCATAAAATAAGGTATCTTACATAGATATCAGGCATTTCCGAGTTGTCTTCCTCGTCTAAATCTCCCCAATCACTGCACTGTATCCCACTGAGTTTCTTCAATCACAGCACTAGACCGTGTTTATGGTCTAGTGCTGATGGCAAAAAGACACGTTTAAACAGAGTAAAACAGGCAAAATGAGAGTGGAGTAGTATGTGTGTTGATTAAATATGCTGAAAATGAGAAAAAGAAAAAAATTGGGCAAAGCAGAGCTGTAAAACGAGTGATGTTAACAATGTCAGAATATTTTTGACTGCACCCGTGACCCCAGATGGCACATCAGAGTGTGAAAAATGTTGGTCTAGCACATAAACAACAAACCACATGAACACGTTAACAAGTTTAAAACTTTATTTTCACGGGAGAGTATCTTTAACACTTACAACCAATCCCTATCTGGTATCCCGTCTCTCTCTCTCTCTCTCTCTCTCTCTCTCTCTCTCTCTCTCTCTCTCTCTCTCTCTCTCTCTCTCTCTTTCTGATCCTAATGTGCCTTTAAACTCACTCCCAAAAAATACACTTTCATAAAGTCCAAATTTACAAAGCAGACGTGTACAGTTGGGATTGGATGATATAAATTGTTTATGCAAAAGCAGGGGTACTCTACTTATTGGAGTGGTCATTTTGTTTTCCATGCCCAGATAAACATGACCAAACCAACTCAAGAGGTATGTTACAGGAGTCTAATATTGAGAGTTGCTAAAGTGGCAGTGTTTCTCACTTTACATGTACAGATTAATCTGCTGTTCAGATGGCATCCCTTATGCTTGTGTCTCTTCTGTAATGCCTATTGCAAAAGTAGTTGCACCCCCTACTTTGCACAGTGTTATTTATCTATTTACACTGTAATATTTTTTGTAGAAAATGTTGTACTGCTAATATGGCCTGATATAAATATGGTTTGTAAATAATGTATATTCTAAAATCTGAAACGTCTACCTAATTCTGCCTATTCTGCCATCCATGTAAATTTGTAAATATATATTCTGCTGCTTGGGAAGGCTGTCTGCTAAATTTCATTATGCATATGTATAATGACACCAGTAAAGACTCTTACTGTATTTTACTTCAGCAAAAGACAATTAAAACTGCTTTTTACTTGAGAGTTTTCTCACTCCCAGGACTGAATTTTCCTCTAAAACCAAAGGAAGGGGTTGGGTGCATGTTTCCTTCCTAAAATTCACAGACACAGTGCAGATGGGAAAAGAGCCAGATGTAAAATGTGTTATCTAGATTTGCTATAAGAGAAAGGTTCTGCAATGTTCATTCACAAATAGGTTACTTTGGAAACAAATCTATCTAAATATGTAAAAGAATTTGGGGCACAAATCAAAGGACAATCTGATATGAAACAGCATACACCTAACATTAAACAAATGAATTAAAACTGCATAGAAAAAAAAGCACAGCCAGTAATAATGTTTCTTACCAGTTATCTTTTTACATGAAACTCTAGTGTACTTAATAGTAGTCTCCACTAATTTAAAAGAAGTATTTACAAAATACAGACACGCTTTTTGACAATTAGTAAAAATTTTAATTGTAGTATCAATAAGTCATTGAATAATGCATCTTTTTTCACAAATAAAACTGTGGCACTTAATGTCTGGATAAATACAAAGTTTAGTGTTTAAAAAAAAAAAAAAAGAAAATACAAATATTAATAGACAATGGCATAATACGGCATTTATGTGTAACAATTTTTATGATTTTCAGTCTAAGCCGAAAGGCACTGCTGCAATTTGCTCAATTTTTATTTTGTTTTTAGTATTTTTATTTTTTTTAGTTTAAATTTCTTTTTAAAGTAAAAAGTAATAGCTTTAATAATGGCTGAACATAACAAAAATAATATGTGGTGTAGAAAAATAGCAAACAAAATCAAAACACTCCTTCATTTTGGAACACACTCTATATACAAACAACAAAAAAGCAAATCTTCAAGTTCATTTCAACTGGCAGATTTTGACCGATGTTCCGACTCCAAACCCAGGATAGAGTGGCTCGTTGAAAGTTGTCTCGAAGCGATGGAGACACGTCATTTTCTCGCCGATGCTGTAGAATGCCAGCAGACCTGCAGTGTAGTCCAGGTAGACCCCTAACCTCGGGGAGTGGGGGCCATTAATACTTGTGTCCACTCTGTTATGCCAGGCTGAGTAGCCTGAGTCAGAGCATAGGAGGCTCCAGGATTTATCATTGTAACCCAGCAAGCACAGGGAGCCTTTGCCTTTGCGGCTAATGCCGCGATATGTCACTCCAACAGAGAACTCTCCACTCCACTCTATCTCCCAGTAGTAGCGGCCGCTAGACAGACCCTCACGACACAGCACCTGGGCAAAACTGTCGAAGCGTTCTGCATTATCCGGATAGGGTTGAAGGCTACGGGTTCTGGTCACCTTTCTGTTGTTTTCAGACAGATGTAGCTCCTTATAGGCCGTGGAAGGGTCCAGTCTGAGCTGACAGAAGTCTGCAGACAAGGACAACAGAATTCATTAACTTGTAGTAGCACATAAGTGCAAATATATCACAAGCTTCTAAATAGAACTTGGCTTGTTTTTTGGAACATCTTTTACATTATTCAGCATAGTGACTGACCACCATGAAACTATCATTTGTCAGACACACTTATTCAGAACAAAATATAAATCTGCAATAATTTTACACATGTAGGTTAATGCAATATTAGGAGTCTTGCCCAAGGACTGTTAATAATACAAATTTGTGCTCCAGCTCAAGTTTAATTAAACACTAATCTGCCATCTAGGAAGCAGTGGCAATACCCACTATGCTACACTGATCCTTATGGGTGTAGTTACATTTAATTTACTGAAATATAAATTTGATTTCTTGTTTATTACATTTCTTCAAACTCACAAAAATAACTGACCAGCCCAGAATTTTTTTGGTTTCCTTAAAACTTGCAGCGTTCCTCAATGACATGACCATCTTATATTTTTCTGTACTGTCAGATGCCAAGTTCATATCCTGGTGATGTCACAAGCTTTAAAGTTGCTAAATATTAAAATAATGCCTGTATATTTAAAACTGACCAACCACTGTATTGGTCTGACCAAAATAGGTGGTTCTTTCAACTCCTCATATATTCTTTTGTGTCATCATTCAAAGAATCCTTTTTGGTAGCGTTATAACAAACAGTGGTGTAGAACATCACTGTTTATTTTACAGAGACCTATTCTATGTCAAAGAAATCTTTAAGCATTGTGAGCTACAAGAGACAGCATGTCACCTGAGAAGTAACGGACTCATTCAGCATAAAGAAAGTATTCAAAGATATCCTACTTACATTTCAGAAACTCAGACCGGCTCCTGGGTTGTGAAGGCAAGGCACTGTCTACTGTATGGACCTCTTTGACTAGATACAGAAAGACATAAATGAAGTACAATGTCTAAACTTCCATATTATTTGCATGTTGTTTTTGAATAATTTATCATTCTGTGGAATTGATTCATGTGGAAGCCTCACCTCGGCTACTTTTCTCTCTGACTATTCGGTTCTCCAGGGTGTACACAGGCACTTCATTCACTGTAACATACCAGAAAATCACATCAGAAACTTCACAATTGCAATTAATTTGCTCATTGGAGCTGAAATGCATTACGTCTGCAAAGCTGCCTAATCAGCAGTTTAAAGCTCATTACGTAACAACTTTCCTGGGACTGAGGATATTTGCACACTGCTTGCTTCATCCAGTCGGAACTGTTCTTAATGTGTACCACACACTAGTCACACTTCCAAAGACTATTTACTTTTTCAACTCGATCATATGATAGCTCCTCATTGGCTGCAGTTTGTACTCAGCAATCATGTGTGTCTGCTGGATTAAACATCCTCCTCATACCAGAAGGTTGTTAAAGTTAAAGAACAAACAACTCCAAAAGATCATGTGTATATGCAAAAATAGCTACTTCAGATGTATTTGTATTCCTTGTGTCTCCTTCCCTATTGGTGGAGGTTCATATGACCATAGTATTATATCCCTGTAAGGGTTTGCAATATAAAATCACAATACTTAGAATACAAACAGTTTTTGTTAATAGACATTTTTCTATTACATTTTTCAGTGTTTCAAAACACGGTCTATAACTGTGAATAAAGAGGGTTTTATTCAATATTAAGCATTTTGCACTGCGTTAAATACAGTAACACAGGTCTTATAGTACAATGCAATAAAACATGCAGATGGTTCGTCCATTTTTTTAAGCACTAATGATGGGCAAGAATTGTGCAAATTGTGATATAAAATATAGCCATTTTTCAGGAAGTGACAATCCATGTCCCTATATTCCTAATTTATTCCATAAGTTTTTACAATGACTATATAGTTAGAAGTGTTTTCTATTAGAAGTTGTTGTTATAAGTGTTTTCTGACCTGACTTTGAAATCCTCAGGAGTTCCTCTCTGCCCAGTTCCTCAAGCTGCTCTTTAATCTCAGCAACGGCTTTCCTGACGGCGCTGAAGGAGAAGTCTGGGTTCAGAGACACTTTAGGAATGAATCCATCGTCAGTTGGGGTGCAGAGATAGTTGAAATTCTGCAGTGAAGGGGGAAAACAAGTGAAATTGTTAAGAAGACCATTGGTAGTGTGGGTCTAAAACAAGGGTAAAAGGGCTTATTCACAAAGAAATGGTGTGGCCACTGGCTTTTGATTCCAGTTTAGCAGAGCCACTCAGATCACACATTATGGTTCCTTTTGTAGTTCTGTATGAAAACCTGCAGCCACACCTTCCTTTGTGGGACCTCTGGTTCTTAAATGAGATTGTCAGAGAAGGCTGTTTAATTGTTTAATGCTTGTCACAGTGAGATACCTTTTCCTGCTGATAGGGTTGAGTACAGCTTGTGTGTCAGAAGTTTAATTTGGTTATTTGAGTTAGAAGATCCAGTACTATTAATAATCTGTTATTAATAAAACTGTTAATCTTTGTTTTGTAATACAATATACCCAACACATCTAATCCTGCTAATCAGTAAATAAGCAAGCTCATCCAGAGTGACAGTGAATGTATTAGACCAGAAGAACACTCCGGCATCCTGGAAACCATAGCAATACTTGAATCAGTGGTAATCACACCTAGCCACTAGTTTGTTTCTCTACCTGTAAGAAGTGAATGTGATCCTCAGTGCTGTAAAGCTGCTTTAGGCCAGTCTCCTTCTTCTTGAGCTCATCAATCTCTTGCTCTAGACGCTCCATCAGCCCCTCAGCCTGGCTGAATGCTGCCTTTTCATTGATATTGATCAGCTTGGTGACTTCTGACCTCATCCTTTCGATAGAGGTGATCATCTCATCAAACATCTTCTTGCTCTCTGCCATGGCCCTCTGAGCTGAGCTCTAAGACACAATAGTAAAACATTTAAGTGAAAAAGGCTTAAATGTGAATATATTTACATGACCTTCAACATGTGCCCCACTTCATTTAAATCAAGAATTTCAGACACAACGTGCCAACAACTGTTTTTTATCAAACAAAAGGACAATTATGGCCCAGCCTCAAGGTTTATTTGCTTTCCTGTACCTAAGGCAGTTATAGAGTTACTAAAAAGATAAGCGTTCTCCCCCAGGTCACTGTCATTCATGCTTGTATAAAGCTATGACCTTGGGCTCATTTGTGGCCTGGTCTGATATTTTACACTTTGTTTTTTATATGAGCAACTGGGGCCTGTTCTAGAATGGTATTTTCAAATTGTGGCCTACTTTCAAGGAGTCCACAGCCGTCTTCAGTTCCTCCAACTCTTTGGTCCTCTGCTGGCATTTTTGTTTGATCTCAGCTTGGGACACTCCAAGAAGTTTCTGTCAGAAGGAAACACAAACTCTTTAATCTCTAGAGCTGTTATATCTACACCTCTATGATATACAATATACGTTTTTCTTGCACAACATTTCACCCCAAATATTTCTTACACAAACGAGTTACTTGTACTCACTGTACTATATCAGTAATCACTGTAATTCTGAGAACCTCCTTAATATGGGCGGCTTTATCTGCAACACCAAAAGAAGAATAGGGAGCATGGGAATGCCAGCCACGTCAGGAATGTGAAACTGGCTCTGCCTGCCTTGTTGAGAGGCATTTCAAGGTGCACATGCCCTGCCCCTTGGAAAATGAAGAGGGGCCTTTAGGGCAACGTTTCAGCAAAAGCCCACCGAACCATTCTTCAAGATAAGCTTGAAGGAATGTGGAGAATCTGGGAAGGGGGTGAATAAGGGAGTGTGTGATGTGTGTGCCCGTGTGTGTGAGGGAGACACACAGAGAAAGAGATGAAAAACAGGGGGTCTTAAATCTGGGATAAGGTCCCCCTGGTCCCAGCAGAATAAACAAACCATTTGTAGTTAGTACCTGTTGATCCCTGCTCTGGATCACACTAAGCATTACATTCCTTTCAGAGGTTTACGAAAACAACGTGGTCAGTCTTTGATAATGCAAACCTATGGACTATTTACAGCACATGTCTAGGGCTAAAGGTTGAAGACAGAAATATAGACACTGATATAGATAAAATAATATAAATTATTCACTGTCTATATAACAGTACAGCACTGGTCAGAAAATAGTTCCCTAAAACATCCTGCTCTACATGTCTCTTAACAAAACGTGGTATTACTTGTCCTCTAAAAACTTAAAAAAGTCACTTATTTATAGTTTTTAATCTGTTTTTTCAACTGTCCCCACAGTGCTGACCTATAGTGGCCCTCCACTGCATGATATGGCCTGCAAGTAATAGCTTAAAATGGTGTAGAGCTTTTGGCAATTTAATACAGGAGACTTTTCTAAGGGAAATTCTGTGGGACATGGACATCTACAATCTGCATGTCTCCCAATGGTACGTATCTACAGAGGTGGGTGATGGCTTTAGCTATTTGGCAAGAGGTCAAAGTACAAAAAAATATCTCTCTCTCTCTCTCTCTCTCTCTCTCTCTCTGTGATAGTGTGGGGGATGGGGGTGTGTAAGCTCCCGCCTGATCTCCTGAAACTCACATTCCTTTATCTGTGGGATCTGCCTCTCCCTGTACCTCTCCCTGACCATCCCTTTCCTATCCCTTCTCACTCATTTCCAATAAAATAGAAAATATTTTTCGTAAGTACAACCATACACAGGGCAGTTCCAGAACACACTTCACTCTGAATGTATCTTTCAATCACTTAACCTTTGGTTAACATGCCATAGGGGACACTCCCCGTGTGGTTCGGAGCTGTCCGGCAGGGTGTGATAGCTGTATTTGGTGCTGAGTGTCAGTGACTTTTGTTCTAGTAGTTTCCCTTCAGTACATCAGGTTTCATCATTTCCTTCACTCCCCTTGCTCCATTGTGATCATTTTTTTACAGACAGTTGTACTCAACTTACATGCTTTGGATACCACTGAACTAGTTTGACTGAACATTTTGAAAGTCATTGTGAGGTTTTGTCAAAGCCAAAGACAAGGCTTTGAGATAAGCCAGAATTTGAGATAAGCCTTAATGGAATTTTTCTGCAGTGTTTACTACTCAATCCTTGAACATATCTTAGTAGTCACCTCAATCATTATCAATCTAAAACATTTTTATAGGTACATGATTTATATATCACTATCTAGCAGTCACCACCTACATCATACTAGTCAGCAGATATTAACTGAACAAGTTAATGAGAATGAGATCAGTAACTGAATAAGCTTAAGGGGATAAGTTCATAGTCACACCTCAGTGATTGCTACTGTAAATAAACCACTCCTGCACTTTTTAGTATGAGTTTCGTCTCTGAAAAAGTGTTTCCACTGAACTCACCTGTTTCTCACTCCTCTCCGCTTCAGCAGACACTATGTCATGTCCCTTGTGCTCGCTGACGGTGCAGATGGCACAGATACACATTTGGTCAGTCCGGCAGAAGAGCTCCAAACTCTTTTGGTGTTGTGGACAGATTTTCCTATCCAGGTTGCCCAGCTCATCCACCAGCTTGTGCCTCTTGAAGGTGGCTGACTCGTAGTGGGGCTTGAGGTGTTTCTCACAGTATGAAGCCAGGCAGTTAAGGCAAGACTTGACAGCTTTGAGCTTCTTGCCTGTGCAGAAGTCGCATGGGACATCTGAAGGTCCGGCAAAGCTTCCATTGGTGGAGGGTGGAGGAGGTAGATTGAGGTTCAGGCCTGTCTTCTTGATCTTCTCTGCCACTTTGGTCAGGGTGGCATTGGGCCGCAGCACGGGCCTCTGTGTAAAGGTGATCCTGCACTGTGGGCAGATGTAGATGCCAGTGTAGTCTGCCTCGTTCCAGTAGCCGCTGATGCAGTCCATGCAGAAGCTGTGGCCACATGGGATGGCAACAGGATCCCTTAGAAGGCTGGCACACAGGTGGCAGCTGAAGTAGTCCGGGGACATGGGTTCAGCCATGGTTAACCCTTGGCAGACAAGCGTCCGTTCACAGTGTAAATGTGTTCGTTCAGAGGAGAGAATGAAAAGCCTGGGAGGTCGGAGTGGGCAGCTGGAGACTGGTCCTACTTGTATTTCTGAATTCCACAAGTTATTGATTGAAAGCGGAGAGAGCCCGCCCCTTCCTGAAGGAACACAGAGAGAGAGAGAGAGAGAGAGAGAGAGAGAGAGGGAGAGGGAGACAGAGTGAACACAGCCCTGTTCAGGTTCAGAAAAACAAGTTGAGCCAGGGTTGCTGGAGCCTTAAAAGAGACAGAGGGAGAGATGGAAGGCGGAGTAAGGGAAAAGAGGGCAGGGCTGTTGAAGGAGTGGATTTACTAGGTGGAGAAACCAGAGAGTGCTTTAATATACAAACTACAGGTTCTAGAGTGAATTAGCCATTTTTACTTCTGTAGAGCTGAACCAGGAACCAATAAAAACACAGTACTCAGACACCAACCACAACTGGTTAATGATTTAACATTATTTGCAGTAGTTTATCAGTGACTTTGATATGCTTTTTTTTTTTTTACTGCAATCTATACTTTGTATTCCTTCACAGGTGTCTGTTCTCTGTTCAGTGATTTTGTGCCTAATACTGAACGCCTTAGAAAAGACAGGTTGTATCCACAGATTTTATTTAAATAATAACATTTGGAATGGGAATTTGTCTAACTATATCTGTGGTTACACTTCACAGCAGGGTAGTGTTATTACTGGTACACCAATGTAATCCCATCATAAAATCTGATATTTATCAGTATCAACATATATCAGTGTTAACTTTAAAGTTAAGAAAAGTTTGTGACCTTCATGACAAAGAGATAACTACCAGAAACCAATACTGAAACCAACTTTCCCTAATTGCAAATGGGGAGTAAGGGGTGTGGTAGGCCATTATTAGGCTAAATAAGCAACAATAACTGCTGATGACTTTTTAAGCAGATAGTTTGAGTCATTTCCAATCTGAAGCTTGTTGAACTTGATCATACACTTGCTGAGCAGGTGTGAGTCAAAATTCAGTGAATAACTGGTAATAGCAAACAGATGATGTTTCCAGAGGTTGTGACTCCCGGGTTTTATCATTTACATTCCTCATTCCCTAATTCATCAGAATTTGGAATGAATTTCAAAGACCTCTCTTTGGGTTATAGGTTTCAGTAAGGATCAGTACTGAAACTTACAACAGAGACACGTTAAGACAAATGAAGTCTTTTTCCATTAAGACTTATTCTGTGTTTATATCCTCATAAATTTCTTGAATATAAGAGAGGTATAGAAATTATAAATGAGTGAAAATGTGGTTGTGAAAATGAACTTTGGACTTGAGTTTCAATGTCAGAAAACTACTGATACCACCCAGCCTACTCTGACATGATTCTTTAAGTCCTGAACAAATAATGTTTATTTTCTCAATAAAGAAGATAATTGATTGGGATACATTTAAAGCTGGTTAAAAATAGCATACGTTCTCTGTGGGGGATGTTCTGGATTGAATATTTTAAGGGAAAAAGAATGAGTGGATTTGACCAGAGGAGAACGGGTTCCCCTTATGAGTCTTGTTTCATCCCAGGATTTCTTCCTTTAGGTGAAGAAAGATTTTTGTTGCCATTGAGGAAATTGTCTTGCTCAACATGATGCTTTGTTTTAATGTTCTTAAGATGTTCTTCTATTACTGGATTTCTATAAACCTGCTTTGTCTATGTAGACACTAGTTAACTGAAGGTTATTATGTGTAAACAACCACACACCTGTATAATAAGCCTTTTATAAATTTGGACATAAAGAAATAAATGACCCTTCAGTCAAGTGTTATGTCTGTGTATTTCTAATTGTGGGTTTTAGTAGATAGATTCATTAATTAAAATACCTTTATGTGTTCAAATGGTCAGGATCTGTATAAATAATGGCCAATGCTCATGAGTCCATTATTTATATTAGATATTTCTACCTAAAAAGGTATACTTTAAAAAGGTATTTTTACAATTGAAATCATGTGGAAGGTGCCTGATATGTGGAGGTTCTATTGGATGTAAGAGCAAGTATGTTCATCTAGACACCTATAACTCTAATTCAGTTGTGTCCAGTCATATCTCTGCCAGAACCAGTGTGACAGTGAGGTTATCAGAGTGTGACAAATTCTTCAGCGTATGGAATCTTATTTTTAGGTGAAATAAGTGTAAGAACAATATAATAATAATTGTCTATTAGAATGTCCATTATTCCTTAAATAGAGAGCAGGCAAATGACGTAGTAAAGTACTTTGTATTGTTGGATAATTATTTTGAGTAAAACTGAGGTAAGTATGAACATACTGGAACTATATTTCACAGTAATGTCAGAGTGACGTCTATCTAGGAAATCACACTGAACACACCTACCAGTACCCAGTCACAATGATATGAGTCACATATAATATATAACATATACCTATTTTACCTAGAAATAAAACAGATCTTGGGCTGTAAAACAAGGCAATGATTATGAGGACTTTTTTTATTTACTTTGAACTTTCCAGTTCACTTTCCTGCTTAAACATGTGACATTTTAATGAAATATAATGTGGCTGTGTTTGTACTTAAAAAAATGTTATAATTTAAAAGTGTTTGTGTAATATGAGATACTTTTCTATGTCCTTTGTCTGTTTATAGATTTAACATTTCTGACACTTAAGTGGGATTAAGGTATGCTCTCTTGTTTATTTAAAATATTGCTGGATTTTAGAGTTTGTATTGACACACCTACCCTGTGTCTGAATTGGCTCCCTATTCACTATTCCCTATATTATTCACTATATAGTTTATTATAGGCAACTGAATTCAGGAGGGTAGTGAACATATTTGGACACTACCTTATGAAGATTTTTACAAAAGCCACAGTGGATTATGGGTAATTTGCTATCTTCTAGTGTACATACTGTAGGTTTGCAGTGCATATTGGGATTGTTTGAGTGCACTGAAAATTGTCCACTTTGTTTCCAGGCACAAATACAAAATGGTGAACCCCAAAATAGTGCACTATATAGTGAATAGGGCACAATTTCAGACAGCAATGTTTAACAGCTAGAACCTGTTTGGGATTTCAGAGAAATTTAGTATAACTTTAGTGACGCACAAAATAATTACTCAAACTATGACTTTGGATCTGTAAACTCTCTGTGATGATACCTAGAATCATCTAGGGTATTTACAAGAAATTATCACTAGCACCACTGACACAAGTTCTCAACAAAATGAATTGTGGAAAATTTCTATTTAGTGGTGTTGGTATCTAAAAGTGTCTTGGGTATTTGACTTAATAATGAACTTTACCTTTCTTGTTCAAAACCTTGAAAGGCGTGTTTCACAAACGTTTTAGTCACATATAGCCACAACTAGAGTCTTTTTTATTGTCTACCTAAAAGATTTCATTTATAAATGTTTGTGTTTTGCCAAATAGTATTTTAACTACTCAGCCACATGGTGGTTCTTTCTTATACTAATATGGGAGTCTTGCATTCTTTGCACGACATGGACACAAATTCCTGTCGTGTTAGTCCTTATTCTTTTTCTACATACCCACATTCTTTACCTGAATGCAGAGGAACGTGGAGAATGACATCCTGTTTTTAGAGAGCAGTTTGTAAGTGTGTATTTCCATGTCATTGTGAGTTGCAGCCTTTGCAAATATCTATTATGTTATGTCATCTGATATTAGTTTCATGTTTTGTTTTTGCCAGCTCATAGATGTCGCCATCTCCCTGTGGTTCAAGCCTACTTTCACCAGTTTACACTCACTTCCTTTCGGAGGTGAAAGACATGAATGACACTGTGTACCTTTACAGGGGCTGGGCAATCCTGCTCTGGCACACAATGCCCGAAGAGCATTTAGTTTCACTGTTTCACCTTGATTTGCATAGCCATAGACACAACAGTGTCGCTAATTGGAGGCTGGACCTAGATCCACATTCGTGTGAAATAGTTGAATCCAAATCAAAAATCAAACACATTATTTGAAGTGTTTACAGAAAAGTTTCAGAAATTTATTTCACATTTTTTTCCAAATAAATGCCATGTCTTGATTGATCTGACATATGGTTTTAATATTACATGTTAAACTCCAGATGACTTGTTTCACATTTGTTTGGAATCATGTTTAAAATAGCTATATTTGCACTGCCGTTTATGCATGCATGACTATTGGCTGGTACCTTTATTAGGGTTCTGGTTAAACCTTTGACACTGGATGTGCATTCAGAAAGTGTAGCACAGTGTAAGACTGGAGCAGTGCTTTTCATGTTAGTTACCATTTAAATTTTATTGGACTGACAGTCAGGGGTGTGTCTACGTGTGAGCTGGGGTGGGAATTTCCCGGCCAGAAGAATAATTGGCTCATCAAGTGTAAAAATGCTGAATAAAATTTTGTTATGAAAGGTCAGAAGCTCATGCGCCAATATTTTATTTCTTCATTTCATTTTCACCTATGCCTTGTTTTGTTCTGTTTGGGTTGTTGTTTTTCTTATTGACACCGGACACCATCTTTAAACAGGGTATTTGAGTGCAAGGCAACACAGAGAGACGTGATGGGAGGATGCTTTTGCAGCTGAATTGATTCTGCAGAAAACACCAATCAAATTAAATTAAAAGCAGTGGTGTGTCTGTGCACAAAGAAAGAGAGAATGAGAGAGAGACTGAATGAAAGAGAAGAATAAGAGAACATGAGACAGTGAACATAAGAGAAGATGAAAAAGTTAAACGAGTGATTAAGAAGACATTGAGAAAAAGGAAATAACTTGAATTATACTACACCAATGTTTACAAACCCTATAAGAAAAGCAAATTTTTTTTGCATCCTAGTAAAGCCTCTGCTGCCAATTATATTGCTTCTAGCTATATGACTTTTTTTTACTAGTTTCATACAGTCTTAAAAATAGAGGTGCTGCAGAGGTGCCATAGAAGAACCACTTTTAGTTCCACAAAGAAACCTGTTTGTTTAAGAGATTGTTTAAGAGTGCGAAGAAACTTTTTAAAGGCTTAAAAATCTATCACTCAAGCTAAAGGTTCTTTATCCATTTAAACATATTAGAAAATGCCTCTTGATGAAAATGGATTCTTCTATGGCACTGCTCAAATGACCTTTTCTTTTTAACCTTTATTTTTAAAGGTGGCTACGGAATAACAGCTTCCAATATTCCTTGTAGTTTAAAGAATTCAGACCACAGGTGAGCAGGTAGTTGACACTTGTTAAGCTTTGACTGGTTGTTCCAGACCGGTTTGATTAGCTCCACCCCTTTGTGCATATCTTACATCATTCTGTAGATGGTTTCGCCTAACTCCTTATTTGGTGCGGTTTCTGATAAGCAAGTTTTCTCTTTCCTTCCTCTTTTTTTCTGCACAGTTGATCGGATTCCAGGAAAGGCCCCAGCTCAGAGCTTTTCCTGTGATTGTCTGTGTGTGACTACTGACTAAACTCACAGAAAGTAAGATGAAGCCTTCTCAGGGTGGAGGCTCTTCTGCTCTTTTCCCAGACATGCACTGTAGTATCTCTAATAATTTGAGGGAAGGCATTGCCAGGGTAGGCGGGTTTCTTGTTGATGTCAGAAGACTGTTTGTATGAGGAAAGCACCTTTCTTTGAGGTTCAGCTTACCTTAGGGGCTCTTGGTCGTAGCGCGGGCATGTGCTGCAGTGGGAGGTGTGTTAATGTTGTGCATACATTTCACATGATGAAGCAGCTGTAGTGCAAATAAGACTGCAGAATCAATTGGTTGCACACTTGCAACCTTGGCATGACCCCATACATTTTGCAGTACTATAATCCTGTTTAAATGTTTGATCATCCATGGTCAAATTAATTTTTAAGTGCAAATATTTACAGAAAACACACCTCTGCACATTTTAATGCACTGTAAATGCACAAATACAAACTGTAATGAATCGTAAAATGTGGCTTGTATCAAAAGTATCATTTAAATGATACTTTTGATACAGCTCTAAGCTAAAAGACTGAAAAAATTACATAAATGTGAAAGCTTTTCTATATTCCTACTTTTAGACCCAAGTAGGCAGGAAGCCTTTACTTCCTTGTGCACACTAAAGGTTACCAGGTTAATGAGTAAGAAGACTGTGAGTCTGAGTCTGTGTTGTTGTATGTGCTTGTGCAAGTGTGTGCATTCAACTATGAGTGTATTTGTGCAGGGCTGGACACTATTACCATGGCGTCACTATAAATGAAGGGCCCACATGGCTACTATGCTCAAAGATTTCTTTCTCATCCTTTAATCAGTTATATGGCAGTGAAAAGTGGGTAATACTGTTTCCTTCACATGGCAGACAGGTCAGGGGTTCAGTTCCCATCATGGGCAGGACCAACACTCTATACCAGTAAAACATCAAAAGAAATCTCAGCTCTGATATCCTTTATTTTAGATTAAAATTTGGATTAGCAGATGACTACATTGTTTCGGATATATAGTGAATGTGTGAGCCTGTGTGTATTTGTTTGTGGGGGTGTGTATCCAGCTGAAAATGACCATGCACATATGAAGTGTGCAGATGCATAATGTGTTCATAGCTAATGTACAACTGAAGGGCTTGCTTGTGTCATTTCATTGGTCAGTGCATGGAGACAAGGTATTTACAAGTGTTTCCCTTAAACAATGGTTACCTTTGTGAGTGTTGGCTGAGTTTCAGAATGCAGGGTGTGTGTGCTGCCAAATGTTTGGAGAGAGGCCAGTTGGGAGCGCACAGGTTACAGAGAGTGAAACTGCAGAAAACCCAAAACTGGGGGAAAAGTGTGTGCGGACACAGGGGCTCATCTAACAGAGTCTTGTTTCAGGTGCAGTGAGGTAATGGAAAGAGAGAACCTTCACTACAATGTGGATCGTAAAATAAAAACAATCATAAAAACCTCATCTGTCCACAACAGCTGTTGCACCGCTGATGAAATATTTTTCGCTGCATGACTTTGTAGGAAGGTTTGAACAATGTGCTGCTCCTCTACCAAAGAATGCATACCTAAAATACAACAGAGATATGAACAATCAAGTTCTTCATGATTAGGCATGTGTTATATGGTATGTTATCATACATCATATTTTGCAACTATGGAAAAACTTAACTACGACTCTATATAAAGTTAAGTCCACATACTGACTGACCTCACGGTTTTTCTCTGTTTATTTTTATATAATCCTTATTTGTACAGCACCCTTCAAGTATAAATGCAGCACAAAATGTTTTACAGAATTTCTTTAAAGCAAAAATTATAAAATTTGAACAATAATCTGTGCATCAGTAAGTAAAGTCATGATTTAAAAAATAGGAAGAAAAACTTAAATATAAAAACAATAAGGTAAACAATTAAATTAGTGCAATAAAGAAAATACGTGATTAAAGATGATTTAAAATAAGAGTATTAGAACATTCCTGAAATCTAGCCAATCAGAAAGGGTTTTCAAATTACAGTTACAATTAAACGATGTTTAAAAGAAAGAATAAAAGAAGGACTTTACACGAGTCTGGAGTTTTCCTGAACCCTATTTGTAGCAGCAGACCACTAAGCTGTTAATCTTTTCTTGATATCCTACAGTGCTAGGAAATTTTAAAACTTCCCATAAATTGCTATTGCTTAGGAGAATATTTACTAATTTCCAGCACCCTAAGTGAGGAAGAGCACTAAACTTTCGCCTGATGAATAGCAGTCGTAAGTGAATAATATTTTACTATGGATTTATACCAACCTATAAGCGGTTAATCAAACCTTGGAATATCTTATTTGAAAACCTTAGGATAATGGGTCATTTCCAGCACTCTCCGTCAGGAAGAGCACTAAAAAGTTCACCGATTAAATAGCAGCCATAATTTTATAATATCTTTGTAAGATACTAACTCAGTAATACTCAGTAATCTAAGCTGTTAATCCATCCTTGAGATATCAAAAATCACTCATTAGTAGAGATCTCTGCAAACATTTGTACATTGTACATACTACAATCACATACATTCTGACCCCACTTTTGCCAATTTATGCAAACTTTAAGACTCCATCCACTCTATTTTGTGTTGAAGTCCATTGCACCGAATGTCATATGATGTGATTGTGAAAATATGTATCTATAAAATGACACAGTCCAATGGCCTTCACCCCAAAGCTGATTAGGTGTGTGCTGCAGTGTTGCAACTTACCACAAAAATGACAAAGATACATATTAAGTTCAGTTGGCCTAAATCACAATCACCATTTCTGTCTGAGGTTCTAAACTGAGACAAGGAGCAGCTCGAGTTACACCATTACCAGAAGAGACAAGGAGAAACAGTCTAATTCTAAACATCACTATATTACAGTTAGTGTCTTTGTGCAACATTTTAGACACGACTGTTTAAAATTTGCAAATGTGCAATTAATTATCATTGTACCCCATACAACAAAACATGTATTTTGCATTTGACCCATTAGTGGCAGTGAAAATGTTGGGGTAAAGAACTTCAGCTGTGGACTGAAGCAGTACGACATTGACTTCACTCTCACTACCACCTTCAGGTTTCCTGACAAACATTGGATTGAACCAGTGATCTTCCTGTTCCTCTAATTAGTAGCACATGGTATAAATATGTTTTTTGGTATCCAAACAGCTTAAAAATACTAGGAGAAACATATAGTCAGTTTGGGCCATCTCATGAAATTTTCTTAGATTATAAATCACACTTAATATTTTTTAGTTATTGTAGGGGAATGAATACACAATATTTTGCTCCAACAGAGCTGCCATTTGCAACAAGCTCCTTCTTGTCAGTGCTGTTTGTTCTTTAAATGGAGGTGTGTTTATTACTGTACAAATGCTCTGTAATTGTCTTTGTAAATGTGTGGTTCATGGCAGCAATAGATTAGATAGATAGATAGATAGATAGATAGCAATTAGACAGCTCATGAACACAGTCATGAATATTGGACAAGGGCTATTAAAATCTCTGCAGTTCATAACATTAACATTGTATGAAGGACATACTGATATGCTAATGGAGAATTTCTTTTACATTGTCTCCTCTATGGAACGTTGACTGTTAGTCTAATCAAACATCCTGTGTAGCATTGGGGAAGTGATTCAACAGGAATGTAAGCCTTCAGCTCTCTGTACTATGATTTCCTCCACGCACTACCACCTTCCTGAGCATTCTTCAGCTGTGGGCCAGGTCCCAGGAGAGTATCAGATCAGGAGTGAGCTGCACTCTCTTTACAGTAAAGGAGAATGCATGAGGTAAGTGTTAATGCCCCCATTCTACACTAAGACATTAGTTAGAATGCTGTTTCTGTTATGAATATCATTCTAAAAACCTGTTTTCTAAAAGTTAGAATATTTATCCCACCTGTCACTGGGGCAAGTTATATAATAATTTGTCCACAAGCTGCACATGATCCTAAGGTCATTATGCTCAATGTCAAGAGTAGACTGTACTGTGCTTTAAACTCCTCTTCTTTCCAATCAAATTGTATACTTTGTGTCCAAAAATAGATGTTTGCTTGTCCAGCATTTTTTTTTTCAGAATCCATGGGTATTACTAGGAATTACTTCACCTCTTTGCTGCTGCAACAGCCCCTGCTCTTCCAGGAAGACTTTATGTTTGAATCTGGAACAGTGCTGTAAAAATGTTATTGCATTCAGCCCAAAAAGCTTTAGTAGGGATCAGCTTCCTTCCTAAAGGTCCTAAAAATGCTACCTCCCCCTTGTGATAATATTCACAGCGTCATTACTATGACAACCAACGTGACTGTGTTAGGATATGCAAAAAGGATTGTAACATGCAATGTGCGCACTGTGTAAATTCAGATTTAAGAAACAAATCCAACTTGCCTTGCAGTGTGAACAAAGCCTTAGAGTGTTGTTTGTTTACTTAAAATTGTAGTGAATGATCACTGCTGTTATCTATGACCCCATGCTGACAAGCCAGCTTACTCTCTCACACAGGGGAAGTATTTTTACCTCCACAGGCCCCATATTTTCTGACCCACTGTTATCTGACTTATCAGGTCTGTGTGCATTCCTGCAGCTGATATTTTTACTCACTCTGAAATAAAAGAGCTGATGGTCCATGGATGCTCATAAAAAACCATTGATAAGGAAATTATTTAAAATATCCCACTAGGGCCTCCAGCAAGTAACATATGATTAGGTAGTATTAATTAGAATATTGTCCATAGTAAAGGTGGCCAAAATTTCATATACACTAAAGGGAATAAGAATGAAGAAACATCAGAATGTTAAAGTTTACAAGCATAAAAACTAGTAGGTGAACATTTTTTGTGTGTATAGGATTTTCTTTATGCAGCAATACTGAAATCACATCATTTTTATTCTTTTCCAAACACCAAAACGACCCCTCATTTAACCATTTAATTTAAATTTAAACTTCATACTGAATAACAACTACTTATAGCCTTTTTGCTTTTGTGCAGTAGAGATTGTTTAGGCTTAGTAGAGGTGTGTGTGTGTGGGAGTAGGTGGGGGGTACATACACAAGCAAACATTTCCGCCTGTCTTTGAACAAGGATAAAAGCAAAAGCTACTCCAAAAAAGAGGCTAAGCATAGCAGGAGATAAATAGGTCCAGGAAAAGTCACCCCTTCACTTTTTATCCACAATATCAAAGCTTTCCTCAAAACAATGAAAGGATAGTGAATGTTGGTTCTGCACAACTTTACTCTCTATATTCAGGGGTTCCATGGAGAAACTCAAAATATAAAACATTCTCCCTCTCTCTTGTAATTTAATCTTAGGATTTGACAGAATGGACCAAAAGGTCACAGTGTCTGCATTTGCAGCAGACACCCATCATAGATGCCTCTCCAAACTACAACATGCTATTAAAAACATCCTTAAGCAGCCTGAAAGCCCTGCAAAACATTTGCTTGCAACATAGGCTACTTAAAAATGCACTTATGAAGAAGAGCAAAAAAGTGAGGTCATGCTTTAATTTACTGGTGGTTGAAGGCATAATAGGATGAGCCAAAATGTACTCAACAGCGAATTAATCACATTGACAAAAAACGTTTTAACCTAGTGTTTTTGTGTAGCTTGAGTAGGTGCAAGCCAGTTTTTGAAGAAAATTCAACAAAAAGAATCTCACCCCATGCATCATTCCAAAGCCACAGATAAGTCACACAGTGAGAGAAGCACAACGCCTCACCTTCCAACACCTTTCACCTATTACAAGTGTTTTTCACATATAAGAAAACACCCAACAGCTACACCAATGTTCACTCTAATATGCCCACTGTTTTATCCAGCCTCTTCCAGTCATTTTTCCTCCTTCTGTCTGTCTCTTTTGGCATAAGTCTGTATGCATGCAGAGGACAGGGTGGTGAACGATCTGGGATTTTGCAGTGGGTCATGTACAGGAAATAATAATTTTTATTCACTGGTTGCTATCAGGATGAAGGTATTCCAAAAAACATAACTTAAATAAAAGACAAATCACCTGCTCTAGCTTAAATAACAACTTGACACAATTAAACACCAACAGATCCAGTATTAAAAGTAATTTTATGTGCCAATCTACCATTTAAGAAATCTTTCTCTATGCTATACCAATGTAACTCTAAGGCTTTATTGTGGTATTTTACAGTTCATTAAGTATTTTCAATAAAAGACAGGTCTGGATTGCAGGCTGCTCTCAATTTCTGCACAACAATGGTGTTGTAAGACATGCAGAATGTGGTTTGGTGTTGTCCAGCTGATTGTTTTTTTCAAAAGATGTTCACGAGATTTGGATTTGTTGCTACAAAACATGTTTCTTGGTCCTTTGAAAGACATTATTTATTTTCATAAACAAATAATCTGAAAGGTTGGCTTATCAGTTGACAATATATGGCGCAGTCATGACTATGCATCTGTCCATATTAGCTTGATTCCAGAGAAGTCGTCTGGAGCTCTGGATGTTGTTTATATACTTTATACTTTATTTATATATATATAAATGACATCTAATCGACTATAAAAAATATTTTTTAATCAGTAGCTTTATTGAATGGACACAACGCAGTGTAGGGTGTCATACTTTTAGTCACAAGTTGTACGCTGGTTTGGATACAGAACTGTCATAGTAACACACATGATGCAAACAGGGAGGTTAGCCCTTATTTGAATAGTGCACTGCTGACGGAAATGCATACTTTGCATTTGGTTTTGCAACAGTCTGAATAAAATTCTGTCCTGAGATCATACATTTCTCTCGTTCTTCATACCTTTCCTGTTAATAGAGCACTGCTGATTGATGATTGGCCTTTGCTTTGTTTTTTCTCTCCTTGTATATCTTTCTATCTCTCTGTCTCAGTCTCTCTCTCTCTCTCTCTCTCTCTCTCTCTCTCTCTCTCTCTCTCTCTCTCCTTTCCTGTGTCCCTCAGCCACTCCCCTAGACACTTACTAGTTTCTGCTCAACCAGTTTAACCTCCCTGTTTACTGTATATAACTTGGTGCAGTGGCACCTGAGTCTCACTTTGCCTGAGGTTTGTGAAGAGCCCTGTCTGTCAAACACATCTGTCAGAACACAGATCTCCTTCATAGCCCCTATACAGGGTTGCTTCTATTTTGCTGAATCCATGTCACAGGACCAGGACATCTGCTACCTCTGCAAAGAGGACCTCAGGGACCCTGTGTCCATTCCTTGTGGGCACATCCTCTGCTCCATCTGCCTCAAGACCTACTGGGACCATGCAGACCACACTGGACAGTACTTGTGTCCTCAGTGCCGGGTTACTTACAGCAAGAGACCTAACCCACGCCGTCTGCAGACGTCCCGGTACTCCTCTACCTTAAGGCAATCAGAACCATCTCCTCCTGCACCTCCATCACCTGACTACAACTACGCAGGCCCCAGGGATGTGGCTTGTGATATCTGCATTGGCAAGAAGCTCAAAGCTGTAAAATCCTGCTTGATGTGTCTAGCCTCCTATTGCGAGAAGCACCTAAAACCCCACTATGAGTCAGCTACATTTAAGAGGCACAAACTGGTGGACGAAATCGGGCACTTGGACCGGCAAATATGCCCACAGCATCAGAAGGGTCTGGAGCTCTACTGCCAAACTGATCAGATGTGCATTTGTGTGCTGTGTACTGTTAAAGAACACAAGGGTCACGACATGGTGTCTGCTGAGCAGGAGCGTGCTGATATGCAGGTAAGGCAACTTTCAGAGTCTGGAGATAAAGTAAAGTCACATGTTATCTTAAGTCAGCATGAACCCTGATAACTGTTTTGATTTCAAGATAATTACAAAGTCCTAGGTTTGGCTACAAATTTAATCTTGTGTACTTAATTGTACATTTTCCTATGGTAATGTTAATGGTGTAGCCTACACTACCAGCTGCTGTAGCTTGGCTGAAATTTCTCTAAAAGTAGTTTACATCACTTCATCTGATGTTTGACATTGTGCTTAATGCTGAAAGGCTTGAAGATAATCAGCTATTAAAACCCATATCATAAAGCTGCGGGTGCCCTGTTAATGCCAGATGAGGTTTGAAACCCTGCAGGTATTGAGTCATTAGAGCGTTAGCAACTTTTATGCCTCAGCACTGCCTCACTTTTATGTCTCAGCACTTGGAGGCCCCACTTTGTAGCTTTGTGTGGCCATGCAACTTAATGGCTGATATGCTGTGGTTTCTAAATATTTCCAGTATTTTCAGTAATACCACTCACAGATGATGTAGCAATATCTAGGATGGATGAAATTTCATAAACTGACTTGTTGCAACGGTGGCATCTTATTAAAGTACCACACATTTAAAACTTGTTTTGACAAATATATGTGCTAAAATGTCTAGCTCGACATAATGGGAAAACTTGTCCAATGATCAGTATACAAGAGCACATTTTCAAGCCAAGCATGGGAATTTGAATTACTTAAATCAGGAGTGTCCCCTTTTGGTTAAGGAGAACTGGTGTCCAGAACAGGTGATTTCTAAACTCTTACACCTGGATGTACCTCAATAGAGAAATTTAAGAACTGTACTAGTGCAGGTGCAGGTGTAAGAGCCCGACCACATGGACACATGGACCAAGTTTGTCAAATGTAAGGGAAAAATTCTTGACCTTCCCCAAAAAGTTATCAAAGAGGGTGTGAATGGAGAGTATCTACTGCTGTTTGCCAAACCCCTAAGACAAACACAATAGTGTGTGATCTCCACCCGGGTTAAGGCATAAAGAAGTCGTTTATACTGTGTTGCTGCTGAGGGAAGGACTGTACTTTCTGAGATATGGAAAAGTTCTTTATTGTTCTTTGAAAAGCTGAGTGTTGTGCAATCATTTCAGCTAGTGCTCTGTTCTCTGATTTCATTAAAATGCTATGTTTACAATAGCTGTGTTATGTACCTTAATGAAATTTGGCAGATTCTGTAAATACAGATGGAATTGTAAGCAAATTATTATATTTGGTGCTGGAAATCAAACCCTAGTCAATTGAGTTGAGAGTAGTGATGTTACCCAAACCGTTATAGCAGCCACTGTGAATATTATTTTTAAAAAATCAACAGTCTGTTACTTATTATCATATTAATTGATTATTTATATTGTTTTCCTTTGTAGCAAAGATTGGGTGCCACTCAAGCTGAGATTCAAGAGAAAATCCATGATCGTGTGAAACAGATGGAAGAGCTAAAGCAAGCTGTGGATGCACTGAAGGTGAGTGATTTATCTGAAGATAAATGGAGGAAATCAAATCTCATAACTGTAACCACTAGACCTCATAACATTATTAGTTCATAGGGCGAGGATCAAAATGAAAAATAAGGTTTGGAAAACAAGTCTGTAATTGGTTGTGTAGAAGTGGTGTAAACTACAAAATTAACTGAATTAAAGTGGATTTAATCTTCAACTGAGGCCCCTATCAAATATTTATGCTGGAATTAACGGTATACTATATACGCTCCTTGCTGCAGTTACACCTTCTGCTCATCTGGCAAGATTTTAAACTAGATTTGGGACACCATATTTTTCAACCACAAAATAAATATTTAAGAAGGTGAGGTAATTGTGTTGGATGATTAGATCCAAGTCCTTAGGTCATCCCTAAGGTATTAGATCACACCAGGGGGCACAGTTCCAGTGGTCAGTAGCTGTATATATGTCAGTAGTTGGATATATCTCTAGATATCTGGAGAATATACAGATTGTGAGTGCAAAACTGAATATCTTTGTGTCTGGTTGCTGTGCAGAGCTCAGCTCAGCGAGCCTTGCAGGAAAGTGAGAAGATGTTTGGAGATATGCTGCACACCATTGAAAGGATGCAGCAAGAGATGGCCAAGCTGATCTCGTCCAATAAGAAGACAGCACTGAACATGGCCGAGGGCCACATGGATCGCCTAGGTCAGGAGATTGCTGACCTGAAGAGAAGAGACAATGAGCTGACACAGCTTTCACGCACTGAGGACCACATCCACTTCATCCAGGTGAACAGGGCTAGCTGCAAATGCTGAACTCACTGGAACAAAAAAAAAAAAAAAAAGATATTGTAGCTAGTGAAATAATTTTAGATCTAAATATATATCTATTATTTATTATTTTGAGACTGTAAGATATGGTGAGAATATCTGGTGATATTTAGTCTGCTTTATCACTTGGAACAAGCGAAAATATCCCATTATCCCATTCACATTATATTTTGTCCCATGATTTGAAAATGTCATTTAACATAATTAAAACAATTTTTGGATGTATGGACTATTAGAAATATATAGGTAAAAATGAATTTGAGTCCAATTCATTTTAATGTTAAGAAATCTTTTTTCTTCTTCTGAAAAGTTACCATTTTGGAGATATGAGGTGCTTGTCTCTCAGTGGCAGTTCTTTAAAAGTAAAGATATTATCCAGAACAATATCCAGACAGCCCACATCTTTCAAACAGCTTTAATCAAATTTCATTTTTGTACTTTTGCAGAGTTACCACATGCTGTTGGCTCAGACAGATGCTGAGGAGCTGCCCTCGGTCTCTGTGAACCCCTACTTTAGCTTTGGCTCTGTTTCCAAAACTGTGTCAGAGATGAAGCAGCACCTGAGCGAGTACACCAATGAGGAGCTGGTCAAAGTGGCCTCTGTAGGTCAGTGCACTTACTGTGTAGGTTTTAAATGGAGGTTTCATCACTTTGGCTGAAGGATCAGCAAACATGTCAAACAAATGAATGTCTTTTAATAGTATATAGCAAGTCTCTTTGGTACTGTAATCCTAAAGTTAATGGCTCTAAATTCTCTTGCAGTGAACAAAATGCCCTTCTGTCAGCTGGAGGACAAAAAGAGGAGGAAGACTATGAAGAGTAAGTTAATTAAAATGGGAAACGTTAGACATCCTGCTGTTTTCTTTGTGCAGATTAGCTGGAATGTTGGAATGGTATTTCTCAAAAGTCACCATTCGAGTCCAAGACATTTTTTGGCTGGTAACTAAGCAACAGCTAACATTGATACCATGTTAATGAATATGTATTAAACTTCCTTACACCAGTATAGTTCAGTACAAATATCTTATCATCATGACACAAATCTATGTGTGGATCATGTACAGTCTGCAACAGAATGTACCTAGAAATCCTTCTATTGCTCAGCTGTCTTTTGGTATTTACAATATCAGATATCAAGTTTAAAAGCAGAAAGTAAGATTTTAAATAAATATTTCTTGCTCTTGTTTTGCCCGAGTGGAGTCTTATTTCCATCTCTTCATCTTTGTTTTGTCTCTAGCTGATGAGGTTGATGTTTACAAGACCCAGAGAACACTAAACTCAGCACCTCGCATCCAGACACCACGCAGCCGGGATGATTTTCTCCAGTGTAAGTTCCTGTACTTTCTGTGTTTCATAAAATAACAAAAAGCATAGACCAACTGCAGTAACACACAGACAGAATAATTTTTAATATTATTATATTAATACAGTTCATAGAGTTTAAGGGCAATCTTCTTAACCTACATGGGACCATATTGTTGCTGTTCAAAGAAAACCATCTCCATTTTTGTCCATTTTTAATTTACTATTTCATTTCAACACAACATTGTCTGAAAATTTCAAGATGAATTGACAAATACAAATGTTCCAAAATAACTTGCAATAATATTATTTCAATTCAATTATGTTGAATGTTTTGGAGATACATGGTTTTCTTTGGAATGTGACGATATGTTGATACACTGTTCACAGTTACAGTCCAAACCAAATAAGTTACTGTAGTTTCTGAATTGTTATTAGCATTCATTTATATATCTTCTCTAACTGTTTATCATGTTCAGGGTCACGGTGGGTCCAGAGCCTACCCAAAATCACTGGTGCAAAACAGGAACACACCCTGGACAGGGTTCTGTTCTGCAGTTTAATATTTAATATTTTTTTAACCAGGAATTTGAAAAAATGTCAATGTGAATAAATCAATTTTAGTTTATTTACAGAGTGTCCCTTGAATTTATATATAAATATACTGGGACACAGGGGACACATCTGCTTAATTGAACATTAAACAAAAAACTGAACTACACACTCATTTTTGGCCTGCTCCAGGGAAGGCTGCTGTGGGAGTAGTCCCACAGCATTCCTTAGATACAGCATTTGTTCATTGGTAGACTGAAAAAAACTGGCTTGTTCTGTTAGGTGAGTGGGTGTTGGGTTTGTCAAGGGAGGGAGGGTGTTCCAAGAACTTGAGCGAAAAATGTATTCTCCAAAAGCACAGACACCACTTTACTCTCTGGATCAAACCTAGTGTCCTGCATGCTTGTTTAGGTGTTAGGTGTTTATTATGAGGTTCAGTGGGAGAGCACAACAAACATTTCAGCTGAAGGCCAGTGTCCGTAAGTGCAGATGTTTTGGGTATTGTTTGTTGCCCTCCTCCAGCTTGAGCCATTTAGCAGAAATGCTTGTTTTTCCTGTCCAGCTGAAAAGAACAATAACGCCAGGGCCATAAAAGACAAATTGGACAATTAATCTATTATGTATGATCATTTTGGTGCCTGATTAGTGGAGCTCTAAGCCCACCTCATTATTTTGCTCAATGCTTGAACACACTACAAAAATATTATAATTATATTATAATATATATATTATTATAATTATACATATTAATAGACAATCTCATATATATACTTGCAAATGAGAAATAGACTGCATAGATATTGTGATGTATCCAGAGGAGGGTCAATGAGACTGAGCCAGTACTGTGTTCATTCCCTTTATCAAGATGCCCTCACAAGGGCACTAAACAGAAAGGAACAAGGGACCTAAGAGTAATGTGGGCTTGGTGTGTGGCCTAACCACCTTCCACCCCACACACTGGAGTGTGAATAACAATCCACCAGTTAAATCCACCACACACCAAGTCCAACACACATAACAACACAAACCCAAACAACCAAACAACAACATTAAACCCCCTTAAATAACCCCAAAATAACCCTGACTAACAAAAAAGGAAGCCACTGAGCGGGTAAAAAGGAGTGTGTGGCTCATAGACTTATCAAGTAAATACAGCAGTGTAGCTGCAATGTCTGCGCGGTCTAAAATATGTATCGCCACTCTCGGCCTTCTAGATCAGAGACGGTCACGTGGTTCCTCTGGCAGCCACCGCCTTGTTATGTCCAACCAACTCTGAGAGCCGGTGAGGTGGGAGCACTCTAGACATTACCTGCATGCTGGTCCTGTACTCATTAACAGTCTTGTAGCAATGCTGACCAGGGATCAGTTTTTTTTCTTATCTGCACTGATCTAAAATGACTAACCATTTCAACAAAACTAATCCCAGGTTAGCATTCATGAATGGTTTTCAACTTTAGGGTCTTTTACTTTTGTGTTTCTTGCTTGAAAAAAATAATGGCTATTTATTAATGGTTACATTCTGGGTATTGGGTTGCTAAAATGTGTTTTATCATGGTGGCCATGGCATTTAAATCCTAATTCTTATTTTGACTTGATCTATGTCTGTGTGGCATATGTAATAACACTGGCTTTTTATCCAAAGCTCCTATGTCAAAGTGTGTACATGGATCAAGATTTATGCCCTCAGCACAATGCTGAGCTGCTTTATTTCATGTTCATTAAATCCTTAGTCTAAAGCGGACCAAATTTGGGTCCATGCCTCATTTTCTCACTCTCTTTACTACATTTGTATACATTATATAATGTATACTATATAATAATCCTTAAAGTCATATTCCTTCCTTTCATTCTGAATTCTGCCTGCTAAATATTTAGCCTTCAGTTGATTACCACAGACAATAATTTAAATGCATTTCTCTGTACTTAGTAAAAGTACATAAAGCCAGTTGACACTAAATACGTTTATATACACTTAGCATAAAAGCCAGTGGCTAGTCTCATTGATCCAGCATCTGGGGACAACAGTAAGAAATTCTGGGCTAAATATGGATAGGAATATAAATATTTAAAGGGAGAAAAAACTGATCCAGAGCTCAAGTAGAGGGCGTTGGTGCAGTATTCAACATAGTTGGAAAGCAACATGTCTTGTGTAAGCCCAGTAATGGATTTTAATTTAGCAGGGCTGAAATATCCCTCACAAAAATTTCCAAATGAGCAAATGTTGCATTTGTGAAGATCACTTTACATTCTTTTTCAATGAATCAATGTAACAATGTAACAGAATAATTAAATTTCTCTCATGTTTCCTGGATTTTCCTTTTGTTTTTGATTTTACCAAACATTCTACAAGTTGTCCAAAGGCATGCATCCTTGTTGCAGATCCTTTCTGCCCTGCAAGACTAATGCTACAGTTACTTTCACTAAACCAAGGGAAATGCACTCTCTGTGGTGACCAGTTCTTAAAACCTAGATCTCTAAAAGTCAATAACTCTTGCTCTTATTTTTTCTGCTCTGTCCAACAGACGCCTGCCAGTTAACTCTAGACCCAAACACAGCATACAAACAGCTGTACCTGTCTCGAGGCAACAGGAAGGCAGCCCTGAAGAGAGACCCTCAGTCCTACAGTGACAGCACACAGAGATTCGATTGCCTTCCGCAGGTTTTATGCAAGGAGGCCTTGTCTGGTGGGGCCTATTACTGGGAGGTGGAGTGGAGTGGAGAGGGAGCCTCTATTGGTATCACCTACAAAGGCATCAAGAGAACAGGCTACGGGGATTCAGCTCGAATCGGCTACAACCGCAAATCCTGGAGCCTCTTCTGCTCTGACTCCAGCTACTCAGCTCGCCACAGCAAAGACCAATTGGAGATCAATGCTCCCTACTCCTCTCGCATTGGTGTTTTCCTGGACTACGATGGTGGCACCATCTCATTCTACAATGTCTCTGAGTCCATGTCACTTATCCACCAGTTCAAAGCCTCCTTCAGTGAGCCGGTCTATCCTGGCTTTTGGGTGTGGTATGAGTCGGCCATCACTATTAGCCAGCTGTAAAAATGTGTTTGTGTACAAGGTATGCACAGAGTTATGGAAAGTATAATATATATTTTTGATAAGTTGGATGTCTATTGGATGAAAATAGTTGTTATTACACTCATGAATTAATAAGTATTAATACTGTATTAGAAATTAATTTTTAAAAAAGACTGTCCAAAGAAAATCAAATCTGCAAAGTTTTTAACATATCCTTGTGGTTTATCATGAAATAAGCTGTCAAATCTATAGCTCAACATAAACAGATTTACCTCAGAAAATAATGTAATTTTAATGAACAGAGATGAAATATTAGGGGTTTAACTGATGGCAGGAAGGGGGGTGGTGAATGGGGTTGGTGTAATTTTAAGTAATTTACCATATGATATCTTTCTGAAGTACCTGTATTGTAACTGTGAATTTTAAATGGCATGGTTTACATTTAGTATATTCTCTAGTGAACTATACACATATATTAATTCTGTCATTCATTGTCTGTAACCGCTTATCCAGTTCAGGGACATGGATATACACATAAATCCTGAATGTAATCATCATTACCACACTATGAAGGCATTGATTGCAGGCCCTTTACCTAAACTTATGTAATTAGAAGTTGCATTTTTTATGAATTTGATCTATGTAATATCATGATCATAATGTACAGAATTGATCATTTTTTGTGTGCACATCAATAAAGTTTGATAAATCAAAAAAGTTTAAGACTGAATTAGAATAATTTTGTCTTTTAATTTGTAGTAAATAATAATTTTATTTAAATATTTTTAAATGAAACATTTATTACACTACTTTTGCACATTTGTATGCATTGTACCTTCAAGATGCATAAGCAAAATAATGAATGAATGAATTAATAATGATTGTCTGTACCTGCTCATCCAGTTCAGGGTGACCCTGGGTCCGGAGCCTACCCAGAATCACTGGGCACAAGGTGGGAACACACCCTGGAGTGGGCACCAGTCCTTCAGAGGGTGACACACACTGACACATTCACACACACACACACAGATGGACACTTTTTTTTGATTAACTAATTCACCTACCGGGGTGGCACGGTGGCTCAGCAGGTAGTGTCGCAGTCACAAAGCTCCAGGGGCCTGGAGGTTGTGGGTTCGATTCCCGCTCCAGGTGACTGTCTGTGAGGAGTTGGTGTGTTCTCCCCGTGTCTGCATGGGTTTCCTCCGGGTGCTGTGGTTTCCTCCCACAGTCCAAAAACACACATTGGTAGGTGGATTGGTGACTCTGTCTGTAGGTGTGAGTGAGGACTGGCGCCCCCTCCAGGGTGTATTCCCACCTTGTGTCCAATGATTCCAGGTAGGCTCTGGACCTACCGCGACCCTGAACTGGATAAGCGGTTACAGATAATGAATGAATGAATTTACCTACTAGTGTGTGTTTTTTGGACCATGGAGGAACCTGGAGCACCCAGAAGAAACCCACAAGGACATGGTAAGAATACACCAAACTACTCACAGACTGTCACCTGGAACAGGGCCTTGAACCCACAACCCCAAGGCCCCTGGAGCTGTGTGTCAGAGACAGGGAATGAAGGGGAATTAAACAAGAAAAACAAAAACCTTTAAGTATTTCAGTTGCGGATATGTTCAAAGTTCCAAAGTTCTCATTTCAAGTAATTCTGTATGAAAGTATACATTTTGGAGAAACGCTGTGATAGGAACCAGGTGTTCAGTTATATACAATGCAGATAGATGTAGCTATTTTATTTACTTTTAAAACAGTCCATAAATATTCATTCTTGTGTCTTTTTATATATTATGCTGATAATGGTAAACTTATCCACAAAAATGTGTTTCCTTGTGTTTGTGATGTTAGAAACCCTGAGTTTCTGATTATGTTTGAGTTTGTCTTCCTGCGATTTCAAAGCTTTAATGCTCAGCCATTGAACAGGTCACTTATTTCACACATTATATACTTTCTACCACATAAAAACCACCAAATGGAAAGGTTAATACGGTATAAAATTTAAATTAAAAATATGATTGTGTCGAAACAGTATGGTATGTTGTAGAGAAACTTAACCATACACAATTGTTCACTTTGGTAGTCATAGGAACATCAGGAGAGTTTTGTGTGTCTACACACAAAATTAATACACAAAATTTTCAACAATGTACTGACTGATGTGGAAATAGACATACAGGGCTCCACAAAAAAAATAGTACAAAGCAGATCCAATTCTGCCGACTTGTAATGTTGATGATTAGCAGAGATGAGTTTTAAAAGTGTGTGAAATTGTCTTTTAATCAAACCACAAGCTCACCATCTAGTGGTCTCAAGACGTCAAGAGAGTTGAAGCAGCTGCAGTAAAAGCACGGTAATAAATCCAGTAATACGTTCATTAATTATATCATTGCAATCGCATTTCTATTTGTTTTACATTCATATATGTTAAGCAATGTTTTATTAATTTATTACTTATAATTTATTTCCATCCCAAATATTAATGTCATGCTGTATTTTACATATTATCTTTCACACCATTTCTAAAACTAAAAGTAATTAAACTTTTAAACTTATGTTTATTTATTTTGCATTAAATGTATGTAAGTGTTGCTATGTTTTTTTTGAAAATTTAAAAAAAGCGATTATTAGAAAATTATTACCCTACTCGTTGTATCGTGATGTCCATAAAAAAAACAACTTCTACACCCAACCTGGTATAGTATAAAGTATAATTAGTATAAAGGTTTAAATATAATATATATAATATATAATTATGATATTATATTCTGTCATAACTGTTTTATGTGGGAAACACTATGTAGGGTGTAGGGTGCCATTTGAGACTCTGCCTACCAATTCAGTTCCGTTTCTGTCTAGTAAACATTGACTTGTCTAGAATTTAAGTTACAACAATTTAACCTTTTGGAAATCTCACTACAGAGGCATATAAAAGCAATTTGTTTAATATATGATCTTCAGCTGGACAGAAAATAGAGTTACTGTAAGAGGCAGCTAAGGGGGTATTGTAAGTGTGAGTGTGTTTGTCAGCCGGACGGATTTCAGTAGCGCCTCCATTCAGAAACAGCCCGCTGAAGAGAAGAGAACATGGCAGCGCAGGTGAGAGAGCGGCTCTGCGCTTTAATTCACAATTATTGTTTTCCCTAACCATTTCGATTACAAACGTGTCATTTATGTATGTAATAATTTTGTGTATAGCATTTAAGGTGCAAGAGAAAATGAAGCGCTTTCTTAAATTCGCTTTTCAGCTACATAGCCGGTTAGCTTTTCATACTGGCACATGTCTTTGCTGAATGTTCCATTGAAAACGTTATCTGCTCAGACACATTTTGAAGTACGTGATATATGCATATTCGTGTTAAACTGCAATTGATGTAAATGTTTGTCTTTTTCTAACAGACAAACTTATTATATTCTAAACAAATAACGTCGAAACTTTTTTTTGACATTTTCCGTTCCACCTTAAATGGCGCCGCAATTGCACGTTTACTTCCTGGCCCCCATGGGTCAGAATGGATCTGCTGGACCATTTAAGGTGGAAAGGAAAATTCCAAAGAGAAGCTTGCGAACTCGAACTTCTCTAATTAAACTTTGCGCTTCTGTCAAGCAGCATTCATTTTGTCTTAAATAAAAGTGTACAGGTAATGCTTGGGTTATTTTATGTCCTACATTAGCAGTTAAAATTTGTTTTACGGAGCAGATAATGTAAAGTAACTTAGTGCTAGCTGTCCCCGCTAAATTTACACTGTTATGGCTGAAGTGTCACTATGGTAACGGCGCCGTTGAGGACCGCGTCCGAATGCTTAGTAACTTAATAACCGCTATCGTATTAACACATTTAAATATTTTTTGTTTTGGTAAAAGATGGCAGCCACGAAAGTGCCCGAGGTGCGAGACATCACCAGGATAGAGAGGATTGGTGAGTGATGTGATTAATTCTACTGAGAGTTTATGAAGTGTTCACATACACTGTTTGCCCAAAAAAAAGTAACACACACACACACACACACATATATATATATATATATATATATATATATATGAGCTCCATTTATCACTTATGTGCACGTTGTAGTTCTTCAATAAAAGTCACCTGTTGCTCTGCATACTTTGTTGGTCCCTGTTCTTAAATGTTCAGGACTCCCACAGGTCCACCACTGAGTATGTATGATTTGATTAGAGTATCATTCTCAGTGCTTAAGTGACACTGATAGGGTTGCTTGTTAGTCCATTTTGCGCTGGTATGAGTGGCTCAGGCACAGCAGTCCTGATGAGGACAACAAAGTTAATGCTGACAAAATACTAGAGGGTGATGTAAGTCTGTAAATCCTTTTGCTGAAGCCCCTTTCACACATGCACAGTAACCCATAACATTTCTGGAGATTCATGAGCTGAATGACTTTATCTACTTAGCCCCATAGTTGAAAAATCTGTGTGAGCGCATATGTGAAGGGAGCTGCTAATGTTTGAGAATCATGCTGTATCTGCATGTGTTGCATGGTTGCTGCCCCATACCTAAAGCACATGGAACATTTCCAGCTGCGAGAAGATGTCTGACACACACAATTATCTCACTGGGCTCTACATGTTTGAAAAAAACACTCCAGAAAATCTCTTGTCAGGATTCTCCAGAGTTTCTCTGGAGTTTGACATTTTTAAAAAATGATCTGCTTTCATTCTCAAAATAAAAGTCTGCTTTTAAAATTTTAACTTGTTGCTTTTCCTTCAGGTGCACACTCACACATCCGAGGCCTTGGACTGGATGATGCCCTGGAACCGCGACAGGTAAGGATGTTCATATTATTGTCATATAATATATGATATATATACACTATATTATTCTCATTATATTATATACATATATATGCTTCTGTTTGCATATCAGGTCTCTCAGGGCATGGTAGGTCAGCTGGCTTCTCGTCGGGCAGCTGGTCTGATCCTGGAGATGATTAAAGATGGACACATTGCTGGTCGTGCAGTGCTTATAGCTGGCCAGCCTGGGACAGGCAAAACTGCCATTGCTATGGGTAAGAATATTTTTCAGATATTTCCATGTAATTCAATAGATAAAGAAATGAATAAAGACATTTAGTTTTGAAATGTTATTTTGTATAGGAACTGGACTTATTGCAACTGACTCATACTGATGCGATCTGTTATATTTTAATACAGTACTGTGCAGAGGTCTTAGGCATCTAAGATAATTATATATATTTAAACTAATGCCTTCTCAGTAAGCGTGGTTCTTGTGTAAAAGTATATATAATCACAGTAAACACAAAAAATAATAATATGAATAAGAAAAAAAAATATTTTCTATAAAGCAGTAGGTGTGAGTGAGTTTGAAGAACAATGATTTGTTCAGATTCTTCTTGATTGCATGAATTTTTTCAAATTGGCAGGCCACATTATTTAAAATCATTATTTATTAACTGGTAAAAGGTATTGGATGACAACCTCAAATAATACGGACTGCCACAAGGAGAGATTTAGAAAAAGTTAAACCAACACATTTACACAGAATATCACACATACTGGAATAATGTTATTTTGTTTTATTCTAACATTGGGTGTTATTTGTTCTTTGTTTTTTAGCAAATAAAAACTTACTGCTCAGATAAATAGCTTTTTAAATTTCATAATCTCTGGTGCCTAAAAGTTTTGCACAATACTGTATGTCAACATTGTTTTTCAAGTGTATGTAAACCAATAATTGATTACCTATTATTATTTAAAAAAAACATTTTTTTTCTCTGAATGAAAATGTTTATTTTGGTTGCACAGGCATTGCACAGTCACTTGGTCCAGACACACCTTTCACTGCTCTGGCAGGGAGTGAGATCTTCTCTTTGGAAATGAGCAAGACAGAGGCCTTGAGCCAGGCCTTCCGTAAAGCCATCGGGGTCAGAATCAAGTGAGTAGACCTGCCATCACTCATTTATAATGGGTTTAAATGGACTGTTTGTTCAGCAGGTAGTAGAGATTTAAAGTCTGTCCTAGATGATGATGTTATTGTTAATGAATTGGTACATTGCTTAGTGACGGTTACACTTCACACCAAACAAACAAATACTGAGTAACTTATGCAAATTCATAGTGGTGTTATAATTTTTCTTTTTAAATTATAAAAGAAATGAACTTATGTGCCTGGTGTTTGTACAGAGAAGAGACGGAGATCATTGAGGGCGAGGTGGTGGAAATTCAAATTGACAGGCCTGCCACAGGAACGGTAAGATACTGCCTACAGATTTACATGAATCACTTGGTTTTTGAATTAGTTTCTCCTATCTGTGTTTTTTCAACATGTATATAAATATACTTGTTGAATAAAAAACAAATAAAATGACTTTACTAAACAATGCAACAATAAAAACCTGCCTGCGATTGTGAAGAAGGTAGACCAGGGAAGAGAATACTGGTGAACTCCAGCACATATCTGATTTTTTTTCATACAGTTAATTAGATTAATCAAGAAAAGGTTATTAAAGATATTTATCACTAGCAGAGGGAAATTAATAGTTTATAGCAATAAAAGTGACTGATGCGTTTGGTGGTGGTGGTGCTGCTGCTGCACTGTTGCATGAATGAATAATGTTGATTTGTTTTAAAATTTCAGAGTAGTTCTCTTTATAATGCAGCATGTCCACATAAAAACTATTAAAGCGCAAAATCACCAGATTACCTTAAATAAACTCTATTAGATTTGGACTATTGATTTCTCTCTCTCTCTCTCTCTCTCTCTCTCTCTCTCCTTAACTCTGTCCCTCTTTTTCTCCGTCTGTCCCTCTGTGTTCAGGGTGCAAAAGTGGGCAAGCTGACTCTGAAAACAACAGAAATGGAAACTATTTATGACCTGGGCAGTAAAATGATTGAAAGTCTTAGTAAGGAGAAGGTCCAGGCTGGGTGAGTGTGTGCACATATCATCTGTGCATGATTGTGTGGTACATATTGTATATAACTTTGAGTTATTTAACTGTTTAATGCTTGAAGCTGGAGAAATAGATTTTTGTTTTACTCTGTAGGGATGTAATCACCATTGATAAAGCCACAGGAAAAATCAGCAAACTTGGCCGGTCTTTTACCAGAGCACGAGATTATGATGCTATGGGGGCACAGGTAGGTATTGTCATGTTCAAATAAAACAGAAATAGCCTGAAACAGCTTTATGAATCCCTGTATCATAACAATATACACAAAGCTGCTTCTTTATTTTGTATTTCATTTATTGTGTATGGCACTAGACTATATCAAGCTCAGCAGCATCTGTGAGGCCTTATAACTGTTCCTTTGCATTTAGCATATCCGAGTCAGTGAACACACACACACACACACACCAAGGAACCAAGGAAGTTATGTTGTTCTGGCCAATATGTTGGAGAGCTGGTAAAAATGGATAGTTAGTTGAGCTTTTGTTTGCTCTTAAATTGCTTAATTTTCCTATTACTTTTTATACGTTTGTCGTCTTGCATGTAAACTATATTCATTTGGCATGAAAACTGAAAACCCCACAACAGTTACATTGCCAAGTTATTTGTTTTGAGTATGTAGCACAAAACATATCAGAAATATCAAGGATTTCTCATAACTTGCGTCAGGCTTAATCACTTTTTAGCCATGTGAATTCCTGATCTCTATCAAGCAGTTTCATCAGCTGCACAAGTGTGCATTTTATTAAAAGCTCTGCTCTAGATTTGATGCAGATAACTGACCCATTTTCAGTACTGCAATCACAGTAGCATTAAAATTTACAAGGTGGCCCACTTTAAGATAAATATAGCTAAATATAGCTTTTACCATATTCTGTTTGGAAAAACAGGATGAAGGGGTTTGGGAGTTTGTGGCTGCATTTTGCCAGGGATTCTGACAGCTTTTTTCTGTTACTGTGCTACTTCAGACTCAGTTTGTGCAGTGTCCAGAAGGGGAGCTGCAGAAGCGAAAAGAGGTTGTCCATACCGTCTCACTGCATGAGATTGATGTTATCAACAGCCGCACACAAGGCTTTCTGGCCCTGTTCTCAGGTCTGTATCCGAAGCCTAAAAGAGGCCTCAAGTCAGGATGAGATTGCCTTATTTTGTCTTAATTTAATGTTAAGTACGACTTTACAGTTTACTGATCCATCATGTGTTTGCCTGCTGTGCCTACAGGGGACACAGGAGAGATCAAGTCAGAGATACGTGAGCAGATCAATGCTAAAGTTTCAGAATGGAGAGAGGAGGGCAAGGCAGAGATCATTCCTGGGGTGAGTACAGAAGTATATGGTTAATTTCTGGGCCTTACTATATATTATGTTTAGAAATGGATGTAAGACCTTAGGCTTAACATTTTGGTTCAAGTGAGAATTTGATCTAAACTCAACTTCACTTCAGTGGGTTTGGAATCCAATCTAGATGAGAATATGTATCCTGTCCATATCAAAATATATTTTATAAACCAATAATTTTTTTTTTTGTCTCTTAATACAAGAGTCCCTGGATATTACGTACTACTCAGTATACATGCACTGGTTTACGTTTATATTATAAGAGTGGTTTACAGATATTATAAGATTGTTAATTTTGCTCCTCCATTGTAGGTTCTCTTTATAGATGAAGTTCACATGTTGGATATTGAGTGTTTCTCCTTCTTAAATCGAGCCTTAGAGAGTGATCTTTCACCTGTACTCATCATGGCCACAAATCGAGGCATCACAAGGTGTGTAAACTTGGTAAAGTAATTCTCATCCTCATCAATATTGCAGTGATAAGCTTCAGTCAAAGTAATGGTAATTACTGTATGTAATTGTAATTACTTCGTGTAATTTTAGGTTTTTGTTTGTTTTTCTGTTACAGAATTCGAGGCACAAACTACCAGAGTCCTCATGGTATTCCTCTAGACATGCTGGACCGGCTGCTTATCATCGCCACATCTCCTTACACAGAGAAAGAGACAAGGCAGATCCTCAAGATTCGGTGAGAAATCACTTGCTAATGTGTGTTCACATATGGAGTTGGGTAAATCTGTCAGCTTTGCAGGGGAAGCAAAAAAATTGTTGGGTTATAATTAGGTTTAATGGAACAAGATATTTCTATGATATTTTGACACTGCATATACATACATTTATGTAATTAATTCTGGGTCATTTCATTTGTGATGAAAAAGATGTAGAAGGCAAGCTTGAGTTCAGCTTCAGATTATGCAAAAAAAAGTGGAGACCTGAAGTAAACACATATGAAACAAATGTGTGACTAATTTTTCACTGCATAAAAATATGGTGTTGTAAGTGTATATTGTCTTATTGAAGCTTCTGTATTTGTATTAGAAATATCACTTTTAATGTACCTTCTGAATCTCTGCTCCAGGTGTGAGGAAGAGGATGTGGAGTTGAGTGAGGAAGCACACACAGTGCTCACACGTATTGGACAGGAGACGTCACTTCGCTATGCTATCCAGCTGATCAGCACCGCTGGCCTGGTGTGCCGCAAACGCAGGGTAATGGACACGCTTGCACTTGTAATTGAATAGATCTAATATATATATTTATTTTTATATATATATATATTTTTTTAAGTGTGTTTACATGTTCTGGAAATCAAAGGAAATATCAGCAGCTTATTCTAGGCTAAAATATTTTTGTAACAAGGCAACATGCTGTTGTACACAAAATAACATCTTTTTGCTTGGCAAAATACTTGAAGTAATGGTTGCTTTGAATAAATGTCATGCTGAATAGAAAATCTTCTGTTCTCAGGGTACTGAGGTCCAAGTAGAGGACATTAAACGTGTCTACTCTCTCTTCCTGGATGAGTCACGTTCTTCACAGTACATGAAGGAGTACCAGGATTCCTTCCTTTTCAACGAAACACGTGAGTCAAAACTGCCCTTTCTATTAGCATGTAGGATGCACTACATTTATGGGACAGTTTGAAACTTAATCATATGTTTCATCTTGAATTCTTGTCTTTGGTCTTTGTCTTGCATTCCACCTTCACAACAACATTTTATATATATATATATATATATATATATATATATATATATATATATATATATATAATTGCCCATCAAAAGTTTGGACACGTCTCATTAGTGGAATAGGGCTGTTCACTCTGTAGAACTGTTTACCAGCCCTACCTCTGTACAACCCAAGTTATGGTCTCAAACACATAACACAAGCAGTTCTAAAAATTAACTCTTGACGAGGCCACAGCTGTTCACGGAAAACCATTCCAGGTCACAACCTCATGAAGTTGACTGAGAGAATGCTAAGAGTGTGTAAAGATCTCATCAAAGCAAAAGGTGGCTACTTGTAAGAATCTAAAGTATAAAACATTTTCTGGTTTATTTAACACTTTTTTGTTCACTACATAATTCCATATGTGTTCCTTCATAGTTCCTTCCAGTTTTAATGTCTTCCATATTCATTTACAATGTAGAGTGGAAAAAAAAACATTGAATAAGAAAATTGACTGGTACTGTACATTCACAAACAAAATGTGGGAATTGGCCCAAAAGAAAGAAAACACTCCCAGTGGGTCTGTCCAAACTGTTGAAGGGTAGTGTGTGTGTGTGTATCTATGTCATATATTTATATACAGGGGTTGGACAATGAAACTGAGTGTAGGAGGTTTCATGGCTAAATTGGACCAGCCTGGTGGCCAATCTTCATTAATTGCACATTGCATCAGTAAGAACAAAGTGTGAAGGTTCAATTAGCAGAGGGTAAGAGCACAGCTTTGCTCAAAATATTGCAACGTACACAACATTTATGGGTGACATACCAGAGTTCAAAAGAGGACAAATTGTTGGTGCACGTCTTGCTGGCGCATCTGTGACCAAGACAGCAAGTCTTTGTGATGTATCAAGAGCCACGGTATCCAGGGTAATGTCAGCATACCACCAAGAAGGACGAAACACATCCAACAGGATTAACTGTGGACGAAAGAGGAAGCTGTCTGAAAGGGATGTTCTGGTGCTAACCCGGATTGTATCCAAAAAACATAAAACCACAGCTGCCTCAACTCTCCTGTTTCCACCAGAACTGTCCGTCGGGAGCTCCACAGGGTGAATATACACGGCCGGGCTGCTATAGCCAAACCTTTGGTCACTCATGTCAGTGCCAAATGTCGATTTCAATGGTGCAAGGAGCGCAAATCTTGGGCCATGGACAATGTGAAACGTATTGTTCTCTGATGAGTCCACCTTTACTGTTTTCCCCACATCCGGGAGGGTTACGGTGTGGAGAAGCCCCAAAGAAGCGTCCCACCCAGACAGTTGCATGCCCAGAGTGAAGCATGGGGGTGGATCAGTGATGGTTTGGACTGCCATATCATTGCATTCCCTTGGCCCACTACTTGTGCTAGATGGGCACGTCACTGCCAAAGACTACCAAAACATTCTGGAGGACCATGTGCATCCAATGGTTCAAACATTGTGTCCTGAAGGTGGTGCCGTGTATCAGGATGACAGTGCACCAATACACACAGCAAGACTGGTGAAAGATTGGTTTGATGAACATGAAAGCGAAGTTGAATATCTCCCATGGCCTGCACAGTCACCAGATCTGAATATTATTGAGCCACTTTGGGGTGTTTTGGAGGAGCGAGTGAGGAAACGTTTTCCTCCACCAGCATCACGTAGTGACCTGGCCACTATCCTGCAAGAAGAATGGCTTAAAATCCCTCTGACCACTGTGCCATACTAATAAATTATTGTGGTCTAAAACCAGGTGTTTCAGTTTCATTGTCCATGTATGTATGTATGTATGTATGTATGTATGTATGTATGTATGACATAGCTTTAGTCTGAGTGGGCGATGAACTGAGATGTTGAAAGCATATTCAAACACCTCTGAGCTCTGTGCAAATGTGAGTGAATTAATACTGAATGAATTCACGTTTTGTTTCTCTTCTGCAGAATCAGCCCAGATGGACACATCTTGAGGGGAGAACAGAAAGCCCTTTTTTTTTTATACCTTGATATGATGTCCACTAAGTCTCATGTCCTACTATCTGTGAAGTTGATTCCCTCATTGCTAGATCTTGTATTTAGAAACGTTTTGGCATTTTCCGAATTGCGTGCACATTAAAATTATTTTTGTTTTCAAATCCTTGTTTTTCATTTTTACATTTAATTTCTTGGGCTTTACAAGTTGATAAGAGGATTGCATACTGAGTGTTACCTTTCCATAAAAGTATTAAATTAAAAATGGTTTAAAAAGTTGGGACATTTTCTCCTGTTGAGTCAGTTTGAATATGTATTATGTATATGGAACGGTTTAATATACACTTTGAGTGCATCAATATGTACATGTGTAGGGTAGAATTGGGGAGAAACTTTTTGGTTTAAAATCTTAAGTCATTTTAAAGTATTTGGGTAAGATTATATTCGTACAAGCAACATACGCTAGAAATACTGAGGAAGGACATTTTTTAAAATAGTTCTTGTATGTCATGTTAATAGATAAAAATGATGTGTTCCAAATAACTCCCAACTAGAGACCCCTGAATTCTGAACCAGGATTATTTAGGGGACTCATGTAACACACATGCATTTTTTGTTCCCTCCACCAGACTCAGTAATCCTAATTTTATCAAAATACAAATTTACATTGAGATAAATAATCATACATTGTGCTGTAATATTACACAAATTATATATAATCACTGTTTGTAGTTTATTGCTGCCAATAGAATGGAAGGCACTGGAGCAGCCACACATGAGCCTCTAGTACAATGTTCAGTGTAGAGCAAAGCATCTGCATTCCTTTGAATGGTGGAGCCCTATCCAATATGTTTGGGATGATTTGGAGTGGCTTTTTGGAATCTAGAGTCAATCATCCAACCCCATAACTTCACTAAAGAACTTTTGGCTGAATTGCAATTAAATCCTCACAGAAATGTCAACTCCTAGGTTTAAAGATTTCCTAGAAGAGTGTAACCTGTTTCTGCAGGAAATGGGTTCAAACTATTAATTTCAGAAGTAATGAGCAGGTGTCAAACGTTTGGCTGTGTAGTGTAGTACAATAGCAGTACAATAGCTCCTGGCCAGGTGGCAGTATAACCACACATACTGATCTCTGCTATGGTATAATAATGCATCCAGAAATGCACCATGTGCAGCCATGCCTTCTTTGTGTCTGGAACCAAATTTGAAAAGCGTGCATTCATTGTTAGAAAGTGATACAGTATGTCTGTGTAGGTTGTGTCTGATTTGGATAATATCTTTGCTTTGGATTTTGATAAAGGCTTAATGAATCGTTCATAATGTCATTTTAAACTCTTTAGTTTTGGCTCTGAGCTATTTATATATATAGTATTTCCTGCTGTGTCTGCAGTATCTGTCTCTTAAGTAATTTGTGGGCTCTTGGTCCTAAATCAGAGAGATCTACCTAGAGGAAATATTTATTAACCTATGGATCGCATATGTTTTGCTTTATTCATTCAGACTGTGTGCCTTGGCGAAAACACAAACCAGAGCAAATGACAGAAATCCCTTTCTGCTGTATAGATCAAGTCTGCACATAGGAAGCTATTCTAGTTACTCTACCACAAAGAGTACATGGATGTGGATGGATGGACACTAGAGCCTTACACATGGGATGGTAAAAAAAAAAAAAAGGCCTCAGGAATTCACAGTGCGAGTCGTCTCTATGTCCTAAGTTTTTAAAGCTGACATTTCCAAGTGGCTGCACGAACGAACATGATTCCCCGTTTACAGACTGAATGATTGTTAAAAAGTAACTAATGCTGCCAAAGAGCCATAACACCTTTTAAAGTACTTTACTGATTAAGTCTAGATAGTGAATGGTCATTCCACTGGGGCCTACGACAGTCAGCCATATTGCTCTCCAAATATTAAGCCATTGAACTGGTTTTCAAGCATTAAAAGAAAAAAATATATACTGTTTATTGTACAATGACAATGATTATGAATGTTATAGAATTTTATTATCTCCCACAGTATTTTGCATAGTACCCTAATACTAAACATTAATAGATAATATTGTTAGCATAATTTAACCACAGCATTTTACTGCTTTGAATAAATAGATAATCTTAGTATAAAATATTATTTCAGACAATTTATAAATATAATGACCTAGAGTGTATCAGAATGCATTTTGCTTTAAATCAAACTATCAATTTAATATAAATACTCCTATTAGCATCAGCCTTGGTTCAACATATCTGCCCAACCAGGGTCCTATATTTGGTTTGATGACCTTTTATATTTTTTGTCTACTTTTCCTATTAAAAATTCAGCAATTTTATAAATTATTAAAATTTGACCCAAACACAACAGGAATAATGAACTGGGGAAGGGCGACATGGTGGCACAGCAGTGTCGCTGTTACACAGCTCCATGGTCCTGGGGTTGTGGGTTCAAGCAAGGTTTCCACCTACAGTCCAAATATTACAAATTTGCAGATATTAACATTGTATTATTATTCCAAGAGCAAAGTAAATATTCAATAAATATGAATACAAGAATTATGAATATACATAAGTATATGTTTAAGCTAATGAAAAACATACATAAATTATGTCAGAATATGATATGCTATACATATATAGATAATTTGAATATACACACAGGTCAGCACTAGTTTGTATAGAATATAGTGAGTACTGTGATACAGACACTGTAATACTTGAGTATTAAGCATACAGTTTGAGTTACCATCTCTACTACTTTCTGCTGTAAGCTGATGTGTATTCTGAATGTACATTTCATCATCCATTCATTCATTTTCTGAAACCACTTATCAAGTTCAGGGTCACGGTGGCCCGGAGCCCACCCTGGAGGGGGCATCAGTCCTTCACAGGGTGACACACACTCACACATTTGGACACTTTTGAGTCGCCAATCCACCTACCAACGTGCGTTTTTGGACTGTGGGAGGAAACCGGAGCAAACCCACGCGGACATGGGGAGAACACACCATACAGTCGCCCAACCCACAACCCACTTGAACCCACAACCTCCCTGGTCCCTGGAGCTGTGTGACTGCGACACTACCAGCTGCACCACTGTGCTGCTATATATATGCAATCGAACTATAGGTCATTATTCTTTCTAATTTGATTTTGGGCCACATGGGGCAAAACCTGCTGCCACAGGAACTGGGCCCATTCAGCCCATCCTAGGACCTCCATTGCTAGTGCAAGGGGTCTGAGACTTTACAAAACCTGGAGAATCTGCTCTCTCTGTCTTTCCTCTTGTCCTCCTCCTGTCCCAAAGATAAGCACTGTAATTCAAAACCAGCCATTAACATGCCTTGCTAAATGTCTCAAAATGAATGGGAGGTAGTGGAGACTAACTACTGAATGACACTCCATTCATCTCCTGTAATGCTTGGTCCCCGATATTGCCTCTGAGATGACACTGTGCTATTTGTTAAGACAAATATGATTTTTGTCTGTGTATATATTTTAAGGACTGAGTCTGACTCAGAAGGAGAAACCCATTCCTGTAAAGCAGACTAATCTTAACCCGGTTTTCTTCTTTCTGTCTTTTAAACGATTAATGTGGGCGTGCAAATCATCTTCACATTGGCTTAAAGAGAGAAGGAAAATCAATGTAATCCAACAGCTTCTAATTCACTTATATTTAAGTCTGAGGTAGTCTTAGGGATGCTTTACTGATGAGGAGGCTATCTGAAAAGTCCTTATAATTGCCACCATCCTTTCTTTTCCTTTATTTTCCGTCGCACAATTACACTGCCAGTGTTTTTCCTGTGGCTTGCTGACCCAGCATTATTTTAAACATCTATTTAATGTAATTTAATGTAATGTTTTTAATGTTTTTTTCTCATAAATATACAATGATTTCATAACCAATAACCAAGAAAATTGGCTCAAATAACGGCAAATGAATTCTTGTTATATTAAATTGAACTTTAAATGTAAAAATACTTTTAAAGTTTTCCAGACTAAGAACTACGATGATTCACAGAGCTGTATGGAAGGAGTTAAACAGTGGGTCAAAAGGCAGGCATGGAGAGGCAGGACTGAATAAATAAATGCTGCTCCTACCTGATGGTGATGATCCTACCCTATAGGGGCTCTGCTGTCCTCCAGACCCTTGTTATATATTATGCGTGTGTGTGTTGATGAGTGTGAGACCAATGGGGGATATAGCAATCTGCTCTAAAGCACGCTCCATCTGTGTGTTCGGTGGTGTCACAGGGTGTACAACACATATGACACTGATGGATCGCACAATGTCCTGCTACAAACAAACACACACACACACACTTTTATGAAATATTAGGACAATATTCCAGAAAACACATTAAATTCAATGGACAATGTTCAGTTTTGGTGAAATGTCAATGTTTTCCAAATGTTTTATTCAAAATATGTTTTTATTCCAAAAGTTTACACAATTACAAAATTTGTATGGCTTCACTAAAATAAATATATATGTTGACTTGTGCTGATGAGGGGCAGTGTTTAGATGAGACTGTGCTGATGAGGGGGTAATGTTCATATTTGCCTGTGCTAATGAGAAGCAATTTTCATGTTTGCCTGTGCTGATAACGGGTACACTCCAACAATGTTCATGTCGGTCTGTGCTGATGAGGGATAATGATTATGATGGCCTCTGCTGATGAGCCTCTGCTAAGGAATTATAATTAAGTAAAGTTTATATTTTGCATTTATGGCATTTAGAGGCCGTTATCCAAGGCAGTTTACAAAACAGCTTTTGTCTCTTAACTAGTGAAAATATCTTTCCAATATCACTGTGAGATCTGAGATATAAATCTTGTCTTGCTTCTTGTATGGCAGGATGCCACCCACTCCCTTTTTCCATCCATCACATCCCAGAGAAGCTTGATTAGCTTGTCCTGTCTACTACTCCACTAAAAATAATTGAAAGGTGAGCTTGAAAATCAACCATTACTTGGAAATTCACAAAAGATACATACAATTTGACAGAAAGTCTGTAACTCGTTCTCTCACTTATCACAAAGCCATACATCTTATATCTTAGGCTTTGTTGTAGCTTTTACTGCTTTTACTGTATTCCCACTGTTCCATAATAGGTCAGATGCATAATAAATGATCGTGTGTGTGTGTGTGTGTGTGGGGGGGGGGGGGGGGGGGGGGGAGAAAGAGAGCATTCATGCAGGTCTTTTCCTGAAGAGCACTTTCAAATGCAGATTACTGGCTGGAAATCCCTGTAGATAACACTATGCACTCTCCATGATGCATTAAGTAGCTGTCAACTTGCTTCTCTTCAAACAAGCATCTTCATAGTGCATTGCCTTACACAGTCCTCTCTCTCTGTTTACTCTTTGACCTCTGCCTAGCACCCTCGACTACTTGTTAAATTGGAATTTAGTAAGTGGGGAGAGCCTATGTTCTGTCAACATTACCATTCATTTTATAGTATATTAAGTCCTACACTCTGTGTGTTTTCATGTCCTCACCAATAGTATGATCTTTGTTTACATGGTTTCTTATACTATGGCACTTTTCCTAAAAATTTCAGTATATCGCAATATATCGCATTATATTGAATTGTAACCCCTGTATCGTGATATGTATCGTATTGCCAGGTTCTTGCCAATACACAGCCCTAGGCTGGAGCATGTATTCACCTTCACCAAGTTTGGTACCACTGTATGTGATTATAAATGTTACAGCAAAAAACATATCTATGTTATGGAAATGTTGGCACGCAGTTGACTAATGAATCTGTACGTTTTTGTGAAACAGCAGGAAGCATTAAAAATGTGCTTTTATGATCTTGAAAATTGACAAAACTGTAAAACAAAAACATTGATTAGTATAAGGGAAAGGGCAAAATGTGATTGTTTGCTGGGCCCTTACAACTTCAAAAATGTATCATTTATCCATGGCCATATTTCAGCACCTCCCTGTGGCCCCCAATGAGGTCATGGCCTCAGTTGGTGAACCACTGCCTCTCTCTGTGTAGACTCTATTGTCAACGTGGGGTGCTCAGCCTCTGGTCTATTGTGGCTCACTGCTATGTTTAACTACTCTTGTCCCACTCATCTGATTTATTCACCAACACACCCAAATTTGCACTCAAAAACACAAACACACACTGGCATGTGGCAAGGCGACAAAAACTCTCACAAAAACATTTAAACATGATGGGCACACACACACACACACACACACACACACACACACACCCCAGACAACCAGGTGCATAGCCATGATAGCCCTTATGGCATCATCAGCAATGTTTGCAGTTCTCTTGCCATCTCTCTGAGGGCTTCTATATTTAGTAAGGTAAAATAAACAGCTCTGCTGCATTCTCTTGCCTTCTTAAATGCACACACATTTCATCGGCTCCAGCATCCCCGTCCTTTTAGTGTAAGGAATGTGTCTCCGCCCTTGACATATTGCGCTGTTTCAGACAGGTTTCTACACCTGGCCATTGATCAAATGTCACCTAGTTTAGGATTATCTCCAAACACAAAGAAGGAAAATGGAGCATCACTCACTGACTTTCCTCACTGTAATCATACTTGCGTTTCACCCATTATAATTTCACAGCTTTCCAATTATGTTCTTTCGCCAGTTAATTACAACCTTATACCCTCAATATTGAAGCTTTTCATCTTCATGGTACCTGCTTTATTTTATTTTAATTTTTACAGCTCTACTCGCTTGTTCCCTGGTTGGTTTTCCACTTGAAATGTAGCCAGTGACGTCACTAATGGTGTGATCCATGGGCCTTGGAAACCACAATAACAATTGCAGTAAAGTTAAGTGTTGTTTACTCTTTATGTGTTTGTGGTGGGGTTTTTTTGGGGACTGAACACGGCTCAGCACCCCAGTTCAGACAGAGCAATTGAATTTCATTGTTCTTTGTTGCTCCATCTGGCTCTTGCTGGAGTTTTTCATTGGCCACCAATCCAAGGAGCGTGTGAAACTCTGCCACTGAGAGTCGTTGAAAAACAAATGTGTTTACTACTGTAGCTTGGAGATTTTACAAATGGCAAGTTTTCACTCACTCAGGTTTAACCAGGGCTTTCAAGTCTCAGTGTGAGACACGTGTTTCAATAAATTCACACACTCACACAAACTTCGCTACACAGAAATTAATCCTACAAACGAGTCAAAGGCAGAATACTCTGCGCTCCTACAACTGTCTTGAATTAGCGATCTATCAGCCAATCAGAAAACAGGATTTCTTGTTGCTGGGTGAGGTCTGCAAGCACGCATGCGCAGCGGACATAACCTACGCTCTGAGTGCGTGCACAAGTTGTGGACGAGCTAGAGGTGGAAGAGAATCATCAGAATCATCAGTCGATAGAACCCATCGACGGAAGCCCCCCCTCTATAATATATTGTTTATAATAGAAGCATTATAAACAATATCCACATTTTTAATAGCTTACGAAAATGCAAAACGCAAAATTTGCAAGTCGCTCTAAGTTCAATTAAGACCATCTTAAAGGACCACCTTTGACAAAGTCACAAACACACAACTCCATGGTTGAGTGGGGTTCTCTCCATTTATTTGCTTCACTAACTGTACTATATTATCCCCTGCTTGTTTACAGTATAAAGCCCTCCTGATAGTCAACCCTGTGGTCTTATAGAGAAATACACTTAGCACACACATGATAAATGCCCACAGCCTGTATCTCCACTGACAAAACACACTTAGTTGTTTGTACTGTGTTGTTTGAGGGGAGTTGTAGTTTGTTTATGTGACTCATCAGCCATCTGCTGTAACACTTTAGCTTAAGGTGGAACTTTGGTTGTTCTTTCGCTCTTATCAGTCTAGTAGCAGCCACAGGGGAATGCAGACACATGTCTCCTCTTATGTGTGTGTCATGGTTTGATGGAGCTTTAGGTTCCATGGGGTCTCATGCATGGGTGTGTGTGGGTGTACAGTAAGATTCTGTAAACAATGTTGCCATCTACGCTGCTTAGATTTTTTGACCTTTCTGACCCCTTTAGTTTCTTAGCCACTTTCCAGAGAAAATATTTGCCAGAACTGTCCCTTGAGTGAGAGGCACACCTCACTGTGTCTATTCTATTCTGTTAAGTGAGTTTCAGAGAGGGAAAGCAGTGTATTCAGTCCATGCAACAGCTGACAAACGTGAATGAGCTGTGCATGTGCAGTGATGCCAAAGACAATCACTAATCTGTATTTTTTGGTCCCCATTTAATTTAAACAATTGATTGTGTTGACTGTTATCAGTTTTATCATTCCCTATACCACAAAGATTTAGTTTATTCCACTGAGCAATTGGACCAGAAATGCCAAAAAAGTTGTTCATCTACATGCCTCATCTACATTATTCTTGGTTTGGTTTCTCTATATATATTGCCATACATCTATTAATCTGTCCATAAAAGGTGTTATTTCCACATTTAAAAGAAAATGTCTTGTATTTGACTGAAAGTTGTCATGAAAATATATTAAAATGATTAAAAACACTAATTCTGGCGAAAGTTTACATGTCTATTATACATCCCCATTGTCAGTTATAACGGCTGGATGGTGAGTCATTCTCCACATAGATTGTGCAGACTGTTGCTGCACAGTTTGTGTTGGTCATCCTGTAGTCCTTCATCAGTGGACACAGGTGGCTGTTGGCAGGATATTTTTGGTTGGTGGACTGTTCTCAGTCCAGCAGTGACATTGAGGGTTTAAAAATACACTCCAGCAGACCTGTTGTGTCTGATCCGTTTGTACCAACACAACACACACCAACAGCACCACATCAATCATCGCAGAGCTGAGAATGATCCACCATGAAAATCATACCTGCTCTCTGGTGGTCATCTGGGGGTCCTGATCATTGAAGAACAGGCTGAAAGAAAGCGAACAATATATGTAGAAAAACAGGTGGACTACAGTCTTTTATTGTAGAACTATAAATTGCTCCTGTAGAGTCAGTGGAGTTGAGAGTATGGACAATGAGTGTAGAAAAAAGGTGGTGGTCATAATGTTATGGTTGATTGGTGTATTTATATAATTTAAGTGTTATCATGCTCATTCAGATTTCTGATTTTCAGATTTCTGTATTCAGAACAGTTATTTATACAAGGCTTGGGAATTTGGTTGTGAAGAGTCAGAAAGAAATAATCAGATGAAAAAGGCACATCTGCATGAGGTAATCAAGCAATATTTAACAACTATTCAAACAGGATTTAGTTTCTTTTTGTAGAAAGCAGTTGGTAACAATGTAAAAATTGTTTTCACAGTCTATTTGAGCCAATGTGTAATAGAGAAGCTGCCGAATAGCAAAGGGGTGGCACAGTTACACTGCAAGTAACAGCTCCGGGATCCCAGGGCCCTGGGTTCAAACCTCACCTTGGGTGTCTGACTGTGAGGAGTTTGATGTGCTCTCTTCATATCCACATCTTCAGGGTGGTACTGTTTCTTCCCACAGTTCAAAAACATTTGTTGGTAGGTCAATTAGCAATGTTAATGTGCCCGTGGTTGAGTGTGATGTCCTGCAATGGTCTGGCAGCCCGTCCACCCACTGTGACCCTGATCAGGATGAAGAGGTTAAGGAAAATGAATGAATGAATAGTACAGGAGATTAGCTTGTGTCGATTGTGTCCTTAGAACCTATGGCAACATATACACAAATCTTGCCAGCAAAAGTATGTCTTATGCTTTAGCCAAATAGACATGGTGTGTGTGTGTGTGTGTGTGTGTGTGTGTGTGTTTGTGTGTGTGTGTGTGTGTGAGAGAGAGAGAGAGAGAGAGAGAGAGAGAGTTAATTATCTTGCCTTTGTTCACCTCTCTTGTTAAGATAAAGTATGAAAGGCTTCTGTCTACTAACATAGCTTTTCTGCTATTAAAAGTAATTAGAATCTGATGTCTTGTGTCTAAACCAGCATTCACTTTAAGTTTAAGCATTCACTTTAAGTTTAAGCATTCACTTTAAGTCAAGTTTAACTCCAATTTTTTTCCATGAACAACAGTTTTTAAGTCTTGTTAATTTGCAGTTTTAGCTTGTGAAATAATGTGGCTTTTTTCCTCTTATGCTAGCCATGCTAATCATTCAGCTTCAAAACAATCCTTTCATTACCTGTTAATCTCCTCTCAAAATTCTTTCTCTTCTATTAATAGTGACTTAAAAAGGTACCAGAATGTGTGACCCAGGTTAACCAAATTCCTCTTCTGTATGCACAAAAATTTTGAGATTGAGACCTTTTTTGTGCAGCAGACAAAATATTTGAGTTGCCAGATATGTAATCTCTGAAAACTTGGAGTAACCTCTACAGGACATGAACAGTAAATACTTCCACGTCCAATTAAGCAATTTTAACTCTGTGATGGTCAGATAAAAGGAGAAATGAGGAGGGGAATGCAGACAGATGTAAAGAAAGGCCTTAAAAAGAAACATGGAAAAATAAAACACAGAGACATACACATACCACAGGGAAAGAGATGGGGGAAATTCTTTGTGTGCAAAATTCCACATGAAAACTCTCATCTGTATTAGCCACCCTCACCCAATTGGCCTCCACACTCCACACACAGCATCAGTGTTCTCCTGTTGCACAGAGGAAGGGAAGCCATTTGTCACTGTGAGGATTTTTGGCGCAACTCTAAAATGAGGCATTTCTCCTCTGGCTGTTATTGTAGTAATACGCCACATTCAAACATGAGGGCTGAGGAATGCAGAAAGCTGTCAGACTGAATAAGATCTTAACAATAAGGACCACCCTCAGTGCAAAATTTTCAATTTAAAATACAAAATTACATTGATTGTAGTGAAAATAAATACACAGAGAACACACCCCTCTACTGTTGCACTGTCCTGCACAGTTACTATTTATTACTAATATTATTTATTTGCCAAATTTAGCATATTGGAAAAATGTGGCTTGTGCAAAAAATTAATATATGCTTTAGCCAGTGTTTTAAACTCAGGAAATATCAGAAATTGAGCAATACAATTTGCAGAATGTCTGATCTCTTTATAATATATATTAACTTTGCATATAACTCTGTATGTAGTAATAGTCTGTTTAAAATATGTCACGTTATTGATATATAATTCTTCACTTCTTCACTGACCTGTAATAAGGAGATGAGAGCCACTGTTGCTGCTAATCCTATCTCAGCACTGCGGAATCTGCACTTTGTCCTTTTTGGTTTGAAAATGTAAAGGAGAATCATTAGAGAAAATGGCTCCTTGCTGCTCAAAGCAAAAGTCAACATTGTCTTTTCACCTGGTATTATTGCTGACATAAAATCAGAAAAAAATCATTAACCCGTGGTGCTAAGACCATGGGTTTGGCATTACTCCACTCTAACACTAGATATCTTAAGTCCTACAAATACAATGATCATTCAAAATCTGAACTGAAATAGACACCTTGGGCCGAGGTATTCATTCACCTTCAGGGTTTTGTTTCCATCATCCATCATTCCATCCAGAGAGATCGCGGCACAGCGCCTGTCTTTGTCTTCGTCAGGGTCCTTGTTATTGGTTTACAGAGGTGTCCATCTCTTCTGACCCACCCCCCAAGAGCTGTGAGCGAACCCTGTGGAGAGCGGCATCTAACTACCTCAGTGTAATAGGACATCGCTCACAGAGGCGGAGCCGCTCATTGCCCCACAGTTACACTGAATTTAAGAAGGAACGCCCTCGGCTCTGAATTCACAAAGACATTACGTAAAACCTTCCCATTGCATGCGCTCTGTGGCGGAGTGAGTAAGTAAGTACAAACATTTACCGATGATTTAGGAGCTTTTAACTCGTGCAGCGCCTCTCCTGAGATTGTATAGCCTGCCCAATGATGAATCGATGCATACAGCAGCAGTGAATGAATGCTGAGAATGAGCAGCTCAACAAATTGTGAACTTCAGCTTCCACTGACACAGAAGTAAATACGAGTGATTAGCATTAGTTAGCATTCACCTTGATAGCTGGAGGGAACAAAACTACCGTGATAAATAAAAGAGACGATATTTTGGTGCATATTGTTCATCCTGCAAATGAGTAAATGTAGTCTAAAATCTGTGTTTATCTTCCAGTGTTTTGCTGCTGTAATATAGTCAAAGACTAGCAGAGATGTTTGAAAATGGCTTTTTATTATTATTATTATTATTATTAGTTTCTTGAGCCACAGTATTGGGTCTGAATTGTATAGTTCCCCATAGACCTCTGAGGCTGTGGGATCATTTTGACCAAATAACGAAATCTGGGTATTAAAGGTTATGATTTTATGGAATATAATCAGCAGAGTATGTGCAGCAGTGTACAATATCCAATGCAACTTTTTTTTATTATTAAAATTTGCTGATTTAAGTTCTTTCATAAAGTTATTTGGAACATACTAATCAAACTTTGTAGACCCCTGCCTGCCCAGTGCTTCCTTTGAGTGTGTCCATGGGGACGCTGTCCCACATTTCCTGCAAAAACAACAACAAAAACAAAAACAACAACAACAAAAAAACTTTTCTTTTGGGAAATGGTTACAACAGATGGTAGTAGAACATTACTGCGAGAATTTGAGGCATATAAATATTAGTGAGGTCAGGAAATACTGGAGTCTGTATTGTTGCAGCTTAATATGGTGGAATTTACTCTTTATTTAAGGTGGCTAAATCTTTAGAGCAACCCAATCAAAAAGAGTAAGAACTACTGTTGTCACGATACCTCGACCCCATATCATTCATAAGACTTGTTCACTGTTTGAATAAAGCTGAATGTCTCAATCAATTATGGGATCTCGATTCAGGAGTTCAGAAAAAGGAATAAATTCAACATAAAAGGAAGCAGACCTGTTTTTGGCAGAACATTTTGCACATTCGCAGCTCATTCTGATCTGTGTGAGCTGCCGTACGGACCGAAAGTGCTGCTCCGTCTCTGGAGCAGACGAGACGCACAGAGGGAGCTGTGTCTTCCGCAGCTCCGTCTCCAGGAGCAGAGAAGCCGCGGAGAGCGAGCTGTCTCTCCTGCTCACGGTCAGTCCCAGTGTTCTGAAGAGTTGTGGTACCGGCAATTCTCTTCTATATAAAATAGCTAAGATTTGTACAGAAAGTTGCTGGTGCTAGTAGGTTTTTTTTTTTATAACTCACTATAAGATCTGAAAAGTCACTAAAACTAGTGGCAAATCGTTAAGGGAAGCAGAGGAGGCAAAGCTCTGCAGCTGCACACTGCCCCCACCCCCAAATACCTCATTATATTGGGTATTGTACCATTTTTATTTACAAAGTATTGAGATACATTTTAAGTACCGTGCAACACTAATAAGGACTAGTACTAGTGTGTTGTGTGTGTACGGGAACACAAATCCCTTGGGAATGCAGCAAGACTTTACTGCACTAGATAGGAGTGGAATGATATTCACTGTTGCATAGAAATTAAAAATAAAAGTACCAATGCCAAATGTATTCCCTTTTAAAGATGTGAACAGAATCCCAATTATCAAGCTCATAGATTCTCATTAAAATGTGATTACATGGTCTTCAGCACTCAACACCCACCTCTTCAGGTAAGCTAATAGGGAGCTCTATATTTTTAGACTAGGCTGTTGTTAAATGTTTTCATTCAGATCAGAGTGATTATTGTGTGTGGTCAGAGATGGTCATGTGTAGGATATTCACATATATTTTGTAAGACGTCAAGACACATTTTCCCCTCTACATGCTTCTAAAGTGTGCTGTAGGTGTTTTAAAAGCAACTTTTACAGTTTTACTATAGGAACATGGCTGGATGCCCCATTATGATTACTGAATGGCTAACTTTGTGAGCAAGCAGTGAATTTATCCCCAGGAATTTTAGGAGATGAAGCGACGCTTCATGTATCTTGCTGTTTAATAAGGTCAAGGCTACACAGGCCAAGTGTGTGCTATTTTAATCTGTAAATGCATGGTTAAGCAGTGGATTTTAATGCGTTGCACTATTCTTAGCACTCTTCGCTGTAGAGTGTGTGGCAATTCAGCAGATGGCTTCATTGCACTTATACAAGAGTGCAGTGATTTAACTGCTATCATTCATGAACACTGTGTGAGGAAAAAGCATATGCTTGAGTGTTCCTGAGAGTTACTTCTGCTGATGAAAAAAGCTTATATATTCTTTTTTAAAATTTATTTATTTATTGTGCTTTATTTGACTGAACTTGAAGCTGTTAGCTGCTGTTCATATTTCTTGATAAAACTAACATTTTCCAACTCTAAAAACATAAGATGTAAGAAAATAATGGGGGTGGTGGGCGGGTTCTTAATTTTCCTAGAATCCATTGAAACTACAGTGTGTGTGTTTTGTGTTTGGGTTTTTTTTTAATTATGCCATCTGTCTCTCTTTCTATGTGTGTGTGTGTGTGTTCGCGCGCATTGTGTGCATGTTTGTCTGCATTCTAGGAAGTTTAACTGAGCTGATTTACACCTGCATTTTTTCTTTGGGTTTGGAATTCACACATTCATTCAAAATGTTCATGCTCCCCTGAAGCAGTGTAAACCAATTTAATGACTTGCCAATGTTGTGAATGCAGCTCTTTGTCACAGTTTGGTAGCCAAAAATCTGTGGAAACCTGCTCATCTAAAGCTTCTTGTAAAATGAGGGAATGTTTAGATTTGTTTAGGTTTTTTTTGTTTTGTTTTTTTCAAAAATCATATTTAGAGTTTGTACCCCTCTGTGATAACATCTGCATTGAAAATGTCTACTCCCAGAGGAACTTCATCATAAAAGATTTTGGAACCTTAGTGGTCAAGTTCCAACAAACACATCCCAAAGGCATTTAGTGAGGTGCCATTGCGACTGAACCCAGTTCTACTGCTCCACAGCCCAGTGCTGGAGGGCATCTGTACCACTCTTGCCCATGCTTGGCTCAAGTTTCTCTCTTCATTTCATGTTTACAAGCTGTGTCCACAACTGACCACCAAGGATAAAGAAAGTCATTATTAATACTCTTAAGCAAATAATGAAGCTAGTGCCCTGGAACCTTTGAGTTTGGGTTAGAAGCACTGGTGTCATTATATTGTCTTTCTAAGTCTTCAAAGCCCTTGTAAGTGATGGGTCTTTTAGCTTTGCTCCATTAAAAGGCCAGGCCAATGTTCCTGCTCTTATTTAAAGTGTTTGTGTGTTTTCATTACTGTAATGAGGGGTCATTTAGAGTTACTTATAACAGCTTTTCTGTTTTAACTCCCCTGAAGTGTGTAGTTTGCTGAAGATGTTTGAAAAGTGGCTTTGTGGGGGTTTGTGAGTTTGTACAATTATCCTTGTGTTCTCCATTCATTACCTCACATGTGCCATAGTCTCTGTCATCTTCACTTATATATATATACACACACACACACACACACACACACACACACACACACACAGGATCCAAACTTGACTACATGATAAAAATTTATTTATAATTATTATTATTATTATTCGTGTTGAATGACAGGTGTGACCTTTAAAATTGAAATATTAAAATATTAAAATTAAAGGCTTAAAATATTGCCTTTTGATCAGTGCTCTGGAGCCCAAAAATGTGGTGTTTGTGCCAGCCCTATTACAGAAAGACGTCCATTACCAAGTTCATTTTCACTACTTAAAACCTATTTTGAAAATGGCTCTTTTTTTTAAAAAAAAATTGTGATTTAGGATTGCAAATAAATTGCACATAAAATGATCTGTTCTATAGTTTCTATTTGACTGCTTATTTGAACAGCTCCAGGGGAAAGTCCTGTGGAACTTCTAGCTGACTATATGGAACCATGATTTCCTGTCTACGCCCTGCTGTTTCCTGTCTGATTTGTGTTATTTTGTGTTGATGTTTTTCTTCTTGTCCATCTTTTAGTACCTCTATATGGGTCAGTGAGGTGGTCAGAGTTGGTCTGGAATTCATCTTAAATGTGGAAATCCCCACCTAGATTTAAACGCCTGTCATCTAAAGAAAAGACCTAGTTCAGGATCTCAGCTCTGTAAAAACATGGTACAGGTTGGATCTCCATCTCTCCAGGGATCACAGTTTGCCTGCTCCTCAGCCCAGTCCTGGGGGCTTTCATACACTTGGTATTCAGCCTGCTGATTTTAGGCTCATGTTCTGCTCTTCAAGAGCATCCCAATTTATTGAACAATTACACGATTGAAAGTAACTGAATTCTGTAATATGTTTGTCTACAAATAATTGGATATATTTTGCAACACATTTTTAGATTTCATGTCTTAATATTAGTATAGAACCTTTTGGATGTCTGTTATTTCTGTCAGTGCTTTCTTTTCATCTAAATGCCAAGTGTCTGGTCAATTAGAGAATGAATTTTGCGAAGGGAAAGGCCCTGAAATCAATAGCTTTGATTGGGCTTGTGCTCAGTAAGCACATCCTTCTCCGGTAAAAGCCATGCCTGAACTAGGCACTTTTTGAATTATCAGCATTTGACCATTACAGGCTGCGCTTAGTGCGTGTGTGTGTGTTTGTGTTTGTTTCATATAGAGAGAATTTCTCTTGAGAATGATCCACCTCTCAAATTATAACTGCTATCATTAGGTGAGTTTAATGTGCCCAGTGTGTTTCAAACTAACGATAACATCATAAGGTAACATGCAAATTACTTGAACTATAACATTTTTCCAGCCATATCCTCCAAACCTAGTAACTGCTCTGGAGGTTGCAGGTTATGAGGTTATTCTGTCCTCAGCTCTGATCAATTCAGTGGGAATTTGTGAACATTCTCATTCTGCTTTCACCTGAATTTTGTGGTGAACGCATTCTTCATTGAGCAAATATTGTTTTTTCATATGTGGTGAGTGTAAATGTGAAACAGGCCTGTGTGAGATTGAGTGCTTTGTTGCTAGGCTGGCACAAGCCTTTGCATATTTCCTCACTCACAGAAACAGCCCTATTTTTTTGTGGAAGAGTGTGATTTTCAAAACAACACTATCTTGAATTTGTGGGAAAACCTGCAGAACCAGCAAAATGAATCTGACTTTGAAAACATTTCTAAAATTAAATTCTATTTTATTTCATTTTTACAGCTGATTTTTTTTAGTGAAATGCAATAAAAACATGAATCTTTGATTGATAAATTCACATTAAACTGTATTTAATAGATGCACATACAAATTTCACTGAAGAACTTAATTGAGTTGTTTAAACATTAAGTTTAGAACATAATATTTAATGTATTTATTTAAGTAATCTCATGTCACGCTGTCAATTGTACCCCAGTGGTTCTCAATCCGGGTCCTGGTAAGTTGTAGATTTCTCCTCATGCCATTACATCCACCTCAGCTCACCTTAGAAGTGGTTGTTAATTAGCTCATGACTGCATTAGGTGTGCTGCTATCAGGGGAATCTCTAAAATGTGTCAGGATTGAGAACAACTGCATTACACTATAAGCAGGAGAACAAGAATGTATTAAAGGAAGACAGACTTTACGAAAGAACTCTCAACGTCTCAAAAACATTTGTGTGTGTGTGTGTCTGTCTGTCAATCAAGACATCATGTGGTACATAGACTTATGAGCTTGGGAGTACCTTGTCACTTAACACAGTCTGCAGCTTCTTCAAGGAATGCAACCTAAAATGGTATAATGCAAAGAGAAAGCCATATATTAATTTTGTGTAGAACCTCCAGCGAGTTCTCTGAGCTCACAGTCATCTGAGATACACCAAAACCGGTGGAGATGTGTTCTGGTGATGTGGTGAGTCACATTTCAGCTTGTTTTGGGGGAACAACATCTTGGATTCTACATGCCAAAGTTGAAAAATACCATCCAGACTGTTACCAGTGAAAAGTGAAAAAAATAGCATCAGTGAGGGTGGTGCAGAGGGGGGAGGGGGGTGCATCAGTGCCTGCTGCATGGGTGGTCTTCATATATGTGAAGGTACCATTTGATGCAGAGGCTTACATTGGAGTTTTGGAGACACGTTGCAGTATTTTCCCAGGAACTCCATGTCTGTTTCAGCAGGACAATGGCAGGCCTCATTTGGCCACAAGTTACAACATTGTGTTTTCATGGACACTCCTTGCGAGAGCACGCTGATGTTCCTGTTTTACTGCAGATTCTCCCTGTGTCTAACTCGTGTTTTGCTTTTTTTTAATTCAGTAATTTTGTTTGGTTTGTGATGTAGTTGTGAGCTTATTGGACTGCGGCAGGTTTTCTTCCTCTGCTTGTGTGGGTTCTGACCGGCTGTCTGTGAGGTGGGCCTTGTTTCTCCATTGATTGTGGACGGAGAGGTTTGCTGTCATCGCTGGCGGTTTGTGTCTATTGCTGGTGACGACCAGGGACCCAGCTACTTGAATTTAGCTACTTCAAAGTGCACCTACTGTGGAAGGCATGGGGATATTTATTTGCTCACACACTGTTTATATAAGAAATAAAAGTATTAGTAATAGAATGGGACACACCTGAGCTTAAGGTCACCATGCGTAATATGGTTCTTTTTCACCAAAAGGATATAATTCCACTAGGCATTGAGTTGGGGAGCATTTGTGATGGGTGGGAGTGATAACTGTGATCCAAAGTTATTCATCAAACATCAACGCCTGACCTCCGGGCAGTACCCCCAGTGTTCTTGTGGCTGAATGCAATTAAACTCTCACAGCAGTGTTCCGCCATCTATTTTTTAAGCCTTTGTGGAGGGTTAGAGACTTTTACTGCAGCAAATAGAGACTCCCTCAATTAATACCCTTGGTTTCATATGAATTGTTGGATGAGACTTTTTTGCCATAGAATCTAAAGCGGACAACTAAGCACTTTTCCTCTGAGGCAACAGAGACTGTGCACCTTTCTAAACAATGTAAGAATTCATTCAGGTTCAAAACTAGATGGCCTTTTACACTGATGTGACTTTCAGTGTTCAAGCCCCTCCTCCCCCTCCTCCTCCCACCTCTTCTGGAAAGACTGAGGAAAATAGTCTTTCTGTTCTGAGTGTATGAAAGTCTCCATTCTGCCTGCTCAGGTATTTATAGTGGGCTTCTTTACATTAGAGCTCTTCCCGTGTGCAGTTTGTCTGTAATTATGACGTCCTGCCACAAATCACTGTGACTGAGTCACGTTTAAAAACTTTCTCGCTGTGTCAGTGTGTCATTGATACTGTGTTGACAGGGAAAGATAAGTCTAAGTTGTTGTTGATTAGATGGGACATTTTGGAAAGCTTTGATGAAGAATGATGCAGATACTCACTCTGTCAGAAAATCCATCAAAGCACATACTCTGTGCCTTTAATTAGGGAACATTGAATCTTATTCATTTATAATTGTAGATTTTAAAATTATGTTGACTTCATTTGCCCAATTTGATCTCAAAGACTTGATTCATTCATTATCTGTAAGCGCTTGTCCAATTCAGTGTCACGGTGGGTCCAGGAATCGGAATCATACCCAGAATCATTGGGTGCAAGGCAGGAATACCCCCTGGAGGGGGCGCCAGTCATTCACAGGGCAACACACACATACATTCACACATTCACACACTTTTGAGTCACCAATCCACCTACTAACGTGTGTTTTTTTTTTTTTTTTTTTTTGGGATTGTGGGAGGAAACCCACGCAGACACGGAGAACTCACCAAACTCCTCACAGACAGTCACCCGGAGCGGGAATTGAACCCACAACCTTCAGGTCCCTGGAGCTGTGTGGCTGCTCCACCATGCTGCCCTCTCAAAGACTTATGTTCTTTTTTTTATACGGTTTTATAATGAAAGTTTACAAATATTCAGCCGCTGCTCCTGGAGAAGAAAATGTAATGTAATTTTAGGGAACTACATTAAAACCACTGTTACCTTTTTAAAGGTATATTTACACTTTGATTGTAGTGACAATTATGTACCACTAGTGTACACTTTTTTCCCAGTATCGCCAAAAGTTTGGAGATGCCCATTCTAATTTCAGAGCTCAGCTCTTTTAGATGCTTTTAAGATTTACTCACTGTCACCAATGTACAATTGTGCATTCATAGTTTTTACAAACACCATAAAAAATCAAGAAAAACATAGTATGTTTTGGAGCAGCTGGTTGTAAGTTTCAGGTCACTATGCTCAAAGCAAAGCCTTGGGTGAGAGGAAAAAAGCCTCCCAACACTAAATTGATTTATGTTGGACTGAGTTGGAGGTGTCCTGTGGTTTGAAAAAATTTAAAATTATAATTGTTTTTGGAATTACATTAGCATTGTTCTATAGGGAAAAAAGTGTTTAAGTAGTTCACACTCAATGAAAACATTTGGTGCATTATAAAATGAAAAATGCTATAATGGATATCTCGAACTGTTGAGCAGCTGAAATCCTATAACAAACAAGAATTGGGAAAACATTTCACTTTCAAAACTATAGCAGGGAATTCCTCATGGGGAATTATGAAACTTAAACTTTTGTGTGATGTTTCTGTCTTTCTTGAACAGCTGGTATTAATATTTGCAACTTATGATTGTTTTTAAGGTAGTTCACATGTGACTTGTCAGTTAGGGAAAAAGTAGATCTCAAGCCATAAAAGTGTGGATGCCATTAAGGACCTCTTTCTGCCAAATCCAGGTAATATAGCTAGTGTAACTTTAACTTTGAATCTGTAAACTTGAACCCTGTATGCTTTCAACTCTAGGAACATTCAGTGACTTTATTAGTTGTGTTCTTTTACTTGTTTGTGTAAGTAAATGATCTTTTAAATCTTTGGACAACTCTCTAGCCACTCCAGGTACTGGATGTGTTTTATCTAAAGCACACCTGATGCAACTAATGGAGCCCTTGATTAGTTGTTTCGGGTGTCCTTGAGACAACACCTGATTTGCAAATGTGTGCTCTTATTCATTCATTCATTCATCCATTCATTATCTGTAACCACTTATCCAATTCAGGGTAAGGGTGGGTCCTGAGCCTACCCGGAATCATTGGGCGCAAGGCAGGATCACACCCTGGAGGGGGCGGCACTCCTTCAGCGTGCAAGACACACTCACGCCACTCACGCATTTACTCACACACTCACACCTATGGACACATTTGAATCACCCAGAGGAAACCCACGTGGACACAGGAAGAACACATCAAACCACTCGCCCGGAGTCACCTAGAGTGGGACTCAAACCCACAACGTCCAGTTCCCTGGAGCTGTGCGACTACAAAACTACCTGCTGCGCCACCATGCCGCCCTGTGTGCTCTTATGAAGGGTTCTTTCCAGGGGTTTTAATAATTCTGAGACTGCAGTAGTCATTAAAATTTGACAGTTTATAAATCTTGCTAATGAACTTAATTTGCAATGTGGGTTGAATAATTGAGATCGCAACTGTATTTTTATGTGTGTGTGTGTGTGTATATATATATATATATATATATATATATATATATATATATATATATATATATAAAGAACTTTTGCAACATTGTACTTTGATTAAATAGGTTTATTTTGATCACTGACATATATGTTTACATCTCATATTACTCCCAGTCGGAGCATCACAGTAACTTCCTAGATAGCAATAATAATAATGTTTTTTATTCGACCTATTTTTGTTCTTTCACTCTCACCCTTAAAAATAAAACTTTAAGTTTCTGCGCAACATCAGAAACAGATCTTTGTTTTATACAGAACTCTTGTATGACAAGAAATACACATTCAGTACACAGCATCAACACCGTGACCCTTCGTTTAAAGCAGTCTGGTGAAAATAAACAGGTCTTGAATGAGCAGGCTGCATCTCTGATGGTGATCTGCATTTGGCATTGAGTCTGAGGCCTGCAGTTTTAATAGCAGGATCACAGAGAGTCTAAGACTAAAAAAAACAGCCAGCATGTTGCATGGGTGTGAAACATGACATATATTTGAGTGCAAAAGTTTGGATGACCCTGATCCAATGGCATAATTTGTTAAAGAAGCAATCAATCATTTTATCCAATGACCCTTCACATTATGAAACAGCCATTTTACTGACCTGCCATGGCCTGGATGAGTCAGAGATTCTCTAATAATCCCATTATAAACATGGCCATCCCCAGTTTGGGGGTTCTGTTTATGGAGCATAACAGTATCATTTATGGACTAAAAATAATCTGATTCTTTGTGAGTTGCAATTTACAGGAAAACTGTAAAAACACTGAAAAATATTTTTGCTGCTTTTAGTCTTAAAATGAGTTATTGCTCCTTTTAAATATGGCATGTTTCAGCAAAGTTTAGTGTGCAGTTTCTATTTATCCCACTCCCCAACATATTTTCACTTAGAAATCATTTTCAAAAATGTATAATTTGAATATGGGTGCACAAACTTTTGCACATGACCATAGATACTTAGGTACAGTCCCTTTAGCACTTACGAAAATCACCAGTGTACAAACTAACAGGTTGGAAAAAAAAGAAAACAAAAGAATAAAAAACAAAAACCCTGAACATGACACATCTAACAGTTTGTGCAAAACACATAAATAAAAAAGTAACATTTCATTGGTCTAGAAAACCTGTGTGTGCTGTAGATTTTTGAGATGATAAACAATCCAGGACTCTTCAGACAGATTACATGGAGATTCATTTCAAAACATAAAAAAAAAAAAAAAAAAAAAAAAAAAAAAAATTGAGTATTCATAATATTCAGAAAAATTGTTTTTTTCCCTTTGTAAAATCTTCATTATTGTAACAAACAAAGGACAAATAAATACATTGCATCAAAGCTGTAGTTTACAATATATTAAAATCGCTGCATAATATAATTGTCCATTTTATAGCATCCTTATATATAAAACTAATATTTGTAAAAAGAAGGAAATAAGAGACATCCTTATAAAGAATGATAACATGAATAAAAAGCTTAATTAAAATGATTTTGTATGTGTAAACACATTGGAAACAGAATCACATTCAGATAGCTTTCTGAAAAGCTCTGTGAACAGAAATAAAGAAGGTATCACAGAATCCCTCAGTTCCTGGGATGAGTCATACCTTCACAATACAGATGATGGCAAACCTTTTTTTTGTTTGTTTGTTTGTTTTTGTTTAACTCCATCTCTTCCGGAAAAAACAACACCTCCATCCTTAAGCAAGGTGCCTTTTTTCCTTTCTTTTTTTTTCCATTTCATATGAAATAAGATGTAACCTCTGTTCGTTTCTGAGAGACTTCCACACAACAGAATGGCTTCAAATGTGGATCATTGCAACTTGGCTAATGTGAATGAGACATCAAAGTATAATAAGGGAAAAAAAAAACAACACTAACGTCTAATAGGCAGCTCAAACTGAATGAAAATATATAAATTATTGCCTTAATCAAAGCTCTTCATTTTTGCTAATGATCTCAAATCTATGAAATTGCATATGTTACAAACTTCATGTACAAAGACTTTTTGAGGACCAGCAATATTTCTATATTTTCACCATTAAAAAAAACAGTAAACACGGCCTACTCTAGTGAATTTTCCCTATTCCTTTTCTTCTGTTTCCCTTCTGAAAGAAAGTGCTTCTACTAATATAGAGTCTTTTTCATATTCACTGTAAATCTACCGTGTAGTGTTCCAAACATATCTGTGTTTCCATGCTTTATGCCCAAAAGTAAATAGTGGCTCATCCAACAATTCTCTACTCTTTTGGGAAGGCATTGTGATGGCTTTACTTAAGTTAGATCACTCCTGTAGTTTAATACTCATTCTACTGACACCAGGCATTGAATATGGTGCCCTTAGGCTCATGTGTAGCTGCTTTGACGGCCCCTATTCATTTTAATTTTCTTAATTTTTAGAGTTTGAGTTAAAATAAGCCATGTTACCACAACTGAATGCCTATTTCCACTGAACATCCCTGAAGTACACAATTTCACAAATTTTAAGTGGTATCTACAAATATTTTGACATTTCTATAAGATTCACTGGGAAAAGTGGACAACTCTCAGAATGTGGAAGAATGAAGGAAGATGTACCAAGTTCTTCCCAAAAGTGGTCAACACCTTTCTTTTTCAGATTAGTTTCAGAAGCTTTTCTTAATCTAGCTTCATTAGGGTAATGTGACCTAACTGTAATACTGTCCTTTAAAAAAAGCCTAAGGTATAATTCCCCAGATGGATTTCAGCAGCTAATTCTTTTGCAACTGAGCCAGACTCTTATCCCCAATCAGGCTTAGTCTTTTCCACCCTCTCTTTCAGAAAGAGGACACTACCACTGAGTGTAGAAGCCCAGTGCACAAAGATGACCATTCTTATAGACTGGCACTTGTTATTCTTATCCTCTGGTAAATGGAAAATGATCTCTGGGTGGGCTAGCCACTGCTGTGTAAAGAATCCCTAAAGAGGAAATCACTATCACAATGTAGGCATTTCTTTAAAGTGTGTTTCTGTCTCCCCCTTCCCTTTTTTCTATGTCCTATATGTTCTAAAGTTGTGTAGTAATTTTTCATCATTTGTGAAAATTTGGTAGAAAGTTTGGAAAAAATATGCATTTACAAAAAAATTCATATTTACACTCCAGTGTTTCTCTATGTTCTATTAGTTCCTATCCAGCAACCCCATTTGAAACAATCATAGGTGAAAACCTCAGGTTTCATGTTTATAAACAATCACACAAGTACAGCACAAAAAAGAAATTTGGGTGGAATATGTTGGCTGATTGCATTGTTTAACTGGCACTGCATTAAATCATTAAGTGCTAAGACAAAGCAAAATGTAACAAAAAAACAAAAAACAAATAAAATGAGCAGGGACCCAGGCATTTGCCGGTGCTAGAATTATTAAAACCGGCAAAACATACAGCCATATATATCGTTGTGGTCACAAATTCCTTCATTCCATTATTTACACGACAGTGACCAATCAGTGAGCTCCATGTGGCTGTAGGTGTGGACTGGACCCATATAGGAATGTGATGCTATGGCACTTGGTGCAGATTGACAGGCAGCATGACAGGACAGAAAGTGTCTGTGGTCAGTAGTATGGCACTAAGAAGGATTTTGATCCCCTAACTTGAGCCCCATTGAGCTTTAAACCCCTTTTTGACTGTACATTTTTATAAGTGAGCTGCCCATCAGCTGCTGACTGGATACCTGTTCCCATGCTGCCTCATCTCAGGGATTTGATCAACCTTGGGCAGGTGAGGCATCTCATTGGCTCAAGTTCAGGTCAGCCTCCACAAAACAGAGAGAAGAAAATGGCAGCAGTGAAGATGATGTGTGACGGTGATGGTGGTGTGCAGCAAGGGTATCCAGCGGGTCCACTAAAGTCTGTATTTTATTTTCATCTGTTCTTTTCTCTTTCCTCTTCAATTCAGATTTAGTCCTTCAACTTTCGTCCACCCGCCATGGTCCTCCTCTCACTTGGTAACCTATGAGAGAGAGAGAGAAAACTGAGTGGCTTCCCAACAGGATGTTCCCATGTAATTATCACTTAGAAGCCACTGTGCCATCTGCCTGCTGTTACTCGTGGGTCACACTGACAACGACAAACACACTGCCCCTCTTCCCAACACTTTTCCAGCCCATACACCGACACCATACTGAAGTGAAACTCATGCTTGTTGTATTTAATATATAATCAATAATTTTCATTTTTTAGTTTTTGTTGGAAATAAGAGTTAGAATTGTAAATATTTCCAATTAGAAGCTATGTAATCGTGACCCCCCCCCCCCCCCTAGGGATATAGAACAGAGTGAACTCTCCTAGTGATTAGGCCTTGAGATGCTGAATGGAAGTGGTGCAAACTCCTCACAGTCACCTGGAGCGGGATTCAAACCCACAACCTCAGCTGTTTGACAGCAACACTAATGGTCGTGCGGCTTTTCTGCCCTAATTTAACCTTACATATTTATAAAAATAAAGGAGGAATGTTCAGACATTTATTTTTCCTTCTTAAGTACTTGGGACCAAATGTATGTCCTGCAAATATTACACACAAGTTAATCAGGTTTCAGTAAGATATTAAGAACAGAAGTGCCATGCCAGGGCTCTTTACTAAAAGAATGATATCTTCTACATAAAATAATATAAGTGTAAAAATGTAAGTCAATATGTGAATGTATAAATGCAGAACAGTCACTACAGTTGTGCTACTGTAACAATAGATTTTCACAGGATACAAGCAGATACGAGCATTTACCATTAAATGTGGTTTTAAAATGTATAGCCTCACCTGAAGAGCTACTCATGCTTTGCCACTGCGACATTGCTATTATTAAATTTAGACAAATTTAAACACAGTCCACCATTTATTCGAAGGTGCCCCCAAACTGGGATCATGTTTGCCCTTAAAAATTCAATTAGTCAACCATGTTGGAGGTTTCCTGGCCTTGTTAGAGCTCTATCTGTCCTTAAGCTCACAATAATCTCCATTACAAGCTTCACTGAGCTGCCCCGGACTACAGTAGACATGGATTAGAGCTCCGGGCTAGGAGGGTTATTGTTTTCTGTATAATGGCACACACAAAAATATTGAGTATCCACCGTACTGGAGCTTACATAATTATTTGCTTTAATGCTGGATTGGGGATTTGAACCAAAGTGTTTGTATGGTTCATTATGCAAATAATTATAAGTGAATTGTTGGAATTGCATGTATATTTAAGCCAAAATAAGGTGATTCTATGGAAGTACAGCCCTGGTATGTAACAATTTATGTAATATAAAATACAGTATTGCTGTAGTGGGATTAGTGTGTTAGCTTGAATCTAACATATTAGCTTGTGCTTAGATTAGAATGGGACCTGGCAATTTTTTTTTTTACCAAATAATGTACATTAATATTAATCTCTCTTATAATGTTCTAGTCAATTCAATATGGAATAAAAAAAGTCAAAGTATTTAATAAAGACTTCATGGTGTTTTCCCAGACAAGGCTAGTCCTGGGTTATATCCTCCTTTCAATGGAAAATCACTATTAAAAATGCTGTGTAGTCCAGGACTAGACTTAATCCCTGTCTGGGAAACCAGACCCATTAGTATTATTATAGTGATTTATGAATTTGTGGATGTTGTGATAGCATTTATGTTTGAGATGGAGATAGATAGATGAAATCAAACTTCTGAGCACATAAGCTCATATCTCATTTCAAAACCTGAATAAAAAAATGAATGTCTCAGAAGTTAAAACTGAGTTAAAATGTTTTCAGATTTTTTTTGGACACTTGCAGGAGATTTGGCTTCTTTCTATGGATGGAGCTCTGTGGAGCCGTTTAATTGGATCTGATCTTATCTGATCTCTGTCTAGGACTGAACCAGCAAAAGCTAATGGATCATGATGTGGCAAGACTTTTAGCAATTTAGCTCATCCTTTTTTTTTATTTATCTGCCTTTTTACATCGACTTTAACTATGTCCCATCCTCTCTCTGTTGCTGAAGATATTTGCCTCATTTGTCTTCCTCCCAGGACAGACCTTACATTCTTTCTTCTCATTAAAATGTCATCTGTAGTAGTGAGTGTGGGGATTAGCCGCTGGTTGTGTAAAACTGCACTACTGTCTTTACAGAGGTTCCAAAGAACCAAAAAAACAAAGCTAGGGCAATGGCATTGTTATGCCCTATATGCTAATAACCGTCTCTGGTTTAGCCAAGCTTCAAGGACAAGTTTAAAGGCCCAGTCCCCTTAAATGGTAGCAAGGGAAGATTGTATTACACCTCATGGGTGTTACAGACACCCTCATGACTGGTGATGCGATTTAGCCTCGTGGTCAGCTTAGTTTTACAGGAGCTGTCAGTCCTTGTCTCCCGTGATTCTTCTTCATGCCATGAAATTACTATACCTACTCTACCTATTTAAACATGGCCACCCTCATGAGGAGGACCATAAACTGTTATGAAACATAAACTGGTACATTCAGAGACCACAAAGCAATGTGAGTTGCACTTTACAGGAACTATGTGAAAAGAATAAACAATAAAACTTATATAAATATTTTTGTCATGTTCTATTGATAAAATGACAAATGACTCCTTTAAATCATAATTGTAGTCTGGAAATAGAAGAACAGGAGGAGATGTGGATTATGGATAGGACACCGCTGGCAAGAACTGCTGCAAAATATTTCCTTCCATTTACTCCTTGGCTCTGGATTGGATGAGTTAATATTGTGATATGCTGTGCTAACTTGGCTGAGACTCAGAGGTCAGGGGTTCAATCCCAGTTAATGGTTCCTGGCTTCAACAATTCAAGGAACCCTAAGTGGCTGCAAGTGGGGAACGGCAATTTGTTAACATCAGATACTTTAGGCAAATGTTAGCTTCTGTCTACAAATGTTTTATTCACTCATTGCTGTGATAGTAGATGTTTTGAATTATAAGCGAGCTGAAATAAACCAAAAAAAAATTAACAGTAGCAAACATATCTGGAATGTTTAATTGATCTGAAGCAGATTTGAAGGCTGTTTGATGATTGATTTAATGTACGCTATATGTTCAATGTTTGTAGGCATTTCTTCAAATGAGTAATTTACATTACTTCAAGATGGAGCCATTGCTGACACAGGCATTGAACTGTGCACTGAAAATGAGCCCCAAGTCTCCATATCCAATGTCAAGTGTCAGCTAGATGTTTATAATGTGCCGTAACATTGGGCAGCATTGGAACTAAGCTCCTGTGAGAAGCATAGCACTAGTTGGTATTAGTAGTAACACTCTTTATCAGTTAGACCTGATATTTCTATGCATGTACTTAGATTAATGGGAAAAGATTGCAATATTATTTCACTTACACGTGTCTTTGATCAGAACGTTGATATAAACGCAACATTAGGGTTCAACACAAAAAAAAAAATCTTGTCCTGGTACGATAAGCTTCTACAGTGGAGCCACAAGAACATAAAAAAGGCTGCTCTGGTATTGTTATTTTTAGCGGGGTACTTCAGAAGGTCTATTGTAAATGTCTAAAGTGCTGGAAAGTGTGGAGTAGACCGTGCCTTATATGCCCTTTTTGTTGTTCTTTCCTTCTCAGTTTTTTCTTTTTCGGGGCAAGCAAAGCGTCAGTAATTACACATGCAGGTTGTATAGAAGGGTGAGTGTGTGAGGCTGATAAGAGGAGGAGGAGGAAAGGCAGGAACATGCTGTTTAAAGGAAGCCAGACATAAGACTGAGATCTACTACCAGCCTGGTCCCTGGGCCATGAACAACAGAGCGATCAAGTACACAAGACATTGTGGTTAAGGAGAAATCAATATTTTTCCACAGTGGTTGTTTATTATTTTTACCCCCCCCACCCCCCCACGTTTAGTAAATAATCTCTGTTACATAAAGATCACAAAGTGTCCATAAAATGGCTTCATAATGTGAAGAATAATCATTTTTCATTGCTGCTTTGAGTACAGTATTTCTATCCTTCCTGTCCTATTCCAATCCAATCTATTCCATTCTGACATGTCTGTAGCTGGAAACCCAACCCTAACGTCGTCCCATAATGACTAAGATTAAGATCAATAGATTTTTTGATATTGGCATCAAAAGAGAGAGCAATCAGAGGAAACTAAATTTGTTCTCTTTTTGAGCTTCAAAAAGCAGGATGTCATCAGTCCTTTCCTTTAGTTTTCCTCCCCTGCTCTCAGTGCCCCATAAATAAGCATGAATCATCAAATTCTCCACATCTAAATGTCACTGAAATTACTAGATTTTGTTAGAAAATTGCTTTGAGAGCTTTTACAGGAGAGATAACTGTGACTCAGTCTTACCTTTACTGCAGATGGTGACCGAGAAAGCTGGTTTGTCCTTGGAAAAACAAAGAAAAGAAGAAAAATCGATGAGACATGGCATAAACTTTGTCATCTTCCAAGTTATAATCTCTATGAATCTCTAATCATACATCTTGGAGCAATTTTGCACCGTTCGACAAAAGGGCAGAGGTCAGGTTCATGGCCTGTGCAACATAGTTAAGATAAATTAAATCAGAACTTATTTATTTCAAGGGCTAATTTCTTTTGTTGCAAACTCTCTAGGAATAACAGATACCATGCTACTATAACATAGTCTTTAAGTTTCTTTTTCTGGGACCCCCAAAACAGTGGCTCCAAAGTGTTAATTTGGGGATCCTGGACCCCCAGAACCGCCTGTATTGCTTTATGAGTTGGATCACGTGTTGGAAAAACATGCCCCTGCCAACCAATGGTTGTTACCTGAAAAGCCTCTGGTAGTGCATAATATTACTCTGCACAGCAGTCTAAGGTTTGATTCCCAGGTTGGGCAGGAGTACAGTGCAAAAAACAGGGGGGCCCTGTGGTTTTGGTCTGTGTCTTGGCCAAGATGGCTAATGCTGCATTAGTCTACCTCAATAGTATAATTTAAATTTTGTGTCACAGAATTTTAATAAGGCAAAAGACAAATGCCATAAATATCTTCCACAAAATCCCAGATTTACACTTGTCTCCTTGTGTTTAGTCTAAACCGATCAGATCAGATTATAGATAGGAATGATTCGCATCTATGGCATCATATAACTTGCTGTTAACTACACATTCTCGTACGAATCATGGCTGCCTTGCGTATCCTTGTGCGTAGGTTGTTCACAACCTCAGAAAATAAATGCTACGTTTTAAAAGAAAGCTGTGTCAGAGCCAGGTCCACAGTTACCCATGTCTTTCTATGGCCTGCCCTCTAGTGGAAGTGTTCAATTACAAGCGTAGCACATAGGCAAGTACATGAACAGTGACGTTCACAACGCAGATGGTTGTCTGCACGAAGGCATGGCCAAACAGCAAGTATATCTCTACTTTAAACACCTCAAGTTCAGTTGTTTAATTTGGTTGCATTTTCTGCATCAACGTCCAGTCATTTCCAAACTCATTTAATGAGGTCTGGACTGTCCATAGCTCTTATTTATTTATTTATTTATTTTTATATTTTTTATTTAAAAAAAGATTTCTCTTTTCTCCTTGCATCTGTTATTGAAACAATCACACAATGTGCTTTGCTCTTCCCCTGCAGGCCACTGGCACTTTAGCCCAGAGTTCATCTCCTGTTATATACATGGAGTGCCCCTGCAGGCACTAAGCTAAATGATGTCAAGGCAGCAAAGCCAGCAAGACAGATGAGCTTCACACACACCCCACACACCCTGAAGTGTGAATGTATCTGTGAGCTGAGTCGCAGAGTCCTACCCTGTTCTATAAATGGCTTCCTCTCAGCCAAAATAAGCTAACAAGCTAGAAATAATAAGTCACCCTTCTGGCCCTAGGAGTAGACGCCGTCACATGAGCTGTAGATTTGCTGCTTCTTGGTGTTTTATAAATAGAAGGGGCTCTCTGAGGACAGTATGCTTTTTGTGTACATTCCTATTAGAGATATTTGTGAATTGAGAGCTAGAACTAGAGCTTGAAAAAAAAGGCTACTATTTTTGTACTGACTCTGAGCCTTGGTTGTTGCTATTTTTTGTCTGTACCGTAAAAAGCAGATTACATAAGGCAGTACTGCTTGAGTTTTTGCAATATTTTTGCATTTACTACAGCATCTTTGAACATTAGCTCATCCATGTAGGCTCTGAAGCAAGTATCAAAGCAAGTTATTAAATGAGTGATCAATTATGAATGGCCCTGTCAGCGCTGTGCAGTCGAGCTCAGTAACAGTTATCTATTACTGGCAGAGCTACTGTGTATGATAGAGCTCTGTGGAATAGCTGTTTCTGTGGAAGTGTTTGGCCCTCTGGTATCAAAATGCAGCCCTATCTGTTGCTTAATGTGGTTAATAAAACAGGATGCTATTCAGTGGCATTGAAAACCCACACTGCCCAATATTGTGGTAATACACAAGCAACCAGAGCTCTACTGTGCTGGATGACCACAAGGGAGTCTTTCGGAAATGCCCTGCATTAACCTTTAATGTTCACCTGTCTTCCAACATCTAAGTTTAACCATAGCATGTTGCTGTTCATGTATATTTTTTATATCTCACATTAAAAGTAGATAAAATGAATTAAGTAATTAAAATGAAACTAATTAAATGTAATTCAATTGAATGTATATACAACCCAAAACATCTTTTCTTAAAAGGGTTAAAAACCTTTAAAATATATTTTTCATTTAGTGTTTTGGTGTAAATGTATCATTTACTTAAACATCTCTATAAAGATTAAGGGCAAAAAAGATTAAATGACACAACTTATTTTTCCTTATTGATATACCCTTTTACACAGAATTGTAAATATTAACAGAAAGTCAAACCCTGTGGCATTATTGATTGATTGATCTGCTAGTTTAGCCATTGATTAGCACTCAACGGGAATGCCACAGTTAAGCCTGATTAGTTTGCCTTGGGTCCTGGTTTAAGGCCAAATGCCACTGAGATCCCATCGTGGGAAAGTAGGGAGCCCTGGTCTTCAGGGAGTGTGCAGACGGCAGAAGGCCACAGACGTTGGACGGCCACCCTGCCTAAAAATGTCCATGACCAAAGTGGAAGGAAGTCATTTCAAAACGGAAGCAAACACAGGAAGTGTACTTGATAAAACAATGCATAGGAGAACTATGTCTTGTGCTCTAGGTTCTTAAATTCTTTTGGCCTTTTAAGGCACTGGGATTCTTCCAGGATCTGAGGGATATGTGTGTTTATAATGCTCATTATTTAAACTTAACTTTACATAGAAATATAATACTGTGCAGAAGCCAGAGGTTTCCCTTCATCCACTTCATGTCAAAGGAATAATTAAATGCAAGTTATTCATTTGTCAGCTGGTTCTGTAAAGATGGGTAGTTGCTACTGAGAAAAGGTAAAGACAAAAAATAAGCCCATTTGGACTAGAACACTGAAACTGGACATTATTTTTTAATAAAATAATTTTTAAATTAGAGTCTCCTTTGATGCTGATAACAGGGAAACCAAAGTCATTATTTGTCTTCATTGAAAATCTGACCTCTACTAAAATGTATTTTCCTGCATTACATGAGGCACATAATCTATGTAATACAGGACCTCTTTGTTTGGACAGAAGTGGATTTAATCTCTGTCATTCTCATGGATTAGCCAGTTCCACCTGAGGCCATTCGAAACAAGGCCTGCCGATGTTGCCACAATCGCCATGGCAACAGTCATTTGTCTAGACTGCCATTATGTGGTGAAAAATGAAAAATTATAGTAATTTGATACGATCAGGAGGGGGTGCATTGAACTGGAAGAATGTGTGCAAGTGTCAGTTTTCATAAAAATATCTGTATTATGAAATTGTAATGAGTCAAGGAGAAGCCCACTCACTTCTCTGCCTTGTCTCGGTCATCAAGGAAGAAGAGGGCTGTGGCCAGGAAGAACATCCCCCCAAGGACGATGACGAAGGGGCAGAGCATGAGGGCGTAGCCTAAGCTCAAAAACCGCCACAGAACTGACGAAGCGTAGCTCTTCTGCAGGGCTTCTGATATCTACACACACACACACACACACACACACACACAGACACACACACAGGCATTAGGAAACAATGGCATAATATGTTGCTAGTCATTCATGAGGCCAGTGACCAAATAAGGTTTCCAAGGACTTAAGTGTGTGGCCAATTCTTTAAGAATGTCAGCACAATCCTTCTGCAATTGGGGCCTAAAGTAATGGAAAATGTGAAAATGTCATGAACACATCGCCGGATCAATAGCAAGGTCACATAGGCATGATTAAGCTATTGATTGGAGTCTGCGTTGCCTACACAGTCTGTTAGAATATTCTGAATTCATTGGAACAGACCAAGACTTAAAGGAGCTAGCTGTTGAGGCCCTGTTTGTACTTGGCATTAAAATGAACGCTTTATCTGGGTGTTGTCCCTATACATATTTAAAAGTGGAAATTTGACTGGAAAGCATTAAAGCATTTGAATTTGAGTCCAACATATATTACTAACTCAACTCACTAAAATATTTTCAAACTATAGGCCTTAAAACACATTTTATTTATTTTGGGGTTGTTTTTTTGTGAATGAGATGCTATTAAAAGCTCGGATATGTCTGCATGAAAGCCTAAAAGCATTCAAAATAGCATATTAATAATGCGCATGTAAGCTTGGCTAAAATCCTTGCCCCACACTAAAGTGCTAGTATATTTCTCACAGTGACAAATGTCCAAGCACTCACTGACCTCACTGAAATGATGTTACGGTAAAGTACTAAGAATGCCCTCAAATGCCCTTAAAGTGGAAGGACAATTTGCCTGCCATGTTTTCCTAGTGCGTTAGCATCAGCATTAACACGTCTCCCCTGGGATGAGGAGATACAGCTGAGTCTAAAAAGTGGGAAAATGTGCACTGTGCTGACAAATGAGGTACAGTTCTTGAACTTTAAATAAGTGTGTGTGTACATATTATGTGGCTGGCTCAGGTAAGCTGCCAAATCACATTAGCTTTTAGCTATTTCCACTGGCAAAACCGAGGCTAGGCTGAGATTTTGTGGCTAACGCATTTCTAATTACATTTGAGAATAATGTTTCTTCTGCGGTAGATTATTGTTGATAGCTTGTTCCTGAAGTGATTATTACACCACCCGCTAAACCAAGTAAGAACATTTCACACAGAAAATGGGATATTAAGATTACTTAAAAATGAAAAATGCAATAAGACTTTCTTTTTTTTTTTTAGGAAGTACCCTCAGGCTCTGTAGGGCTTCAGGAAAAGCCTAATAATTTCTGTAAAAGTATTTACATTTGGATAGGTTCATGTATGGTCCTTTAAATCCTAATGTGGGACTTACTTAGTCTTATTTCAACATAAATATCTGGTTAAAAACAAGGTTTGAATTCTGCTGCAAAGTACACATTAATGTCTTTAACAAGCTGCAAATATTTGTTTAAAACTGAATAGCCAAAATGTGTTAAGTGATTGCCGTTAGCTTAGTGCTGTCATACTAATAGAATCCTAGTGGGACCCAAGACTAAATTAGAATTATACTTATTTTAAACTTATTCATTTCATACAGAACATTTCTTTACATTACATATATTATTCATTCTAATTATGTCTTAATTTATGAAAAGTTTAGTTTTAATTATTATTGCAAACTCTTTTGAGCAGCTGCTTCCACATTTCGCTGTAATTTTGTAAGAACTGCATTTGTACATAAAATTAAACATCTTGAATATGTTCAAACGTTCTTTTTTCTATTGTTTTGACCCACAGCAAATTCACAAGTGTTAAATCAACACTATTAGTGCTAAATTAACACTGAGAGTGTTGACAAGTATTTATATTTACACTAATGGTGTTGATTTAACACTGGTGAATTTGCTTAAATGGCTGTTCATGGTTTCTATGTATAATGTACCCACAGCATAGTTTTCTTGAATAATAAATAGAGCTATTTGTTATAAGTGTGCGTCATCTTCCACTCACACCATGCTGCTAAACCGTTGGCGTGAAATAGCCCAAGTCATAGCTGATGCACATTTCTGTTCATCCAGTAACAGTCCCAGAATGTGCATGTCCTGGCAAACATTCCTTATCTGAGGAATAGGAGAGAATTTTCCGGAAGCATCTCAAATAATTTTTTGCTGGGTCACCAGCTGAGTGACAGCCAGGGCCAAAAATATATGACGCAAACCTGTACAGATCTTCCCACAGAAGCAGCAGTGTAGAAGCTTCATTCTGAGCTTTTCAACTAATGGTAATACTGACTTTACATTTCATTTGAACGAAAAATATCAGTTTGTTGGGACTGCATCCAGATCGAATGTATCCTTTGACCTACTACCAAACAGGCATAAGTAAAAAAAAAAACATTCTCCAGAGAGAAAATGCTTCTGCACACTTTAATGCACTTCTGGTTATTTACTAAACTTAACTGAAAATGTGATCAGTGTCCAGGTTACTGTCAGTAATTGGTTAAAAAATTAACAGGAAATTTTGTAGTGTTCAACATGGTGTATGTTTAGTCCTGTCCTTCAGTAAATAAGAGCTCAAAATCAGCTCTCTGGTAAAGCTGCAAGTGAAAAAGCCCTCCATCATTGAGATATGTGCGTGCACGGAATTTAAAAAAGCTGAAAATACTTTTTTTTCATTACCTTACTTACAAACTCTTTATACATGTTTACCCTTATTGCAAATCCGGTTTTAAACTACCACTTTGTTATTTTTGGCCTTTAAAATGTGTATTACACTTTAAAAGCCTATTACCACAGGGAAGTCGTGCATGCTTTGGGGCTGTGATAAGAGTGCTCATGTTCTGCAGCTAATTGCTCGGTAAGCTGGTGTTATTGGCTGACTGACTCATCAGAAAGCACATTTTCTAAATAAACTCATAGTATCCTTTGGGCTTGTTTTGGAAGCATGCACTATGGAAAGTCTGAATATGCTGTTACAATGTACCACAATATCCTTGAGGCAGTTGCTCGTCACCAAGGTATTAGCCTCAGTGACCTGGGTCCTGTTTAATTAGAAACCCTGGGATTCCTGGAATTACTGGACTAATTCTGACAGTATCATTGAGAGCGCTTCACAAAGAGGTTCATTGTGGACATGTCAGCTTTCTGTTTTACCTGTGTGTTGGTGTGTGCACAAATGGTTTGGTGGGATGATAGTAGGAATATTTCATACATAATTATAATTCAATTATTTGGTCATTGATGTTGTGTTCACAATTATTTTATTGTTTAATTATTTAATTACTTTAAATATCATATTACAGTCCAAAGAAAAGCATGTATCTCCATTTATTTTGGGATTATATATATGTGTTTTTGAGTGTGTGTGTGTGAGTGTGTGTATGTTATTATGTGGAAAGGAAATAAATTAAATTTAAAGTGAGTGGGCAGTAAGCAGAACAATGGAGATGACCTCAGGACTAGCTCCCAGGTCAATACCATGCAATGCAGGGGTTATGAACCTGTCAAGAGGGTGTACAGAGTCTGTTGTTTAACTTGGAAAAGCCTTTGACATTCCTCTGCAGAATGCCAGGAACGACGAATGGGAGTTGTTGGGGGAAGTCTGGCCCATTGGTGTGGGCTTTTTCCTGAAATGATTGAAGTACTGGTTTACCACTTATGCTGTACTTGTTCTAATGTGAACCAATTTTAGTTGACCACTCCAGAGCAGGCGCCTAATGACACATTCCACACAGGCCACCTTTTTCCTTCGATAGTCAAAAGAAAGCCCAGTAACACAGTATGTAAGAAGCATGGAATGAGGGCTTATTGTCTGCCAGAGATGTTCAAAGAGGCCAGGGGGGAACAGTTCTGGTGTGTTTATGTTTTTGAGTGTGCCCGTAAGAGGTATTTACAATAGCTGAATCTGCTCAGTGCCCTGTGGGTGGAGGCATTACTGGGAAGAGTGAGGCTCCTGATGAAAAAAAAACATATTTACTGACAACACGCCTGTTAAAGCTGTTATTTAATCCTTCACAGTTCAACTTTTAAGGGATTTACCGCTTTTGATACTGCACAAGGGATGTAAGGAAAATCCTCAGGGCCTTCTAGGCAGCTTAATGAATTCTGAGAACTGAAAATGTATGACCAATAAGATTTTTTTCCCCATCTTTTGTGTCTAGGAAAAATCAGCCACGTGAGCTCTCCCACTGGTAAGAAACTGCATGTAACCTCATAACATAATTTGGAAATTGCCAGTATCTGAGATGCTACCATTACTTTTAGTGACATTAACCTTGAAGCTGCAGTGAAAAAAAGGAGTAAACATGTCTTATGTTTGAGCTTAGGGGAAAATTGTGTATACTTGATTTTGCCTAACTATACCCTAAAGCCTAGTTTAGTTGATTTAACAGCAAAGATTTTCTGAAATAGATTGTATCTTTAGAGCATCTCAATCACTGAGAACTGCTTATCTTTCAATTTGAGGAAACAGACCATCCATTCAAGTTGCTAAACAATGATTAAATATTGATTTGTACTGTGTGCATACATCTAAAACACTCAACAAAGCCACTCAATACACATGGTAGTAGCTTAATATACTCTCTACAGCAGTGCTTTCCAGTTGTGAACATGGGGACCCTCGAGGCTTTGAACATTTTTATGTTTTCCGTTCTAAAGCATGCAACTCGTCACCTCATTATTAAGCTGGTTTGAGTGTGTCAGTGCAGGGAAACATGCAAAAATGCTTGGGGTCACTAGCACAGGGACAGACCAGCCCTGCACTACTGCATTACTGCAGCTGAATGGAGTCATTTACATGTGATCAATCATTCTTGCGTTGTCCTGTGTGTGTGTGTGTGTGTGTGTGTGTGTGTGTGTGTGTGTGTGAGAGAGAGAGAGAGAGAGAGTCTTACCAGGCCTATTAGATACGGACTCCCAGCATCCCCTAGTAAATGAGAAGTGAATCCCTGAAAGGCTACTGCAGTGGCTCTTCTGGTTGGTATGACAACATACTGCAGAGAGAGAAAGAGAGAGAGAGAGAGAGAGAGAGAGAGAGAGAGAGAATAAAATAGGGATGTTACAATTTTTGCCAAAAATTTTCAAACAACAGATCAAAGAACACTTCTTCTAAAATCAAAGGAATTAATAAGACATTCATTCATTCATTACATAAGACTTTCTTTGCTAAGAATCGGCTTCTGCTTTAACTGAAAGCCTTTACATTTGCTGTTGGTACAAATCTGTGAGGATTTAATGCCCATAGCCATTGAGGTTAGGTGTTGGATGTTTAGCTCTGGATAAAAAAACCCTATTCATCCCAAATGGTGTTGATGCAAATCCCAGACATAGAAATCAATAAAGACATTAAGGGAACACTAGGTACGATTTGGTATTTTGTTCCCTCTGAAGTTGCAGAGTGTAATTCACTTTTACAGCACTGTCCTGAAATCAAGGGGGAGTGTGAGGGTGGAGTGGATGGTTTCCTACCCTCCTCCAAAAGTTACATATTGTGCTGTTCCACCAAAAGACCCCTGATTCTATTCAGTAAACCAGCCAGTGTTTCCACCAGTTTAGATGGGAACCAAGGATACGTCATCAGCCGGGGGCGTTGTGGGGATTCTCGGTTCCAGCGTATTCAACCACAGCGTCGGAACCAAAGATGAATGGTCAAAATCATGACAGTGTTTTTTCAGAGTGAGATACGATGCACATCTGTAAATGTTGCTGTGTTCTGAACCGTTCTGAGCATGATAACAATTTATTTGAGGCTCTGTGCTTTTTCTGGAGTTGCTTAGGCTCGACACGCCCATGGACAACATCACGGTTATCTCTGAGGAACACACTCTCCTTTGGTTCCAGCTGTGAACAAACTTCTCTGGTTGACGAACCAATTTATGCCTGTGGAAATGCACTGAACAGTTCCAAATTAGGTTCACGAACAGTAACCGTTCAGGTTGTGCATTAGTGGAAAAGTGCTTTTAATGCTACCTAGTATTGCTTTAATTAGAATTTAGAAGGATTGATAATTCAACTAAAAACCATAAATATACAACTTTTTCAGTACATCACCAATGATTAGTTTGGCCATTTGCTTGAGGACAAAAGCTTGTCTCATAACAGAGCCCACATATCACTACGTTTCTTGTTGAATCAGATCCTCTCAGAAAGAGTGGAGGCTTTTACTGCTGCAAAGGGTTCTTCTTTTTTAACATGTACACCCTAATGAGAGAAAACAAATGTAGATAATCAGGTGTCCACAAACTTGTTACCATATAGGACAACTACTTAAAAGAATTCCACAAGTTCCTCCACAGTAGATGTGTAGAAACTCCAGGAGTGGATTATGCAGAGGTTTTACTCCTAATTGCTGCTGACTTCCAGCTCTGTCAATTGGAGTTAAACTGCCTGGAGGTGAGCAGCTAAGAGGAGCCTGACACTACAGTGCAAACATGTTAGCGTAGATCGGAACTAATGCACTCCATAACCTCTCACACTTACACTCTCTCACTCTGCTGTGTGTGTCCACTCGGCAGGATGGGAGGTCATTCTGTCTCTGCCTCCTACGGGAAGTACTATTTCATTAGGTCAGTCAACTTTATGCTCTCTTTCTCTATCTCTTTCTCTCTCTCTCTCTCTCTCTCTCTCTCTCTCTCTCTCTCTCTCTGTGTGTGTGTGTGTGTGTGTGTGTGTGTGTGTGTGTGTGTACAGCACAGTTCCATTGTTGTTCTCTAAAGGTACAGACAGTGTCCCTTCCAATGTACAAGGGGTCCCAAAATAAGAGTCTAGAATTTAAATGGGAACGCAATTCAACATAAATATCTACAATTAAAATATGGTACAATTATATAATAAAATTATGTCTTAATATGTACCTCTGAGGGTCCCACCTTAGTGATGATGAAAGGTACCACCTCACAGAGTTTTTCTGGGAGAGCAGGATAAGGGATGATACAGCTCTTTTTCTTTCTTCATCTTAATATCACATTTTCATTTAGGTCTCTCTCTCTCTCTCTCTCTCCCTCTGTCTCTCTCTCTCCAGCCCTCTCCACCCAGATACAAAAACATGGCTTCTCCTGAAACTGTTATTTCATTTTATTTTCCACGGGTGGTGTTCACATTAAGCTCAATCAGAGGCAGCAATTACAGCCGGAGCTCCACCCAGCCTACAGCAACCCAGCTCAGACACTCACATACATATAATACTGCATTTTTCTTTGAAGGACTGAGAAGAACAACCTTCTTTTGTAAGAGTTCATTCAAGCTGGTGGATAAATACAGGCTTCTCCATACGTACCATTAAAATATCTGCTGTTATGGCCCAGTTCACAAACAGCAAGGTTTCACCTATGAAGATGCAGACCTGATGGGGGGGAGGGCAGAGAAAGAGGGAGAGAATATATTAAGTTCATGATTTCTTCAATGAAACGTTAAAGTGAGAATACACTGCTGTCAACTTATCATAGTTCAAACATTAGACATTCTCAGAATAAAAGAAAAAAAAGAAAAGCATGTTATTATGTTGTGGTCACATTATTTTGGAACATGACACTTGGGGTCATTGAGCAGCATATTTTTTCTTCCACAACAAAATAGAGACAGAAATCACCAAGAACAAACACACTACCCAATGTCACAAGTCATCAGACTGTTTCCCACAGTAAATCACAAGTATTCAGCTTTGTCTGCTTCTTTGGACATTCGTTGCTTAACGGTATATTAAGATGCAAGTATTGAGTTTCGTAAGTGATTCTTTGTGTGTCTCTAAGTTGCAGACACTGCCTGCAGCAGCTGGCATGCCCAATGTGTGTGTGTTTGTGTTTGTGTGTGTGTGTGTGTGTGTGTGTGTGTGTTTCGGGTCTGTCAGATGAGTGGTCAGGCAAAGATTTAGAGATTTTTGGACTGACCAGACTGAGGGTGTGTGTGTGTGTGTGTGTGTGTGTGTGTTTTGTTGCTAGGCTCAGTGCATAAATAGGAATTATGCCCTAATTGTTGCCAAATCTGTCATATTTAAATTCTGGTCTGTTTTAAAACATAATGTTTTTATTGTTTTGTTTTAAGTAACATTCATGGCAGATGCCTCATTCAAAAATGTTTTAGACGATATACAATACTCAGCAATTGTCTTAAGCACCTAAGATTATTATTATTATTATTTATTAATAATATTATTAATATTTATTTTTTATTTTATTTAATAAATGTATCTTCTTAACATGCCTGCTTGAATAAAAATATATCTAATTACAATAATACAAAAACATGATTTAAAAAAAATGTTAAAAAAAAATGTTTTACAAATCTAGTTAATGGGTTGTGAGAAGATTTTTGTTTTCAGATATTCTCGATTGTATAGAATTTGATTTAACATTAAAGTGAAGTAATGGATGATAACCTTAAATAATAATTAACTGCCACATAGAGAGAACTGGAAAGGGTTAAAGCAAAAAAAATCATATGCAGAATATCACCACTTACTGTAATACTGTTATTTGTTTATTATTTTTCTTATAGCTTTTTATATGCCATTTGCTCAGGTGAATAAAGCTTGTGTATCTGATAAAATGCTTGGTTTCATTGCCTTTCTTCTATTACCATGCTATGTGTTCAGTATACGTTTAAAAAAAATGTGAATTATATACACAGAAATTTCATTCATTATGTTCTCAATCATTTTCTTAATCAAATCAAAGCATTTTCTGAATCTAAATCAAATTGAATAGAACTGTGGTGTCAGAGATTAAAATTCCCAGTGTGCACAAGTGGAGGCTGTCATTAAGGCATGTGTTTTTGCACAACTCAGTGAAAAGTGTGTGTGCATGCGCGTGTGTGTGTGTGTGTGTGAGAGAGAGAGAGTTAAGGTTCAGACAGCGTGACTGACACATTGTGAGTGTAATCCTGCTGGACTGTGGTTAAAGCTGAAGTCTGATCAGTAGGGTTGCAGACAAGATGGCAGCTGTCTCTGTTGGAACCCTCTCTCTTTCTTTTTCTTTCCAGTCTCTGCCTCTATCTCTATCACATTCTCAGACTTCACATCTGTCGCCATCACACTTCTTTTGCTCCTTGAAGTCTTACATTCTCTGTCCAAAATTTTACATGGACTCCATTACACTCACCTAATCACACTGAAAATTCTAAAAGCTGCTAACATCTTTAGAAACAAATGAGGATAGAAATAAACCTTAATACACTCTACATTAATTATTATACACTGAATTTCCTGAGTCTTAAAGGGAATGTCTACAACTGTGAGGAAAACTGTTCTCTATGTTCAGTAATGCCACATCTTTTAAAGTGGAATAACTGTTGTGTGTACGTGGCTGAGGTTTGACTAGGGTGACCAGACGTCCTCTTTTACCCGGACATGTCCTCTTTTTTAGACTTAAAAAAATGTCTGGGCAGAATTTCACAAACGTCCAGGTTTTTTTTTTTCTAGAGCTTACATAGAATTTCGAGAAGCGTTTCGTTCACAAACTAGTCCCGCCCCCCTACTCCGTTTAGTTTGCTTGAGTGAGAAGGGGGCGTGGTGAAGTAGCCTAAAATCTTCGGATTGCACGGTCTGACTGTAGAGCTACCGTTATTGGTCAATAACCTTCTCTGTAAACATTTAATTGCTCAGTCTGCATGTCAGTAGTCCTTGTTTACGTGAGGTAAAGCTCATGTACAACGTACACATAGGTTCAGCTAAGCATACAACGGGAGTGAGGGGTGAGAGCTCATCACCGAGACGTGTCCTCTTTTTCACCATCTCAGATCTGCTCACCCTAGGTTTAACTTGTCTGTACATTCAGGCTTCAAGATGACTGCTCCTACAGTTTAATATAATTTACTCAATTTTTATTAGCATCTCAATTATATATTTTCTCAAATATAGAATCATTTGAGATTTTGATTATAATAATGGAATTTGTGCCACTCTCCTGAATAAACCTGGTTCATGAGGTATACAATATAATATGATATAATATAATGTGATTATTTACAGTACATATTATGTACTCAAAACCTTAATGTGAAACTAAAATAGATGAGAAAGTGCACAAGTCCAATTCATTAATCTCGTTCGCTGCACGTACAGGATGCTGTAAACTGAAGTGAGCCATTCTCAAGATGTGACCTGACCATTAAGTTTCCCTTTAAAAGTAGATTTAATATCAAGTATTTTAATCTCTGACTGTGTTTCGTATGGGAACTCCGGATCTGTTGGGGTTTTTAATTTCTCAGGGTGTTGACAGCTGATAAAATACAACCAGTGGTCAGTTTATTTTCTTGTACGGCTCAAGTTTTCCCACTGTCAGAGTGGTCAGTCTGGAAAAAAAATTGCCATTGTTTTCCAGCACTGCCTAGTGAAACTGCACCCCTTTCCTGGTTAGTGTTCATTAAACAAGCAAAACAGCAGCTTACAGTTCCACAAGGCTTTCCCCTTATTACACTGCTTTCTGAACCATCAGCCATCTGTAAGCACTTGTCCATTTTAGAGTGTTTAAAATAATGTAGAACATTATAGTCTTCCTTCAGTGTACTTATAGGGTGGATCCAGAAGTCATTATAAGACTGGGCTTCCTGAGTTTTAGCGTATGGTATTATTCGCATCAATGGAGCTGAAATTTAGGCTGAATCTGGGCCTGGTGTACAGCAGGATTCATTATATAAAGCTAATTTTGAAGTAGAGAAGCAACAATATTTTTAATTGAAATTATGGTTATTAATAGGGAATTTGTCATTCCTTTGCTACTCTACTGGGAGCTTTAAACTAGATTTTGTAACGTCTCTGTGAGGACAAGTGAGGTATACACACAAACTCTACTCCAAATCATCAAAGAGGTAACTGATAAAGATCCATTACACAAGGGAGTTTTTGGAGGGAGGGGGTGGTTTCCTACACTCTTCCTAAAGTTACACAGTGCAGTTTCTGCAGTGCTGAGCCTGGAATAACAATGACAGAGGCTCTATTCTCCCTATTGAAGTTCAGTGGATCATCACAGTGAGTTTGAAGCTACAGTTATAAGGTAAAAAATATTATATATTGATCCTATTACATTTTGACCTGAAAGGCAAATGTAGTTGACAAGTAAGTCTTAAAATCCTACCACCCAATTAAGTATCTTTTAAAAGAGAGATTATTATTGGGACTAAATATATACAGGGATTAGACAATGAAACTGAAACACCTGGTTTTAGACCACAATCATTTCTTAGTATGGTGTAGGGCCTCCTTTTGCAGTCAGTACAGCATCTATTCGTCTTGGGAATGACATATAGAAGTCCTGCACAGTCGTCAGAGGGATTTTAAGCCATACTTCTTGCAGGATAGTGGCCAGGTCACTACGTGATGCTCGTGGAGGAAAACGTTTCCTGACTCGCTCCTCCAAAACACCCCAAAGTGGCTCAGTAATATTTAGATCTGGTGACTGTGCAGGCCATGGGAGATGTTCAACTTCACTTTCATGTTCGTCAAACCAATCTTTCACCAGTCTTGCTGTGTGTATTGGTGCATTGTCATCCTGATACACGGCACTGCCTTCAGGATACAAAGTTTGGATGCACATGGTCTTACTGGTGCAATGTGCTATTAATGAAGATTGGCCACCAGGCTGGTCCAATTTAGCCATGAAAGCTCCCACACTAAAATGACAGGTGTTTCAGTTTCATTGTCTAACCCCTGTATATTAGCCATTTTACACCATATTCTCTACAACTAAATGAGTGAATGCTTGTGCAACATACACCTTAGAACAGTACAGGCCACAATAATGAACTGCATTATGTTCATTGATTTACTTGTCAAGTACATTGTTTTATTATCATTATAAATGTATGTTATAATTTTCTTCTACATTTTCTTAGATCTGCCTGTGGTTTTTGCATTTGCATCCTCCTGAAATATGTGTTTTTGAAACATACTAAAATCTCTCTCTCTCTCTCTCTCTCTCTCTCTATTTTCTTGTTGCTATCTTAATTTAAAATCATAGCCAGATATTCATACACAGTCTATACACACCACAGAGCAGAGGTCTGGCACAATTACCATTAGCAGTTGCAACTTTAGCATCACACTAGGCAGCCATTTTTAAAGGCTGGAACCTGGAAGACCTCTGCTATAGAGCTATGAGAAGATGGTTAATTGACTCTTGGTATTCTGTTGAAAACAAATGTTTGTAAATTGTATAATTTAACTCAGGAAATCCAGCCCACTAAACACTCACCACTCATTTTCTGTTCAAACATCCGCCTCTGTGTCCAAACCCATTTTAAAGTTACTAAACTAACAATCCCTGACCCCGTCTCCTGCTATCTCTAGTCTTAACCTATGACCAGGGTACTTACATATGCTCCTATGATGCTCTTCTTGGCAACAACGAATATGAGACAGATGAAGATGGCCGAGCCCAGCATGCTGACTGCGCATACCAGAGGGTCGGCCCGTTCTGTTTTCTGCCGGCAGAACCGCGTTGTGGCTGCGCCGATGACCACACCCAGCAGTCCCGTAACACACGTGATGGCCCCGAAGATCAGACTGTATGCCGAGAAATAACATGCATAAACTCATCTACTCTGTAGCCATGGCAGCCATTACAGAATGATAAATACAAATATATCTTCAATGTCCACGGAAAAACATGTATCTGCCAAAATAGTAACTTTACAAGAAAAGGAAAAAACCTTCTTAACTTTCAATGGAAGTCAGTGTAAAACATTTTTATACCAAATAATTTTGGAGCATTTATATTTGTCTATTCTTCATGAAATTTTCACACAAAGTGAAGGACAGCTGCTGTGTTAAAATAACCAATTAATGAACTGTTAAAATCATTTTAGTTACATTCCAAATGTACTATCTGATTCTTAAACCAATCCTGCAGACGTCATAGAGAGCTATGGTCACCTGTCTTTGCTGCTGCAGGGCTGTTCAGTACAGCTCTCTACTGTCTTCTGGACCTCCTGAGCTCTGAACAAATACTGTGGGATCCAGATACCGAACGCTCCTGTCGCAAACGACACAGCTGCCGAGGCCAGGGAGGAAAACACGTAACTCTGGCTAGTGGCAAAAAAAAACTGTGTTAACAACACGAAAGCTTTCATGGTACACCTGCATAATAACTTTAAAAGGTAATATTGTGATTATACAGCAACTGCAATATTCATTCTATATATCATACACATCTACAACTGTGATTGGTCAGATATTAATGGCACAAAAACATTTACTAATTTATTTAAGGCTAATTCTATCATAATTCATTCCTATGCAGTGGCATTCGAGGGGTATTCCTTGTCTCTCTTTCTCACGCTCTTTTTATTTTATACCTTCTAAATGAGCTAAAACACCTTAATGTGTGACATCACAAGACTGTTTCACAAGCTGCTTCTACTCCCGGTGTTTTTGAGCTTCATTTTATTCTGTTTTAGATTCCACAGAGTCTCTTACTTTTTTCCAAGGGCTTTGATGTCACACAACCAGGAGCTGCGAGTTTTAATGCGGTTGTTGTGCTGGTCAGGAGAGCCTCTCTTGGGGTCAGGGACGAAGAAGAGGATGAGGCATCCAGCAGTCATCCCCAACAGAGGAGACACCTAGAAAGAAGAAAAACTGGCTCTTTAGCTGCACCATAAATTTTTCCTACCCTCCTCCAAAAGCTGCATAGTGCAGTTTCTGCAGTGCTGAATCTGGAGTAGCAATGTCAAAGGCTCTATTCTCCCTATTACAGCTCAGTGAAGCATCAAAATGATTTTGAATCTGTAATTTTAAGGTTAAAATATTGCACAGTGTGCCTTTCACTATTCATGTTCAACAACAATTATGTTCTTTTTTATGCAAATATATAGTCAATTTGATTAAAAGAATGACTGCAAAAGATGGCATAGCTGTGATACCAAATATCAGTATCAGGCTGACTTCAGAGGAAAAAATCCTGGAAGGGTTATCAAAGGGAAGATAAAATCAGTCTGGACTGGGCACAAATGTTAAAGCATTATCACTGTGAGACAACAAGCTTGATGCCTCAGCCAAGGGCAAAACTGGCCTCACTGTTTCTAGGTCAGTAAGGTAGACCTCCCCCTTCACAAAAATTCTAGCAAATGTGTTAACTGTAGTCACAGAATTGCATTTAGTGCAAGAATCAAACTTGAAATAACACTCATTCACACTCTGTGATGTGATGCTGTTAGCTGTGTCTTTTCTTTCTGAGTGTGGTTCCGGCATAAAAGCCTGCTTTTAGATGTTCATCTTAAATGCTTCCATTTAAACAGCACATTTTAAATGTTAGTAGATATTACATAATTCCGTTTCGGCATCGGTTTACATGTTAGTTTTGAAAACAAAAATCTGAAGAGTGTTTAAAGTTTGATGTTTGTTTGTTGAAGTCCATTCTGCCCTTGACCCACTGGCAAATATGCAATATCAAATATTTTCTTTGAGATATTTTTTTGCAACCCAATCACCAGCGTATACTGCACAGACCCAAGCTCAAACTGTAGGTGCTGCTCAGTGATGCGTTTGACTCTGCTGTATTGAATGAACTCTACTCTAGCTCACTCACACTCTCTAAGTAAGTCTCACTGTCCCTCACTCACTCTCTGTAGGGAAGCAGCTGCATTCCACCAGGCCATGAGCTATTATATACTTTATCATCTTTTAATGGTCACAGTAGAGTGTGTATGTGGAGTGTGTGCATGTGTATTTTAGTGTGTATGTGATATGTGCATGTTTGTGTGTGTGTGTGTGTGTATGTGTGTGTATACGTGAGATCTCACCCACAGAGGTCCATCCCCTGTGAAAGCAAAACCAATTTAGTCTGTCAGATGGAATCCTCCTGCAGATATTTTATGCCAGTTTAATACTCAGCTCTGGTGTGTGTTTGAGTGTGTGTAAGGGGGGGGCAGTGTTTACGCTAATCTTGCCTGCATTAGTTATATAATCTTTTCAAATAACAGTGTGTTATCCAGTGTCAGAAAACACATAAGCAAGTTTTCTGGAGGCTACTTAACCCCTTAGTTCTGTAGCGTGTGTGATCATTTAAGCATGCATGTTGTACAATGCTAATTCTAGAGTGTAACGTTCCATTACTTGTTAGCTTCATTAGCATGTGCAAAGCTGTCAATTTGAGCTTTAATGGTTTTGACAGATCAAATACAGTGTTATGATGGAGAATATATGTTAACTAAAGGGTATGATATGTAAAAAATTATTTGTAACACACCAAAAATGTACATTTTTATACATTATCTGTAACCGTTTATCCAGTTCAGGTTCGCAGTGGGTCCAGAGCCTACCTGGAATCACTTGGCGCAAGGTTGAAACACAACCTGGAGGGGGCGCCAACCCATCAAAGGGCTAAATTTCAATTCTAAAGGTATAAACAGCTTAGATTCATTTTCATATAATTCAAGATTCACGGTGTCATACGCAGAGTTAATACAATAGCTAGCTGTCCATAGACTGAAATGTATGCTCAGGTGAAATTCATCTGTTATACATATTTGAATTATATCAAATGGTAATGGTATCATCTGGCCCAAAATCAGTCCAAATGGGTGACTCACTTTTCTTTCTGTGCTTGCGCAAGATTTATATAAAATATGGCTGCCTCCCATCCTCCCTAACTTCTCAGCAATCCTCCACAGGTAATGTATCTATCCTCCAAAAACATTTTGTCCTACATCCAATCTCTCCTTCTTTTTTCTTTTTCCCAGAAAAGGAAGGTGGCTGCGTCCTCAGGAGTAGTGCAAAACAAGCGGAAGGTAGCACGCTATGTTTTTTCCTTTTTCTGAAGCAGGATATAGCTGGTAGCAAGCCCCTTATAGTCTAATTGTTATTCTTCTGCTGTTTTTAAAACGCCATTGATGATTAACTGCCCTCAGATGCCCTCCTCCTTCTTCTCCATTGGTCACTTTGGCAGAAGGTTGCTCTTGAGCAATACGATGGAGCACTTGTATTTGAACTAGTCTTTCCAAAAACAAGCAGCTCATAAATGGTTCCACCACTTTTACTGTTTAACTGTCACAACCCTCTCAGGTTTGAACTAACCCTGAAGGCTTTTCTATGCCTAGATGGTTGCTTGTAGAGACAGACTTTTGTGACAAGACACATCACATTTTGGCATAATTTATCCAGTGTCAGAAACACAAGTCTATTTTTGACTTGTTAGATGGCCTGAGTCAAATTTGTACAGATATGGCACAGTTAGATGCCAGCTACACTACATAGCTCGGCTTATCCAAAATTTCTGCTAAAAGTAACACCAGTCCTTCACAGAGCGGCACATTCATTAACACACTCACCTACGGACACTTTTGAGTCGTCAATCCACCTACCAACGTGTGTTTTTGGACTGTAGGAGGAAACCAGAGCACCCAGAGGAAACCCATACGGACACAGGGAGAACATACCAAACTCCTCGCAGTCACCCAGAGCGGCACTCGAACCCACAGCTGTTGCATAGTATTAATATTGCATAGTATTAATATATATAAAATAAACTATATATTAAATTTTTGGAAAATGGCAAGCGAGAAGAATATATTCATCACTGCATTCGAGTTCCACACTGTAAAAGCATGTGCATCGATTTCTGCTGTTCTTGGCAATATTATTATTTTTAAAAGTACATCTGAGCTTGGTTTAGATGATTTAAAGATGGTGATTTTGATGTTAGTGAAGTTATATATTTATTCAAAATAAAGTCATTATTAAATAAATAATAATAAAAAGACAATTGTCATTTTTAATTCTATCCAACAGTAACCATAACATTCCAAAAATGCAGGAGACTTTTTTAATTTTGAATTATAATTATACGTTAAATTTGAATTATACAATAGCAATAAAATTATTAATTATAAATAAAACTTGTTTGTACATAATACATTAAAATAGGTAAATTTACTCTTAATGAGGGCTGCATATGAACTTTTGGACATAGTCTGTGTTAAACAGTGCACAAAGCAATACACGAACACCAAGCATATCTTGACTGATCAAATATAAATGGCAAATTGCAAATTTCGTTCTTTGCATAAGCCTTACTTTATAAGATGGCTACACACTGCGGTTACAGCGTTGGCATCTTAGCCACCTGCTGTTACTTTAAGAGGCCACAATAAGCAATGCTAATGAACTATACCTGTTAACAATACCAGTCACCTGTTAAAGTTTATGGAAAGGAAAGAAGAAGAAAAATATAGGCCCGCATTGTGGCGGAACGGGTTATTGAAACAGTGAATTGAGAAGAATCTTAAGCACGTCTATTGGGGCCTCTTGCTTTCATAAGGCTCTATTAGAGCTTTCCTTTCTCTTGTTTCACTACGTGTGGCTCTTAGCTGCTGAAGAACCTCCATAACTTCACTTTCTTTTCCGTGCCTCCTCTCTGTCCTTACAGGAATTTGTGGACAATGTCCGTTTCTCTTACACTTTGGCTTGTAAGGGCTGGGGGCTGAGATATATCAAGAGTAGTCCGAAATACCCTGAAACAAATGTGTCTTTGTGCTCCTCCTGCACAAATGGGAAGAATAGTGAAAGCCAATCTTTTGTCTGAAGCTAGTTCTAAGACCTTAGTATAGCGCTATTAGGGAGATCTGATACGTCCGGTGTGAGTGGGACCCCAGGGACACAGTGGTGATGCTAAATTAAAGTGCTGCGGTTTGCTCGGCTGTCAGCACAGCATACACAGGATTGCAAAGTATGAGAAAGTATTTTGGGAATCACCTGTCTCCTTTGCGTTTGATGGGTGTTTTGGAGCAGCATGTGATGAAGAAGAGAGGTTTGTGTGTGTGTCTGTATGCAAATAGTAGTCTGCGTTGCCTTTAAAGCAATTTTCACACATTAATAAATATCCACCATTAACAAAAATTCTAAACCTTTTGTGTGTGATCTTTCATTTATTCTTCCTTCACCACACCACATCCAAATCTCCCCTCTTGTCCTCATTTACTCTCACACCTTTGCACATGCACACTTCACACAGAGAGAGTTCTTACCCTCAGAGCCCAATGCCAGTCCCCTGCAGCATCTTTAGCACTGGATCCCAGGATGTAGCCAAGACCACTGCAGAGGAGAGACGGAAAACATGTTTATGTAAAGAGAACAGAGTAAACAAACATTTCACATTGGAATCAAAAGCCAGAATAGACTTCAGCATGATTAGGCGGGTGGTTATTCATAAATAACTTATTCAGTGTGTTCCTTTTCTTCTCTCTCTCTCTCTCTCTCTCTCTCTCTCTCTCTCTCTCCACTCTCTCTCTCTCTTTCTCTCTTTCACTCTTTGTCTGTTCTCCCTGATTCTGTCACTCTCTCCTCTGCTCCTTATTCCTCTCTCGTTGCCCTCTCAGAAGAGCAGAGTCACGCTAGGTGAAAAATTCATGCTGTGGGAGAGCTGGCTGTTCTCAGATCAGACTCTGTGAATACTAATAGCCTGAACTGGACATCACCTCCAGCAATGGCAGAGCCTCAAGTACTTATCAGTGCTCATTAGTGTGTGTGTGAGAGAAAGAGAAAGTGAGACTCTGGTCTTTACCCAGTTTCGGTCACTTTTGGCTGTGTAAATGATTAATACCTCAGTTTAGTTGGTGAACTGCCTGTATCAGTCTGAATGGAACATTCAGCACATTCTTTGAGGCATTCACCCAAATTCCCTTCGTTTTTTTTTCTGGTGATAACTAGCGGATGTTAAGGGTGAGTAATGGTGCAGAAACAGAACCACAGTACCTGTGTTCATTATAGGTTGGACATGCTCATTTGTTGGTCCCTCTTTGTAAAAGTGACCTTAAGGTCATGTGACTTTAGGCCAGAGTGTCATCAGAAATTTCATTTTCTCATTTGTAATTTGAGCTGTTTAGTTTTGTAGCACTTTGGTTCATGCTTTTTAACATTTGGAGGTCTAGTCATTGTGTAAATAGTTCCTGTCGTTTTCTGCCGTGAGCAGAGAGAACAAACCTAACATACCCTACTGAGACCCTTTGGTACTCATTTACAGACTTTGGGGCTTCGTAAACACATTAGACCAGTTTCGAACATACTAACAGACTGGAGGGCTGCAAATAGTGAGGAAACATCCTCAGAATTTTATTTAAAAAAGGTTTTTTTTTTTTTGCAAGCATTACCTGTAAAGCACAAATTGTGCTCTCAAAATATCTAGAACAACGTATTTGTAAGATTTATCATAACAACAATATTGTAATATGATGATAACATTGTCTGAGTTTTGAAAACACTGTGATAACTCCAATTCCAGTGAACACCCACATTCATCCCTAGATGTTTCATTAATTTCCGGATTGTAGAAAATTAATGTCTTTGATGTCTCCACAGGCCACTGATATCCCTGATGATACAAGTTCATACATTTACTGAATCCAATATCTGTATAACTACAGCTCCTGGTTCTCATATCCATGGGGTTAGGTTGTTTATTAACTTTTTGTTATCCTTTGTGGGTTTGAGGCATGCTTGAAGGGGACTTGCTGAAATCTCTTATATCTGAGTCACAGCTGCTCAGACACCGACGAAACTCTCTCAGCTTTGCGTCCTGTTTACTCTCAGATAATGTTCATAATGACTCTGTTATGACCTGACTACTGAGGAAACTAGCACACTCTCCCACTGATTACGGTGCCTCCACTTTATTTGCAACTTATGTTCTCATTTAACACTGTGGTTGCAGAAGTTACGAACCAAAATGTCTGTTCATCTGACTTAAAGTACCGGTGTAAAATGTGAACATACCGGATAAATGTATTGTTTATGATCTCAAAACCTAAGCTAAGCCATATTCACATATGAACTCTGGATAACGTCCAGAGAATCAGATCCAGATATTTTCTGGAGTTGCCTTTTCACACATATAGGGTACAGCCGGAGACTTTCCATGTCAGACGCAATCCAGCAAAAGCACTTTTTTTGTGTAGTTTAGACGTAGGGTATCTGTGTAGCGTGTGCAGGAGGCACAGCATGAATTCACATAGGGGCTCACTCAGACATTACCCAGATTTTGTACTAGGGGACTGGCAGGTATAGTTCATATATGATACGGTTTTGATGTCTTCGCTTTATTACTCAAATGTGGGAAATGAGATCTAGTGATAATCATTCTGTGCCTTGGTGGGTCCCAACTTGTGCGTGGTATGGTTCCCTTTGTATCAGATGACCACCAGATTTTCATTTGGTGCTCCCACTCCTCCATTTCTTTCAATCTGGTTCAATCTCTCTCGTTCCCTGGTGGTGTGAGTCATTCGCATTCTCTCTGACTCTCATTTACTCTCTGATGTCCTTGGACCTAGCCCTCATTGTGTGAAGAAAAACTTCATGAATAGCAAACAGAACTTGCAGGAAATTACACAGTACATTTGCTTCTGGAAGGGCATCATATCCTCCAGCCTCCAGACAGCCCTTCAATGTTATCATAACCAAAAGATTTATTATCATCACAAATTAGGGATGCCCTTTCTGTCATTAGGCCAAGTGTGTTTTTATTACATTCAGACACACTATAGGTCTGTTAAGTATCCAGGTGCCCCTTCTAACTACAGAATTCTGATATTTTAGAATGCAAATGGTACGATCAGACTCCAGCAGCACTGCTGTGTGTGATTCACTCGTACCAGCACAACACAACACACCACCACCCAAATCATTCTTGCTCTATGGGGACCCTGACCATTGAAAAACAGGGTGAAAAGGGGCAAACAATGTGTACAGAGCAATTGACTTACCCCAATCTGTAGAACTGTAAAAACTACAAAGTGCTCCTATAGTGTTAGTGGAGCAGAGAGAGTGTAGAAACAAGGGGGTGGTCATAATGTTATGGTTGATCAGTGTATATACACTCACTAAAAAGGGAGCAAAGGTTCTCAAGTTGACTTATGGTAACGCTGAACCATATCAGCACATAATACAGCAGAATTATATTAAAATAGGAAGGGCGTCGCATTCCACAAACGTCATTAGTCTTGTGTCTGAAAGGTCTGGCGTGTTTAGCTGAATATGTTCCAGGACATTCCTCATTTTGCTGGTTCATACAGACCACAGATAACATCACTGCTCCTGAAGGACAAAGGGGATTTTGACGCCAGATGCAGACTAACTCTGAAACTAGAGGAGAACAGGGCAATTGAAGCCTCTCCAGATACATCACCTGTTTGATTCACCTGAACTTTTCTTCTGACAAATGCATATATACAGTAATATCAGTAGTCTTGTACCACCACTAGATTTGTTGAATCTTTTTTAATCAAATAAACTCAGGATTAAAATTATATTACGTTATATGTTTTATATTATCTAAGCCGATATCTTTTTTGGGAACATATCAGCCAGTGACAACATTAACACTGATAAACACAAAATAAAATATAACATATTCAAGTGTGAGCCATGCTCTGTCTGTGAGGAGTGTTCTCTCTGTGTCCGCATGGGTTCCCTCCGGGTGTTCTGGTTTCCTCCCACAGTCCAAAAACACATGTTGGTAGGTGTGAGTGTGTGTTCTGATTAGCGTCATGGCAGGGGCAGAGACTACATGGAATCATTTGGCACAAGGAATGGATACACTGTAAAAGGCACCAGTCAATAACAGGGCATCACAAACTCACCCACATGACCTTCCAGCATGTATTTTTGCACTGTGGGATGAAACAAGACCACCTGTAGGAAACCAAATCAGGCACAGGGAGAACACAAAAATGTCCTCACAGACAATGACCCGAGGCCAGGATTAACCCACAGATTCCATTGTGATGGTGTGCAACCAAATAACATATGACATTGTTGCTGTCCAATGAAATAACACATATCTCCAAAATTAGTACGTTTATAGGAGAAGGAAACAACATTTTTAATTTTCAATGGAAGTCAGTGTAAAACGATTTTATTCCATGTACATTTGGAGCATTTCTATTGGTCTATTCGTTATTACATTTTTACTCAATGTGAAGAACAGCTCCTGTGTTCCAATGATGTAATAACATACTTTGTATATTGTATATAATTATACTTTGTTATACTTAGAAGTACATAATGAAGAGGTACTAATGTGAAATCTCATTATTTTCTGCTTTACTAGTAACTATATAAAGTGTACTAAGAGTCTTTAAATATAAAAATAAGAGTATTTAAAATATTCAATAGAAATTTTAAGGGACCAAAACATAATGGCATGATAATGTCATATGCATGGTAATGCTCACCAAAGATTACTAATCTCCAGGCACTGGATGACCTTTTGGCTTTGTTATTTTACAGCAATGTTTTTTCATTCCACTGGGGTTGGAACATTCCATTTCACACATGCTTCCTGTGTTCTGCCAACAACCACATTCAATGCAGGTAAACCTCATGGTTGACAATTGACAATTTTCTAACAGGCAACCAAGGCCCAACATGCCTCACAAATGAACTGAGGGTGTGAAAGTGTAATAGTGTAAATTAAGATATTTATTTATTTATTTATTTATTTGAAAAGTCAACCTAACTGCAAACATAGTTGATTAGTCAAGACATGTTTGTGACATGCCTAAAGCTTTTTTAGTTTTGCACTGGAGGCTACAATATATAAAATGTATAGTAAGCTTATGAGGGCTGCACAGTGGTGCAGCAGGTAATGTCGCAGTCACACAGCTCCAGGGACCTGGAGGTTGTGGGTTCGATTCCCGCTCGGGTGACTGTCTGTGAGGAGTTGGTGTTTTCTCCCCGTGTCCGCGTGGGTTTCCTCCGGGTGCTCCGGTTTCCTCCCACAGTCCATAAACACACGTTGGTAGGTGGATTGGTGACTCAAAAGTGTCCGTAGGTGTGAATGTGTGTATTTGTGTCTGTGTTGCCCTGTGAAGGACTGGCGCCCCCTCCAGGATGTATTCCCGCCTTGCGCCCAATGATTCCAGGTAGGCTCTGGACCCACCGCGACCCTGAATTGGATAAGCGGTTAATGAATGAATGAATCAGTAAGCTAATGTAATCTAACTGGTTTTGGACAAACAACAGACTATCACACATGTTTCAATCTGCATCAATATTAGTATGGAACAGGATGATAACTCACTGATTCATGTTTGCATGTGCCCTTTAGTGTTTCCTACTGTGACATTTTGTGACTGCAGTATAAAGTGAATAACATCTCAGACACTATGAAAAACATCTACAATACTAATATTAATACAAGTTTCAGAGAAAAACATGTCTAAGCTGACTGACTGCATTTGTATTGGGAAAAATATGCACCTTTTAGTGAATGTTTCTTACAGATTATTTTCCCCTTCCAAAAAAAAAAAAAAAGGCACAACAGTCCAGACAACATGTGATGGGTTAGTAAATAATGACTAACCTACAGTAGGTGTGACAAAGTCCAGAGAGGAAGAGAAGAAGAGAAAGTCTGTGTGTGACAGACGCTGTGTCTGAATCTCTGCCCTATTCACTGTATCGTATTTTGGTTTCCACCTTTTTGTAGTAGTTTCCAAAACATTGTGGACAATTTTCAGTGTGCTCAAACAATCCCACAATGCACTGTACAACCCATGTGCATACGTGGGTAGCGGATAACCATAATACACTGCGTTGTTTGGTTTAAAAAAAAAACCTGCATTAAGTTAAATCCAACTTCTATACCATCCTGAATTCACTTGTGAATGTGATACAGGCTTATGATAGACAAACGAATTTTGAAGTTTTGGGCAATGATGTTTTAGTTCTGTTTGAACTATAAGAAGACAGACATTCTTGACCTTTCAACGTTTCTCTCTCTCTCATCTCATCTCTCTCTCTCTCTCTCTCTCTCTCTCTCTCTCTCTCTCTCAGGAGAGATTTATTGGCCAGGGAGAAGTTTTCCCTCTTCCCTCTCGCGAGGGAAATCCATTTCCTGTCAAGGCTCGTGCTCAAGCCTGATCTCACTTCCTGGAAACGGTCATAACAACCTGGCCACAGATAAACAATCAGTGCCTAGAACAGGAAGTGAGGCGGCAGGGTTCGGTGTTCCAGTCGTTGGCCTCTTATTGTTTCGGCTAATGAATACTTTGTTAGCTTTGGACCTTCAGGGCCTCCACATACCACAATTAACATGTGGCGGCCATTTCTTCTTCCTGACCTTTTCTTCAACTGCAGTCAATCTCTCACCAACATTATTAGCTGCTACGCTGCAAATCCTGCCATGTACAGATATTTGATCAGTGTTACATTCACTTTTGTCCTGTCTATGCACCACCAGGATTTGTTCAACATCCCCTGGGCAACATTTGTATGGTTGCATTAAAAAAGGCAGGCCAAAAGATTGACTGTACTGTGCGGTCATGAAAACTACAGTGGAAACCAGCTCTTAGCCAACATAGGCTATATTTATCTATTAATATTAAATAAAATATTTAAACTGGAAGATGAATTTCAAAAATAGACATAAAATATTAACTAACTATGCAGAATTTTTACTAAATATTTTTTTTTTCATCAATACTCCATCTGATCCGAAATCCTAGTAGAATAAACATTCTCTTGAACTAATTAAGTGTAGAGTTAATGGGGCTAGGCTAAGCGACCACCTCACTAAATAATGTAATTTTGCTAAAATTCCATTGTCATCACAATCCTAATCATCTTCATCACCATCATCACCATCATCATCGTCATCATCATCATTCTATATCTAAAATTAAGACGTTTTCTCAATGAATGTATATACCACGGTGAAGCTTTTCATATTTATATTGGTTGAAATCTTCAAGATAGCAACCAAGTTCAGTACAGCACTTCTGGAGAAGCTGCTTTCTGATTGGTCATCACTGCATGACAACACTGCTATTTTTTAAACTGTAAAACCTTAAACTGCATTTATAAAGACATATTCCCTGGATTGTCTGTTTTTTTTTTCTTCTCTTTGTCTGGGAACACAGTGATATTATAAATACTGCAGTATGTCAGCTTGTCTTTTGGTGTGTCTTATCTCTCACACTCCTATGGGTTTTGAGCCTAGAACAAAACAACCCCATGTAGTTCAGGAAACATCTTGGCCACAGTGCAGCCTGGTGAGTTGATGTGGTAAATTAGAATGCACCCCATGTACCTTCTCACTGCACACACATCCATTTTTTATCAACCCTTCTGTGTTTGTTTTCCCATCTTTCTTCTTCTTGTTCATCCTTTTCCACCTCAATGAACAAAACAGTGCTGTTCATTGGTGGTTAGTAATAAAAATAAGGGAAAGAGAAGATGGAGTCTCCATGTGTGTCCATATCTGTTCTCCATTTTGTGAGTTCTGCCTATCTTTCTGCCCCTTGGTCTGTGGCAGTCACAGAACAGAAAGGTCCCTGCACCACTGTGGATTTGACCTTTACTGTGCAGAGATGGAGGGGAAGATAATGCTGCTGCCAAAAGCTTCAATTTGCGCAGCCTCTCTATTTTAAAATTTTATTTTGTTTAATATAGCATCAAATAACAAATCATTTAATATCAGTACTTGATATTTCACTAATATTTCATTAAATATTATGTGGCTGAATGCAATGAAATAGTCACAGCAATGTTCCAGTGTAGAATGTAAAGATGTTACCACAGCAAAGTGGATAGACTCCTATAAACAATGTATATAATTTTTTTTAAGTCGGAAGCTTACCTTCCCAGTGGAATGGCCATGTAGAAGACAGAGAGCATCATAGTCCTGCTGTTGCTTGTAAACAGGTCTCCAATGATGGTGGGTGAGATGGAGGAGTAGCTGGACTCACCAATGCCCACCAGTCCTCTGGACAGCACAAACACCCAATAGTTCTGTGGGAACAAAGAGATAATGTTGTCAGAAAGCAGGATCTACACTTAGCAGAAGAATTTTGACAAGAGTCTTTATTAGTAGTAAATCTCACAGACAAAAACACAGTTTGACAATACTGGGTACGTAGAACATGACGTCACAGAACATCATACATTTTAAAGCTTCTTTTATAAAGTACCAATTGCAGATGTTTGAGGGGTTTGTTACTGTATCAAATGCATTGAATCTCTTTAACATAGTTTTAAGTCATTTTTATATATCATTTTAAAAACATTTTTTATTTTATATTTTTTAAATAAATTATTTATTAAAATATTTATATTTAATATGTGTATGCCTAATCCCAAAGTGCCAGAAAATGGGATTATCATCAAATAAGCTTTTCCTTTTTCAAAAATAAACCACTACTCCCTTCCTCACCCAGAAGGCCTTATTCAGCAACACCTCTTAATAAATCTGTTGTATCTAATACTGACAGTAATGCCAATGTTGTGTGTGGATTTCCCCAAAAACACAAAGAATTAATTCAAAGAGGCGAATGCATATTGAAAGGAAGATGACCTTTTGCATAGCCTTACTATTAGGAGACTGTATATTCATATGGGATGTGGTTTATAACAATAGGCCTTGGTTTGGCTTGGAGCTGTGGTCTTGGAAAAAAAAGAAACTGCTTTAGATTTTCAAAAGCAATGGTAACATGTGGACAATGCACTTTGACCCAAGAGTGCTGGTTTAATGGTTAGAGCAAGGGGAAGGAAGCCAAAACAGCCCTTCCCAGAAAGGGAACTAGACTAGGTGGGGTACATATATAGCAATCCATGTAGACAATTTGCTGAAGTGTGAGTGTCAATTGTGTGTGTTTGTTTGGGGAGGGCTGCTGGGATATAAATGTCTGCTGACTAAAATATGGGTCAGTTTAGATCCAGCCGTGGAGAGTAGGACGATACCCTTTGGCCCTGCCTTCTGTCTCCTCTTAGTCCCAGAACATATTTTACATGTAATCTTATGGGAGACAGTTTTTCCTACTTTTAGGATGTGTTGTCAAGTTTTTTGTTTTTTTTTGTGTGAGCTGGCCAACATGTCACACCTCAGGGGGCTAATGAAAATAATCAAGATGGAGAGCAAAGTGTTGGTGGGAAAATAAAACTTCTTAGAAAGTGAATAAAAGAGCTCTTGATCTGTTAAATCTCCTATTCATCATTTTTGCCTGCTAATGCAAAGCTAAGCAAACATCTCCTCAATATAGCTATGCTGAGCTAGCTAGTTAGCATGTACACGCACACACATGGCTGAACACAATGCTAACAAAATTATAGTGGTTACCATTAAGCAGTAGTTTGAACTTAGAATATTCATATTATTGTTTAATATTTGAACAGTAAATAAACACCTCTTTAACATTATACATTCCCATTTTGAGGATCCAAGAGATGTCTGAACTACATACAATTCCAGAGAGTGTTAAGCCTGTAAGTTATTTGGTCAGAGCTTCTTATGTGTTCAGTCCAAGGAGTTAAACACTGAAAATGACTGCACTTAGCTAAATTTAAAGTTCAGAATTGTATTGGAATATTAAATAGCTTAATGTTTGGCATTAACATTAATCTTCTCAAACTTGCTCTACCAAATTTGACAAAAATGCCTCCATAGTTTCACATTTTCCCCTTTATATTTCTTTTCTGTAATTAAGTTAAACCGCCCTGGCAGACTCTTTACATATTGCAAGCTCCAGCAATACAAAATAAAAGGATACTACAGAAGTAATCTATAGCCAAGAGACAAGAAGCCACCTTTCATCCCCCAGTTATATACACAAATGTGTAGATGCTCATTTAAAGATCTCATATAAAGTTATTCACAGCAAGCGTAGGATGCTCAAACACATTCCACAGTGCGATACTGAGTGAACGTTGGCAGTATGGGAATTCTCCAGGGGAATGGTACTTAATCAGATTAGTGTAAGATGTGTGTGTGTGTGTGTGTGTGTGTGTGTGTGTGTGTGTGTGTGTGTGCGTGTGTGTTCATGTGTTTGTAATATTGCATCCTGGTTTGTGTAATGTCTCCTGGGTCAGTTCATGTAGCTACCTGGGAAGCCAGCTGCTGTTTCTTGTGGATGTTTAATAACTGAAGCTTAGGGGTGTGTGTGTGTGTGTGTGAGCGAGAGAAATATATTTAAAAAGATGATCAAAGCAATAATTTCTCTGCAGTGACTTCTAACAATTGTACCTAAAATGCCTTTATCGTGCATTGTGCAGTGTCTGAAAACAAAATGCAAATGTATTTTAATGAAAGATGTGTTTAATCTTATAATCTGTGTATTTTTATTGTATATGAAAATTCTCTGTATAGTTTTTACATATAATACCATAAACTAATGCATAACTTACTGAAAACAGACTTGAATCTCCATCAAAAATGCTCAATCAATCATCAAATATGTATACCTAATATGACATTACACTTGTAGTGCTTTGTGTGTGAACATGCACTTTAAATGTATTGCACGGTGTCCTGAGGAGTCCAGGCTCCCTCCCACTACTGGACATCCCTGTTTTTTCGCCTTCCTTTTTTATCCCACCTGACGGCCTTCAAAGGTGCCAGTTGTGCTCTATGAGGAGGAAAAAATCTGTGCTTATTGTGGAGTGTTACATAATTCCCAGCAGGCACAGGGAATTACTCTGGAGTACGTGACAGGAATTGCCACTGAGAGTAAAGCTAGGCAATCCTCCTCTTCCACACACACACACACACACACACTTCTTCCACACTATACGCTACAGCTTTACAGCGGTTGCCGGATGTGACAGCAAAACTGTTGGGGAGCGGACAGCTGGAAAGCTGCTGGAGACCCTGCAATGCAGGGAAAATAATGGAGTGATAGATGACGTGGAGAAGAACAGAAAATATGGATGATGCTAACACCAACACACATGAGACATGTACATACAAAGATAAAAACCACACAAAGAAACCTATCAATAATTTGTTAATGATTATGCTAATGTAATATGATTTTCTATATTAGTATATTATAGTGATATAATAGTAAATTGCCAGCTAATAGTAATAGCTTCTAGTCTTTTTAGAAGGGTTTACACTTGATGTTGGATATTCTGATGAGTATTTGATGGCATTAACCCAGTAGAACCCTTGAGATATCAGGTACTGATGTGGGATGATTAGTTCTGAATTGGCAATTCCACTTCACGGTATTGCATTGTGGTTCATCACCACAGAGATTGCAATTCCATTGCTCCAGAGCCCAAAGCTGGGGTGCTTGGGTGCTTTACCCCCCTCTGGCCAACATTTTGCATTGTTCCAGATCGTCCTATTTCATTTTCTGCTTTTCTACAGAGATTTTACAAGCCTAGTGAACAATGGGTGCAACTCATAATAGTGGAATTCTCTCCTTATAAGGAGGTCTATGTGTGTTTAGACTGATAGTATATATTATATGGACACAAAGTAGCAATATTGAATGAAATACACAAAAATAATTTTTTTATTTTTTTAACTGTAGACACTCGCATGCTGAGTAAATATACTATCGCACAGCTTTGCTCTGTCACCATTTCCAGGCTAAGAACGATGTTCCTAAATCCTTAATATAAAACCCACTCTGTGTATTTTTTCCCTGAGCGCTCTCATGAGTCAGTCAGGTCAAGCTTATTTATTTTAAAGCCGACCGTGAGGAACAGGGTCCTGCTCTCTTCTTTCTTCCACATTAAAGCCATGAAGTGGAGAAAGCTGAGCAGCTTTCGATCCCATCCCTCAAAACCACATGCATAAACATGAGCTTGTGAAATATATTCCACTTGAATATGTGCATATTAAACTGTGGGGTCTGCCACCAGCCTCAGTCTCCTGTCAGAAAGAGAAGAAATTATGCTGAATGTAGCTGGTGAAATCTGTGATATTCTATAGATGTACACAAGCTGACTTCACCAGAATTTAATTGCCTTCTAATTTCTGTGTAATCCCACCCCAACCAAACAATTTGTTTAACTAATCCTTAAGGATTGTTCTTATTCTGGAATCTCTTTCAGCGTTTCATCTTTATCAGTCAGCAAAGGCCTATTGAATCCCCGCAGCTGTGAACAATCTTGTTAAAAGTGTTCAGCTCCTGGAGATCCGAGGGAGTTTTGGGAGATGAGTTCATCAGCAATGGGGCAGGAGGTCGGTGTAAAGTAATAAAGAGATGTGTCTGAGATATTCTCACTAAACTACAGAGTGAACCGGGAGTTGGGGGGTGGGGCGGAGTGTGTGTGTGTGTGTGTGGGGGGGGGGTACTAGATGGAACTATGATGTAGCTATGGAACTAGATGGAGACAGGTGTTTTTTTGTTGTTGTTAATATTTTAAGGCACTCATCTGATCATAAGGCAAAAATAAATACATCTAACACATCTCTAAAATAAATAAAACACATCTCTAATAATTTAAAGAGGGAATGCAGCTCGTTGTTTCATATTTTCATTCAAATTTGTTCTCTTCCCATAAAACACTGTACTTTAATATCAGTCAATACTGGCTAATAAAAATGAACATGCTAGTATTATTACAACAACAATACAAATTTGATTAATATAACAAGATTCCAAAATCAGTTACTGAACATCTTTATTAATAATATACGTAAACTGAAGCATTAAACCTGAACACTAAAGGCCCAAGAATTGTTCCTTGGGGGACCCATAAGTTGTTTTAATGATGTCTGAAGGAAGAAGTAGCCAATGCAGCATAGTAGTCACTTTCATTTAATCCAGTCTAAGACTACTCTAAGACAACTTTTCAGCCAGAGTAAAAAAGCTAAATTCGGGTAGCCTGGTTGCAACTTGATTAACTTCAACCTTTAGTTTGTTGTCCCCTTAGCTGGGGAATTATTTTGATCATTTGAATAATGAGAGCATAGCTTAATATCAGTGAATCATTGTTAGAAAAGATACTGCAAGAACTTTGCTTCATGGCTAATAACACCTCTGAACCATGGTGTACACTCATTGTTTCACATGGCATCTTATTGCTAACTGTTTTACAGTATTTTATGATGTATAAAACAGTAGAAGTGGAAGTCTGTGGGAATGAAAACATATGTCATAATAATGTTATACATCATGTTTTATTGATTAATTGATATTTTTATACCCCTGTTTTCACCCAGTAGTTGCTCATTTAAAATTTTACCCTTTCAGCTGACTCTTAGCCACTACTGGACAGTCCCACACACTGGGGGAGAGTGCTGACTGTTCAGGTCCATCACATCAACTGTTAGATGGCTATGCTGGTTGTCACTGTGCTGTGAGATGAACGGAGGGAGCAGGCCATTCAGAGACAGCAAGGCTGTCTGATATATTTGCAGAATTTGTTCACTTTATCTTACAATGTTAGGCTCTATTAACGTGGTTACATAAGAGTCTACAGCTGTGGTGTTTTCTGATTGACAGATGCAAAAATATGTGCCTTCCTTACACTCATGGGTGCATATGAATAATGTGTTTGTGTGTGTGTGTGTATGTGCATTTATGCTCTAAGGCTTATAACAGGAAGGTTAGTGTGATGAGAAATGGCTTCTGTCAGTGTCAACTCAGTTTTATGGATCGAGGGCAATTTATTCAGTTCTTGACCCCAGGCATGGGCTTCATGGACTGCCTTGACCCACAAGAAGACAAAACACAGAACACATACACACACACACACACACACACACACACTCACATGCAATGCAGACGTCAGCTGGAAAACATCCCAATGCGCATCTACACACACGTCCAAAGACATATCTTAAGAATCTGTTCTTCCTCCAGGCCGCAATAAACAATCCTTTGACTGTCATTTCACTGCCATCTCTCTGTTAATGTGGCCTTTTAATTAGCGGTCACTTGGAATCACTATCTCTATGACCTCCCTGGAGACTGGGCTATACACACACCCACACAACTCTCTCTCTCTCTCTCTCTCTCTCTCTCTCTCTCTCCCCTGCTGATGTGTACTTCCTTCAATATCCTCAGAGTTTGACTGAGAGCATCTGTAATGAATCGTAGACAGAGTTAATCGAATGAAAGCTATCCAGTATCTCAGCCTGGGCATTTCCCCAAGGCCTAAATGTCGAAAGGATTTGTGTAACATCAACACTTGCATATTCGGACCACCGCTGAGTCATATGCCGCATTTGTGAAAAGGCCTAGGCAGTTATTAGCGAACTGTCTGATCTCTGTTAAAGCAGCAGCTGCCCCTTCACCTCCATTTACACAATGAAATAGGCAGCATGTGTAACTAAAGTGTCTTTTTTATTGCATCTGGAGAGTGTAGGCCTATTGAGGGATGAAGTAGGTAAGGCTGTATGTCACATCTCTAAGACCTCTAAAATTGCTATAAGCTGAATGAGAGGCCATACAGCTGTGGACAGTTGTGATATCACAGTCATGATGAACTTAAGATCTCCACTGGAGAATGAAGGACATGTCTTTCAACACTGTTTTGGAAATGTTGTCTTTCTGTTATAGTCCTTTAATCATCAATTTAACATCATTGGAACACATTATGTGAACATTTCATAATGAATGGACCAATAGAAATGCTCCAAAATTACTTGGAAATAAAATCTTTTTACATTGATGTCCATTGTGATGCTCCACTGATGTGTAATAAGGAGAAGAAAGCCTCTGTCATTCCTATTTGGAGCTCAGCATTGCAGAAACTGCACTATATAACTTTTGGAGCAAAAAAAATACCAAATTTTGCCTCAAAGACTTTAGCGCATTAGTAAAGAGAAATTGTTTAATGCTGACTAAAATATTTTAATCGCTCTGTTTATGGGTTAAAGCTTTACATACTGTTGCCACGACATTAAAGGCATGTGTTTTGGCCCCTTAAAGTTGAAGTATCTCAAAATAGTAGCTTAATATTTATTAAATGTGAAGTGGTAGATCATAGGCCTGGTTTAACTGTGAAGTGTTTATACGCTCAGGTGAGATGATGAAAGCAGGTTTTGTAAAAACGTTCTAGAGTTGTTTCAAATGTGCTCTACTAGATTTTTACTCAGCCATTAACTTTAAGTGCCATTTTACTGTCGTCCTAATTGAGTGATTTTATGATCTTCATTTCAGTTGAACGACACCCATTTACGTGCTTTTACTTTAGCTATGCTAAATAGTGCAGTATTTTATCTCTCACTCTGACACTGATTGGCTGGAAATGAAAAAGTGAAAGGCTGAAATGTTTGCCTATTTCAGATTTAAACTGGGTCTGTGTTTCTATGAGGATGAAGAGGAATGTGGCTCTTACCTCTTTGGGGATGAAGGAGCTCAGCAGTGTTACAGCTGACCACAAGAAAATGCCGCAGCTCAGGATGACCTTCCTGTTAAATCGGTCGCCTAGGTAACCGAAAATGGGCGCAGCTACCATGAAACTGCAGATGAAAACTGTGAAAGATAAAAGAGAGAAATTTCATGTTTCATGGTCCCTGTGAGATTGCTCAAATATCTCTTGCGCACCATCGTAACTCCAGCTCCAAATGAAAACATGTAGTAATTTTATAGGACCATACGGTATTGAGAAGCTATTTTGGACAATTTCTATAGGCCCATTAGTTGGGAGGTTTTTACATAATATAAAAGGCAGACTAAGTGTGCAAACACTTCTTATAGCAAGCTATTTCTTCTCCTTAAAGGTACATCTACTGCTGATACAGCCAGTCAATGATGCACATATGGGTTGAATAATCTTAGAACATTTTTGCCAGCTGAAAGGGAGTCTATGGAGCAGTTGCACATGAGCCAAATAAAAATATACCCAAGTGTCGGCTAAAAATGTATAAATCCCCCACCCTGGCAATAGAGCAGTTAAATTACATTCTCTAAAGTGACGGCACATCATCATTTGTGATTTGTTAGAATTGTACTTGTGATCCAAAACTTTACATTCAAAGTTAGTACCTGATTTTACTAATCCATACAGCAATGTTCCAATATCTAGTGTAAAGCCCCCTCAGAGGGTTAAAACCTTAGGTGAGATAATTCCCCTATAAATACTCTTGATTTAAGTAAGAAAACGTTAGGGGAGTAGGTGTGCAGAAATAATTGGACATTACAGAATAAGAGGAATAAATGGAACCATGTGTAGGCCCTTTATTATCTGTCAGTATGCTTTATCAAATGGACTGAGTTAATCTAGTGGGGAAGGAGGCTCTAAGACCGCTTGATTCAGCCTCCCTGCCCACTCCCCACCCACAAGCCCCCGGTGTCCAAGCAACAGCAGTTCCTGGATATTAGCACACGATCAAGGGCATCTGAAGGTCTAGAAAGAAACTGGTTGGTATACTGGTTCTGAGAGTATGCTTATGCCACAGGGATTAATCTGCATTAGGACACTGTATATTTATAATATTTCTTAGTGATCTATGACTGGATCCTGTTCTTTTCTAGTGCAAATTCCACTGGCTTTGGCTTTGAATCTTGCAAAACTACATGGCTGACCTTTCATATTCTCTGCTGTCTGTTGTGGTAACATAGGAACTCAAGACACTGAAATGAAACCAAAGTAAATATTTGCAGCTGGGTTATGCCACTCCAGCAACCGCATATACAACTGGGTTATTCCTCGAGTCAGTAGATATAACGCTGATTTAATGAAAAGAAGCACTGATGAGCAGAAATGTGTGAAAGTAGGAGGAAGCTGAATTATTACCCATTAACAGTCATGATATTTTTTAATGTATTATTATTATTAGAGATACCTAATGAAGAATATGATGACTTAAAATTTGGTATTGGTAAAACATTTTGAGAGTAGTTTTTCTGAGAGCCAAAAAAAAAACCCCCAAGCAAATGTATCCAAATCAAGCATTATCGCTCCTTTAAAGGCACACTAAGTAGCATTTTTACCTAAAAATTACATTCACTGATCTGCAATAGGGAGAACAGAGCCTCTGTTTTTGATACTCCAGTATGGAACCCTTTAATTTCAAGACAGTATAATAAAAGTGTATAATAAAATTTCTACAACTCTAGGGAAGCAGAAATATTACCTAGTGCTCCCTTAAAGCAAAATAAATCTGTTTTATTGTGAACCGGATAGTCTGAAGAAACACTACCCATGTAATTGCCGGGAATTGGAATAGATGGTCATGACTTGTAAGGGTTGAGGATGTCTGGACTGGACAGGGAATATATCCACTCATCTGATGGCATCAGAGGCAGAACAATTGGATTTGGATGGCTAAGTCACATTGTGTATTGTTCACTAAGAACATCATCCAGCATAATCTCCATGGAGAGATATTGCAGGTTGGGTGTGTGTGTGTGTCTGTGTGTGTGTGTGTGTGTGTGTGTGTGTTACGTAACACTGAGATGTGTTTGCTGTATTAGGGTGATGATGCAGCCATGACCTTGACCACGTTTTATCTTAGTGAATATCTCTCGGTATGTATCTCAATTTTCATCACAGGTACTGTTTTTTTTATTATAAATTAACCTATATATTTATTTTAAAAAAGCCATTCTAGTTTGCAATATACATCAAAAGGATATTCACATATGATTGAAGAAAATCAGATTTTTACATATAATCAAGTTTAATAATCAAGTTTTACAGGTAAATTATTCTTTAGCATTAAATACTACTTTATAACATTATTTCAGGTTGAAATAAGTGTTTTTGCTCTTTCATATGAAGCTCCTCTCTTCCACACATGTGCACATATGGATTGATCAAAGAAATCAGGGTAAGGGTAGACAAGCTCTGAATGCACATGCACCTAATCACAGAGGCTAAATCCAGAAATTATAGTACACTGTCTACATGGCCATTTGAATAATGAGATGACTGACAAAATCCAATCACCCGTCCCATTTTATTGTGTTGTCATGCAAACATACTCACTTATAGATAGTATACAGTCCATTCCATGCAGATAATTCTCCTTCAGTGAGCAAAGAACTGTTCCTCTAAGAGATTACAGTCGTGAGTAGTAGAACACACTCCCTCAACCCAATTTTTTTTTTTTGCCCCTGATTACTGTATAAGCTAAGCTTGGCCACACACAAGTAGCTCCAACATAGCCAACACACAGTTCTCTGCCAGATATTGATGTCTGCATTGGGACCTTTAATAACCTCCTTTTTGTGAAGAAGGTTGAAATTTGCTGAAGCCACAAGAACAATGCAGTCCTGTCCTTGGCTGGAAATGCTGGGATTCAAGCCACATGTGTGCAAACAATACCTCAGCCACAATATTACAGGATTTTAATCTGCAGCAGTTCAATAGCTGCCACAGCTATGATATAATTGTACAATACAATGTACACTATATGTCCAAATGACCCTTCATTATGAGTGAATTTAGTTAATTAAAGGTCCCTTTTCAACTGTGAACTTGTCCGAGTTTTGTGATGCAGATATAACCACCTAAGACAAGTATTTCAACTTGTTAAACTCATGTTTTAGTAGCATTTTTACATCACCCAGTAAGATGCCTTCTCAGAAGTTATTCCTCTTTTAAGATTCCACTAGACACTGAGAATATTTCAAGGGATCACTCATCCTTGCAGCAGTAACTATATGCAGTAACAGGATTATATTGCACTCTGTTTTTTAAAGATATTTTATAGTACATTTTATAGCAGTTGAATTACGTTATGCTGATATTTCAGGTCATGCTCTACTATCCCTAGTGCTAGCTTTATTGCTGTACATATATTATAAAAGACTTTCACAGAGGCCTACATCAGAAAAGATTTTCTAGCCCTGCTAACTGTGGCAGACAAATTTTTCTTCTTTTGCTTAGTAAGCAACTTTTCCCCTAGGCTTCTCGTTGTGCAAACAAGAGGCTTTGTGGTGTCTGTGGGATTTATTTTGCAAAAACACAGCTTTAACTTGCAAGATGGGCATGTCGTAAACAGCATATATTCCAGCAATTGTCAATCACATGACTGACTCATTAGAACAACGATGGGGAAACAGTGGCGGATTGAGCGAGGACAGTTTACTTTTGCTCATTTGTAAGCCCAACCACTTTTTCCCCTCTTTGAAACAATGGCTTAATACCCCAAAATGGTTTCTCTCTGATTACAGTAGAAGTCAGCATAGTCCCCACACCAACAAATATCGACTCATTACCAGTTAATCACTACATATGCCTACAATAGGTAATATCTAGCTGGTTGATATTTATTTGTATTACCCATTGTTTAGTACCCTAAAATCAACAGGTCTTCTCTGAAAGCCAGTATAGTCCAAAGGCTCCTTCCTTTTATAAATACAGAAAAGTTATTACAATTAGAAACTACCAAATGCTTGTCTTTCATTAAATGTAATCACAAGGACACAGCCATATCCTGTTTATATGTAAACAGAAACACAGGAACAAATACCACCATTTTATTATGATTGTTGACTAATAAAATGGACATGTGGACGTTTCTCTCTTTAATTTAGGTGTCATCAGTATCTACCACACCTCACACTGAAATTTCTTTAGTACTAAGGCGATACCAGACTCTATATGACTCACTAATGGAGGAATGTCCAGTGAATTGGCTCTCAAAATGCTCTCAGTGACTGTCATAGGTTGACAAATAGTTAAGGCGGATATGTTAGATGAAAACAAGTGTTGTACTCTAACTGTGTCTTAAGTGCTGCATTAATGTCACAAGTTGTAAATCTCCGAGGTCTAAATATAACGTTTGATAACTTTGTGTCTCTAAGTGATATACCAAACTCTGGATAGGACTTAAAAGCATCTTTGTTCTTGTTGTATGGGAGGAAGTGCTCTATCTCACACACACACACACACACACACACACACACACACACACACACACACACACACACACACACAGAGACATGCTCACTAATGGTATACAAACATTTATGCTGTGTATTGTGCCTGTGCTCTATTGTGTAATGCTAAATTAAGCTGATGAGTGTACTACTGTACTCACTCAAAAGCTTTTAGTTCATTCCCTACAGGCCAGAGTGGAGGGGTGGGGGGCCGGGGTTGGGGGGGTGAGAGAGGTGTGGCTTGAAACTTTAATTGTTGATTTTCTAAAGAAAAACAATAAAATGTAAAAAGTTTACAAAAAAGTATTATATTATTAATTATAAATGTCACATGACTAATATTAATGTGAATAGACTTTAACACCACTTCTTCTGGCCAGTTCACCCTGAAGTATTTTTTTTATGGCAATGGCACTATAGAACTTTATGCTTTATGCAATATTTTTTAAAACTGTGACATTTCCAGTCACAACTGCCATTACACATATTTTATGCAAGTTCAAACTTATTTTTAGTGTACATTAGATTATATATACGCCAAAGACAAAGACTCCTATTTAACCATGCAAGACCCGTCTGACCACAAAAAATCTTCAGAAGACAACATAACAGGATGTGTAACTGTCAAGAAGCCGTAATTAAGAAAAGGAAATAAATGACGACGTTAATCACATCAAGTAGCTGCTAGTGTTCTCAGAAAAATAGACCAGACCTCAGTGTCAGTGAATCTGTCTGGATTTCTTGTAACCATTCTTGTAAACGATGTAAACAATGTCTAAAACTGAACTTTGTAAGTGCAGAAAAAGATAAAAGATTCTTACAGGCGTCTTTGAAAAACTGAAAGCAAGTCTCCCTCAAAGAATACAGCATGCGTGTAAGGCAAATGTAGGCTGTTGCACAAGAAAAGAATTCTATGATATTTTCCACATAGCTCTACAGAATTCAGAATCAATCAGTATTACTGAAGTGTGATGAGATTATAAGGGACTGTGCTTACTGTTTCTACTAAAGTGCACAGTGTGTACAATCTTCAGATTGGCAAACACTTTAGATTAGCTTTCCCTCTAATCCTCTTCACTCAGGCCATTATCACCTTCAAATAGTGCACAAAGCTGCTGAGAGACTCTTGCCACTGGACGCGTGGGAAAAAAGTAACAACAGACACAGCGAGAAAGGGAAGTGTTGTATGAGAATTAGCGGTCTAACCTCCATTAACCTGCGTGCATGTTAAAGGTTGGGCTTGTCATAATGTTACAGTTAATGACTTTGATTTCCTGGGAGCATTGGCCATAATACATGACAGTTAAAGCATGTGGTCTGTGTGCACCTCTTAGAGTGAGAGGAATGGAGGGAGTACAAAAGACATCAAGGTACAGCACATTACCAGAGCAAATGTACAGCATGTGCTGAGAAATGCCTTCTAAAATATGCAGGCCTCATCTTTGTAGCCTCTTTATATATGTATAACATACCACTATGCATGAATATTCATACCACTGTGTAGCCAAGCTCGTTTGTTTTTTTTTTCTATGTAAGGTTTTCCACAGGGCCATGAGGTCAGATTTATCTTGGTTCTCTAGTGAAGAAAAGGAACCCGTAATGGGACTGTCCTCAACAACTAAGCTTTCGTAAGCTTTTCTAACTCAACAAAAAGCCAGTTCCACCACTTTGCTAAATGTCACAGTTATTATTTTACCTTGCCAACTTGTTCTCTGTGGAATACAAGTGCACAGTCGTGTTTCCAAGGCTAAGATGTCCCTAATTTTAATAAAGCTAACTGTAATCCTTACAAGTTACAGATATAGCTGACATTTTTAACATGGGTTCATCATTTCTCAGTTCAAAAGCTATGAAAGTTTATTTTTATGTTTAAGCTGTGTAACTAAAACCACCATTAAAACAACATTTTAAGTGTAGCGTAATTTACATTTACCACACTGTCTTGAAATGAAGGGCGGGAGGGAATTGGGGCAGGGGTTGGTTTCTTACCATCCTCCACATGTTATATAGTGCGGTTTCTGCAGTGCTGAGCCGAGAGCAGCAAACTCAGAAGCTCTATTCTCTATATCACAGGTCAATGAAGCATCACAATGATTTTGAAGCTGTAATTTCAATGTAAAAATGCTACCTAGTGTTCCTTTAATGTGTAAACTTAAAACTGAACAATAATTTAGTGTACAATTTAGTATCTGGTGTTTGGTAAAATAACAATAACTAACCATTTAAAAAGCAATACCACAATGCAGATTATTTAGTAGGTAAATATATAGAATATTAAATATTATGGCAATTAGTTTCAATTTATTATATTTTTTTATTGGATTGTACAAAAGTGGACTTTCACTAATTATTTTCTTTCCTTGAAATTCTGTTGACACTGCTTCAAGAATTCACTCAACCTTCCACATTGAAGAAGGAGAAAGAGAAAGAAACTGCTGTGACCCATGTCTCTCTATGACATTCTTTGCCATCATATGCTTCAACTAAAATGTATAAGAACTTCCCTTTTCTGTTTTACGTACCATGACAATTGATTTGGTTCTAGTGTGGAGTGATAAATCTAATGCTTTTGTTGGCCAAATGCCATAAAATCCTCAACAACAGTATAGACAACAACAGTATAAACATTTCCAGAAGAGTAGAAGCCCTTACAGCACAATCCGCAATGTATTCTCTTGACTACTGGATGAAGTGTCCACAAATCTTAAGCTACACAATGTATAAAGACCATTAGCTGCTGTCCTCTCGCACTGTGAAATCCTGAATCCTGACACATAAATCATGTTCATTTGGCAATACCCAGCTTTTAGATGGTGAGTGATAGAGTCGTACCTTGAAAAACATACGGGTCATTCTTTTCAGGTTGGTCTGACCTGAAGCTATCCTGGCTTACTAGCATTGCTATCTATTTAAACACTCTCATTATCTGTGTTTTTGCAATGGTTTGCATTTGGCTCATCCGACCTGTCCATCCAGTAGATTAATGAATGGAAATTACAGGTCAACACAGCCTTCCATTAAAAACTGGGCCCATCATTTTGTACAAACATTTTCAAAGACCTGGTTATGTTTTTTCACCAGGGAAGAGCATATAGTAATGGTTTCATAAAGTATGTTCAGAGTTGTCTTCAAGCTGTCAGACAACATTTTTTTTGATGCTAAGCTTAAAATGGACCATTGCAGCTGACTCACTCTTCAGCTCTATCAAAGTGCCACCTCTTGTAACATTAGAGAAGTCTCTTCAGGGAAATGCCAGCATGGTCCTCTGCCAGACTCTGGGCTTAGCTTGCAGTTTGAAACTGACAGTGAAGCTTAGGGAAATGGGAGTTGTTGTTATTTTATTCCTATTTTTGTGGTTTTTCTGGTGCTGGAAATATCAGTTCTAATCCCTTATGAAGAAAAGGTTACTCTATATGTTTGGTTCTGAAAATTGCTTCTTTACTTTTGCACTGGCACTATGAGGCTAATGTAGCTAAGAAGGTACGGAAGGTAATGTACACCATTTAGCATTGGTCACACCACAAAAATCACCTCTGAAATATTTTGTGTTGTTAAATAGACCTTTTGGCTAAAATTAAAAAGTTTTTTTCATCACTGTTTCTGCTTATTCTAATCCAGTAGGAATATCACAATATTTTCCTGAGTGAGATTTTCCTGTTTAAAAGTAGAAAAACACCTTAACCACATCTGACAGCATATCTTCACTGAAAGGGTAACGTCTGGAAAACACAGTTTGACATGTTTCTTTTCTCTATTCCTTGAGCTGCCTAATGCAGGTGTAAGCCAGAAATTACTGACTTTACCTCAAGGAAACATTGCTTTAGTGGGAATTCCCCCTATGGCTGTAACCATATCTGTGCAATGTATGCTGGGAATTGTAGTGAGACAACATTGATTAACAAAAAACTCCAAAAGAATCCAAAATTATGAATATTCTCATGCTGTGAGACACAGTAATGGTGCAGAAATGAGACATTAAAGAAGCAATCAGTAATACTAGCTGCAAATTTTTAAAATGGCTACCTCTGTCTTATTTTAAAACACTGGAGATTTTTCTGCCCCATACTTGCTACACTAGCAATAGGTAAAAATTAACAAGCCTCCAACATTTTGCCTATATTTACCATCTGTGTATTTGATTTCTATTTCTACCTTACATGTGTCAATAAAGGAGACTCATGTTATCTTCCTTATAGATTATTCCCTTCCACCTTAAATGTCATTTTAGGAGGGAACTGTTTGCTTCTTATTTGCAATTTTCGTAATCAGATGTTTCATTCCAATTAACAATACTAATGTTGGAGTTGTTCTCCAGCTTCTTATTTGAAATTTCTTTTCTACGTTGAATATACTCTCTGTAGCACTGTTGTCAGAAATGCCCGTGCTTGAACCTATTTCCCTATATCCTTAATCTCTGATGAAACACCCTGGTCATTTTATGATTTAGTACAGTAAATATATCATACAATGCTCCTTTAAATTCTAGTTTTAGGCCAGAATGATTGTTCAAATAACCCTGTAAAACCAGCTACTACTGGTATCCCACTCCCCACTCACATTCCAGAGAAAAATCCCAACATTAATAGCCATTGTCCATCTGCATATATTGTTTATATACATTGTTTGCAGTAGTGGCCTACTGCTGTGACTCCTCTAGCTGTGTTTAAATGACATACTGCCAGTGAAGCAAATCAAGAGCAACAAATTAAGATAAATAAGACGCAAGCACATGCACATGCCCGGAAATCCTTTGCTTTGGGGTCCTGCGAGAGTCTTTCCCCAACACTCATCTGCAGCCATGTTTTCTTCTTGCTTTCCGCAATCTTCTCTTCATGTTGCCTAAGTGTTTATGTTACGAATGCTCTGAATGCTCTGGAGGAAATAGCTTTGATGGCTGTAGGACAATGGCATGTAATGAAGGCTATGATTGGCCCATTTCAAGCAAAAATATGAAAGCTACAGTCAGTGCCACTCTTGGCCAAGAGTAGAAAACAACATACCTAAAGAGTACACAGAGTTTCTAGTTTGTCTGGTTTTTGCTCCTCTCATTGCTCCCTAGCAGCGCAACACATTTCATTTTCCATTCCACCGGAGGATTTAACTAGTAGTGGGTTCTTTCCCAAATTCTAACAGAATCTACAGTCCTCCACTGCTGCTGTGTTGTATTGTATTGTAAACACACATTGTACATATTTAAAATGGTAATAAAAAATGAAATTTATTTCAAATATCAGCTTAAGCAAGCCTTGTGCATTCTGAATAATTCAGCCATTGTGTAGTGACAGGCAATGGAGTTGTGTAATGACTTTAGCATTATCTGAAATGGATCTTAATGATACACATCAGAATGACTGAGGACATCCCGTGACAAACTTAATTACTGTAAATTTCGTCCTTGCACTTGCACTGAGCCTGTGTGTGCGTGTGTGCGTGCGTGCATGTGTATATGTGTGTGTGTGTGTGTGTGTGTGTGTGTGTCCGTGTCCATGTCCGGAACATCTCATTCATCTGGAGCATCACTGTCACACAATCACTCAAAACATTTCTATCCCTGCAAATGTTAAATATAATTACATGACCATCCGTTTATGCACGCCTTTAACTAAAACTACATTTGCATTCGTTCTGCTGTGCATCAGTTTGTGTGTGTATCATTTGGACTTCTGCAATATCAAAGCTGTGTATTGTCTTTTGTAACCCACCTACTCGCAGAGGTTGCATAATGACTGAAGTCTTCATCAAAACATGCGGGAACTTATTTCATATTCATATTTAATTTCCTCTAGAGGGTGTATTGCTTCCTGAGATGAAAAACTATTGCAGGTGTCTCACTGAATGTTTTAAGGCACCTTTGAGGTCACAATATATATAAATAGATATTTATATATATATATATATACACTCTCTATTAAATAGATTTTAAAAGGTATGAATTGTCTTGAACGTTCTAAAGTAAAGTACATTTCAGTACCAGTGCCTGAAACCACTGAAACATGACTGAATATCTTCTCATTAACTGTCAGTTTATTTCATTATTTGCCAAGTCCCTGATGATATTGCAGTTGTGGCAGACACCATTTCAGTTCAGTCATCTGTTGGGATCATATGTGGATTAACAGTATGCATGTTCCACTTTCCAGCCCACTGCACTTAAATGTGGAGTAGATGATTCGTTTATCTTAAAATACTCTTTACATCCTGATAGCAATCAGTGAATCATAATGCTAGATAAAAAGAGTTTCTATGTCAGCTACAGACCTATAAAAACCCTGTCCAATCATTTTATATTTGGATGGCTTACCTGCCTGTCTACCTACACTCTCAGAAAAAAAAAGTACTGTACGGGGACATTATTGTCACTGCAGGTAATAACAGTTAAAATGTACCTTTTAAAGGTAAAACTATGGTTTTAAAGTGGGTTTCAAGTAACATTACATTCTCTTCTTCGGAAGGACATGATTATATGTAAGCTTTCATTATACAACTTTGTAAAATAAAACAACAATATTAAAGTCCTGGGGATGAAAAGACAGAGAGCAAACCATCGATCGTAGCTTTCCAAATGTGAAGGAAACCGAGTGTGCAGAAAGCCCCTTATGTGAAAGGGACAAGAGGTAGGAGCATAGTGTTTGAAAACGACTCATCACACACATCACTCCAGTGAAGGCTGAATGAAGGGAGGTGGGAATTTTTCGGTTGGATTTTTTCAAAAAGTAGTTTACACTTACAGGTAAAATTACTTACTCCAAGTCAATTTATGGTGGAAGTACTTGAATTGAAATATACACTATGTCTAGAGGTTTATACACTCTCAGATAAAAAAAAGGTACAGTACAAGTACATTATTGGTCACTAGGTACAAACCGTGTAAATGTACCTTTAAAGATACAGCAGTGGTTTTAGAGTCCACTTGTGTTCCCCAAAAGTACATTACATCCTCTTCTCCAGAAGGAAACATGAATATTTGTAAACTTTCATTACAGAACTGTGCAAAATAAAACAACATAATATAAGTCCTTGAAATTAACACAATTTTAAAATATACACTTATACGTAGACAAAGTAATCACCACTATTTTAAGGTGAGCCAAATGTTAACTTGTGTTTCTATAATCTTCACAAAAAAGCATGAAATGAAATCGCACATGCAACACATGCTAAATGCACAGCATTGGCCATAGAAAGATAAAACACACTGCGCTGAAATTGCCTGGATTTATGTACCATCACCTTTAGGATGAGTTGTTTTGGGATTTATACGTAGTTTAAGAGTTCACTGACTTCTTCGTGTCAATGTGGCCTTTCCCACAATGCCTGAGTTACATCTCAGCTGTGAGAGATGTTGTTTTCCGTGGCTAGTGATTGACGAGTGACTGTTTAATGAAATAGCGAGGATGCCGCTCGTGCTGCAGCTCAAAGAACAGAAGAAGAGAGGCTTGAATTAAGGCCATTACTGTAATTACACGCTTTAAAGTGCATACCTGAGGAGCAGCAGGAGATGATGAGATGATTACATGGGCTTAAGGCTATGACACTCAGTGAACATGTGTAACAACTATGTGCGTCTGCATGTGTCCGCTTTGGTTCCATTGCTGTCAAATATCTGCCGGGTATGTCACTGCTTATTTGGATGTAGACTCTGTTCTTCAAACATGACGTTTGTCATGTTTAAGCATGACTTGAAATTTGTGTCCATTTGTGTTGGGTGTTGTAATGTTCATAGCGGTTTTGGATGATCAGTTCTATTAAACAAATAAAATAAAATAAAAAACGTCATTGATTCTATCCTGTCTTCTTAATTTTTTGAAAATATCCCAGTCTAGATGAATACAAAAATAGTTCTATCACAGCAACATTTATATTTATACATATGTGGGAATCTGAAGTCTAGTTCTATCTGCATGCGTATATTGCAGTTTTATGATGTATGTAACATGTATGTAAATGTAAATAGGGAACGAAGAGCTATTTGCTTTTCAGCCAGAGACAGGCATGCTGTGTGTCGTCAGCATTTCCAAAAAACATCAGTTTTTTGTGTGGTCAAGAGGCCAAAACAAAATAAAACAAAAAAAAACATTGTTTTTTAAAATAAACTGATCTGTGTTGATGAGGCCTTAGTTTCATAATATTACCCAATAATGTTGTGTGTGTACTGAACAGATTTTGAGATTGTGCAATATTAAGCTTGTAGCTTAATTGTAAATGTTACTTTATATAATTAAAATACCTCTCAGCTGCCGTGCTTACATAATGTCATCTATATTTCATCAGCATTAGTCTTATTCACTTGTGTAGGACCGTGTGAGGCGTTTAAAGACCCAAACATTGCAACCTCTTTTGATTTGGAAAGGCTTTAAACTTTTTGAGGGTTTCATTTGACGTTTAATCTCATCTAACAGTCTGTAAGTCATGTAACAAGTGCCAGAAAAGAGTGTTTGTGTGTGTGTGTGTGTGTGTGTGTGTGTGTAAGTGGGAGCTGTCATGTAGGCAGATTATGACTAACCACCCAGGCTCGCCAATGCCAGATTACAGCCTCTCCTGTTTTTATCGGAAACGTGTTACTATGACAACACAGGCAACGGTACCTGTGTGTAAGGGGGTGGGAGGGGGGGGGGGGGTTGGGGAGGCCTGAGCATCTTTATTGTTGCCGTAGGCAGCTCATGACTCTAGTCCTTAGCTGACCAATCGATAAAAACATGTTCCCCCCCCCCCCCCCCCCACACACACACACACACAGTGCTTCACCTGTACTGAATAGCAGCCTATTTATCCAGTGCTAACTGAATTTGGACATAAGTGTGTGTGTGTGTGTGTGTGTGTGTGGTTGGGTGGGTGGGTGGGTGGTAGGTTGGAAGGTGGTTTTTTGTGTAGAAGTAACATCGTGACTAGCAGATATAAGAGAAAATAATAAATAAATAAATACTTGGTGGAAATATTCAATCCACTTATGCAATGCTGTATATACTTTGTCCACCCCTGTATGTCACTGAAGCATCCTACTCCTTCCATTCATACTCTAATGGCAGTGCATTGCATTTATAGGCTATGTTTATGTAAATCTTACAAACTCTAAGAGCAGATGGGCTTTTCTTTATTTTTATAATTGTCCTGTATGAAATCAAACAGAATGTTCTGAAGATGTTGCATATGGACATACACTGCCAGAAAAACTGTCACAGTGGTGGTACCTAATTATATAATAATAATATAATGTAGATTTTTAAACTGTGTTTATTTCATATGCTCAATTTCATCTCCGGGACTTATACAATGTTGTTTAATTTTACACTGTTTTCTAATAAAAGATTACCTATATTTCTGGAGAAGTGAATGTAATGTATCTTTTGGGAACACAACCGGACACTAAATTCACTGCTGTTTCTCTAAAGGTTGGTTGACAATAATAAACCTCCACCATAGTTTTTTTTTTTTTTTTTGGAGAGTGTAGGAATGTCATGTGTAGGCCAGAGGGATAAAACATCCTAGGACTGGGCAATTAAGCAGTGGACGTGCGTCCTCTGTAGTGACGTCCTTGTCTGCTGGATTTAGCATTGGTTTGGGCTTTAGAGCTATTTTTTTTAGATGGCCGTGTGGAAAAGGGATATTGCAATAATACCAAATTGTGTTCAATTCATTTTCATGATTGCTTATGACTACATGCCCTGTAAAAATGTCTGTAAATTAGTGTAATGAAGTAGGGTGGCATGATTAATTGCATTCATGATATCATCACATTATGGGTTTCTGCAGGAACATGAGTGAATTGTGATTGAATTACGATGAACAGAGATGTTGTCGTGTGTTTTCATTTTAGCTATTTGTTTTAAGGAGTGAGTCCAGTGTGTCTTTGATTTCCACACTAGGAACACGTCCCCCATCCCATCCACACAAACACACACACACACACACACACTCTACAGTGATTAAGATACACTGCGCTCAGTTCTGACACTCTTACAAAGTGATTAAAATCTGCCTTTTCATCCACCATGAATAAAACATTGATGGCACTGAGGAGACTGCAGTAAGTGAGACAGAAGATGGCTGTCTCCTGCTTCGATTAATTACTTATTGAAGTATCATTCACTCAGTACATCTCACTCACTCTCTCACTCTTCACACTGAACTCATTCCTTGTATGTCATTCACTCTCTGGCCCATCCCTGGCCAGCCTGCTTTACTACTTTTACTAGCCTTGACTGAGGTGCCAGCTTATTAGAAACACCTCCCTTCCACCAACGCTCATTGGAAAACTGTATGGGGTCTCAAGTAAGCTGGGAGTCCCAGATCCCATTCATTGGCTCTCCCTCTCATAAACAACCTCAGTGTAATTCTGGCCAACATGGTTGCCTGTTGGAATAAAAATTGGTGGTTAGTGTTCTTCTCCAGGTGTGCTGAGCTTTCCATATATAGAGTGCATTTAATAATCCATACTTAATTGGATTTCTGCAGTTATCTGACTATTCGAGTGGTGATGTAAACAGCATACTCTGATTTCTGAGATCAGAGTAAGGTCTAGAATCCACAATAATATCCTGATTACATTCCTTCATTTTCAGTCTACGCCTGCACGCAAACATAACCGTACAGAGTGTAGAGTCACCTCTGACACTTATTTTGAATTTCTCTCACCAGTCTGTGTCTGAAAATTCATTAAGTAACACTCGTTCTCACGAGTCCTTACTATGAACACACGTCCAGAAGTTCGGGTCTCTGTCTGCAATGAAGGGACACGTTGAATCCAAGAACAGACACTCTTTTATAAAGCTCATCTCTATGAGAGGGCAGCACTAAGCAATAGTAGAAATCTTTAAAAAAGAAGATCTAGTTTTGCAGGTGTAGTGGGTCCATATGTGCAACAAAACGCAGCAGGATGTTTATATCACGTCTTTGTGTAAAATTATTGGCTGTAGCCAAACAGAAATCAGATTACTGCAGGATTCATGTAAACTTGTAGTTCTTTCGCATTATCTGATTACACAAGTGCATATCAACCTATTGATTAGATTACTCACAAAATCTGATTTTGTGCAGTTATCCGATTATTAAATGCATGTAAAAGCACTCACTGTATTAGGAGCAGTTTGCCTTCACCCTTATAGCTTGTTGGTGTTGGGTAAAATGGAGAGATTTAGATCTAGAAGCTGCTGGTTGGACCAAAATTTGAGGAGAAAATGGGGCAAAAACAAGCAAATAAGTATATAACTTAACTTTCTAAGTTTACATATAGTGATTGTAGCCAGTCTGTTGTTGCATAGTTTATCCGCACTTCTACCATGCCCATAATAAGAATGCAAATACCGTAATACCATGAGAAACTGGAAAATGGGGTGCACCTGCAAATAAAGTGACCATGCTCTAGATCTAGCGACATCTATAACACATGAATTATTACAATGTGTTTTCTGTCTCCAAAAGAATTATTATACTATTTCAAATATCTGTTTCTATGATGTGAATTTTTCTAAGGACAGTGATGCATATTAACTTATATGTGTAAGCTATGTAATGTCTATTAGTTGCTCGTTTCAAAGCAAATCTGGTATTTCCCCCATGTGCTTACAGCTGCAGTAGTGTAACTACTTTCATGCAGAAGATAAGATTATCTGTAACTGATATTTCTACCAGTTGAATGCATCGCTGTGAAAACACAGTAGAACTAAAGCTTATCTGGGTAGCAGTCAGTGTGTTTGGTAATTTTCTCCTTATCAGGGCATACACTGTGTCTCAAAAGTTTGGGTACACCTCTTATTCTTACAACAAAATGTTGTTGCTATTTTGAATGACAAGGAGAGAAATCAGGCAAATAATAACTTGCAACAACTATGTCCTTTATAGTGTGTGTACTATACATTCAAGTTTGACAATGTATTTTAGGGAAGCACCTGCAAGAACAGGTGTGGCAGCCAGACGACAAGACAAGGACGAGATAGAGAGAGAGAGAGAGAGAGAGAGAGAGAGAGAGAGAGAGAGAGAGAGAGAGAGAGAGAGACTGGAAGAGAGAATGAGTTTTACTGTGTTAAAGGCCTTTTGCGTGTCGTAACATGTTAGTGCACTGCCATTCACAGCTGTCTGTTATCACATCCACTGCATGTCTTTATTTACAGCATTTAGCACATGTTGCATGCAGAAAAGATTGCTTGTCAGAAGAAAATTTGACCGCTGTATATCTCTGTCCAGACTTATGGGTATGTATGTGTTACTCTGAGTGGACAGGCAATTATGCATCAATATTTCCAAGCAGTTATGCACACGATTTCCAAGCTTGGTTAGTTTATAGCCATTGTAAACACTTCTATAATTATCCCCCAAGCACTGTCTCTATCCATCTCACTTTCTGTTTATTCCCAGCCATTCTCTGTGCTTCTGAAGGATATCTGCTCAGGGCTAGTGGAGTGTGCTGAGCCTAATAACTATTCACGATTGTACTTCTCTTATTACATTTCTCCACAGCCTGCAGATGTAATGATTTTATCTAATTGCCCATTCTGTCTGACCTGCTGCTGGAGAAGGCCTGTCCAAATTGGGGTGTCCTTTTCTGCCTGACCAGCTTTGACCATGAGACAGCACCTATGTCCCCGTGAACATGCTTCTGGCTTGTTTTGTCATGGAGCCTTCTGTATGTGCCAGATTGTTTCATCTTCGTGCCTGAGACTGGGCTTTAACTAGAACTGCTCACTGTTCCCCTGCCTCTGTGTACCTGATTAACATGCTTATAACTTGGCATTATAGACTACTGTACACTCTTTGCTTGTTGCAATGCAGAGTTGATAAGGTAATCATTTTCAGTTTTGGTTTCTCTACACTTCATCATTGTCAGTTCCACCCACTTTATAGATCTCCCCAAGTCACACAGTGAGATCAAGCTGCAACAGAGGGTCACAGAGTTGCAGTTTGATCTCACTGTGTGACTTGGGGAGATCAATGAATAAACACTTCTCACTCACCATTTCCAACTACTGAATATTTATTATCTCTTTGAATAAAATTACACTTGCCATTATTAATAATATCCAACAGTTACCACAAAAGAGCTAGAGAATGTTTGAATATTGAATTACAATTAAATTTTTACACAGACACACACACACACACACACACACACACACACAAACACTTATTTAAAAATTATTTGTACACCGAATATAACAGTTCAGACTTATTTGGTTCAACTAACCAAGCGCTATCCTTTAGCCAACAAGCAGCAATGTCAGGTATGTAATTGACTTAATGGTACGCCTTTCACACACTTGGGTTCTTGAGAAAACAGGACTGTCAGAGTAAGTCATTAAGCTTGAATGACAGGAAAAGAAACACTGCAAGTTTTTGTGATTACTAAGAAGCCACACCTTCCACCAAAAAATGTGGAGGAATCTCCTTCAAACCAGGAAAGAAATTTGATATTGACAACAGCTAAGCACTGAAGCATTTCAAATATTACTAATGTAAAACGTTCCCAAGAACACTGAACCAGTTTTGTTTTGTTATTTTTAATTTACCCTCCTGACCCGCACCCATGCTTCTTGTGTCAATTTAAATGCAATAGCTGGCAAAAAATGAAATACACCTAATGACCTTTTGATACTGAGTGTTTGTAGATACACATTATAATGAGCGCAAGTGCATCCATTGCTAATATATATATATATATATATACAATGTTCTGTGGTCAGGTGTAGTTGTATAAGCAAGACCCATCACCACCGCAATGTATATGTTTTCACTTTTTTTTTGCATGTTTTTTCTTGTTTTACACTGTGGTGTGGATGTAATGAATGTCATATAAATTTATTTTAAGTAAATATCTTAGTAAATTAATACATAAATAAACAAATTAATAAATAAAAGTAAAGAGGTAAGTTATTTTTCCCAACTGTTGGCATCTGAACTGTGGCTGAACGGCTGAATGTCAAATGAAAAGAGAGAGCCAGGCAATTCAGACGAGATAATATGCAAAATCTGTGCCAGCACTGTGAAATGGGGAAATCCAAATTTGAGATCTCATCTAGCTACCTATAATCTAGCTATTGAAGCCCAACTGCTTCCACCAGCCCTGAGTCATTTGGGACAGTAATATCGCAGTGTTGAGCCACGACACGGCACAGGAAATTCTTTCACCTCAACAGCCCTAACCATCAAAAAGTAAAGAACAGAATGGGACCCTCTGGATAAGCTGCTAAGTATCATAATGCACAATGCCAATTCAGTGGCTTTGGGATGAGGTGGTGATCCAGACCTCATCAGCTATCAGTGGTACCAAGCATTTTTTCTAAGCAGATGTGGACCAAACTCCATCTTAATATCTTGCATTTAAGAAGAAATGTTGGATAATCCAGTGTCAACACATTTTTGGACATATTTGAAAGATCTAAGCTGAGATTAAAGCCTCGTTTTCAGGTTCATTGTTCCAACCCCTTCCTCAAACAAATGACAGTGAATAGCTGTTGCAGGTGTGTTGGGCAGATACTGAGGAAATTATTTTTTACAAGAATCTCTGACGTAGTCTGGGAGACTCTGCATGAATGTCTACTGTATTCTAAAATAGCCTTAATTCCACAGAACGGAAGCTGGACTGTAAGATAATCTATATGAAACAGAAATGAATAGAGTCAAAACAAACAGACCATTCGCCAGTGGAAATGTCTCCTTCCGCAAACAAACTAAGCGCAGCTTTTCATTAGAAAGGTAATGGCATTCAAACCTGTACATCAACTTACTGCCTGTTTCCGTCACCATTGTTTAGGAAACTTCAAATGGAAGGTTTGTTCTTCTAAAACCACACTGAGCCACTTAGTGAGAGATGGGCCACAGTGCTCTGAGAGGCAGCCCAATGTTTGTAGTCGACTGAAAAGTGTACAATGGAAATTACACTTTCAGTCAAAAGCATTAACCACCTACTCATGGGGTTTTCTAAAGTTCTACTAGACATCAGAATGGAGTAATGCACTGATCAAAATTGTAATAGATGATTCAGTAAATCTTTGCTTTGATTTTTTTGCATTTCAAGCCAATAACAGATCATTAACTAACTGTATATTACTACTTTGTGCAGAAGTAATTGTACTACACTGACAAACTTTAGATGTGCACATAAGTTTTAAAAGACATTTGTGTGACATATTATTGTAATTTAAACTTCAAACATTCTCCCAGTCATTCGTCATGTTTACCATAAACCTGTTGAATAGTAATAAAAATGACAACGATCAGGTTACAAAAGTAACCTAAAGTGTAATTATTAATACTCTATGTTCATGAACACTAACATCGAAATCAACATCTTTAAATCGTCTAAACCAAAACTCACACATACTTTTGGATACAATATTACACCCAAGAACAGAACAAATAAACGCACATGCTTATGCAGTACTTTATCCTCAATGGAACTCTTAATGAATGCAGTGATGAATAAAATCTTCTTGCAAGCCATTTTGAACTATTTAGTTTTTAAGTTTTTTCTTCTGTTGTTGTTGAATAAAATGACAATTATAATTTTTAATATGATGCAACAATTACCATAAAAGTCATAAGTCTTTAGTCTATTAATCTCAGAAAGGAATATTGAACATCCAGTCAGGTTCCAATATTGGACTGGGAGCAAACATAGCAGGGTATACTCCCAACTAGAATAAGCACAGAGATATTTTGTGTTGTCAAAAACAGAAGCAATCTTAGAGATCATTGGTGATAAAGAACTCTGGGACTTGCTCAAAACAAGTAGGTGTCAAAACCCTTTGGTTCCAATATACTGAAATCTTGAAACCACTCCACTGAAAAGTTATTTAATGAATGTGACTTAGCTTTTTCTATGGCATTCCATCAAAGAAACTCTTTTTGGCACCTTTATTTAACTTGAGTGTGCCCAGTGGTCACTAAGATATACTCTCCACTCCAACTTGTTGTATGTGTTTTCTACATGAAGAATGACCGACCTCGGGTCAGAGTGAAATGGATGTGTGACTCACGCCAGCAATATTGGGAAGTTTTTACAGTGGCCAATTATTCCATCTCACTCAGAGAGAGAGCTTAACAGCTGATGACGAATGTCTCTGAGGGGCAGCTCCATGACGAAGACCCCCCACCTGCACACCAAACTGCCCACATCCACGTCATACAATGCAAAGAACACTCCCGAGATGGAGTGTGTTGGTGTGAGGGAGCATGTGTAGGATCTTTTCAAACAAAATGGTCCTCAGAGTACAATTACAATTTTGGTGTCTGAACATCCTCTGCTGTAAAATATATTTATTTTTATATCTAATCAGTGCTAATTCTGTTAATGAAAACTATGATGAAAAGTAATCATTGACAGCCTCTTTTTACAAAACAGGACGAGAACTGTAAAAATTATGTGTTTTGCATTTTGGTCAATAAATTAAAATTAAACAAAAATGTTAAATGTGAAAAATTACGCGTTAATTCAGATTTCAAATCAAAAAGACAAAATTTCCATCTGCTTGCTGTTGTCAGCTCAATAAGAGCAGAAGGGTCATCTCTTAAATAATTGACTCTCAACTATTTGAAACTCTTGAAATCCACCCCTGAACTTTTGATGTGGTTTTGAACTTGTTGATGTTAAGGTTAAATTCAAGTAAAATGTATTCCTTCTATAATATTGTATGTTTTGTAATGTAACATCAATTTTAAGATATTGTTTTCAAAGACTAGACTAAAACTAGACTTATATCATGTATCACCATATGTAACAAAGCAGAAGACAAGCTAATTGGTCTGACACATGGCAAACAAGCTCTTATAGCCAGTCACCATGTTAGGCCAGAGACAGCATTGACTGTTTGTGTTTACAGAGCAAACAAAATAATGCCACATTTTCACCATCTGATGAAAGTATTTGGTGTAATTTACTGACATTCATAATTCTCAGGAATAAATCACTCTCTTTGTGTAAAGGCCCCAAGGCTTGACTTCTAGGGCTAAAGCTACAGTGTTGAGCTCTGTTCCAGCTGAGCAGTGATGAGAGATAAGTGGACTAGAGTGATTTAGCACATCATTAGGGACACACACTCTGACTGAACTGACACATTCAGACATTTTTCATTTGAAGAGAGAGTGCTGGTGTGTGTGTGTGTGTGTTTGTGTGTGTGCAAAATTGTTGAAAATAGGTGTGTGGGAGGAGAGCATGAGCATGCCTGTATGCCTTTTAGTGCTGGTGAATGAGACCGGTCTCCCTAAGGTCCTCTTTTGGTGCACTACAGTAGCTATAGACATGAAACACTGATTTGAAATAGGCAATATCTAGATGCTGTGAAATCTAGGGTTGCCTCATTTATTCTATAGACCTGGTAATGATAATGGCAGCATTAGCAGGATGTAGAGGCAGCTGATACATTCCATAAATATGAGGACCTAATACCTCAGGGCAAAACGTGCTGTACTACCATTTAAACTGTTTATTCTCTGCATAGAAAATGAGCTGTAAACCCCCCAAACACACAGATATTAAGAAATACAACACACTGTGCGTTTGTTTGATATGAAAAAGTGTGTCTTCAGTGGCTCTGAGCTCATTTATCACATTTCTACACAGACCAAAGCAACGGTCAAGTTAAAGGTACATGAGATGAGTATTTTTGCCCTACTGTTGGAGAGTGTATTTCACTTTTACAGCACTGCCTTGAAAGCAAAGGAGGGGGGGGGAGGCTGGTGCTTGTTTCCTACCCTCCTCCAAATGTTCCAAAGTGCAGTTTCTGCAGTTTCGAGCCCAGAGCAGCAAAGGCACAGGCCATTTTCTTATTATTACAGACCAGTGAGGCAGCACAATGCTTTTGCAGCTGTCATTTTAAGTTAAATATACTAACTATTATTACTTTAAAGGTGTTTGAATGTTTTGAATAGAAGAAATCTAACTTTATTTCTGAGGAAAGGTCAGATAGGTAGAATAAAATTTGAACTACTGAAATTAATAACTACAAAGCACCTTTTACAAACGTTAAATTAAATTTCACATGTTTTTGATGTTCACATTTTTTAACTGTCTTTGAGAGACTGGATAAATTCTGCACTAAATAAAAAATTCCTTTCTTCAGATCTGAAAAAATCCACAGATATTACTGTCTGTCCTTTAACTACAGGAAGGCAAAACATTCCTATGGGTCTGAAAGAATATGGAGCTATTAGGAAACCGATACTGAGAAAAGGATATAAACAAAAAGAACAGCTTAATTCCCATGGAATGGGGAAGAGTAGCTAGTGTATGACAGCTAGACAGTAAAGGCCTGGATATCTTCAACATATAATGGTGCTTATATTGGCCCCTTACAGCCTCTAGATGAAGACACTCAAACAAAGTGTGCTGAAGAACGGCAGACGACAGGCAGTGAGAGCCTGTTGTCATATTTCTGTGACGAATGTGTCTAAGCAGCTCAAGTTCTCGAGATCTGATCCTCTGCTGAGGATTCTCACACCTAACCGTCCTGCTTCCCACGTTCCTCGTTCAGAATTCCAGTCACAGACACTCGCACACTACACCAGAATATGCTGCAAACATCCTTAACATTCCGCTCACTCTGTGAATAGGTCGGTGGATCTTAAAGCCACTTCAAAAAAGCAAACATCTTCAGGCTTTGGTAGTCTCAGTTTACATGTATGTGTGGGCCTAAGCTTACAGTGGCCATCATTTGATGGATGTACTTTGTGGTTAGGACTTCCCTGAACCTCTGGAAGCAGCCGAGTATAGAACTGAGTGGAATGCTGTGGTTGAAGCCTACAATTCAGAGACACTCATGAAAACAAGGCCACATTTTTGTAGGATGTGACCATGGTGCGCACACATCTGGAGCTGATGCTGAATACTGTCACTGCCAGGGCTGTAAAAATGTATAGACCACCACTTTTGTATTGTTGGTATATGTAGCTTCCAAAGTAACACATTTTATTCCAATTTACTTTTGGACCATGTTCTTGGTGCTTTACTAGAAGTACAAGGTTTACTTTTGGCACCACTACATTCTTACAAACTGTTAAATACAACAACTCAACATGCTTGGAGGAGAATATTAATGGCCCATTTCAGTTATACAATATCTCTATCAATACATATAATCTCAAAATTCATTCATTCATTCATTCATTCATTATCTGTAACCCTTATCCAGTTCAGGGCCGCGGTGGGCCCAGAGCCTACCTGGAATCATTGGGCGCAAGGCAGGAATACACCCTGGAGGGGGCTCCAGTCCTTCACAGGGCAACACAGACACACAGATACACATTCACTCACACACTCACACCTACGGACACTTTTGAGTCGCCAGTCCACCTACCAATGTGTGTCTTTGGACTGTGGGAGGAAACCGGAGCACCCGGAGGAAACCCAGGCGGATAATCTCAAAATTGAGATTCCTAAAGAATAATCATAGCAACAAATGTAGGTCAGACCTTCCCTGGAACCCCCTGCAATCAGTCAGGGCCTCCTTTCACATCAAGCTCACAGCTCTCAGTGTCAGTAAATGTTCTCCAGGCATTCAGCAGGCCACAGATGAGCTGAGGAAAGTGAATCCCAACTCAACAGTTCACAGCTGACGACTTGTTTGGATGGAGTTTGAAGCACATGCATAATCATCGTATAGCATTATTTTAAAAATGTAATAAAACATACAATATTCAAAAATAAAAGGGTTTCTGTAAAAGCAATGATGAGTATAATATCAAATATTATTTGGAAACATCAGTTGTTAGGCTGTGTGAGATTATTATTATTATTTTGTTATTATCTGCCATTACCAGTTTAATTTACAATATCATAATGCATCTCTGCTTAATATTTTATAGAAAGCAAGAAAAGAAATAATGAAATACATTGATATCCACATGGGTACAAAAATAAATAACACAGTACATTTACATCCATTTTAACGACAAAGTTTTTAAAACCAATATATAGTAATTATCATGCCATTTTCAGTCTTTTCCACTGGGGATGCTGAGGTATGTAGTAGCTGGGTTCTGAGAAGCTTGGGAAAAAAGGGTGCGGTGTTTTCCTGTCCTGCCATAACTAGAGGAACTATACGTCTAATGATAGAGAAAAGCCTAAATGACAGAGTGTGTGTTTGCGTGTGTGCGTGTGTGCGTGTGTGTGTGTTCTGTATCCTTCCAAATATATTGGAGTTAACAGGCTCAAACACTTACGCTTGCAGAAATACTTGATGCTGTGTTGCGCTGTCATGTGGATGTGTATACGCTTGCATGCACGCATGCTCGTGCACACACTCACAGTCCTCTCTGCCAGTGAAGTGATGCATATGACCTTGATAGATGGAGCTGTATATTGCGTATGTGTGTGGGCCATTTCTTTCAGGGGTGGGGGGTTGCCAAAATCTACGACTGGTATTGATTTGTTGGTGAGCTCGTCAATCAACAGGGAGCAATTCAGCCAAGCTGAATTATTGAAGGTACTGACTTAGGATCAATGCGAGGTTTGTGTGGGTGGGTGGGTGTGTTTTGTGTGAGACGCTGGCTTTGACTTAGGCCATAAAGTGTCCTGATATTAGTTAAAATGTTTATTTTATATATGTATATTATAATGTTTGAGATGCTGTTTAATGATTTTAACGATAATATTTCTGAGATCAGTGGAGAACATCAAGTTGTGTTGTATTCCTTATCTCTGATTTGCTCGGCGAGTGGCGTTGTGATGAAATGACTTAAGAAGTTAGAGTTAGGTGGGAATGTGGAGGTGGGATATGTGCCCCCTTTGAGACTTGGCCTACAAACAGAACCATAGAGACATAGAGATAGAGACAAGGGGCTGAAACTGGGAGGGGAATTTGCCATTTGCATTCTAACCACATCAGGCACTTGTGCCTTTGCGTCACTGGACTCTGGTCTGGAATAAAAGAAACTGGCTGGCTATTCATAGCGGGAAGGGATGGAGGCAGACTCTTACCCGAAGTCAGAGAGAGAGAAAGAGAGAGGGATGGAAAAAAATCGATACTGCCACGGGTCATTAGATCGCAGAGTCGTGTTTGGTGGGAGGTGCTTGCCTCTATTTCACTCTTTATTTCAATCTATCTCTCAATCACTATTATCTGGCTCTATCCTCCCCCTCTGGTTCTATCTTTCTCACCATCCCCTGCTCACTCTGCCCCTCTGATTTGCTCTCTAGAGTGCATGTTTTTTACAGGGTGTCCATCAAATTGACAGTTGGGCAGAAACAGCTGCCAAGCAGGGAGGATACCGTGTCATGTCAGGTGCCTAATCACACAAATACAGAGAAAGAGAGAAAGGCAGTGACAGAGAGAGAATGATGGGGGATACAGGACTAATAAGTACATGGAGGCACACAGCTCAGATACAGTGGTGAAATTGGAACCTGAGCACACATACACAGTAAGAGTAGTAGGTCGGCATATATATTACTGCATATGTAAAGTAAGTTTTAAAGTGTTGTTGTGTAACACAAACTTGTAATTCAAGTACCTGCGCCAGTACCTTTCAGGGCGACACACACACTCACATATTCACTCACACCTACGGACACATTTGAGTCACCAACCCACCTACCAACATGTGTTTTTGGACCGTGAGTGGAAACCAGAGCATCCGGAGGAAACCCACACAGACACAGGGAGAACACAAGATGACTATTTCCATATTTAATATTATGGAAGAGTTACCATAAAACGACAAAAGAGCAAAATGTTTTAATTTTTTTAATTACAATTATATGTCTCACCTGGAGCTCAATACAAAAAAAAATGACCAAAGGTTGAAAAACGTAAAAAAAAAAACATTAAATATAAAAAACGTTTTAAACATTTGGCCCCTAAAAGGTTTGGCCTGTTGTTTTCAGCAAGCCACGAGTTGTGTTTTCATGAATCTACTTAGTGATTTGTCTATAATATCATCATGATAAGTTCATATGCATATATGCTTGTGTCTGAGCCTTGGAGTGAGACGGCATGTGTAAAAGAGAGAGAGAGAGAGAGAGAGAGAGAAAGACAGAGACATGCAAAGGCAGCTGTTTGTGTGTGTGACCCAAGTATATATCACACTGTGGGGACCAAAACCTGCTTACACCCTCGCATTGTGGTGACTTGTCTTCCTTGTGGGGACCACCAGCTGGCCTCCTTAATGTAAATCATTACATTTTAAGGTGAAGACATGTTTTCTGGTTGGGTTGAGGTTAGGGTTATGGTTGAGCTAGTTGTACGTATGGAAAAGTTAATGATAAGTCTCTACAAAATGACTGGAATGTCTGTGTAATGTCCCCACAATTCTCAGATACAAGATTGTGTGTGTGTGTGTGTGTGTGTGTGTGTGTGTGTGTGTGTGTGTGTGAGGGGTCAGCACAGCTGATAGAACAAATAGATATCGAGTCTCAAGTCCAGCCAAAGAAATCAGGAACTGGAACAGGCTCCATTAAAATGTAAGTTGAGAATGGGGCATTTGTGACTGTGTAAACATACAGTGGATGTACAGTAGCATGACACAACTGGATGTGTGTCTCTGTGTGTGTGTGTGTGTGTGTGTGTGTCTGTGTGTGTGTGTGTGTGTATGATGGTGCCTGCTTCTTGACTTTGGGCAAGAATGTGAAAACTAATACGCTGAAAGTCTTTCTTGAAATGTGCTCGCTTTTTAATTTCCTCTTCATCATTTACAAAGTAGCATATCGTATTCATATAAAAAACTACACTTAGAATAGCTCACTGTCCTCAGGGGATGATCCACCTGTGCCACGATCACTCATCCACGGCCTGCAGTGTAACTAAATCAGACACAGGGCGCAGACGAAGTGACTAGACGGGGCTAGACGCAGACGAGGGACCTGTCGTGTCACGGCTCGGGGCAGAACACACATGGGCAGTGGCTCCGGACACACACCTCGCGCACAGATGCCACCTGCCTCCTTTAAAGTCATTCTGTTGACCTCTTGACCTTTTAGAGTTTACAAAGTCAAACTCCCTACTGCCAGAGTTTACTTTCTAAAACACCTCTGTTAGTAAGTACCAGGTCCATTCCCTGCCTCACTACAAATCTCAGCTCAAAACTTTTCTTTTTTCTTCTTTGTGTTCTTTATCGTTTTTAATATTTGTAAACATTTTGTTATTGTGTTTTATTTTATTTTTTTTTATGATTTTGTGAAAGGCGCTAAAAACTGAAAAAAAAATCCTATTATTATTATTATTACATACATTGTTTTAAAAGGTTTTATATTTTATCTTGCATTTTCTACACATGAACTGATCAGTCACAAGATTAAAACCACTAACAATTTATGTGAATAGCATCGGTTATCTCCTCACAAAGATGCATATTAAAGTGTGGAATATATTAGGCAGCAAGTGAACAGTCAGTTCTTAAAGTTGATGTGTTGGAAGCAGGAAAAATGGGTGAGTGTAAGGAGCAACTGAGACAAGGGTTAAATTGTGATGGTCATTGTGTTATGGTCAACACTTCTCCAAAACGGCAGTTCTTGTGGGGTGTTTCTGGTGTGCAGTGGTTAATACCTATCAAAAGAGGTCCTAAGTAGGGGTCATGGGTGCCCTGTGCTCACTGACACATGATGGAGTGGAGGTGCCAGCATGGCAATGCAGCCCCATGCACAGCACATCTGCAAATATATCTCTCAGATGTAAAGAAGCTTCTCTTTCTCAAATACCCCCATCCCCTTTCAAATAAAAGGAAAGTCTGAAATTGCTCCAGGACTGTAATCCCATCTAAGTTCCCTCTCTCCATTTTCTCCCCTATTCCCTCACTCTATTCATCCCTATCTCTCTCTCTCTCTCTCTCTCTCTCTCTCTCTCTCTCTCTCTCTCTCTCTCTCTTCTCATCTCATCACCAGAGAAAGCCTCCAGGCTAGCAGCTTGTTAGATTTGTCTCATTAGGACCACTGTTTGTTCGCGTCTATTCATTAGGTCATTGTTCTCCTGGGGGACTGTCACTTAAGGCTTTTCCACAGATCTGAGATCAGCTTGAATTCATCGCATTGTTAATCTTGATTAAAACGCGGGAGGTTAATCACTGACCTTTGAGGAAAGATACAATTCCCGATGATTTGTTTTGATTTGATTCCATTGGTACAATTAATTATTTATTAAATAGGCAGCAAGTATTTTTGAAAAATAGTTTGAGAAGTTAAATTTAACCAAAACAATGAGCCAACTATTAAATGTACTGTTGCTGTACAAAGAAAAAAAAAGAAATCGTGTATCAAAGAAAAATATCTTGTATTCTGTGAATTTGTAGTTTACTACATAATGAGAACACAGCAGCTGTCCTTCACATTGTGTGAAAATTTTGTAAAGACGTATAGCCCAGTAACGAGGAACTAGCTGCAAGGGAATGACACTAACTAAGGGAATGTATATGGAATGCTCACCATTGTGGAGGTGGAATTGAATGACAGGTGCGATATGTCCAGGCTAACGCTCACACTGTACAGCTGAGGAGAGCCAATTTAGAGCAGATAAAGTTACACCAGGGCTTTCTATGTGTCTCTCTAGCGATGACAAACAGATATGTGACACGCTTCGTAACTTGGCTGACAAAAACCAGAGCCCAATATAGTCAGTATCCAACCCGTTCAGCCACACAATTAAAATTGTAGCCCCTTAATCAGCACTGTGAGAACTACTGGATTTTCTGTTGATTCCTACTCAGATCTATTTTTAATTATAGTCGTGGAGAATGTTATTTTTAAGCTAATTTTTCACAATTATACAGTAATGCTAGGCAGGGAAACTAAAAGCTAGCACATGCACGCTAGAGTCCAAACACGCTTGGATGAGAACACTAACTGCCAATTCAGATTATTAAAATGCCAGTCACACTCCCAGGACGTGGGACCTTACCAAGATAGAACCAATGTGCATTCATGCAGTCTGAATGCAAGGATTAATAAATTTGAGTTGAGGATTTACGTAGAAAAGAATACGCTTTTCTTTCTTAAAATCTTAGAGGCTGTGCCCACTGAGCAAACACAGATATGTTTATTTTTGTAAAACCATGTTGACGGTGTGATGCCAATCATTTCTCTTCTTCATTTCTATCCATATGATATTATACTGACTTCAATACGCATCCCAACTTTCCAGAGTGTATTCCATATGAGAAAGAAATCTGTGCTGACTGGACAAGAAAGGTCATGCTGCAAATGTAGATCATTAGACAGTCACTAGACCAGATCAATCACATGCAGGTGTCATTTCTCAGAGTGTCTGGTGTCAAGAAATTGTTTGCTGTATGACCTCATGGTTCACAGACACTCGATACCCTGCTCTAGCCAAAGGCATGCATTCACTACTATTACACTATGTGGCCCATTATTGTGAAAACCAAAGACAAAGCGTCACAACAGATATCAGACAGTCAGCACTGTACATCCAGTAATTTCAGCTAACATCAACTAAAGAGGTCAACTTTGCCCTGGCTCACTGACTATTTTTTGGTGTCAGGGGTGGGGGGGATGTTGGAATTCTGTGCTTAACTATAACTATTTTTATGACTAATAAACTCCATATTAGTAGCAGCAGTGGTGATAGTAGCACTGATACAAAAATTACATTTAAAATATCATGAAAAATTCAGACATTCACCTCACACTATAGCAGGTGGACTAAAGCGTTAACTTGCCATTCTGACACCCACCCACCAACCCCAGCTGCTCACAAGTGACCCCATACACGCCCTCACACACAGACCACAGACGCACTCAGCCAGTGGCTGAGGCATACGAAATTCTGCAGGTGTGTGACACTGAGGTCAAACAGGCATCTGATGAACACACAGAATCTGATGTACACACACACTCTCTGTGCGCTCTCTATTACAGCTTACTGTAATCCTGAGCACACATTTTATGTAAGTGTAAGGCTGATTATTGTGATCTAGGTCTCATTTTGCACCGTCCATGTTATAGGAACACTAAGTAAGGTTTTATTTTATTTTATTTTATTTTACTTTTTATTTTTTGTCCTGGGCTCCCTTGCAGTTGCATAACGTATTTTGTTTTTTACAGCACTGTTTCGACAAGGAGTGAGGACAGTGGTGGTTTCCTACCCTCCTCCAAAAGTTACATAGTGCAGTTTGTGCAGTGCTAGGCTCATAGTTTCATGAACAGAGGCTCTATTCTCCCTATTACAGGTTATTGGAGCATCACGATAATTTAAAAATACTACCCAGTGTTCATTTAAGACATTTACAATGATATAAAATAGACATCTGCTGATTTTCAAAGAGATTTTTTGACTTTCAGTAAAAGTTTTTTGACATTTACGCTTGCAGGCACTCGCGGCTACAGAAAGCAGTCGTGCAGCACAAAAAAAGTCCAAACAAATGTCAACCTTGTCTCCAACTACTCAGTTCACCGCTGGGAGCAGCCAATAGCTGCCTCTGCCTGCTGGGTATAAACCAATAGTGTGAGCTCCCTGCTGGGGAAGAACCAATAGCCTGCATCTCCAAACCAATCATTCAACCACAAGTTGGCCTGAAACAAATAACTACTGCACAGATTAGGAATCTTGACCTAGAGTGTAATTCAGTGCAGAGCAAAGCATGACAAGGCTATTTTTATTGTTGCTGTTACTGGAGAAGGACCAACACCAGCATCTTTAAATAAAGGCGTCAACATTAATAGATCTCTTTCTTTTTTTACTCTCTCTCTCTCTCTCTCTCTCTCTCTCTCTCTCTCAGTTCATTGCTGCCCTTTGTGAAACATTAGCCATGAGATCATTAGGCAAGCTAAGACTCAACATTCATCCAATCATGAGCTGAATACCTAGTGGGGAGCCCTCAGGGCCTTCTAGCTGTGTATAAAATAAAATAAACATGGCCAAGCACATTCTGCTCTTACTTAGGACTTCAGGAGAGGAACAGGAGGCCTAAAAATGTGGATTATTTATTATATATTTACGTATTATTTTAAACATTACTTTTATACTATTTGTAGGTCTATTAAAAACAAAAAGGGAAAAGTTTTATTGAAAGGGGGAAAAGTTGGGTGTTCACATTGTGACTCCAATTGGTGGTCCTTAAAAGAACATAGTGCCTATTTATCCAGACTCCACTCCACCACCGATAAAAAAAACACACAAACAGCATGTAGCGTAATGTTAGAATGAGCGGTCTAACAGTCCCTTCTGTTAAGCCCTTTATGCAGTAAGTCTAAAATCCTGGCCTCAACACTGGATGTTTTTCATGTGCTTTTCAGACTTAAAAAAAAAATCACACAAAAAACAGTGAAAGATTTATTTGAAAATGACAACATCCAACACTTTACAGCTGAAAGTTTTATGAGTAAATGTTTTTTCAGGCGTCCACGAGCCAGTGATTTTAATATTTTCAGACCAAGCGAACAGAGGCAATGGACAAACACTGGCTAGAAGTGAATATCCCAGACTTCCCCTGGCTAGCATGCAAGCTCTCAATGAGGCACTGTGTGTGTGTGTGTGTGTGTGTGTGTGTGTGTGTGTGTGTGTGTGTGTGTGTGTGCATGTATATGTGAGTGTGTGTTTCTCCAAGTTGATGTGTGTTTGTATGTGAGCATGTGTACAGGTGTGTGTGTGTGTGTGTGTGTGTGTGTGTGTGAGAGAGAGACCCAGGTTTGTGCTTCTCTGTATGCTGACATTTAAAGCACTAAACAGAGACGACTCCCAGCAGCCAATGGGATTTCCACATAACGGGCTCTCTCACACACAAAAGCTTAATTGAGGTGCTCTCGGCCTTGGCCCGGCTCAGGAAGCCCTACCCAAAGCCTCAGAATACCCTCGCCTGTCCCTACTCAAGGCCCCCTCCCCCAGCACAACACAGCACTCTCCATACTAAACCCACCCAATGACCAGAGTCTCCACTGACCCACGATAGGCCTCCGCTGTCTGGATACCAGCTGAAAATAGCCCTTTGAGAGGAAATAAAGCATAGATTTCGATATTTGAGCTCTAAATATATTAAGGCCCACTTTTAATAGAGTACTCTGCTATTATTTATTTTAGAAATTGTATTGGTGGTACTTAGAACTGAGGACAATATTACACAGTCACAACGGCTGTGAATGGAAAGGATCATGTTGGAAATATCAGTCTGAGGTTCATGGCCACATGCAAAAATTATACCCTGTGTCACTAAGCATCTCTTACTGTTAAATCCACAGTTTGCTCCCACTAGGACCATGAAAACACCAAAGAACTGAATCTCTAGCCATAACCCAATTCACGACAGAATAGTAAAGATGCTATAAAAATGTTATATTCCATTATATGTGAAGGAACATGCTCCGTCTCCTATTAAAGCACCATTAGTATTTTACCTGAAATATACAGCTTCAAAACCATTGTGATGCTTCACTGATGTTTAATAGGGAGAACAGGCCATCTGATGTTGCTACTCTGGGCTCAGCGCTGTAGAAATTGCACTATGTAACTTTTGGAGGATGGTGCTGTAAAAGAGAATTACACCCTGCGCCTTTAAGGGGAGCTCAGGAGCAAAAATACCAAATCTTACCTACTGTTTCTTTATGGGACTATTTTGGAGATTGGACATTGTTCAGATCCAACAGCTACAACGTGTTGTTGCTTAGCAGCAAAGAAAGCTGTTACCTACCACACTGGTGGGTACTCAGCTAAACCAGCATCACACCAGTTGATACATGGTTTATGGTCATCATTTAAAAGGCTGGACTGAGAAAAAACTACGAAGGCATTATCGATCTCACAAGAGCTCACTGTGCTTCAGTGTAAACCAGGCTTTTCCTCCTGGCAGCAGGAAGCGGAGAGGCAGAAACTTGAGGAATGGAGAGCTCTGTGATTACCTGGCCTTTTCACAACCTCACTTGAAACAACAATCACTGCACTTACACTCTGTGAAGGGCTTTACTTAAATAATTTTGAGTCCAGAATGAGTCTGACATTTAGCCTTTTGAAACCAGTAACTCTGGGGGAATACAGATACAGTGTAAGTTAGTTTTTTATAGGGATTCTCTCTGAAGCCATTGTTGAGATACGAGTGACTCTATCCAAAATAGACACTTTTGATAGATATTGTAATGCATTACTTTTTTGAGAATGTGATTAGGCAGCACTCTATTTCCACAACTAGAGCTTTAAATGCTGTCCATTAGCCAGACTTAGACCAAGGAGAACGGGAAACCAGGGAAGAATGAAGGGAGCACTTATTTAGGAGAGGTGGAAACCCTTAGTCGCTTTTATCCTTTTGTTGTCCCAATTGCGGTGGATTTAAGAAGCTTAGTGGCTTCTAGTAATAGGTTCCTCATGCATGAGGAGTGTGTTTCAGCAATGTGTGGGTGTGAAGGGGTATTTATGCTGGATGATTGCATCACTGGGTAATTATGAGCTTCATAGAGACTCACCTGTTTGTAACAAGCCAGCGCCGCTATCGCCGACTCCGAAGTGTTTCTGAATGTCAAGCAGTACACCTGAGCGAGAGAGAGAGAGAGAGAGAGAGAGAGAGAGAGAGAGAGAGAGGATTAGTGTTAGTGCCCTTCATGTGAAACAGTAGCAAATACCTCCAATTTACAGTCAATCATATGGCATCAAAGGGGAATTCTACTGGTTCTTTAAAATCTCTGAATATTGCAACCAGTTTAAATAATGTCATCAGGAGGAATTTGATGCCAAATGTGTCATTCTAGAGAATCTTACAAACTTTGAAAGAATGGTTCACTATTTTGGTGATATGGACCAGACATCTAAAGACTTTAATGCCCCTTAAAGTTACCCCACACGTAGATTTTACATGAAATCATTAGGTATGTTGCTTGAAACAATGTCTTATGGAAGTCCTGAGTGTGCTAGAACATGCTCATGAAGGAGAGCTATTTGCAGAATGTAAAAAAAAGTCACCCCTTTCACAGGGCGACACACACTCACTCACACTTTTGATTCGCCAATCCACCTACCAACGTGTGTTTTTGGACTGTGGGAGGAAACCAGAGCACCCGGAGGAAACCCACACGGACACAGGGAGAACACACCACACTCCTCACAGACAGTCACCCGGAGCAGGACTCGAACCCATAACCTCCAGGTCCCTGGAGCTGTGTGATTGCAACACTACCTGCTGCATCACCGTGCCGCCCCAAACAAAATATCGCTTACAATTAACACTATTTTAAAATTATAAACATTACAAAACTACATATGCTGGATATCTGGAGATTTCAGGTAGTAAATATCATGGCTAAATCTGTTTTGAATGCATTGTGACTCTCTATCACCATCACTGTACGTTCTCACGCAACAAAAAATAACAAAATCAAATTCCTACTACTTCCTACTTAATTGGTATGCACACCAGGAAGGTTTTCATGTTGCTTTAACTAAGCACCATTGTTGCTTTTCATAAGCTTGGAATGTGTCTGATTTCTGAGATTAAATTACCTGGAAAATGTTTTCTGCAGTTTAAAAAATTTCTGGATTTTTTAAAAAGTATTTAATCGAAACTGACTTTGTTCACATAATGAATGGTTGGGCAAACAAAGTCAAGTAGTGTTGCGGCCACACAGCTCCAGGGTCTTGGTATGTTTTCCCTGTGTCTGCATTGGTTTCCTTCAGCTGCTATAGTTTCTTCCCACAGTCCAAAAACACATACTGATAGGTGGATAGACACTACTGCACCCAGTGTGATTTGAACAATAGAAATACACTGCAATACTTTTCTCAAATTCAATCTATACCGCTAGCTTAATTACTTAGCTTAGCTTAGTCTCATTTACCTCTTGTTTTTGGAAGCTAAAAAACAAACATGTAGTAGCTTATGTGCTGTCAGATATAATCTTGATAACACCTCAGCTTCACTTAGACATGGCTCTCAGACAAATCCATCTATTCTGTTCTCTGAAGCAGGAGCTGCTGGAATTAGCCTAGGCCCATACCTCCACAGCTCCAGCACTCCTTATCTATCTCTGTGGGGTGGGGGAATCCTGTGCCAAATGGCGTGGCGTTCTCCACTCTCAAAGCCCTGCACCTGCCTACCCAGCTCCCGCCAAAAACCGCATGCTAATACTACGTCCAATCTCATCCAGGCTACAATAAAGGTGAACAGAGTAACCAATAATCATGCAAGTATGAAAAAAGAGTCTTCAAAAATTCTTTAAGTGTCTACTGAGCTCTCTATAGATCTGCACTGAAACTTCTTAGTAAATAACCACCTGCCACAGGAAATGGCTTTTTAAGGACCAAACTGGAACATGGTCAACTGATGGCCTAAATGTTCATTAGAACACGTGGAAATGTGGATATTCAGTTTCACCCAATGCTGAGTGCAATCTCCACAGAAAGCATGACACAAAAAATATGGTGTTATTCCAGAAGATAATAGATTTTGATATGAGTAGTATTTTTTTTTCTTATAAGAAAACCAAAATCTTTCAAGAAATAAAAATATTTGTCCTCTTGTTGGGTATTTGGGGTAATGGGTTTAGAGCAACGTTCTGGTGGTCAAAATTAAACCCAGTTGTTTTATTCACCGCTTTTTGGGATCCCTTTGGCCTGAGGTAAAAATGCTGTAGTTGGAAAATGAAAAGTGTGTGTGACAGCAAAGCTGAGCTAACAGAACAAAAGGATTAAACATGAGCACTAAATGTGAAAGATGAAAACAGAACTGAGGAAAAAAGATTCCTTAGCATATATATAAAACAAACACAAAAGACAGGTCAACACACTTGGAGGAGAATGCTAACCAACAGACACCTGTATTGGCTACCACTGAGCTGAGATGGAGGGAGAGATTTGAAAATACTCTGAGAAGTCCATAATCTATCAAAGGCTTATTCAAGTGTATGAAACTGTGGGCATCTTAGATATCAGTGACCTTCTGGCTGTAAGAAGGTCTAATCTGCTCAATAAAATACAGCAAGATAAAGAATATAGATAACTACTGGTTAAGACAGGCTTTCTTTCTTAATAAGAGGGTACCATAACTCCAAGCAAGGGACTGAGATAAGCTTTCTGCAGGTGTGGAGAGGTAATTACAGAAGTGTACTGATTCTTATCTAAAGTGTCTTTACAACCAGAGTAGTGTGTCAGTACAGTGCTGTTATGATCCATTATGGAGCTGTCATTTTACTGAATGATGGGCACACTGCTTGGCAGTCTTTGCTGAACGTCTAGGACTTGTGCTTGTCCTATATTTCTCTTCTCCCCTGCTAACATCTCTCTCTCTCTGCCTCTCTCTCTCTGCCTCTCTCAATCTCTGCCATTAGAAACAGGAGCTTTCAGTTTTCCCAATTGTGCCAAATATCATCAATCAGCTATGTCAGCCAAGTTTGGTGCCTGAACATTGTGAATTTATTTTTGCACTTAGCCAGAAGGCTAATGTAGGTAAGTAATGGAAGTGTATACCCCAACAATCACATAAGGGCCTATTTTTCCAGTTAAGGATCTCAAACAGACTTGCTAATGTGGATGCTAAGCTTCAAAGTCTTAAGCCCAGATCACACAGCATTTTTGCATTTCGCTTCGCCTCAAAAAATGTAAACGGTCCTCAATTCTGGTTCAGCCGTTTCACCACTGTAGAGCTAGTATTGTAGCAGCAGCGGTCTAAATGAGGGGGTCTCAGAGAAGGGTTTTGCTAGCTCTACTTTTACTGTGATTCTCGCTTCTGTTGTCTTTTTTAATCTGTAGAAATAATGAATAGTTAATTGAATAATAATACAATCCAGGTTTGAAGCCACAACATTCAGCGCTTCCTCCATGTTTGTTCAGAGAGACAGTCAGAGCTATTGGTTAGGGGCATGAATTCAAATGTCAATGTTCACCAAAGTTGAGCTCAACACCAAATTTTGCAGGAGAAATGTATTTGCCCGGACGTCATGTATGCAAAATTCACCTGTCGCCATCAAGTTTGCAAATCTCAGTGAAATGAATGGGATTTTACATGTGACACTTCATAGAGATTAGATTGTAACTTTAATCCACAGTGATACTGTAGATATCTGAGGCTTGGTGTCGTAGAGAGCGTAATTGGCACTGGTCTACATTGGCATAGTCCTCATTCTGATATAGCATAAAAGAATCAGGCAGTTATTGTCTACTTCCAGGTGTTGAGCTGAGACAAGACAGGAAGAAGCCTAGGTCATGCTTCTATCTTTTTTAATAGACAACCTGAATCATCTCATATAATATTTCATGAAATCTCAAAACATGCAGTAAACCTGCAGTAAGATCAGTAGTGATACACAAGTCTCCTTTTATTGGCCTGGCTAAAACAAAGGGTGACAGCTCTGACTGCATCTTGCATCATTGTATTTAAGGAGGGTCAGTGCTCCTGTCATCCTGTCTGTCTCTGAAGGCCATCTGTGTATACGACATCACACAATGCGAATGCCCCAAATGGCCGAGCTGGCATCGTCGACCTGCAGCCTGCCTCCGGTGCTGAGGTGTTGCCATGGTAATGCGGCATGGGCACTCAGACAACGAGAGGTCGGGGGTTGGCCAGCAATCGGTCAAGTCAAGACACGGGAGACTGCGGGGGATGAGAGGAGGTGCTGGACCTATCTACAGCAAGAAACACCTGTCGGAAAACTAACTAAAAACACCTCATACAACACAAATCTGTTCCTCTCTCTGTCTCTCTGTCTCTCTCTTGATGGAGTGCAATAAGTCCTTTATAATTTAAGGGTTTAAGTAGTAAAAGTGCATATTAATATACAGCTGTAAGTGCAGGTATTTAGGAAAATTTGGGATTAATTGGAAAGTTGCTTATATGCACTGAATAAATGGCTGATAAATAACATGATATTGTGAATTGTGAATAACGAGATATTGTATTACATTAAAGGGCACATATTATGAAAAAAAAAAAAGATTTTCCATTGTTTAGCACATGAATTTGTGTATCTGGAGCCTTTCATCCCACAACCCAGTGAGTTTTTTGTGGATGAATTGATTTAAAATGAGTAAACATGGGATAGAATTGGTCGTTCTAAACTTACTCTACTTCTTACATCAAGTGCAGGCATATTAGTGTTATGCTGTCCCCCGTCTGAGCATCTTCAATCAGTGGCGGAGTAGGATGGCCATTACCATTACCCCAAAATGAGGACATTGTACAAGAAACAGGGAGGCACGCTACTAATTTTAATCAAGAAATCTATAAAATTAATAATAGTTTTATTCTCCAAACTTGAAACTCGGTATCTGTGGTGCATATCCTCACATTTCTGATTCCTCTCATTTCCCCATGCTGTGTTCATCACGGAAAACAAGCAGTGAGTCTGGATCTTCTGCAGTAGCCAACACATTGCTGTTTCTAATGAAACCTATTAATACAAAGTTTGTCTTCTGACATGTGTGTGAGTGTATGACAACAAATAAAACCATTTCAATGTGAAACGTTTAACTAGTGCACTCCAAAAGAGAGGTCTATTAAGCATCCATCCAGGCTTTGCACAGACAGTGGACTGAGAGCTCAAAATTGGACTATACAGAGTAAAGCCAGCTGCCTGGCCACCCTACACTGTGAGCAAATGAAGGGTTAAACTGTGTATAACAGACATGACGAGCGGAGACATGAGAAGACTGAGCAAAAACAGAGCAGACAACAGAGAATGGTGCAAAATGGTGAGAAAATTTATGCATTAGGAAGTTAAAATGGAGCTTATTCTAAACAATATCTAAACTGTTTTAAGTTGCCTATAAATGCAATGTAATATTGTCTCTCTCCACAGATGTGTCACATACTAAGAGGTGTTTGTGTGTGTGTGTGTGTGTGTGTGTGTGAGAGAGAGAGAGAGAGAGAGAGAGAGAGAGAGCAAATGTGAACGCGAAAGAACAGAGGATGCCTCCCATGCTGCACAGAAGCTCTCATTCAATTGATTTTAGTTTGCAGTTGTCGTTTATTGCTGTGTTGGCTCACTGTGTTCTGATATTCCAATAGATTTGTTCTTCTATTAATTCAAAATGTGAAATACTCACAGTGCTTGACTGTGCTGTAAAGGTGGCTACATCGTTGAAGAGCAATTGCATTGGAAAATCTGCTGCCTGTTTTTTTCATTTGTATTTTGAATATTTACAAAATACACCTACCTTTACTCTATCTATTTATCAGTCCAACTACCTATCAAGACAATTATTGGCCCACTCCTGCTTTTTTTATGCTGCAGAATTTTGTATTTGTCCTTGTGGAGAGCACTAACCTTGCTGTGCTACTGCAAGAGTCATATTTGTAATTTGAGAGTGACAGAAGTCTCTTTCGGAATTGCTTTAGGCAAAAAGAAAGAAAAAAATAAACAGATACCACAACAGATACTAAATCAGGTGAAGGAATGCTACCCTTCCTGTTGCTGCCGCTGCGTCATGCCACATGAGTTCAGACCCGAACACATACTGAACAGGCATTTATAGACTAAGCTTATGCTAGTTAACATGCAACGGGCTATTTCCAGAGAAACTGATACGGGGTACAAACAACATTCATCACCTTAACCTTGACCAGAGTTTGAAAGCTGCCCACATTGTCCCATCTGATAAGTAATCATTGCTTTTGTTTCTGATCAGATTAGAAAGCGGCACTCTTTGAGGTTGAAGTAAATCTCCATGGATGAAATGCATTAAATTAGTAGTGACTGCACACCATTTTCTTTACCTTGTAGGTCACACTGGCTGCTTTCCCTTGAGATGATGATGCATCAAGCGGTTTGGCAAACTTGCTTAACAACAACTACATTTTCTAAGCATTTTTAGTGCTAAGTGCTTACAGTGTAATACACTGGAAAAAATTGCGAAGAATTGTGTCACTTTAACATGAAAATAAGGTAATTATTAAAAAAAAAATGTCTAAGTATTTGCTGCTAAAATTGCAAGAGTACAAAGTAAAAAGTGAAAATTTATGAATAAAGCCATTAAAAAGTTAAAGTGCCATTATTTCCAAATAATTTCCTTATTCTTTGCACTCAAAATTTTGTATTTTTACTGTGCCATTAAAACCATGTCACAGACCCTTTCCTCCTCAAATGTGTTCTTTTCAGCGCACACAAAAAAATGTTCTCTTTGTGATGGATTTAAGGATGTTTTGCTGACTAGAAAGTCTACAAAACATTTGTCTGGGGGTGGTCAAACTTTTACCTATTGCCTGTTGAGATGTCTGATTGAATAATAGTACATCATATGTCTTGGCAACTGTCTGGTTTAAAATGAGCTCAGACTATTGACAAAAATATAAATATTTGCTTGTGACTTGTAGATTTTATTAACAACGCATTCATTTGTAGAGCACATATCCAAGGCACAGCAAAAGAGCTAAGCCATGGTAATAGACGAGACACTGTCTATTGTTGCCTTAGCACACTAGTGTCCTTATGTTGATGCTAATGACACATTGACCCATTCATGTGGGATCCTAGCTTTATCAGCTGATTGGTGCAAAGCACTCACACTACATACAGACTAGCTGCACTGGATACAGTACCAGGCCCATTCAAATTCATATAAATTGAAGCCATTCTTTGTGTGCATAAGGTGATATTGATGCTTTCACCACATTGGCTTTTTTTCCCAAGGGATCCATAAATCGTTTGTCTACCACTAAAGGTCAATACATTGCTTAGCTCATGTGTCCCACTACTGCAAAGAATAAGATTCTTGGATCTAGAAGGATTTGAATTTGCTTAGTAGATTTAACATCCTAACATTGCAGCATGCTAGTTTTATGGCTGCAGAATCCCATACTAACATCTCGGAAGATCTCTAAAGGGGCAACATGAAAGTATTTGTTATTTTCATTACGTGGTGAAGAGATACAGAACCAAATTGCTTCAAAATGCCAGAATGAACCACATTATGTTCAAAAGAATGACTCTACAAGGGACATGGGAGTGGCCATGTTTAAGAGGTTTATGTGTTCCATTTACCAACAAATGTCAGAGCTGGGAATGACATCATGTCCGAGCTGACTGCGTTCCAGTTAAACGTTCAGAAAACCCGATGTACAAGGTTAGCATTGTTAGCTTGTTCACAGTTAGCATTGTTAGCGATACCAGTTGATAACAGTGCATTATGTGATGTATTATACATTTGAATGCCATGGAAACACACCCACATACCACAGTTAGTGGATTTAATGAACCAGAAATAGATATTAAGCCACATTAAGACATGTTATAATACTACTGCCTTTACACACTGCTGATATGCAGACAGCTACCTTGGACTATAAACTCGGGGTTGGTGAGGCTCCAACGACTTTCTAATAGAAACTATGAGCTGTGGGGTCATTCCAGTTGAAATATCCTATTGTAGTTCAACTTTAAGCAGTATTAGCACCAAAAATTTTGGGAGAAAATGCTGCTCCTTCAAATATAGCCACACATGTCTGCTTGGATACGAGCCTGTTTTTCTGGACAGAGTCAAGGAGGTTTACCTCTTGTTTGGAAATAAAAAGCTTTACTACATTCTGGCAATCTATGCCAAGTAACAGAAGCTAAGCAGAGGGCCAAGCCTGGACATGCTGACCCACAGTGTGGTAGATATACATCAGCTCTAATAGGATGGGAGTGGATCCTACTTAAGCCGTGTGTGCGTTTTCAGCCTGTTTTGGTTTTGAAATATCGTAACTGGTCAGGACAAATTCTTTCCCTCTGAGAAGTCTGACCAAAATGAGATGACAATTTGTTTTCCAGGGCTTAAACATGGTCAAACACGGTCATCGATTCAGCCCTGAATAATACGACCATTGCACTCTTCCTCTATTTGAGGCTTCCTGGAAGAGCAGAAAGTTCATATCCAAACCCACTGTTACAATATAGTACAATAACGTTTTAAAGTGTATTGCTTTTACAATTGATAATAATTTATTATAATCAATCCTGCCATGATCATCAGCAGAAGGTGATGATTCACTGTGATTACAATTTATTTATTTATTTATTTATTTATTTATTTATTTATTTATTTATGGTTCATTTTAATGCTAAAAACTGAAAAGTGGTAGCCATCGGCTCAAATAATTATTTTTAAGAAATTATTCAAACATTGTGAAAGGTTAAATTGTAGTGGTATTGATTTTATTGTCTTTGTCATTATTTATATGGGAAATATATGGATGTAATATTTTGACATTCTTATGTACTAAATATTTTCCTAATCAAATGTCCACACATTGTTATGAATCTAGAAATTTACACCTATGATGTACATGTAAGGCTACATGAAAGAGAGAGAGAGAGAGAGAGAGAGAGAGAGAGAGAGAGAGAGAGAGAGAGAGAGAGAAATAAAGTGTTGCATGGTAGGCCAGGACAGACCTCGTTTTGCAGGTCCCCAGAGAAAGCTGTAAACCTGCATAGCCCCTGATGAGCTATTTCAGGGCTACGAGAAGTAGGCTAGAGAGAGGGCAGAGAGTTGAACGGCCTATTTACTGTAGAGGAAATTAAGAGTGGAAGTGAATAAGAGAGAGAGAGATAAGGAGTAGAGTATAAGGGAGTGCACTGTTGCTGAAGTATACTAGGGAAATAGCCACTCATTCATTCATTCAATTATAAATAAATAAATAAATAAATGTAGCAATATTTAAAAAAATCAACAACTCAACCTTTAGAGTATTATTACTATTATCACTATTATTATTTTGTTTATTATAAAAAAAAATGGGCCAATATCCATTGGACACACCCCCACCACACCTTACAGGGACCAAATGTACTTAACTTTTTATAAACACATTTATACATATGTCCAACAGAAAGGCTTTAGAGTACTGTTAGAACATTTCTGTGCGGATCTGGTAGGGATCTTGACAATATTTGCACGTTCAGGTTATAATTCACTAATTATAAGCAAGTGCTAAAGATAGCAATTAGCTAAAGATATAATTTGAAGCCCCAAAGTATAGGACAGGAAAGGACATGAGGCCTACAGTAGTCAGACATGAAAAGGTGTGTGTGTGTGTGTGTGTGTGTGTGTGTGTTAGGTCAAACTCCTGTACATGAGAATTTCTTGGCCAAGCCTATGTTTCCATATCCTGAGTAATGCTATGCTCTGTGGTAAGAGAATGTTTCCTCTCTGGTATTTTCTCACCCGTTCCTTTCATACTGTTAAAACTACTGGCACATACCGCTGCTGCTGACAGAGAGACTTCCTGCTGCTCCCTTCATCTTTCACCCCTCTCCCCTCTCTCATCCCTCCTTCTCTTCCTTCTTCTATCCCCTGCTTCTGAGCCATGGGGGCGATCCCTCTTAATGTGTCAAGGGGATCAATATAAGAGCTGCAGCTCTGGAAAAGAGGAGTGTGTGCATGCTTGTACTTGTTTTTCTACATTTGTGGGACACAAAAAATGTCCTGAATCGAAAAAATGAAGAAAAACAGGACTCAGCCACAATGGCTTTTTAAATCGCTTTATTTTTTTTTTTAGAAAAGTTCTATATTTCCTTGTTTAAATCTCAAATGACCAGTTTTTGGTTTTAAGATTAAGTTTTGAGTTAGAATTAAGTTGCGATTATGCACCATGTGTACAGAAATCTCCTATCAAAATATCTACAGGGTATTTATTCCTATTAGTTAAAGCTATTAGCAAAAGTGAGGATTTAATTGCAATTGATGAGACGTTTTGGCTCACAAATGCAATCCCAATATTTCTTAATGGAGGTCAATCACTCCCAAACACACAGTTCCACAGCTTCAAAATCCAGTTCTTCCTAAATTTATACCGCTTTAGTCCACAGTTTTCACTGAACGTGATTTGAACTCATATGCACCCTGACTTTTGCAAATAAATGCAAATATTTGACCCCGTGTCTAACACTGTATAAAAACAAGTATGTGAGTGTGTACATGTGTATTAGTGCAAGCAATTACGCTTGTGTGTGTGGAGGGAGAGGGACTGAACAGCACTCCCCACAAATCATGGAGTGTCTCGGCTCAGCTCAGCGTTCTGCAGAGTGCAGCTATAAACGAATACAGCAGCAGAGAAAAGCCCGGCCACAAATATGCCCGACTGTGGTCAGTGGGCTCCTGACCGGCGGGTCCTTGCCTCCTCCCGCTTGCCCTGGCCACGAGCCTGCAGAAGGCGGAAAAGGGGCGACCGCTTTTTCCACTCGGCTACATAAACCCCCACACTATCACAAACATGATGCAGATGTCAGAGAAACATGTATGTGGTAAAGAGGGAGTGTGTGTGTGTGTGTGTGTGTGTGTGTGTGTGCCTGTGCGTGTGTGCATGTGTGGGTGTTTCAGAACTCCAATATTATTTTTGCACCAGTAGTTTCTTATTACTTGGAATGAACAAAGTTATTCCAGTACAGACACCAGAGCATTCATTCTGATTATACATTTTATTATATTATTTTTACTATTCTTACAAACATATTAGCATATTAGAATAATTTCAAATATTTATCTGCAGCCAAGTTAGATTCATATGTTAGAAAATACAGACTACTGTAAAATAAAGATTGTACATTTTTATTTACTGTTTGAACTGCCACAGAATCTAATTTGTAACTTGAGCTGTGTAGTTTTATAGCGCTTTTGGTTTGTGTTTACTTTCGTGCAGTTAACAGCCTCGTGAATTTAGAGCCAGTTCCACCTTAAGAGAAATAAAGCAATATCCTCATCTCTTTTCATTATTTTTAATGTTTGGAGGTCTCTCCACTGTTTAAGCACACCCAGATACCTAGTAAAGCCTAGTATATCGGACTGAGACCCTTTGTTTTTTAACCCATTTACTGACACTATCACAGGGGGAATCTGCGACCGCATACTAAATGTATTTCCATTCCAGTGGAATCTGAAAGCAAAACATGCCTATGTGTGTGTCGGAGTAGGAGGCTCAAAAAAGTCTCATCTATTAAAAGGGACACTACATAAAATATTTGAATAATAAAAATCGTTGAAATGCCCCTCCTCATTTATCACAAACTTAATACTTTAGTTGAATGGGGAACCAGTGCTTTCTTATTGTATTGTACTCTGTTTTTAGCCTTCTACTGTGTGTTATAATGGGCTCATTAGGCTTCAGGTGTGGGACACTGCACCTGGAGCAGCACTTGAATGCAGTATGATGGTGGGAGTGCTTGTGCCTTACAGTGAGGGGCTGTTTGATCCTGCTGCATGAATATTCACACACACATACACACACACACAAACGCAAACACACCACACAGAACAAACATCTGACTCATGCCCACAGACCCAACCGCTGTGTACGTCTGTTGTCAAACAAGAGTCTAAACTCCAAACTACAGACTAAGCCAGACATCTTTACACAAAAGCAGTTGTGCTAAAGCAGAGAGAGAGAGAGAATAGTAAATTAACCCTCACCCAGAGATGCTATAGCGCGTCAATGAATGCATCAATCTTGTGCATTGTGAGCAAACATGCTTCAAAAGCTCTGGAGCTAAATTTTATATTCACCAACGGCCATCAACTACTAAACTGAACTGGCTTCATTAACTATAGCTATTAATTAAACTTGTTTACAAATATTAAAGTAAAAGCCTATAGTGTCCCAATTAACAATTTAACTAACTTCCTTCCTAGCGTAGATATTTATGGAACACTGGACTGGAACTCAACTTGGAATTTCTTACCTTCAAATACAAAAAATATACTTACCAATATTGTTTGCAGTGTTAAGAAATCTGTCATAAATATTAGTTATCACTAGCCTTAGCTGGCATCTGTGGGTTTTTGTATCTTTTGCAACTCAACAGGGGAAGACTCAACAGGGCTATGTCCCAGCTTGGACATAATAATATCTGTTGGCTGTAACTGATGATGAATGCAGCTAGAGCTCAAATAAAGGAACAGCCCCCTAAAGGTGTTATAGCAGAAGCCAGATGTTAGAACATTCATTGCTTTTGTAAGTCCCATGACACATATATTTACCCTTGTTTAATTTGCATTAATTGGCCTCAACCCAAAGGATGAAAAGGCACCCTGTTTGCTGTAAGATAATTGAGGATTTGAAGAACTTGGGAAATCAATTGGGTTCAGTCCAAATAATCAGAAAATTACTGCATGTCATATTTTTTGACAGCCCATTCATTTAAAAAGTATATTTTGGCAGAACAAGATTTATAGAGTCAAGTCACTTACAGTGAATCTGCTGATATAAACAAACTGGGTGCTAATGGAAACCAAAGGTTCATACAGCTCTTTAATCCTGCCACACACATGCACGCATACTAGGCCTTTAATTAAGCCAAAGGGATTGACCACACTGGCTTTGTGGTGTGTAATGCAATAACACATCAGTGAGACAGACAGACAGAAAGACAGATACACAGACAGATAGACAGATTCCATAAAGTGGCTCAGAGACACGCAACTCAATTATCGCAGTCCTATACTACCGCTAACATCTGACGGCTAGCTCTGAGGCTAACCCTGACAACCATTCTGCACTGTTGTCAGCCCCAGTGTTATAATTACATTTACAGGATAGTTTGAGTGGACTTAATATAGCCCTAATACAAAATGGCAGAACCCCAAAAGAGTTCGGTATATATTGAATAGAGCACAGTTTTGGACACAGCATTATAAATACTGGGCCATCAATATCATACTCAGTACATTATATTGTTTATATGCAACCACTTTAAACATACTAAAGGAATTAAAATCCACGTTAAACTCTCAGCCCGTCCAAATTTTCTGTGCACTGACTGCTGTGTGTGGTGTTTTGCTGATTACACTCTTTATTTTCAAATTGTATTTTTATATTTTATATAACAGAGAGGGATTAGAGTAATTACTTGGGCTTTTTTCCCCTGCTTTTAATGAGATTTCATTGGTCTCTCTCTCTCTCTCTCTCTCTCTCTCTCTCTCTCTCTCTTTTTTTTTTTTTCTCTCGTTTGTTCATTCCTCTATCCCCTCTGCTCTGGAACATCAGAGTAGGCTGTGGGTGTGATTCGCCCAAGGAGGGTCAGCAAGAGCCCTGGTCTGAGAATAATTAGAGCTGAATGAAGGGCTCAAGTACTTGATTAGCTGTCTTAATTACTAGCATTTACACACACTGCGCAGAGCGCATTCTATGCTAATTAGCCTAGCTCACATCTCCAAGGCAGAGAACGTGTGTTGCTAAATTGAAATTTCTACAACAATGCGCTTTCTCCCCTGTTAGCATCTGAGGAATGTGAGACACAAAGAGTCTCATCTGACTTTAAAATCACCCACAAACCATATTTATGAATGTGATCATTATTTATATCTTAGAATTTATAGCTCACAAGAGATGAAAAATCTAATCGGCTTGTGGTCCTTGACTAAACCACTTTATGCTACATACAGCAGGCCCCCCACATTGGAGCAGCCATGTTTAGAATAGGTTTAGTACAGAATCACTCATACATTGAGGATACTAGGTGCCAGTTTACAACATGAAGGATATTCACAGTAGAAAATAAAGCCTTTCTCCTTGCTTTAAGTCTAATTTCATTGACGGCAATATGATGAAACTAAGGCTTTAAAAGAGAGAGGGTTGGTGAGCAGGTACCGTAGCTGACTACTGAAGGTTTTCAGAGTCGTATTGATAGGCCGAGAGACTGCTGCAGCTCTTTGATTCATAAATGTCTGAAGATAGGAAGTGGAAAAATCGATATGGCTTCAAACAACTGACATGAATCCCACTATTCCTAGATTCTAAAAGAATGGGAGAAAGACCATGGAACGTCGGCATGAGAGAAGGGGGGGGGGTGTAAATGTGAAAAGGAATGAGATGTGTGAGCAGGGGAGAAGAGACAAAGAGAGGAGAGCTAAATTGGACAGGGCCGATGTTTGCAGTGTGCCCAGGGCTGGAAAAGCCTGGTTGAAGGCTGGTTTTTCAAGCTCAATTTAGCATCAACAAACTGCAGCCTTTACTCTTCTGTCAGGACAGCGAGGGTGCTTATAGAACTGCCAGACAGCAGAGGAGTGCTGGAAGAAGGGAGGAATGATGCATGAGCACTGTTTTTGCTTTTTGTGGCTGCGTGACCTAGAGGTTGTGAAAATGTATTCCTATTGTGATAAATTATGTTGTATGTATGCAACAAAAACACAGCCTTTGCTGACACTGGTATTCAACTGTGTACACGTTATTCAACCGCCACAGAAGTGCACTGTATAACAGAAAGGGCACTTGGGAGCAAACGCACGTAAGCTTAAGGTCACCAGGCCCAGCCAGAGGGTTTATAAAGTCTAGTATTGTGCTCTCTCTATCCATAAATTGCAGCTCTGTAGAGTATCCGTCCACATCGGGGACTTAATCATTGCTCAAACACATAACTCAAATAAAAATTGTGAAGTTTACATATTTTTTTGTTTTAAGACATAAAAATAAAGAAATATAAGTTTGGACCCCTGGCCCATTTATCTCTCAAATTTGTAAACAGATTTCTTCTCTGTCAGTGAGTAGAGGAAGCTTGGGCCATGTACCAAATCACCAGTGAAAGAACTCGAATACTGAAGCTTGTATATAATCTGTGTATGAATAATTCAAGAACAAAAGAAATGCATTGGAGAATAATATGCTAAAGTTATTGCATTAGGTTCTACGATGAAAATGCTAATGTGGCTAACAGAATATAACAAATTTTTCCTCCTCTACACAGTACATCCTTTACCCCAGACGCAAAGTGGCAGTGGGCTTCTTTGCTTCGGTTTGTTTTGAGACCCTCTCTAGCACAGGAGCTGTGTATGAGATAAATTTATCCATCTTTCCCATCTGTTATTAGTAAACATTCTGAAAGCAGAAAATCAGTCCCAACTATGGTGCCCACACTAAAGAAATTCATGTGACTGCAACCCATGGATCTGCAATGATGGTAGACCACCATCCAATACCTTTGGAGGTTAAACTGAAGTTTGAGCTGTAGAAATAATTATCAACTGAATTCACTATTTTTAAAGGGGAGTCACCAAACTAAATTCTAGCTAAATTCTTCCACTGCTCTCTTAGCGTGGTACCACTTTTATTACCTCTGTAAACTCTGCCTGTGGTTTTCTCACTACTCCCAACACAATGAGTCGAGACTGGCTTTTCAGTTCAGTCCCACTGTGCAATCCAGCAGTGAAACAAGGCCACTGTCATCTATTTCTAACCTATTTTAGAATCTGTGTGTGAGCAAGAGAAATGAGAATACTGACCCAGTATTAGAGCACATCATAAACTAGAATACAGCAGTTATCAGTGGGCTGGATTTTCAAGCAGTGTTGGTGGTCTCTGAGTAGATGTGCACATATGCTTCCAATGGGGCCCAAGCGAAATCCATATCGGCATTAGAAACATATGTGGAACATAGGCAAGGGCTACTATAGTAGGTGTAATTGACTGTAGCCCCATAAACCTCCACCTCCACTGCAGTCAACACCAGAGCACACGCCCTTCTTGTTAAATCTATTTCCTTGCTGCGGAAAGTGCTATTTTGATCCGTTTGCTGTGCCCTGGCGTTGAGCGGCAGAAGGCCTGGCACCGTTCTTCTCTATTTCTCCTTCATGAATTAGTGATTAAGCTCATTTCTCTTCATGGACATGTGCGAGAGTTATACCTCTTACATCTTCACTTCTTCCGTCCTTGTAGAAAACGTAGAATATATTTGCTAATAATGAAACAGTGAAAGCATTTTGAGTAATACCAAATTAAGTTACAAAACTGCTACCCCACATGTCACCAGGGTGTAATTGAAGTTTCTGAAGACCATCCAAGCAATGTGGGAACACTGTTATTTTGGAAAGGTGCAACTATGTACCTTTCAACTGGAAACAAATAAGACAAAATGACCGGCCTATGAGAGTATACTTATATTGTTTGTTCCTCAATGACCCAAAGGCTCCTTTTCACTGCAGGGCCAAATAGTTCTTAAGGCCATTTCATATCGTTCTGTGCCATTGTGGACCCGGTTATGGTCCTTATCTTTTTCCATAGCTAAATCAACAGAAAGCTTAAATAGACAATACCTAAATCATTTAAGCCCTCCCACAGAAAGGGTCTGTGCTCCTGAGTATGGTTTTCTAACCATTACTGTGTTGAACTGTGTCCGTGTGGAAAAGCCACCAGAACAGTTACCATCCGAGCTCAGAACCCTTTGGCCAAAGATGCACCTGTATGCTACGTGTTCTTTTGACTGTGTATAATGACTGTTACAGAAAGTGTGTATGGGTGTGGTTGTTATAATCCAGTGTTTATATTTAGATGTGCTGTGTGACACCTGGTCTGAATATGAGACTGATATAAGTCTTTGTAGTGAAGACTATGGGTGCGAAGAGAGCAGAGATTAGAAGTAATTGGCTGTGTGAGAAAGCAAAACAAAAAAGAGTCACCACACACATTCCAAACACTGCCAAAACCGCATTCCGCAGCTGTGAGAACCAACACAACACACCTTCACGGAAGAAGGAACCCACACAAACCTACAGATGCTTCATGTTTCCATACTCAGAATATTTTAAATTCATGGGTTTTGTTCATACATATTTTGTTTAGAATTTTCTAACTTACTCAAGCACATGTATTTCAGTGAAGCTTTAATGGATTTGCATTGGTAAATTATAATGCTTCTACTCAAATATATCTACTCTTAACTCACATTTTATTTATTACATTTAGCTAAAAATGTTAACAAAAGTTAATTTTAAATTAGTGACATCAGCAAAATTACAACATTTTATTTTAGACAAAGATATATGAAATAGGGCGGCACTATGGTGCAGAAGGTAGGTGTCACAGCCACACAGCTCCAGGGCCCTGGAGGTTGTGAGTTCAAGTCCTTTCCAAAAACACACGTTGGTACGTGGACTGGTGACTCAAAAGTGTCCGTAGGTGTGAGTGTGTGAGTGAACGTGTGAGTGTGTGACACCCTGTAAAGGACTGGCGCCCCCTCCAGGGTGTGTTCCCACCTTGCTCCCACTGATTCTGGGTAGGCTCCGGACCCACTGCGACCCTGAACTGGTTAAGCGCTTACAGACAATGAATGAATGAATGTAAAAAATATAAAAATTAGGTCCGTACAAACTCAGTTTGTTTGCTAATGGAGATTCTGTTTGTTACTCAGCACTACAATATAAATTTTTCACTTGTTTTTTGGGGAAAAGAAACACTTTTAAGTTTTCTTAAGTCATTATTTAACTAAAATGATCATTATTAATCATTGTTATGATACTCTGCCCAACTCAGCTTAGGCTAATGCTAGTTACTGAATAATATGTCTCAAAATGAATAACACTGTCCTAAGATGAATAACCCAGTAAATAATATATATGTCTAGAGTTCAAGCAGTCTGCCCCTTAGACATGTCCCCTAGATTGTGACTGTGAAAAGTGCTATATTATTTATTGCCATTTGCTGTCCTCATTCTGGAACACATTAACTTTTTTACGTCATTTACGTTATTTGTCATTTGCCAACCTGGGAAATCCTGCTTTTTCAAATATTCTTTCTATAAAGCACCAAGCTTATTTTTAAGGGTGTGTCCGTTTCCCCAAAAATGCTAAGTACATATCTGTTGAGGAATCAATGGAATGCTGAAATAATATGAGTCGGGAGGGAAACTGAGGTGTGACTGTCCAGCCGGAAGTATTAAAGGTCCTCAGTCACACACCCATTTAAGCCTGTCTGTCCAGTGCACACCTGCTTCTAAAGCTGTACAGCAATAAGATCAATGTAGACAACAACTATTACCAGCATCCAAACCCAGTGATGAGGTGCTACTTCCTCTGAAGAACTGTACTGTCAGAATTTAAAGAGTGAACCAGCAGAAACTTAATGACGCATTCCTATGGAAATACACACCCATACAAATGAAGACAGGTGTACACTAATCTGTACAGGCAATATGTGTTTCTCAATGAATCACCTTCTTGGAAATAATCTCAGACAAAAAGAGGCAGTGAGCAATTTCATGAGGCCTGACCACTGACCCCTTCATTAACAAAGGCTTCAGAGCAGAAATTACCCACAGTCCTCAGTGCATCCATCAAACACCGTTCCTCTCTTCTGGGCCATGTCTATGACTAAGGACATTTAATCCCTGATCTACATTGAACAATCACAGGATTAAGAACATGTACCTTGTATCTACACTCTTTGCCCCTTTTATCAGCTACACTGATCATACTGAAGTTCTTTGTCATTCTACAGTTTCATATAATATATATATATATATAATTAAAAGATACAGAGAAATTAACAACCTTAATGTGTTAAAGCATCAAATTTAAAGCACTTGAAATTGAAAGGAACATTATGTAATATGTTTGCCTTAAAGTTACAGCTTCTAAATCACAGTGATGCTACACTGTCATGTAATAAGGAGAACGGAGCCTCAGTCTTCACACTGCAAAAACTGCGCTTTGTAACTTTTGAAGGAGGATAGGACCCCAACCCCCCCACCTCTCACCATACACACACTGATTTCAGTACAGTACTGTAAAAATGTATTACCCTGGGGGAGCCCCAGGAGAAAATATAGCTACATTTCACAGGTGTCTGTGTCCAGAAAACAACTGAAAGCTACACTATGTGTCTCAAAGTATGTTTAACTGTCAAGAATTCATGATTGAGAAAATAAAATTAAAAAGCAGAAGTCATTATGCAAATTAAACTATGAATCTTTTGGTTTACTTGGAACAATGGTCTAACATTTTAGAGCCTAAACCTTGACTTAAATAACTGTGTGAGCGTTTACACTGATTGTAAGAACCAGAAAAAGCAACCAACTTCTATGACTGAACTTTTGGAAGTGTTGAAATATATATATCTGTAGATTACAATGAGAAACTGGAAGCAAGCGTCATGAAATAACCAAGGTCAGTTATCCAAACAAAGGCAAATTCACAAACAAACAGATGGGTAGTTTCAGGGAAACACACACACACACACATATATATATATATATATACACACACACATGCACACATACAGATGCCGAGACCCCTCGGTTTGAGCATAAACACATTACATAATCCCTGCTGTTGATTATTTACTCAGCTACTTGTGAATGGGGGGAAAGATGACATGTTCCCTTCCTTTATAAAGACTCAGCAAACACAGACACGCTGGAAAGGCCAGTCTAAATATTAATGCAGCCACTGTGGAAAACTTCCAATGGCTACTTTAAAGACAAAGTCCAGCTTGACTTCTGTGTGTGCGTTTTTTTTTTTTTTTTTTGGTCCACCAATGCCTTCTTGTTTAGAGGCTGTATTTAGCTTATGTGGTAGGCTTATATAAAAATGGCACAGCTTATAAATCCTGTCCACACACATCATCCGCCCTCATGTCAGTGCAGATAGAATCAAATCATATATACAGACTCAGATCCAGTCTTCTGCCATTGGGGGGAATTCCAGGAACTCAACAAGCTACTGTATGTGGCAAATAAGGGATCTGTAAATCATTGTTTTGAATGGTGGCCAGTCATAAGCTCTGTAGTTAATAGTAAATATACACGGCAACTCTTTACACTAAATGTAGTCAGACAGCCATATTTGGTGTCCTAAGTAGTTACACTGGGTAATGTAGCTCGGTTTTACATTGGGCAATGTAGCCAACATGTAATGGAAGCTTACTGTATACAGGTTTGCTAGTTTTGTTAGCAACTAGCTAACAGATAGCACAGTAATAAACATCAATCAGACACAACATAAAAAAAAAACTCGTTTCTACATTCAGTTTTATTACCCCCACTGACAACAGACTTGTTCTTCAAGGGTCAGTACCCCTGCTGATCACCATAAACGAGTACTGTTTTAGCCTTGTGAGAGTCCTGACCATTAAAGAACAGGGTGAAAGGGGGATTAAAAAAGTATGCAGAGCAAAGATTGAACTTCAGTCTGTAATCACAGAGCAACAAAATGAACCTATGTACACTGAGTATAGAATGTAAGTGATAACTTCAATGCTTACAATAAGTACCTTCCCAATGCAGAACATTTTAGGGTCAGTTTGACTGATTTAACCAACTACAAATCACATTTAAAGAGAAATGTCCTTTGTTACTATTTATGGTGTGAGTTTGTTGTTCTGACATCTTACATTGGGTTTAGTTGTGAACTTCATATTGTATCTTTAAAAATATGAGGCACATTATTACATTTTGTAATGTTTTAATGCATTTTAAAAGTACAATATATTGCTGCTGTGAAAAAAAGGTTTGTAAGCATTTCCAAGCGTGAATATTCTCTCTGTACTTTTGTCCATTTCTGGCTCCAGTTCACTGGACCATTGTCCAAATGCAAACACTGTAACACAAAGTCCTGGCTGTTTAATGTATTACAGCGGGAATATTGTGTACATTTGATTTGGTTGTCAGACTACTCCTTAGTCAGTGTGATAGGGTTACTGGGTTTGTCAGAAATGTCATGTTCACACTATTCTCTGCCATGACTTCTGACACACCTCCTGGTGAAATGTCTCTCCCTCTCTTTTTCTCCTACACAATGCACTGGCTGACCCTACATGTTAAAAATATAACTCCAAAGCTTATGATGGAGTGTGTGTGAGCTATTCTTCTGGACCTAGTGGATGATATTGGGATATTGGTCACGTTTCTAGCAGAATTGTCATGCAAAGGATTGCAAGTGATGAATATTTCATGAAATCCTATGACAATTTAAATTGTGATTACTTTTGTAGTCATAATATTTGAAGAACGAACAGTTAAAATTTCTCCAAATCATCCAGCCCTACAAGGTGCTAGAGGCATAGCCTTGGGGTCAAAGGTCAGGCTATCTGGTGCAGTGCTGCTCCATTAAGAGTCGTGAGAAGAGAACTGATCTAACACACTCCGACACACTAACCACGCAGGTGTGTGTGCCTCAGGGGTCGCCTTAACTGCCCCTTCTCCTGTTCCTCAGCTGTCCGTCAAATTTGCCCCCTCACATTCCAAGACACTCCCAGTCAGATGGACACACATCAGAGCAGCGGCTTGCTGCAAAACAAATCACATATACACACATGCACGCAAACGCACTCCCTCTGTATCTGTTTGGACATGCAAAGAGCTAAAAGCAGGCCACCAAACCTGCTATTGGGGTCAGCACACCTCAAATAAACACAGCAGGCCGCTGCTATAGAAGGGAAGAGGCTAGCAGTGCCTAATTTAGAGGGCATGACGGAGTGAAAGAGGAGCTCATCAAAACACACTAGACAAAAAGGCTAGCGGTAGCTGTTCAAATGTGGATTATTTTTGGATGATGGTTCAGTGAATTGTTAGACTGCTCTATGGGGGCTGGGGGTTTTTTGGGTCTACATGTCTGCCATAGGACAAGCTGGAATATCTTCCATTAGATGTCATACATTTCTGTAGATATATATTAGCTGCATGAACTTGTAACAGACAGCTGCATGTTTGTTAACAAAATGATGGTCCAACTAAGGTCCGGTTTACACTTTTTTAAAAAAGCAACGTCTATGATTGTGGGTTTTTTTCTATGATATTCATATGTTAGAAAACACTGGTTATACGTGGAGGTAACATCAACCATTCTTGGGAACTGCAGTTCTCTCTGGTTTGTTTACGTCCAGAATTCCCTCATCTCAGTTCATGCTTTTCAATGTCTGAAGGTCTCATGTCTAAAAACCTTCAAAATGCTGTTTTTCTGCCATTAGCAGAGAGAGAGAGCCTAGCATACCTAAAATGAGGCCAAAAGATGAGTTGTTGGAAATACACATTCTCTCTCATTTCTTCTTCTACTCCTTCATTCTGTCTACATTTCTCTCTCTGGGTGAGTGTAGATCTCAGAGACTAGAGGAAGTGGTGGTTGTCACGGAAATGGTGTGGCTTTCCAAGCTAATGGCCACCACCACCACAAGAAATCCCATCATTGAAAGTGGGGAAGAGGCCCCAGCTGCTCCTGTTCCTACTTCACCAAGCCCTGAAAATTCTGTTAGATACAACTCAATCAAAACACACACTCAATCAACAAACTCACACCTATGGTAAAAACGTGACAGAAGGAGGAGCTCTGAATAAAAGCAAACAATTAAAATTGTTTCCAGACATGAATGCATAGGATTACACAGTAGCAGCTAAAATCAATATCCTGTACCAAATCTACAGCCTTTAATTGTAACGTTCATGATTTTTATCCAAACACACATCTCATAAAATTCAGAGAAGGTTTCCTCACCATTTCCTAGCTCACTAGTCTGTGTGCACTTTCAGACAAAACAGTTCCACTGCTACACAGGCACAATGCTTTACAGCTTTATGCCCCTCTGGCCATAAGTTGGCATTAGGAGGAATCCATTCTTTTAGTAGCATTATTCTATGGAAATTATACAAACTGTTCAAGATGAAATGTATATTACAGTAGATTCATTCACTCACTAAAAGGAAAGTCCACAAACTCTTGGCACCATGTCCTATTATCTACAGCTGGTTCTAAAAAGAACTCACTGGGTTTCTGAGCTTTGATAACCATTTGAAGGCATATGGAATTAAACTTCAGCAGGAGTGGGAGTTGTTTGTTGAATGGGAGGGTTTAAGAAAAGCTAGACAAGCCTATAAAACCCAATTGCTTTGGCCTTTTTTCCACAGCTCCAGTGCTTTTGTTGTTGTTTAGGAGCCCTTTAATATATGGGTAGTAAAGAACAAGAGAGAGAGAGAAAAAGAAAAAGAGGGAGGCAACAGCCGAGTCTGAAGTGACTGAGGCCAACCTCAAAGTTTAATTCCAACACAGGCTGCCAATTTGTTGCGGCTGTTTTGAAAAAAAAAAAAAACACTGCTTTGATACATAGTTCAAAGTTCTGTGGGCGCTAGTGGTCAGGTGAGTTTTTGTCTCTCACTTTTTATACCCATTTATTTCTCACTGTTCTACTGTCTTCATTTCAATCAGAATAGATACTCTCCATTGTGGTGTCCTGCTTCCTTTAGCTATGAGTCTTTAGTCATAGAGTAGTATAGTATTAAAATAATACAAGTGCATATAGTGTGTCATAAAGATATTAACAATACTAGTGTCTTAAATTTTTTTTTTTTTACCAAGGGTTCATAAATAGACCGTCTCTAAGAGCTGACTCAGGATCTGTTTTCACTCCCTTTTTCGGTCACAAAGATAAGTGAAAAAGCCAAAGTGTTGCACATATTAGTTCAGTACTTGGACTGAGAGAGCTGATTCACGTTTGTGTGTGTGTGTGTGTGTGTGTGAGTGTGTGTGTAGTACATAGGCGAGGAATGTGATGTAATATGACTGCTGTGTTGCTGTCTCTGTGTGTGTCTTGTAGGTGCTGATATGCTTTATCACCCCCTCAATTCACTGCAACAGGAACATGCCGGAGGATCACAGCCAGCGTGATGTGTGTGCACTGCCCATCAAAAGTTTGGTAACAATCCCTATTTAAGAGCAGTTTGATTTGAAATGGTGCACTGTAGAATAAGAGGTGGTGATAACCAGAAGAGCCATTTTTTTTTGTTTGTTTTTTTTTTTGTTTTTTTGTAATAACATTCTGTGAGGGAACTTTTCGCAGTATTTACACTTGGGACTTTCAGTTCCCCTCACGTCCACTGTGAACAATTCTGACCCTAGAGATTTTACATCAATTCACACTGAATGACTTTGTTTACATCTATTAAGTTAGGACAAAATGAAAACCCCCATTAAATGCTCATTTAATATGGAATGCGTTGCTTTTAAGGGCATATAAAAAGCTGTGAGCCCACAGACATTTTCTATTTGTGTGCAGAGATATATGGGGGTGTACAGCAATGTTATTAGAGACAGCAAGTTGGTCTGGTACGGTAGCAGAAAGCAGCAAAGCACAATAACTGTAGACTTTGTTTTGTCTGGGTGTGTGTGCGTGGGGGGGGGGGTATAAAGCCAACAGTCTTGTCCATATTCCTTCAGGGAGCTGCTCAGGCCACCGGATTAGCCATCACACCAAGCCTAATTAAGACCTCTGTTGAGAATGAGCCCTCATACCAGAGATACCTCACGAAACCAGTAATCTCCTGCAGGCCATAATCCAGATTATGATGAATAGTCAACCTGTCTCCTTCCGAGTGTCAGCTAGGACAAAGTAGAGTGGAATGGGGCTCTATAAATCAAATGACATTAAGTGGCCTCTGTCTGCTCCTCCTTCTGATGTTCTAATCCCTGTCTGGATGATAATCTGGGGCTCAGTGGTGTCTGTCTGGCAGACTCTCCAGCCAAAAGGGCAGAAGCTACTGAAGCCACACCACATAGGTAATCATGTTAAATAGTTCTCCACCTCAGCTCCATCTGTGGGATTTGTCTGCCCTGCTGGAGGTCGGAAAGACAGATACAGAGAATATGTGATAACAGGGATCATTTTAATGGGCCAATGAGGAAATGAAGGACACAGGAGGCCACAGATCAGCCAGTCTGCCTTAAATCTGCATCTGTCTCACACACACACACACACACACACACACATGCCCTATAGGTTTCAAAGCTCCTGTTTTCAGTCTGTGGTCAAACCAACAATTTGGGTCTAAGATGAATAGCTTTGATGACAACTGCTGATGTATATCAGTAATTGTCATTAATTAATGACTTGATTAATGAATACATTTTTAATGATAAAGGTTTTTTTTCATTTTCAGCTTTTATCTGATTTTTCAGTCAAGGCATAAATGCATATTTAGCTTATATTTAATTACAAGGCACTACTAAAATATTGCATATATTAACACAGTGTTTAAAAGATCGCTAGGTAGTATTTTAACCTTAAATAACCGCTTATCTGTAACAGAGAGAACAGAATCTGTTTTGTTGCCACTCTGGGCTCAACACTGCAAAAAGTGCACTATGTATCATTTGGAGGAGGTTAGGAAACTGTAAAATTACACTCTGCAACTGTAGGGAGAGGCGAGGAGCAAAAATACCAACATTTACCTAGTGTTCTTTTAATAGCATGCTTTTGAAAATCAACAAGTAACTCATTTTTAAAAGCTAGTTGATCTGTTTATAGAAGAAGCAAAACAGAAGCGCACAATCAATATTTTTAAGAAATACAGCATACACTTATAGATAAAACATCCAAACTCAGGGCTATTTTGATCAGACACTATTGGTTACGAAAGATGAGGTGGCGAAAACCTTCTAAAGGACTTTTCTGACACTGTCCGACCAGTAAACTGTCAGGTCTAAATTACAGCAACCATACAAACCAAACAGAGCACACACCCAGCACACAAACAACGTAAATAAATTACAGCGATTCCTTTCGGCAGCTCGAGAACACGCTATTTCCTTCCTAAAAACAGACTTTTGCGCTAGTTGTGTTTACCGTCTGTGTATTCAGAGGCCAAATTAGACCCTCAATGTAGCCTTATCCCTAACATATACTAATTAAACACAGAAGCTGAGCCAAAACCACAGGCTCAAAAAAAAACCACAGCAGATATTCCAAGCACTTTCCCTTTTTTCCCGTTTCCCCCCCTTATTTTTAAGACAAAATTTTGTATTCATTCCTGGCTATTACAGATGGGAGAATGTGTCTCCTGCCAAGAGATCCGTTTGAGAAAAATACCCCCATGCCGGATCTGTGGTGGCGGGAGCGGCAGGATCTGCTTTAATTGCTTTTTTTCCGCCGCTGTCACAGCTTGTAAAGCGTCTCGTTTTTTGAAGAAATTCCTCGTAAAAGGGATAATACAGGCAGTAAATGGATATGACTTTGTTAAATTGCAAAAATCTCATCTATTTTTTTTTCTTTTGGTGGCCTTCATCAGCGCTTGCCTTTGTTGTATGAAATATCAGCTTCAGCCAATAAGGGCTTTACTACCTTTGGATATGAGGATGTACACTGTGTGGATGTGTGTGTGTGTGTAAGACTGTGCATGGCCAGCAGGAGAGTGGGTGTGTGCTTATTCAGTCGTGTGTATGTGGTGTAATATCGGGCGGGAGAAAATTAATCTGAAACCAGTATGTACTGATGCTGGCAATTCAACTGCACTGATGCTGATTAGTCAGAGTTGACTCAAGTTGATTTTAATAATATTTGCTTATACCTTCAGGAAGGGCAGCATTTATAAAATGTCCTGAAACCTACATAAGCCTGACAGGGCAACTCACAAAAAAAACCTGCTCGTACAGTCTTATTTGAACATAAAAATGCTATTAATATTAATATATTGATAACACAGTTATGTATTGGGACATGAAAGACCTATGTTAATTTTGCGTAGCCTTTTTCCTCCTCAGGTGTCCTCCAGTTCATTTGAAGATTCCTGTATTTTGCTTTATATTAAATGGTGACTCTGAATCTTATAAAAATAACTGAATCAACTGAATCAAATGATGGGGAAAATGAATCAATAATTGAGTCAAGTCAAGAATTACACTCATAATGTATATGATATACCTCTGTGTGGGTGTGTGTTTTTCAGGGGGGCTGGGGGGTTGCTTCTTTGTGCTCTTCTGTTTACATACACTAGTAGAGGAACACACACAGCCAAACAAAAAGCCTGCATATAACCGCATCATGAAAAGCCAGAAAGATGACATCCCCTATACTTCTCCGGGGCAATCCATCATCGTTTTCCCGGCAATGCGGTGATGTGAGCATGAGGTCAGGGATTACCTCTAAATTATCTCTAAGCCCCTGTTTCCAACCCCATCACAGACACACACACACACAATTCCTCCATGCATTTGTCAGTTTGACTGCAGTAGAGGATGAGGGAACAGGTTTGGGGTGGAGTTTTCTCTGTCCACATGGACAGATGAGTGGTCAGCCTCAGCACTGTAGGACGGCTGTGTCAGCTGTAACACACATGTACACACACACACACACACACACACACAAGGACACAGCTCATGAATAATGCATGGAGAGGCAGGCAGTGAGGTGCAGAGGAGAACCCCTCCATTCTGTACAACATGTACTACACAGCTGCAGCCCCCCCACCCCACCACACACACACACACACACACACACACGTATCTCACACACCTTCTTCTGCTGCTGCAATCTCCCTGCAGTCTACAACACACGTCTCTCTCTCTCTCTCTCTCTCTCTCTCTCTCTCTCATATGTCACTGACCGAGGACAAATAAATACAATGAAATCCCAAAGTACATCACAAAATCCGTCTCACAAAACAGACCTAAGATCAATAAATCTCTGTCTCTCTCACACATTATATTTCTCTGTATATCTGTTTAGACAACGCACGCACAATACCTTGTCTCTGTGGAAAATTGTGCTTATTTTAAAAGACAAAGTCAAAATACTAATAATGCCAAACAAAAGCTGCAATGTCCAAAGCACTATTTTTATAAAATGACAAGTAAATACAGGAAATGAAAATGTATCACAGTTCCTTCATGCTCCTCATTCTTATCTGAGGGAGGAGATTGTGTCACTGTGGTTTTGAATGACCTGAGACAGCAACAGCATGCTTTTCCGATTGCTGGGATAAGATACACGGTATATCAACACTTTGTTAATGCGGGCTCACGCGGTTCTCACACAGCGGCTCGGCTTGTGGATATCTTATGTAATGCAGATAGCGCTACTCTCACCAGTGTGTGCTGCAGTCTTTCAAAGAGGATGCAGCTAAATGGGAAACGTGCTGATTCCTAGACTTCTGCACCAGAGTTACACATAAGCTTCATCTTAACTTGGCTCATTAAATAAAGAAGTTGTATTCTCTGAATAAGACGTATCAATTGTGAATTAGCCATACTCCACTTGCCTATTTATATTTCATAGCTATATGAAAAATATCATGCTTGAAGCTCATGCTTGTGATGTTATGTTGTTATAAGACATTATATAGAAGCATGCACTGCCAATTTACCACATAGCTATATATTACATGTCTTTAGGCTACACCATATCATAATTTTTTGGAACAATTTATAACAGCAAGGCTTATCCTAATAGGTGTGCAGTAATGTGATGGTTATACTCCAACAGCAACATCTTCAGGGCTTTGCTAATCAGCACTGTGCTCTTTCTGCTCAGTATTTCTGTAGCGCTGTGTTTAACCATTTTTTCCCCAGAAACCTGTGCGTAGTAGTGTGCTGATAGGTCCATTGTAGAGTCCATCCTTCCTGATTATCCTGTTCCTGCCACTGGCATAAAAACCAGGGCCAGACCATTACCTTGACAGCGAATGAATGTAAATGGTACTTTTAATATGACTGAATAATTCAAGACCCTGTATATCGTTGTCAGATGAAGTCAGACTTGAAAATGCAGAGTGCAGTTAACATTCAGACATAAAGAAAAAGAGAAGAGTAAAGGACAGTTTGTATCTGTCAGCTATAATATCATAAGGCAATGCAGTGTGGCATCTTGCATTAATTAATTATGCATCAGTAGCAAACCATTATGGAGTTTTTTCACTTATTTCTAATTAATCCATTAGTTATTCATGACAACTGCCCCTGGTGAGGCTAAACACCAGCTGATGTGTCTCCTGAGATCACCATCCACTTCCCAGATCCCACATGGTCAGTAAACATGTTAAAATCACCAGAAATAACATGTTTTCTGAAAGAAATAAGGTCTATGCAAAGTTTACTCACATTCAGTGTGGGGTAATTGGCCAACTCTGGGCCTGTTTCTATGGAAACGTGGCTGTCTTCACCAATGGTTGCCAAGAGGCTTCAGACCTCTAAACCTAATTGGCTACAGCTCCAAACAAATTAAAGTTCCTTAAAAGCTCATCTCTCTTCATCACAATTACATATTTAGAAGTGTGATTAAAAGTGGCTTAGACGTAATTCTATACATTTGCTTTCATTGTTCATATATATATATATATATATATATATATATATATATATATATATATATATATATATATATATATATTACAGCAGAAGTACTGAATAACTGACTGTTATTTTGTGCATGATATGACTTCTAACATATAAAATACCCCACAGGGAGAAAAGCAAGAAACGTTTCACTGGTGGTGATCATAGATACTCTGCCAGCATGACAGATGACACTCTTAATACCTGTACTGGAGGCTTTCATAATTAAATAATAATTTTAAAATATATTATATAATATATAAAAATTTTAAAAAAGATCTGAAATGTTATTTCAGTCTTGCTTTTTACATTTTATACAAAGTACAAGTGAATAAAAGCCAGTCACACAGGGGTAGTACAAGCAAAAGTTCTCTAAATGAGGTTGTAAATCCACAATAAAAGTCATTAAAGTTTATGGTACATAAACCCTCTGGCCAACACAACAAAACTGATAAGGCTTATTCAGTACAGCTGAACTAACCCTGTAACAAGTTCCTTATTACTTAGTGTAAACTATAGCAAATATTTAAATTTTAAAAAGCTGTTGAAATTTTTCCACAGGGTTCATGTCTTATTAATGAAACTTCCAGTCAGTCACGTCGTTAAGTAAATGTTTCACCCTCATTAGCATGCCTTGATTAAATCACCTGAGAAGTAATGCCATCAAACGCTGCAATCTGTAAAAACAGTCCGTGCTGAAATTCAGTTTTAATCAATGTCCGAGACAGAAACTCGCAGGTAATGTGTCAGTGTCTTTCGAGCACAACACAATTTGAATTCATTTGCTGAGGTAAACCGTCAAGTCTAGGTTAGCTGCGTTCAGAGTACAAAAGCGCAACAAAAGCGCCAAAGTATTCAAATAAACTACATTAAAATCTAAGTTATACAAATTCCTGAGCTAAACTATGATTGTGTGCGTTTCCTTTAGGATATATGAATCAATTACATGAGGTAAACTGCCATATCCGTGTCAGTGGTCTGGTTCTAGGGACGAATCCCTAAGCTATAACACAGCTATAACAACAACAAAGTCCAGTTTGAATCAGTTTCCCGGTGAAAGCTGTCACTGCACGTTGCTGACTAAACCCTATAAAGAGCTGCAATGTGAGAACATTGTGGGAACAGTCCACATTAAAAACCAGGTTCAGTCCACATTCTGTAGTCAACTGTCAGGTCTATGTCAGGAGCCTCAGAGCACCAACCACATAGATAAAGCTTTGCTATGTAAAAACAGACTGCACTGAAAGCCATTTAATTTAGTGAGGAACGCTAACTACTGTCAGTTACTCTGCAGAATTAAAAGGCAGTTTGAATCGTTTTTCTGAGGTTAGCTGTCACGTACACGGCAGCTGCTTTAGACCTAAATCTCATAAGCTTTCAAAAGCGTTGATGCAGGCTGTGGAAACAAACTGCATTAAAAAGCAGTACGTGTTCTGAGCTAAACTCATATTCGTGACAGTAGTTTTCAGCATTAAAAAGCCAGTTTCCATCAAAGTCCTGAGGGAGCCTATCATGTCTGACTCACTGTCTTTACACTCGAACCCCGGTCTCGGTGCCCGCGCTGTAGAACAGGCACGGAGCGCGCGCGCACGCCACGGCGCCACACAAAAGGAGAAAGAACGGAGCGGCGCGTGCCCTTACCGGCTACGGTGTATCGGTCCATGTAGTTGAGGACGTTTCCGAAGGTGAGGATGGCGGCAGCTGTGGCGGGGGTGCGAAGCCGCAGCATCGCGGCACCGCATCTTTGTCCCGCGGAGCACGCGCTCAGGTCCCGCGCGCTCGGTCGCAGAGCCGCGCTCATGCTGCCGGAGAGGGTGCGCACCTCGTCGGAACTGCTGCACACCTCCATCTCACAGCCGTCACTTTCCACACACATCCTGCGACCGAGAGAGCACGAACGGGAGAAGGAGAGGGAGACCGAGACGCGATGGAGGAAAGAGAGTGAGGGAGAAGAAGAGAGAGAGAATGTGGAGGTAGAAAGAGAGAAACACAGATTCCTCGACGACGAATGGACGGAGACCGGGGGTCTCTAGCGGTGGAACTGCTTGTGAGCGTGTGTTTGAAACGTAGCTCGCGGTTGGCTCATATTTGCTCGGCGGTGCAGTGGCGGAGCGCTGCGCTCCTGCGCTCGGTTTTGCCTCTCCGTGCTCCAAAGAGAAAGGGGCGTGGCTGCGTGAGTTGAAAAACACGCCCGCAAGTGTACACCTCTGTGGAGAGGTATGCGTGCTGTAGGCTGTTTGCATAAGCCACGCCCCCAAAGCGGCTTACGGTGCGTGTGTATATTCACGCCAAGACACACCCACACGTGCATGAGCGTGAAATCTCACTATAATACGTGCTTCATGTTTTCAGGCATTGCTTGTGTGTATGTGTATTGTCCACGAGCCTTCAGTGAAGCTTATTTGACCGTAAAACTATTTAAAAAACAGAGGGGTGTGATTCCATATGCCGAGACCTACACTAGTATGTGCTCTAGTGTGCTCTAGTGTACTCAGTGTAGTAAAGCATGTATGCTAAACCCTCCCCCAAAGCGCAGTATTGTATGAATGGGCGTGGTTGTGCGTTCAAGGTCCCGCCCCCCCATAGCACCTGTCATGTGGATGGAATTCGAAGAACACTGCGCTCCACATGGGGCAAATAAAGAATAAAAGCTTTGTGTGTGGTGGGCTTTGTCTCTGTGCTCTCCAGCGGTGCAATGGCAGAATTATTTTTTACTAATTACCTCCCCAGCTTTTTACACATTTTATTTTGAGCTTTTTTTCCGTCATTGAACTGAGCATGAACACCTCATATGTGCTGGTTAATGTACAGTAGCATTGCTTCAACATGAATAATGGATTTCTTAATGCACACAGTGAGCCCAGCTTCCCCGCTGTAGCCTAAATGCATCAAATGTCCATGTCCTTAAGCAGAAGTGAAAAGAAGCATATGCAACTCTACTTTGCAAGTAAGCAATATTACAAACTAACATTCCCCTGCATGTCAACAATAATTCATGTGAAATTTATAGGAAAATTGAGTGGCTATAGCTATAAAAATAAATTTCACTCAGGTATGTGAGTGTACCTCTCACACAGTTTGAACATCTTGGGGTCCCTAATTTGAACCTAACCTCGGGTCACTGTCTTTAAGGAATCTGGTGTGTTCTCTAGGTTTCCTACCAGATGCTCTTGTTTCTACATGTCAAAGATAATAGATGAAGCTTCATTCATTCATTCATTCATTCATTCATTTATTCATTCATTCATTGTCTGTAACCGCTTATCCAGTTTAGGGCCGCGGTGGGTCCAGAGCCTACCTGGAATCACTAGCACAAGGCAGGAACAACCCCTGGAGGGGGTGCCAGTCCCTTGCAGGGCAACACACATTCACCCACACCTATGGACACTTCTGAGTCACCAATCCACCTACCAACGTGTGTTTTTGGACCGTGGGAGGAAACCGAAGCACCCGGAGGAAACCCAGGCAAACATGGCAAGAATACACCAAACTATACCCCTATACCTCTATGCCCCTATAACCCACATTTGGCATTGAGCATGGTGACATTAGGCTCAGTTTATGCTTTCTAAGGTTTGGAGTTCTTTCTGTTGTCTAAATATCCCCAGATGCCTTTTCTGTGCTGTGAGCAGAGGGAGAGTGAAAGCCTAGCACACTGGACTGAGACGCTTTGTATTTTTTTTAATCCATTTACAGACAATGGGGATTTATAAACACATTAGACCAGCTTTGAGCATGCAAACAGACTAGAAAGCAGCAAATAGTGAGGAAACATGCTCATAATTATATTTTTAAAAATGTGTTTTTTTTAATTATTTATATGTAATATGTAATTAATTAATCATTAATGTTGTCTTTAATTTCAGAATATTCTTTTGACTGTGCACACACATTATACAGCAGTTACGTTTGACAATATATGGCCAGCCTTATGTTCAAAGTTCAGAAGCTTATGCCCAATTCAGACAGTGGATTAACGAGCTTAATAGACCTCTCTGTCTGTCCTATCCTTTGGGTCATTTTATTGATAATTCTGTTACACTGACGGATAAGCACTAGACAAAGCGTAGTGTGTGTGTGCGTGCGTGTGTGTGTGCATGCATGACCACATGGACAGACCCAGGTGAGGTACTCACTGAAGAAAAGTGTGGTCTTCAGCACTCTGGACAGCGCATTATTAACTATTCAAAAGCATCTTTTATATTCGATTCTTATTCATACGACTTCTGTAACTGCTTCATTCTGATCATGGTGGGTCCGGAGCTTACCTGGAATCACATACTCAGGACAGGATGCCAGGCCACTGCAGAGAATTACACACACACATTCATTCATGTGGTTTTGGACCGTGAGAGGGAGCCCACACAGACAAAGAGGCAACACACCAATCTTATGCACATTAAAATATATTGTAGTATTCCTTAACAACGCATATTTGTGTCCTGAAATGAAGGCTTTACACAAACAGGTGTCCAGAAATCCAGCACCACTGCTGTGTCTGATCCACTTGCACCAGCACAACACACACTAACACACCAGCGCCACCATTTCAGTGTCACTGCATTCAGTGAGGGTCCTCACCAATCACGTATAGGGTGAAGGTGGACTAACCAAGAATGCAGAGTAACAAAGACACTATGTCCTTTAATTGTAGAATTGCAAATTTATCCTATAATGGCGATGAATATATGAACAATAAGGTGGTTGTAATGTGTTGGCTGATCAGTATAAGCAATAGCTTTAATGTTTACAATGTAATTACCTTCTCACAGAAGAAAGCTTTACGGTCAGGTATAGATTTAGCCATCTACAAATCCCATTTTATGAAAAGTGCTTCATTGTTACGTGTGAGTTGGTGTGAGTTTGTTGATGTGGATAAAAAGGGGATGTGCCAGACACACATTTTTTGTTTCTCTTTTAAAAACTAAAACGAAACAAATGTTAAAGGTTGTCGTCTACTTAAACAAATTGTGCTATTCAGGGAATTTAAATATGACAAGGCTGTAACTTCCGCGTAGGAAGACTCAGTTTATGTGTCATAGCTATTGTGGTCTTTTTCAAATGTATCTTTCAGTTTTAGGTCCTTATTTTGACTTTTCTTTTAATATTTACGTTTCAGACATGCTTCAGTTTCAACTTTTAGCAGTTTATTTTAGAGCCCAAAAGGAGAAGAGCAGCGCATGTCAAAGACATTCACTTTGACGTGTAATCTAATTATATGTTGGGGTCCTTAAGGAGTATTTTTGTTTGTTTGTTTGTTTGTTTTTGTTTGTTTATATATTTTGCACTGACAGTTTACTGATTTCTACACATTTAAACACTTAGGTTTTTTGAACGTTCATGAAAGGTTTGTGAAATGGAAGTAAGATTTAGTTAAATTGGGTTTTCTCCATGATGAAGATATGTGCAACCATTTAAAGAGCGTTTTATATATATATATAAAACGCTCTTTAAATGGTTGCACATATCTCCATCCATCCATATATATTTATATATATATATCACAACAAAATGTGCTACTGCTATTCCACTAAGTCAGTGAAATGTATTTTTACAGATAACACCCTGCATGTAAGAATGTAAATGTCTATAGATTTAAATCTAATTTTACTCCAAATTGAGACTTTATTTTTTTTCAAACAATTCTACTGTTTGACTGTAGTTTACCCTTCTACTCTCAGGCTTGACTTCTTCTAGTCATAGAGGTGATATTAGAACAGTTAAATCTATCTTCTTGAACAAAGGAGTCCTTAAATGCTTATCTTCGGTGAAACCCATTCATTATTGCCCATCAACTCAAGCTTTTAAATCAAAGACTTATCTTTTGTTTTGATGTGATGTGACAATTACTGGTTGCCCGTCAGATTTGAGTGGAGTTCAGTGACAGTTAATGCAAACAGTAAAACAACAAAATTTGGCAGGGGCTAATTTTTCATTCAAATTAGCACATAAAATTTGGGAAAAAATCTGAATAGGAGCCTGATGTGCTCTCCCCCTGTCTCACCACCTCCCTCCCCAGCCCAAATACACACATTGGTCGGTGGATTGGCTACTCAAAACTGTCCATACATGTGAATGTGTGAGTGTGTGTCGCCCGGCCGGACCCTGTGCTCATTGACTCCAAAGAGGCTCTCCGGACCGACCACAACCCTGAACTGGATAAGTGGTCAGACAATGTATATATGTGTATGTGTAAATTTTACCAGCTCCACTGTCCGTACAGGAGAACTTTGTAGCTATGCAATTACAGACAGTGGTCAATCTGTTGCTCTGCATATTTGTTTTTCCTTTTTTCACTTTGTTCTTCAATCATTCTTCACGCTGCAGTGACACCGACATGGTGGTGGTGTGTTAGTGTTGTGCAGGTACGAGGGGATCAGACACAGTAGTGCTGCCGGAGTTTTAAACACTCACCGTACTCTCCATTAGACTCACACATTTGCTGGTCCATTGCTGCACGGTTTGTGTTAATCATCCTTCAGTCCTTCCTCAGTGGTCATAGGATGCTCTCACTCTCTCCAATAAACATTTTTGGAATGATTTTGTTTGGATTTTAATCAGTTTATTTTGTTTAACTTGTTTAGCTCTTTTTGTGTGTAAGTAAAAGTTAATGAGCGTGTGTCTGTTTCATGCGACCAATTTCAAAACATCAATTTCCCTCAGAGAATGAGGAAATGATAAAAGTGAGAGGGGTTTATGATAATTAAGATTTATCTGGAGAACAGAGCGGTCCTGTAGGAAGGGCATGGGTCAACATCTTCAGAGAAACAGGAAGAGATGACCAGTCGTTTTCAGACAAAAGCGTCCTGTTATCTCTGGTTGATTTGATTTCTGTTAATCAACAGAGTGTTACACTTTAGCTGACACAACCTACTGAACATTGCAGCTTGTCTAAACATGACCAGGAATGACTGGGGCACTGACTTAATGAGTGCAATGAATGAGTGACTGATCAACACATATCAACAAAGAACCACCAGGATTTGCTTAAGTGTTAGTTTCTGCTTCCCTCTTTTAAAAGTCTTGTGTAATTACATGCACTTGCTCTTTGTAGTGCATTCACTTAAAGCCACTACTTGTGTTTAAAAGTTGCAAATAATTTTTTTTACGTTGACTTTCATTGAAAAATATAGAATTTTTTCATTCTCTTATAAAGTTATAATTTAGAGATGTCTTTCTTTATACATACAGTACTGTGCACATAAGATAATTTTATATATATATAATTTATGAATGCCTTCTCAATAAGCGTGGTGCTTATATAAATATATATAATATATATATATATATGTGTGTGTGTGTATGTATGCATATCTGTGTAATTCAGGCTTGGCTGATCAGCTTCATTTCAATGTGATCTTTGACTGAACTGCTACTTTGAATCTGCTGAATATTTTGAATGATGCTGTAATATTTTACTATCACAGTGACATTTCTGAATAGCTTTCCAAGAAAGCTGTTATCATTTGGCAGTGATCCAGTCATATGTCCCCTGTCTCTTTAAAGAAAGGAACCCTGTCTACACAACCTTGATTAGGTGACAACGAGCAAGTTAAACAAGACAAATAAGACATTGTGACCTTTGGCATTTGGCCTTTTTGTGGTCCAGGCAAATTTCCAGGCCATGTGCCTCACTGCTGGGCTCATGAGGATTAGCCACAGCCCCTCAGTGGGTATTGTATGTATATGTCACAGCTGATAAACTAAAGACTAAAGAAGCACACGCCTATGGGGAGATCAAAGGTTAGGAGTGAATGTACACCAAAGGAGAGAGGGAGAGAGATAGTGAGTGCATGTGTGTGTGTGTGTGTGTGTGTGTGTGTGTGTGTGTGTGCGCGTGTGCGTGTGCATGTTTGTTGTTGTGGATAACGCAGTGGCTACTATCTAAAGGGAAGCCTCCTTTCTTCTGAAAGACATGATAAGTGTCATAAGCAGGAAAGAGAGAGAGGGACTATTATTTACTATTCATCATTTTAATTCTTAGAAAAATGGCAATGTGTTACACAAAATATTCATTCCTTCATGTATTCATCTTCTGATATGAGTTGTATTTGGTCCAGAGCTTATCCAGAATGACTGGGCACATGGCTGGAACACACCATGACAATGTAAACATTATGCCACACACAAAGACACAAATTAATTCATTAATGTATTTAATATTTTTGTTAATATAGATTTTATATGCAGTAAATGGACTAGTACAGAGGTTTGCCAGCTCTGTTGTCTTTTTTTATAAATCAAAGTTGGCTATTATTTGCATAAGCAAAAATATCAAAAATGTGGATCTGAAAAATGCAGGGAAAACAATTAAACATTCTGTTCCTTGCTCTCAGAAAGAAAAGAAAAATCCCAAAAGACACACACATCTAACCGAAGGAGCTGAGGTGTATTTACCCTGAGAATGTCTCTGAGAATGTCAGTCTTAACTAAAGCTGTATGAATTTTGATGGCAGCTGATTCTATTGAGCTGTTATCATGTGAAATGCAGATGCAATCAATATTTATTGATGTTTTGCGTTATTTGTCAATCCTGTGGTGGATATTGAGAGTCCCGCTGATTGTTCAATGACATCCAGGTAATAACTGGCTGCAGCCTGAGCTGTAAGGAGTTAAGAAGTGAGAGGAAGGAATGTTAGGGTAAAAAAATATATAAAAAATGAGGGAACAGAGTGAGAAGTTCGCAGAGATATGGCAAGAGCTGAAAATGCTATTCAGGTGCGAGAGAGAGAGAGAGAGAGAGATGTATTTAAACAGTAAGTCTTTTTCATGGGGGAACAGTGCGTAACCAGTGCATCAAGTGCTAAAGCGTCTCAGAGGGTTCCAGCAGCCTCTCAGTCGTGCATTCAGCTAAAGCAAAGAGAAAAGGAGATTAAGTTTTAAAGGACCCATAAACAGTAACCAAGTTTTCCTGACATTTTAATGATGTCTGCTGTACTATGTAAAGAGCTAAAACATGTATGTTTTTATTAACACATTATATTTGTGATGTCACAAATGTTAGGACATTTACATAAAACAGACTCCTTCAGCCCATTCTTGAAGTAGCTTTTTTGAACATCGTCGCTCCAGGGTGTGTTCCTGCCCAGTGATTCCGGACTGGCTCCGGTCCCACTGCGACCCTGTACTGGATAAGCGGTTACAGACAATGAATGAATAAATTAATATTGTTGCTGTACAAAGAAAACACGTAGCACCAAAATATTAACTTCATAGTAGATGGAGAAACCTTCATAACTTTCAATTAAAATCTATGCAAAAATGTGTTATTCCAAATAAACCTGGAGCATTTTAATTGGTCCATTTGTCAAGAAATTTTCACACAACGGCTGCTATGTTCAAACGGTATAGTAAAGTTAAAATCAACAAAAATGGAGATACATGCTTTTCTTTGGACAGTGACAATATTTTGTTTTTCACTCCATTTTTCATGATGTAAAGTTTGAATGGAATTGAATGTGCCTCCTTTTTCAATGCATCATTACACTTTTGCTGTCAAACATACAAAATAAAATGTTTATTTAGGCTTTTAATATCTTTTGGGTAAATGTGTCATATGTCAGTGTGTACACTATGTGAACCAGGGTTTTTATTTCTAAATGCAAAAATGTACAATATTCTGCTTTGGTTCAGACCAAGGGAACTGATAACTAAAAAAGATAAAGGAAATACTTCAAACAGGAGTCTTTTAGTTACAGCCAGGATTCAGTCTTCAGGGTTAATCATAGATTGAATGTGTACCATTCTTCAGTGATGAAAAAGTCTTTCCTTCCTGTTCATCTGTCATTCCTGATCTGTTCCATGTGTCCTTCATGGCCTGCACATGATGATTTGTGATTTATACTGACTTGGCAACAGCCCAACTGGCTGTTTCTAAACATATTCAGAGCATCATTCAGCAGACAGACTTGACAGGTCAAACTCTTTCTGCAGTCTCTGTCACTGCATAAGTAAATTGGCAAATAATGCTTATATTTCATGACGTCCTTTTTGCCTTCAAAGCATTCTTTCAAAAGACCTCTGAGTAACCATTCTGCAGACTTTTGAAAGGGTCCTGCTGGAGATCAGTTATGGATAAACACTTTAAAAATATTCTTAAATGGGTGTATTAGCAAAATGTACAAACTCTCACATACACAACTATTCAAATAAGTGGTTTAACCAAGTTCAACAGAAAATGCCACTTTTAATAAAGTATGTCCCGAGTTTTTTTTTTGTTGCTCCTGATCTCAAATGAGTATTTTAGATTTCCCTAGATAGTACTGCACAAAGTATATATAGTGTCTGCTTGAAACTAAATATCTCGCATGAAGAAAGAAATTGCCTGCATATATACATATATATAAACATAGTAAATGCTGTCTTTACAAACTATTTTTAATTGTATAAGAAATCATTGGGTGTTATTTTATGTATAAAGAATTACTTTGATTCTAATAGTCAGTCAGCTTTATTCTCATCACACATGTTGAGGGAGTAATTAAACGTAGTTTCTTCAAGACCCGGTGTTAAAATAAGTTAGCTATATGTTTCAGTACTAATCGTTTTCTCTTAGTGCAGCTGAGAAAAACAAACCTGTAGGCGGGACTGTGACTCCATAGGCAGCAGCACTAACTCTGACTGCTGATTGGCTTAATAAAAGTAACGACCAATGAGAAACGCATTCTCTGTTTAGGAGCCGTGGAGTATCCGCCCCTCCCTCCGGCTGAGGGAGAGCAGTGTGTCTCAAACAACTCATGTCTCACCTCAAACTTACGGGATAAAACGCGTCACGTACGGATCCAAAATACAACACAGCATTTAGTGTCCAAATAGGGGACGGTTGACGATTCTAATCACGTGCCCTCACGCTCCAGTTCTGAATCCGACTCGCGGGAATGTGCGTTTGTGCTGAACAGTCAGAAGAAAGTGTCCCCGCTACGGTGGCCAGCAGAGTTAAATCACAATTAACGGAGGTTCAGACTTAAAGAAGCAATCAGTAACATTGACACCAAGCATTTAAAGTCAGAGTGCAATGGGGCTTTTTGGGTCCAGTAAAATATTACATCAACTGTGTTCAGTTGGTCATTTCATGGCTGTGAGACACTGTAGACCTGGCCACATAGTGGACTGTAAAATGATTGGACAGAGGGCAGGATGACAGGCAGGACCTCGGAGGGCGGGATCATATGAGCTCCGCATCAGACTGGGCACTTCTCAAGGGGAATATAGTGCTTTATCAATGCTGTGATAGGCAGCAGTGTTTTAGCTTTGACTGTTTCCTATGTTCATACATCCTGGATATTTTACTAAATACAGTAAATATCCTACAGATTGCTCCTTTACGATTAATAATAATAATAAAGCCTGTACAGATCAGTATAATAATACTTTGATCGCCCTGATTAATTTCTTTGAGATCAGATCAGGGAATCCCTACTTTTAATGACTATTGCAATATCAGAATTATTAACCTGTTCCTGACAAGTGCATATCTCACCTAGTAAAGCACCATTTTGCTGTTATGTCCTGCTGTAAACATGCACAGACAGACACCGGCTTCTGGCAGCATTCACAAGGAATCTAGTCCCATTCCTCTTTGGCAATGGCCTCTAGTTCACAAATATTCTTGGGTTTGCATGCTGCAACTGCCTTCTTCAAATTCCACCAAAGATTTTCTGTGAGGTTCAAGTCAGACAACTTGCAGCCACTCCAGAATCTTGTCTGAAACTAAGCCCTGGAGGACTTTGAGGTATTTTTTGGGATCATTGTCATGTTGGAAAGTCAAAGGAGCTTCTTCACAGAAAGCGTGATGTGTTCTCTTAGTGCTTCCTGATACTAGATTGAATCCATCTTGTCCTCTACATACTGCAGGTTTTCAGTGCCAAGGGAAGCATAGCAGCCCCAGAGCATCAGGGAGCCTCCACCATGCTTCACTGTGTTTTTTTTCAGGGTATGATGATTCCCAAATGTACCCTTCTGAGACTGCATTTTGCTTTAAACTTGGAGTAACCACTTGTTAGGTTAATCATATAAATAGTTAGTTTGACTGGTCTATTGCAAACAGCTAAAACTTTGTAAATTTTGTTAATAAACCTAATTTGCAATGGGAGTTGAATAATTTTGACTGCAACTAAAGGTAGTTTTCCCCCCTTTATAACAGTAACAACTAGTGGCTGTAAAAACAAATTGCGGAATATTTTACTGATTTCTATCATAACTAATATAAAATGTAAATGATTCTTATGAATTAATTTGAAACAGAAAAATGAAATAGAATCTTCTAAGGTATGGTGACACACATGAAAACACACAAGAATTATATTAGTGACTTTAACTGGGTTTCATAGTGAAGAACAATGCAATGCCTAAAGGAAATCTAAAACAAACCAAAACCATAACTATATGGAATGTGAAAACAAAATATGATGCTTATGTTTCTGTGACTAAAAGTGGTCAATATTTTGGGAGAACCAATGGGAAAATCCCTGCGAGGGGATTATTGCAGACCTATGAATAGGCAGGAGGTGGTTGTGGTTGTGGAAGCCCGCTCTGGATTTCGAGCCGTGAATAAGGGAGCTTTGGCAGAACGGAGACTTCGGGCTCTTTAGCTGTCACTGGACGTCAGAGTTTAAGTAGTGAATAGCTTCTGACTCAGCTGAAATGGCTTGGGCATAAGAAATTGGAATGGTGGAGAGAGAGAGAGAGACAGAGAGAGAGAGAGAGAGAGAGAGAGAGAGAGAGAGAGAGAGAGAAAGAGAGAATAAAAATTATTTGCTTGAATATAGAGAAAAGAAAAAACTTAAAACACTGTAAGCAGAGTGCTAGCATTTAGGTAGGGCTATTTAGCCATGTTCTTGTTACAATTGCTACAGCTCTCTCTTTCTCAGACACTCACTTTTTGTAAATGTGGAGAAAGAGGTGAAGTGTGTTAGTAATAAGAGTAATAGAGCACTAACTAAACAGTAATAATAGCACTAAAATGTATGGACTTAATGCTAATATAACTGCTAATTGCCAAAATATTGGCTAAATTCTACCAATTAATCTCTCTCTCTCTCTCTCTCTCTCTCTCTTATTCTCTCTCTCTCGTTAGCATGCTAGTCAGGTCCCCTGCTCTTAGCTATAGCCCTGTGTTTTGTTGTATTTTTTCTTCAGCCAAGCAGCCCACTCTTGTGTTTATGAATCAGTCTCAGGATCACTCAGGGGGCTCTGACCCCTTTGTCCATTGTGGCTTCTTTTCTGTCTCCTGCCTACTGCTGTTTTATAATCCGAGTCTTTGCATGAAGTGAATGTCCATAGTCCACAGAGCTTAAAGGCTATTCACTCCCTTTCCCCAAGTGATCCATTCGTTGCTCAATTGGTTTTGACACTGCTCTCAATATTCATCCCCTAGCACTATCTTTCTGTCAGCTGGAACATGCCTCAGTTTAAAGAAGTAGTTCACTGAAATTTTGAATTGAATTATTTCTCTTTAAACCAAGCCTGTTCACTCAGACATGCCTACTGTCTGATGTCTGCAGCTTTAGTTTTGCACTGAGGCTACAAGGTTAATGTACCTAAGTAATTGATGCAAATGTAGCAAGTAATGGGTGCGAAATTGTACTATTTCTGTATTGTTTACCTAGGCAATTGTTATTATACAAATGTTGCCAAGTTTTAAAAAATCCCAAATAAACTTCCTAATGTGGTTTCTAACATTGAATGAGAAAAATGTACAGATAAAATTCAGGTTTCAATTTCTGCTACTGTTTTTAGCTATGTAATATTGTGACAGTTTAACATAAGTAAATATATCGGTGTATATATAATTATGAAGGTTTACACGCTATTTGCTAGCTCTCAGTTTGCATCCTCAAAATCAAACTCAAATATATATATATATATAAATATATATATATATATATATAAATCAAAATCATATATATATATATATATATATATATATATATATATATATATATATATATATATATGTTGAGAAGCATGATGAGGATATTGTTATATTCCTTGAAAGTAAAGTAAGCTTCAAGTAAGCTTGAAAGTAAACACAGATCAAAAATGTTGCAAAACACTCAATTCAAACATACTCTTCCACCTCAATAGAACTGGAGAACTTAATGTAAACAAACCAGAGAAAACAGGATTTCCCCCAAATCATAGACACTGCCTTTATTTGGGCAAAAGTTTACTGAAACCCCTTAATATTGAAGTTTTCCTCACCATTAATTGGGAGTAGAAGAACATGAACCATGCTCAGTGGCAAGCACCGCCTAGAGAGATAAATCCCCCCCAACTTTGGGGCATATAGCAGTGGTGTGTTCTTGGAATCATTGATTTCCATCCAGTAATTTTGAGAGGTTTAGTTGTGATCCAGAACTAATCATTCCACATCAGTAATTCTGTCATGGACGAATGCCATCACATCTTCACAGAAATGTTTCATCATCCAGTAAAAATCCTTCCCTGCAGAGTAGAAGATGTGTGTATAACTGTGGTTTTGGCAGTGTTAGACAGTGCATGTTAGCTTCCATTAATTGTTAGCTACATTAGCCCTGTATGTTTGGTGTAGAACTAAAGAAGCAAATGTCAGTTTCCAAACATGTATTTCAAGAATTTTACTGGTGACCTCAGTCACTATAATTTACTCCAAATTCAGTCTGTCATGCTCTGTCTCTCATTTTGTCTTCGTGGCGTCTCAGTGTGGCTGTCCCTGACCCATTTGGCCATCTCTGTTGCTGCCTTCCTTCCTGTAGAGCAAAGCCCCAGTGCAGGATGGAAGATAAAACGCTATCGAGTGTCCCACTGCACCAGGCCATGGGCCGATAGGAGCAGCTCCATTTAAACTCACGTATGAGCGACAGTTTAAATGCCCTCTCTGACACGTGCTTTTGTCTGCCATGCTTCATTTAAAGTAAACTAGATATGCACTGCCAGTCAAAAGTTTAGAAAACAATTAATTTGTCTAAATGTTCACAAATGCAATAGAAATCCATTGAGTTCAAATAATTCCAATTACGAAAAAAAAAAATTCTTATTAACAACTTATAAAATGTGCAATAGTTTTAATTCATTAAAAAAATCATTATTTAGGTAAATTGTTAGCTGGGAACTAACAAATACATAAAGGCGAATGATTTTTGTTTAGTAATTGTGTTTGTTTTTTTAACCCTTACCGTTATTGCAGTAATACTGATTTCATTCGCGTTTTTTTTTTTTTTTTTTTTTCATTTCAAGTTTGCCTTTTGGGGGGGGGGGCTTAGTATGACACACTTAGTATGAAACTACAAAGTACAATAGTGAGAAGCAGACATTCAGCCCAAAAAAGATGTTTAGGCCTAACTCTAATGCTTGCATAAGGAAGATTTTTAAAAAATTTGTAAATAGTTGTTTTATTTTAACAGTAATTTAACAGTAAGTATTTGTTCATATTGAAAAGCAAAAAAAGAATAAGTATGAAATGTTAATGCTAATATTATTCATTCAAGTCTTGTTAGCCATTTATATTAACAAATGTGCTATTTTTCATCATACAGATTACACAGAAAATTAAGGATTATACCCTTTTCTGTCTAAACTATACAAGGTCAAAGATTTAGATGCAGCTGCCCAAAGTCTAATCAGAGATGTATACAAACACAAATTTTCTCTCTCTCTCTCTCTCTCTCTCTCTCTCTCTCTCTCTCTCTCTCTCTGTGTGTGTGTGTGTGTGTGTGTGTGTGTGCTCATACATGCATTGACTCTGGAACTAAAAACAGCTGCCTGGATGTTGGATGGGCCACATTCATTCCATATGGAAGGATTTGTCCAATAGTCAGAACCTTAAGACTAAAATTGGTTTGTTAAACTGTAGGTGATTACAAGATAGAAATATGAACACACAAATTTACATTCATTCACTCATTATCTGTAAATGCTTCAACCTGTTTATGGTGTATCCGGAGCCTACCCAGAGCCTATTCCAGAGTTGGGGAGCTTTATATAACCCCCCACCCCCTCTATGAAATAATAAATCCATGAACTAATTTTTCTGCATCGTTTATGTCTAAGGCATTTAAAAAATGTAGAAACATTTCACAAAGTTGTCCTAGCAGGACAGTAGTTAGAGTGTGAGAAGCAGACAATACAACCAACAGCTGAGACTGAACTGAAATGTGGAAAAAAATCACTGTAGATACATTATAGAATTTGTCTCCTGAAAACTGGGGCGATGTAGATAAAGGGTGGACTCACTAAATATGGATAAAACAGATATTTTATTTATTTGTTGAAACCCCTTTGAAATTCTATGTCCTCTTTCCCCTTAATGAACATTTTGAGTGAAAAACAACTTTTGCTGTAAAACAAAAATACAGTAAAACACACTACTGTAAATATACGTTATTATTACTCTTATTCTATATGAATTATATTTAAAAACAGGATTTTTTAATGACTTTTCTCTTTCCGTTCAAGATCCACTGCACTGAAATTCTCTTATCTTTGTCCCAACTGGAATTTGCTTCTGTCCTGTGTCCAAAAGAGTGATAAATAGAATATACGACCTTAAATGTGTTTCCTGAAGGTCTAGAGCCAACTGGGCCCGCCAGGCCAGCTTGTGCATTCTTCTGGAAGCTTCTACAGCCCACGTGGAGCCAGGCAAGGATGCAGACTATTGCTCAAACTGAGACATTCCAGCCCCAGCCCAGAGTTATCTGAGCCTATAGACGTGGATTAGGCTATAGAACCTCAGTTCCTGTTTAAAGGCTAGCCATCTGCCTCACTGTACCTTTGCTTCATCCTGTTTCTGATAGCTTTCAGTGGCTGTATTTGATAAGAGCGTGCAGGCTGTTGGTCAGTTTGAACTAAGATTAGACCACTGTATTGCATCATCAATAGAGCCTGTCCATTGAAAAAAACATTCTTGAAGGCCTTGGCTCTGTGTATACTGCCTGTCAAATGTCTGGAGACGTCTAGTCTTTAATGTTGACACATCATTGTTCATTGCGTATGTTGGCAGTCATTGTAAAGCCACTATATTCTCATATTATTATTATTTCAGGCATGGTTTTGTTCATTTTAGAGTCACCTTAAAACAATCCTAGTGGCAGAAGTATTGAATATTCAGAACCTCTCAAATGAGTTTCATGAAGTGAGCAGTTCACCTTTATTCAACTAAAAAGCCATCAAAATTATAGAGACTTTTGCTTGACTTTGGCAATGACATTCCACTCAAAAAGACATCTTCACTCACCCAGCTCCAGATTTATTGTCATGAAACAAATATTGGTAATGTTGCAGATTTATATATCTGTGTTAGAATGTCTCTGTTATTTTAGATATTGAAACATGGAATGAGAAGGAATTGGACATATTAATCTAGAAAAGCTCTGGGACTCCATTGAGCCACAGTGAGAGCCAGTATCTCTAAATAGAGAAAACTTGGTGGTGAATTTTCTCAGATCAGGCCAGCCTACCAAAGTCCTCCAAGAACACAGTGTCAGCTCATTCAGGAAGTGACAAAGGAATACAGACAAACTTCTAAGGAGCCAAAGGCCTTGCTTGCCTCAGATAAGTTTACTGCACATGAATTTTATATATTATATTAATATTATGCACAGCAGGATTGTATGTTGAAAACCATTGCTAAACAAAAGTAACATAAAGGTAATCTTTCACATTTACCATTAAAAGTAATAAATAAAACATGTGTTCTGTAAACCTTTAATTTGCAAATGGAAGTTTCTGTAGAACAGGTCCAGTTAAATCTGGCTTAACACAGATGGCTAGCAGGGAAATGATCACAGCTTTGGCTAACGTTACCCAAAAGTGCTAATAAAGTTCTAAAGAAATCTAATCTAGTCTAATCTTCAACAAATATTTTAACGTTGTTTGTCATTTTAAATAAAACTTTCATTGAACATTAGACTGAAACATTTCCTTTCTTCTCACTTTATTAGAAGTTGTGGGAACTTTCCCTGCTAGCTGGCATTCCACAATGACAATAGTCAAAAATGATGGTGGCAGTATGGTGGTGTGTGGATGCTTTGCTGTTTCAGGGTCTTAGTGACTTGCCATAACTGACAGAGCCATGTTTTTCTGCTCTCTACCAGAAAACCATGCAGAAGATTGTCTGGTTTATCAGTCTGTGGTCTGAAGCTCAATGCAAATGGAATATGAGGCCACACACTGTACATACAAACTGAAACAAAGGTCAAGCTTAGGACAGGCCTCTGCAAAGTCCTGACCCCACTGGAGCTACTGTATTAGAATCTTAAATTGGGATTTCATTTTCAAAAACTCTGCAATGTACAGATTTCTCCACACAAATGTGAACGACTAATGTTGAGCTGTAGGAAGCCTTTTGATAGGACTTACATCCAGTTATTAAAGGAAACGTATAACTATTGTTCTCACATTTGTGTTCATTTGGAAGCTATGCACCATTTAAAGTGGAATGTAATATTTGAATAAGAAGCCGACTAGCTTGTTCGTGGCTGAAGTTTAACTTGTCTGTAAGTTTCTATTCACTGTTTGCATTACCACAAATACTCTTTTGTATCTCCAGCTGTTTAGTGTTTTTTTTTTTAGCACTTTCATTATGCAGTTCATTTCATGCAAAGTTAACAGTCTCCTGAATTTGCAGTCAGTTCCGACTTAAGTAATACAAATAAATTAATAAATTAATTAATAAATAAATGAATAACATAATTATAATAATAAAATAACAGCAAAAATAAGTCAATATTAACACATTTGAAGCAGAAATTCAGCAACATTTTATTTTCTTTACATTAGTTTTTTTTCCCATTTACCAGGCCAGGTAAAGATTTTCTAGTGCACATTGGTTGTGGTGGGAGGATTTGAAATATGTAAAAATACAGTAAGTCATAGAACAAATACATTTTTTCCAAGTCTCCATTTCATGCGATAAACATTAAAACTGTCACATAAAGTGGTATAAAAACCGTCTGTGATTATGGTAAAGGCGTAGAAGCCCCTGAGGGTTCCGCTCTACAGTTTTTGTGTCAAATATGGTACAATGGTAAGAAAATTACATTTTAAGCCATTGCATGCGTCAGCAAAGTCGCCTGAAATAACTGATCACTGGTCAGTGGGCTACATCCATTAAACACTGGTTTCTTTTGGGATTCCTATAAATGCAGCTGTTCCTGGATCAGCACTGGCGAGTGCTGTGGGCTCCATTCCA